>NC_040097.1:20909513-22252455 GCF_003369695.1 Bos indicus x Bos taurus
TTCTACAACTGTATGTACTGAGATTAAATTTTTTCAGTGGCATTGCCAGGAATTTTGAACCTAATTCATCTTCGCTCTCTCTCTTTCTCAGAGTGCATGTGGATTCATTTATTTATTCTAAACCATGACTGACTACTATGGGCCACCCTCTGAGCTATGCCAGAAATGAGAATAATACAACCAGCCTTGCAAAGCATTTTAATTGGCCTCAACTAGACTCTAAGGTGAGTGTGGGACTTACTGCCCTCAGTAAGTGATCTTGTAAATGTTGTTTATCCCTGAAACATGGACCCCAATGAAGAATGGAAAGGAAGCAGGGGCTCCACAGAATGTGATAACAGTAAATTATTCTACCTCTGTTGACACAAAGAGAAAAGTTATAGTCAGCCAAGATAGATGCATCTTTTACTACCTCCCTTGGTTTTCTCTCAAGTTTATTCATAGAGGAAGCACATAATTCCCCAAGCAGATGGAAATTCTGGTTTCAACTACGGCCAAACTGATGAAGAATAACATGGAAATAGGCAAGAATATAGAAACACAGTGGGAAGAAAAAAAAAAACTTCAAAGACAACCAATTATTTCATTCGATCATTTCATAAGCATGCTAGATGCAAAGGCCAGCTATGATGCTGGGTGTAAGAGACACAGAAATAAGTAAGACAGCTCTTAGCCTTAAGAAACTCAAGGCTCTTAAGTAGATACCGAGACCTATGCAAACTTACACTATAGAGAGTAGAGCATTTCTAATGGGTGTTTGTGTAAGAGTATCACATATGCGTGAATATAAGGTAACTTTTAATTTTCTCAAATGTTTATCCACCAAAATGAAGAGAGCTGACATGTATTTGAGTCCTTATCAAGTCTCTCAATATAGGACATGTGCTCAAATATTTTAATTTGAAGGACAAATTATTAAAACAGAACTAACTTCAACAATGTTGGTTTGGGTTGATTATGGAGGTCACCTGATAATATTTTTTTTTAAACAAATTAAAAGAGAAATTTAAGACAGATTTAGAAAGTATTCCTAAGTGTATAACTTCACAAATCCAAGAGTTATATTATTTATAAACAAGTCTTTGAGAGACCATTTTAGAAAGCAATTCAGGACTTTGATTTCAGCAGGGCAGACACTAAATAAACAACACTGCTGAATGAAACGAGTAAAAAGCTGGATTAAAAATATAAAAACCATCTGTTTAAGTGCTTTGCTGGACTGGAATGGAAAGACAGATTCTCCAGAGGCCAAGAACAGAAAAGCAGGGTGCCTGGGAGACATTCTTCCGAGACTATAGACACTGATTTTTTGGCAATGAAAGCAGTTCAGGGTGAGTTCCTGAGAAGCTGGGGCTGGGGGTGTAGAGGCTGCTAATTTGGTGTACCAGGTGAAGGTGTATAAAGTAGAGACCCAAACAGGCTGTACTTTCGGTGCAAGGAGCAAGGAGAAATAAACCTGTGTACTGAAAGGAATCAGAAGAAAACAGCTCTGGGTGAACAGGGAAAAAAGTTCCCCTGAGAGTCTGTAACTACAAGCCAGCCTTCACCGGATTTGTAGTCTGAATTCTACCTGTGTGATCCAACAACACATCCAGAATAAAATTTAACACAAAATAGGACACAATAATTTAACAGCTGTGTCTTTTCATCCTTAAAACTACAATAATTTTTTAAAAAACATTCATTTTTTATTACACAGGTATACTTAATCATATTTTTTAAAAACAGAAAATACAAAAAAAAAAACATATGAACAGTTTTCAAGAAAAGCTATGCATTCATCTGAATGAATAAGAAATCATAGAGAGTTTTAAGGATGGCAGCCAAAGGCAGCTATGACAGAAAAATGTTGAAAAGTAGATTAATATAAAAAATGACTGAACTATTTTCCTAACTCTCTTTTTTACCTTTTTTTTGCCCTCTCATGTGAGAAAAATGAGATAAAACTTTTGGGGATATTTTGGAGCAGAGTGAAATGATGCTTCTTGTTAATCTGCTAAATTAATAAGAGTTCATACTTTTCTTTAATTATATCAATATTCAGGCTCACCAGAAATAATAATAGACTTATCTGGGCATTGGGGAAGCATTTAACACCAAGAATCTCTCAAAAGCTTGTATAAGACAAATGAAGAAGAGGAAAAGAAGTTAGATCCCTACATGTATTCAGGTCACCAGGGATAATTAGTATAAAGGGAATAATTACCTTGACATATCTGTGTTTTCCTCTGATAATTACACACTTTCAGATGTTCAAATTTGCTTTATTTGTTCAAAGAGAACCAGTGAAGGCCATAAAGCACATCGTTTAAATAATCAGGCTCTGAATTTCATCCAAATGGATTTTTTTTTTTGCCTCTATTACATGTTTTGCCCTCCTTCAACATTTTTTTACAGACATTCCTACTATATACAATTTCAAGTAATTCAGGCATCACCATAAATTTATCTATTGATGGACAATCAAATGAGGCTAATGTTCACCATTTCCTAAATAATTAGTAGCTCTATTCTGAAGACATAGCTTGGAAGTCTGGATGGAACTGTTTTAAATCCAAAATCAAGAGTCTCAGCATGATTCCATTCAAACTATAAAAACAGGTCTGCGTAGTATTTCATTAAACATAAAGATAGTTCTTTAATGAATTAACATTAACCTTACCTTTCTGATGGATGTCTTCAATAGGAAAAGCTAGAGCCCACCCTCTTAATTGGGTTCTTTGTGTGTGTGCTCATTCGTGTAGAACTGTTTGCAACCCCATGAGCTGTAGACCACCAGGCTCCTCTGTTCATGAAATTCTCCAGGCAAGAATACTGGAGTGGGTTGGCATTTCCTCCTCCAGGGGATCTTGCCGACCCAGGGATTGAACCCACATCTCCTGCATCTCCTGCATTAGCAGGTGGATTCCTTACTACGAGCACCACCTGGGAAGCCCATTATCTCTAAGGCAGTTTAAAATAGGTTGGTGGATGACTGCTTTCTAACTAAAGCCAGACATCTGACCACACTCACCAAAACTTGCCAAAAGGTGTTTTGCACTGCAGTCTAGGGAAGACCATGAAATGAATATGCCTTGAAATAGAGGCAGTTTGGAGAGAACATATTTTGGTTGCCTTATCCACATACCTTCTAGCCTTCTCTCTTTAAAAACAAAAACAAACCCACAAACTTCTCAGTCATGAGGTTTGGCTGGAATTGAACTCTCCTAAGAATCTAAAGACAGGCTGTTCAACCTGTGCTTCCTTCTCCCAGCTGGAGTGACTGGTTTTTTGGAGGAATTCTGAGAAAGAAGTGTCCTCTCTTTTCTGGAGAATCTACTAAAATAATTCTTTCTCCTCTCTGCTAAAACAGAAAAGTGTGGGCGGTATCCCTGCTTCCAGCCTTTTGTGGACATATTTAAATAAAAAGACTTCCCTGGAGGGTCAGTGGTTAAGACTCTGTGCTTCAATGTAAAGAGTCATGGGTTCAATCCCTGGTCTGGGAACTAAGACCCCACATGCCGTGTGTCATGGCCAAGGAAATATGAAAGAAAAAGGGAGGGTGGGGAATAAAGTGAAGATGGGAAGGACAATATGGAGAAACAAAAAGAAACTAGGCCCCTAGTGATATGAGTGAACTACTAGATCAATCCATACCTGAAGTTTGCACCACTACTTAATTTTTCAGTTAAATAAGCTGGTAAATTCCCTTTATTGTTTAAGCTAATGCAAATTGGGCTTTCTGTTATTTGCAACCAAATAATTGCAAGTAACAGATACTTGTAATCTAGTTAGTTATTAACAGAGGCTGAAACCAGATTAGAAGAACCTTAAAAACCCAGAGTTGAATAAAATTATCCAGATTCAAAGCTTAGACAGTGTAGGGCATTTTACTTGACAAGCAAATGTAGCCTGAGTTTTAGAAAAGTTTATTTTATTACAATGAAAAGATTTTAACACTAGCATGTAGAAAAGTCTATTATTGCTTATAAAATGGCACATTTTGTTAAAACATTTTAGTTCACTGTGAAAAAAAGAGCTGAGGCCAATACCTCAGTCCATTCACTATGCACGGGCTGTGAAGAAGAAAAAGAACAATTGTATAATTTCCTCTATCATCTCCATGGCAATTTGCAGTCTCCTTCATGAAATGTTTAATCCAAGAACACTATTTTGTTTTGTTTTTAAGAAGAAAGATAAGAATTCACAGAGATATTCTTTGAACAACCAAGATAAAACAAAGACTGTTTTGTTTTTTTGCTTTTTTTGTCTGCTTCATTTTTCCCTTTTCCTATTGAATACCACCAAAAAGTAGCACATTTAAAGGTTTCTTTGACATATCACATACCAGATTGTCTGGCCAATGTCCACCACCTGACCCCTTTTCTCTATCCACATGGTTACCCCACTGGATTCCTGGCAACTGTGGTTAGCCCTGCCCACTCTTGTTCAGTCACTCTGTCATCCAGCTCTTTGCAACTCCTTGGACTGCAGCACACCAGGCTTCCCTGTCCTTCCCCATCTCCCGGAGTTTGCTCAAACTCATATCCAGTGAATTGGTGACGCCATCCAACCATCTTCGTCCTCTGTCATCCCCTTCTTCTCCTGCCTTCAATCTCTCCCAGCATCAGGGTCTTTCCAGCGAGTCAGCTCTTCGCATCAGGTGGCAAAAGTATTGGAGCTTCAGCTTCAGCATCAGTCCTTTCAATGAATAGTCAGGGTTGATTTCCTTTAGGATTGACTGGTTTGATCTCCTTGCAGTCCAAGGGACTCTCAAGAGTCTTCTCCAACACTACAGTTCAAAAGCATCAATTCTTCAGCGCTCAGCCTTCTTTATGGTCCAGCTCTCACATCTGTATGTGGCTACTGGAGAAACCGTAGCTTTCACTACACAAACCTCTGGGTTTAGTTTATTAGGCCTGAAATGCATGTCCATTCCAACAAGTCAAGGGCTCACCTTTAGAAATTTGACTTTGGAGCTAAGAGAATGTCAAGTTAATTTCTTCCCTGTGACTAATGCAGAAATCTATAAAATCAGTAGGACTGAGTGGTCATTCTTAACTATACAAACTGGAAAGTTAAGAAATCAAGTCTGCAGTCACACACTGTAATGAGAAGAATTCAAAGAACAAACAGTTGCTGAGCTCTTAGTAAGTAGCAGGCTCTTTGATAAGCCCTTCATGTGCATCACTGCTTACTGCTAAGAATCACCTTTGAGGAAGCTGCTATTATGTCCATTTTGCAGGTGAGCTCACTGAGTAAAGTAAACTGTTTAAGATCAGAGTTGTGTCAGAGCAAAGATTCAAACTCAGTCTGTCTTCAGAGCATTTGCTTTAAACCACCACATCCCTTCTCTCGTTCCATTTTGTGCCTGTTTCAGATGTGTCTCTCTCTTTGCATGCTATAAAAGTCACTCAGTATTTCTGTCATAAACTCTCCCATTTTCTTTAGTTTAACATGGCTTCTGTGTTATGCAGCCAAAAATGTCCTAAGGAGCACATTAGTGATAATCAGACAGCAAACATTTATAGTTCCTAAGAAGTTGATAAACAGTGAGTAAACAGATAAATGAACAAATTAATATCTTATTACCAGAAATCCCCCTTTGCTACAGGCTACTGGACATTGTAATTTGTAACAACTTCAGACTCAGATTCTCTGATCAGTGCTTCTGATTTGTGCCCTGTACAGAACAGATGTCCATCCCTGGGCATTTTGGGAGTAGGTGGATAATTTCCTGGAAATTAATCAAGTTCTTCATGTTCTTAAGAGGTGGCAGAGATGATACCCTTCTCTGCAGTCTTGGCATTTTGAAGGACAGATGCAGGACTCAGTCAGTAGTTAGAATCCAGGAGGAAAAGACAGTTAGGTTAAATTTTTGAAAAATAAAACCATATTACTTATGGCAAGGTTAACTCAAAGCTGAGAATTGAGCTTTGGAGGCAAGCAATTCTGATTCGGAACTCCCACCATCTCCACCCCTAGGAGCTTTCTGACATTAGACAACTTTCCTAATGTTTCTCTAACTTTTATGCATTTTTAAAGTATTGCTTTGGGAATTTAAAAGTACCCAAAAAAAGAACAAAGAAAGAGAGAATAATGAGCAATACTTACCTGGGAACTAATTGCCACTACATCTTGGCTTGGGGCTTCCCAGATGGTGCTCATGGCAAAGAACCTGCCTTCTAATACAGGAGATGCAGGAGATGGGGGTTTGATCCCTGAGTCGAAAAGATCCCCTGGAGTAGGAAACGGCAACCAAGTCCAGTATTCTGACCTGGAAAATTCCATGGCCAGAGGAGCCTGCTGGGCTAGTCCATAGCGTAGCAGAGAGTCGGACATACTCAGCATGTACACAAACACACACACACATCTTGGCTTATTTGCCCCCATTTCCATGTTTGCTTTCTAGGTTAGTTGGTTGACTCAAGAAAAATTATAAATTAATGTTCACAAAGAATGATATGTGTTCAATATAAAGAATCCAAACAATGCAGGAAAAAAGAAGAAACTTTATTTTAATTACACTAAATTTCACCATCTAGAAATCATTATTGTTTACATCAGGTGAACAAAATTACGGAAATTTTTCTATGTCTGTACACTGAAAGGTTGGCTATATAGATAAATAAATCATTTGAGAAATACTTTATTAAAATCAGATAGTTTCAACAGTTTTTAAATAAAATATTTGATTTTATTTGACTTCAATATAAAAAATAAACTAAGGGGATATTAGAGAAATTATTCTTATAATTTTTAACTTCTAATTTCCTTAGCTTAAAAGCCTCAAATTCCAGCTGATGGTTATGTAAATATCTCTACACTCCCTCACATTTACATTTCCTAAATTTCAGAAGAAATAAGACCTTCAGATTGTCCCATGGTATTTTTTTTTAATTATGGCAACTGTACCTACCATTAAACTTACCATTTAAACCACTTTAAAGTATACAATTCAGTGGCATTTAATATATCCACAATACTGTACAACCACCACGTATTTCTAGTTATAAAATATTTTTATCACCTCAAAAAGAAAATCCTACAACCATTAAACATCCACTCCCCACCCACCTCCCTCTAGGAGGAAGGATAGATCAGGTAAGATCAGATCAGTCGCTCAGTCGTGTCCGACTCTTTGCGACCCCATGAATCGCAGCACGCCAGGCCTCCCTATCCATCACCAACTTCCAGAGTTCACTCAGACTCATGTCC
Organism: Bos indicus x Bos taurus; assembly: GCF_003369695.1. Taxonomy (NCBI): domain Eukaryota; kingdom Metazoa; phylum Chordata; class Mammalia; order Artiodactyla; family Bovidae; genus Bos; species Bos indicus x Bos taurus. The sequence continues at coordinate 20,916,711 of NC_040097.1, forward strand.
ATCGAGAGAGTGATGCCATCCAGCCATCTCATCCTCTGGCGTCCCCTTTCCTCTTGCCCCTAATCCCTCCCAGCATCAGAGTCTTTTCCAATGAGTCGACTCTGCATGAGGTGGCCAAACTACTGGAGTTTCAGCTTTAGCATCATTCCTTCCAAAGAAATCCCAGGGCTGATCTCCTTCAGAATGGACTGGTTGGATCTCCTTGCAGTCCAAGGGACTCTCAAGAGTCTTCTCCAACACCACAGTTCAAAAGCATCAATTCTTTGGCGCTCAGCTTTCTTCACAGTCCAGCTCTCGCATCCATACATGACCACAGGAAAAACCATAGCCTTGACTAGACGAACCTTTGTTGGCAAAGTAATGTCTCTGCTTTTGAATATGCAATCTAGGTTGGTCATAACTTTCCTTCCAAGGAGTAAGCGTCTTTTAATTTCATGGCTGCAGTCACCATCTGCAGTGATTTTGGAGCCCCAAAAAATAAAGTCTGACACTGTTTCCACTGTTTCCCCATCTATTTCCCATGAAGTGATGGGACCAGATGCCATGATCTTCGTTTTCTGAATGTTGAGCTTTAAGCCAACTTTTTCACTCTCCTCTTTCACTTTCATCAAGAGGCTTTTTAGTTCCTCTTCAGTTTCTGCCATAAGGATGGTGTCATCTGCATATTTGAGGTTATTGATATTTCTCCCGGCAACCTTGATTCCATCTTGTGTTTCTTCCAGTCCAGCATTTCTCATGATGTACTCTGCATATAAGTTATATAAACAGGGTGACAAGATACAGCCTTGACGTACTCCTTTTCCTATTTGGAACCAGTCTGGTGTTTCATGTCCAGTTCTAACTGTTGCTTCCTGACCTGCATACAAATTTCTCAAGAGGCAGGTCAGGTGGTCTGGTATTCCCATCTCTTTCAGAATTTTCCACAGTTTATTGTGATCCACATAGTCAAAGGCTTTGGCATAGTCAATAAAGCAGAAATGGATGTTTTTCTGCAACTCTCTTGCTTTTTCCATGATCCAGCAGATGTTGGCAATTTGATCTCTCGTTCCTCTGCCTTTTCTAAAACCAGCTTGAACATCAGGAAGTTCACGGTTCACATATTGCTGAAGCCTGGCTTGGAGAATTTTGAGCATTACTTTACTAGCGTGTGAGATGAGTGCAATTGTGCGGTAGTTTGAGCATTCTTTGGCATTGCCTTTCTTTGGGATTGGAATGAAAACTGACCTTTTCCAGTCCTGTGGCCACTGCTGAGTTTTCCAAATTTGCTGGCATATTGAGTGCAGCACTTTCACAGCATCATCTTTCAGGATTTGGAATAGCTCAACTGGAATTCTATTACCTCCACTAGCTTTGTTCGTAGTGACGCTTTCTAAGGCCCACTTGACTTCACATTCCAGGATGTCTGGCTCTAGGTCAGTGATCACACCATCATGATTATCTAGGTCGTGAAGATCTTTTTTGTACAGTTCTTCTGTATATTCTTGCCATCTCTTCTTAATATCTTCTGCTTCTGTTAGGTCCATACCATTTCTGTCCTTTATCGAGCCCATCTTTGCATGAAATGTTCCCTTGGTATCTCTGATTTTCTTGAAGAGATCTCTAGTCTTTCCCATTCTGTTGTTTTCCTCTATTTCTTTGCATTGATCGCTAAAGAAGGCTTTCTTATCTCTTCTTGCTATTCTTTGGAACTCTGCATTCAGATGTTTATATCTTTCCTTTTCTCCTTTACTTTTCGCTTCTCTTCTTTTCACAGCTACTTGTAAGGCCTCCCCAGACAGCCATTTTGCTTTTTTGCATTTCTTTTCCATGGGGATGATCTTGATCCTGTCTCCTGTACAATGTCACGAACCTCATTCCATAGCTCATCAGGCACTCTATCTATGAGATCTAGGCCCTTAAATCTATTTCTCACTTTCACTGTATAATCATAAGGGATTTGATTTAGGTCATACCTGAATAGTCTAGTGGTTTTCCCTACTTTCTTCAATTTAAGTCTGAATTTGGCAATAAGGAGTTCATGGTCTGAGCCATAGTCAGCTCCTGGTCTTGTTTTTGCTGACTGTATAGAACTTCTCCATCTTTGGCTGCGAAGAATATAATCAATCTGATTTCGGTGTTGACCATCTGGTGATGTCCATGTGTAGAGTCTTCTCTTGTGTTGTTGGAAGAGGGTATTTGTTATGACCAGTGCATTTTCTTGGCAAAACTCTATTAGTCTTTGCCCTCCTTCATTCCATATTCCAAGGCCAAATTTGCCTGTTACTCCAGGTGTTTCTTGACTTCCTACTTTTGCATTCCAGTCCCCTATAATGAAAAAGACATCTTTTTTGGGTGTTAGTTCTAAAGGTCTTGTAGGTCTTCATAGAACCGTTCAACTTCAGCTTCTTCAGCGTTACTGGTTGGGGCATAGACTTGGATTTCTGTGATATTGAATGGTTTGCCTTGGAAACGAACAGAGATCATTCTGTCATTTTTGAGATTGCATCCAAGTACTGCATTTCAGACTCTTTTGTTGACCATGATGGCCACTCCATTTCTTCTGAGGGATTCCTGCCTGCAGTAGTAGATATAATGGTCATCTGAGTTAAATTCACCCATTCCAGTCCATTCAGTTCGCTGATTCCTAGAATGTCGACATTCACTCTTGCCATCTCTTGTTTGACCACTTCCAATTTGCCTTGATTCATGGACCTGACATTCCAGGTTCCTATGCAATATTGCTCTTTACAGCATCAGACTTGCTTCTATCACCAGTCACATCCACAGCTGGGTATTGTTTTTGCTTTGGCTCCATCCCTTCATTCTTTCTGGAGTTATTTTTCCACTGATCTCCAGTAGCATATTGGGCACCTACTGACCTGGGGAGTTCCTCTTTCAATATCCTATCATTTTGCCTTTTCATACTGTTCATGGGGTTCTCAAGGCAAGAATACTGAAGTGGTTTGCCATTCCCTTCTCCAGTGGACCACATTCTGTCAGATCTCTCCACCATGACCCGCCCATCTTGGGTTTCCCCACAGGCATGGCTTAGTTTCATTGAGTTAGACAAGGCTGTGGTCCTAGCATGATTAGATTGACTAGTTTTCTGTGAGTATGGTTTCAGTGTGTCTGCCCTCTGATGCCCTCTTGCAATACCTACTGTCTTACTTGGGTTTCTCTTACCTTGGGCGTTGGGTATCTCTTCACAGCTGCTCCAGCAAAGTGCAGCCAATGCTCCTTACCTTGGACGAGGGGTATCTCCTCACTGCGATAGGCTTTCCCCAAAATATCTCCTCAAAATAGTCATGGACAAAGGAAAGTACAGAAGCCCCTTTCCTCAATGTTACTGGTTAATAGGTAATTTAATAATTCAATCTGAAAAATACTAACTCATTTACTAATCGGTCATTGTGAGCCAGGCACTGCCTCTGCATCTCACACAGTTCTCCTTGAATCCTCACCATAACCCTACAGTTCAATAGGCACTATTATCATCCCTTTCAGGTTAGAAAACTGAGGCTCAGAATGGGCTTGCTGCTTCTCAGCAGGTGGCATAAGTAGCATTTAAATACATCCTCAGCCTGATGCCAAACCCATGCTCTTAACTCATACACTATCAGCCCATAGCTGAACTTCCAAAAAAGCAAGTTTTCAAGCACAATACAAAAGTGAGTTCAGGAGAAGACGCCTCCGAGAAACTAATTTGAGTATATTGACAAGGAAAAAGTGAAATGAAATGTCGTTAACCCTGATACACCCAAACCCATGAGCTTCACCAGAAGTTAGATGGTGCAGGTCAAATTGCATTATCTCCAAATACATAATACATGACATAACAGTTTTCAATCTCATCTCTTTCCAACATGTTTCAACATAAATAAAAACAGATGTACTCATGCTATCTTTTAATCATTTAAGCCACATTCATAGACCGCTACTGTGCTGGGCAGGTGGCACTTTTAAATCTGTTGAAAGATGATTTATCCCACATATTTAACTACTGGATATGCTGTAAGTCTCAGGAAGACCAGTTGTAAGGAGGAACACTGAATGTGCTGTAATCACAGCTTTCTTTTGAGGGGCTTGGTAATTAGATACTAGGAATGAAATTAAAGAGGAATTTGAGTAAGTATTTAAAACTTCTCACTATCTCCATCAATATTATTGTAATTTGATTAATCCTTATCCCTTTTCTAATGCGAAAATTAAATGTCAGCTAAGCCTAAGAATTTCACATTTTAAAAAATCAAGTCAATATGGAACAATTCAAGCATGTTACCAGAATGAGACTACACATACAAGTTCTTATACCCTTGTTGTGGAAGGCAGAATAACAGCTCCCAAAGATGTCCACATGCTAGTCTGTGAAACCTGCAAATATGCTATTTGCATGGCAGAAAGGACTTTGCAGATGCGATTAAGGGTCTTGAAATGGAAAGATTCTCCTGAATTATTCAGGTGGGCCCATAGTAATCACAGGTGTCTTCATTAAGAAGGAGACAGGCAAAGAGAAAAGTACATAAGATGAGAAAAAGAGAGTTCGAAGTGATAAAGTGTCATAATTCAAGGAAGCACACAGCCTCTAGAAACTGGAAAAGACGAGGAAAGGGATTCTGCCCTGCCAACACCCTGGTTTTAGTACACTAGACTGATTGTGGATCTCCAGAGCTGTAAGAAAATATCTATACTGTTTTAACTCACTTAATTTGTAGTAGTTTGTTACAGCACCACTAAAAAACTTGCAGACATACCTTTCTGAATCATATGATGGTTAGCTTTTTTTCTGACTGCAGTATAGTTGCTTTACCATGTTGTGTTCATTTCTATTGTACAGTAAAGTAAATCAGCTATACAAATACATGTGTCCCCTCTTTTTTGGATTTCCTTCCCATCTAGGTCACTACAGAGCACTGATTAGAGTTTCCTGTGCTATACAGTAGGTTCTCATTCAGTTCAGTTCAGTTCAGTTGCTCAGTCGTGTCTGACTCTTTGCGACCCCATGAATCGCAGCACGCCAGGCCTCCCTGTCCATTACCAACTCCCAGAGTTCCCCCAGACTCAGGTCCATCGAGTTGGTGATGCCATCCAGCCATCTCATCCTCTGTCGTCCCCTTCTCCTCCTGCACACAATCCCTCTCAGCATCAGGGTCTTTTCCGATGAGTCAACTCTTCGCATGAGGTGGCCAAAGTACTGGAGTTTCAGCTTTAGCATCAGTCCTTCCAAAGAAATCCCAGGGCTGATCTCCTTCAGAATGGACTGGTTGGATCTCCTTGCAGTCCAAGGGACTCTCAGGAGTCTTCTCCAACACCACAGTTCAAAAGCATCAATTCTTCGGTGCTCAGCTTTCTTCACAGTCCAACTCTCACATTCATACATGACCACTGGAAAAACCATAGCCTTGACTAAATGGACCTTTGTTGGCTAAGTAATGTCTCTGCTTTTGAGTATGCTATCTAGGTTGGTCATAGCTTTTCTTCCAAGGAGTAAGCGTTTTTTAATTTCACGGCTGCAGTCACCATATGCAGTGATCTTGGAGCCCAAAAAGATAAAATCTGCCACTGTTTCCACTGTTTCCCCATTTATTTCCGATGAAGTGATGGGACCAGATGCCATGGTCCATCCTTGTCTCTGCAAATGGCACAGTTTCATTCTTTTTTATATATTCCACTGTATGTATGTAGGGGTGGTTAGATGTTAAATTACCTCTGAATGTAAGATCATCATTTAAAAAAAGAAAAAAAAATGTGTCTTTTCACACTAGTCTTTTTTTTTCTCCCCTATGGGGATTTTAAGTGTTAATTAACTCTTAATATGGAGACATTTTTCAGTATCATGTTCCACTTACTTTTACTTTTATAACTTTTTATTGTTATTTTTTATTATTATTATTATTATTTTTTTACTTTACAATATTGTATTGGTTTTGCCATACATCAACATGCATCTGCCATGGGTGTTCCCCATCCTGAGCCCCTCTCCCGCCTCCTTCCCCATACCATCCCTCTGGGTCATTCCAGTGTACCAGCCCCAAGCTTCCTGTATACTGCATGGAACCTGGACTGGCGATTCATTTCGCATATGATATTATACATGTTTCAATGCCATTCTCCCAAATCATCCCCCACCCCTCCCACAGAGTCCAAAAGACTGTTCCATACATCTGTGTCTCTTTTACTGTCTCACATACAGGGTTGTTGTTACCATCTTTCTAAATTCCATATATGCATTAGTATACTGTATTGGTGTTTTTCTTTCTGGCTTACTTCACTCTGTATAATAGGCTCCAGTTTCATCCACCTCATTAGAACTGATTCAAATGTATTTTTTTAATGGCTGAGTAATACTCCATTGTGTATATGTACCACAGCTTTCTTATCCATTCATCTGCTGATGGGCAGCTAGGTTGCTTCCATGTCCTAGCTATTATAAACAGTGCTTCAGTGAACATTGGGGTACACGTGTCTCTTTCAATTCTGGTTTCCTCGGTGTGTATGCCCAGCAGTGGGATTGCTGGGTCATATGGCAGTTCTATTTCCAGTTTTTTAAGGAATCTCTACAGTTCTCCATAGTGGCTGTACTAGTTTGCATTCCCACCAACAGTGTAAGAGGGTTCCCTTTTCTCCACATCCTCTCCAGCATTTATTGCTTGTAGACTTTTGGATCACAGCCATTCTGACTGGCATGAAATGGTACCTCATTGTGGTTTTGATTTGCATTTCTCTGATAATGAGTGATGTTGAGCATCTTTTCATGTGTTTGTTAGACACCTATATGTCTTCTTTGGAGAAATGTCTGTTTAGTTCTTTGGCCCATTTTTTGATTGGGTTGTTTATTTTTCTGGAATTGAGCTGTAGGAGTTGCTTGTATATTTTTGAGATTAGTTATAATGAGAAAATAGAAAGAGAAATTAAGGAAGCAATTCCATTCACCATTGCAACGAAAAGAATAAAACACTTAGGAATATATTGACCCAAAGAAACTAAAGACCTATATATAGAAAACTATAAAACACTGGTGAAAGAAATCAAAGAGGATACTAATAGATGGAGAAATATACCATGTTCATGGATCAGAAGAATCAATATAGTGAAAATGAGTATACTACCCAAAGCAATCTATAGATTCAATGCAATCCCTATCAAGCTACCAACGGTATTTTTCACAGAGCTAGAACAAATAATTTCACAATTTGTATGGAAATACAAAAAAACCTCGAATAGCCAAAGCAATCTTGAGAAAGAAGAATGGAACCGGAGGAATCAACCTGCCTGACTTCAGGCTCTACTACAAAGCCACAGTCATCAAGACAGTATGGTACTGGCACAAAGACAGAAATATAGATCAATGGAACAAAATAGAAAGCCCAGAGATAAACCCATGCACCTATGGACACCTTATCTTTGACAAAGGAGGCAAGAATATACAATGAAGAAAAGACAATCTCTTTAACAAGTGGTACTGGGACAACTGCTCAACCACTTGTAAAAGAATGAAACTAGAACACTTTTTAACACCATACACAAAAATAAACTGAAAATGGATTAAAGATCTAAACATAAGACCAGAAACTATAAAACTTTTAGAGGAGAACATAGGCAGAACACTCTCTGACATACATCACAGCAGGATCCTCTATGACCCACCTCCCAGAATATTGGAAATAAAAGCACAAATAAACAAATGGGATCTAATTAAAATTAAAAGCTTCTACACAACAAAAGAAACTATAAGCAAGGTGAAAAGACAGCCTTCAGAATGGGAGAAAATAATAGCAAATGAAGCAACAGATAAACAACTAATCTCAGAAATATACATACTAGTCTTTTTATAATCTTGAGAAAATGAAATGTTCCTTTTGTGAAGGCAAAGGGCACGAGGTGAAGTCTTACCTTTCAAAGGGGGATACCATGAATTTAAAAGACTTCTATGAGTGTAACTCATACAAAATCTACACAAACCCCTACTATGTGGTCCAGTTTCAACACAGACTCATATTCAAAGAGACACAGATAAAAATCACAATTCAGAGCAACTAAAATCATGATGCAAACTTTCAAGATTATAAAGGAGAAAATTTATTAATAACTTCTCAAAAATCTGTAGCAGTGGCTCCAAAAATTCTCCTTTTTCTCTTCTACCCCCTAAAATTGTCCTCATCACCACTCCATCATGCGGTGACGCTCCCTATCCCCTCCAGGTCTCAGTCCTTAAACACGTATATCTATGTTTCTCAAGTAGGGACCAGGGGTGCCACTAAACACCCTACAGTGCATAGGACAGCCTCCAAAACAAACAGCTATTTGGCATAAGACATCAAGATGTCAAGGATGTAGATGAGTCTCTCCATCTCTTGATTTTCTTTTCATTTTGGAACACCTGGACCCTGCACTACAGAGGTAGCTCCCTAACCAATGCAGCAGCCTTCCTCTTTTAGAAACAGGGGAAGGAAATCACCCACAATCTCTTATAATTTAATGTATTTTCTTTATCCCTATCCTGTAAGAATAAATTCAATAACATGTATAAAGTTCCCAGCATGGTTGCTCAAACCATGGATGGTAATGGGTGCTCAAAAATTATTAGTTCCCAATCCTTTTCCAGAAGGGAATGAAGAATCCAATTTATTCTTAATATGATGTCCCCGACATAATAGCATCTCCCTACTGTATCCTCCAACCCCAAAGTCACCTCAGATTTTTGAATATTTAAATTATAGACACTGTTCATCTGCTAAAAAGGACTAATACATTCCCCAGGAGAATTATGTTTTAGAAAGAAGAACATCAGAAAAACAGCAGAGAAGAGGATTACTGAAATCCGGTGTTCGGCTGCTGAATACCAAAGACTTCAGTTAATATGTTTCAATATTTAAAATAAACAAAAATTTTATCAAGTTGCAGTCACAATGCATAAGAAGGGAAATGATTTATACATGTTTTCAAAAATGTCTCATTTTTATTGTGATGACCATGAAGCTCTTAAAATTTGTCTGAATATATGGAATTTCAATTTGTATAGATTTTTTTACATTGAAATCATATATACATATCATAAACTTTACCATTGTAACTATTTTCCAGTGTACAGTGTAGTGGCATTGTGTGCAATCACATCATTGGGTAAATATCAACACCATCTATCCTCAGAACTTTTTTCATTTTATAAAACTAAAACAGTACATCCCCACTTCCCCTCCCCCAGTCATGGCAGTTACCATCCCATTTTCTGTCTCTATGAATTTCATTATTCTAGGTACTTCCTACAGAGAAGGCGATGGCACCCACTCCAGTACTCTTGCCTGGAAAATCCCATGGACAGACCAGCCTGGTGGGCTGCAGTCCATGGGATCACTAAGAGTTGGACACAACTGAGTGACTTCACTTTCACTTTTCACTTTCATGCATTGGAGAAGGAAATGGCAACCCACTCCAGTGTTCTTGCCTGGAGAATCCCAGGGACAGGGGAGCCTGGTGGGCTGCTGTCTATGGGGTTGCACAGAGTCGGGCACAACTGAAGCGACTTAGCAGCAGTAGCAGCAGGTACCTACTATAAATTGAATCATACAGTATTTGTCCTTTTATGACTAGTTTAATTTCACTTAATGTCTAGCACGTGACAGGATTGTATGTATATACTACATTTTGTTTATCTATTCATTCATCAGTGGAGACTTGGGTTGCTTCCACCTTTGTCTATTATGAATTATACTGCTAGGAATATGGCATATTTTTTAAATGCATGTCACAATAATTGTGTTTATATTTGTACATGTTTAAGGAAAGTTATGACCAACCTAGACAGCATATTAAAAAGCAGAGACATTACTTTGTCAACAAAGGTCCATCTAGTCAAGGCTATGGTTTTTCCAGTAGTCATGTATGTGAGAGTTGGACTATAAAGAAAGCTGAGCACCAAAGCATTGGTGCTTTTGAACTGTGGTGTTGGAGAAGACTCTTGAGAGTCCCTTGGACTGCAAGGAGATCCAACCAGTCCATCCTAAAGGAAATCAGTACTGAATATTCATTGGAAGGATTGATGCTGAAGCTGAAACTCCAATACTTTTGCTTCCTGATGCAAAGAGCTGACTCATTTGAAAAGACCTTGATACTTGGAAAGAATGAAGGTAGGAGGAGAAGGGGACGACAGAGGATGAGATGGTCGGATGGCATCACTGACTCAATGGACATGAGTTTGGGTAAACTCTGGGAGTTGGTGATGGACAAGGAGGCCTGGAGTACTGCAGTTCATGGGGTTGCAAAGAGTTGGACACGACTGAGCGACTGAACTGAAACTGAAACTGAAAGATGAAATTCAAGTTCTACTTTTACTGGCTGATCAAATATTGCAACAAGTTAAGTTTTCTGAAACAAAATTAAATAAAACAGCATCAACTAGAGATAACATAATTACAGTAAAGTCAAGAATATCTGTACAGTATTTTAAGGGTTAAAAGGATGGTGCTCTTTAGTGAGTGTGAGTAACTCTGGGTGAGTAACTTGATCCTCCAATAATAGTTTTTATTTTTTATTGAGTAGTTACTAAACAGCAGATTTTTTCCAGAGTTTGTTGTGGTCCACAAAATCAAAGGCTTTGGTATAGTCAATAAAGTAAAAGTTGATATTTTTCTAGAACTCCCTTGCTTTTTCGATGATCCAACAGATGTTGACAATTTGAACTCTGGTTCCTCTGCCTTTTCTAAATCCAGCTTGAACATCTGGAAGTTCATGGTTCATGTACTGTTGAAACCTGACTTGGAGAATTCTGAACATTACTTTACTAGCATGTGAAATGAGTACAATTGTATGGTAGTTTTGAGCATTCTTTGGCATTGCCTTTCTTTAGGATTGGAATGAAAACTGACGTTTTCCAGTCCTGTGGCCATTGCTGAGTTTTCCAAATTTGCTGGCATATTGAGTGCAGCACTTTCACAGCATCAACTTTTAGGATTTGAAATAACTCAACTGGAATTCCATCACATCCACTGCCTTTGTTTGCAGTGATGCTTCCTAAGGCCCACTTGACTTTGCATTCCAGAATGTCTGGCTCTAGGTTGGTGATCACACTGTGGTGATTATCTGGGTTGTGAAGATCTTTTCTGTATAGTTCTGTGTATTCTTTCCACCTCTTCTTAATATCTTCTGTTTCTGTTATGTCCATACCATTTCTGTCCTCTATTGTGCCCATCTTTGCATGACATGTTCCCTTGGTATCTCTAATTTTCTTGAAGAGATCTCTAGACTTTCCCATTCTATTGTTTTCCTTTATTTCTTTGCACTGGTTGCTGAGGAAAGCTTTCTTATCTCTCCTTGCTATTCTTTGGAACTCGGCATTCAAATGGGTATATCTTTCCTTTTCTCCTTTGCCTTTCATTTATCTTCTATTTACAGCTATTTGTAAGGCCTCCTCAGACAACAATTTTGCCTTTTTGCACTTCTTTTTCTTAGGGATGATCTTGATCCCTGCCTCCTGTACAATGTCATGAACCTCCATACATAGTTGGCTTAAAACTCAACATTCAGAAAACTAAGATCATGACATCTGGTCCCATCACTTCATGGCAAATAGATGGGGAAACAATGGAAACAGTGAGAGACATTATTTTCTTGGGCACAAAATCACTGCAGATGGTGACTTCAGCCCTGAAATTAAAAGATGCTTGCTCCTTAGAAGAAAAGTCCTGGGTGTTCTTTGGAAGGAATGATGCTAAAGCTGAAACTCCAGTACTTTGGCCACCTCATGTGAAGAGTTGACTCATTGGAAAAGACTCTGATGCTGGGAGGGATTGGGGGCAGGAGGAGAAGGGGACGCCAGAGGATGAGATGGCTGGATGGCATCACTGACTCGATGGACACGAGTCTGAGTGAACTCCAGGAGTTGGTGATGGACAGGGAGGCCTGGTGTGCTTCGATTCATGGGGTCGCAAAGAGTTGGACACCACTTAGCGACTGAACTGAACTGAATACCTTTGGATCTAACCTAACAAGGTTGCTGCTGCTACTGCTGCTAAGTCACTTCAGTCATGTCCGACTCTGTGCAACCCCGTAGACGGCAGCCCACCAGGCTCCTGCGTCCATGGGATTCTCCAGGCAAGAGTACTGGAGTGGGTTGCCATTGCCTTCTCCAAACCTAACAAGGTTAGGTTTCATCAAACAATATCATGCCCTAATTCCCTCAACCCTATTCAACAGAAAGGAAATATGATCAGTGTATGTGTGCAGTGTTAGTCACTAAGTCATGTCCAACTCTTTGCAACCCCATGGACTGTAGCCTGCCAGGCTCCTCTGTGCATGTAATTCTCTAGGCAAGAATACTGGAGTGAGTAGCCATTCCCTTCTCCAGAATATCTTCCTGACCCAGGGATCGGACCCAGGGATCAAACCCAGGTCTCCCACATTGAAGCAGATTACTTACTGTCTGAATCAACTGTTTGGATACATGTGCAAGGTAAAACCTTTTCATAAGGATTGGATTCTGCTGAGTTAGTAAACTACTCTATAAAAAATAATTTCCACTCCCTCCAGTAAGAAATCCGTAGACACTTCCCTGGTGGTCCAGTGTCTAAGACTCCATGCTCCCAAAGCAGGGGTACTAGGTTCGATCTCTGGTCAGGTAACTAGATCCAACTTGCCACGACTAAGACCTGGCACAGCCAAATAAATTATTTAACTTTTTTTTTTTAAAGAAATCCCTAGATGGCCTCTGTACAGAGATGACTCTTGGTCAAGTGTATCAATTGCTTCCTATCTCTTCACCATTATGAATGAAAGAGCTGGCATATTGAAGTTTTGCTCACCAGAAGAGCATGCACAAAGCCTGTGACAGACGGATTTAACACCCTCTGACTCCCTGAATTCTAGGCCTTTTCATGTGCCATTTCATCCACCAGGCATATCCTTCCTTGCTGTGAAACTACTATCCATCTTTCAAGGCCCAGTTCCAACACTATGTTCCTTCATGAAATCTTCTAAAGCCTAGCAATTTGTAGGGTTCTTTCTCTGTTCAGCTCCAATAGTATTAATTCATGCATCTCTATTGATCTTTATCATATACTTCCTTGCTTGATTTGCATATGTCTGTCTAGGAAACTTGCCTTTTTCATCTCCAGAGTCCTCATAGTGCTTAACTCGGCATGTTACAGATGCTCAACAAACACTAACTGGTGGATCCTATCTATAGACCATCTGCAGCTAGGTGCTACCTGTGAAACTGAATCTGGTAATTTAATGCATTTATCCCATTCATATACCCCACAATCATCCTGCAAGTCACTGTTAGATTGATTTATTTTGAACAGATTATTTATTTTGGATTACTTTCACACTGTTTAAATCTCTTTGGTCAGAAAAATGTGAAAATGAGAAACGCGGAAAATCAGGAGCATCTTGTTTCCCCGGATGGGAAAATCTTCTCACACTTGATTCAGTGCTATTCTTTATGACTTAAAGAATGGAAAAACAGACATCGACTGGATGACTTCAATAGTATGCTGTGAAGTTCCCTGAAGATAAATAATAATAAAAAATAAAAAATAAAAATAAATAATAAAAAGATAAATAATAAAATAATAAAAAATAAATAAAATAATAAAAAATAATAAAAAGATAAAAATAATAAAATAAATAAATAATGATTTCAAGTCATTATGAATAATCTCAGTGGACACTGAACTGGGCCAGATGTCATTGCAAATAAACAAGTTTGGATAGGAAGACTAGTTGGAGATACTCAAACATGGACCAGTACCAATTTGCAACTTCTGTGAAGAGAAAGTGGATGGCCTTTTGGATTTATCAAAGCTATTTATAAAAGTCCATAAGGCTATGAATTAACCATAAAGAATTAGAGAATTGGCAAGATATAAAAATCCATTGGCTGATGCTACCCAGAACTGAGGAGCTCACCATAACTGTTGAAAGATGTCTCTCTACTTTACCTTGAAGGACTGAGTAATACATAATACTAAAGGAAGAAAGTCACACACAATCAAAGATGGGAATCATCAGCTTCAATATAAACAAAGATGTCAATTGGCAAGCAATATTTGCGATGAATAATTAAATCTAGAATTGGCTGAAGGCAGATTCCAAGTAATTCCTTAATGTAAAATCAAATTCACTGAATAACCTCCAGGGAACTTCCCCATGTGTTAGATGGAAATCAGAGTCCCAGGGTTCTGGACATGGCTCTTGGAAAGACAACAAGCTGGCTACATTTCTGATGTTATCGCCATAGAGTCCTGCCCACAATCTCAGTGGGTTAGATGCCCAATATTTCTGTTTTTCTCAAGTTAAAATCGTATAAGTATGAAACGATCTTTGTACTTTAACCAGTTCAGCATATTCTATTAAAGACATTTGTACTTGAACAGCTCATACAACTCAGCCTCAACAAAAAACAGATAACTGGGTTTCCCTGGTGGTCTAGTGGTTAAGAACCCACCTGCCAATGCAGAGGGCACGTGTTTGATCCCTAGTCCAGGATTATTCCACATGCTGCGGGGCAACTAAGCCCGTGCAGCTACTGAGCCTGCGAGCCCCAGCTACTAAGCCTGCTTGCTGCAGCTACTGAAGCCTGTGCCCTCTACAGCCTGTGCTTCACACCAAGAGAAGCCGCTGCAGTGAGAAACCTGCCCACCACCACTAGAGAGTAGCCCCCACTTGCGGCAATTAGAGAAAGCCTGAACACAGCACCGAAGACCCAGCACAGTCAAAAATAAATACATAAAGATAATTAAAAGTGGGCAGAGACTGAAAGAGATTTCTCCAATGCATCTACATTTAATTTAAAAATCTATTTGTCAATTCCTATTAAAAAGAAGACAAATTTAAACTGGGATCGTGTTGAATTTATAGATGGATTGGTATGAACTGACATCCTAACAATATTAAATGTTACAACCCATAAACATAGTATTTGTATATCCATTTATTTAGGTCTTTAAAATATCAGCAATATTTTCATTGTAAAAGTCTTGGATAGCATTAGTAGATTTTCAAGAAGTTTGTGTTTGGGAGCACTACTGTACATGGAATTTAAATTTTATTTTTTATTTGTAACCCTGGTGGCTCAGATGGTAAAGAATCTGCCTGCAGTGCAGCAGACCCAGGTTTGATCCTTGAGTTGGGAAGATTCCCTGAAGAAGGGATTGGCTACCCACTCAAGCATTCTTGCCTGGAGAATCCCCATGGACAGAGAAGCCTGGTACAGTCTACTGGGTCGCAAAGAGTTGGATACAACTGGGTGACTAACACTTTAACTTTTTCACTTCAGCGTATAAATGCCCCATTTGGTCATGATATCTGATCCTTTTTATATTGTTGCATTCAATTTGCTGATTTTTTTATAAGAATTTTTGCATCAACGCTTCTGAGGGATATTGATCTGTAACTTTTTTTAAGTAGTGTCTTTCTCGGGTTTGGGTATTGAGGTTATGCTGACCTCATAAAATGAGTAAGGACGTATTCTCTCCTCTCTTTCCTGAGAGAGATTGTGTAATAGTGGTTTTATATCTTCCCTAAGTGTTTGATACCATTCACCAGTGAAATCGTCTGGGCTTAGGGAGTATTTTATTTGTGGGAAGAACTTTGATAATGTATTTCATTTCTCTAAGAGAAATAAAACTATTGAGATTTTCTGTTTTGTCTTGTATTAGTTTAGGTAAATTGCATTTTTCATAAAATTGTCAGTTTCATCCAGCCTGTTGAATCTGTTGCCATAAAGTTATTTATAATATTATATTATCCTTTTATTGCCTGTGGGATCTGTAACAAAAATATCTATTTAAATCCTGATGTTGGTGATTTGTGTTTTGTTTTTCCATTGATCATTCTAGCTACGGCGTCATCAATTCTGTTGATCAATTTAAAGACTCAACTTCTTGACTGGTTAATTTTCCTTATTCTTTATTTGTTTTTATTTTACTGATCCCTTATCTTTTATTTTCCCCCTTTTGTAGTGTGTGTGTTTGCATGTGTGTGTGTTAGTCAGTCATGTCCAACTCTTTGTGACCCCATTGTCTGTCCATGGAATTCTCCAGGCAAGAATAATGGAGTGGGTTGCCATTCCCTTCTCCAGGGGATCTTCCTGACCCAGGGATTGAACCCAGGCCTTCTGCATTGCAAGAAGATTCTTTACTGACTGAGATACCAAGGAAGATCCCCCTTTTTTCTTTAGTCTGGCTAGTTGTAAATATATAATTTTTGGTCACTGATGAAAAGTGAAAGTCATATCCGACTCTGCAACCCCATGAACTACACAGTCCATAGAACTCTCCACACCAGAATACTGGAGTGGTAGCTTTTCCCTTCTCCAGGGGATCTTCCCAACCCAGGAATCAAACCATGGTCTCCTAAATTGCAGGCAGATTCTTTACCAACTGAGCTATGACAGAAGCCCTTTGGTCACTGATATAAACATTTAAAGTTTTATCTTTTCACCTAAATGCTGTTTTGGCTTCATCCTAAAAATACCTGTTCAGTTCAGTTCAGTCGCTCAGTCATGTCCAAATCTTTGTGACCCCATGGACTGCAGCATGCCAGTCTTCCCTGTCCATCACCAACTCCTGGAGCTTACTCAAATTCATGTCCATTGAGTCAGTGATGCCATCCAACCATCTCATCCTCTGTCGTCCCCTTCTCCCACCTTCAATCTTTCCCAGCATCAGGGTCTTTTCAAATGAGTCAGTTCTTTGCATAGGAGGCCAAAGTATTGGAATTTCAGCTTCATCAGTCCTTCAATGAATATTCAGGACTGATTTCCTTTAGGATGGACTGGTTGGATCTCCTTGCAATCCAAGGGACTTTCAAAAGTCTTCTCCAACACCACAGTTCAAAAACATCAATTCTTCCGCACTCAGCTTTCTTTATAGTCCAACTCTCACATGCATACATGACTACTGGAAAAACCATAGCTTTGACTATACAGACCTTGGTCGGCAAAGTAATGTCTCTGCTTTTTAATATGCTGTCTAGGTTGGTCATAACTTTTCTTTCAAGGAGCAAGCATCTTTTAATTTCAGGGCTGAAGTCACCATCTGCAGTGATTTTGTGCCCAAGAAAATAATGTCTCTCACTGTTTCCATTGTTTCCCCATCTATTTGCCATAAAGTGATGGGATTGGATGCCATGATCTTAGTTTTCTGAATGTTGAGTTTTAAGCCAACTTTTTCATTCTCCTCTTTCACTTTCATCAACAGGCTTTTTAGTTCTTTGCTTTCTGCCATAAGTGTGGTGTCATCTGCATATCTGAGGTTAATGATATTTCTCCCGGCAATCTTGATTCCAGTTTGTGCTTCATCCAGACAGTAACAAATACCTATTACATGTTCTTTATCATAATTCAAAATATTTTCTACCTTTCTCTGTAATTTCTTCCTTGACTCATGAATTATTTAGAAGTATGCTGTTTAATTTTTGAATATTCAATATTTTCCTATGCTATTGTTATTAATTTTAAATTAATTCCTCTGCAGTCAGAAAACATCTTTGCATGATTTATTTTCCTATACATTTATTGAGACTTGTTTTATGACCTAGCTTATGGTCTATTTTTAAGAATGTATAGACATTGAAAAGAATGCATATTCTGCATTTCCTTGTATAGTATCCTATTATTAATCAGACCAAGATGGTTGGTAGTGTTGTTATTCTACAACTTTACTAAATATTTTGGTCCAGTTTTTGTTTCAATTGTTGTGATGGAGTCTTAAAAATTAGACCTATAGCTGTAAAATTATCTTTCTCCCTTTAATTCTGTCCTTGTTCCCTCATGTATTTTGAAGCATAGAAATAAACAGCAGGATATAGTTAGGAAACCTTCATTCAAAGCTGGGTAAGGCTGGGCATGGAGCAATGTTAGAGCTATTAATTTCCATCTTTATTAAATAATGATTGCATGTGTAGCAATAACAACATTATCATGCTGTTCCCAGCTCAGCCTGTAAAACTTTATTATAATAAAAATAGTGTTATCAGGAGAATCTTCAGGTACTTCTAGAACAAAATAACATTAGATGGAGTTTAAATGAGATTCTTTATAGAAGATTATCTTAAAATGTATAAACACAAGTAGGAGTTATAATCATCATCATCATCATTATAAAATCATAGTCCTCTTCTATCCAATTCCATCCTAAAAAAAGGTTATGTTCTATCAAGACTTTAGTATTCTTAAAGTTTATTAGAGCCATTTTTAAAACTCTTTAAAGAGTCATTATAGTGTTAGTCAAGAGGAGTTCTTTTCTATGAAAAAAAGGGGGAGTGGAAGATAAAAATATTCTGAAAATTGCAAAAGGTACATTATATGAATATAATATTTGATAATAAATTAAATAAGTTTATACATAAGCATATGGAAAGCTGAGTAGGATATATTGGTATATTTTTAAAAAACAGTTGTAGAACAATACATAATGTTGTTTTTAAAAAATTCATGTCTGTAAATGCATATTTATATTTGTATAGGCCTAGATCAAGAATTAGGCTTTCCTGGTAGGTCAGCTGGTAAAGAATCCACCTGCAATGTGGGAGACCTGGGTTCTATCCCTGGGTTGGGAAGATCCCCTGGAGAAGGGAAAGTCTTCCCACTCCAGCATTCTGGCCTGGAGAATTCCATGGACTATATAGTCCATGGGGTCGCAAAAAGGTGGACATGACTGACCGACTTGCACAGATCAAAAATTAAGTTATTCGCTGTGGGCAGTGCTGTTAACTGTGGGCAGTTCCTTTTAACTTTGTGTAGTTTATATTATTTGTATTCTTTCTTACAGTGAACATGCATTGTTAAACAATATTTTTTATTTAAAGATTTAAATACATCTTTATCCTGTGTCTCTCACTGACCACTCCATCCAACTAAGTCCTGATTCAATGTTGCTCTGACTAGGGAGCCCTGTGTGTCTTCCCCCACTATGCTTCTGTAGAACTTGTGACCCCCTGAGCCAATTTAATTTAATTAATCTAATAAATGACAGCACAGGAGAAGGTTCCTTTAACAATTTAATTTAAATGGACCCAGGTTCTTTCCATCTTTCTGCTCTGCCATTTCCAGTGTATCAGTGACAGTGTTCATTCAAAGGTATAAGAAAGCTGCTACAGTAGCAAAAGGCAACAGTGTCAAAAAGCAGGAAGAAAGATTTCTTTCAATCATTTCTTTCTTCATTCCAGAAAATATAATTTAATTTAAACAATATTTTTTATTTGCACAAATAACAATTGATCAAAAAGGTGGAAAATATGCAAACATAAGTTAAATTTTCTAATATTAGGACAGAGCAGAATCTTGAATAAAAACAAAGAGGGATTCTTCAGTGAATTTACCTCTAAATTCCAAGGCTAGATAAGATTACTGGAGTATTTTTTTCATAAGTACATGAAAATAATCTGTTCTGAAATTAATGATAATTATACATTGTAACTTGTTTGTTTTATTGAATTTTTAATCAAACTTTAAAAAAAAATTAGCAAATACAGATCTATCTCCTGAGCATTGCAGCAGAAAAGCAACCTTCTGTGCTGTCATTTATTAGATGAATTAAATTAAATTGGCTCAGGAGATCACAAATTCTACAGAAGCATAAAGGAGGAAGACACACAGCGCTCCCTAGTCAGAGCAACATTGAATCAGGACTTAGTTGGATGGAGTGGTCAGTGAGAGACACAGGATTTGCTTGCAGACTGTAGCATCTTTAAGCAAATTCATTTTATCCCAATAAGCTATGCCAGCCCGCTCAAGTGTGGTCTGTTAAAATGTAAAGTGATTAGGTAACAAAAAGTGCAATTACCACTATGTCAAAAAGCAGACAGTTTTAGTTGCCAACCTAACAGCCATTTTCCTACCCTTCTTTCTTGCCTGCAGAGCCTTCCTGTATTCCAAGGGAAGCTGAAAATCCAGATGTTTAATATCGGAGCCTCCTTGAAGTTAAGGTATATTGTGACTCAGGCCTGTCCAGTAGGACTGAAAGAGCCATATTTTCTGGAATGAGGAAAGAAATGATTGAAATAAATCTTTCTTCCTGCTTTTTGACACTGTTGCCTTTTGCTACTGTAGCAGCTTTCTTATACCTTTGAACGAACGCTGTCACTGATACACTGGAAATGGCAGAGTGGAAAGATAGAAAGAACCTAGGTCCATAAATTAGCTAGAGAATTCCACCTAGAAATCACGTACTTCCGTGCTTCTATTTTGCTTTGGGAGATAGAGTAGTCTGTGGTCAGATCAGGTGTGGAGAAGAAATTGGGGGCAAATAGGAAAAGTCAGGTGTTATCCACCTCTTTGACACAGCTTAGAAAATGGCTACATTGTTGCAGCAGAGGTATCAGATATGTGAATGGGGGAAGCTCCTGAGTCACCCATTGTAGTCTAGGAAGGTACTGGAGACAAGGCAGCTAGAAATGGCAAATGAAATCCCCACCGGGCAGCCTGCTTCCCATCCCAAGACAGAGTTGCATTTACAAGGGGGAATTGCATCTGTCAGGCCAATCAGGAATGAGATAAAACCTACTTACCTGGTTGTTTAAAGCAGATGCCAAATCCATCCAATCTACTTCTGTTCAAGTCATTCTTTGTTCAGAATTTCTCACTGTTGTCTTCAAGACCTCCATGGTTTCACTAAGAATCCTCACAGCCTTCTTCTATGGTCCCAAAGAGGTACCTCTGTACCTTACTGTTACTCCAGCTGATGGCTCTAACTCCTGGGCAATAATATAATAATGAAATAGCTAGGGTTCGTGGAGCACTCATTCCATGCCAGGTGATATTTTAAGTGCTTTAATGTGTGTGTCTGTGTGTGTATGTTCAGTCTCTCAGTCATGTCTGATTCTTTGCAACCCTATGGACCATAGCCCACCAGACTTCTCCGTCCCTGGATTTTCCAGGTGAGATTACTGAAGGAGGTTGCCATTTCCTTCTCCAGGGGATCTTCCCAATGCAGGAATTGAACCTGCATCTCTTGCGTCTCCTGCATTGGCAGGCAGATTATTTACCAGCTCAAAATAATTCAATAAAGAGGATTCTATACATGTGAAGAAATAAAGGTGCTGAGTAACCTGCCCAGCTCATATTTAGAGGGTAGCAGAGCTGAGCTACAATCCCTGGCAGTTTGGCTCCAAGGCCTGCATATCCAGCCCCCATACAAAGCTGCCTCGTAGAAATAAGCCTGCTTTAGAAGGAAGAGGCGGAAATGAGGAATTAGTCCAAAGAACAGATGTGTGGAAGTGACAGTGTAGGAAGTTAGACAGGCTGCAAGTGTAAGAAGTAACACTGGAAAAAATGACTAACAATGCGAGAGACTTTCCCCGTGTCACCAAATCATTCTAAGCGCAATCCTTCGTATTTCCACTTTTTTCTGAAAAAGCAGAGAATGCACCATCGTAGTCAAAATATCTCCCTCACCAGCTTGCCAAGGTCACCAGCCTCTTCTCCCGAAACTCCTACTTTTATGCTGTCCATTCCTTCATTACTTTTTGTTTAATAATGTATTTATCATCTGATAGACTTCAGGTGTAGGTTTCTGTTTTACTTACTGTTTTGGAGACACTAGACTGTGTTACCCTTTTGTGGCATATGACAAGGACTTGGTTTTAGTTTTCTTAAACACAAAGGAGCCACAACAGTGAGAAGATGTATAAGAAATGTCCCTTTTTCCTAGTGTTTGTCTCACCTAAGCTCACAGTCAACATAAGACTAGTCCCCAAATATTATCTCTCTTCAGCAACACCCACTCACATCCACTTTTCCCAGTGAGAATCCTGAAGCACCAAAGAGACTACTAGATCAGAAGTGGTTTCAGTAGAACTTCTCTTAAGACAGTGATTGTCAACACCAAGTACTGGTAGGATCACCTGGGGAGCTTAAAAAAGAAGAACAAACAGAGTGGTTGCCAGTCCCAGGTCAATCACATCAGAATCTTTGGAGGAGGAATCAAATAAAAAGAGAGTCCAGAGATAAATAAGGATAGAATTGAACAAGCCTATACATCTCTAGTCAATTGATTTTTGACAAAGGTGCTAAGACCATTCAATGAAGAAAGAATAGTCTCTTCAAAAATTGATCCTGGTAAAACTGATTACCCACAAGCAAAATAATTAAGCTGGACTTTTGACTCATACCATATGCAAAAATGAACTCAAAATGAATCAAATACCTAAAGAGCTAAAACTATAAAACCTAGAAGAAAACATAGGAGTAAATCTTCATGACTTTGGATTTGACAATGCTTTCTTAGATACGACACCAAAAACACAAGCAACAAAAATGACCAAAAATAAACTGAACTTTATCAAAAGAGTGAGAAGACAACCCAAAAAATGGGAGAAAATATTTGAAGATCATATATGTGACAGGAGTTTATTTAATGTCCAGAATATATAAAGAATACATATAAACTCGACAACAGAAGGACAAACAACCCAATTTAAAAATAGCAAAGGACTTGAAAAGATGTCTCCAAAGAAGACATACAAATGGCCAACAAGCACATAAAAAAATGCTCAATGTCATTAGTCATTAGAGTAATACAAATTAACACCACAATGAGATCACATCCCCTAGGTTCATCACAACCCTTAGAAAAGGAAAATAAATGTTGACAGGAATATGAGGAAATTGGAATACCTATACATTGTCATTGGGAATGTAAAATGCCGTAGCCACTATGAAAACCAGTTTGGTGCTTCCTCAGAAACTTAAACATAAAATTGCTGCATGATCTAGCATTTCTAGTCCAAGATATATACCCAAAGGAATTAAACACAGATATTCAAACTAATACTTATACGAGAATGATCACAGTACCACTGTTCACGGTAGCCAAAAGGTGGAAAGAACCAAATGTCCACCAACAGATGAATGGATAAACAAAATGTGAGCTAAATGTTCAGTGGAATATTACCCAGTTACAAAAAGGCATGAAGTATTGATACATGCTACAACATAGATAATCTCAAAAACATAATAAGTGAGAGGAGCTAGACACAAAAGAAATATCCAGAGTAAGCAACTCCATAGAGACAGAGAGCAGATCAGTGGTTGACAGGAGCTGGGAATGTGGTGGAATGGGGATTAACTGTTTAACAGGTACAGAGTTTCCTTTGGGGGTGATGAAAATGTTCTAGAATTAGATAGAGGAGACTGTTGCACAAGATTCTGAACATACTAAATTTGACTAAATTGCACACTTTAAAATGGTTAATGGTTAATTTTCTGTTGTATGAATTTTACCTCAATTTTTTTTTTGCAGAATTGATTAATGTCCAACAAAATCATAAAGTATACCCTTTATGGTCTTCTTTCTACCAAATAGAATTTAATTTCATCTGGCTCCTTGGAAGGAAAGTTATGTCCAACCTAGATAGCATATTCAAAAGCAGAGACATTACTTTGCCAACAAAGGTCTGTCTAGTCAAGGCTATGGTTTTTCCAGTAGTCATGTATGGATGTGAGAGTTGGACTTCGGCCGAGCGCCAAAGAATGGATGCTTTTGAACTGTGGTGTTGGAGAAGACTCTTGAGAGTCCCTTGGACTGCAAGGAGATCCAACTGGTCCATTCTGAAGGAGATCAGCCCTGGGATTTCTTTGGAAGGAATGATGCTAAAGCTGAAACTCCAGTAGTACTTTGGCCACCTCATGTGAAGAGTTGACTCATTGGAAAAGACTGTGATGCTGGGAGGGATTGGGGGCAGGAGGAGAAGGGGGCGACAGAGGATGAGGTGACTGGATGGCATCACTGACTCAATGGACGTGAGTCTGAGTGAACTCCTGGAGTTGATGATGGACAGGGAGGCCTGGCGTGCTTTGATCCATGGGGTCACAAAGAGTTGGACACGACTGAGCGACTGAACTGAACTGAACTGAAATCCCATCAGATAAAAATATACAAAATCTCTGCCTCCTATGAGTGATGAAATGTCCCTGACAGTGTAAAGTCAATCTAACACTGAACTAAATAACATTCAGGAACATCTTTCCTATTTCTAAACTGTAGATATTTTTTTGCTGACTTACATATAGAGTCCACATTATCCGTTCAGACTTCACCTTAATGAGAGTTACTTTCACCTTTGGAGAGGGGTGCCTTTTTCTTTTTTTTTTTTTACTCAACTGGCCTCCTTCAGGGCCTCCCCAATCAATTAGAAATGCTGAACATACTGAAACTGGGAAGGCAAAGTATTAGTATCCAGATATTTTTCCTCCCTAATTGCATTCATCTCACACGCCAGTAAAGTAATGCTCAAAATTCTCCAAGCCAGGCTTCAGCAGTACATGAACCGTGAACTTCCAGATGTTCAAGCTGGTTTTAGAGAAGGCAGAGGAACCAGAGATCAAATTGCCAACATCTGCTGGATCATTGAAAAAGCAAGAGAGTTCCAGAAAAACATCTATTTCTGCTTTATTGACTATGCCAAAGCCTTTGACTTTGTGGATCACAATAAACTGTGGAAAATTCTGAAAGAGATGGGAATACCAAACCACCTGACCTGCCTCTTGAGAAACCTATATGCAGGTCAGGAAGCAACAGTTAGAACTGGACATGGTGCAACAGACTGGTTCCAAATACGAAAAGGAGTACGTTAAGGCTGTATATTGTCACCCTGCTTATTTAACTTATATGCAGAGTACATCATGAGAAAGGCTAGGCTAGAAGAAGCATAAGCTGGAATCAAGATTGCCGGGAGAAATATCAATAACCTCATATATGCAGATGACACCACCTTTATGGCAGAAAGTGAAGAGGAACTAAAAGGCCTCTTGATAAAAGTGAAAGAGGAGAGTTGAAAAAGTTGGCTTAAAGCTCAACATTCAGAAAACGAAGATCATGGCATCTGGTCCCATCACTTCATGGCAAATAGATGGGGAAACAGGGGAAACAGTGTCAGACTATTTTTTGGGGCTCCAAAATCACTGCAGATGGTGATTGCAGCCATGAAATTAAAAGATGTTTACTCCTTGGAAGGAAAGTTATGACCAACCTAGATAGCATATTAAAAAACAGAGACATTACTTTGCCAACAAAGGTCCATCTTGTCAAGTCTATGGTTTTTCCAGTAGTCATGTATGGATGTGAGAGTTGGACTTGGAAGAAAGCTGAGAGCCAAAGAATTGATGGTTTTGAACTGTGGTGTTGGAGAAGACTCTTGAGAGTCCCTTGGACTGCAAGGAGATCCAACCAGTCCATTCTAAAGGAGATCAGTCCTGGGTGTTCTTTGGAAGGACTAATGCTAAAGCTGAAACTCCAGTACTTTGGCCACCTCATGCGAAGAGTTGACTCATTGGAAAAGACTCTGATGCTGGGAGGGATTGGGGGCAGGAGGAGAAGGGGACACCAGAGGATGAGATGGCTGGATGGCATCACTGACTCGATGGACGTGAGTTTGAGTGAACTCTGGGAGTTGGTAATGGACAGGGAGGCCTGGCGTGCTGTGGCTCATGGGGTTGCAAAGAGTCCAACACGACTGGGCGACTGAACTGAACTGAACTGAACCAGAGGATTTCATCATCATCTTTGGCTACAAAGAATATTATCAATCTGATTTCAGTATTGACCATGTGGTGATGTCCATGTGTAGAGTCTTCTCTTGTGTTATTGGAAGAGGGTGTTTGCTATGACCAGTGCATTCTCTTGGCGAAACTCTGTTAGCCTTTGACCTGCTTTGTTTTGTACTCCAAGGCCAAATTTGCCTGTTACTCCAGGTATCTCTTGACTTTCTACTTTTGCATTCCAGTCTCCTATAATGAAAAGGACATCTTTTTGGGGTGTTAGTTCTGGAAGGTCTTGCAGGTCTTCCTAGACCTGTTCAAATTCAGCTTCTTCAGCTTTACTGATGGAGGCACAGACTTGATTACTGTAATACTGAATGGTTTGCCTTGGAAACAAACAGAGATCATTCTATCATTTTTGAGACTGCATCCTAGTACTGCATTTCAGACTCTTTTCTTGACTATGAGGGCTACTCCATTTCTTCTAAGGGATTTTTGCCCACAGTAGTAGATATAAGGGTCATCTGAGTTAAATTCACCCATTCCAGTCCGTCTTAGTTCGCCGATTCCTAGAATGTAAATGTTCACTCTTGTCATCTCCTATTTGACCACTTCCAATTTGCCTTGATTCATGGACCTAACATTCCAGGTTCCTATGCAATATTGCTCTTTACAGCATTGAACCTTTCTTCTATCACCAGTCCCTTCCACAACTGGGTTTTGTTTTTGCTTTTGCTCCATGTACACGTAAACACCAAACTTTGCAGACTTTTTCTAAATTTCAGATGCTTTATACTTCCAGAAAGGCATCCAGATAAAGAATTCCTCTTCTGGCTGCCCCAAGCCATCAGATCAGATCAGATCAGTAGCTCAGTTGTCTCCGACTCTTTGCGACCCCATGAATCGCAGCACGCCAGGCCTCCCTGTCCATCACCAACTCCCGGAGTTCACTGAGACTCACGTCCATCGTGTCAGTGATGCCATCCAGCCATCTCATCCTCTGGCATCCCCTTCTCCTCCTGCCCCCAATCCCTCCCAGCATCACAGTCTTTTCCAATGAGTCAACTCTTCGCATGAGGTGGCCAAAGTACTGGAGTTTCAGCTTTAGCATCATTCCTTCCAAAGAAATCCCAGGGCTGATCTCCTTCAGAATGGACTCGTTGGATCTCCTTGCGGTCCAAGGGACTCTTAAGAGTCTTCTCCAACACCACAGTTCAAAAGCATCCATTCTTCGGCGCTCAGCCTTCTTCACAGTCCAACTCTTACATCCATACATGACCACTGGAAAAACCATAGCCTTGACTAGACGAACCTTTGTTGGCAAAGTAATGTCTCTGCTTTTTAATATGCTATCTAGGTTGGTCATAACTTTCCTTCCAAGGAGTAAGTGTCTTTTAATTTTATGGCTGCAGTCACCATCTGCAGTGATTTTGGAGCCCCCAAAATAAAGTCTGACACTGTTTCCACTGTTTCCCCATCTATTTGCCACGAAGTGGTGGGACCAGATGCCATGATCTTCGTTTTCTGAATGTTGAGCTTTAAGCCAACTTTTTCACTCTCCTCTTTCACTTTCATCAAGAGGCTTTTTAGTTCCTCTTCACTTTCTGCCATAAGGGTGGTGTCATCTGCATATCTGAGGTTATTGATATTTCTCCCTGCAATCTTGATTCCAGCTTGTGTTTCTTCCAGTCCAGCGTTTCTCATGATATACTCTGCATATAAGTTAAATATACAGGGTGACAATATACAACCTTGACATACTCCTTTTCCTATTTGGAACCAGTCTGTTGTTCCATGTCCAGTTCTAACTGTTGCTTCCTGACCTGCATACAAATTTCTCATCAGGAGTGGCCAAATAACCATTTTAAAATGTTCTGTGTGATCTGCCAAACTCATATGTGGACAAAACCTTCAATATGTATCTTTCATCTTTTTGCAAAGATCTACAGAATATATAATATTGCTCTCTTTATTTGTAGGTTCCTGAAATAAGAAAATAAAATTGTGAATGGGCAGGAGGAAGCATGAAAGAGGAAAACTTCATAGACTTGCTTTTTGGAGCTGTTTCATTATTTTAACTAATAGCCAACTACTGTTAAAAGACATTTATTTTGAAAAACTTATTTATTTTGCTCCACAACATTTATTCACTCACTGTCACTCTTATGTACATAGATTACTGGTTAATGAAGTCTGGAACAGCTTTATTCAGCACGCATTTCAGTTTTAAGCTGAAAACTCAATGAGCTCTCTAGATCAACTTCTAACTGAAATTAATCTTCACTTTTTTCTTAGGTTGAGTACATTTATAGCCCTCCCTTCCCCTCCCACTTACCAACTCATTATTTTCATCTGCTAATTTACTTTTTAATTACTTATTTCTACCATACTATACAATTAGATTGAATGGTTCTTGACTTAGTAAACGTTGGACTATTTCAGAAAAAAAAAATGTCAGAATGGTATATTTTCTTTTTGAGTCTAAAATTAAAAATAAGATTTACTTTGCATGCACCATTAAAGGTGATAAATCTTCCAGCTTCAGTTAAGAACATAGCAGCATCAAATGTCGTAGAAATTCTTTCTTTATGCCACTTATTTCATTTTGAAATTTAAAGTAGAAGTTAAGATCTTTTTAAAAAGGTCATGGAGTTGATGAACATAGCTTCTGGAAAGATAAGGAAAGCTACAAAACCAGGGCTAGTAATCAGCTGCCAGGCGCCAGTACCCAGTGTGGGGTTTCACATAAGGTATCCCTTCTCTTCGGGCTTCCCACGTGGCTGAGTGGTAACAAATCCGCCTGCCAACACAGGAGACAAAGGTTTGATCCCTGGGTCAGGAAGATCCCCTGGAAAAGGAAATGGCAACTCACTCCAGTATTCTTGCCTGGGAAATTCCATGGACAGAGGAACCTGGCGGGCTACAGTCCGTGGGTTTGCAAAGAGTTGGACATGACTGAAGCAACTGAGCAGGCACACATCCCTTCTCTTTGGGCAGGTGTCCATTCTAATTGATCAGGTGTCTCCAGTTTCAACGCTGAAAATCCAACATCCTGGAAACCCTCTTAGGTCTGGGGAAACTGCGACAACTGTCACCCTAATGAACCATTTCAGCAAAACCCAACATTATTAATTTTAAAGCACCTCAAGTCAACATTTTGTATAAACAATTGACCCTCTTACACCCCAGAGATTTCTTTTTTAAGATCAAAGACATTTAAGACAAGAATGGAAATCACATGAGTATCATGTCAGAGAAGCCTGGTAGCAGAAAGACTAATTTGCATTGGCATTTATAATGGAGAAAATACACATATTACTTGTGAAATTAAAAATAAAGATTGTTTTAAGAGACAGATTAGGAAATATGCCTAAAAATTGTTAATCTGTGAGGAGTATAGAATAGAATTTCTTCTGAAGCTGAGATGTGTTATTGTTTTAAAATTTGAATTGTATTGATTGGAGTAGGTGTAAATTTACGTAGTACAAAAGTTCAAAGCAACAAACAGAAAATGAGCAGTGAAGCATCTTTCCTCCCACCCTTGTTTCCCAGCCATTCCATTGCCTAAACAATTGCTATTAATTTCTAATAATTGTCCAGAGATATTTTGTGCAAATATAAACAAAGAAATATAATTTTTAGAGGGTAAAATAATTACTGAAGATGAGATCAGAGCAGAGCAGAGATGCTGAGTTTGGAGTTGAAGGATAGAAATTAGCCAAACCAAAACAGGCAAGGAAGAGCAAAAGAAGAGCATGCATGAAGGGACAGAGTATGAAGTATCTTGGAGCACTTGGGGAACTGCAAGCCGTCAGGTCAGCGCGAAGGTACGAAAACAGGGGCAGCACTGAGAAGTTAATCTGGAGAGCCTGCAAAGCTAACACAATTTTTTCATGGTGAAAGTATAATTTTCATTTTAAATGAATAAGAACCAAAGAAAAGCAGCTTAAGTCTTCAAGGCGGTGGGGGTGAGGGTCTTGATAGGCAGTTCTCCAAGTCCATTTTGTACAAACCTCTGGATAATATTTTAGATAGTTTGGAGAGGAAGGATATCTACATTCAAGACCAAACTGAGTTTCTTCCGAGGCTAATGTCCAGCTCTGTTAAGCGAACCACCAGCAAAGCTTTGGGAATCGTAGACATCAGAGGGAATCATTTCAGCAAGGGCCCCTACTTACATGCAGAGTGCCTTGATAAACACTCTATATCCTTAAGAGTGTTGGAAAGTGCTGCTTTATGCAGCTCCCATGAGCCCTCCTCCCACAATCTTAGCTCAACAGATGTCTTAGCTGTGATCTTCTAGAAGGTGTTCTCTGTGACTGAAATCTCCATTTGAGAAGCTTAGGGGACACTGTCCTCACTTGCGCATCCCCTCTGCGTGTCAACAGACTTCTGGCAACTGTAAACATGTTCCCAGTTACTGAGCCAACAAATAGGGACTCCTGTTCTAGAGAGATTGGCTGGCACCATTGCATAGTAATTTCTAAGAAAAAAGAAAGAGTTGCCACAATGCAACGCAGAAATTCCTTAACCTGGCTCTTGAAAATTAAAAGCACACAACACACAAACCCATAATTCAGAAAATTAAAAATACACAACACGCAAAATCCCATAATTCAGGGCACCAACTTTGACGTATTAGGTCAGAATGGAGGATGAGTAGTAGTAAGTGTATATTTTTAAAAGAGCACCCCAGAGATTATAATGATCAGTCAGTTTGGGAGACTCCATCTATTAATTCAAAATGGGACAGTCCTCAAACATTCTTTTGTTATCCTGGACTCACTCCAAATGAGCCTGATTGCACTAGGGTGTTGAAAGGTATTTAATCGCTTAGGTTGTGAGACTAACTTCTTGGCAATTTGGTAATCTCCACAGCAGAGGAAATGGCCGGTGGAGAAAAACCCATTGGTGATGGGTCATTGAGCTGTATTGGTGTACCTTAATACAGTAGATGTGTTCCAGAAAAAAGAGTGTATGAATCAAATTTTTATAAGTGGAATTTTTTTCAAGTGTACTACTATAAGACCTAAAGATTTAAGGGGATCATGTGGGGCATTTTTCAAGTCAGTATTTTATTTTAAATGTAATACATGCTCATGGTTTTTTTTTAAAAAAAAAAAAACCCACTTATAGGTGAGAGGAAAATAATATGAAAAATAATATCACCCTTTTCTCTTCTTACTCTTTCCAAATAGTCAATTTTAATACTTTCTTGTTTTCTAGCCACTTTTGCTGCATATTTCAGTATGATTTTATAGAATATTTGCCTTTTTAAAAGTCACTTATATGTGATAAACTCCACTCCATGTTATGACATAGAGAACCCCCTCATTCTATCAACTGCTGAATGGATGTACCATGTACAATTATGTTAGTATTGCTCTACCTAGGGAAATTTGGGTAATTTTCCTTCTTTCTCCTCTTTCTCTTTCTCTCTCTCTCTCTCTCTCTCTCTCTCACACACACACACACACACAGAGCAATGCTCCGATAAATATCCTTGCCCATATATGGAAGTATGTCTCTAGGATAATTACCAAGTGAAATTGCTGAGTGAAAGAGCATGTACATTTTACATTTGGTAAATGTTTTCAAAATATATTCTTCAAAAGAATACACCCACTTCCCCTGCCATCAGCAGTGTATGGGTCCCCATGCTCCCACTTCCTCCTCTCCATTTTATCAAATAGTTTCATCTAGGTCATTTCGTTGGTGAAAAATAGTATCTCATTCTTACTTTACTAGTATTTATTTTAGTATGAGGGAAGATGAGTGTTTCTTCCTATTTTTACTGGCCACTTAGATCTCCCCCCTACCCCGGCCCCAGTCTATTGAGAATTCTTTTGCAAAGACTCATTTTTCAAAGTGATCCTTCAAGTACCACGATTTATTTCTTTTTAAGTTTCAGTCATCACAAATCAGCCTGAGTAAGTCATTTCCAATGGATAACTGCACACAGGTCACTCTTATTTTGAAAAAGCCATTATTTGATCCTATTCACATCCCATTTCTCTCCTTTGCTTTGCTACCAAGAGGCTGGTTCTTCTTCCCTCTCCATCAGTACCTTCCTCAGTCCCCAAGATCTGGTGTCCCTCCCACCACTCTATTGAACGCGCTCTCCGGAAGGTCACCAAGGGCTTCCTTGTTGCTAAACCCACAAACTGCTCTGTAATCGTCCTCCTTCAATTGTAGTGGTATGTGGGCACTCCTCTGCTCCTTCACCTCTCTGGACCTCAAATTCCTCAAGAAGTACTGATAATACCCTCTCTGCCTTGGGTTTATTCAGAGGTTTTAATGAAAACATATGAATGTGCTTCATAAGCTATACAAAAACTACATAAATAAAAATTGCCATTATTGTTTGCCTGAGCCCCTGTGTTTTCCTTCACAGGCTTAGATGTTAAGAGAAGTCGGTCTACTGAGGCACTCCCCTAGATCCCTCTCCTGTTCTCCTCCTCCCTCTGAGAAACGGACTTTTATTAAGCACCTACTGTGTGCCAGGCAGCATCCAGGGTGCTGTGGAAAGAGTACTAACCACTTCTGGGAAATGTTCGGTTAAGTATTGACGATGTGCCAGTGCGGTTCTTAGAAGCCCATGGGGATAACAATGCTTAGTCCTCATATGAAGACTCAGAGTCAGGTATTATTTTACCTTTTTTTTTAATTTTTAAAGATTTTTATTTATTTATTTATTTTTGGCTGTGCAGGATCTTTCTTGCTGCGAGGCCTTTCTCTCGTCGTGGGGAGTATTGGCTACTCTAGTTGCAGAGCATGGGCTTCTCATTGTAGCTCGGGCTCTAGGGAGTATGCGCTCAATAGTCGCAGCTGTGTGGACTCTAAAGTTCGTGCTTCAGCAGCTGTGGTGCACGGAGTTAACTGCACGTTGCTATGTGGGACCTTCCCAGATCAGGGATCAAACACATGTCCCCTGCACTGGCAGGCAGATTTACTGCACCACCAAAGAAGGCTCCTTACCTCTGTTTTAAAGTTAGGAGTCTGGGACCCAGAGAGGTTAAGCAACTTATCTGAAGCTACACAGCTAGTAAGTAGGGAAGTAAGAATTTAAACGCAAATATCTGTGGCTGCTCCATATAACGGCCATTACCGTGCATCCTTTCTTATGTGGTTATAGGTGGCTGAGATCATGTAGGTGTTTAATGAGATGACGTAGATGGGAATGAGATGTTGTTGTCGTTGAGTCATTAAATCGTGTCCAACTCTGTGACCCCATGGACTGCAGCACACCAGGCTCCCCCGTCTTTCACTATCTCCTGGAGTTTGCTCAAACTCATGTCCATTGAGTTGGTGATGCTATCAAACCAGCTCATCTTCTGCTGCCGTCTTCTCCTTTTGCCTTCAATCTTTCCCAGCATAAGGGTCCTTTCAAATAAGTCAGTTCTTCCCATCAGGTGGCCAAAATATTAGAACTTCAGCTTCAGCATCAGTCCTTCCAATGAATATTCAATGTTGATTTCTTTTAGTATTGTTTGATCTCCTTGCAGTTCAAGGGACTCTCAAGAGTCTTCTTCAATACCACAATTTGAAAATATCAGTTTTTTGACACTCAGCCTTCTTGATGGTCCAGCTCTTACATCTGTACCTGACGACTGGAAAAACCATAACTTAACTATACGGACCTTTGTTGACAATGTGATGTCTCTGCTTTTTAATATGCTGTTTAGGTTGGTCACGACTGAGCTCCTTCACTTTCACTTTCCACTTTCCTGCATTGGAGAAGGAAATGGAAACCCACTCCAGTGTTCTTGCCTGGAGAATCCCAGGGACGGGGGAGCCTGGTGGGCTGCCGTCTATGGGGTTGCACAGAGTTGGACACGACAGAAGTGACTTAGCAGCAGCAGCAGCAGGTTGGTCATAGCTTTCCTTCCAAGGAGCAAGCGTCTTTTAATTTCATGGCTGCAGTCACCATCAGCAGTGGTTTTGGAGCCCAAGAAAATAAAATGCTGTCACTACTTCCACTTTTTCCCCATCTATTAATATTTGGCATGAAATGATGGGACTGTATGCCATTATCTTAGTTTGTTGAATGTTGAGTTTTAAGCCCACTTTTTCACTCTTCTCTTTCACCCTCATCAAGAAGCTCTTTGGTTCCTCTTCACTTTCTGCCATTAGAGTGGTATCATCTGCCCATCTGAGGTTGTTGATATTTCTCCTGGTAATCTTGATTCCAGCTTGTGATTCATCCAGCCTGTCATTACACATGATGCACTCTGCATACAAGTTAAATATCAGGGTGACAATATACAGCCTTGTCGTATTCTTTTCCCAATTTTGAAACAGTCCATTGTTCCATGTCTGGTTCTAACTGTTTCTTCTTGACCTGCATACAGATTTCTCAGGAGGCAGGTAAGGTGGTCTGATATTCCCATCTCTTGAAGAATTTTCCACAGTTTGTTGTGATCCACACAGTCAAAGGCTTTGTTGTTATTCAGTTGCTCAGTCTTGTCCGACTCTTTGCGGCCCCATGGACTGCAGCACACCAGGCTTCTCTGTCTGCTTTAGCATAGTCAGTGAAGCAGATGTTTTTTTGGTATTCTCTTGCTTTCCCTATAGTCCAACGAATGTTGGCAGTTTGATCTCTGGTTCCTCTGCCTTTTCTAAACCCAGCTTGTACATCTGGAAGTTCTCAATTCACGTACTGCTGAAGCCTAGCTTGAAGGATTTTGAGCATAACCTTACTAGCGTACAAAATGAGCACAATTGTATGGTAGTTTGAACATTCTTTGGCACGGGCCTTCTTAGGGATTGAAATGAAAACTGACCTTTTCCAGTAGGTGCTAATGAAGGTAGACTCTTACTAGCAAGAATGTCAACATGGTTAATTCAAGGAAGAGCAGATTCCAGACAAGATTGGCAGAGGTGGTGTACAGGCCTGGGGTGGTTGGAGGGGAACTTTGACATTCCAGATGAGCATAACAGCGGCACTGCATAGTGATCAGCTGGGGCCACAGCCATTATCTGTTTCCTTCTCTGCCACAGGAGTCCATGATGATTCTGTCTCATCCACTCACTGGAGGGAACAACAAAGGGATCAGATGTCACACCACAGTCCCAAGTCCCAAGAAAGGCTTTTGAATTAGGTACCTGCAGGCAGAGAGAGTAGCCTGCTTTTTCGGGGGAGAAACTTCAGCACATTTTGTGTGGATAGTATTCTCTTGAAGCAGGCACTCAGAACTAGGGACTCTGGGTCATTCTGCAGATTCATCTGCTAGGTCAAAGAGAGACAAAATTCACTGGCCAGCCTCCACTCCAAACAATGAAAAAACTACCTAGACATTGCTATACGGTTCTACCAAGGATACACGAGCCCTGTGGCACAATAATCTGAATGCGATTATGACACTGATGGCTGTAGCCATTTCTCATTCAACCCTAAAAAGCATGAATTGTACAACATGCTACTTTTTAACGCGCTACCGAGAAAAAGGGCTTCCCAGGAGCCTTAGTGGTAAAGAATCCACCTACCATTGCAGGAGACACAGGAGTTGTGAGTTCTGTCCTTGGGTCAGGAAGATCCCCTGGAAAAGGAAATGGCAACCTAGTCCAGTATTCTTACCTGGAGAATCCCATGGACAGAGGAGTCTGGTGGGCTGCAGTCCTTGGGGTCCCAAAGAGTTGGCTACAACTGAGCATGCATGCCACAACTCAACAACCAAGAAAAAGCACTACTACTTAACTTGTTGTGTGCCACCGACTGTAAGACACAGCCACATTTCTGAAAAGGTTAAAAGTGGGGAAAAAACAATGTACATCTAAGAATTGACAAAATTGGTGATAGTAAGAACAGCTAAAATGTTAGCGGGCATTCTGGCTGGGGAGTCTGGCAGGTGCTTTGGATAACTTACGTTATTGAATCTTCAGAAGCTTGTGAGGGAAGCCTTACATTCCCCCTTTCACAGGTGAGGCACCCTGTGAGGCTTGGAAACACCCACTTCAAACAGACATGGCGGAACCCAGATCTGTCCACACCCAAGTGCTCTTTCTGTCACCACCCTCTGTCAGTTTGGAAAAGGTCAGTGCATCCTTTGCAATGCCCAGCAGGCAACGTAGCATCTCTGAGACCAAGTTGGAGAATGAATGGTGGTGGGAACAGTGCCCAGAGCTGCCACCTGCCAAATGAGCCTGGGACGTGTGGCAGACGACACATGTGGCTTCCGAAATGGTTTCCCCAAGGTCATCTAACACGAGAAAAGTTCAAGATGAGTTCTGGAATGTAGTTTACTAACAGGTCATGATCAATCTCCAGCAGTGAGCTTGGGAGGGTGACAAGCAGTGACATAGTGAGGGTGACAGCGAGCACGGTGGGTGGAAGGGACTCAGCCCCTCCTAACTTCATTTAATGTAGTTGAATTCTTTAAGCATCCACAGACAAGTCTGGCTGGTCAGATAAAAAAAGAAGGAAGCACGCTCCTTCTGAACATGTTTTCTGAGACACTTCAAATGAGTACCCTAAAAATAGTTGGCTATAATCGTGTTTGTCTCTATTATTAAATCTCCTACAAACTGATACTTTTGAATCGTGGTGCTGGAGAAGACTCTTGAGAGTCCCTTGGACTGCAAAGGGATCAAACCAGTCAATCTTAAAAAATCAACCCTGAATATTCATTGGAAGGACTGATACTGAAGCTGAAGCTCCAATAGTTTGGCCACCTGATGCGAAGAACTGACTCATCGAAAAAGACCCTGATGCTGGGAGAGATTGTGGGCAGGAGGAGAAGGGGGCAACAGAGGATGAGATGGTTGGATAGCCTCACTGACTCAATGGACATGAGTTTGAGCAAACTCTGGGAGATAGCGGAGGACAGGGAAGCCTGGTGTGCTGAAGTCCTTGGGGTTGCAGTCAGTCATGACTTACCGACTAAACAACAACAACACTGAGCTCAACCTCTCCACATCCTTGCAAGGAGCACCTCATCCTCACTGCTATAGCTGAGGAAATGGACAAGAGCAAAGTCATCCAAATAGGGGTCAATGGGAACTAAAAATCAGTCCCCCGGCTGCCCAGTCCCATTCAAGCCTGTTGGTCTCTAGAGAAGAAAAAAAAAGAGGCTGGATATTTTTACAAGGGAAATCAGTTCGTGATTAATAAGGGGCAGGAAGGCCCTCAGGCAACTTTCCCAACAGACCTAATCTTAGGGGTCCCCTGGGCAATCTCATTTAAATTGCTGGTGCTTGCACCCTCTCCTCCCCTGTGCACTAAACCAAATTATCTAAGAATAGATCTAAAATTTGGATTTTTTTTCAGAAAGTGCCCTTGGTGATTCTTCTGAGCTGGATTGTTTGGAAAACCTTCCCCTGAGGGCAGTTCTTGTTTCAATAGTCGGAGGGTCATTGGAGTAGGGTTACCCTGGGTGGGCAAATTGATGGACTGCATACTAGTCCTCTAGACAAATGGAAAATGGAAAGTTGTTGATTCTTTTTTTCTTTTTTCAGTTTGATTTATTGTTGTGTTTTCGGCTGTGCTGGGTCTTTGTTGCTGTAGGTGGCTTTCTCTATTGCAGCGAGCGAGGTCTACTCTCTAGCTGCAGTGCATGGGCTTCTCAGTGTTGGGGCTTCTCTGGTTGGGGAGCACAGGTTCTAGGCACACGGGTTCAGTAGTTGCAGCTCACGGGCTCTGGAGCGTGGGCTCAGTCGTTGTGGCACACAGGCTTAGTTGCCCCACACCGTGTGGGATCTTCCTGGACCAGGGATTGAACCTGTGTCCCCTGCATTGGCAGGTGGATTCTCTACCACTAGACCACCAGGGGAAAATCCAGGTTGTTGGTTTTTTACCATTATTTTCTCTTTAAAAAAAGTCTTCCAGCCAATTACCTGGATATGGGTGAGGATGAGTTGTACCCTTAGTGGCTACAGCACAAAAAGAATATTCAAGACTGTGAATCAGGGACTGTTTTACTGGCTACTGTTACTTTTCATGAAAACAGTTGGTAGTTGGTATGTTCTGTTATTCTTCCAATTTTACAGATGAGAATTCCAAAGCCCAAAGAGCCTCCTGGTGAGGAGTCAAGTATGAACGAAGCAAATGGTAGCTGAAGAGATAGGAAGGAGTCTAAGCTTGAAACTGTCATTCAAGTAAATCCAGTTTCCGTTTGAAATCTTATCTCAGGCTTTTTAAAAGTCACTGGGCTTTGAGTTAAGAGGCATAAACCCTACTCTAAAGTAAATTAGCTTCCAACATGTTCTGCCATTTTAATTCACTTGAAAAAAAGTGACCAAAGCCCCAACATGACCAAATATTCTAAATTTTCTCCAGGTGTCACCTGATGAATTTTTTTTAAATTGGCCCACTGCCCTATCCTTATTAATAAGGATGGAGAAGATACTCATTGCACTTCATCTATACCCATTTGTGGTTCTAATTGCAAACTTACAAGAAAAAACTTCAACTTCTACACAAAGAACTTTAACTTCTATCCAGATAAGACTACTCCATCCTTCTGAGTGTTGTTAAAATAATTCTTTAGTTCTGTTGATTGAAATTCAGTGTGCAGAAGAATCCTTGTGCAGTTTGTCTAAAATGCCATTCCTGGATCCCAGATCCTGCAATTTTAATTCAATAGGTTAGGTTTCCAGTGAAGCCCAGAAATGTAATAATCAACTGCCCAGTTGAATCTCACAGTGAAGTGAAAAGTGAAAGTGTCACTCAGTGGCAACTCTTTGCAGTCCCATAACTATAGCTCAACAGGCTCCTCTGTCCATGGAATTCTCCAAACTGGGAGTGGGTTGCCATTCCCTTCTCCAGGGGATCTACCTGACCCAGAGATCAAACCTGGGTCTCCATTGCGGGCAGATTCTTTACCATCTGAGCCACCAGGGAAGCCCATAATGAGGACCCATTTGTGAGAGTCTGTGTTGGTAAAACTTGTTTGTAACTGCTTTCTACACTTACTGTTTTCTTTTACTCCAAGGAAGCCTCTTTTTACATTCAACTCACAACATGTCAGAGGTGGCATGAGTTTGAAGAACAGGTGAATTACCAGCAGAGTGATTTATGAAGTGAAATAACTCCCTCATTTAGGCAAATCAGCTCCCCCTTGTGGAATGTGTTCTAGAGCCGGTTCAGGCCTCACAAAGGAACCATAGGTCCTGGTTCTGAGTTGATTCACACAACTCAACCACTAATATTCTTATGGTTGTCGGACCTGGAATTCTGGGAAAGCCATTTGGTTTCCAATGTCCTGCTGGAACAGAACACTGAACTTCTTGCATCTGATTTGATGCTTAGAGTTCCTGTTTCATTGATGCCATGAATAGAAATTAACTGAATTAGCCAGTTTCCAGTTTTCATTTGCACAAATTCACTTTGAATTTAATTCTGCAAGGTCTGCTTTCCTCAGAGCCCTCTCTTTTTAGAGGTAAAATCCCTAGATAAACAAACCACCAACAAAAAGGTTTTCCCGTTGGCTAATTCCAAAGATAGATAAGCTAAAAGAATTTCATATAATAGGGTCCATCATCATTTCTCAAACCAGTATTTTTTTTGTAAAATCTCTTAATTCTATGATAATCTCTTGTAATGTGTGTTTGCTGTATTATTTAAGATTGTTCAATTCTGCAATGGAAAGTAAGAGAAGCAAATAGGGAGAAGAGATGAAACTAAACATGGAAGCAAGTATCTTAGGAGCTACATTAGACATAGATAACCGCAGTAGAGGAATATACATGCTAAACAGACAGAGGAAGCGAGAGGAAAAATTGAGAGGCACCAGATATTCCTGCCATACACATAAGGACAAGATTTTTTAAGGGTATTGTGTAGGAAATTACACGGATGCAGTTGCCTCCAGGTACATGAATCATGCACTATTCAATCTGTGAGGTCTTAATTGCTTCCTATGAATGACACTCATCCTGGTTCCAGGGTTTCTGCCCCAAAATAGGATTTCTGCTCATCTGACTTTCTGGAGTACAGATGTTGACCAGAGGTACTTGCAGGCATCTCAGAGCAGGTGTGTGTCTTGTCCCTGGTACCTTTCATTTTAGGGTATTTTACTCAAACCTCACTTCCGGTGCTCATAAACGCACCATTGCCAGGAAGACTGCTGTGGCAGAGACAGAGGGAGAAGGAGAGCGAGAGTAAGAGAGAAGGAACATGCAAACATGGTTTCAGCCTTTCAGCTCTTGGGTACCCTATATTATTATGTTAGTCTGTCCCATCTTGTCCCCTTTGCTGTGCAATGTGTTTTTTTTAATGTATTTATTTTTACTTGTTTATTTATTTGGCTGCACTGGGTCTTACTTGAGGCACACAGGATCTTAGATCTTCACTGCAGCAGGTGGGATCTTTCAGCCGTAGCATGCCAACTCATTAGTTGGGTGTGGTATGCAAACTCTCGGTTGGGGCATGTGGGATCTAGTTCCCTGACAAGGGATCAAACCCAGGCCCCCTGCATTGGGAGCTCGGAATCTTAGCCACTGGACTGACTACTGGGGGAGACCGAGCAATGTTTTCAATAAGCCACATGATGTGAACATCTTACTTGGTATATGAGGCTTTTAGTTAAGTACTCTCTGAGTTAGCTTGCCTGGCAGTTTCTTTGGAGATTATCATTGCATCCAGGTAATTTTCTACAAACATCTGTTATTTTTATATTGTCTGTAACTTGTTTCCAAACATGTCAGTAGAGACGTTAAGAGACATAAAGACAAAGGGGACTTCCCTGTCAGTCCATTGGTTAAGACTTCACCTTCCAATGCAGGAGGTGTGGGTTCAATCCCTGGTCGAGGAACTAAGATCCCACATGACTCAGGGCCAAAAAACCAAAATGTAAAGCAGACACAATACTGTAACAAGTTCAAAAAAGACTTGCTGCTGCTGCTGCTAAGTTGCTTCAGTCGTGCCTGGCTCTGTGCGACCCCATAGACGGCAGCCCACCAGGCTCCCCCGTCCCTGGAATTCTCCAGGCAAGAACACTGGAGTGGGTTGCCATTTCCTTCTCCAATGCATGAAAGTGAAAAGTGAAAGTGAAGTCTCTCAGTCGTGTCCGACTCTTAGCAACCCCATGGACTGCAGCCCACCAGGCTCCTCAGTCCATGGGATTTTCCAGGCAAGAGTACTGGAGTGGCAGCCATTGCCTTCTCTGAATAAAGACTTAAAAAAGACAAAAAGGTATGTGTATTATCTATGTGCACTGCCCAAGGTGTGGTGAATTACCATACAAAGTACAGTAAGCCAGAATCCACACTCAGTTGGCAATGAAGGATCTTAATCAGGAAGCAACACACTGGAAAAACCCCTTCACCCAGAGCTTCAAATATCCCTAACTGAATCCACACCAGAAGTTTCATTAATTAACATAGGAGATGTTAAAAATAAGTTCTTGTGTGTGAAATGATGTGAAGTTGGCAGGAAATTTTGTACAGGCAATTCATTCTGGCGTGGATGAGGTATAATTATCTGGTGAGCCCAGAAGCCTACCACCCCCTGAGTGACACCTGAAGTTTATAACTCAGTTCAGTTTTGTGTCACCCAGACTGACTTTCTGGAGGCTTCTTTCATCCAATTCAGCTGGAAGGTTAGTCAATCCTGCCATTGCAACAAAGTCACATTTATCTCGGAATAAATCTTTCATGTGAAATGCTATTAATACCAATGAGCCTAAAATGACAAAGGACGGGGACTTTACTGAGTTCAGAAGGCTCAATGTGTGATTATTTTGTTTCTACTTGTCTCCACCACAGAATTAGATCTGAGGTTTGCCATCGTTTTTTTTTTTTTTTTTTTGTTCAGTCATATTGTCAGGAAGAACTAGAGCTCTCACCTACTCTAATTATTGGAGGTTACCAATATCCATCAAAAAGAAAACGTGAATTGTGAACAACCAAATTGACTTAGGTTAATTTGAGGCATGTATTAGGGTGGCAGAGGATGAGATGGTTAGGTAGCATCACCAACTCAATGGACACAAATTTGAGCAAACTCTGAGAGAGAGTGGAGGACAGAGGAGCCTGGCTTGCCGCAGTCCATAGGCTCACAGAGAGTCGGACATGTCTTGAACAATTGAACTCCAACAAATTAGTTATCTAGTGCTATGTAATAAATTACCTCAAAACTCAGTGGTTTAAGAAAATAACCATTTTATATCTTTCTGTTTCCATGGGTCAGGAATTCAAGAGTGGCTTAGCTAGGCAGTCTTGGCTCTCAGAGTCTCTTACTGAGGTTGTTGGCAAGATGTCAATCAAAACTGCAGTCACCTGGCTGAGTCTGGCAGGTCTGCTTCCAAGGTGGCTCACTCACATGCCTGGAAGGATGGGACTAGGTGATGACAGGAGATCTCTCTCCGTAGGAATCCTTGAGTGTCCTCAGGATATTGAGGATGACTCTCCCAGAGTGAATGAGCCAAAAGACAGCAAGGTGACAAGGACAATAACTTATACAATACAGACGTAGGAATCACACATATGGCCACTACCACATTCTATTCATTAGAAGTAAGTGATTAATTGTACAGCACAGGGAACTCTACTCAGTGCTCTGTAGCACCTAAATGGGAAGGAAATCCAATAGAGAGGGGATGTATGTATACAGATAGCTGCAGTGGAAAGCAACTATTTTCCAATTTAAAAAAGAGGTAAGTCTGTCCCACACTCAAGGGGAGGAGAATTAGTTTCTTCCTTTTATAGGGAGAAGTGCGAATTAAATTGTAGACGTATTTGAAAACCTCCACAAGGCACTTACTTGATCTTCATCTTTGCAAGTCTGATAGTGTTTGTTCTATCCATGTTCATACAATAAATATTTATCAGGCAATTACTGTGTGCCAGGTTTTGCCTTAGAAATTTGGAATACATCTCTAAACAAAACAGATGAGGTAGGAGGTGGAACAGGGTGGAGGAGACCACAAACCCATGTTTAAGGAAAGGGAGGTGACACGTATGAGAATATGTAATAGTGGTTGTTCAGTCACTCAGTCATGTTTGACTTTTGTGACCCCAATGGAATGCAGAATGCTAGGCTTCCGTGACCTTCACCATCTCCCAGAGCTTGCTCAGACTCATGTCCCTCAAGTCGGTGATGCCATCCAACCATCTGGTCCTCTGTTGTCCTCTTCTCCTCCAGCCTTCAATCTTTCCCAGCATCAGGGTCTTTACAAATGAGTCAGCTCTTCTCATCAGGTGGTTAAATTATTGGAGTTTCAGCTTCAGCATCCATCTTTCCAATGAATATTCAGGATTGATTTCTTTTAGGATTGACTGGCTTGATCTCCTTGCAGTCCAAGGGACTCTCAAGAGTCTTTTCCAACACTACAGTTCAAAAGCATCAATTCTTTGGCACTCAGCTTCCTTATAGTCCAACTCTCACATCCATTCCTGACTACTGGAAAAACCATAGCTTTGACTATATAGACCTTGGCCAGCAAAGTAATGTCTCTGCTTTAGTATGCTGTCTAGGTTGGTCATAGCTTTTCTTCCAAGGAGCAAATGTCTTTTAATTTCATGGCTGCAGTCACCATCTGCAGTGATTTTGTGCCCAAGAGAATAATGTCTCTTACTATTTCCATTGTTTCCCCATCTATTTGCCATGAAGTGATAGACCGGAGCCATGGTCTTAGTTTTTTAAATGTTGAGTTTTAAGCCAGCTTTTTCACTCTCCTCTTTAACCTGCATCAAGAGGCTCTTCAGTTCCTCTTGATTTTCTGCCATAAAAGTGGTGTCATCTGCGTATCTGAGGTTATTGATGTTTCTCCCAGCAATCTTGATTCCAGCTTGTGCTTCATCCAGCCCAGCAATTCACATGACGTACTTTGCATCTAAGTTAAATAAGTAATCAGGATGACAATATATACCCTTGATATACTCCTTTCCCAGTTTTGAATCAGGTGATTGTTCCATGTCTAGTTCTAATGATTGCTTCTTTACCTGCATACAGATTTCTCAGGAGGCAGGTAAGGTGGTCTGGTATTCCCATGTCTTTAAGAATTTTCCACAGTTTATTGTGATCCACACAGTCAAAGGCTTTAGTGTAGTCAGTGAAGCAAAAGTAGATGTTTTTCTGGTATTCTCTTTAATCTGATTCTGCTTTCTCTATGATCCTGTGGATGTTGGCAGTTTGATCTCTGGTTCTTCTACCTTTTCTAAATCCAGTTTGAACATCTGGAAGTTCTCAGTTTACATACTGTTGAAGCCTAGCTTGAAGGATTTTGAGTATTACTTTGCTAGCATGTGACAGCACTCTTGCCTGGAAAATCCCATGGACGGAGGAGCCTGGTAGGCTGCAGTCCATGGGGTCGCTAGGAGTCGGACATGACTGAGCAACTTCACTTTCACTTTTCACTCTCATGCATTGGAGAAG
Organism: Bos indicus x Bos taurus; assembly: GCF_003369695.1. Lineage (NCBI taxonomy): Eukaryota > Metazoa > Chordata > Mammalia > Artiodactyla > Bovidae > Bos > Bos indicus x Bos taurus. The sequence goes on from NC_040097.1 coordinate 20,960,477, forward strand.
GAAATGGCAACCCACTCCAGTGTTCTTGCCTGGAGAATCCCATGGACAGGGAGCCTGGTGGGCTGCCGTCTATGGGGTCGCACGACTGAAGTGACTCAGCAGCAGCAGCAGCATGTGAAATGAGTGCAATTGTGTGGTAGTTTTAACATTCTTTGGCATTGCCTTTCTTTGGGATTGGGATAAAAACTGACCTTTTCTAGTCCTGTGACCACTGCTGAGTTTTCTAAGTTTGCTGGCATATTGAGTGCAGCACTTTCACAGCATCATCTTTAAGGACTTGAAATAGCTCAGCTGGAATTTCATTACCTCCACTAGCTTTTTCATAGTGATGCTTCCTAATGCCCACTTGACTTCACACTCCAAGATGTCTGGTTTTAGGTGAGTGATCACACCATCGAGGTTATCTGAGTCATGAAAATCATTTTTGTATAGTTCTTCTGTGTATTCTTGCCACCTCTTCTTAATATCTTCTGCTTCTGTTAGGTCCATACCGTTTCTGTCCTTCATTGTGCTCATCTTTGCATGAAATGTTCCCTTGGTATCTCTAATTTTCTTGAAGAGATCTCTAGGCTTTCCCTTTCCTCTATTTCTTTGCATTGTTCACTTAGGAAGGGTTTCTTATCTCTCCTTGCTATTCTTTGGAACTTTGCATTCAGATGGGTATACCTTTCCTTTTCTCCTTTGCCTTTCACTTCTCTTCTTTTCTCAGCTATTTGTAAGGCCTCCTCAGACAACCATTTTGCCTTCTTGCATTTCTTTTTCTCGGGGATGGTTTTGATCACCGTCTCCTGTACAGTGTTATAAACCTCCATCCATAGTTCTTCAGGCACTCTATCAGATCTAATCCTTTGAATCTGTTTGTCACTTCCACTGTATATTGTAAGGGATTTTATTTAGGTCATACCTGAATGGCCTAGTGGTTTTTCCCTTTCTTAAATATAAGTCTGAATTTTGCAATAAGGAGTTCATGATCTGAGCCACAGTCAGCTCCCGGTCTTATATTTTGACCGTTTAGAGCGTCTCCATTTTCTGCTGCAAAGAATATAATCAGTCTAATTTCAGTGTTGACCATCTGGTGATGTCCATGTGTAGAGTCATCTTTTGTATTGTTGGAAGAGAGTATTCACTATGACTAGTGTGTTCTCTTGACAAAACTCTGTTAGCTTTTGCCATGCTTCATTTTGTACTCCATGGCCAAACTTGCCTGTAACTCCAGGTATCTCTTGACTTTCTATTTCTGCATTCTAGTCCCCTATGATGAAAAGAGCATGCTTTTTTGGTGTTAGTTCTAGAAGGTCTTGTAGGTCTTCATAGAACCATTCAACTTCAGCTTCTCCAGCATTAGTGGTTGGGGCATAGACTTGGATTACTGTGAGATTGAATGGTTTGCCTTGGAAACAAACCAAAATCATCCTGTTGTTTTTGAGATTGCACCCAAGTACTGCATTTTGGACTCTTTTGTTGACTATGAGGGCTACTCCATATCTTCTAAGGGATTCCTGCCCACAGTAGTAGATATAATGGTCATCTGAATTAAATTTGCCCATTCCCATCCATTTCAGTTCACTGATTCCTAAAATATCAATGTTCACTCTTGCCATCTCCTGTTTGACCACTTCCAATTTACCTTGATTCATGAACCTAACATTCTAGGTTCCTATTGAATATTGTTTTTTACAGCATTGGACTTTACTTTCTATTGTTTTCCCTTTGACTCAGCTTCTTCATTCCTTCCATAGCTATTTCTCCACTCTTCTCCAGTAGCATATTAGGCACCTACTGACCTGAGGAGTTCATTTTTCAGTGTCATATCCTTTTCATACTATTCATGGGGTTTCAAGGCAAGAATAGTAGCTTGCCATCCCCTTCTCCAATGAATAACATTTTTTCAACTCTCCACCATGACCTATCTGTCTTGGGTGCCCCTACATGTAATGTAATAATAGAGATGGGTGAAATGGAGAATATGTAACCTATTAACAGAAGGCATTCTCTACCAAGTCATATGGGGCAATATGAGCTCAGTCTACCCAGATCTTCTGATTTTTCAAGAGACAGTGAAAAATAAAGACCGGTGTATGAAATTTCCAGAATTTTAATGTTAGTAAGTCGTTCCAACATTATCAAAACACTCTGAGGGAAAGAGTCAAGGGACCTAATTCAACCACAGTTTGCCATTATACAATGTCTAAATGTTTACTAGAAAACAAAATTTCTGGATGACATGAGCAAAAGTAGGGATATGATACTGTTGCTGTTGAATCACTAAGTCATGTACAACTGCTTTGCGACTCCACGAACTGCAGCCCACCAGGCTTCTCTGTCCATGGGATTTCCCAGGCAAGAATAGTGGAGTGTGTTGTCATTTCTCCTCCAGGGGATCTTCCTAAACCTGGCATACAGTAATTGCTTGATATATTTTTATTGTATGAACACGTATAGAACAAGTACCATTACACTTGCAAACATGAAGATCAAGTAAGAAAGGACATGATAAGCAAGGTCTAAATGATAAAGTAACACTTTAGCTAAGGTGGGGAAAGATGAGATGTTCATATATAAATCTCAGAGGTATTCACAGAAAGCTCCGCTGTCATCTTAGTGTTACTAATGAGCTTGTACACTAATAGATGCCTATATTTTTTAATGTTATAATGTTTTTAAGGCTTGCCACAAAAATCTTTGAGAAATAGAGTAGAAAAAAATGGTATCTGGAAGAAATTGAAATCCTCTGCATTTCAATAACATGAATTTACAATCAAGTACACAATATTCTGGATAATTTTTGCCCTTTCCTTTTACTGAAATAAAGCAATTATGGTATTTTTTAGAAATAGATGGAAATAGGGACTTCCCTAGTGGTCTAGTGGGTAATTGCTTCCAGTGCTGGGGTTGAGGGTTCAGTCCCTTGTTTGGGAACTATGATCCCATGTGACTTGCAGCATGACCAAAAGTCAACAACAACAATAATAAAATACACCCCATGTATGTCAGCTAGAAGCAAGGACCATATTATACATTTCTCTGGTACTAGTTCTGAGCATACTATGTAGTATTTCAGTGAATAATGGATGAACAAGTGAAAACTACCCTTTAAAAACAGATGGAATTAGAAGCAGATAAAGATATAGAGATACAGATATGTCCTAAACTCAGATTCTTGATTTTGGTGATTTAAATATGAGAGCTATTGGAAATTCTCTTGTGGTCTAGTAGTTAGGACTTAGCTGGGGGGTGGTTCAATCCCTAAGATCCCAGAAGCCACAAGACATGGCTGAAAAAAATAAAAATAAATAAAAATAAGAGCCATTAATACTCTTGCATGATCAGTGTCCTTGTCATTCTCTTCATCTCCAAAATTATTTATTCTGTTCTAAAATGCAGCTTACAATTAAGAAATAGAAATAATGATGTAGAATGTCTTGCTTCAACAACGTGAACTATGGAGCCAGTAAGATTTAATATACCAGGATTTCAAATTTAAATAAGAAATCATTATGACTGACAGTCTGTAAATGAAGCAGAGTGGGTGTGGATATTTGATTTAGAAGGTGAATGACATCTGCAGATATAATCACAGGATTAAAATCACGAGGGTATCAGTTAGAATTTGAGTTTTTAGCTGCAGTTTCTTGGTTCAATTTTAACCTTTAGGCAGATTGTTATATCTCTGTAAGGTTTTTATTTTTTAATTTGTAAAATGGAGATAATAAGGTGCACAATTCATCCCACTGGAGAGATAATGAGGTCAAGCAAGTAAAGTTCTGCACATACTATCAATGCTCAAAAAGTGTTAGCTATGGCTATTGCTGGGCCATTTGTCTTCCATATGGCCGCCTCCTGGGAAGGAAATCAACCTGCCTTGAATAGCTCTTCCTTACCCTCAAAATCCACAGGATTCATTGTAGGCCTCAATTTGGGCCAACAGCTGCTTTCTTCAAAGGCAGTTTAACATCACCAGGTGGGTGTTTGTTAAGTCCCTGAAAAATTGCCTTAATGGTCCTTGTATAGGTTCAAATCCTTGGAATTCTGTCTGTGACCTCTTCTCTCAGAAAGGGTAAATCACTTAAATTCTCAGCTTGTTTGCCTGGAGAAAAGAATAAAAAGTCACTTCCCCAACTGTGATATTAATTAGTAGAAGTAAAGTGTTTTGGAAATGCAGAATATGGTTAATTTTTAAAGGGTAAAACATAAATGTTAAGTGCAAAGGAATTTTATCATACTGTGGAGGGAATGTAACTGTTTTAACACTTTTTTTTTTTTTTTTTTCCCAGCAAAACATGGATGGCAGTGATAAAGCTTTGCTTTTGGGAGTCAGGATTCATTTTGAGCAGAGCCAAAAAGAGCTTTGGAAGATGAGGCAAGTTTTTTTTTTAATTTATTAATTTCTTTGGCTGGGTTGGGTCTTAGTTACTGCACGCATATGGGATCTTCATTGCATCATCTGAGATATTTCCTTGTGGCACATGGACTTTCTAGCTGTGGCCCTCAGGTTTAGTAGCTGTGGTGAATGGGCTTAGTTGCTCCACTATGGGATCTTAGTTCTCTGACCAGGGATTGAACTTTTATCCCCTGCATTGCAAGGTGGATTCTTAACCACTGGACCACCAGAGAAGTCTCATGAGGCAAGTTTTTAAAAATTGGAGGGGAAAAAAAAAAGCACTAGGAATTTTACATGATTGCTTTTTCCATGAGATCCCTTTTGTAAAAGTGATTTTTTTTCCAGTTTCCAAAGATTCCCAGTACTGAATACCTCTAGCTTTTAATATGGGCATAATAGCACTTAAATTTCTTCTTTGTCACAAAGAGGCTCTCTGTTGAGTATTAAATTGCTCATTTTACTTGTGGAAGTGAGGGTCCCTGAGTCACCAAGTCAATGTAATAGATTTTACGATCTGGTTTAGATTGGTGAGGTGTTCCAGAATAATGACTCGCTTAAAGAACTATTTAGCCTTTCAAAATGGAGGCATTATCCATTTGACCAATAAAGTGCACAAAGAAATCCCGAATGAGGGACTCATTGCCATGGCCCTCGTAAAATAACTGTTGCTTATGAGCAAGGAAACTGATCTGTTTGTATTTTTTAAGCGTGCTGATTTTATTATACCAGCCTTTAAAAATCCCCTGTGGAATAAAAGAGCAATACTGTCCCCATTGACTGGAGGAAATCGGGGCTGTTGGGCTTGGTGACTTTTCCTGAGTTTGTGATGGAAGCTAATGAAAGAGCCAAAATTAGAATCACTAAGTTCTTGCACACTCTCCGCTGTGGCTGGCTCTCCTGAACCCCCACCACTCCTGGCAAAAGCACTTCACTTTACTGTTTCCTGTTGGGTTTTGGAGGAGTTCAGCCCCTCCCTGTTCTTTCTCCTTTTGTCTGACCTTCCTAAGACAGGAACATTCATCAAAATCCCCTCTCCAAATGATCTGGTTGGCACTAACCACTTTCAGATTTACCATAAAGCACAGGCTGGTGGCACCCCAGTACTTGGTGGATTTGTTTCAGAGGGACAGTGTGCCTCCAAAAAGGGACAGACCATGATGAGAAGGGGTAGGGAAAGGGTTCTATGAGAGAAGAATGAAACTAGTTGAGGAAAGGAAAATAAAATCTAAAGAAAGCCTGGAAGAGGAAGTATTAAGGAAAAAGAAACATAGTAACTGATGTTCTCTAGGGACTGGGGACAGAGCTGGAAATCAAAAGATTTAAATTGCAGGAAAGAGGTTAAAAGAGTAGGAAATGCTCGGTTTCCTGGCTCAGTGAAGAAAGCTGGATAACTTGATGACAATAATGCCCTCGACAGGACTTAGAGAAATTGAATGCAGTGCTGCCTGGGGCTAGGGGGCGGACTAAGTGGGTCTGTTGGGTTTGGTTTAAGCCACAGGGTTGCAGGCAGTGCAAAAAGTTGAAAGATGAAAGTTGAGAGGCAAGCAGAGGCACAAGGATCTTGGTCAAATGCAGATTCTGGTTTAGCACCCCTGAATGGGGCTTAAGCTTACATTTCTTTTTCTTTTGATTTGTTGTTATTTATTTATTCGGCTGTGCCGGGTCTTATCTGTGGCACGGCAGGGTCTTCAATCTTCGTTGTAGTTTGTGGGATCCTTAGTGGCAGCATGTGAACTCTTAGTTTTGGTATGTGGGATCCAGTTCCCAAACCAGAGATCGAAGCCAGACTCCCTTTATTGGGAGTGTAAAGTCTTGACCACTGGACCACCAGGGAAGTCCCCAAGCCCACATTTCTAACAAGCTTCCAGAAGATGCTGTTGCTACTGGGTCAGTGGATCACATTTTGAATAGCAAAGCCCCAGGCTACACTGTTATATGGAAATATAATGTGAACCACATATGTAATTTATGGTATTCTAGTAGCTATCTTACAAATAAAACAAAAATTAATTAATATATTTTATTTAACCTAATTTATAAAAAATATATTTTAACATGAACTCAATATAAAATTATAAGTTTTTTTCCCTCTACTAAATCTTTGGAACCTGATACATATTTCACACTGACAGAACATCTCCATTTGGACCAGCCACATATGGCTGATGGCTTCTGTTTGGAGCAGTGCAGGTCCAGCCAACCTTAGCAAAAACTTAGCCAGTCCAAAAGCTGAGAAAAACTGTGCTTTCACCACCGGAACCCACTTAAGTAGGAGCCAAGAATTCCCAGAGCCTTAATGAATTCCCTGCTATGGAACAGAAGTCCTCAAAATATGATTATTCAACAGGATCTCCTGAGGACAAGGTTAAAATACAGATACTTTGGCTTCACCCCACATTATTTTTTTTTAATCTTTTTATTATAAAAATGTTAACAGGGGACTCCCTGGCAGCCCAGTGGTTATCCTGCACTTCCATTGCAGGGAATATGGGTTGGATCCTTGGAAAACTAAAATCTCCCATGCCACAGGGTATGGCCAAAATTTTTTCCCTTAAATATGAGCATCTGTACCCTGAAATAGAGAAACTGGAGTATCAGATGTCTTCTGCCTTTGTAATGCCATTGATGTGTCTGTTAGAGAAACTGGGTTGCCACTCCTTCTTGACTTGGAGGGTTGCTTCCCTATGGCGTTATTTCGCTTATCCTTCTATTTCCTGCATTTCCTGCAAGCTGGCTTTCAATTGCTGAAGAATTCAGGAGATGTAGGTCCCAGAGATTCTAACTGGGGCAGAGGTTCTCACTCCTGGCTCCTCAGGGGAAACAACACAGAGCTTAAAAAATGTCACGTGCCAGGGCCCCTCACCTAGAGCTTCTAATGTAAGGTATGGGGTGCGGTCTGCACAGAAGGCTCTTAAAAAGCTTCTGATGGTTTTAGTAGAGCAAGGGTGGAGAACCACTAGATGAGACTAAGTGGCTTGAAAAAGAGTCAAGTCTCCCTTTTCACTCACCTAAACAGCCTTGCAAGGTTAGCCTCAGAGAATGCTCAATGCTAAGAATTAGAGTCACCTGGGGAAGTGAAACTACTCTGTCCAGATTCCATGACCAGAGAATCTGATATAATTGTTCTAGGATGGGCTCTGATATCTTTCAGGTATCCCCTACTTTAATGGTGATTTAATGTATAGCAAGCATTTAATTTAAATATCTCCCAGGATTTAATGGTTTGAGATCTGAGACAGTGCTCCAATTATAATGAACATATCAATCAACTGAGGATTGTGTTAAAGTACAGATTCTGATTTTGCAAGTCTGGATGGATGTCCAGGTTCTTCATTACTATTGAACCCCCAGGTTGTGTTGATGCTGCTGGGACTGGTTTGAGGAGCAAGGGTGTAGATGGAAAATGTCTACTATAGAACCAGAAAGAACTGGCTCTGAACTCTGCTTTTGCAGCTTACTGTCTTGTGTGGCTTTTAGTACTTCACCTCTATGAGCCTTTTTCCTCATCTATGAAATAGGGTTCTATAATGATACCTACCTTTACCCATCCCATGCCAGGTGTTCAGGAAACAGGACCCTCTTATACTGGCTGATATCAGTAGCACAGGAACCTAGTTGGATGTTGAGACTTTTTCCAAGCTCTTATCCACTGATGCTAGATCAGAAATCTGGGGAACTTTGTTTGCTTTTCGGTTGATCCTTTGTTTGAAATCCACACTAGATTTAACCAAGGACTCTTACCTTTAGACCTTTGCACATAACATTCATTCATTGTGCCTGGAATACCCTTTCCCTGGTGGCTCAGATGGTAAAGAATCCCCCTGCAATGTAGGAGACACAGGTTCAATCCATGGGTGGGGAAGATCCCCTGGAGGAGGAAATGGCAACCCTCTGCAGTGTTCTTACAGTGCTTAGTAGGTGCCAGACAATGTACAAAGTGCTTATACATGATCTAATTTAGTACTCAGTCATGTCCACCTCTTAGCAACCACATGGCTTGTACCCTGCCAGGCTCCTCTGTCCATGGGATTCTCCAGGCAAGAGTACTGGAGTGGGTTGCCAATCCCTTCTCCAAGGGATCTTCCTGACCCAGAGACTGAACCTAGATCTCCTGAATTGCACACAGAAATTCTTTACCATCTGAGCCACCAAGGAAGTTCCATGGACAGAGGAGCCTGGCAGGCTACAGTCCATGAAGCCGCAAAAGAATCTGATACAACAGAGCAACTGAGCAAAGGGCATGTATGAGGCCAGCATCCGTATTTCTCTTCTTGTTGCCTGGGTTTCTGCTTGGCAAAACAGAATTTCAGGTTATCCATGGCCTGTCTCTTCACTTCTCGTCCTCCTTACCTCGGATTGGTTTCCCTCCCACTCTGCTTTCCCCAGCATTCTGGATGAATTGTCTTTATGTCACTATAAATCACAGCCGGCACCACGTATTTCTATGACTATGCGGAAATAAAAACCCTTTTCTCACCATCTGCCTGACTTGCCTCCATGTCTGAATCTCAGTGGGTTCTTCATGCCACGACTTTCAGGGCTCAGAACACATGCCAAAAGGAAGGCATCTATCCTGAGTTTGAGGGAGAAAGCCTCCTGTTAATATCTTATGAACTACGAGTTCAGATCGTCTATTTTTAGCCCCATGGAACAATTTATACTATACTAAGTCACTTCAGTCGTGTCCGACTCTGTGTGACCCCACAGATGGCAGCCCACCAGGCTCCCCCGTCCCTGGGATTCTCCAGGCAAGAACACTGGAGTGGGTTGCCATTTCCTTCTCCAATGCATGAAAGTGAAAAGTGAAAGTGAAGTCGCTCAGTCATGTCCGACTCTTATCGACCCCATGGATTGCAGCCTACCAGGCTCCTCCATCCATGGGATTTTCCAGGCAAGAGTCCTGGAGTGGGGTGCCATTGCCTTCTCCGATGGAACAATTTGGAACCCTATAAATCACATGACCATGTAAACTAAAGTAAAACCACCTCTTTCTCACACTTACAAAAAAGTTTATATTTTTTTTTCTGTTTTCTAAAGTTGACAGACCAAAAAAAAAAAGTTTGCTATGGCTTTCTGACTTTACAAATGTGTCTTCCAGAGGCTTTCAACATTGTTCCGAGCGTTAACAGTTCACAGTGGAAACTGATTAACAGCATTAATAGTTTTCCAGTTCAACAGCCCTCTCCTGTCTGAATGACTTTTAATATTTGTTTCTTTCCATGCGCTCCCCACTCAGGTGCCTGACTTCCTCTCAGTTTCAAGTTTTTGTTGTGTCTTTTGAGGAATCAAATAAATTAAAAGACTTTTTATTTGTTTCCCAGTAGAGATGTCCTAGGCTAAGTAAAGTGACTGAAAATGCATTTTCTTTTCAAATTAGAGGGGGAGAAAAAAATACTCTATCAGTATTTTCAAAGCAAACTATTTATTCACTGATTCAATAAGCAATTATTGGATGTTTGCTGTGTTAAGAATGTTGTGCTGGCTGCTAGGGAGGGCACCTACAGAGATGAAAATAATGAAAATAAAGTCTGTCTCGAAGGACCTGAAAATGTAGGAAGGGAAAGAAATCTACACATATGAGCACCTATAATATGAGCACAAAGTGAAAGATGTTTCTCAAAGCCTTCCGAAGTCCTCTGAGATTTCCCTTGTACACTGTTAACCGTTGTGTTTTTTGTTTTGTTTTTATGGGAGCCCTCCTACACTGGGGGTGGGAATGTGAGTTGGTGCAGCCACTATGGAAGACAGTATGGAAGTTCCTCAGAAAACTAAAAGTAGAACTACCGTATGATCCAGCAATCCCACTCCTGGGCATATACTTGGACAAAACTATAATTCAAAAAGACACATGTCTCTCTATATTAATAGGAGCACTGATCACAATGGCCAACACTTGGAAACAAGCTAAATGTCCACCGGCAGGTGAATGGGAAACCATTGTGACTTAAGCACTTGCCTAACCTATGTCTCCTTGGCAGGGTTATAAGGACTCTGAGGTCACAAGTCTTATTTCACTACCTCTCTGGTTTAAGCAGATTCTAAGGTGCTGGGTGAAAGAATGGGGTGGGGGAGGAGGGTGGGGGAGGAGAGAGCGTGCGCTAATGGCAGAGCGGGGACCTTAAGGGTAAGAAGTTGTTCCTGGGCTCCAGACATTCAAAGCTTCTCTGAAGAGGGAGGTAAAATTTAAGTCAGATTTTCAAGTCTGGGAAGAATAAAATTGACTAAAAACGAGGGAAAAGACACTCAGGCTTAAGAAATGATATGAGGAGAAGAATGGAGGCAGGAAAGTCAGGGCTCAATCTGAGGAATAATTCCTAAGTTTGCTGCTCCTATTAAACCCAAGATAGAGACATTAAGAAATGTTAAGAGGGTGATTAAGAAGCAGAAACCCTCAGTAGCGGAAATGCCAGTGACTGAGCTGGTAAAAAGCCTGGTGGCGATCCCTCGTTCATTCATTAAGCCAACATGTTTAATTGTACATATCGAGCCCTAATTATATGCATGTTGTAGTCCATGTTCTGAGGGCTCAGCGGTGATCGATTCAGGTTTGTGAGTTTCCTGCCTGCACGGGACTCATGCTCCACTGGAGTAGATAAACCAACAAAACCAGACACATATATCATGCGCTAATTTACTGTGAAAGAGAGAGTGTGCAGTGACAGAAAGTGACCAGGGAATGACACTTTAGCAATGATTCACCTGGACCCCACAGCTGTTGTAAATTATGATTTTGGGTGGATGAAGTATTTCTTTTAATAACTCCAAAAAAACCCAAAGTCATTGTTTTTGGTTGCTTTTCCCAGCTCTCTGCTATTCCAATAACAGAGCAAAAAATTATCTCTTCTGAGAGCTTGAAGAAAAAAATGTCCAAACAGTTGGCCCGTTCATTCTGTGGATCAACAAAATTCCTGCAGATCAACAAAATTCCTGCAGTGAAGAGGAATACAGAAAATGGAATCTTGTTTAACCTTGTTTAATCCAATTCTTCAGTCTTCTGTCATGTATCTTATATGGCTCTTTTGCCCACCCAAATTGCAAATGTGGGAAGAAAGACCTTCATTACTGAGAACTCAGACATGATGGATGATGATGTAATGATTGATTTGCCATTGCTGGAAAACTGAGCTGTACATGTTAAAACCTCATTGGAGAGAAGCAAGATTAAACAAGAATGTGGCTATTAATGTGGTTCGGAGAAACATGAAATAATGTGCCTTTGGAGGCTTTTAATGCATACACAAATGTATAGTTTTATAAACATACTCATAAATAGTTATCAGTCAATCACTCATGTATGCTACAAATACTGCTGAGCACCTACTAAGTTGAAAAAAAAAATGTGTATGATGTTGGAATATAGAAAGAAAAACAAGACAGTGAGAACTTGGTTTCAAAGAATGCATGGCTTATAACTGAGGTATGGCATAGACCCAGCAGTCCCCAACCTTTTTGGTTCCAGGGTCCGGCTTCATGGAAGACAATTTTTCCGTGGACCAGTGGGCAGTGTAGGTGTGGGTGTGTGTGTGTGTGTGTGTAGGCACACATTTTGGGGAAGTGGTTTCTGGATGGCTCAAGTGTATTGCATTTATTGTACACTTGATTTTTATTATTATTACATCAGTTCCACCTCAGATCATCAGGCATTACATCTTGGAGGCTGGGGACCCCTGACATAGACAACAGTGTATAATATAATCCAAAATTAAAGAAATGCTGGATGGAAGACAGGTATCTATAATTTCTGCCTGTCTAGCATATATTCTCTTTATTTTAGTAATAGCAAGTTGATTTTTCTTCAGGGAGCAACAGTCCCCACATCCTCCGTCCATGTGGACTGGATCAGTTTGATTCTCACTTACCCTCAGTTCAGTTCAGTTCAGTCACTCAGTCGTGTCCCACTCTTTGCGACCCCATGAATCGCAGCACGCCAGGCCTCCCTGTCCATCACCAACTCCCGGAGTTCATTCAGACTCACGTCCATTGAGTCAGTGATGCCATCCAGCCATCTCATCCTCTGTCGTCCCCTTCTCCTCTTGCCCCCAATCCCTCCCAGCCTCAGAGTCTTTTCCAATGAGTCAACTCTTCGCATGAGGTGGCCAAAGTACTGGAGTTTCAGTTTTAGCATCATTCCTTCCAAAGAAATCCCAGGGCTGATCTCCTTCAGAATGGACTTGTTGGATCTCCTTGCAGTCCAAGGGACTCTCAAGAGTCTTCTCCAACACCACAGTTCAAAAACATCAATTCTTCGGCGCTCAGCCTTCTTCACAGTCCAACTCTCACATCCATACATGACCACAGGAAAAACCAAGCCTTGAGTAGACGGACCTTTGTTGGCAAAGTAATGTCTCTGCTTTTCAATATGCTATCTAGGTTGGTCATAACTTTCCTTCCAAGGAGTAAGCGTCTTTTAATTTCATGGCTGCAGTCACTATCTGCAGTGATTTTGGAGCCCAGAAAAATAAAGTCTGACACTGTTTCCCCTGTTTCCCCATCTATTTCCCATGAAGTGGTGGGACCGGATGCCATGATCTTCGTTTTCTGAATGTTGAGCTTTAAGCCAACTTTTTCACTCTCCACTTTCACTTTCATCAAGAGGCTTTTGAGTTCCTCTTCACTCTCTGCCATAAGGGCGGTGTCATCTGCATATCTGAGATTATTGATATTTCTCCTGGCAATCTTGATTCCATCCTGTGTTTTTTCCAGTCCAGCGTTTCTCATGATGTACTCTGCATATAAGTTAAATAAGCAGGGTGACAATATACAGCCTTGACATACTCCTTTTCCTATTTGGAACCAGTCTGTTGTTCCATGTCCAGTTGCCCCTTATTATTGCTGTCTCTCTTTCTGATAGCAGTAGGCACGTGACCTGGCTTAGCCAGTCAGCATATTCCATCTTTTGGCTGAAGGGTGGCTTGGTCCAAAATTCCAGGAAGACAATGGACTCAAGTTGGTCAAATGCTAGTCACTTCCATCAAAGGGAAGGCCAAGCTTAGAATAAATCCAGCCTAGAATAAGAGAGACAAAAGTTGGAGAGTTCAGTTCAGTTCACTCACTCAGGCGTGTCCGACTAATTTGCGACCCCATGAACCGCAGCACGCCAGGCCTCCCTGTCCATCACCAACTCCTGAAGTCCACCCAAACCCATGTCTGTTGAGTCAGTGAGCGACTTTCACTTTCTTTTCTTTGCTTGCATGGGAAATGAACACAAATGTATGGTAGTTTGAACATTCTTTGGCATTGCCCTTCTTTGGGACTGGAATGAAAACTACTCTTTTCAGTCCTCTGGCCACTGCTGAGTTTTCCAAATTTGCTGACATATTGAGTGCAGCCTTTTAGGATTTTAAATAGCTCACCTGGAATTCCATCATCTCCACTAGCTTTTTCATAGTAATGCTTCCCAAGGCTCACTTGACTTCATATTCCAGGATGTCAGACTCTAGGTGAGTGACCACACCATCGTGGTTATCATGGTCATTACCACTTTTTTTGTATAATTCTTCTGTGTATTCTAACATCTCCTCTTAATATCTTCTGCTTCTGTTAGGTCCTTACCATTTCTGTTCTTTATTTGGCCCATCTCTGCATGAAATTTTCCCTTGATATCTCTAATTTTCTTAAAGAGTCCTCTAGTCTTTCCCATTCTGTTGTTTTCATCTACTTCTTTGCATCGTTCATTTAAGGCCTTCTTATCTCTCCTTGCTGTTCTCTGAAACTCTTCATTCAGTTGGGTATATCTTTCCCTTTCTCCCTTGTTTTCCCTTCTCTTCTTTTCTCACATATTTGTAAAGCCTCCTCGGACAACACTTTGCCTTCCTGCATTTCTTTTTCTTGCAGATGGTTTTGGTCACCACCTCCTACACAAGGTTACGAACCTCTGTCCATTGTTCTTCAGGCACTTTTCTGCCAGATCTAATCCTTTGAACCTGTTCATCACCTCCACTGTATAATCATAAGGAATTTGATTTAGATCATACCTGAACGGCCTAGTGGTTTTCCCAAGTTTCTTCAAGTCTGAACTTTGCAATTAGGAGCTAATGATCTGAGTAATAGTCATCTCCAGGTCCTGTTTTTGCTCACTGTATAGAGCTTCTCCATCTTCAGCTGCAAAGAATATAATCAATCTGATTTCGGTATTGATCATTTGGAATAGCAACCCACTCCAGTACCTTTGCCCGGAAAATCCCATGGACGGAGGAGCCTGGTAGGCTACAGTCCATGGGGTCGGAAAGAGTTGGACACGACTGAGAGATTTCACTTTTTCACTATGTGTAGAGTCATCTCTTGTATTATTGGAAGAGCGATTTGCTATGACCAGTGTGTTCTCTTGACAAAACTCTGTTAACTTTTGCCCTGCTTCATTTTGTACTCCAAGGCCAAATTTGTCTGTGGCTCCAGGTATCACTTGACTTTGTACTTTTGCATTCCAGTCCCTACCAGCAACAGATGAGAGTTTCATGTGCCAGGCATCCTACCCACTACTAGGTATTGTCAATCTTTTTTTAAGTCATTTTAATAGGTGTACAGTGATACCTTCAGTTCAGTTCAGTTCAGTTCAGTCGTTCAGTCGTGTCTGACTCTTTGCGACCCCATGAACAGCAGCACGCCAGGCCTCCCTGTCCATCACCAACTCCCGGAGTTCACTCAGACTCACGTCCATCGAGTCGGTGATGCCATCTAGCCATCTCATCCTCTGTCTCCCCTTCTCCTCCTGCCCCCCATCCCTCCCAGCATCACAGTCTTCTCCAATGAGTCAATTCTTCGCATGTGGTGGCCAAAGTATTGGAGTTTCAGCTTTAGCATCATTCCTTCCAAAGAACACCCACGACTGATCTCCTTTAGAATGGACTGGTTGGATCTCATTGCAGTCCAAGGGACTCTCAAGAGTCTTCTCCAACACCACAATTCAAAAGCATCAATTCTTCAGCACTCAGCTTTCTTCCAAGTCCAACTCTCACATCCATACATGACCACTGGAAAAACCATAGCCTTGACTAGACGGACCTTTGTTGGCAAAGTAATGTCTCTGCTTTTCAGTATGCTATCTAGGTTGGTCATAACTTTCCTTCCAAGGAGTAAGTGTCTTTTAATTTCATGGCTGCAGTCACCATCTGCAGTGATTTTGGAGCCCAGAAAAATAAAGTCTGACACTGTTTCCTCTGCTTCCCCATCTATTTCCCATGAAGTGATGGGACTAGATGCCATGATCTTAGTTTTCCAAATGTTGAGCTTTAAGCCAACTTTTTCACTCTCCTCTTTCACTTTCATCAAGAGGCTCTTTAGTTATTATAACTTAATTTTCATTTTCATAATGGATTATAATGTTGAACAACTTTTCACATGTTTACTTGTCATCTATATATCCTCTTTGGTGAAATGTCTGTTCATTTGTTTTGCACATTTCTGCTTGTTTCCTTGTTGAGTTTTGAGAATTCTTTAAAAATTCTAGATACAAGTGTTTTGTTGGATATGTAATTTGTAAATATTTTCTCAGAATCTTTAGCTTGACTTTTCATTCTCTTAACAGTATCTTTCTTATCTTGATGACAAGTTTTTTATTTTGATAAAGTCTTGGTAACCATTTTTTCCTTTTTATGGACTTTTGGTGTTTCGGTGTCTTATTGAAGAACTCTTTGTCTAACTCAAGATGGAAAAGATTCTGACCTCTGAATTTTTTATTATGTTTTACCTATAGATTTATACCCCATTTATTATTTTATTTTTTAATTCAAGTTTAGTTGATTTACAGTGTTGTGTTAATCACTTCTGTAATCAGCAAAGTGATTCAGTTACACATGGATACACCTTCTTTTCTTTTTTAATATGCTTTTCCATTACAGTTTTTCATAGAATATTAAATATAGTTCTCTGTGCTAGGCATAGGACCTTGTTTATCTATCCTATATTAAAAGCATACATCTACTAACCCCAGTCTTCCACTCCAGCCCTCCCCTGATTTCCGCCCCCACGGCAACCACCATTCTGTATTTATAAACCATTTTGAGTTAATTTTTGGTTAAGGTGTGGGGTTTAGACTGAGGATTTTTTTTTTTTTTTGCATATGGTTGTCCAATAGTTTCATTCCATTTGTTGAAAAAATTGTCTTTACTACTGACATTATATTAAATAGTCTTTGCATTTCTGTGAAAATCAATTTGCCATGCTGATGTAAGTCTATTTCTGGGATCTCTGTTCTATATATTTTACTCTTCTATGTGTATATACCTCCACTGATATCATATTGCCTTGATTAGTGTAGTTTTATAGTGCATCTTACAATCAAGCAATGTGTGAACTTCCAACTTTATTCTTCCTTTTCATAGTTAGTTGCTTATTCTATTTCATTTTTTCCCCATACATTTAGAGCCACCTTGTCTGTATTTACAAAAAGTCCTGCTTGGATTTTGATTGGAGATGCATTAAATTAGTAGTTTGGGATTAAAATATACACACTACTATATATAAAACAGCTAACCAACAAGGACCTATTGTATAGCACAGGGAGCTATACTCAGTGTCTTGAAGTAACCTATAATGGAAGAGAATGTAAAAAAAAGAATACATGTATTTTTTACAAATATGTATAACTGAATCACTTTGCTGTACACTTGAAACTATCACAGTATTATAAATCAACTATAATTCAATAAAATGTTTTTAAAAATAAAAAATATTAAAGAAATGCATTAAATTTATAGATTTGTTGAAAATTTACATCTTAACTGTAATGACTGTTCCAATCGATGAACGTGATATGTCTCTCATTTATTCAGCTCTACTTTGGTGTCTTCCATTGTCGATTAGTTTTCAGCATACTATCTTGCACATTTCGTTAGATTTATACCAAGGTATTTCATTTTCTTAGATGTATTGTAAATAAGTTTTTGAATATCAGTTTTCAGTTATTCACTGCTTACGTGAAAACATAAAAGTTAA
Organism: Bos indicus x Bos taurus; assembly: GCF_003369695.1. Lineage (NCBI taxonomy): Eukaryota > Metazoa > Chordata > Mammalia > Artiodactyla > Bovidae > Bos > Bos indicus x Bos taurus. The sequence goes on from NC_040097.1 coordinate 20,977,791, forward strand.
TTTTGTAGGTTGACCTTGTCCTTTATAAATTGATTTATTAGCACCAGAAACTTTTTTTGTAGATTCCTTGGGCTTCCCAGGTGGTGCTGGTGGTAAAGAACCCACTTGCCAATGCAGGAGACATAAAAGACTCACGTTCGATCCCGGGGTTGGGAAGATGCCCTGGAGGAGGGTGTGGAAACCCACCCCAATACTCTTGCCTGGAGAATCCTGTGGATAGAAGAGCCTGGCAGGCTCAGTCCTTAGGTTCTCAAAAAGCCAGATACGACTGAAGCAAATTAACATGCACAGGGGACCCCTTTATAGACAAACATGTCATCATCAAAATAGGGGAAGTTTTATGTCTTGCTTTCTAATACGTATGCCTTTTTTGCACTGTCTAAGGTGTCTCGGATAATGGTGAATAAGAGTGATGAGAGTGGATATCCTTGCCTTGTTGTGTGCCTTGAGGGCAAAGAATTTAGTCTCTTACAATTTACTCATACAAAATATGACTTTAGTTGTTGATTTTTTGGTAGATGCTCTTTATCAGATTAAAGAGTTTTCCTTTTTTCCTAGTTTTCTAAGAGTTTTTTTTTTTTTTTAAATCATGAACGGCTGTTGAATTTTGTCAAATCCTATTTCTGCTTTAATTAATATCACCATGTAGTCTTCTTTAGTCTGTTAATAAGATGAAATATAATGACTGATTTTTCAAATATTGAATCAGTCTTGTATTCCTGGGATAAATTATACTTAAAAATGGTATATTATTCTTATTATACATTGCTGGACTCAATTTTTGAGTAAAGTCCCATTTTTTTGTTTAAGCCAGTTTGAGTTGGGTTTCTGTAACTTGAGTCCTGACTAGTATTTACAGGTTCAAACAAGTACTATGACAATTCCTAAGAAAGTACAATAATTTCTGAATGTTGTGAATAGGAAAGCTTACACAAAAGAATAAAGTTCTCTCCTATTTCACAAGCAGTGAAGATAGAAATTATACAGTAAAATTAAATCACTGTGTAAGTTTCTATAGTTGTTTTAGTAAATATTCCTAGATTTACATCACAATAGTAAATTGTTACTAAAGTTTAGAAATAGCTTTATTTTTGAGATTGTACATGTAGTATACACAAGTTATAAGAAATTTAAACAACAAAATGTAAAAAATAGTATATATAAATTACCTGCAATATTATTCATTATATTATCACATAACCATACTAATAAAATTTTATATGTACTGTCTATAATGGTATTTGTCAAACATTGCTGCAAATTAGAATCACCTAGGAAGTTTTGAAAATATTGACATCTGTGATCTACCTGTACGGATCAGGGTTGTGACCTCTGACTCAAGATTTTTGAAAACTCTTTCAGTGACTCTAATATGCAGCCAAGTTTGGCAAACACTGCTTTAAAACTTAGATCTTATGTGTAGCCAGTAACATATGCATGTGCTTGTTACTGTCTAAAAATTGAATCAGATATTCTTTAATGTTTGCAACTTATTTTTTAAAAATTAAGCATTATTTTCAGATAAGTGTATACTGATACATAGTTATAACAAATAACAGAATTCCTCAAAGTATAAAACATAGTTTTACAGTATGACCCAACAATTCCATTCATTAATATATACCCAAGGGAATGAAAATATATGTCCACACAAAAATCTGTGTACAAATACTCATGATAGCATTATTCATAATAGCTGAAAAGTAGAAATGACCCAAATAGTCATCAACCGATGAATGGATAATCAACTGATGAATGGATAAAATATGGTATATCAAGAGAATGAAATAATATTCGGCCATAAAGAGAAATGAAGTACTGATATATGCTACAAGGCAGATGACCCTTAAAAACTTTATGCTAAGTGAGAGAGGCCACACACAAAAGTCACCTAGTGTGTGGTTCCATTTCTGTGAAATGACCACAGCAGACAAATCCACAAGACAGAAAGCCCGTTGGGGCTTGCAAGAAGCTAGAAGATAAGGTGATGGGGGATAGGGAATAAGTGCTTAATAGGTACAGGGTTTCTTCTGAGGTTGATGAAAATCTTCTGGAATTAAATAGGAGTGATGGTCGAACAAGCTCATGAGTACACTAAAAGCCACTGAAGGTGACTTGCTCATTTTTGAATTTAAAAATTTATGATATGTGAATTATATCTCAATAAAGCTGTTGTTAAAAAGTAAAACAGAAAAATAATAATGTGAGGTCTCAGATACCCTTTACCCAGTTTCTCCCAATGGTAACATCTACTGAAACTATAATAATATAATATTAGAACCAGGATACTGATGGTGATACAGTCAAGATACAGAAAAATTCCATTTGCTATCTATATATTCTCTTGGGTGAAATGTCTCTTCATTGCTTTTGTTCATTTTCTAATTGGTTTATTTGTTTTTACTCTGGAGTTTTGAAACGTCTTTAAATATTTTAGATACTAGAGCTCTGTTGGATATATGGTGTGTAAATATTTTCTCTCACTCTGTACCTTATCTTCTCAATCTCGTCTTATGAGTTTTCAGAGAGTAAAAGTTTTAAATTTTTGATGAGGTCAAATTTAATCAATGTCTTTTTTTTTTTTTTTTTGGATTTGGCTGTTGGTGTTGTTTCTAACAACTCTTTCCTTAGCCCTGAACTCTGAAGGTTTTCTCATTTTTCCTCTAAAATTTTATACTTTTATATTTCACAGTTAAATCTATGATCCATTTTAATTACTTTTTATGCAAATTGTAAAGTTTAAGCATAGGTTTATTCTTTTTATAGATATATATAATTTTTTAATGGAGGTATAGTTGATTTACAATGTTGTGAATCAACTGCAGTATAGCAAAGAGATTCAGTTATACAATAACTACATTCTTTTTCAATATAATTTTCCATTATGTTTATCACAGGATGTTGAATACAGTTCCCTGCACTGTACAGTAGGATGTTGCTGTTTACCCATTCTATATAGTTAGGTTTTATCTACTAACCCCAAACTCCCACTCCACCCCTCCCTACCTCCTCCTTGGTAAACACAAGTCCATTCTCTGTGTCTGTAAGTCTGTTTCTTTGTTACTAGGTAAGTTCATTTGCATCCTACTTTAGTTATATATATATAATTAAATTAAATTTATTGACTTTAAATTTAATATAATATATATATATGTATATATATGATTAAACTGTGGATACACAACTGCTCCAGCCTTTTGTTGAAAAGACTGTCCTTCTTCCATTGAATCACTTCTGCACATTTGTTAAATATATCCTGGTCCAATCCAGTAGAACTTTCTGCAATGCTGGAAATGTTCTACATCTGTACTCTACAATACAGTACATTCTATACGTGTCTGCTAAGTCAGTTTGAGTGAAAGAATGGTTCGAGTCTAATATTTCATTGTTGATTTTCTGTGCGGATGATCTGTGCATTGGTGACAGGGGCAAATTGAAGTTTCCTACTAGTATTGTACTGTGTGTTTCTCCTTTGAAATCTGTTAATATTTGCTCAACATATTTAGGTATGCTGATATTGGATGTGTATATATTTATGATGGTTATCTCTCTTAATAAGTTGACCGCTTTGTAACTATATAATGCTCCTCTTTGTCTCTAATTACCATTTTTTGGCTTAAAGTCTATGTTGTCTCAGTATAGGTACCTCTGCTTTCTTTTGATTTCCACTTGCATAAAATATCTTTTTCCATTCACTTACTTTGAGCCTATGTGTTTCCTTAAAGCTGCAGTGAGTCTTTTGTAGGCAGTACATAGACAGGTCTGCTTTTTTTGTTGTTTTTAATACATTAATCCAGTCTTTAGATTGGAGAATTCAGTTCATTTACATTTACAGCAATTACTGATAAGTAAGGGTTTCCCTCATAGCTCAGCTGGTAAAGAATCTGCCTGAAATGCAGGAAACCCAGGTTCAATTCCTGGGTCAAGATTCCCTGGAGAAGGAAATGGCAACCCACTCCAGTATTCTTGCCTAGAGAACCCCATGGACAGAGGAGCCTGGCAGGCTACAGTCCATGGGGGCCCAAGAGTCGGACACGACTTAGTGACTAAACCACCATCACGAAGGAGTTACTGCTTCCTGGGATGATCAGCAGGTAAAGAATTGGCCTGCAACACAGGAGACACAGGAGATGTAGGATTGATCCCTGGGTTGGGAGGATCCTCTGGAGTAGGGCATGGCAACCCACTCCAGTATTCTTGCCTGGGAAATCCCTTGGACAGAGAAGCCTGGTGGGCTATGTTCATGGGGTCACAAAGAGAAACGACTGAAGCAACTGAGCACAGCACCCAAGGACTTACTGGTGCCATATTATTGTTTTCTGGCTGTTTCGTAGTTTTTCCTTTCTACCTCTGTTGCCGCCTTTCTTGTGATTTGATGATTTGGGGGTATTAGTATCCCAAGCGTATCAGCCCTGGGATTTCTTTGGAAGGAATGATGCTAAAGCTGAAACTCCAGTACTTTGGCCACCTCATGCGAAGAGTTGTCTCATTGGAAAAGACCCTGATGCTGGGAGGGACTGGGGGCAAGAGGAGAAGGGGACGACAGAGGATGAGATGGCTGGATGGCATCACCGACTCGATGGACGTGAGTCTCAGTGAACTCCAGGAGATGGTGATGGACAGGGAGGCCTGGCGTGCTGCGATTCATGGGGTCGCAAAGAGTCGGACACGACTGAGCGACTGATCTGATCTGATCTGATCTGAATCCTAGTATTAGGATTCTCTTCTCTTTACTGTTTGTGAATGTATTGTAGATTTTTGCTTTGTATAGTTACTGTGAAGCTTCCATGAAACATCCCATAGCTGTAATAGTCTATTACACACTGGTAAGTACTTAATTTCAAACACATACAAAGACTCTACCCTTTTATTCCCTTGCCCTTTATTGTTTTTATTTTTTTGGTTTGGGGGTTTAGTTTATTTCATTTTTTTATGTCAAAATTTATTTCTTTCTGTACTGTGTATACATTAACAAATTATTGTAGCTATGATTATATTTAATACTCTTTTCCTTTAACTTTTATACTAGAATTAATTGGTTAACACTTCAGCAGATTAAAATATGATAGTATTCTGAGTTTGACTGTATACTTACCTTTATCAGTATGTTGTATATTTTCATATAACTAATTATCATCTTTCCATTTCAGCTTAAAGAATTTCCTGCAGCATTTCTCTTAAGGCAGATCTAGTGGTGGTGAATTCTCTTAGCTTTAGTTTGTCTAAGAAAATCTTTCTGTCTTCTTTATCTCTGAAGGACAGCTTTGCCCAGGGAAGTACTCTTGGTTGGCAGTTTTTTTGTTTTTTTCTTTCAAAACTTTGAATATATCATGAATATATCAACTCACTCTCTTTCGATGTATAAGATTTATGTTGAGAAATCTGCTGGTAACCTTATGGGGGATCACTTTAAATTACAAGATTTTTTTCTCTTACTGCTTTAAAGATTCTTTTTTTTTTGATATTTTATTATAATTTGTCTCGGACAAGTTCTCTTCAAATTGATTTTGTTTGGTTTGTTTGGTGACTTTTGAAGTTTGTGAGGTTAGATATCCAAATCTCTGCCCAGATTTGGAAAACTCTCAGCCATTATTTCTTTAGCTAAGTTTTCTTTCCCCCTTTCCATCTGGAACTTCAATAATTTGCAGTTTGCTTCTTTTGCTAGTATCTCATATATCATATAGGCGTTCTTCATTCTTTTTCATTTTTTCTCCTTTGCTTCCCAATGATTGGATAATGTCAAAGTTCCTGTCTTCTGCCTCAGATTCTTTATTCTGGCTTGATCTATTCTGATATTGACGCACTCTGTCACAGTTTGAAGTTTTATTCATTGTATTCTTCAGCCCTGGAATTTCTGTTTAATTCTTTTTTTTCTTTTATGATTCCTATCTCTTTCTTAAATTTCTCACTTTGTTATTGTTTTTCTGACTTCAGTGAATTATCTTTCTGTATTTTCTTATAGCTCATTGAGTTTCTTTAAAATATCTATTTGAATTCTTTATCCAGTACATTTCTGATCTCCATGTCTATGGCTTTGGTTATAAAAAGATTATTGTGATTCTTTGAAGATTTCATGTTTCCTTGATCTTTCCAAGTTCCTTAATGTTTTTGTTGCTGTCTTTGCATTTCTAGTGGAAATGGCAACCCACTCCAGTACTCTTGCCTGGAAATCCCATGGATGGAGAAGCCTGGTAGGCTACAGTCCATGGGGTCGCAAAGAGTCGGACATGACTGAGTGACTTCACTTTTGCATTTCTAGTAGGAGACACCTTCTCCAGTCTTTATTAATTACCCATTCCAGTACGTCTACACTCATATATATATATATATATATATATATAAATTACTTTTTTTTCCTCCAATGGTATGCTGTAACTTCTTCTCTGGAAACATGAACTCCCATATAGGCTCTGTCATTCATGGGAGATTTTCCAAGTGTTTTCCAGGAGTTCCCAAATGTCACTGAGAGGGGCTGGAGCATGTTCACAGGCTACTTCAGTCACAGTCAGGACTGAGGTCGGACTATGGTTTACCCAGTACATGGCACCTTCCAGGTGCCTTGGTGTATAGTGCTGTATCCCACAACCCTTTTGTGGATGAATGCCAAATTTTTGTTGTTCGGGGGACAAAAATGAGGGATATCTATGTTGCCACTACAAATGTTTCTGTTTTGAAAAAATAAGTTCCTCATAGATAAGTGCAAATGTGTTAGACATGTAAAGAAGAAAATAAAAATCAGTGGTAATTTTACCAACCTAAGATAAACATTTAAAAGGTTGCAGTGTATTTTCTCCCAATCATTTTATATGTATAAAGTGTCTTCGTAAACATCATTTAAATGGCTATGCAGTAATCTTTGGTAGGTGTTTCAACATACTGTTATATACAACTTGGATTATAAATATTTTTGCAAAGAATATCTTTGTAAATATTTCTGAGGCATTTATGGTTATCTCTGATTGTGTGTATGTGTGTTTGAGTGTGTGCACTTTGTCACTCAGTCATGTCCTTGCAACCCCATGAACTGTAGCCTGCCAGGTTCCTCTGTACATGGTATTCTTCAGGCAAGAATACTGGAACCAGTTGCCATTTCTGACTCTAGGGGATCTTCCCGACCCAAGGGTCTAACCAGAATCTCTTGTGTCTCTTGCATTGGCCAGCGTGTTCTTTACCACTGAGCCACCTGGGAAACCCTATCTCTGATTATCTCTGTTTTAAGTGTACTAAGTTTAATTTGGGGTCAAATAATACAAATGTTTTTGAGGTTTTTGATACACACTGACCATTTGTCTTTCAGAACATCTACAATTTGTCTTCCACTGATATACAAGAGTACCTTTTTCACTGCATGTTACCAAAATTTAGTATTATTAAGCAATACCTTATTTAAGAGCTCCCCTGGTGACTCAGCAGTAAAGAATCTACCTTCAATGCAGGAGATGCAGATTTGATCCCTGGGTCAGAAAGATCTGCTGGAGGAGGGCATGGCAACCCACTCCAGTATTCTTGCCTGGAGAATCCCATGAAGAGAAGAGCCTGGCAGGCTACAGTCCATGGGGTTGCAAAGAGTCGTATACGACTAGATAGACTGAACACGCACACGCACACCTTTTTTAAACAAATGTTTGCTTATTTATTTGGCTGCACCAGGCCTTAGTTGCAGCACGTGGGATCTTGTTGCAGTATGAGGGATCTAGTTCCCGATCGGAATTGAACCCAGGTCCCTTGCCTTGGGAACCAGGAGTCTTACATTACTGGACCCCTAGGCAAGTCCCAGGAATACTTTATATGTAAATTTTCTTCCTTGTTTGCTTTTTTAAGAGGTTGGGTTTCCAAGACATTTTATAGGTCTGAAAAATCAGCCATTTCAGGAAAAAAATAGGGATTCTGCTTCATTAATAGAAAAATATCAAACAGAAAAAATAAACCCACGGCTTTCACATTATTTCATATTTTTTTCTGAAATTGTGGAAAAGATTTTTACAGCTGTATGAAAAATATTTTAGTGTTTAACACATTCAATGTCAAAGCATTATTGTGAATTAGTTAGTTAGTTTGTTAAGTCGCTCAGTTGTGTCCAACTCTTTGCGACCCCGTGGACTGTAGCCCACCAGGCTCCTCCATCCATGGGATTCTCCAGGGAAGAATACTGGAGTGGGTTGCCATTTTCTTCTCCAGGGGATCTTCCCGACCCAGGGATCAAACCCAGGTCTCCTGCATTGCAGGCAGATGCTTTAACCTCTGAGCCACCAGGAAAGTCTTATTGTGAATAACAGCATAATATTCCACTAAACAGGGAAATAATTATTTAATTGACCCCCCTCCACAGTTGAACATTAATTTTTTTCTACTCTTTACCTGGAAATACTGTGATGAGGCTTCTTGTTCATGAATTGTTATCACCATCTCTGATTACTCTGGATCTATGATGTTTTTGAGTCATGTTATTATGATTTTTGGCTCTGACTCCTTTAGCATTTAGGTCTGGTAAGTAGGTTTCAGGACTTATGTCTGAGCCTAAGTTACTCCAGTGACCGAACTGCTTTAATCCCCAGCTCCTTGTTAGCCTCACATCAAAGTACCTAACCTCTCCACCCTTTACTTTTCATCTATAATTATTCCCATTGTTCCCTTAAAATAGGAATATTAATCTTTCCAATCTGAAAAGACTGTTGTCAAGAAGTTTCTTTTCTTTGTTCTTCTAATGTGATGGAAATCAAAAGGGAGTCCTGCCTCCATCACCAGGCTGGTCAAGTCCAGTACTTTGGTCCAGGCAGTTATGGGACTCAAGAGAGGGATATCAAAATATATCCAGGGGAATCAATATGGACACTGGGGAAGATCCTTTTTTGAGAACAGGAGTCACAGGAGCCAGTCAAGGAAATCAAAGTAAGGGAAAGCAGAACCATGAGACCTTAAGCCGGTGCATGGAGGCGTCACTGGAGCCCATACACTCAGTCTAACCCAGAGTCTTGACTTTGCAAGCAGTGTCAAATCGATAACTTCCTTTCTTGGCTCCAACTGACTTGTTTTAGGCTTCCTACTCATTAAAAAAAAGAGCCTCATCAGTCATGTTTGCTGTTAGTATTGAATCTGACTTCTGAAATAGTATATTAAACTAGCCCCACTACTTGTTTATTCTGTTTAAGCAGCTGGATATAGAGTTTTATGTAATAATGGATATCATTATTATTAGAGGACTTTGAGGTTTTTCTTTGTCAGTTTTTTCAGAATAAGCAGTTATGCTGTCTAAATTTCTTTTCTCCTAAAATAAAACATCGCCTCAAAATGCAAAGTCAGAATGACTAGAATAGGTTTTCTGTACAGTTTTGCAAACATTCATTTGTGAGGTGGAAAATACGGTCACAACTGTGATTTGTCTACACATGAAAACCATTTAAGGGCTCTGTTTAGAGTTGCTGTAACAAAGCACCACAAATTGGGTTGCTTAAAACAACACAAATGTATTGTCTCAAAGTTCAGGAGGCTTGGAGTCCAAAATCAAAGTGTCGGCAGGGCCATGCTCCCTCTGAAACATGGAGGGGAAATCTTTTTTACCTCTTCCTAGTTTCTGGTATTTGCCATCAATCCTTGGTGTTCCTCAGCTTGTAGATGCATCCCTCCAGTCACACGGCCAACTTCTTCCCATGTGTTTGCACATCATTTTCCCTCTGTGCCTATCTGTTGTTGGTCAGTCATGTGCGACTCTTTGTGACCCCATGGACTGTAGCCCACCAGGCTCCTCTGTCCATGGGATTTACCAGGCAAGAATACTGCAGTGGGTAGTCATTCCCTTCTCCAGGGGATCTTCCCGACTCAGGGATCGAACCCCCACCTCCTATGTCTCCTGCATTGACAGGCAGATTCTTGACCACTGTGCCACCTGGGAAGCCTACTCCCCTCAAGGACTAGGGCCTATTTCCACCTTCCACTGCATCTGGGCTTTTAGACTTGCTTTAACCAACAAAATGCTCCGGAAGGGACTTCCCTGGTGGTCCAGCGGCTAAGACTCCGTGCTCCCAATGCGGGGCGCCTAGGTTCAATCCCTAGTCAGGGAATTAGATTCCATACACCGCAAGTAAGACCCAGCACAGCCAAATAAGTAAATATTTTTTAAAAATGCTGTGGAAGTGATGTAATGCCACTGCTAAGTCTAGATCTCAAGATGCCTTGCAGCTTCCACCTTCTGTCCTACTGGCCTGAGAGTTCTGTGTGAATAAGTCTGAGAGAGGTTACTGGAGAAGTCATTGGCTGAGATCTGAGAGGCCTCAGCCAACAGCCAACACCAGTTGGCAGGCATGTGACTGAGGTTATCTTGTCCTGTGCAGACCTAGTTGAGCCTCTGGATGCTGGTGCCATAGCTGCATGTGTGACCTCAGACAAAACTAGCAGGGCTGCCTAGCTGAGCTCAGCCCAAATTACTGGCCTACAGAATCAGAAACAAACAGAATGGCTATTGTTTCAAGTGACTAAATTTTGGACTGATTTTTTTTACACAAGAAAGACATGATTGCTACTGTAGGTTGGGTGTCAGAAGCTCGAGTCTTCTGTTGTTTATTATCTTAATCACCTCAGGTAAATTACTTAATTCTAAGAGGTCATGCTTCTTTATTTATTAAAAAAATATAAAATGTGGATATTTCACTGATCTTTTCCCATAGGTCTCAGGTTTCAAGTTTTTAGTTCCAATTGAATAAAAACCCAAATTAAAGTGGTAAAAAGAAACAAAGGAATTTAGCAGCTTAAGAAACTGAAAAGTCCAGCATCTGACCTGGGTTTCAGTAAGATTAACCCAAAGACACAAGTGATGACATCAGAGGTTTGTTGGCCTCTAGCACTCCCACACCCCACCCCACTTTCCTCTGTGTGTCAGCTTCACCCAAGCAGGTTCTTCTCAAGCCTCCTTGCTTCTTGAGGCTGAAGTGCATCCAGGTTGGATACACCCAGGAGGAAATTTGACTTTCATTGGACCAGGTAGAAACATGTAGCCATATCCAAGTCAGGCAAGCCAGAAGGTTGAGATGGTCCAAACAGTCGAGCTGGGACAGGTGAGGTGAGCCAGTGAGGCAGAGAGGCAGAGGGTAGAGATGGGGGGCAGAAGGGGTTAGGCTTCCCAAGACCATCTGGGAGATTAGCACACAGTAAGCTGGAATGCATTTCTTAGAAGAAAAGAAATGGGAGCTGAGCAGGTAAAAAAATAACAGATGTTCACTCCTTATTTCTAAAGCTTATTAAGAAGATAACAGTAATAGTTTATGTTTATTAATTGCTTATTAGGAACCTGGCACTGCTCAAATTACTTTGTTCTGTTTAACTCCTTCTAATCTTCTCGATTTAAGTGTGGGTGTAGTTATTATTGGAGAAGGCAATGGCACCCCACTCCAGTATTCTTGCCTGGAGAATCCCAGGGACGGGGGAGCCTGATGGGCTGCCATCTGTGGGGTTGCACAGAGTTGGACACAACTGAAGCGACTTAGCAGCAGCAGTAGTTATTATTCCCTGTTGACACACGAGGAAACTGAGGCACTCAGTGATGAAAAGTTAAGTGGTTAAGTTGCCCATATTCAAGCAGATGTAAGTATCAGAACCCAAAGAGACTGGCTTGGGAGCTGTTGCCTTTCACTATCAGTCTGTACTCAAAACAGGGGCTTTCCAAGTGCTCCGGTGGTAAAGAATCCAGCTGCCAATGTAGAAGACATAAGAGATGAGCATTCGATCCCTGGGTCAGGAGGATACCTTGGAGGAGGAAATGGGAACCCACTCCAGTATGCTTGCCTGGAAAATCCCATGGACAGAGGAGCTTGAAAGGTTATAGTCTGTGGGGTCGCAAAGAGTTGGACATAACTTAGTGACTGAAGATGCAATACTCAAAGAGATCAACAGCACTAAGATATGAAGAATTCTAAGGTGATCCTCAAGATTCTTACCCCTGGTATATAATCCTCTTCTTATATGGGTGAGTCCTGTGAATGTGAAAGGATAGTCAGCCCTTAATTAGGTTACATCATATGCCAAAGTGTTGGAATTGTCATTCCCAAAATTCCTTCACAGCAAACTGGAGGGAGATTCTCTTGTTGGTTTTATTTTTATTTATTTTTTAAATTAATTTTTACTGGACTATGGTTGCTTTGCAATGTTGTATTAGTTTTACCATACAGCAAAATGCATCAGCTATACATATACATATATCCCCTGTTTTCTGGATTTCCTTTCCATTTGAGTTACCACGAGCATACAGTAGGATTCCCTGAGCTATACAGTAGGTTCTCATCAGTTATCTATTTGATACATCGTATCAATAGTGTGGCTTCCCTGGTTATCAGTGGTAAAGAATCTGCCTGCCAATACAGAAGACTCAGGTTCATTCCCTGGGTTGGAAAGATCCCCTGGAGAAGGAAATGACAACCCTCTCCCGTATTCTTAGCTGGGAAATCCCACAGACAGAGAAGTCCGGCCAGCAAGAGTTCATGAGGTTTCAAGAGTTGGACTTAGCGACTAAACAACAACAAAATCAATAATGTATACATATCACATCTGGTCTCCCAATTCATTGCCCCCCCCCCAAACCCTTGGTGTCCATACATTTGTTCTCTACATCTGTGTCTCTATTTCTGCTTTATAATAAGATCGTCTATACCATTTTTCTAAATTGCACATATATGTGTTAATATACAATATTTGTTTTCCTCTTTCTGACTTACTTCACTTTGTATAACAGCTTCTAGGTCCATTCATGTCTCTACAGATGACCCAGTTTCATTCCTTTTGATGTCTCAGTAACATTCCATTGTATATATGTACCATAACGTCTTTATCTATTCCTCTCTTGGTGGACATTTAGGTTGCTTCCATGTCCTGGCTGTTGTAAATAGTGCTACAGTGAACATTGGGTTCATGTGTCTTTTGGAATTATGGTTTTCTCTGGGTATATGCCCTGTGGTAGATTGCTGGGTCATATGGTAGTTCTTTAATACTTTGGCCACCGGATGGGAAGAGATGACTCATTGGAAAAGACCCTCATGCTGGGAAAGATTGAAGCCAAAAGGAGAAAGGGGCAGCAGAGGATGAGATGGCTAGATGGCATCACCTACTCAATGGACATGAATCTGAGCAAACTGGGAAACAGTGAAGGACAGAGGAGCCTGATGTGCTGTAGGCCAGGGGGTCGCAAAGAGTTTGACATGCCTGAACAACAGCAGCAACAAATACTAATTCTATTTTTAATTTTTTTAAGGAACCTCCATACGGTTCTCAGTAGTGGCTGTATCAATTTACATTTTCACCAACAGTACAAGAGGGTTCCTTTTTCTCCACACCCTTTCCAGCATTTATTGTTTGTAGATTTTTTAAGTAGTTCTGACAGGTGTGAGATGATACCTCATTGTAGTTTTGATTTCCATTTCTAATGCAAATTGATGAGTTGAGCATCTTTTGATGTATTTAGTTGATCATCTTTTCATGTGTTTGTTGGTCATCTGACATCTTTGAAGAAATGTCTATTTAGGTCTTTGACTCATTTTTTGATTGGGTTGTTTGCTTTTTTGATATTGAGCTGCATGAGCTGTTTGTATGTTTTGGAGATTAATCCTCTATCAGTTGCTTCATTTGCAAATATTTTCTCCCATTATGAGGGTTGTCTTCTCATTTTGTTTACGGTTTCCTTTACTGTACAAAAGCTTTAAAGTTTAATTAGGCCCCATTTGATTATTTTTGTTTTTAATTTCTCTAGGAGGTGGGTCAAAAAATATTTTGCTGCGATTTATGTCAAAGGGTATCCTGCCTATGTTTTCCTGTAGGAGGTTTATACATAGTGTTTTACATTCAGGTATTTGATCCATTTTGAGTTTATTTTTGTGTTTGGTGTTAGGGAGTGTTCTAATTTCATTCTTTTACATGCAGCTGTCTAGTTTTCCCAGCACCACTTATTAAAGACGCTGTCTTTTCTTTATTGTCCTGTTGGTTTTAAATAGGTAAGATGTTACATTGTTAGGGGGCCATGTGGCTGGGACTGGAATGCAGCTTCTAGCTGAGACATACTTCTAAACAACTCAAGTCATAAAATGAAAGCAAGAAACTGAAATCTGTCAATAATGTGAATGAGTTTCGAAGAGGATCCTGAGCTCCAGAAGAGAACCCCTAACATCTTGATTTCAGCCTAGGGAGACCTGGAACAGAGGCACCCAGTTACGCTGTGGCCCAGCTTCCGATCTACAGAGCTGTGAGATAATAAACGGATACTAGATTGTTTTAAGCCACCAAATTTGGGAATACTTTATTACCCAAACCAGCACCTTCTCTCTGCAGCCTCATTTTCACATGGGGTAGATAAGCACTCCCAGGGCTGTTCACACCTTTGTTGGCGCTCACAGGCTCCTTCACACCAATCGTCCTGGAGCACTGTGTGTTGCAGCCCCTATCATCACCTGGGGGAGGGGGTTGTAATCAGCAGGGGAGAGTACTGTCAGGTCCACTGCCTGTCATTTTGTGCCGCTAACACTTGATAGAGTATCTGGTGTGTATGAACTGTTCTGTAGTCGGTTGTAGAATGAATGAAAAGGCTTCTCATGTGGTATGCCTGTAACATTCTATTTTATTATGGAAACTAATGGGGCCTGGGTTGTGGGCTGGTGCTTCCAAGAGCACTTTCTGGTATACTTCAGCCTAGGGCCACCACAGTCATCAGCCCTCACCTAATTAAATGTTAATTTGATTGTGGGCCTTCTATATTGTAAGGGTAGTGGTAATTCACTCTCCAAACCCATGGGAGGTTTTCCCTACTCCGAAGTCATTTCTCCTCATCCCACATTTCAGTGTCTTCTCAAACTATCATTTCTTTGCCTTTTCACATCTATGGAGGCAGACAGACCTGAATATCTTAGCTTTGCTTCTCACTAGCTGGGGATCCCAAGAACTCAATGGTGACCCACTCCAGTACTCTTGCCTGGAAAAGCCCATGGACAGAGGGGCCTGTTTTTTAGGCTGCAGTCCCTGGGGTGGCTAACAGTCAGACACGACTGAGCGACTTCACTTTCACTTTTCACTGTCATGCACTGGAGAAGGAAATGGCAACCCACTCCAGTGTTCTTGCCTGGAGAATCCCAGGGACGCGGGAGCCTGGTGGGCTGCCGTCTATGGGGTCGCACAGAATCGGACACTTGGCCGCAGCAGCAGCAGCAGCTGGGGAATCTGTTATTTTACTCCCCTGTCAAGGTTCCTTGTGTACAATGGGGAGAATAATTCTTACTGCGTTAAGAACTGTTGTAGGGTTGTGAGGGAGTGAATCCTTACTTTGGAAGGTCCACACAGGTCATAGGCCTCCTCTTTTTGTTCATGGCTGTGTCCCCAGTGGCCTCTTCCCTTCCTCAATAATTGCTCGATGAATTTATAGAATGAACAATTTAAAAAATTTAGCACAGTACTTGGTAGATGGTAAGCATTCCACAACGGGCAGTTTTTATTATGTTATTTTGCAGAGGAAAGTCACTTGGGTATGTCTATTCAGGTGTTCTGTCCTGATTCAAATTCCAGAGATTTCCCCATTTTATCACTCAGTTTTTAACGAGCTAGTCAGGCACGCAGGGGTCCTATGCACCTCTCTGAAAGCTCCTACTGACCAATGGACATCCCTTAAATACAACACTCCCAAGAAAACTGACCCCCTCCGAGCATTTATGGGGGAGTCGGATTCGAACAAAACCAGGAAGGACCAAATGCCAAAGCAAACAAACGACTCATTCTCCATCCTGGGGGAGAGTGTTCACCCCCGTTTTGCTAAAGATAGAGCGCGGGCCCTCCCCGGGAACTTCCTGGCTTTTATTAGTTCTTAATCCCAAATGCAACTTTTCAAACGTTTTTCTTCTGGAAGTGTGGGTGTGAAAGTGTTTCCCTAATAACATCTTGCGGGAGGCTCTCGAACATCTGTACATTTGAAAACCTAGCATCCGGTTGGGCTGTTTGGGTGGGTGGGGGACCTGCGGGGTGGGATGAAGCAGCAGGGGCAAGTTAAAAACAAGTCTAGATGGCGTTTAAACAGAGGCAGAAAAATTAGGCAAAAATTACAAATGGCTAATTACTTTGGCTCAGTTACACGTTTAATCAAAAGCCCGCCTCCCCCACTTTTAGCACCGGCGTTAAGAGGGGAAAATAGGGCGCTTAGACGTCTAAGCGATAAAGATCTTTCTCTCCACGAACTAAGGGACAAAACTCATTACAGATAAGCCCTGTCCTCCCATTTCCCTCGGACGCCTCTCCACGATTGCTAAAGAGGTTGCCGCTCCCCGCGTAGCTGCCGGGAAATCGGTCCAGCCCCGGGGCGCAGCTTTCACCCAGCCAGGGGTAAGAGGCGCACTTCCTGCGTCCTCCCCGCCACCAGGCTGGAGTGCGGGAACCTTCCCTCCTCCCGTGGAGCGGCGAGTTGGGAAATCTCGGCCACTGATCAGCCGTGCCGTGGGGAAAGGGGGCGTGGGACTCGAAAGGGCTGAATCTTGCAAGCCTAGGATCGGTATTCCTCCCCTCCCCCACCCCTCCCCAGCCGGGAACAAGGCCAATGGAAGCCCGAAAAGGAAAAAAAAAAAAAAATTAAATCGCAAAGCGGAGCCGGAGTGCAAAGGCCGCTCGGCTTTGTTTCCTGGCGGGGGAATTCGTCGGTCTGGGGGCGCGAGCAGGGCGCGCCCCGCCGTGGCGCTGCCAGGGCGAAGAAACCCACCATGAAACCTTGCCGCCCTATAAACGCAGCCGGCCGCCCCTTCCTCTCCTCAAACCCGAGCCGGGGTGCCCCCGAGTCTCGCCATCCGCGAGCAACGCAGACGGGGGGCGGGGGGGAGACCGAGCCAAGCCCGCTCAAAGAGTGGCGTCTTTAAGAGCTCGAAAGACGGGAAACAGGCAAAGACTAGCCGTCCCGCGAAAGCAGTCGCCCTCCTCCCTCTTTCCGAGACCCGACCAGAGCGGGTCCCCAGTCCCGAAACTGCCCTGGCCGGCTCAGCAGCGCGCGGGAAGAACCTAGTTGTGGGACGCCCGAGGCGGGAGCCCCGCGGTGCAGCTTTAAGAGCTCGAGGCGCGCGCACCCGCGACCGGCAGCCCGGCTGCGCGTCCCCGCGGTCGCCGCGCGCCCACTGCTCGCGCGCCGCCACCGCCGCCGCGCGTCCCCTGCTCGCTCGCTCGCCGGCTTTAAAGTCTCTGCCAGGATCCATGCTCACATGTTACTTCCTGTATGGAGGCATGGCTAGTTTCCAGCCCCGCGCTCCCAGATCCTCCCCAGCTCGCGCCAGAGCCACAACTTTCAGGAGCATGGACTGAAGGCGCCCTCGCCCCTGCGCCCCTCTGAGATCCTTTGTGTTTTCCTCGGTTTCCTCCGGCTGTTCTATTTTGGGGGCTCTTCGCTCTCCCCCCGCCTCTACCCTCCCCTTCCCCGCTTGCAAACATGCCTCCTTCCTTCCCGGGGCCCTGGAAGGAGCTGCCTGCCTGAAGCCCGGAGACGCCGCGCCGCGCTCAGCCCCGCCGCCGCCCGCCGGCTCTCGGGCTCCGCTGCCGACTCAAGTTGGGGATCTTCGGCTACTCGCCGCCGCCGCCGGCGGTCTCTGCCTGCCCGGGGCTCCGGGCATCGCCGCCGCCCGCCGACTCCTCGCCCTACCCGCTCGACTCGCTCCTTTTTGAACATAAAGCAGCCCTTCTCCGCCGAGGATCGTCCCCAGCGTGGCTCCGCGTTCTCGGCCACTTTTTGAGATTTTCCGGGGGGCGCTCGGCGGCTTCCCAGATTCCAGAGGGGGACTCGGGCCGCCGAGCGCGGGGGCCCCGTAAAGCAGGCGAGCAGGCGAAGAGCCGGGGCTTAGCGGAGGCTCACACCGAGGCAAGAACTTATTCAACAAGTTTACCCCCCCTGCCTTCCTCTTTTCGATGTGCGTTTTCGGACATGCGGAGGTTACTGGAACCGTGTTGGTGGATTTTGTTCCTGAAAATCACCAGTTCCGTGCTCCATTATGTCGTGTGCTTCCCCGGTGAGTGCTGACCGCCGAGGGGACGCGGCCCTGGCCAGCGCGAGGGGGAAGCGGAGTTGCCGCCGGGGCATGGAGCTCAGGCGCCCGTCCCGGGGACCCCGGAGAGGGTTAAGTGGGGGTCGAGCACCCGGGGAGGAGAGAAGGATCCGCTCCGCTGACTCTGGCGGCGTAATTTAGGGAGGCTTTTGGTTGGGGAGGGTGGAAGCAAAGAGCTGGCCGGGGAGAGGAACGGGAGCCGCAGGGGTCTATTTCTCGCTCGGCTTTGGGGGCCTGGGGGAGCCGGAGTCGGGAGAAGACTCGTTCCGCTGCTCCGCCGCTGTGCAGGAGAGCTAGAGCTCTGAGGCTGTTGGGGACAGTGGGGCCATGGGGAGGATGCCTCTGTGGGTTTGTGGGGGATGCCTCTGTGCGTTTGTGGGGGCCCTGGGTGCGTTCCCCGCTCAGGCGAGGATTGAAGGAGCTCAGAAGGGGGGATTGGATTTGTTGCTCCGCGACTCTTTCGAGGGGCTGATGTTCGTGGAGTGGAAGCTCGAGGCTGGCCGTGGAGGATTGGGGATGTCGGGAGCAACCTGCGTTTGGGTCTCGGGGGTCAGGGACGACCTCAGCTTGGGGCTGGGGCGCGGGCTGCGCTTCGGTGCCGGCGCGAGAGAACCTTCCTGGCTCGGGGACCTGGGCGCGGTGGGAGAGCAGGGAGCAGGAGGTTTAGGGAGATCCATGACTCCCCCATCCCGGGCCCGCGGCCCCCTTTGCTTGGCTGGGCTGCTCGGGTAGGGGAGTGGAGGGGGTGGGGGGGCGGGTCGGCGGCTGTGTTGCTGTTCACTCCCGGGCGGATTTTTTTCTGTCTCGAGCCCTGCCTCGCGCCCTGCCTACCTGCGTCTTTGCCTTTTTGCAGGCTGTTAGCAGCTGGCGGACCCACACCCGCACCCTTCTGGTCGGGTTAAGACAGTAACACTGTTGACCACTGACGAAGATAATAAATCACCACACGCAGGGTGTGCGGCTCGGCGATCCTCCACTTCCAGCCCTCCATCGGCCGACCCTCCTTCTTCTTTCTGCTAGGGGAGGGCAGAGGCCAGCTGCCTCCCTCTTCCCTCTTGCAGCCCCCTTTATGCCGGGCTGCAGCCCCGAGCTCTGAATCTGTCCGACCCCCTCCCCTGGTGGAGGCCACGTCCCCTCTCCTAGTCGGGGAAAGGGTGGGAAGAAGGGTACCATTCATTTTAAATCTTGCTCTCCTAAGGACAGGGAATCCCCCGTTTTTCTGCCTTTTCATCCACCAGCTCCTGGATATTCGGAGGTGGGGGTTATCCAGAAAAAAGGAACATGCTCTCCCTGGTCACAGCCGCCTGTCCCCTGGTGGCCCGAGCGCAGATTTTGGTGCAACGGGTCCCCCAGCTGCGTCGTGCGCCCTGGAGCAGGGTGCTGGCGCTCTTGCTTGCTCTTGGGGATTGGCAGCGAGGGTCCCCTTTGCAGGCAAGTGGGTGCCTCGAGGGACAGAGAGGCAAAGCATGGTCTTTTCTTCGGCACCCCGCTTTTCCCTCTGCGCATCCTCCTGTCCCTGGAACCGCACAGAACTCCTGCCACAGTCCTGAATCCCAGCTCGGATGCAGAGCCAGGACATGTATCCACACTCGACCCGAGGCCTGGGTTTGTCCACCAGGCTCCTGCCTCCACCGGGGGCTGGAGGCGGTTTTGACATTTACTCCTAAACACTCCCTCTACCACTCCTCATTATTTGTGTTAACCACCTGCCCCTTCTAGACTCTTCTTTGCCGTGGACTTGCCGGCAGAGTGAGCTCAGGCACACACACATTGGGGTTTAGCTTTGTAAGGGTCACGCTTAAATGGGGGCAGTGGGAAGCATCCAGAGAGCAGTCTAGCAGCCTTGCGAAATACAAGGAATTTCTGATTCCACTTCTGGCGTTCACTTTACACTCGGGCGTACAGTCAGTGGGCCAGCCGGGATTTTTCTTTTTCCTGATGTCTGAGGAAGCCTAAAATCCAAAATGGGACCGCCAGTGATGCCGCCTGTTTCGAGCTGGGACAGTTTTCATCTTCCACATTTCCTATGCCTAACCTCTCTGCGAGGTAAACAAAGAGCCCATTCCGTAGTCCGGGAGCCAAAGGGTCTAAAAGGGAAAGGGCAGCGGTGCCCGGGGAAGGAGGGTTGTGGTTTGGAAGAGTGCCGCCGGAGAGGGTGCAGCGGCAGGCTTTGCAACCAAAGTTAAAATGTCAGAGCCGGAGACGTCGGCTTTGGGTTTTCCGAAAGTGCCGCGACGCCGCTGGACCTCAGGGGGCGCCCCCGAGCCACTTGTCAGGCTCCCGCCACCTCCGCCCGTCGGACTCGGCTGCCTCGGTGCGGTTGGGGCCGCGGTGGGAATGGGGCTGGGGCGCTCGGCTGGCAGCTGCAAATGCGCCCGGGAGCGGAGACGCGGTCTCAGCTCCATCCTGGTGCTCCTGGGGGGCTCTAAACCGCCCAGGAGCGGTGGGGACCTGAGTTCGCTTTGGGACGCCCCCCTCAAACCTGGAAAGTATTTGTCTGGTTGGTACCAGGGATAAAGATGCTTCTGGTTTGAGTTAGGGTCCTCCTTGTGACATCTTAACCAAAATCCCTTGTTATTTTGTGTTCCCTCTCAGAATCGCGCCAACTTCTCTGATAACATTTTGTTCTCAGCTCCTGTTCAGGATACAGGGTAGCTGTAATTTGAAAAGGTTTTGGAAGCATCGTCCTGGCGTGAATTTTTCTCCAGAAGATGGGAAACAGTGGCTTTTAGTCTCTCAACGGTGTGGTAGCTGTGGGATCCACATCACCATTAGTGTTTCAAGTGATGTTTTCCACTTTGCAGAGCATAAGCGTTATCTACATGATGTAGTGCATAGTATCTTGTTTTCTGACATCTTAAAAAAAATATATGGAAAATTTTATGAAAATGGAGAAACTTAAGGGGCCCTTGAGAATCCTGTCCAGCTCTAACAATTACAACTCAATTTTTGCTCTTCCATTACCCACCTCCCCAATACCCCATTATTTCAAATCTTATCCATAGTTCATTTAGGCATTTGGTATATATCTCTAATCATTGGGAATTTGTTCATCTTACAGCATATATATTGTTACTTGAAAGGGTTAACATTTTGTGTATTTTATATTCTTCAGCTTTCAAAAGAAACTTACAAAAAATTTCCTTTAAGGTGATTTCTCTTTCCACCCTCTGAGAGAAATCCTTCGCTATGATTCTGGTATGTTTTGTAGGATAATTACATCTAGGAGGCTGATATTGGAAAGGTTTTAGATGGATAAGCTCTGCTGTGTACCTTGGAGGTGTCAGAATCGGAGGACCTGTGATTGATGTCTCTAGAGTCTCCCTCTGAGCTGGCTCTTGGTATATTTGCATCTACATGCTTTGGTCCTGGTGGCCATCCTTCATGGCCGTATTAGAAACTTGCATATGTAATATAAGTCAGCAGTCTTACTCTTGAGGGATGGAGTGAGAAGTCACACACCTCTAACTCCTTTTCCAAAGTGTCTTGTTTGAAAATGAAGGGTCTTTGTCCAGTCTTGAAACTGGATCCCTTTGATGCAGTGATGGAATAAACTCTTTTGTTTCCTTCTAAACAGAGTTCGTGTCACAGAGTTGATGAAGTTAGAATATTAGTACAAATAGACATGACAGAAAGAAGTAGGGAAGTTGCTCTTGGTGGAGGCAGAAGGGTTATTTGGAAGGCTGGCTGAAATGAGAAAAAGGACTAACCAATTGTGAAGCTCTGGGCAACTCCCCTTAATTGTGGACCCATTTTCACAGAGTAAAAGATAATGTTGTTTACATGAGGCAGTACAGGGAATGCTGATGATTTAACACAGCAAAATAAAACAAAAACCCTTTCTGATTTCATCTTTCTATTTCTATTCTGAAAAACTCCCAAGTTTATGTGGTATAATCAGTTACATATCAGTGCACTAATTGAAATGAAGCTTCTCGCCTCTTATGAAAGAGCATTTAGATGCCCCAGAGCAATTGCTATTAGGGATCTCCTCCTACTTCCTTACCCTTCCTCCTCATTTTCCTAGAAACTTCTTGACCAAAAGGACAATCTGGACACATCAGCCAGACCTAGGGTGAAGAAAGAAATTAAGTGTTGCTGGTGCTTTGTTGCTTTTCCTATTTTCTTTTATGGTAAAATTAAAAAAGAAAACCTGAATACATAAGCAGTGTCATTTCTAAGCAGGATAAAGTGGTAATAGGGGTGTGCTTTCTGAGTTGCAAAACTGAAAAAAATTGTGATTAACACTTTAATCCTAGGGTATATCTTTCATAGAGTCACATTTCAAAAATCAGTTTATGGTAGAAATTCACAGCATCTGAAGTTATCTCAGAAGTGCTTGATCTCCCTCCCCTCCCCTCCCAATAAGCTCTTGCTATGCTTTGGTTATAGATTGAACATTATTAGGTGATGGGTGGTAATGACTTGAAACTTCGTTTTTGATTGTGTAGAGAATAAAAGGCCTATGTATCCACCAATATAAAGAAAGCCAAGAAAATGTGCCCTGCCTCCACTTTCAGTTTGCCCTCTGAGAATGATTTAGGCAAAGCTGGTAACTACTCAGGGAGGGCCTCGGGAAAGTGAGACTGTTCTTCTGAGAAGAGCCTGCCCCCAACAGGCAGTGAGAGCTGCTTGTGGAATTCTGCGGCTGTTGCAGAACCAGAAGGAGGCATTGGAACCAGAATGAGGTTGCCTGGGCACACATTAGGCCCTCAGTAAGTAATCCCAGAGGATTAAATGATCTGATACCTTTGTTTGCCTGAGAAATGGGAGTGATTCTCTTGCTTGTGTAAGATCTAGGCCCAGAACTATGGCAGTGTTCTGTGCCCTCAGAAGATCAGATGCACATGTGAAAGAAAGTTATCTGTTACAGACTGTGCTTTGACTCTTGTATTTTTTAGTTTCCATTGAGGTGAGCACACATCCTTGTACTCCACCATCTTGAACCACTCTTAATTTATGTGCAGTTGTAACCTAAAAATCACTTGAAAAATGATGTATATTTTAAATACCCTGTTTATTTCTCCCTGCTTTTTTCCCTACAATTCCTTTTTGTTTAAAATTTTCAAGACCAAGGATTTGTTTATGTCTTAAAAAAAAAAGAAAAAAGGTCTGAAGGTAATGTAGGTGGATTTCATTTTCTAAAGTCTGTGATGACCGAAATATGTAACAGGTAAATTTGTGGTTTTTCTCCTTTGATGAGAAGGGCAGTGAGGTTTATCAATGATGGATGTGCAAGATTGCTTGAGGTAGCTAGAGGGCTCCGTGTGCAAGTTTCCTCCTGTAAGGACACCTCTAATCGGAAAGGCCATTTCCTTGGTATCATTCATAGCAAAATGTTTGGTGTTTTGACAGAAAAAAAAAAAATCTATGTTAGTTGGCTTGTCGGGCCTATGCAGGCTCAAAATTTCTTAGGACTTGATACGACTACTTTAAAAAACATTGTGAAAAGTGTTTTGAGGGCTGGTTAGGGGAGTGCCAGTCAGCTCACCAGGTTCTAGATGTGCCTGATTTCTCTTTTCGAAGCCCTCTTAACGGAATTGGGTAGTGTTCCTGTTGTACTGCCCACTCCAGTATTCTTGGGCTTCGCTTGTGGCTCAGCTGGTAAAGAATCCGCCTGCAATGTGGGAGACCTGGGTTCTATCCCTGGGTTGGGAAGATCCCCTGGCGAAGGGAAAGGCTACCCACTCCAGTATTCTGGCCTGGAGAATTCCATACACAGACTATGCAGTCCAAGGGATTGCAAAGAGTTAGACCCAACTGAGGGACTTTCACTTTACCTTTCATTTGCCTGCTGTACTTGGGGTGGACAATGGGAGACAACTTCTACACTGAAGGAGAATCACTGTGCTGTTCTATCTGCTCATGGAAAGGAGAAATCCCAGTTCATTTGCTTAGTTATGTCTGACTCTTTGCGAACCCATGGACTGCAGCATGCCAGGCTTCCCTGTCCATCACCCAACTCCCGGATCTTGCTCAAACTCATGTCCATCGAGTCGGTGATGCCATCCAACCATCTCATTCTCTGTCATCCCCTTCTCCTCCTGCCTTCAATTTTTCCCAGCATCAGGATCTTTTCCAATGAGTTGGCTTGTCATATCAGGTGCTTAGAGTATTGGAGCTTCAACTTCAGCATCAGTCTTTCCAATGACTATTCAGGACTGATTTCCTTTAGGATGGACTGGTTGGATCTCCTTGCAGTCCAAGGGACTCTCAAGAGTCTTCTCCAACACCACAGGTCAAAAGCATCAATTGTTTGATGCTCAGCTTTCTTTATGGTTCGATTCTCACCTTTCTTTATGGTTCGATTCTCACATCCATACATGACTCCTGGAAAAACCATAGCTTTGACTAGATGGACCTTTGTCGGCAAAGTAATGTCTCTGCTTTTTAATATGCTGTCTAGGTTGGTCATAACTTTTCTTCCAAGGAGCAGGCGTCTTTTAATTTCATGGCTGGAGTCACTATCTGCAGTGATTTTGGATCCCCCCAAAATAAAGTCTGTCACTGTTTCCATGGTTTCCCCATCTATTGGCCATGAAGTGATGGGACCGGATGCCATGATCTTAGCTTTTTGAATGTTGTTAATACTGTTTCTTTCGTTTCTAAACCAGGTAGCTATGGAAAATTGTTTAAAATACATCAGAATATCATCTCAAGCCAGTTGGTCTCTGCCATTACTGGCTGTACTGCTTTACATGAGTCACTTAACCTCTCTGTACCTTGCTTTTTTCTTCTCTGCAAAATGGCATCGTGTGAGGACCCTGAATTCCAAGGTGTTCATGAGGCTTGGAATGAGCATGCTTGCCAAAGGACTTAGCTCTGTGCATGAACAGTAAGTGCTTAATAAAGTAACCATGTTTATTTTTTGTGTATCGAAGCCAGTTGAGTAGGAGTATAGATAAAGGAGAAAACTGAACCAAAAAAACACAACTGTATGTAAAAACAAAAACATTTTCAAAAAATTTATATAAACTTGCATGATAGGTTTTGTGCCTGGATTTGCTCTTGAGGGCAAGCTAGGCTGGCACAGGGACATTTCATGTATAATTAGTAAAATGGTTACGTTTTGAGGTTTAAAGAAATGAGACAGCCTCTGTGAAGTCTGAGATACCTCCTTACTCCCACCTCAAAGGTGGTCTGTTCTTTCCCTGCTTAAAGATGAGAAATGGTATCTGCAGGCTAAAATGTACCATGTGAATCTTCCAGGTCCTTGTGGGGTGTTATGCATTGTAGAAAGTGTTGCTTGGTCTTGCACCCTGGAATGCCCATCCCCCCTTTTAAGGCCTCTGTGCTGTGTGGTATTTAAGGAGAATGGATCTACCTGTGACTGTCATTTCTGGATTTTAGTTGTGTGCCACTGCTGGAAAGCAAGCAGTATTTGGGTGTTGCTTTTACTTTGTACTTGAGTGACACTTGAACACATTCATGCCCTTGTCTCCATATCTTCATGGATTCAGACCTGCAGCGTATACAAGAGAGAAGCACGCACCGTGTGTGCAAAACTCCTGCCCTCCAATCAGGTTTTTTCAGACAAATCCACAGGATGGTTTTCTGACCAAACAACAGAATACAATTTAAAGTCCTCAACTTAGCTATTTCGGGGTTGCAGCAAAGTGACACAGTTGGCTGCTGAAATTTAGCAACTAAGAAAGAAGCAATAAAAGCATAGTTCATGGAATATGTAACACTTCCATGTAAGAAAATAGAACAACTGGTCTTATTTTTGGGTCTGTGATACTGTTTTCTTAACGAGGAGGAGGAAACAGGTTGCCAACTGATACTGCAGTGGGTATACTTTTGAGGAATCCATACGAGTTATTAGATGAATCCGAGAGGTATTTGATTTCTGACACCATTGCAGCCACATGAATTTCACAGCGTACTTAAATCAGATAAACTCATCAGTGTAGAATAATTTGGATAGGAGACATAGCTGTTAGCCATTTACCAAAAATAAAAGCATAATCCAGATTAATGAGGAAATGTCATTGACTTTCCAAGAGTCAAGTTAGTCACGAGTCATCAAAAGGATTTATTTTCAAAGCCATAGTTATTTATAACAAATGAGTTCTGTTCTTTTTCTTTTTTTAAATATCACTTTTCCTGAAGTGTTTTGATTCAGTGAGTGTGGAGGTTAAGAGCTGGCCATGGCCTTGGCTATGTCTCTGGTTAGCTAGCATGTCACTATGCCACTGGGCAAATTCCTCAACATCCTGTTGAAGTGGGGTTGGGTGGTAGTGGGGATCTGTGAGTCCCAGTTATACACACCTCTTATTCAGGAGCTACGCTAGGACCTCAGAGGTCCAGGTTGAAATTCTATGTTAATTCTATGTTATGTTGCTATGTTGAGAAAATGGCCTCATTTTTTTAATCTCTAAAGTGGGGACATTGGTTATAACAGCCCACACTCACCAAGCACTTGCCATAATCTTGCTGGGATATGTGAGTTTTTTATATTCCTTTAATCTCCTCTGGAAGAAACCATGAATGTCCTCACTTAAGGATGAGGAAACTGAAACCAAAAGGAGGTTGTCTCTTGTTCAAGGTCACCTTTGTTCTTAGTGAGAGTAGCTAAAATATGTCTCTCTAATTGTCTCTCAGAATTATTTTGAATCAGAATGGTTTCTGTTTATTTGGAAGATGCTTTTCCTAATTCCACAGGAAGGCAGATTAAAAGACCCAGCCTTTCGTATTTCATGCTACTGCTTTTCCCATAGAAGCCAAGTACCATAAAGGCTGGGTGAAATAAAGGTGTCTTCCTGTATTTGCTACAATTAAATAAGGAAGTAATGCAATTAGTATAGGATTTTATTTGGTTACATTGAAGAGATGACCTTTCTGCAAATTACTTTAGCTTCTGAATAAGCTGATAATAACTGTGGATAGAGTGAGTTTGTTGGTGTTTTTTCTGACTCCTCTTCAAAAGAATCTAAATTGATCTAGTTTATAATTCGAGAACTTTTGTTTGGGGCGTTAAAGATGGTTATGTCATAATAATGGGGTATTATTATCATCCTATCTATCATTTAAATGTGGGCTGCAGGCTCGAGTTATGGCTTCAGGAAAATGTCTAAGGGAAGTTGTACTTGGCTGGAGAAAGTTTGGCTTCTGGATTTTACCTCTGGAGTTTAGAACTCGCCATGGAAGCCCGCCAAGCCAGCTGTGGAATCTGGGCAAGACCCTAGGTGTTTGGGAGGTTGTCTTCCTCACTCTTAAAGAAACATTCTTCTGGAATTTTAGGGATTGTTGGTTCCATACTGGATGGTTTCAGAGGTTGTGACTTCTGAGCTACGCTCGAGTCCAATGCCCGGTCCATATTATGATGTGATTTGTCAGGGGTCCTTCTGGTTAGTTTTATTCTGACAGTTGGCTTTTTAAGGCACTAAGAACCCTTTCATTATTTCTCAGACCCTGCTGCAGAATATCCTGAGGGAATTAGCAAATGGGATAGTGAGTGGATCTTGGTTAATGAAATGCCTGTAAGCTGTTTTTTTTTTTTTTTTTTTTTACACAGGAAACCTCATTTCTCCTGGAGTCCTTGTTTAAAAAAAAAGATTGGAAGTTTGCTCATGCCGATGAAGTTATGCCTGGCTGTTAAAACTTACTGAATGTGATTGAGGATTGGGAGAGTGGTGGCAGGGTTCTTTATCTAAAATGAACCACCCAACCTAGTTCCAGAGCGTGCTCTGGAAAAGAGAAACGGAGAAGGGACAGTCATTCGGGTTATCTGGAGCTCTGCAGGGGGCATCTGGTATTTTTGGCTGTATTGTGTTGAAATAAAGGTTGAGTTAAATATTGGAGCATTTCTCATTCATGTCATCAACAAGTGTGTCCTGAATACCTGCAGCACACCAGGCACTGGGGAGATAGCAGTGACCAAAACAGAGGGAGAGTCCTGCCTTCATGGGGGCTTCTTGTAAAAATCTAGGTAACTCCTGGAAAATCGGCAGGTACAGCAGCCAAGGGCACGTGTCTTCCTTCTAGACAATAGTAAGCTGGAATTAAATAGTGGTTGCCCCTTGAGAGAGGGGCACTCATCTGGCCCGCAGTGGTTATTTACAACACTCAGCTGATCCCTGGAGGTGTTTGCCACCAGCATGCCTGATTTCTAGACTTCTACCTGAGGGACACTCTTTTTTAAAAAAAATCTTTTTGCTGTTGCTTGTTTGGGGTTTTATATTGCCCAGATTGGCTGTATGTAAATACGTATGTGTGCGCATGTGTTAGCGCGACGGAGCCCATCATTGGCTGAAGCCGTGGCGTCATTCCTGTCTGCCTGAAGTTCAGCCGTCCCGGGTCTGTCCTTTTTTGGCTTTGCAAGTAGGCTGCTGCTTGGATGCTTCATTGTAATGTGGCAGATTTCCTGCTGATCTAAATCGCAGTTGGCTTGTTCAATTTTGAGGTTACATTTCTTTTTTCTTTTTTTTTTACAAAAGTTTCACTTCGAAGAACTAGGGCCCTTGGTCACTTTGTTGTTACCAAACTACCCAAGACGGGGATGATAGGGGAAGGCCAGGGACCACACAGTGGAATGTGAGTAAAGTAATATTGGAGATATCCCCTTCCCAAGGAGCTTCATTTTTTCACATAAAATCCCTGACCCAGTAATTTTTTCCCATGTGACACCTACGTGTGGATTTCTGATACATGACAGAAGTATCAGGAATCTTAATTTTTCCAACAGCAACATAGGAAAACCTGGACTTTGGATGGAGTAGTGTGTGTGGCTTTTGATGTGAGCAGTTGGAAGGTTGAGGAGGTGATTTCTTCACCCTAATTCCAGCTCCTTTTGTCATTATAATATGCCATCGATGTGAATTGTTCTCTTATGATTTAGAGCCTGATTAGAGTCTGCTGTTTGCCCCCTGAGGGCAGGACTTACATCCTTCCTCTACCTACTGAATCCTCAGTGTCTAGGTGGTGGTAGTCATATTTGACTACTGATAAAAAAAGTGAAAGTATTAGTCACTCAGTCGTGTTCAACTCTTTGTGATCCCATGGACTGCATGGTCGTCTGACCATGGAATTTTCAAGGCAAGAATCCAGGAGTGGGTAGCACTCCAGGGCATCTTCCCAACCCAGGGACTGAACCTGGGTCTTGCATGTTGTGGGTGGATTCTTTACCATTTGAGCCATCAAGGAAACTGAGCAAAATTACAAAAATTAGAAAATTGCAAAATTACAGGACATTGTTTAAGACAGTGATACCCCTGTATGTGCTTTCTAGAAATGCACGTTGTATCCTCTTAAGAGACACGTTACCCAAAGTCAGCATCTTTATTAAGAATTCGAAATGTATATAATAATGTTGTCATGGTGTTTGAAGTCCATCTTTGAAAACAGAAGCTAAATGTGTGCTTTCTGTTACTCATCACCAAGGTATTTATTGCTGAAAATGACATATTCTAATTAAAGGTCACATGTCTTATGTGGCAGCAGGACTAGGTTTTGATGGTCACAGATCTTCTGTTTTCTTCTCTTATGGAATAATTGAGGCTAAATTCTGTGAATCTGGTGTTTGTTTGCATCAGAAATGCCCTTGGCTGTAGGGTTGACCCAGAAGTATTAGGCAGTCTCATTTCTGCATGGGCTGTCCTGGTGACAGTGACAGTAGATATGTGGAGTATAGTAGAGCTTCTGAGAGCTGAGTGTAGGTCTGTTGCTTGGTAATGGCTTTGGGCAGATGGGTCTAGGAGAAGGACCAGAAGTGACCACTTGGGCCTGCTTGACAGGTACTGGTTGACTACCCTGTCAGCTTAATTAATCAGATACTGACTGTGCATCACGTCATTCCAAATATGCTTAGGCAGAAGTTAAGTTTTCTAGAACACATTGCTAGTCGATGCCTGCCTTCTTTCATTCCTCTCCCACCTAGTTGTTTTCTCTTCTAAAACTAGTCATTTTCTCAGCTTACATGTGTGCAAGGGCCATATGTGGAGGGTGCGGAAAATCACTTGACAGTTTTAGGCATCAGCCCCTCATTTTCTCAATTGGTCAATTTGCGCAGAAGCTGCTGAAATTGTTTTATGTGATGGAGGGTGGCTAACTCTGGCATGAAAGTTCTTCCTGAACACTTCTTAGGATGTGCTCTTTAAAAGAAAAACACCTCAGTTACTGCAGTGAATTAACCGACTTGAGGGAGCTGCTGGTTCCTGAGGTTTCTGCCTTCACTCGAGATGCTGAGTGGAGGGAAAATTGATTTTTGGAGAATCTGGGGGAACTGTAAGCACTCTGACCAGATAAACAAAGCAGTTTGTGGAAATAACTCTCAGATGCCTGGGGGACCTTTAATAGGATTTTGAGAAAATGAGACTTGAGATGGGTGGATTCAGATGAAAGAAGCCACTGGCAAATGCATGTTCTTAGAATTGCACAGATCTGTCAGTCAGGTTAACTGGCTCAAGTTAGTGAATCTTAGTTTTGGCCTGTACTAACTTGGCCCTGAACGTACTTGATTGGTTTTCTCATCTGTAGAATGGGGATAATGAGAGTTTCCATCTCCCAGAGTCCTTGTGAAGATGGAATGAAATTCTGTATGCAAAGCACCGGGAAAGCATTAATCACATAGGACAGTGTAAGTGGTACCTTCCTTTAGTAGCCGTTGGTTAAGATTTGTGAAAGAAGCACTTGCCTAACTGTGCTGTCAGTTAACCCCACGCAACCCTGAGCAAAGCTAGGAGGGCTGGAGCTCGGGGAGAACAGAGATCCCCAGTTAATGAAGTAGTGCAACAGAATTGAACTTGGCTTTCTGGATGATATCATGTTCCTTCTCTGCTAGCAGAGTAGGCAGTGGATGAATGAAGGTACACGTGGCCACTCAGGCGCATTGTCTGTTGACAGTCTCTGTTAGCTAGCATCTCTGTTACGTGAGGCTGTTCTCATCCGTGGGTAGGATGTACATGCCTTGTGTATCTCTGTTAGTATGAGGCTATTCACATCCCTGTGTGCGTACAGATGGAAACATTCAGGGACAGTCTGTACTGTGCCACGTGTGTTTTTCTCTTTCCTGCCCTTGTGTTATTTTGTAGTTTTTTCTACACAGGGATTGCAAATTGACATGTGAGGCCCTTCATCTTTACCGTAGCCATGGCAGATATTGCTCATTGATCACAGAACTCTTTCCTGCCTTTGCAACGATTGAACTGGGAGAGGACTTTAGTGCCGTCCCTGTGCTGTACCGAGACGTGTTAGCCAACCTGTGAAAGTAGTATAAGGAGAGGCAGATCTAGGGAGCTTTTACATCCTTGCAAATATGTTTGCTGATATATAAGCAATTTTAAAGCTATATAGCTATTTTGCGGAGAAGGCAGTGGCACCCCACTCCAGTACTCTTGCCTAGAAAATCCCATGGATGGAGGGGCCTGAAAGGCTGCAGTCCACGGGGTCGCTGAGGGTTGGACACGACTGAGCGTCTTCCCTTTCACTTTTCACTGTCATGCATTAGAGAAGGAAATGGCAACCCACTCCAGTGTTCTTGCCTGGAGAATCCCAGGGACGGGCGAGCCTGGTGGGCTGCGGTCTATGGGGTCGCACAGAGTCGGACACAACTGAAGTGACTTGGCAGCAATAGCAATTAGCTATTTTGAAATTGGCCCAAAAGAGCAGGTATTGATAGCAAGTATCTTGTGCAAAGGTTTCCTGATCCATGAAATTGATTAGGGCTTGTATTTGACTCACATTCATTTATTCAGGGGGAAGGAAGTCCAATCTCTTGGCAGTGGTTACATCATATTCTAATGGGCAAGCCTTACTAATGGAGATTTGGGGATCTAAAATTAGTTGCTTATTTTTCCTTTCATCAAAGCCCAGAGGTTTTGCATCATATTATGGCTTTTGTAGAACTGTTTATATTCCAAAGCAACACCTTTCTGAATTCTTAGCTATTTAAGTAAGTGTTAAGTATGGCGTGGTGACAGCAGTTTTTAAAACTGTGACTGAATAAATGGATCCTTTACCTCTGTTGTTTATACCTGGTAAAGTGTCCTTTGTTAACTGTGAATACATTCATTGTTTCCTTTAGGGTAGCATGTTTCTCAAAATTTGAGTGGTCCTCTGATCAGTATTGTTTCTGATAAGGAAATTGGAGAGTTAGGATAAAAGGCAAAAGGAATTCTTTTGTGAAGCTGACATCAGATAAATTTGTGGTGCTCTTAATGCACCAGGTATTAATACTTGGGTGACACCAGGTGAGCCCATATTTGTTTCCTGGATGTGGATTTCCTCTCCAGAGATCCCTTCCAATGCTGTTGTTTAGTTGCACAGTCGTGTCCAAGTCTTTTGCCACCCCCTTGGACTGTAGCCCTCCAGGCTCATCTGTCCATGGGATTATCATTTCCTTCTCCAGGAGATTTTTCAGACGCAGGGATCAAACCCGTGTCTCCTGCATTGGCAGATGGATTCTTTACCACTAAACCACTTGGAAAGCCTTCTACTGTTGTACAGTTCAGTTAAGTCTTATCTGACTCTTTGTGAGTCCATGCACAGCAGCACGCCAGGCCTCCCTGTCCATCACCAACTCCCGGAGCTCACTCAAACTCATGTCCATTGAGTAGGTGATGCCATCCAACCATCTCAACTTCTGTCGTCCCCTTTTCCTCCTGCCTTCAGTCTTTCCCAGCATCAGGGTCTTTTCCAGTGAGTCAGTTCTTTGCATCAGGTAGCCAAAGTACTGGAGCTTCAGCTTCAGCATTAGTCCTTCAAATGAACATTCAGGACTGATTTCCTTTAGGATGGACTGGTTGGATCTCCTTGCAGTCCAAGGGACTCTCAAGAGTCTTCTCCAACACCCTAGTTCAGAAGCATCAGTTCTTTGGCGCTCAGCTTTCTTTATAGTCCAACTCTCACATCCATATGAGACTATTGGAAAAACCATAGCCTTGACTAGACGGACCTTTGTTGGCAGAGTAAAGTCTCTGCTTTTTAATATGCTGTCTAGGTTGGTCATAGCTTTTCTTCCAAGGAGCAAGCATCTTTTAATTTCATGGCTTCAGTCAGCATCTGCAGTGATTTGGGAGCCCAGGAAAATAGTCATTGTATCCATTGTTTCCTCATCTATTTGCCATGAAGTGATGGGACCGGATGCCATGATCTTAGTTTTCTGAATGTTAAGTTTTAAGCCAACTTTTTCACTCTCCTCTTTCGCTTTCATGAAGAGGCTCTTTAGTTCTTCTTCGCTTTCTGTCATAAGGGTGGTGTCTTCTGCGTATCTGAGGTTATTGATATACCTCCCGGCAATCTTGATTCCAGCTTGCACTTCATCCAGCCCGGCATTTCTCATGATGTATTCTGCATATAAGTTAAATAAGCAGGGTGACAATATACAGCCTTGACGTACTCCTTTTCCTATTTGGAACCAGTCTGTTGTTCCATGTCCAGTTCTAACTATTGATTCTTGACCTGCATACAAATTTCTCAGGAGGCAGGTCAGGTGGTCTGGTATGTCCATCGCTTGAAGAATTTTCCAGTTTGTTGTGATCCACACAATCAAAAGCTTTGGTGTAGTCAATAAAGCAAAAGTAGATATTTTTCTGAAACTCTCTTGCTTTTTCGGTGATCCAGTGGATGTTGGCAATTTGATCTCTGGTTTCTCTGCCTTTTCTAAATCCAACTTGAACATCTGGAAGTTCATGGTTCACATACTGTTGAAGCCTGACTTGGAGGATTTTGAGCATTACTTTGCTAGTGTGTAAGATGAGTGCAATTGTGCGTTGTACTGTTGATCCTTAGCTAATTTAACAGTATGTACTGTTGAGTCTTTGCTAATTTACTGTGAAATGTTTGTGAAGCTGTGCCGTCCGGTATGGGGACCTCCCCTGGCCACATGTGGCCATTGAGCACTTGAAATGTGACTTGTCCGAATTGAGATGTGCTTTAAGTACAAAATACTCCTTGCATTTCAAAGATACATGAAACAAGTAGGTGTGTGCTTAGTTGCTCAGTCTTTGTAGGTCAGGAGGATCCCCTGGAGAAGGGAACAACAACCCACTCCGATATTCTTGCCTGGAGAGTCCCCGTGGATGGAGGAGTCTGGCAAGCTGTAGTTTATGTGACCCCATGGACTGTAGCCTGGCAGGCTTGTCTGTCCACGGGATTCTCCAGGCAAGATACTGGAGTGGGTTGTGTTTCCCTTCTCCAGGGGATCTTCCCAACCTAGGAATTGAACCTGGGTCTCCAGCATTGCAGATGGATTTTTTACCATCTGAACCACCAGGGAATCCCTGAAACAAGTATGGATAATACTAAAATTTTACATTGTCTGTTGAATGTTTTAGATATATTTTAGATATATAGGGTTAAATGTACAACATTAAGATGAATATCACTGCCTTTTTATTGTTTCACATGACTATCATAAAATTTAAAATAATACATGTGGCTCCCATTCGTGGCTTGCACTGTGTCTTCGTCGGATGGTGCTGGTCTAGGAAGACCAGCTCCTTCAGACTTTTCCTGACCTTTCTCAAGAGCATTTCATAGCCATAGTCCCTGTGTGACAGCAGCCACATCTTCTGTTCCTGCCCCTTGAAGCCATAGGACCAAGAGAGACCTTTGCATTGATAGAGTGTTTCCTTCTGAGAAGCACTGTCACTAGGCAGCCCTGGAGTCTGGGTGGTATCAGGATAGAGGGCTGGGGCTTTGTGTGCCTGACTGTGAAAGGGGGTAATAGTCCCTGCTCCTTGAGGTTGTTGAAGGAGTAATTGAGGTAAGTCACGGAATGCATTTGACACAGGCCTGGCAAACACGAGGCACTTGAAAATAATAGCCATTATCGTTTTAGCTCCTGAGTGGGCATTTAGCAGAGCTCCAGACTTCTGTGTCTCCCCTTTCTGGTTTCTAGCTGGTGATGCCTTGAGGGACCTGTGGAGGGTTACAAACAGGCCTGAGTCCTTTTAAGATGCCAGCCTCTGCTGTGGAGGAAATCTAGGACTGTATAGAGTTGAGCGTTCTGATTGCATGCTTGCTCAGCAGTTCAAAAAGCAGAGGGGACCTTAGACATCTCTGGAGATTGCAGGGGTCCGCAGAGGTCTGCAGAAACTCCCTGACAAGACTGCTAATGGGTCACAGTGCCCATTCTCTCTTGCTGGTCGGAGAAGCCATAGTATCCTTCCTCACACAGGCTCCCAGGCTCTTGCATTTACTCTCCTGGGTGTTTGGATTTACTGTGGCCCAAGTTCCCATTTTTAGCCAATCTTGTACCAGATCCAAACACTGAACTCTGCATATTACCAGGGAGTGATCCAAGCTTTAACACAGCTGTGGAATTGTTGAGGTGGATTGGGTGGTGTGTTTGCATTAGTACAGTGTAGAAACTTCCTAAATGTCTCTAGAGGATGTTTGATTCCTTCTTCCAACAGACTGTTAAAATGAGAGGCTCATATATGGATATGAGAGATGGACCATAAAGAAGGCTGAGCACCAAAAAATTGATGCTTTCGAGCTGTGGTGCTGGAGATGACTCCTGAGAGTCCCTTGGACTGCAAGGACATCAAACAAGTCAATCCTAAAGGAAAACAACCCTTAATATTCATTGGAAGGACTGATGGCCAAAGCTGAAGTTCCAGTATTTTGGCCACCTGATGCCAAGAGCTGACTCATTGGAAAAGACCCTGATGCTGGGAAAGACTGAGGGCAGGAAGAGAAGGGGATGACAAAGGATGTGATGGTTGGATGGCATAATCGACTCAATGGACATGAATTTTTTCAAACTTTGGGAGATAGTGAAGGACAGAAGCCT
Source organism: Bos indicus x Bos taurus (assembly GCF_003369695.1). Taxonomy (NCBI): domain Eukaryota; kingdom Metazoa; phylum Chordata; class Mammalia; order Artiodactyla; family Bovidae; genus Bos; species Bos indicus x Bos taurus. The sequence continues at coordinate 21,013,557 of NC_040097.1, forward strand.
GGTGTGCTGCAGTCCATGGGGTCATAAAGAGTAGGACACGACTGAGCTACTGAAGAACAACAGATTTGCCAACCTACAGCTTAATTTGGATGTGGAAAATAGGGTGAATGGAAACTAACATACTTGTATCAGAAAGCTCAGGTCTGCCTACAAGGGTTTCTAGCCAGGGTCCTGCATGTCCCTGCACATCTACAGGCCAAGGATTTGGGCAGGAGATTCTGCCGCTGGGGAGCAGAGTAAGTAGGGAGCTGACTGGGAAAATCCATCCCCGTTTAATTGTTCTTTCGGGTTGTGGATGGGGCCACTTCCTTCCCAGGGGACGATGGGCACGGTGGACACGTACCCTTTGGTGCAGCTGATAAGAACCTGGGCTTCAGTTATAAGTTTGTTTACGAGGGATATCCAAGGATGTTGAAGCCTTAAAGCTAGGGTGTTGAAGGGGTGTCAATGGCTCCTCAGTCCCCACCCCTGCCCCCGGCTCTGAGCTTGCCTTGGAAACTCAGGGGAGAGATGATGAGAGCAGCTGTATGTACCCACATGGGAAGCGGAAGACAAGGAGCTCCCTACGGACCTTTTCAGTCTCTTCAGCAGAGCCACATTTCAGGGTGACTCTTAAAGGCAAGTAGCCCTCCAGGCCTTTTTGTCCACAGGGAGCTTTAGTGTTTCCCTTGCTGAATTAAGGCAGGTCCGTCCCTTTTCAGGGATGGTGTGATCGCCGGTGTGTGCTGCTGCTGACAGCTGCCCACTTCCTTGTCCTTTCTCTGGGTCTGGGAGTTTTATTCCTGGGTAGTATTTCCTGCTTCAAGCCCTGATTTCTTTTCTCTCTTTCTTTATTTTTTGGCTGTGCTGGGTCTTTGTTGCTGCGCGGGCTTTTCTCTAGTTGGGGAGAGTGGGGGCCACTTTCTGTTGCAGTGCTTGGGCTTCTCCTTGCAGTGGCTTCTCTTGTTGCAGAGCATGGCTCTAGGGCACGTAGGCTTCATTAGTTGTGGCTCCCCGGCTCGAGAGCACAGGCTTAATAGTTGTGGTGCATGGGCCTACTTGGCTCTACAGCATGTGTGATCTTCCTGGATCAGGGGTTGAACCCATGTCTCTTGCATTGGCAGGTGGATTCTTTACCACTGATCCTCCAGGGAAGCCCCAAGCCCTGATTTCTAGCATGAACACCCTTGTGTCCAGCCAGTTTTCCAGGGAAGAGGGAGGGTATCTTGAAATTGTGCTATTACTCCTGCAGATGTGTTTACAGTGTTGTTGTTGAGTCGCTAAGTAATGTCCAACTCTTTGCAACCCCGTGGGCTGGAGCACACCAGCCTTCCCTGTCCTTCGCCATCTCCCGGAGCTTGCTCAGACTCATGTCCATTGAATCAGTGATGCTGAGTATGGTACGGCCATTTATTGAGCAGCTGCTACCAGCATGGTGAGCATCATGCTAGGGGCTGGACTCATCTAAATTGAAATTCATCCTTGTGCTTCCCAGATGAACACATGGAAGTTTTGCTGTATTAAGAATCTTACTCAGCATCAGATACCTTTGAAAGTGGTGGAACCAGACTTCTGCCTCCAAAGCCAGTGATGTTTTTCCTAACAACCTGTTATTGATACTCAGATGGTAAAGAATCTGCCTGCAGTGTAGGAGATCCAGGTTCGATCTGTGGGTCAGGAAGATCCCTTGGAGAAGGGAAGAGCAACCCACTCCAGTATTCTTGCCTGGAGAATTCCATAGACAGAGGAACCTGGTGGGCTACAGACCATGGAGTTGCAAAGAGTCGGATATGATTGAGGGACTAACACTTTCATTTTCACTGTTATTGATACTTACTCATACATAGATGAGTACCTCCACACGTACGAATTGCACTTACTGGATTGAACTCTGTGTAGTTTGAGACTGATATCTGAGTTCTGAAAAGGGGAAAGGCCAGGTGAGTGAGGACTGAAGGTCAAGTTGGACAGATGTCTTCATTCTGTCATTCTTGGCCACTGTACGGGATCCACTCTGTGTATATTCTGATGGAAGGTGGATGAAATGCTAGATTGGATTTTAAAGTCAATAAATGATAATGTGTGTTAATAGAAGTAAGGAAAAAAAGCCTTACTGGATAAGTGTATTTTATTCCTATGGCTAAGAATAAAAAAGTAAAAGGACTTAAACACTATTATTTTCTTTTGGCCGCAGAAACCTTTCAGGAGTTCTTGGTAAGGTACCTTAGGTAACAGGATATAATTATACTTTTCATCTGCGGAGGGCGTGTTTGCAAGTTAGTGTGTGATTTGTACTTAGTTTCTGGAGGTTTCTGAGTAGTTGGAAAAGTATTGTCTTTGATGGAGGTAAATTATTTGTGCTTCCTTCATTGTTGTCTTACCCCAGAGCCTGGCAAACACATGTTCTCGTCTTCTGATTGCTCCTGGGCTTCAGACTTCTGCTCAAATGTTTTTGTCCATGATGTTTGGGGCACCATCTGTAGTCAAGGGAACCATCATTTAGTTGGGGATGAAGTCTTAACTTTTGCTTCTTGGTGGTGGGTCCTTTGAAAGTCTGAATAGGTGGACTCTGTGAATAATGAACTCAGCTCACTGAGTTCTCTGCCAGTTCTGTCCTAAAGGAGCTATTGTAAATCTAGACTCATCAATTCCCTGAGAGAAAGTTGCCAAGGTTTGTTTTTTTCCTGCTTTCTTTCTTGCCACACCTGTTAATTAGTTCCAGACACTAGCTAATCAGCAGGCAGGCATGAAAGCTCAGGGGTGAGAAGGAAGGTCAGATCAGCTTTGTCTCCTTACCACCAAAGCCCTTGTTTTAATGGAAAGATTTTTCAGTCTCCTTTTTCCTCTGCTCCTGCCTTGGTGTTTGAGTCATTTCTGAGTGCAGGGCTACAGACAGCTGTGGGGCTTTTTCCGCTGTGATGTAAGATTTGTGCTTAGCAGTTTGGGAGCATGTGGCCACAAGAATGTGAGTGGGAGAGAGCAGTGGCAAAGAATGCAAAGGGTAAATGAGAGCACCCAGAATTGTGTCTTATATTTTGGCGGTTGCTGTGTGCCTATCTTTTTAACTGGGAATGCTGAATATATAAAATATTCAGGTATATTACAATATATGTACGTATGTGTGCGTGCTCAGTCATGTCCCGACTCTTTCTAATCCCATGGACCGCAGCCCGCCAAGCTTCACTGTCTGTGGAATTCTCTAGGCAAAAATCCTGGAGCAGGTTGCCATTTCCTCCTCCAAGGGATCTTCCTGACCCAGGGATGAAACTTGCATTTCCTGCATCTCCTGCATTGTAGGCAGATACTTTCACATTGAGCCACCAGGGAAGCCCATATCAGTATATCAGTGTTAAAAATCAGAAGGGTATCAGTAGATTTGGGCATAGTGATAAATTTTTTTTCAGTACATTATCTCTCATCGCCATTAGAATGACTCTGAGATGGATACTCCTTGTCTTGGAGGGCAGAGAGACAATAAGAGATGGGTCCATCTGGCCACGAAGGCAAAATGCAGCTAGGGAGTAGCATAATTTGAACCCAGCAAACCTTTTCCTATGTTTGACAAGAATGAGATCAGTGTCGAATTAAACCATGGACTCCTGTGTCACTGAGATGCTGGGAAATGGAGGATGACCAGGCTCACTCTTAGGTGAAATCAGTGACTTCTGGACTTGACTGTTTTGAGTCCATAGATAAAAAAACGAAGGCCTGAGCTGTTCAGTGGGGCAGTATATTCTTTAACTTCTAAAGGGGGCATCCTCTTGCAGGGTATTGCAAGGAAAGTTACAGGTTCAAGTCAAATGTAAGTTAAGGTTCAAGTCAAATGTAAATGGAAACTTCACATGTATAGATTTGCTTGGTGTTACGGGGGTTCTAAAAATGTGTGCAAATTGGGAAAATAAAGCGAAAGCCGCTAAATCCATATAATAGAGCTCTGGAATACTGATTCAGTTGCTTAGTGTTCAGGAGCAATAGAGTAATGAGAACGGTACCTTCCTGGGAGTAGGGACTTGAAAGCCTGGATACTATTTTATATATATACCCAGGGAACTGGTGAGCAGAGGCGGTAATGAGCTGGTGAAGGTGGTTGATGAGTGGGCAAAGTACTGCAGTTCTGGCACTCGGACTGGGTCTACCATGTATCTTAGCTGCTTCCTTATGGCATAAAACCATTAGTGACTGACATCTTCAATGTGGACACTGTTGTGATTTAAGAGGCTCTCAGTGTTGAATGCACTGACTGGACTTTGAATGCCAGGCTTAGGCATTTGGGCTTGAATTTGGTGGCGCTAGTGGTAAAGCATCCACATGCTAATGCAGGAGACCCAAGAGATGTGGGTTTGTTCCTTGAGTTGGGAAGATCTCCTGGATTAGGAAATGGCCACCTGCTCCAGTATTCTTGCTGGGAAGATTCCATGGACAGAGGAGCCTGGTGGGCTATAGTCCTTGGGGCCACGAAGAGTTGGACACAACTGAGTGACTGAACACACACCCATTGTTGTCTAGAGACCGTAAGTTAGCACGTGGAACAGCTGAATGACCGTCTCACGGTGGTCCTGTGTACTGAGACGGCAATGTCATCTTGCTTTGTCATGGACTGTCTTTGTGTCCTGTAGCCCCTATTTCTTCATCTACAAGGTAGAATAATAATTGCTGTCTCATAGAGTTGATGTGAAAATTAAATGAGAATATAAGGCTCTGATCCTAGCAAGCACATAACTGTCATTAATTGTTATTTATCTATTTGTTTTTGTAGCGAAACAAGTATTTATTAGGAAGAAAGAATACATGTGGGTAGACACATGGGCTGGCTGAGAGAGAGAGAGTCACCTTATTATGATTGTGCCCTTGTTTTTGCCTGCCCAGCATCCCTTTACCATTTCTTTCCCTCCTCTTTGGGTATTGATTGCTCCTCCATGGTCTTGAGGGGACCTTTTGCACATCAGGGAAATCCTGGATTTGCCTGGTGGCTCAGACGGTAAAGTGTCTGCCTACAGTGTGGGAGACCCGGCTTCGATCCCTGGGTCGGGAAGATCCTCTGGAGAAAGAAAGGGCAACCCACTCCAGTACTCTTGGCTGGAAAATCCCATGGACGGAGGAGCCTGGTAGGCTACAGTCCATGGGGTTGCAAAGAGTTGGATACGACTGAGCAACTTCACTTCTGCACTTCAAGGGGCTCTTTTGAGGTCCAAAAGCCAGGCTAGGCCAGTCATACCTTCTCTCCCTGGAACTGGACACTTGAGGCAAGTGTCATGAAGATCTCTCTCTCAGTTCCTCCTGCCTGAATCCCCTGAGCTACTCTGTTCCTTGCCTTTCAGAAGCTGAAATATTTGATGGTTGATTGGATTCTTTGAGATGTCCACTTCAGTTCAGTTTAGTTGCTTAGACGTGTCCTACTCTTTGCAACCCCATGGACTGCAGCACACCAGGCTTCCCTGTCTGTCACCAACTCCCAGAGCTTACTCAAATTCTTGTCCATTGAGTTGGTGATGCCATCCAACCATCTCATCCTCTGTCGTCCCCTTCTCCTCCTGCCTTCAATCCCTCCCAGCATCAGGGTCTTTTCAAATGAGTCAGTTCTTCAAATCAGGTGGCCAAAGTATTGGAGTTTCAGCCTTAATGTCAGTCCTTCCAATGAATATTCAGGACTGATTTCCTTTAGGACTGACTGATTTGATCTCCTTGCAGTCCAAGGGACTATGAAGAGTCTTTTCCAACATCACAGTTCAAAAGCATCAATTCTTTGGTGCTCAGCTTTCTTATAGTCCAACTCTCACATCCATACAGGACCACTGGAAAAACCATAGCCTTGACTAAATGGACCTTTGTTGGCAAAGTAATGTCTCTGCTTTCTAATATGCTGTCTAGGTTGGTCATAGCTTTTCTTCCACAGAGCAAGCATCTTTTCATTTCATGGCTTCAGTCACCATCTGCAGTGATTTGGGAGCCCAGGAAAATAAAGTCTGTCACTGTATCCATTGTTTCCCCATCTATTTGCCATGAAGTCATGGGACTGGATGCCATGATCTTAGTTTTCTGAATATTAAGTTTTAAGCCAACTTTTTTACTCTCCTCTCTCACTTTCATCAAGAGGCTCTTTAGTTCTTCTTCGCTTTCTGCCATAAGGGTGGTGTCATCTATATATCTGAGGTTATTGATATTTCTCCCAGCAATCTTGAATCCAGTTTGTGCTTCATCCAGCCCAGCATTTTTCATAATGTACTCTGCATATAAGTTAAATAGGCAGGGTGACAATATACAGCCTTGACATACTCCTTTCCCGATTTGGAACCAGTCTGTTGTTCCATGTCCAGTTCTAACTGTTGCTTCTTGACCTGCTTACAGATTTCTCAGGAGGCAGGTCAGGTGGTCTGGTATTCCCATGTCTTGAAAAATTTTCCACAGTTGTGATCCGCACAATCAAAGGCTTTGGCATAGTCAATAAAGCAGAAGTAGATGTTTTTCTGAAACTCTCTTGCTTTTTGATGATCCAGTGGATATAGGCCAATTGATCTCTGGTTTCTCTGCCTTTTCTGAATCCAGCTTGAACATCTGGAAGTTCACGGTTCACATATTGCTGAAGCCTGGCTTGGAGAATTTTGAGCATTATTTTACTAGCGTGTGAGATTGTGCAGTAGTTTGAGCATTCTTTGGCATTGCCTTTCTTTGGGATTGGAATGAAAACTGCCCTTTTCTAGTCCTGTGGCCACTGCTGAGTTTTCCAAATTCGCTGGCATACTGAGTGCAGCACTTTCACAGCATCATCTTTTAGGATTTGAAATAGCTCAACTGGAATGCCATCACCTCCACTAGCTTTGTTCATAGTGATGCTTCCTAAGGCCCACTAGACATTCCAGGATGTCTGGCTCTAGGTGAGTGATCACACCATCATGGTTATCTGGGTCATGAAGATCTTTTTTGTACAGTTCTTCTGTGTATTCTTGCCATCTCTTCTTAATATCTTCTGCTTCTGTTAGGTCCATACCATTTCTGTCCTTTATCGAGCCCATCTTTGCATAAAATGTTCCCTGGTATCTCTAATTTTCTTGAAGAGAGCTCTAGTCTTGCCCATTCTATTGTTTTCCTCTATTTCTTTGCATTGATCACTGAGGAAGGCTTTCTTATCTCTCCTTGCTATTCTTTGGAACTCTGCATTCAGACAGGTGTATCTTTCCTTTTCTCCTTTGCCTTTTCCATCTTTTCTTTTTTCAGCTACTTGTAAGGAGATGTCCAAGAATCTTTCAGTACATTGTGTTTCTGCTTATGTTAACCAAAGATTGATTTGGGTCATTTTCAATCAAAGGACACCAGGATCAGCTAGAAAGTACATCAAAGGGAAGGTAACAAGCTGCATTGAGAAGGACAGGAACCATCTCCCCTGCCTGCCAAAAATAGTCCTTTCATAATGGCTTCATTTCTCCCTTTGATTTTTCGAGTTCATTCATTTTGAGCTTTTTATCTCCAGGAATAGGAGGACTTTTATTTTGGTGCAGAGGACAGCCTCTCTTGAGGAGACATGCTGATAACACTTAGCCTTAACTGCGTCTCTTGATTTTATTTGTAAATGAGAATCCTAAGGATCTGTAAGGAAATGAGTAAAACTTAATTGAACAACATTTAGAGCTGGAATTTAAAAAAATAATAAAAAGAGTCCATAATGGTAAGAGGCCCTGGAGGATGAGATGAATGGGAAACGGTGCATCTGGGTGTCTGTTCTGCCCGTACCTAATCCTGTCTATCACGTTTTAACTACAGATGAGACCGGAGGTCGGCTGAGTATCTGATGGCCTCTAGAGTTTGTCTCTTTTATCATATCTTGTCCTCACTCAGTTTCCTTTGCTGGCGTTATTGGACAGCAAGTGTTCCGGCCTAAATTAAAATCAATAGGAAGCAATTTCATTTGTTTTTAACTATGGAGACAAGCGCTTCCAGCAGAGTACTGTACTTCCAAGTAAAGTTCAGTTGTGTTTTGGTTTGGTTTTTTTTTGCTTCTTTCTGGCTGGAGCCCAAAAGGCATTCCTTTTTCAGCGTGGGCTTTGCTAGTGTTGCCCTGCTTTGATTTAAGGCCTTGTTACCATCATCGTCTCTTTAAAACTGGGATTGTTGGCATCTGAATTACTTTTGTGTTTTATAGAGTCTTGGCAATCAAAGCGCTGTTGGGTTTGTCCAGCTATTGCGTGGGAGCTTGTTAGAAATGTCAGTCTTCACCCGCACCCTAGACTAATGGAACTGGAATTTGTCTTTCAGCGAGACCTGCAGGTGACTTGGGAGCACCTTGGAGTTGAAAGACTGCTTTCTGTTTGAATGAGAATGTTATTTTCATCTACTTGGTTTTCATTTCTTTTCTTTAATACAAATGTAATAAATGTTCACTGTAGAAAATAGTGGAATTCATAAAGTCATGTAGAGAAAAAAGAAAATCATCTGTAACTTTCACACATTTATTTAGTTGTTGGTCTGCAGCCTTTTGGTGGGTTGTTGGTATCATTTTGTGAAAGATATTAAAACATCATAAATTCAGCATAAAGCTTAATTCTTAGGAAATGAAAGATGAAGGTCCAGGTTCTCCTTTGGTCAAGGACAGGAGATTCTTAGTGAGAAAGCTTCTCTCCTCCCTAACCTGTATCATTTGTTAGGGACCTGCTGTGTGCCGAGTACTGCTACCTGCCTGTGGGACCCATATGTGGGTAGTCAGAGGGTAAGATGACAATTAAGACACTGACTGACTGGGCTTTTGAACCATATCATGCATTTTCTGGACAGTTGAGACCAAGGGAATTATTAATAAGGCTTGCTTTTTGCTTCACTTTCCTCCTTTTTATTTATTTATTTTGTCTTGTTTTGCTCCTGTGGATTTTGAATTATTTGCCAGTTTAATTGCTTTCGTTAGGTGATAGATTCCTCTGATTGAGCAGACCTTTCCATCTGAAAATATCTAGGATTTGAAACTTAAGGTCAGGAAGGACAACTTCTCCAACAGGGGAGGGGGAAAACGGTGGTTGTCTTGGCAGCGGAAGCTTGCTAATTACGCGGCCAGTTGTAGTATCTATTTATGACGGAGGCACTGGAGACCCAATTAGCAGGTCATTCTCATGTGAGGGTTTTGGAATTGAACTCTGGTGTGTGAAGATGGTATGGCAACCAGCAAGCAACTTCTCAGTGCAGGGGAATTTGGGATGGTTTCAGATCCCGTCGCCTGGGATTGCCACAGGTCACTGATAGGAAAGAGAAGCTCAGCTGTTCCTTCTGTCCCTCTGAACCCACAGATTCTAAAATTGTGTTGTCTGCAGGGCTGCCAGTGCAAAAAAGTTACTACTCTGGAGAGAGGCCACCTTCCTGGAAAGGAACTGGCCATGTGATGAGAGGAGGCCAGTAGAGTCATGAGAATCAACAGACTGGAATTAAAGGAACGGGACCTGCTGGGGGACAGCCCTTTGGGACTGGGTTCCCATTTGTCTTGGGTACGGGGGGGTGGGTAGTAAGGGAAGGAGACTCCCTTCTCTGGAAGGAATCTACCTGGATTCTTTGACTAGTGTTATTATGCAAATGGCAGGATATCAAGAGACAAGACGGGGTAACCTTTTTCTCTCCTTGTTTATTCCTTTATCATTTATGGGGCCAGGTATCCCCCAGGTAGGTCTGCTTGCTTCCACCCCTCCACCAACAGGAGGGGTGTAGAAGGAATGTGACTGACCTGGTGGGTGCCCTGGGCAGAACGGTTGTCTGTGATGGCCTCACTGTTAGGGCTTGAGGGTATTTTGACTTGTTTTTAGTCTTGTGAAGGGCTTCCCTGATAGCTTTGTTGGTAAAGAATCCGCCTGCAATGCAGGAGATCCTGATTCAATTCCTGGGTTGGGAAGATGGGCTGGTAAAGGGTAGGCTACCCACTCCAGTATTCTTGGGCTTCCCTGGTGGTTCAGCTGGTAAAGAATCCACCTGCAATGTGGGAGACCTGGGTTGGGACCATCCGCTGGAGAAGGGAAAAGCTACCCACTCCAGTCTTATGGCCTGGAGAATTCCATGGACTGTATAGTCCATGGGGTTGCAAAGAGTCAGACATGACTGAGCAACTTTCACTTCACTTCAGTCTTGTGAAGACATGAGACACCGTCTTGATTTTAGGTGATTTATAGTTGTTAGCTGATTTATAGGAGTTGGTGATGGACAGGGACGCCTGGCATACCGCAGTCCATGGGGTTGCAAAGAGTCAGACACGACTGAGTGACTGAACTGAACTGATAGCCGTTTTTTGTAGTTGTTTAGTCACTAAGTCATGTCCAACTCTGTGACCCCATGGACTGCAGCATGCCACGCTTCCCTGTCCTTCACTGTCTCCTGGAGTTTGCTCAAATTCATGTCCGTTGAGTTGGTGATGCTATCTAACCATCTCATTCTTTGCCATCTTTTTCTCCTTTTGCCTTCAGTCTTTCCCAGCATCAGAGTCTTTTCCAATGAGTCAGCTTTTTGCATCAAATGGCCAAAGTATTTTTTACAGTATTTAATAAATAAAAAATATTTACAGTATTAATGGCAAATGTCACCTTCCATAGGCAAATTTTTGCCTTCCATTTTGTGAAATAGAAACAACAGAAAGCAAGTAACCATGCTCTTTATATAAGGTCTTTAGACAGAGAACTTGTTGGAATCATTTATTCTTAGTCCTTAGATTTTTAAATTTTGAAATGATTTCTAATTTCCCAAGAAGGTACAAAAATAGTACAAGGAATTTCTGTATCCCCTCTGCCCAGAATATCCAAATATTAAGTTTAACACATTTACTCTCTCTTTATTTTCTTTTGGACAATTTGAGAGGAAATGGCAGATACATATTTATTTATATATATGTGTATATACACATACATGTATATACATACATATGTGTCTATGAATGCTTAGTTCTGTTTTTTTTCCCTTCAAGTAGCCCAGTGCTGGAGGCTCCTGCAACAACTAGCAGTTAACAGTTCTTGTTTAGTTGCAAAGTTGTGTCCGACTCTTTTTTAACCTCACTGACTGTAGCTAGTCAGGCTCCTCTGTCCACGGAATTCTCCAGGCAAGAATATTGGAGTGGGTTGCCATTTCCTTCTCTGGGGGATCTTGCTGACCAAGGGATCCAACCCGAGTCTCCTGCATCATCAGGCCAGTTCTTTACTGCTGAGCTGCCAGGGAAGTTATAGCTCTACAGACAGGAAAAACTTGTTACATATAGGAGTCTCTCTAGTTCCTAGGATTTCTTCTAATACAGGAGTCAGCAAACTAGACTGGGCCCAAATCAGACCTGCTCTTTGTTTTTGCCCAAGCCAGTGCATTAAGAATGTTGTTTTACGTTTTTGAACTGTTGAAAAAATTAAAAAAATAATTTGAGACATGAAAATACGGCATTCACATTAAAGGTCGGTAAATCATGTTTTATTGCAGCATAACCACACTTGTGTGCTTACAAGCAGGAGCGTACTGTCTGACCTGCGGGCTTAAACTATTTCATGTGTATAATATATAAACTATGACCCATTAAAGCAAAAGTTGGCCAGCTCCTCCCGTAACACCATGTTATTAATGAACTACCACTTGCTGAATGATATATTTCAGGTCTTGGACTTAGAGCTATGCAGGTATTAATTTAACCCTCACCACAACCCCATGAGGGAGAGGTCACCTAAGATACCTCCTTCCAGGATATTATGTCCATCTGAAAATGAGAACCTTGGAGCTTTGAAGAGAGCAAAATTTCCCCCAGTTACATAGTGAGGTGAAGGGGCTGGGGTTTTGAAAGCAGCTGCTCTGCACCTTAGCTCCTGGTGGCTCAGGCTCACTCTGGGCTTGGAGGATTCTGGTGATTACTGGGATGGGTTGGGTGTGGATGCAGGTAGCCTGGGCCACTAGACTGGTCTGTGCGGTCGGGATAGTCTTCCCCATTGCTGTGTCTTTGAATGCTGGGCATGGGGCAACTGCTTGGTGTGAAAGGATGGATGGATGGAGAGATGATGCCCAAACCCAGTCTGGAAAGCGGAAGTGGAATACTGGGCTATGGTCGGGTCAGTCATTAGATTTGCCAAGAACAGCCACTTCAAGGTGGGCTAGATGAGCGTCTCATAGCCTTGGGACATCTGAGGCAGGAAGTTGAGGAGGTAGTGCGAGATGAGGCTGGAAGGACCCAGGGTTTCAGACCTAAGGTTTCCTGCATATTCGAGTGAGTGGTGACCGAGGACAGCACAGTCCTTTGCTAATGCCTGGGTGTAGTCTCTGTTTCAAGGACTGGTACCTTCTCAGGATGCTGACATCTTATGTTCCTGATAGAAATAATGGGCCAGGAACACGGAGCATCTACTGTTGGCTGTTGACACCCCTGTCCTTTATTTTTTTCTTAAAAAAAATTCCATATAATATGTTAACATGTTCTTTCTTAGAACATTTCAGCCAAATCTTTAATCTGTTGACTACTTCTTATCTTGCCTTCCCAGCTATTTTAATAGATTTACATATAGTTATAAAAATATATGGGCTTCCCAGGTGGCGCGAGTGGTAAAGAGGCCGCCTACCAATGCAGGAGACATGAGAGACTTGGGTTAGATCCCTGGGTTGGGAAGATCCTCTGTGGGAGGGCATGGCAACCACTCCAGTATTCTTGCCTGGAGAATCCTATGGACAGAGGAGTTTGGCGGGCTGCAGTCCATAGGGTCACACAGAGTTGGACACGACTGAAATGACTTAGCATGCAGTCACACCTGCAAGAATCTGCCTATGAACCAGGAGAACCAAGTTCAGTCCCTAGGTTGGGAAGATCCCCTGGAGAAGGGAATGGCAACCCACTCCAGTTCTCTTAACCTGGAGAATTCCATAGACAAAGGAGCCTGGCAGGCCTACAGTCCATGGGGTCACAAAGAGTCACACACGACTGAGCAACTAACCCTTTCACACACACTTACAAATATATAGATTATTTTTACATAAATAATATATTGTATATATCATGCTGCTGCTTTTTGGAGGGATTCAGCAATGATTAAAAAAAAAAATTCATGGATGATACCTGATAATTTTAACACAGTCCTGTTACTTGCAGTGTGGGATTCCATTGTTAAGAATAGGCTGCAGAGGTAGTGAGGTACTTTCTTGCTGGTGGTCCCTGAAGTCACCTGACACAGAATAGTCCTTATGGATATCTCTTTGTGCACATGTGTCAGTACTGGCTTATGGTCAACACAGAGAATTGGAAGTGCTGGGTCATAGGTTCGTAGAAATGTGAGTCTTGATAAGTTTGTCCCTCCCCCTGGTCTTGGACACCCTAGGGTATGATTCTGTTTCTTTTTCTTTTTGGAGGTTCAGAGGGCAGGAAGATAGCTTGCTGTGGTATTTGCAGGGCAAGTGTGCAGGAGTCCAGGGCTGTCCCCTGTACCACGTCATTGGCCTCATGATGGGTTTTCCTCCCTCAGTTTGTTGTGTTACAGAGGTGTGTCACATTTGCCTGGGCATCCTTGCCTTCATGCTGACCTGTCTTAGCAAGAGGGGCCCAGAGGTGTCCACCTCCAGGTCAGTGGTGTGAAAACTAGTTGAAGAGGCAGTAGAAAGAGGGGGAGGGCAATGAGGGGTGTGGAGGAACTAGAAAGAAGGTGCAGGTGACAGGTTTTGAACTTGGCACTGAACGCATGATCTGTTCCTCTCTAGAAATGCTGTGCTTACTAAAGCACTATTATACAGTTGTTGGGTGGGAGTGGTATATAGGCTTTGGAACTGGGTATCAGATTTTGTTTTCCTTGAGAATTATTCCTCAAGGGTGAGACTCCAGAAGATAATGGATGTGAAGGGCCACGCACAGTTGCCTAACATTTACTAAGTGCTAACTGTTAATTCTATGTTCAGTCCCAGTTACTGAGCTTGGTGCTGAGGTTAGAAAGGGTGACTATGACGTGTAACTAAGTGAGCATATGCGAAGTTTTGAAAACAGTAGTGAAAGTGTTAGTCCCTCAGTTCTGTCTGACTGTTTGCGACCCCATGGACTGTAGCCTGCCAGACTCCTCTGTCCATGGGATTCTCCAGGCAAGAATACTGGAGTGGGTAGCCAGTCCCTTCTCTAGGGAATCTTCTTGACCCGGATTGAACCCGGGTCTCCTTCACTGCAGGTGGATTCTTTACTATCTGAGCCACCACTCAAAAGAGGCAGAGAAACTGCTTGGAGTCCTCTGTTAGAGGCACTGGAGAGAAAAAAACAAAACAAAACATGACTGAATCTTCTCTCGCTCTGCAGCTTAAACTGTGGTAAAGCCAGTGTATTCTGAGGCATACCAGTTTTTTTTTATGTGAAACTTATACCTAACCAAAATGATTTTAAATTATTTTCTTAGTCATTGTAAGAAACACCCCTCTTGGGGGAAAGGAGATGGATCTGTCCCCTCTTGTGAACTTGATACACAGTTTGTCTTTGAAAATCACCTTCTCTTTGTCGGTACACCCCAATAAAGCTGCGGGGGGTGGTGGAGGAAAAGAAACCACCCTCTTACATCTCCCTAAAGTCTGACTGGTTCACTGTAGCCCCACAGTAGATGCTGGGCAGGCAAAACCAATATAGGCTAGTTATTCTAGACAGTTCCAAATTCTAAGAGCCAAAGTGTCGTCGTTTGACCACATCACCCAGGAACTTGTTAGATATGTGGATTCTTAACTGTCTCAGCCTCCACTCTGGATCTGTTCTTAGCAAAACTGCCCAAGTGATTCCCTAGCACATGGAAAGTTTTGAGAAGACAGGGCCCTTGGCCCCCATCTATATGTTCCTTTTCTGTAGTGTTTCCCCACATAACCATAGGCACCTCTGTCCCCCATCAGGACAGACACCTTTGGAATCCTAAAACTCTGTGTGTCAGGAAAGGCCCAGCTGGGCTGAATTGCTTTTAGGAAGCCCTGTACTTTCTTTCCTTCACTTTCCCAGGTGGCCCAGTGGTAAAGAACTCATCTACCAATACAGGAGACGTAGGTTCAACCCTGGATCGAGAATGTTCCCTAGAGGAGGAAATGGCAGCCCACACCAGTAATCTTGCCTGGGGAATTTCATGGACAGGGAAGCCTGACAGTCTGTGGCTACAGTCCGTGGGGTCACAAATGAGTCAGACACAACTTAGCAACCAAACAACAGCAATACTTTCCTTCAGCCCAGGAATCAGCATGTCCTTTGTCGATTATATAAAAATAATGAAATTACAAAAAAAGGACAAAAGGTGGTCCTGTTAAAAAAGGGCTGTAGTGGCATATGTTGCAATCACTGCTTCAGACTTATAGGTCTACTCCTTAAAGGTAAGCTGTGTATATATACAGTTGCCCTTTTCTTTGCTAAACAAAATGAAATGGGATTTTGAGAATTGGGGATAGATGAATGAGGTCTTTATAATAATCACTTGCATTTACTCCTCCGTTCTTGTTCTTGCTCTCTTCATTTCCTTTCAGATGGTAGCATTTTTAATGAGATAAATTGGAAAAAGGGGGTCAGGGAAACGAAAAGACAGAAAAATTCTGCTGAGCTTGGTAGCTATTCTCAGTTCTTACAGCGCTTGAAAAGTAATATTTTGTTGCTACTAAATCTAATTAATAGCTAGCTGGTACTCATCAAGACCTCATTTCTTTCGACCTGGAAGGCAGTTGGAAAGATACACAGATCTGTGTATTATCACAGCAAACGAAGTCTCTCTTTTTCCCTTAATGACTTAGAATTTTGTCGGCAATGTTGGCAGCAGATAGACAGCTGGGTTTAAAAAATAGAATGCATCTCAGGGTGTTCACTGTGTCATGTAATAAAATGGATATTGATAGAATTACTTAAAAAAATAAAACAGTTTTGAAATTGGACTCTAAACTGTGTACCAGGCAGCCCTGATTCTCGACTGAGTCTCCAACCTTTTCCTGAATATTTGGATCAACAAGTCTTTGGGAGCCTATTCTCTGCCCAGCGCCGACTAATCAGAATGCTGTGGACCAAAATGGATTTAAACACAAAGAGAGGGTGAAAATGCTCATCCGGGAGGCGGAGGGGGCGGGCGGGGGATTACAGTGCCCAGCCCTGCATCTCTGCCGGTGTGGGGTGCAGCTGCGGGCTGTTAGTGGCGAGAGCATCTCCTCCATTCTGAGCAGACCAAGTATGAATTGACTGGGTTAGTTGATGTGCTACTGGCTCAAGTAAAGCAGCTCAGGCCTTAATTGTAGCGATCAGACATGGGGAGTCCAGGCAGAAAGGGAGAGGCAGCGATTGCAAATGCTGCTTGTTTCAAGGGCCAGAGCTGCTTCCGAGGGCTGCCTGAGCACCCCCTCTTCATTCACCACCTCCCTCATCCAAATCAATTATTTCTGTTGAAGCACACCCAGGACTGGATGATGTTTCGTGTTTCAGGTAGAGTGTTACTCAGTTTGGCAAATATTTGTTAAGTATCTACTTTGTGCCAGGTCCTTGGTGTAGCAGTTTAAGCCTCAGATCCACCATTTGGTTTGTCATGAGAGCACAGCCAACATCCATCAGCGCTTTGCATGTCCGTAATTTATTCTATGGTAATAATCTGGCAGCCCTTTTTCAAGCCCGACTCTTATCAATAAAGCATGACAGAGAAATCTGCACAGTGTGTTTGGGGAAATGGCTTACAGGAAGAAACACGATGTAACAACAAAATTGGCCTGATCCAAGCATAGCTAAGGTCTGACATGGACAGGGGATGGTTACAGTTAATTAATTTTTTTTTTGTTGTTGTTGTTAAATCATTTTTAATCTGTTGTGGGAAAATGGAAGTTTTCCTTAATCCAGATGAAAAGTGAGAAAGTCTGTCTGTTTGCAGATGTTTGTCATTTAGTTCAAACACACAGATGATAGTCTGCATATTTTGGTTTCCATCTGGACATGCTCCGTGTGCCTGAGTACAGAGCACAGTGATAATTTCCCACCTCCCTGGACAGAACTGAGCAAGGCGTGGGGTATTTCCTTTGTAGCCTGAATGTAGCTTTGCCATCTGTGTTACGGTGGACGTTGGGATCAGCACAGTCATTAACGTGAAGAATTTTATTCATTGTTTTCTTACTTTTTGCCTATAGGGAGAACAGTCTGATTATATAGTGTTACTGCTCAAATAAATTAACTGAGTAAAACCATGGAAACTATCATGTCTTTCCTTACAATTGGGAGTGTGGCCTTAGTGTGGGTGTTCTCCATGCTGTGTCAACAATGTTGCAAGTCCAGGAAGGGGAACAGAACCTTTGGTAAATGTGTATTTCTTATTGCTACTTGAGGGAACTGGTGTAAGAATTTCATTTATAACTTGGTAGTTTGGCCCTAGGCCTTGACCCTTCTACTAAATGAAGTAATATCCTATTCATAAGCTATTCAATAGAAGGCAGAGTACCATTTATATACACATACTCATTGGAAAAGACTCTGATGCTGGGAGGGGTTGGGGGCAGGAGGAGAAGGGGATGACAGAGGACGAGATGGCTGGATGGCATCACCGACTTGACGGACGTGAGTTTGAGTGAACTCCGGGAGTTGGTGATGGACAGGGAGGCCTGGCGTGCTGCGGGTCATGGGGTCGCAAAGAGTCGGACACGACTGAGCGACTGAACGGAACTGAACCAGCTGTGTAGCTCTTGGTGGAACTGTGTTTAAAGATTTCCATATAGATTAGATTTGAGTTTTAGTCTTGTATCAGTTTTACAGGTTTGGGTATCTGGTTTATATAATGAATAAGAAGTCTAGTTAATATTCGCCTCAAGGTAAAGGTTAGAAAATTTATTTAGTACCATTATATTCTTTAGCACAATCTGAAAATTAAAATATTTTTAAAAAGAAAGCATCTTTTCTTTCAATTTATACACCTTCAAGGCAAAACCTATTTAGGCAGGTGGACAATTCGTTTTGAAAACAAATTTGAACATTCTTCATCCGAATTGAGTGTCAGCAGGTATGGCAAAAGGTATGATTTTTAGAACAATTTTCAGTAACTCTGGCCAAGAAATATCTCAAGACAAAGTTTTCTTCAAAAGTTGCTTAGTGTGAAATGCTTGGGTTAAGGCAAAAATTCATCTCTGGTCTCCTCTTTCTTGAATTCCCCTAAAATTAATTTCAGCTTTGTTTTATCTCTGTATGTGAAGACACTGGATACCACATTTTACTTAAAAATAAGTGGAATCTTGAAGTTCACATTACTTGTGTGATTGTGAAACAATATACACATCCATTTCTACAAGTTACGGGATTACTTTTGAAAAAAGCAAAAGACCAAACTTACCAGTGGGTTTCAAACTTTTTTTTTAAAGCATAGAATGCTTCCTTCAAATCTCATTGTTCTTGTTGAAGCACAGAATATGAAACACATAAAATGCCTTATTTATTTGGCAAATAATCGGGAGGCTGCTCATGAGACCCTTGCCATCTTAGAGTTTACAATAGGTACTGTTTTTTTTTTTAAGAATTTTTATTTCTTTCTTTTTGACTGCATGGGCTTTCCTTTCTCTAGTTGTGGTGAGCGGGGGCTACTCTTTTGTTGTGATACGCAGGCTTAGTTCCTCCATGGCATATGAAATCTTCCCAGACCAGGGATCGAACCTGTGTCCCCTGCATTGGCGGTGGATTCTCATCTACCACCAGGCAAGTCCCAGTATTTGTTTTTGATACAGGCCAGCCCTTCCCTTTTTTTTTTTTTTTTGATGAGGATACTGAGGTCTGAGGTGTCCGAGACTCATTCAGATTAGTGAGTGAGTGGTAGAGGTGGGTTTGAACCTCACAACTCGTGGTTGCTATTCCTGATTATTTCCTCTTTGACAGATAGAAAGGATGATGAACAAAAATGATAATTGGACACACACAATTTCAGAGTCTCAGCTGTTTTTCAGAATTGAATAGTTTTCTCAAGGGTTTTATGCCATTTAACTCAACTTTTAGTAACTAAGTGATTGATGTAAATGGTATAGAACATTTAATGTCAGTTTTCACTTTTTCCCTGGTCTTTTAGTGGTAGGTTATTGCCAAGTGCCCACCTTGTCTAAAGCAGCCAAGTTCATTTGTTAAAAGGTTTGATTTAATCTTTTTACCATGTCAAATCTGGTATTAGGTCATTGTCTTGAATTTAGAAAACTTGTTTTAACAGCCTATGTGTTGTTTGCTTATAGCATGTTTATTTAAATCTATTAAAATGGACACATCTGCAAGGGCATTGAAGATCCTGTATGTCTTTGATAAATTTGTGAGCCATTTAGTTGTTTTATTTTAGCCTTATAGTGATATTTATATCAAAATGCATAGACAGAGTGCATTGTGTTAGTAATTAGAGTCATTTTCCTAATATGAAACTTATCCCCTTAAAGCCTTTGGAACCATTATCTTGGAATATAAAACATAAAACATTATTCTAGCATGGGAAATCCACTTAACGGGCACAGTTATTGCCATCGTTTGTTTTTCTTTACCAACTAAGATAGGCCTTTGGAACCAAGGGACATTGGCTATGGGAAGGACCACTGGCAGGCAGTGAATAGAAATTTTGCACATGCTTGTTTTGAAACTAGGCTACTTCTGTTCAAGGTTGACTGGTCTCAGTGGTAACAAGCTTAAAATGAAATAATGCCTTTTTACCAACACCATCTTGATTCTTCTTGTATGGACTGCTTGAGCCAATGTAACACATAATGTAGAGCAAAACAAGGAATCGATAAAGCCATTAAGCGGCTCACTGTCTGGCCAGGAATGTTGATGAATGGGTTTTCATTTCCCCTTGGGTGTTTTTATTCACCACGGGAAGAAAAGGAGCGGGCCAACAAAGCAGAGAAATTGAGAAGAACGGCTTTCCTTGCTTGAGGCGGGCAGTGCAGCTCGCATCTCTGTCTTGTTCCCTCGGAGACTCCTTTCTCTTACCTGTGAGCCAGGACATGGGGTTGCTCATCGTGTGCTGCCCCCTTCCTGACTTTAAGGTTTATCAGTGGATGATAGACTGGAGTTGTCAGACACGGTAACTCATGAATCAGTTAAATTGGTAACTCCACTCAGAGTCATAAGACCAGTGCCCAAGAGCTTGGGTGTGATGGCCTGTTGTGGGACCACAGGAGAAAATGTCAATTTGGTTGTCCTATTCATTTGCTTGGTTGTCGTATTCATTTGCTTGGGCTGTAGTAAAAGGGTACCGCAGTATGGATGGCTTACACGGTAGAAATGTATTGTCTCGTTGAATGAGCTCGAAGTTCAAGATCAAAGGGTGGACGGCATTGGTTCATTTTGAAGGCTGTGAGAAGAATCTGTTCCCTGCCTCTCTGCTAGCTTCTGGTGGTTTGCTGGCAGTCTGGCATTCCTTGGCTTGTAGAAGCATCGCCCTGATCTCTACCTTCGTGTTCTCATAGTGGTCTCCCTGTGTGCACATTTCCCCTTTTTTATAAGGGTGTTAGTTGTATTGGACTAGGGTCCACCTAATGACTTCATCTTTAAAAAAAATTACTTTCTTTATCTTTATTTTTGGTTGTACTGGGACTTTGTGTCATGGACTTGGTTGCTCCATGGCATGTGGGGTCTTCCCGGACCAGGGATTGACCTGGTGTCCCCTGCATTGCAAGGTGAGTTTCTTAATAACTGGATCACCAGGGTAGCGCAACGACTTCATCTTTAATTACTTCTGTGATGACTCTGTTTCTAGCTGAGCCCATATTCTGAGGTACTGGGGAATTTGGTCCTGGGGTTGGAATGTATGAATTTGGGGAACGCAGTTCAAGTGGTAACATGGCTGGTTTTATGTCCTTAAAATTTCAAGTCAGAGTGGTTTCAGTCAAGCCATCTACAGATTGAAAATGAGCAAGCATACACTGTATTTCACGTTTTTTTTCTAGGAAAGAAAGAAAACCACAGGTTTCACATAACCTGTGTTCCGTACTATAGCAAACAAATATATTCATGCGTATGAAGCTAGTACAGACTTCATAATGGGATAGAATTCAGTAAACCCTGTAGATGAGCAGGAACACTCTAGAATCTTCTCATCTGTTTTTTTTTTTTTTTTCTGGGTATCAAAAAGCATAATAGTTCCAATCTGTAGTTGCTTGCATGAAGACTTTGATTTACTTTATTCATGCTCAGTAGAGGGGACAAATGTTGGTGTTATGCAATATGTGTACAATATTATAACATGAAAACATGCCCTGCACTTTTTGGGTGATTTCAAGGGAATTGACAAGGATAATTCTGACTCTTGTTGAAACCTTGTACACTGACTTTTGAATGTAACCTCATTACCCTAGCTGGTAATCCATGCTAATTAAGTGAAAGTTTGATCATGATGGGTGTTTTTTTGATTGAGGGGGCAAAAAATAGTCTTAAGGTCGAGTGTTTTCAAGTCTGCCATTAGCAGTGCAACTCATTTTGCAAATAGGACAGGCAGCTCACTTACTTGCATAATCCTGTTTGTATCCCACAGTAGCCCCGTGAGAGCAGATACTGTAATGATTAAGATGAGGCTCAAGCTGTCCAGGAGTTTCCCTGGTGGCTCAGTGGTATAGAATCTGCCTGCAATGCAGGAGACTCAGGTTCGATCCCTGGGTCAGGAAGATTCCCTTGGAAAAGGAAATGGCAACCCACTGCAGTATTCTCCATGGAGAATCCCATGGACAGAGGAGCTTGGCAGGCTACTGTCTGTGGGGTCAAAGAAAGTCGGATACGACTGAGCGCCTAAGCATGCCTGCAAGCTGTCCAAGATCAAGGGCCTTGGCAACAATGGTGGGGTTCCAGCCAGGGGTGCAGGATGCACCAGCCTCACTGAACCCGTGTCCCTCTGTGACTGTGTTAATGGGACATTCTTAGGCCTCTGTTTCAGACCCCCGTCGCCTTTCGCCAGCCTGCGTGTGCCAGAGGGGCTGAAGCTGTAGCCATCTTGCTCACTCATCAGAGTGCGCAGCTTGTAGCTGCCGTGGTGATGGATCATGGTGTTCAGAGCAGGGGAAGACCGGCTTCCTCATGGTGGCTTCGGTCAGGCATGCAGCTGTGTGGTAGAATCCTGGAGCACGCTGGGCTGGGGCTCGCAGCGGCTGCCTCACGTACACGGGCTTCTGATTTTCTCTGTGGGTCACACTAAATAGTCCATTGTTCATCAAGGAGAGGGGAAATTGATTTCAAATTACTCCTGTATTGGTTAAAACCCAAACTGCCACGAATGCTTTATGGGATCAGGGAGAAGATAGGCCCTGGGTTTTAGCTGTACTAAAACCTGCTTAATTAACTGAACACTGTGTATTACCATCTGACAGCAAGTGTGCCCACTCTTCTGCAGAAGGGCTTGAGTTAGAAGACCGAACTCCCGAGGGCCAGGAGTGGCTGAGACCTGTGCGGGCAGAGGATTTATGCTCTGTGTGCTTCCCTTCTGCTCTGCGCCTCCTTGGCCTGGTGTCAGGAAGCTGCTTCTGCAACCCGGGGAGAACTGGTGGTGAAGGTCTCGGGAACTTTGTGAGCCTCGTTATTAAACACAGTCTTATAAAGCACAACATTCTGTAAAATTTACAACCAAATCGTATCTACAAAGTAAAAAATACTCAATTCATTATTTCAGTTTAAAATTTTATTTATTTTTATTTTTTATTTTTGGCTACATTGGGTTGCTGTAGGGGTTTTTGCTCTAGTTGTGGAGGGCACGGGCTCCTCTCTCCTTGTGGTGCGTGGGCTTCTCCTTGCCGTGTCTTCTCTTGCTGTGGAGCGCAGGCTCTAGGACACTAGGGCTTCAGTCGTTGAGGCTGCTGGGGTCTAGAGCACAGGCTCAGTAGTTGTGGTGCACGGGCTGAGTTTTCCTATGGCACGCGGGATCTGCCCGGATCAGGAATCGAACCTGTGCCTCCTGCATTGGCAGGCGAATTCTTTACCACTGAACTGCGAACGAAGCCCCCTAAGCGAATGCATTTAATTGTCTGTGCTCTTGAGCTTCTGCCTGGTGTATCTGTACGGTAGAGATGCTGTCTGATGATGTGCTGCTGTAGATCTCTTTCCTGTTCACATTTAGAGCTGTCCTGTGAGCAGGGTGAAATGAGCTGGGTGGGAATATTCACACGATGGTCATCAGCACATGCTACAGGGGAACACTCTATTGAAATTTCAGCTGGAAAGGAAAGAAATCGACCCAAAGTAGCCCAAGTGGATGGAAGAACGTATTGATGCCGTACTGTAAGGGTATACCAGGTTCAGGCCTGGCTGGGTTCAGGGCCTCCACCCGTTTATCGGGTCTCTCTGTTCCTTTTTGGGCAGTTCTTGTGATGTTGATAAATGGCCACCTTCAATCCCCCAACATCCACAGACTTTGTTGACACAGTGCTGCGTATTTCTTTCTTTTTTCCTCAACAACAACAAAACTTTGTCCATGCTGCATGTCACATGAGATCCTAGTTCCGCAGCCACTGCCCCCTGCGTTGGAAGCATGGAGTCTTAACTACTGGACCACCAGGGAGATGATCTCTCTCTCTCTCTGTTTTTTAAATTAATTTATTTTTTTATTGAAGGATAATTGCTTTATAGAATTTTGTTTTCTGTCAAACTCAACATGAATCAGCCATAGGTAGACATACAACCCCTCCCTTTGGAACCTCCCTCCCATCTCCCTCCCCATCCCACCCCTCTAGGTTGATACAGAGCCCCTGTCTGAGTTTCCTGAGCCATACAGCGAATTCCCTTGGGCTATCTATTTTACATATGGTAATGTAAATTTCCATGTTACTATTCCCATGCATCTCACCCTCTCCTCCCTTCTCCCCATGTCCATCAGTCTATTCTCTATGTCTGTTTCTCCACTGCTGCCCTGTAAGGAAATTCTTCAGTACCATTTTTCTAGATTCTGTATATGTTAGAATACGATATTTATCTTTCTTTTTCTGACTTACTTCACTCTGTATAATAGGTTCTAGATTCATCCACCTCATTAGAACTGACTCAGAGGCGTTCCTTTTTATGGCTAAGTAATAATCCATTGTGTATATATACTATAACTTCTTTATCCATTCGTCTGTCGATGGCCATCCAGGTTGCTTCCATGTTCTAGCTATTGTAAATAGTGCTGCAGTGAACAATGGATACACGTGTCTTTTTGAATCTTCTCCTCCATATTTTTACAGAGGAGAAATCTTCTTGAGCCTAGATATCATGTCTTACTCTTAATTATTGAGACTTGGGTCACATTGGGCTGGACTAATAACTGGACAGGCTCAGATAATGTCCTCACCACTGTGGCTGAGGTAAAAGGTAACTCCCCCACCTTAGCCTGTTGGAATGGGTTTCTCTTAGAAAAGACTGGTTTTTACCAAAGGAAGAGAGAAGGAGCATTGAAAGTTCTTCTTTGGACCCTGGGGTGACAGACATATCCTGAGTGAATGACCCTGATAAAATTTCAGGGGTCTGGACGTGGAATTCCTTATCCCTCCTTCCTTCGCACCATTGCCAGTGAAACAGAAATGGTTTGGACAGCTGCCTGTGAAATACAAGCTTTGAGTAACAGGCAGTCCCTGGTAGGTTTTTATTTTTGTGTAAATCCTCCATCTACTTGACATGGGCCTCCTTTAAAGACTTACAAACACTGTCCTGAGAAAATGCCACATGAATTCAGAAGTCGGATCAAGCTATGTTCTTTGGGATTCGTTAAAGCTGAAATGCCTGGGGCCAAATCCTGGCCAGATGGATCAAACGTTGCACCAAATCTGAGGCTGCACAGAGTGGAGCGCACTGACATGCTCATTGTATAGGACTTTTCTTTGCCATGAAAGGGCAGCTCCACAAACTCTTTAAATCTTACATGACTTTGTTTACAGGGGGTCTGAGAATGTAGCTGGACATTTTTGATTAGGAACCTCTCTCTCATGCTTTTCCTTAGAATTAAATTCCCCATGAGTCAGCCTGTCAGTTCAGTCGCTCAGTTGTGTCCAACTCTTTGCAGCCCCATGGACTGCAGCACACCAGGCTTCCCTGTCCATTACCAACTCCCGGAGCTTGCTCAAACTCATGTCCATCGAGTCGGTGATGCCATCCAACCATCTCATCCTCTGTCGTCCCCTTCTTCTCCTACCTTCAATCTTTGACAGCATCAGGGTCTTTTCCAGTGAGTCAGTTCTTTGCATCAGATGGCCAAAGTATTGGAGTGTCAGTTTCAGTATCAGTCCTTCCAATGAACATTTAGGACTGATTTCCTTTAAGATGGACTGGTTGGATCTCCTTGCAGTCCAAGGGACTCTCAAGAGTCTTCTCTAACACCACAGTTCAAAGCATCAATTCTTCGGAGCTCAGCTTTCTTTATGGTCCAGCTCTCAGTCAGTCAGTCAGTTCAGTCGCTTAGTCATGTCTGACTCTTTGCGACCCCATGAACCACAGGATGTCCAGCTCTTATATCCATATATATCAGCCTAGAGGCGGACATTACTCCCCTTGATGAAGTCACATTTGAGGAGGGCCAACCTGGAAAGGAAGGGAAGAAGCTGGATTCTTGTTGATGTCTTTGAGTTGCTGAATCTACCTGAGGCCTACCCTTCCAGTGGACTTTATTTTATGTGACATAATAAATTCTTGATTGTTAAATCAGTGCTGGTCAGGCTGAGCAGTTGACCAGGGAGAGGGCCTTAGTCCATTTCTAGACCCAGTGAACTGATGGTGGTAAAGGTAGGGCTCTAAGCACCCCCACCATCTTCCATGATGCTGGGCTGCGCTGTCACTGATGTAGGGTTAGGTGCTAAAAGAATGTCTTATACCTTTACTGCGATCCCTTGTTATTGGTTGCCTGGCTCTGTCTAGTGTTATCGAAATAATACTGCATCCTTTTGTTGAGAAGGATGAACTCTATGGGGAAGGGGGGCTTTGTCAATTACATCCACCAAAGGGGAAGGAGGTTCAGAATGAGAAGTGGGGAGCAACACTGTATGTTTGCCATGTGGTCAGATTCAGCCTGAACACGTTACTGAGGTCTTTGGCCTCTGTAGAGGGTTTGATATAGATTAATACAATGAAACTATGACCTTTTCCATTTATGAAAATTATTGTTGAGGTTTATAAGCCTTCATTATGGAAAGAGCCTCACCCTTTACGAACCCATGGACTATAGTCCTCCGGGCTCCTCTGTCCATGGAATTCTTCAGGCAAGAATACTGGAGTGGGTTGCCATTTCCTTCTCCAGGGGATCTTCCTGACCCAGGGATCAAACCCGGGTCTCCTGAATTGCAGGCAGATTGTTTATTGTCTGAGCCACGGCTGCCTCTATACCCAAGGAATGATTGAGTTGTGTTTAACGTAATCCAGAAAGTTTCAGGCTCTTGGAATAGTGCAAACAGAAAGAGGTCCCTATCTGACCTTTACTGTGAAGGTAAATTGGCTGGAAGCATCCCTACCATCTCTTAAACAGCTCAGATGTTTCTTGTTCCTTTTTCAAATAAGAAATACATTGTATTATATTTATTTATTTTTAAAAATACTTATTTATTTATTTGGCTGAATCAGGTCTTTGTTGCAGCATGCAAAACCCGGGCTCCCTGCATTGGGGATTCGGAGTCTTAGCCACTGGATTACCAGGAAAGACCTTAACACTGCGTTTTAGAGAAAATGTTTTCTTATTTTTATCAGTTTATGTAGGTTATTCTTCACAGTCTATTTCTAATTAGTTAAAAACTAAAGATAGTCCTTCTACTTGTAATAATATAGGTAAGCCTGGTTATGCGCAGTGGATTTTCACATTTAAATGTTTTGTTTTGACCTGATGTAGAAACGCAGTGAGGTGTCAACTCCCATCTGTACTCCCTGGTTTTGAATCCCGGTTCTGCCACCTGCTGGCTGTGGGAGCTTCGCAAATTGCTTAATTTCTTTTTGCCTCAGTTTCCTGATCCGTAAAATAAAAGCAATTATAGTGCTGACCTTGTGGGGGTGTGCAGATTAACAGTTTAATACACGAGCCCATTTAAAGTGCTTGGACCGGTGCCTGGGACGCTGTCGGTGCTCCGTGTATTTGGTACTAGCAATCATCACAATAATGATAATAAAATCTGCAAGACTGCTGCTACTGGCCGTATCATCAGGTTTCGTTAAGAGATTTTGAAAGACCTGAATCACTGGGTAGATGTAGTGTCGCTCTTTCTTAGATTACGAGTGATTTATCACTGGATATAAAACATTGCCCTGGGAAACAAGCATGGGAGAAGGAGTCCCCATAGGGCAGGGATGCTGGTCCACAGCCAGCAGTCCTCATAGCAGATGGATAAAGAGATTATGTAGTGTGTTTGCCTAGATGGATTTGGCTGTACTCAGGGTGATGGTAAGTACAGGAACTGATTGTTACTTAAGAGCTCAACACTAAAGCATGTAGCATTTAATAAAACAAACATTTGTCTGTTAAATGGCTGTTCCTTTCAAAGGTAGGTCATTCTCTCATTTTATTCACTTAAATGTTACTTATTCTCTTACCTTCTCATTCTTTTTCTCTGGATGGCAAAAGCAGTATGAGTTTTTGAACAAAAATCCTAGTCACCTTGTAATAGTTGAAATGTATGGGGTTGAGAGCTGACAAAACCTGGGTTCCAGGTCTGAAGACGCGTATTCTGCCATGATCTTGTGAAGACATTAGACAACCTCTCCTGGTTTCAGTCTCCTCATCTATAAAATGGGGATAACCTGTCCTCAGAACCTTGATGTGCTCCTCAGCTGGAATCCTGTATGTAAAGAGACGAGCACAGTGCCTTCCTTGTCCATTTTTTTTTGAGCAAATAATTTTTAATTTTTTTCCCCCAGTACACTGAAGAATCATTCAGTGCTGCCGGCATTTGATGCAATCCTGGGCTACAAGTCTGCCCATTCCTTTTCAACTGGTCCTGTGATGGCAGAACCTGTCATCTCACCTTTATTGTTTACTATGACTGCTGTGTTATCTTCAGAGTAAAGGACCACACCATCTTTTCTCTAGTGTGACCTCTGCTGTCACATTACCACTGCTGGATATACCTTCTTTCTGAGCTCTGGTTAGCCTTTCTGGAACGTGACCATCACCATGTCACCCACACCAGCAGCAGGAAGTCTATTCAGCGTCCCTTGATCCCCTTCACAGAGATGATATACAGATTTTGGCTCCTGTGTTGTCGGCACAATTGATCATGGCCCCAGCCTGAAGACAGAAAAGTGTAAGTTGCTCAGCTGTGTCCGACTCTTTGTGACACCATGGATGATAGCCCTCCAGGCTCCTCTGTCCATGAGATTTTCCAGGCAAGAATACTGGAGTGGGTAGCCATTTCCTTCTCCAGGAGATCTTCCTGACCCAGAGATCAAACCCGGGTCTCCTACATTGCCGAAAATTCTTTACCTGCAGTGACAAACACTGGTCCACTATCTCCTTTCTCACAGTCTTCAAGCTAAGAATTGTTCTTATATTTTTTTAATGGTTAGGAAAAAGTCAAAAGAATAATATCTTGTAACACAGGAAAGGTTTACGAAAATTTCAGTGTCTGGAAATAACATCTCATTGGAACCCTGTCATGCCTGATCACTGACGTATCTTCCCTGGTTACTTTAAAGCTGCAAAGGAATGAGTAGGTACAGTTGTGATGCGCAGCCTAGAAAGTCAAAAATCTCTACATGGCTCGAGTTTGCAGATGCCTGCCATCTGAGCCACCAGGAAAGCCCCAAGGAAATCTGGCATTTTGCACCAGAGGACTCACCACGTACTTGCTTTGACATCTTGAATGCCAGAAGGTCTCCTTATCATTTTAAAATTTTATCTTTTTTGCCACTTTATTTCACACCACTATCTTGCTACCAAATCAGCAAACTTAGAAGCTTTTCTGGGAGTTTTATGTGCATTATGCCATTTTTTGCTGAGTTTTCTGAGAAGGGAGCCTAGATAGCAGGGAGAGAGCAGTTTTTCTTTCATACTTTTCTAGTTTGAAGCTGTTCTCCTCAAATCTGTGGGTGAATTACAGCAAGCATCCATAAACTCTGTCAAGAGCCACTGTAGAGATTTTTGACCTTCTAGGTAGCTCAACGCAACTGTAGCTACTCATTCCTTTGTAGCTTGGAAGTAACCAGGGAAGATATCTCAGTGATCAGGTATGACAGGGTTCCAATGAGATGTTATTTACAGACACTGAAGTTTGAATTCCGTAAACTTTTCCTGTGTTACAAGATATTATTCTTTTGACTTTTTCTTAACCATTAAAAAAATATAAAAACCATCCTTAGCTTGAAGACTATGAGACAAGAGACAGTGGATCAGTGTTTGTTGACTCTAGCATTAAAGTTTGGATAAATCATTTTATAATGTATGCAGTGATGAGGGCTCTAGAGCTTGTCTGGCCAGCGTCTTGGAATCAAAAGCATCTTTCAGTAATATTCCTGGCGATTCTTTAGTTTGATCACTATTTTCTCTAATGGCCTCGGTCCAGAGTGAGGTGCCCGCCTGCCTCTGGTTCAGGGTTCAGTACAGTTCAGTTGCTCAGTCGTGTCCGACTCTTTGCGACCCCATGAATTGCAGCACACCAGGCCTCCCTGTCTATCACCAACTCCCGGAGTTCACTCAAACTCACGTCCATCGCGTCAGTGATGCCATCCAGCCATCTCATCCTCTGTTGTCCTCTTCTCCTCCTGCCCCCAATCCCTCCCAGCATGAGTCTTTTCCAAAGAGTCAACTCTTCTCATCAGGTGGCCAAAGTACTGGAGTTTCAGCTTTAGCATCATTCATTCCAAAGAACACTCAGGACCGATCTCCATTAGAATGGACTGGTTGGATCTCCTTGCAGTCCAAGGGACTCTCAAGAGTCTTCTCCAACACCACAGTTCAAAAGCATCAATTCTTTGGCGCTCAGCTTTCTTCACAGTCCAACTCTCACATCCATACATGACCACAGGAAAAACCATAGCCTTGACTAGATGGACCTTTGTTGGCAAAGTAATGTCTCTGCTTTTGAATATGCTATCTAGGTTGGTCATAACCTTCCTTCCAAGGAGTAAGTGTTTTTTAATTTCATGGCT
Organism: Bos indicus x Bos taurus; assembly: GCF_003369695.1. Lineage (NCBI taxonomy): Eukaryota > Metazoa > Chordata > Mammalia > Artiodactyla > Bovidae > Bos > Bos indicus x Bos taurus. Next base: position 21,043,492 of record NC_040097.1, read on the forward strand.
GCAGTCACCATCTGCAGTGATCTTGGAGCCCAAAAAAATAAAGTCTGATGCTGTTTCCACTGTTTCCCCATCTATTTGCCATGAAGTGATGGGACCAAATGCCATGATCTTCAATTTCTGAATGTTGAGCTTTAAGCCAACTTTTTCACTCTCTTCTTTCACTTTCATCAAGAGGCCTTTTAGTTCCTCTTCACTTTCTGCCATGAGGGTGGTGTCATCTGCATATCTGAGGTTATTGATATTTCTCGTGGCAATCTTGATTCCAGCCTGGGCTTCTTCCAGCCCAGTGTTTCTCATGATGTACTCTGCATATAAGTTAAATAAGCAGGGTGACAATATACAGCCTTGATGTACTCCTCTTCCTATTTGGAACCAATCTGTTGTTCCATGTCCAGTTCTAACTGTTGCTTCCTGACCTGCACATAGGTTTCTCAAGAGGCAGGTCAGGTGATCTGGTATTCCCATCTCTTTCAGAATTTTCCACAGTTTATTGTGATCCATAGTCAATAAAGCAGAAATAGATGTTTTTCTGTAACTCTCTTGCTTTTTTGATGATCCAGTGGATGTTGGCAATTTGATCTCTGGTTCTTCTGCCTTTTCTAAAACCAGCTTGAACATCTGGAATTTCATGGTTCAGCAGAATGGGAAAGACTAGAGATCTCTTCAAGAAAATTAGAGATACCAAGGGAACATTTCATGCAAAGATGGGCTCGATAAAGGACAGAAATGGCATGGACCTAACAGAAACAGAAGATATTAAGAAGAGGTGGCAAGAATACACAGAAGAACTGTAGAAAAGAGAGCACGACCAAGATAATCACGATGGTGTGATCACTCACCTAGAGCCAGACATCCTGGAATGTGAAGTCAAGTGGGCCTTAGAAAGCATCACTACGAACAAAGCTAGTGGAGGTGATGGAATTCCAGTTGAGCTCTTTCAAATCCTGGAAGATGATGCTGTGAAAGTGCTGCACTCAATATGCCAGCAAATTTGGAAAACTCAGCAGTGGCCACAGGACTGGAAAAGGTCAGTTTTCATTCCAATCCCAAAGAAAGGCAATGCCAAAGAATGCTCAAACTACCGCACAATGCACTCATCTGGTTCAGGGTACATGTGGCCTGTTTCTAGTTAGGAAAGTTAGTGCTGTGAGCTGGGGTAGCTGCTGGGATGAATCGCCTGATTGCCTCCCTGAAAAGTTGTTAACTTCTCCACTGCTTTTGAAAGGAACTTCAGCTTTATGCATTCTCCAACCTGTTTTGTGCCTTGTTTTTTTTTTCTCCCTCCTGTCTTCTCCACTTTAAAGGTACGTTAGTGTATTCTCATTGCAACACTTTAGAGTTTGTGGAATGGGCAGTGAGCAGTTAAATCCCATAACAGCAGGATAATCAGTGGAAAGAGATAGATTGCCAGGCTGTAAATCATGTGAGAGAATTGATGATATCAGCTTTGGGGAGAATGGGATCTTACTACTTGTTCTGAATTCTCTGGTTCCTGGAATTAATTTTTTTCTTTTTCTTTTGTATTTGTAATTGTTTGATGGAACAGCCTTTGCTGTGAACCAGAGGATGACAAAGAACAGGTCAGCCGACCTGCACATGCTCTCCTTTCCTCTCTATCTGTGCTTACCGTGGTATAATTTCAGATCTAGAATGTGAAATGCTATTACTGTAGCCATGGTCAGCACTGCAGAGTGGAATAGACTTAGGCTGTCAGAGTTGAAAGAACATTTATTCCTCCATATTCAAAAGTGAAGAAAATCACACCCTTCATACTAGGACACTCAAAAAATCTAGCAGCGTTCTAGCAAATGCAGTTAACCAGCAATAGAAAGCAAAGGACTTTTTTTTTTCTTTCCCCATTTTTAAGAGAAGTAGACTGTGCCTTTTACTTTCTGACTTAATGCAGAGAGAGAAAAAAATGCTAAAGGTATATATTTTTTAAGGCCTAAACCAGAGACATTTTGGAGTCTTTTCATCTAGCAAATCCAACCTCCCTCTTTAAAGCAGAGCATCAGGATTGCTTCAATATTTAGGTATTAATATTCCCTTGTGGCTCAGTCAGCTCTTTGAAAATGAATTTCTCAGCAGTGCTGTCACAATTAAGGAAGACATGCTGAGGTGAAAGGGAATTTGTGTGTTTCTTAGATTGGAAGGATGTGTTGAGTCAAATGAACATTCTTTCAAGGTTAAATTATCTATTTAAAACCCTCCCAATTACAGTGCCAGGTATAATCTTTGATGAGATTCAGGCAGAACAGATGACTTAATCTGTGGGAGAGAGTCTCTTTGTAAAGAAGAAAGCTGTGAAATCATAATGAAGTGGACATTGTTTATGATCAGGGGAAAATAGTTACATAGATTGAGCATGGTGTAGTCTCAGTAAACCATGAGCCGTTATTGGATCACTGAAGGCCTCATAATACAAAAGGATGGGTGGGTTCTTTGTCCTGTTTTTTCTTTTAAGAATCAGGCGATGATCATCATCAGAAAATCACCAACAGTATACTGTGACCTGTATGCACTCTGACCCAAGGAACCAGGATGGTATATACAGTTTTGTTTAGAAGGTGGACTCATAACCTGGCTTTCTAGAACAATTATCCAAGTCCTACTGGCTTTACCTCAAAAATAAATCTGGCCAGAGCTCTCTATCTCACTGTGATACTGACTTGGTCTCGGCCACCATCCTGCCTAGGAGACAGCCTTCTAAGTGGTTGCCCTACTTCAGAAGCATCTTCTGTGACACATGATAAGCCCAGACGCTCACCTGTGTTCCTGCTTTCCCTTACATCATCTTGTACTCATCCCCATTCACTCCCTCCCTCCCATCTTCCAGTTTTGTGGCTAGGATGGTCCTAAAGTTCTGGCTCCATCCTGTCTGCATCCTGACAGTTGTTGCCTGGGGTTGCCTTCATGGTGTAATACTTAAGTATAGACCCTGGAGCCACACTGGTAGGTTCAGATCCTGGTTGTACTACTCACTAACTGGATGAGTTACTGAAACCTTTGTCTCAGCTTCCTCATCTTTAAGCTGGGTGTAACGCTAATTCTACTTGAAATACTTAATAAAAATTCTCCATAAGGTTGTTGTGGGGAATACATGAGTTAAACTATGGAAAGCACTTAGACCATTGCTTTGCACTCAGGAAGACTGCATAAGAGTTAGATGATGATACCATTTTGTTGTACAGCCCGTGTCCAAATTGTCTTCTCTCCCCCTAGGGTTTTTGTGTGTTTGGTCCTTCTCATGTATTTCTCAGCACAAGTGTCCTTCTGAGTGACCTTCCCTATTCACTTTCTGAAAGTGCTCATGCCTTCCATAGCCACCTTCCACTCTACCCATTACAGTTAAAAAAAATTTTTTTTTTCAACCATAGAAGAAAAGACAACCTATAGGATAGGAGAAAATATTTGCAAACAATGCAACTGACAAGGGGTTAATTTGCAAAATATACAAACAGCTTTAACTCAATATGAAAAGCAAACAGGGACTTGCCTGTGGTGCAGTGAGTAAGAATCCGCCTGCCAATGCAGGGGACATGGGTTCGCTCCTTGGTTCTGAATGATTCCACGGGCCACAGAGCAACTAAGCCAATGTGTCATGATTTCTGAGTCCACACTCTGGAGCTCCCGAGCCACAACTACTGAAGCCCACATGCTCTAGAGTCTTCTCTGTAACAGGACAAACCACTGCAATGAGAAGCTTGCATACCACAATAAAGAGTAGCCCTCCAGTCCTTGCTCCACGTAACCAGAGGACGCAGGAGCAGCAATGAAGACCCAGCATAGCCAAAAATAAATAGACAAACAATTAAATAAACAAAAAACAGAATTCTAGTTAAAAAATGGACAGAAGACCTGAATAGACATTTCTCCAAAGAAGGATTACAGGTCGTCAAGAGGCAGATGAGAAGATGCTCAACATCACTCATTACTAGAGAAATGCTTAGCAATGGTCAGAATGTCTACAAACATTTGTCTGTAAGATTTACTGTCTACAGACAATGAATGCTGGAGAGAGTGTGGACAAAAGGGAACTCTCCTACACTGTTGGTGGGAAAGTAAATTGGTGCAAGCACTATGGAAAACAATGTAAAGGGTCTTTTAAAAGCTAAAAAGAGAGCTACCATGTGATCGAGCAATCCCATTCCTGGACATGTATCTGTAAACGACAAAAACTCTCATCTGAAAAGACGCATACACCCCAGTGTTCATAGCCACACGGATGACTAAGACTTGGAAGCAACCTAAATGTCCATCAACAGAAGAATGGATACAGAAGATGTGGTACATCTTAACAGTGGGATATTACTCAGCCATTAAAAGAATCAAATTTTGCCATTTGTAGCAGCCTGGATGCACCTAGAGAATATCACACTGAGTGAAATAAGTCAGACAAAGACACATACTGTATGATAGCACTTAAATGTGGAATCGTAAAATAATACAAATGAATTTACTTACAGAATGAATAGCCTCATAGACATAGAAAACAAACTTAAGGTTACCAAAGGGAAAAGGGGGACGTATGGGATTAACAGATACACACTGTGTATAAAGTAGATAAACAATGAGGATTTACTGTATAGCACTGGGAACTATATTCAATATGTTATAATAACTTCAGTTGGAAAATAATCTGAAAAAGTATATAAATAAGTTGGCTGTACACTTGAAACTAACACAATATTGTAAATTAATTATACTGTAATTTAAAAAAACAACAGGGCTTCCCTGGTGGTTCAGTGGTGAAGAGACACGGGTTCAATCTGTGATCCAGGAAGATCCCACATGCTGTGCAGCAACTAAGCCTGTGAGTTACAGCTACTGAGCCTGTGCTCCACAGAGCCCAGAAGCTGCAGCTCCTGAAGCCTGAGTGCCGAGAGCCTTAGTTCTGGAACAAGAGAAGCCACCGCAGTGAGAAGCCCGCACACCATAGCTAGAGAGTAGCCCCTGTTCTCCACAGCTAGAGAGTAGCCCCACTCGCTACAACTAGAGAAAAGGCCTCCCAGCAATGAAGACCCAGCATAGCCAAAAATAAATACAACTTTTTCTAAAAAAAGAAATTGCAACAAATAAAACTTAGCCCCCTGCAAACCAGTTTGAATTTATTGCCAACCTCGTGCTCTGTCATCTCTGAATACTTGTATGTATTTCCTAGATACAAGGATGCTCTCCTGTAGTGCCTTACTATGTCCATTACAACTGAGAAATTAACTTTGATACAACATTGTTATTTAAATATCGGGCCTCATTCAAATGTGCCCAGATTCTCCCAATTAATAAAGGAGCCATTTGAGATCATGTGCCAGCGTCCTTTATTTCTGGAAGATTGCTCAGGCTTTCTTGGACTTTTGTGATCAGTATTTTGACATTAACAAACCAATGGTTTTGTAGACTGTCCATCAATTTGGGTTTATCTGAGGACTCTTCACCAGTAAATTTGGTTTATGTGTCAGGGCAGAAATATCACTGAAATAATGCTGTGTTCCTTTCATTGAATCTTAATCAGGTGGCATGTGATTTGCTTATGTCCCTTTGCTGGTGATGTTGATAAAGACAACATCTTCCAGGCTTCTCTATTGTATACTCCCCCCCGCCTTTAAAGTCTTTATTAAATTTATTACAGTATTGCTTCTGTTTTACATTTTGGTTCTTTTACTTCGACGCATGTGGGATCTGAGTTTCCCGACCAGAGAGTGAACCCATACCTCCTGCATTGGAAGGGAAAGCCCCAACCACTGGACCACCAGGGAAGTCTCTTTTCCCCACTTGAAGGGCATTCTGTTTAAACTTTCATACTGTTTGTTTATACATCAGTTGGAAATCATGAATTTCTGTTTCACTCAATGGGTTATAATCTGTTACTATCCTTACTCTGACGCTCACAGTCCCCCCACATTTAGGTAGCGGGTGTTCCTTCCAGCCAGTTCCTGTGTCCTTTTGACGTGTGTTGCTATCATTATGTCAGTGCTTCCTTACTTGCTGGAACAAGAAGTTCTAGGTTTATTTTGTTTGGCCAAGGTGTTGAGGAGCCGTGGAGCTCTGATTCCTTTTAGAGGAGAATGAAATTGAGAAACCAAAAACTGGGCATTATATGGAAGTTCATTGCTCCTGAGATGTTACAGTTCCCATACCCTCTTAGAAGACACAAATAGGGATTGTGTATGTCCATGTGTGTGGGGCTTCCCACTTGGCACTGGTGGTAAAGAACCTGTCTGCCAATGCATCAGGCATAAGAGATATGGGTTTGATCCTTGGGTCAGGAAGATCCCCTGGAGAAGGGCATGGCAACCCATTCCAGTATTCTTGCCTGGAGAATCCCATGCACAGAGGAGCTTTGTGGGCTACAGTCCGTAGGGTCACAAAGAGTCAGACGCGACTGAAGCAATTTAGCGTGCATGCACCGCAAATTCACTACCTCCAATTCCATTTTGACACCACTTGGCTCAATTTAGTTTTCTCTTTTCTGTAACTCCCCTTCTGTGGCAGTGAGAAAGTCTTGAATATAGTTAGTTATTCAATAACTTGCTCCCTATGTTGGGGCACTCTTCCATACAGACATCCTTTTTAACTCTCAGATACCAATAGCCCATCCAATCCTTCACCCTACCCCTTTTGCTCACTCCGCTCTATCCCACAGACCCAGAAGCCGCCTTCACTATACTTGGGTGCCCCTTGTGAACAGATTGTGCTTTTATGGAAAGAAAATGGTAGCTCTGTCTCCTGGCAGAGAGCAGCCCTATGCTGAGGTACTCAGCTTAGCACATGGAGGATGTGGGCTGCATTTCACTACTCTAGATTGACCTTCGTCTTGTACATCGAGTATCCAGGTTGATGTGGCTCTTGATGAGTCTCCTCCTGGGTTACGCTGGATTGATCCATGGTGGGCTCCTAACCCACTGCTGCTGTTCTCAGAGATTCGCTGCTGTGTTGAACCAAGGAGATTTGAATATTGGAGGATGTTGGCGATTTGAGAAAGGATTTTACTGGTAGATGACTTCTTGCCTTTGGCCCTGGAAGACAAGAAATTGGTTGGACAGACAAGAAAGAAAGTTGATGCAAAGAGAGAACATGGAGATGGAGGACTTTTGGAGGCTTCCTAGAGGAACTGAGTGCCTGATCTAGTTTGTGTCTGAGGCTAGCTGCATCCCTGTTTTGCTATTGAGCAACAGCCCCATGTTCTTACACTAAATTGACTCTTGAAGTTAAATTATCTCAATGCAAGTCTAATGTCCAAGCCCCAAGTCAAGGGACAGAGAAGCTCTCTGTGGAACTGCACAGACTGGCAAAGAACCTGGATGCAGGGGTGAACCATCCAGCCCACCATGAAGAGGTCAAATTGTTCGCCAAAGGCTAACCCATTAATAAGCGGCAGAGCTAGGAATCAAATGAGGTCTGTCCAATTAGGGTGTAGGCATTTAATCACTTTAGTATTGCTTCTGGGTATAATAGTCAGGGACTTGATTTGCATGTGGGTTTATCAGTGTGTGCAGGCAGTTTAAAAGGGGATTCCTCTCCTTGCTCTCTCCTGCTCTCTTGTTTGCAGGAAGTTTGCTTTCAAGAAGATAGCGTTAGTCAGATACAGAACTTCTTCCAAGAACCAGATGGCCTTCGTTTCTTTCTTCCTGATTAGCTATATAAAGCTAATTGTCCAACTGAGAGAGGCTTAATTTTACAGGCTTCCATGGGAGGCGTGCTTATCCTTTACAGCTTTTTACCCCCCTCTTGCCTTCCTTGCCAGAGGCTCTGCTCCAGCAGGGAAACCTGAACCCAGTGTTAACAAATTTTGGAAGTTGGATTTTTAGAAAGAATCATCACATACTGGATAGGTGTGAGAGCACTTCTCTTTAATTCTGTGGGTTAAAAGCTGGCACGTGTGCTTCTGAGGTTGTCCATTCTGTGTCTTCTTTAGTTTGTCTCATTTTAAGTGGCTTTGACCGACGGCTGGAGTTTGTGAGGTGGTTTTCAGCTAGTGTCTGCATTAACGTTCTGTAGAGAGAGGGTTGATTGTACTGCAGACCATATTAAGGAGTTGTAATATAAAAATTACATCAAATTATAAACATGCAGGGGCACATTATTATAACTAATTGCTAAGCTTACAAAGAGGCCAAGTGGTACTTGGTAACTCTTATTATTTAGCGCGGTGGAAAAACTGTTTTCCATCAGTGGAAATACTATACTGAAACATCATGCCTTTTATGCAGAGTAAAGATAGTAGTGGCTGGAATGCAGGATCAGCCATGTGCTGTATGAAAGATGGCAGGCTTAGAAAAACTATTTGTATTTCTGGCAAATTGTCTTAACATAATCCTTATGCCTTTCTAATTTAAAATATGAAAGTTAAAGTTAATACTGAAGTTACATCCATTAAGAAACTGGTAAAACAGTTAAGTCTCCTAAGCCTAGAATCTAGTGTGGGGCGTGTGTGTGTGTGTGTGTCTTGCTCACATAGGTATTGTGAATTCACATTGCATTCCCTTGTAAGGATTTGCCATTTTTAATTAAGACTAAAACATGATGGGGTATTCTAAATGAGGCTTGATTTTAATTGTAGATGGCAATTGAGCTTTTGGAAGCTGGTTTCTTTAACAGTTAAATAAAAATTGCCTTTTTTAGTATTGGTTTGTAGAAGTTCAGCAGTGGTTGTTTGGGGAGAAAAAAAGCAACACTTTTACAAAACTCTTCCTTTCCATTAAGCTGAATCTCACAGTATATCCATCTTCTGTTAAGTGGGTTTGACTCTGAAAAAATTTTTCTGAGGGCTTTTCTTGACAATTGATGAAATAAAAATTTTTGGCCCATAAAACTGTACTTTCTGGGGATTTTCTGTTGTTGAATATGAAAAACTGTGACAGATATTTTCCAAGTGTTCTTCTCTGGATAGTTATTGATCCAGTGCAATAATAAAGTGGCAGATTTTTTTTTTTTTTTAAAGATAAAGAGTATCTTTCACTATTCATTGACCTTTACTGATAAAAATTAGCCTAACCTTCTATTTGGTAGATAAACTTGATATTGTTCAGTGTCCCAGGAAGGTTTATAGTTGTGATAGACATTGCTTGAGTATGTAGTGGATTTTCATTTCTTGTTCCCAGTGTAACCAGGCGTTCACAATTTTGTGCCTCCTACCTCCACCTTTTTCAAGGGGACATTTGGTAATGCCTGGAAACGTTTTCAGGTGTCAGAACTGGGATATTGTCCTTTGCTTGGTTGAGGCTAAGGAGCTGCTAAAGGTCCTGCAGTGTACAGGCCAGCCTCCCACAGGGAAGAATTATCTGGTATAAAATGTCAGTAGTGAGGCTGTAGAGAAGCCCAGCACTTGGTCTTGCCTTTGTTCCCCACTGTCAAAATGGGTATGGATTTTCCACGGACCAGCTTTCCCGGTGGCTCAGATGGTAAAGAAGCTGGCTTCAGTCATTGCCCGTGACCTGGGTTCAGTCCCTGGGTTGGCAGGATCCCCTGGAGAAGGGAATGGCAACCCACTCCAGTATTCTTGCCTGGAGAATCCCATGGCCAGAGGAGCCTGGGGGCTACCGTCCACGGGGTCGCAGAGATTTGGATACGACTGAGACTCTAACACACATGCTCCGTCTTAACCTCCCATTGCGGTACCAGTGGGTAGTGCATTAAAATAAACATGAATTGTTAAGAAATAGTATTTTCTGGAAGAATTCAGCAAGGAAGTTGATGGGAGTGATGAACCAGGTATGTGTGGCTTGGAGACAGCCAGAGTTTTTGTAACCAGCCTTGGGGGCAGTGGATTGCTTTGTCTGCTCTTGGAAGTCTCCCTTTATTAAAGTAGATGTCACCCTTAAATATTAACTTATACGTGGTAGATTCATCAAAAGTTGATGATGAAAACATATTAATAGATGACTTTACACAACTGTGTTCCTCCTTCACAATGAATTCTGCCTAATGAAGATTGGCTGTGTATAGCCACCACTGCTTAATTTTGTTGCATTTTGTGTACTCAGCTCAGAAAATTAAGAGACCCGAGAATTAGTCTTGAGCAGAATAATAACAGGACTTTCTTGAGTGGCAGCACTTTTGATATGTGTGTGTGTGTGTGTGTGTGTTTTCCTACCCCTGAGATACGTGACTGGAGGAATAAGAGAGGAAGATGTCATGGGACGTATAAACAGCTGATAACAACAGGCTTCATTTACATTTTGTAGCTTGCCTAGCCCCCCCTGCTCCTTCAAGCACATGTGTAGGGAATTGAAATTGCAGTTTGCCTATTATGTGTTGGCAGTAATCTTTCCAAAAAAATTTTATGTTTCAAAATTAGGCAGCCAACAGCAGTAGCCAGTGATATATGGAGCTATTGATGTGAATTGAATTTGCAGAGGGAAAATGGGATTTGGTTGCAGTATGAACTCGTAATGAGGTGGCCCCACAGATTTGTAATGGTCAGCCATTGTTTGTGCCCAGAATCAGCTAGGAATCAAATACCTTTCAAAGGAAGACTGAAATAAGACTTGAGTTCTCTGTCTTTTTTTTAACTAGCTAATAGAGTGGTTCCAAAGTGATGTCACTTAGTTTGGCTCTTGAGGGCACAGGAAGTTAAGAAATTACCCTTTTAATAAGCATGTGGACCAGTGGTCTTCACTGATCTCATTCATTGTCTGGTAAGAAAAAAATTGGACCCTTGCCCTCATTATATGTATATTTATTTTTCTCATTTATGTATATGTGTTGTTACACTAAAACATTATACAAATTATAAAATGTGAAAGACTATAACACATGAAGTAAAAACATTTATGGGGAAAAGGTTGAATTTTTCTTCTCCCCAAGGAATCATCTTACGTACCCCTGGGTGGCTGGCGCCGGAATCGACAAGCACTGGTCTCGCCTTAGGTGGATTGTCAGGTGCTGGAGAAGATTGGGCTGCCTGCCTTCCATATTGCAGGCGTCTCATTAAAATAAGTGACTTAATCTTCAAACTTTACTGTGATTGTGTGGTGTGAACTGCAGATGGAATTGGATTAACATTAAAGATTCAGAAGTGGTTCTCCTCCCCAGTTGCGAAGTGTGGAACAGAAATAGAGTAAGTCAGCTAAAGCTGACCTCATGTTTCATCTGAATTCTATGCCTTGGAAGTTTACCTCCTGATTTATCTCCGTTATTTTCCTTTTTTTTCCCCCTTTTGGTCCCTACCTCCCTAACTTCTTTCCTTTCTTTTTTTTGGTGCCAGGGGAAACTGGGACACAGTAATTCCAAGTATATTTCTTCTCCGAGAATCAATTAGATTTTGTAGGTTCAGAGTAGAGGGTTTGGGACTTCACTGATGATCCAGTGTTTAAGACTGTGCACTTCCACTGCACAGGACATGGGTTCAACCCCTGGTCAGGGAACTAAGATCCTGCATGCTGTGGGTGTAGACAAAAAAAAAAAAGAAATAGGAGGTTTTGAGTTAAAGTAATTACAGCCAATGAATAAGTGGATGTAAGAATTAATAGATTTACCCCTTAGTGAAAACTGTGTTGCTTAGATGATTTTGGTGGGCAAGCTGGTAAATTCCTCTGATTCTCTGTTTCTTTATCTGTGAAGTGGGGATCATGTCTAACCCCTGCAGTTTTCTGTAGTGTTAAGTGAGGTGTGTGTGAAATAGCCAGCACAGGGCCTGGCATTAAGTAAATGCCCATTTATTTATGGTGTAATTGTCCTCAGCAGTTCCTGTTCTTTTTGGAATTCTTGGAAGTATTTCTCGAATGTCTTCGCTCACTCTGACTGACACTGATTTCCCCGACCTCTGTCTGAGCTGTTAGATACCACAATGACTAGTGATACGGTGTAGCCGGGCACAGTTATCACATCATTTACGTAGGTGTTCTTCTCCTTTCCTTCTCCCCAGGTGAATTCAGTTTCTGGAGGGTGGAAACCAAGTCTTCACTTCACCTTTTCTTGCCTCCCTCCCCAGCACCGGGCTGAGTGAGTGATCTAGGAACTAGGAACTGTTAATTGTGAGGTGAAAAGGCATGTGTAGAGTCAGAAGACCTAGCTTTTGTTTTTATCAGAAGACCTGCTTTGGAATTAGAGAAGGTGAATGAGTTGCAGGGAGCTGAAAGAAGGATTTCAGAAAGGAGATTTTGCTAATTGCAATTAGTGCTGAGCAGAAGTTGGTACACTTCTGTAGTTTCCTGTTGTCAATCACTTTGGATGATAATTTTTTTTTTTGCTATTATTTTTAAGTGACAGATTGCAGTACATATTTTAGGACCTGCCACCCATTTTGATATGAAAGATTATGTTGTTACAATTTTAGACAGTGCAGGTAAAAAGACCTCAGATCAGATCAGATCAGTCGCTCAGTTGTGTCCAACCCTTTGCGACCCTATGCATAAATAACAGGGACTTGAGAATCTTGTAAATTGCTTTCCTCTTGCCAGGGAAAGTGTTTTTCTCTGATTTATTATGCAAATTATGGCAAACCCTAGAACTGAGCAAAGTAAAAACTTTTCATGTCTTTAGACTCTTGTTTTCTGGTTTTGCTCGTTCTGTGATAGTCTTACCTTCATAGGCAAGAAGTATAAACCGTGCGGACTACAGAACAAAGATAAAGGACAGTATATTTTGGTTACTTCCGGTTGGCAACCAGCCTCTTAATGAATCAGATTAAGTGCCTCAGTCACTTCCTCTTTTACCAGTTGTCTTTAGGAAGGCACATTTGTATCCTACGTGCAATAAAACCCAATTAGTATTTTGCTACTTTTACGAAAAATGGTAATATTGTTTCCCTGTTAAAGAATTTCAGGCATCACCCCCCTGAAGCCGAAGGAGAGGCTAATTTTCCAGAGTGTATCTTAATATCAGGGAAATATCTCATATACATATCAAACTGATAAAAGGAGGTTTTCCTGATTGCTAGTAATGGGATGGATTCTGAAGGACTTAGTCAAAATTTGGCTTTGGAAGGGCACTACAGGTTTATTCTCAGGATGAAGGGAAAATGCAATCACTGACTTGGAAATGGCTGGAACCAGGACAGGGAGCTGATGACCAATGGGTCTTGGAGAGAATCGGCCCGTCCTGTGTCTTGTTTTTAGGGAAGACGCTCTGCTCAAGATTAAGATCCATTTCTAGGAGAGGTTCTGGTTTGCTTGGGTGGGCAGGACAGCCAAGGATATCCATGTAATATCCTGCATGGATATTGTAGAGGCAAATTGGGGGATCATGGCAAATAGAAGGGGAGAAAGTAGAAACAATGATGGATTTTATTTTCTTGGGCTCCAAAATCACTGCGGATGGTGCCTGCAGCTATGAAATTATTAGGAAAATTAATAGAAGATAGTTGCTGTTTGGAAGGAAAGCTATGACAAACCTAGACAAGTATATTAAAAAGCAGAGACATCACTTTGCTGGCAAAGGTCCATATAGTCCAGGCTATAGTTTATCCAGTGATTATGTATGGGTGTGAGAGTTGGATCATAAACAAGGCTGAGTGTTGAAGAATTGATGCTTTTGAATTGTGGTGCTGGAGAAGACTCTTGAAAAGTCCCTTGGACTGTAAGGAGATCCAACCAGTCCATCCTAAAGGAAATCAGTCCTGAATATTCATCGGAAGGACTGATGCTGAAGCTGAAACTCCAGTATTTTGGTCATCTGATGCAAAGAGCTGACTCACTGGGAAAGACCCTGATGTTGGGAAAGCTTGAGGGCAGGAGGAGAAGGGGGCAACAGAGGATGAGAAAGTTAGATAGCATCAGTGACTCAATGGACTCAATCTGAGCAAACTCCAGGAGATAGTGAAGGACAGGGGAGCCTGGTATACTGAACTCCATGGGGTTGCAAAGAGTCAGACACGTTGAACGACTGAACAACAACCTGGGCAAGTGAGTGGAAAGGACCATGAGGTTAACTACAGCCTGAGATGTCTTTCTCTTAAGGTTCTCCTCACCGTGGCTCCAGTCATAGAGTGGATTGTCAAATGCTGGAACAGGAAGGGCTCCAAGCCCCTCAGGGGAATGAGTGGGTGACTTGTTCAGGGGGCGCTGCAGCTGTGAGTGATGCTCATTTTAGTTTTTGTTACCTTTGCATCTAGCGTCTGGCTAAAGAATGTAGTTCCTGAGTAATGTTATCTAACACTGGGGAAGAAAACCTCTTTGAGTTAGCACAGATTGACAAGGAAAGTGGATGGGATGCCTATAAATGCAAGCCTTCTATATGATTGGAAAGATACAGTTAAAGAAGATGTGAAGAAAACTTCCAGTTGCTGTTTGTAGAAGCCAAGAAGCCAAGTAAAGGGACTACCTGTGAAAAGCTTCACCTGTTTGAGGATTATAAATATTACTTGACTGAACAAACATACAAGGGATTAGTAGCCAGCAGGGTAGGTGTATTCCTAGATTTTACTGCCAAACACTGAATGAAGCCTCTAGTATCGGGTAGGCCAAAAAGTTAACTTGGGTTTTTCCGTAATGCGCAAGCAAACTTTTTTGCCAACCCGGTGTTTATGCAGAAAACACTGATGTTTGAGGGCACATCTGAAGGACTCTTGGCCCTACGGCTTTCTTGGATACTCAGGAGTTCTCACTTTACCCAGAAACTCAAAAGGAGAGGCCGCTGAGCTCAGGAGCCACTTCTGGGATTCTCAACTGACTCTTAACTCTTTTTCAGTTAGGACTACCCTTTCATAAGCTTTTGGGTTTTTGGAGAGTTGCAGTATAGCACGGTGGTTCCAGGTATGGTACCACTTAATGCTTGTGAACTTGGGCAAACTTCTAACCTCCTAGGGCCTCTGATAGATTTGCTTAGTCAAGATTCATTCTCTCCTTCCTTCTGATGGAATCTTTGTACCATTGGGGATTGCAGTAAACCTAATAAGAACCCTTCATTTCTTATCTTTCCCTGCCAATAAGGATGGTTGATGAGTTACAAGTGGAAGTTATTGTTTGGGGTTTCCAGGAAAGTTGTTCTGAAGGGATTCATTCATTTGGCAAGTGTGTGCTTTTTGATATTTCGTAGTTTGCATTCCTAATGTGAAATACAGATGTGATAGCTTGGAGCTGCAGCATCCATTTTAAGACCATGAGGGAAAGGCCAAGGGAATTGCAGAGACTGAGATATCTTTCCCTGCAGGCCCCTACCTCCAGACTTGTTACATGAAATAACCCTTATGTCTTTTAAGTCTCTAGTGGGTCTCTGATAGTAGCATCAGAATATAGTTCCTACCTACTACACTGTTTGTGAGAATGTAAATTGGTGTAGATGCTATTTAAAACTGTATGGAGGTTCCTCCAAAACTAAAAAATAAGAGTAGCTGTATGATCCTGCAATCCTTTCTGGGCATATATCCAGCGAAAGCTGTATTTTGAAAAGGTACATGCACCCCAGTGTTCATTGCAGCACTGTTTACATAGCCGAGACATGTAAACAGCCCAAATGTCCATTGATATAACAATGTGGTACATGTATACAAAGGAATACTATTCAGCCATAAAAAGAATGAAATGATGCCATTTGCAGCAATATCTATGCACCTAGAGATTACCATACTAAGTTAGAAAGAGAAAGACAGATCGCATATGATATCACTTATATGTAGCATCTAAAATATGACACAAATGAGCTTATCTGTGAAATAGAAACAGAGTCACAATTCTTTCTCCTTGACTAGGAAATGGCTGTCTTCTCTCTGTATGCATGTCTGTGTACAGATACCCCTTTTTTTAATATAGACACCAGTCATAATGGATTCAGTTCAGTTCAGTCGCTCAGTTGTGTCCGACTCTTTGCGACCCCATGAATCGCAGCACATCAGGCCTCCCTGTCCATCACCAACTCCCGGAGTTCACTCAGACTCACATCCATCGAGTCGGTGATGCCATCCAGCCATTTCATCCTCTATCGTCCCCTTCTCCTCCTGCCCCCAATCCCTTCCAGCATCAGGGTCTTTTCAAATGAGTCAACTCTTCGCATGAAGTGGCCAAAATACTGGAGTTTCAGCTTCAGCATCATTCCCTCCAAAGAAATCCCAGGGCTGATCTCCTTCAGAATGGACTGATTGGATCTCCTTGCAGTCCAAGGGACTCTCAAGAGTCTTCTCCAACACCACAGTTCAAAAGCATCAATTCTTCAGCACTACACATATACTGTTATAAGCTGAATCATGTCCACCCTGCAAAGGATATACTGGATATATCCTCAGTACCTAACAAAATGACCTTATTGGGAGACAGCATCTTTGTAGAGGTGATCAAATTACAATGAGTTCTTTAGACTGCCCTAATCCATTATGATCCATTATTTTTTCCTGTGGTCATAATGGATTAGGGCAGTCTAAAGAACTCATTGTAATTTGATCACCTCTACAAAGATGCTGTCTCCCAATAAGGTCATTTTGTTAGGTACTGAGGATATATCCAGTATATCCTTTGCAGGGTGGACATGATTCAGCTTATAACAGTATATGTGCAGCATGTTATCAGTGAGGTTTCAGTTTCTCACCCTTTTTCTAAAAAAATCAGATGTTATTTATAAGAAATTACCCCCCAAGTTTCATTTTTTTGCTAATGACTTTTAACTTACTTATTTCTAGATCCTGGAATCAAGAAGGGCTTCCGAATTCTTTGTCTGTTTTGGGCAGTCGTTTGTTTGTTCCTACAACTGTCTTGGATTTGGGTGTTCTCTTGGGTAGGTTTCAAGCTCCTTACTGAGAAATACAGTCGTCTACTGTGCATCAGTCCAGAGATTTTGGAATTCCTTAGAATATTTAATTTAAAAAAATGTATTCTTTATTTATGTGGCTACACTGTGTCTTTGCTGCTGTGTGCAGGCTTTCTCTAGTTGAAGCCAGTAGGGGCTACTCTCTATTTGCTCTGTGTGGGCTTCTCATTGTGGTGGCTTCTCTTGCTGCTGAGTTTGGGCTTCAGGGTGCTTGGGCTTCAGTAGTTGTGGTGCATGGCTTAGTTGCCCCGTAGCATGTGGGATCCTCCCTGACTGGGAATTGAACCCATGTCCCCCTGCACTGGATTCTCAACCACTGGACCACCAGGCAAGTCCTAGAATAGAGTATTGATGTGGCTACAGTCATACACGTGGGCTGTTGGGTGCTGTCAGTGAATTCATGTGACTGAGATGTCCCAGAGTGTCACCTACTGTGTTTCAAAGTCTCGATGCCCCAGGCTATAGCATCTATAACAATACCCGTGAACAACTCAGATTACGGTGAGTTCAGTAACAGAGGACCTGTTTAAATCCTATTCTGAGCATAATTACTTAAAGATGCTGACGTTTCCACCATTGGAGAATTTCCTCAGCTCTCTTTAAATCTGGAAGTAAGTTAAGCTAGTGTTCTTACAGCTGCTTTCTTTTCCTTTGCAAATATTTTAAGCATTTACCTCTGGAGTGAAGCAGAGTACTTTATGCGTTACATAAATAATTCTCCTATCCCAACAGGGTTTTTCTTTGAAGCTCACTTTTAGGTGACTTTATGTGTTTGGAGAGGATTGTCTTCAAATAAAAGGCATAACTGAAGCACAGTTGAATAGGAATCTAGAGTGGGATTCAAATATAAGGTAAAATTGATGACATCCATGATTGTTTTACAGATGAGTTACTTTTATGGTGGCCTAGTTCTTCATAAGGGCTTCCCAGGTGGCTCAATGGTAAAAAATCCACCTGACAATGCAGGAGATGCAGGTTTGATCCCTGGGTCTGGAAGATCCCCTGGAAAAGGAAATGGCAACCCAGTCTAGTATTATTGCCTGGGAAATCCCATCAACAAAGGAGCCTGGTGGACTGCAGTCCATGGGGCTGCAAAGAGTTGAACACATCTTAGCAACTAAACAGCGACAGCAAAGTTCTCAAGAAAGCCTTTTTTAAAAACGAAAAGTGCATTTTTCAGTACTCTAATTGTCCATCCTGACAGCAGCCAAAAAGGATTGCTCTTATCCTCTTCCTTACCATTTGCCGTAGACGCTGCTTATTGCTTGAAAATCTATTTTTGCCTGCTGATTTGCCATTAAAAAGGGATTTTGTAACCTGAATTCCATTTTTTTTTATTTAACGTAAAGTGTTACATTTTCTGTATTGGCAGATTGTGGAATAGGTAGGTGACTTGAATATGGTCTTTTCTTCATTGGGTGTTACTGTTCAAAATCTATGTGTGCAAGGAACTGGGAAGGGTTTACATGTGAGCAGGAAGAAGATGATACTGGGCTTAGTTCTCGGGATCCCCCCAGTTACTAAGCTTCTCAGACTAGGGAGCTCAGCCCAGGGAGGAAGACTGCCCCCTTTTAACTGATGTGCTGTGTTTTGCTGGGTGCCAATGTTCCAGTAATGTCAGGAGTAAAGACTTGGTGGAGGGGAGGAAGTCAGATTGACGAGACATTAAATTGGCGGTTTAATTTATATGATCCATCTCACCACTTACGATGTATTTTTGGGGAAAAAAAGAGTAAATGGAATCAGATCAAGCTTCTCCATCAGATGCTGAGGATAGAGCATGATGTAAAAGGACAGACCTGGCATGCTATCAGCAAAACTCAGAATGAGGGAAATTTTATACTTTAAACCACCCACATTTGTTCAACAAATACTGGGTTGGCCAAAAAGTTCGTACTGGTTCTCCTGTAAGGTGTTACAAAAAACCTGAACAACCCTTTTATCTAATTCAATATATTGAACAGTTTAGAGAGACAGAGAACCTTTAGATTAAACGAGCTTAAAGGGACGTAGCAACCAGATGCAATCTGTGAATTTTGGAAGTTAGATCCTGACATGATCAAATCAATGTTAAACTTTTTCTTTTTCTGTTTTTTGAGATGGGGAAGTTTGAATTAGATATTATCTGACTTATGGCATTATTATTACTTTTTTAGGGATAGACAAGATAGTAGTGTTGAAATTATATTTTTAAAAGTCCTTATCATTTAGTGATAGATACTGAATTAGTTATGGGGGAAATTATGATGCCTGAAATTTGCTTCAAGTGTATCCAGTTGGAGCAGGGAGTGGGTCGAGGCAAAAAGAAATAGGATTTTCAATATATGATAATTGTTGAATAGGAGATGGGTATGTGGGGACTCTAATATTCTTGAATGTTTGAAATTTTTGTAGCAAAAGTTGAATCGTATGAATGACCTACCTGTCTGCTATTCTTCATGATGGCTGTTGACTTGATAAGACCTACTTCTTTTTAAGTTTTCTTGGGATAATGAATATTTTAATATATAACCTTTTACCTCAAAGTAATCCAGCTATAAATATGGTCACTAACTGCAGCAGCCCAGCCTCCAAACATTGACAGGTTTTGCTTAATGACCCATTTTCCTTCATTTGAACTCAGCCCTGTGGAATAACAGGAATGTTTTATTCATCAGACTTCACTTTTTATAAATTTTCAGATGCCTTGGTAGGAATTAGCAGGTGTTTAATTATCAATGGGGGGATTCTTTATTTGCTGAATGCAGTAGAAGGTCATTAAAAGAAGTTTGAAATATGGAAGAATCAAACGGGAGAACTTGGTGGGGGTAGGGGCTGAATAAATGTTCTCTTGCGTCCTGGGTTTATTAAGGTCAAATGAGGTGCGGCTTAATGTTTTGCAGCTTCATTGTAAACTGAGCCAAAAGGAAAGTTTTTCTGCCCTTTGGTCCAGCATTCCTGTGTGAAGAGAACAGCTACAATGGAACACTGCCAAGTTTTTTTTTCCCTCTTGTCATACCTTAGACCTTACGTTAAGATGGTTGAGATAAGCCGGGATTTCTGTACAGATTTATTCCCTCTCTCAGTGTTGAGGCATTATTTCCATTTTCCCATTTTCTTTCATGCTAAGTGGTTTTTTGTTGTTGCTGCTCTTTTGTGTGTGTGTGAAGTACCCGCTGTGTAATCAGCTCTGGGCTAGGCACTGAAGAACAAAACAAACTGAAATTAGAGTTTTTTGCTCTTTTGTCTAAGTTGGTTGTAAACTGTCTTTTGCGCCTTCTCATCTCTCCCCATGGCCATCCCCCCATTCTCTTGTCGTGTCACTTTTCTCTTTTTCTGGCAACATTGCCCTTTGAGTTTGTAATGACTAAGTTTGTAATCCCTTATCTCAGTTTGTAATCCCTAAGGTGATGGTCAATTATTTGGATCTGGGATAAAGGCGTGTTTAAGTTGAAGCAGTTTAGAGCTGGGTGAGAGTTGCGTGGGGAGCTAACATGTATGCGCTCTGACCCTGTAGCAGGTACTGTCCACAGAAATACCTCCGTTGTGCCATCCCCAAATCCTGCAAGGTTAAGAATCACTCTCATTTTACAAGGAAGGAGAAGAAGCTCAGGCAGCCTGAGTGACTTGATCAGTCCTCATGACTGTTGAGTATCTCTGTTGGTCAGTGTGGCCTTGTCTGTGCAAAATGGTGCTTTTAACCAACTCACCGTGTACGTTTCTCAGGGCGAAGGTTTCAGTGAAACCTCAGCCATCCGTTTTCTCTACGATGTTGCTTCGTATTGATTCTGTATGGGAAGTTGAATGGCAGGGAGAGGGGTCAGGCTTCTGTGCTTTCACTTTGGACACCTGCATGAATTTCAGGTTGGCCTAAATTTGATGTTTAACTGAAATACCTTCTGGACAGAACAGGGGCACAGGAAAGACAGACAGACACTGGTGACTTGGTTACTGTAAAATAGACTGGCTAGCTCCTTGTTTGCAGCACTGCTTTGTCTCAACCAGAGAGTTGAAAGGGTCTCCACGATGAGATCTTTGTGAACATAGACACTTACGAGCCTTAGGCATCGCAGAAAAGCAGTATCTTCTTTTCAAAGAATTAAAAAAAATTATGTGCTTTTCAATTTCTTGGCTGCACCATGTAGCATGTGGGGCCTTAATTCACCAGCCAGGGATTGAATCCATGTCTCCTGCATTCGAAGCACTGAATCTTAACCACTGGACTGCCAGGAAAGTCCAACAGTATCTTCTTAAGGCTTGCAACTGGTGATAAATTTTGTGGTCTCTGGTAAGAAGGAGATAAAAAAGAGTAAAGTTTTCCTGGAGATTGTTTTGAAGGCCTGGGGTGTTGTGAAGTGTAGTAAACAAATTCTAGTTGATCTAAAAGCCCTCCTTGTTAACCAGTGCTGTGAGTGTGCCATCTTCAACTTTGGGCTCCTTTTGCCTTCAAGCTTCTGTCAGGCTGGTGAGGAGCATCGTACCAGGAGTGAAGCCTGGTGTTGGAGCAGAACGTTTGAAAACAGTTAGATGGAGAACAGCAATTTCAAGTAATGGACAGTAAATCATCAAATTGGAGAAGTTACTCTAGCTGGGATGCTGTGCCCGAAGATGCCAAGCACAGGCTGATGACGGAGACGGACACTTAAGTAGTGCTTCTTGGCCACGGGGCAGCGGGAATTGGTCAGCTGGATGTGTGCTTTAAATGGATGGTGGTATTAAGGAAATAAAATGATGGAGAGAGGACTGGAGGCTTGCTTTCTGGACCTTACTCCAAATCTTTTCGATGGAGTTGTTGGCTGGAGCAGATTTTGAGAAAGTACTCATTTAGATAAAGAGATTGTCGTGCTCTTTATTCTGAAAGAGTTTACTTGAGCTAAGTCACTTAATATGAACAGATTCCACTGTACTGGCAGTCCACATTCCTATATGAATTAAAAAGCCACAGAGAAATAAAACTAACCTCTCTTCAGTGTTTTAGGTATTAATCTGCAAGATGTCTCTTTAGGACTATAGTATTCCATGCTTTCCTATTATAATGACTTTTTTCCCAAGTCAAAGATTCTTTGTCTTGTCATCCACCCCCAGTCACAAAGAGAAGTTGCTGTCTTTTTTTTTCTTTTTTGGAGAGTTCTTTGGGGGGTCTTTTAAAAGACTGATTCAGCGGAAGAAATTTTCCAACTCAGTTGACATTTTTTGCAATGTGTTTGTAATTTGGCATGGTTGAAAATATGTATCCTGTCAAGTTTCTTCAACAACAAGGGTAGAAAGAAATATTAGTGTACTTTTGCCAAAGTGCTCTAGTAATTGTCCACTACTAAAGAAATGTACCTTTAATGGGAAAAGAAGACATCCTGCCATTTGTGATGACATGGACGGACCTTGAGTGCATTTTCCTAAGTGAGATAAGTCAAGCAGAAAGACAAGGACTGTGTGATATCTACTTGTATGTGGAAACTAAAAAAGCCCAAGTTAAAAAAAAAAAGAAGATCTGTCTAGAGGGAATTCCCTGGTGGTCTAGTGGTCAGGGTTCTGTGCTTTCACTGCTGTGACCCAGGTTCAATTCCTGGTGAGGGAATTGGTATCCTGAAAGCCACGTGGTCAAAAAAAAGGTATCAGTAAAAACTCAAATTCTGTATCTCAGTCAGTAATCTCCTAAAGCAATTGTCCTGTGATATGGAGAAGGAAATGGCAAGCCACTCCAGTGTTCTTGCTGGGGAAATCCCAGGGACCGAGGAGCCTGGCATGGGCTACAGTGTGAAAAAGAGTCAGACACAACTTAGCGACTGAACATGCATACATACAAGTACCTGTATGTCAACTTACATGTAAGACACCTAAATCATAGAAATCAGGCAACTTGCGTGTGGACACAGAAGTATTAATTATATTAGGACACATAAACTATTTATGTCAGTTCTTTCTCTGACTGAAATCTCCAACCGCTGTGTTATCCTCCTGTTTGATAGATTCTGACTTCCTTGTATTGTCTGTTTTCTAGACATTCCCCAGTGTTTCATTTAGACTGGCTAAGTACTTAACTGTGAAATAAGTTATGAACATTAGATCAGGGATTTTATCGAAGATTTAAAACATCAGGTACCACCAACTCTTTGCCTCTTTATAGTCTAAATTCAAATCTAATGATTCTAGTTTTCTCTATCTAGAATGCTTGTTTCACTTGTTTCTTTTGGAAAATTGGTAAGTTTTAATTGAAGCATAGCCTCCTCTGTGGATCCTTTTATGATACCCTAAGATAAACAGGTTCTTATCCCCCATTGCACATGACTTCACGGAAACATAATTGTTCTAACAATTATTTTCCTGAAGTTTGTAAGTTTTATGGAATGTGACAGGCCCTTTTTAATTGGCATAGCACAGTGGTTCTCAAACTTCAATATGCATCAGAATTACCCGGGACTCTTTAAACACAGATTGCTCACTCCCCCATTCTCCCCACTCCTCCCCTGCACCCCCGAGATTCTAACTCTGTAGGTCTAGGGTGGGATGGTGTTTCTCGTATCACTGTTCTTGTTTCTAGGCTGGTCTGGAATTTGAGAACTGCTCACCTACCAGCAGATACATAAAACCATGTGAGATGAACACCTGGCTGTAGATGGATATTTATTCCTCATGTTGCTAATAAGTTTTCAGTATGAAAAGGATGAGCTATTAATAGTATTGATCAGGCATGAAACGGATTCCTGCCCAGCGAGAAGGGGCCTCAGGAGAGACTGGACGTTCACTGAGTTTCATCTTCATCTCCAGTCTTCCTGCCCCGTTATTTCCAACTGAATAGAAAGTGGAGACGAGTGCATGCTCAACTGTGTCCAACTCCTTGCAACCCTATGGACTGTAGTCCATCAGACTCCTGTCCATGGGATTTCCCAGGCAAAAACACTGGAATGGGTTGCCATTTTCTTCTCCAGGGGATCTTCCTGACCCAGAGGTCGAACCTGTGTCTCTTGTGTCTTCTGCATTGGCAGGCAGATTCTTTACCACTAGCTCCACCTGGAAAGCCCAAGAAAGTAGAAAGATAGACTCCTAACTTAGAAAAGAGGAGCTTCAGCTTTCTGTGTCTTGTGCTTTGTGACTGTAGGTACTTTGATGTGTCTGTCTGTTTGCATAATTTTGGTGGGGTGGATATCACTCAATAGGAATTGGATTTTAAACATTTTTTGGAAACCATTAGATTTAAAATAATTGTCTCTGCCTACATGAAATCAAGTTAATTATTTGGTGTTTTTCAACAAAATAACTTACATTTTGTATTATTAAGAAAATAAGTATAAAAACCAAACTCATAAAAACAGAAGAACATTCTGGTTACCAGGAGATGAAGGTGGGGGGATAAGACAGATGTTTAAGGATACAAGCTTACAACAAGTAATAAATAAGCCCTGGAGATCTAATGTACTCTAGTGGCTATAGACTGGAGAAGGTAATGGCACCCCACTCCAGGACTCTTGCCTGGAAAATCCCATGGACGGAGGAGCCTGGTAGGCTGCAGTCCATGGGGTCGCTGAGGGTCGGACACAACTGAGCAACTTCACTTTCACTTTTCACTTTCATGCACTGGAGAAGGAAATGGCAACCCACTCCAGTGTTCTTGCCTGGAGAATCCCAGGGACGGGGGAGCCTGGTGGGCTGCCGTCTATGGGGTCGTACAGAGTCGGACACGACTGAAGTGACTTAGCAGCAGCAGCAACAGCAGCAGTGACTATAGACAGTATTTTGCTGTAATCAACAAACTTGCCAAGATACTAGGACTTAATTATTCCTAAGATACTAAAACTTCATTATTCCAACCACTAAAGAAGAGATGATTATATAATGTGATAGAGGTGTTAATTAGCACTGCAATGATAGTCATATTACAACATATGTGTAACAAATTTATGTTTGTTCCACACCTTAAATTCACACAATGTTGTATATCAAGTATGTTACAATTAAAAAAGATTATATCTTTAAGATAAATTGAAATC
This sequence comes from Bos indicus x Bos taurus, assembly GCF_003369695.1. NCBI lineage: Eukaryota > Metazoa > Chordata > Mammalia > Artiodactyla > Bovidae > Bos > Bos indicus x Bos taurus. Next base: position 21,068,133 of record NC_040097.1, read on the forward strand.
CAAATCTTGAAACTGTGGGGTAGGACCTATTATTGTCATTGAGGAATCAGAGCTAATGGTTCTAGTTTTACTAACTTGAAATTGAACAGTTATTAAAAAAGGGTAAATGAATAAGTCGCTAGCAACTTTTGATTCTCAGATTTGTTAAGTGAGTATATTATTTTCTAAAAATTATGTTTGCTATCTACAGACAGATGTTGCCAAAGTTTTCAAAGTTCCCTCTTTTAAAAATTTTTGTTTGGTTGGCTGTGCTGGGTTTTAGTTTCAATATGTGAGATCTAGTTCCCTGAGCAGAGATACAACCCAGGCCTCCTGCATTGGGAGCTCAGGGTCGTAACCGCTGGACCACCAAGGAAACCCTTTGTTTTTATAAACAGATTACTATCAGAGTCTTTTTTGTACTTACATGTGACTCTTATTCAATAAAGAAAAGGAATATTGTAGACACATGGAAAGCATACCCTTGGTTTTTCAGTGGTGTAGTTAGTGGTGGTATAGCTTTGAACAAGACATGAATCTGTCCTTTAAACAATTCATAGTCTGGTGACAAAGAAGGACAGGTAAATAATCAATTGCAATAAAATGATACAGATGCTCTGCTTGTAGTCTAGACTAGAGGCAGTAGAAATCAGTCATAGGGAGTTATCAATTCTGCCAAAGTGAGATTTGAGTCAACAGTCTAACATCTAGAAGAGGTGATAAGATACATAGATAATGCTTACAATATTGGAAAAAAAGTGATGTGTTAAAAGAGGTAGACAATTAAAGTGCTCTGTGTTTCTTGAGAAAGAAATTACTTTTGTTTTAGATTAAGGATGCCTCAGTATGATTAATGATAATTTTGCTGTACATTCAGCAGCAAATTTCAGTTGGCATCGAACTTTCAAAGTATTGCATTGGACAAAAAGTTCATTCAGATTTTTCTGTACCATTGTATGGAAAAACCCCAAATGAACCGTTTGGCCAATCCAATATATCATCTGCTAGTTCCACAGAAAATCTGGGAGGCAGTTGAGATATATTAGATATTGGCCCAGAGAGGTAGGGTGACATACCGAGGGGTCACACAGCAGGTGATTACACGAGCCTGTGTTTGAGTTTAGCATTTCTGACCTTTATTCCACAAAGAACCAGAGTTATCACATCATGACTTCCATTGTTCTCCTCTCCCCTCCTTGCCCAGAGCTTCAGCGGATGAAGCTTTCACTCTGGATCTTGGCCTGTAAGGCTCCAAATGAGTGGCTCCTATTTTCTACTAGGACTAGCCTTGGGCAAGTTCCCGAGGCCTCCCCCCACCGCAACGCCTCCCTACACACCCCCCCCCCCACCCCCGCCCCGCCCCCGGCCCCAACCCTGTGTTCTGGCTGTTTCAGGAACATACTAGGCTTGTTTCCACCACTACATTCTTTTTATTTATTTATTTTTGGCTGTGCTGGGTCTTTCTTGCTGCTAGGGCTTTTTTCTACTTATGACAAGCCAGGGGCATCTTTCTAATTGCATTGGGTGGGCTTCTCATTGTGGTGGCTTCTCATTGTGGAGCACGGACTCTAGGGTGAGGGGGCTTCAGTTTTTGTGTCTCGTGGGCTCAGTAGTTTTGACTCCAGGGCTCTAAGCAGTTGTGGTGCACGGGCTTAGTTGCTCTGTAGAGTGTGGAATCTTCCGGGACCAGGGATGGAACCGACATCTCCTGCGTTGTAAGGCAGATTCTTTACCACTGAGCCACTAGGGAAGCCCCACCCCAGCATTCTTACACATGATTTTCTGGTTGCTTTGAAAACCAACTCCAACTGCCTTCTTGCTTTGGTTTGTTGTTAAATAACCTCAGGGAGACTTCCTTGACCTCTGCATTTTAAAGTTCCCCCCAGCTTCTCATCAGCCTCCATCTCTGTTTTCTGTGCTACTTTTGTGGCACTTAGTTAGCACTATCAAAAGTTTCCGTTTTCTGTTCATCTGTTGAATGTCTTGTATTCCCAACTGGAATGTGAATTTCATAAAGTGGGGTGGCAGAAATTTTTTTGTTTGTTCACTGATGTTTCCCTTGTGGCTGGGATATAGGAAATACTTGGTAAGTGTTTACTGAATAAACAAGAGTGTTTCATTGCTTAAGGTATGATTGGAATAGTTTTCCAAGAGCCAGAAACGAATAGCACTGAAGTGACTTTATAATTTTCTGTTTATAGATTGGAAATCTGGAGTTTAATCAGGATAAGTTTGATGTGAAACACAGACTTTTAATTTTTGAATTGTTCATTACTAATGTATAGAACTGTGATTGATTTTTGCATATGCATCTTGTATCCTGCAACCTTGTGGAACAGTTAGCTCTGATAGGTTTTTTTTTTTTGGTGGATTCCTTAGAATTTTCTGTATGCAGGATCATGACACCTGCAAATAGATAGTTTTGCTTCTTCCTTTCAGGTCTGGAAGCCTTTTTGTTTCTTTCTCTTGCCTAATTGCCCTGCCTAGCACTTCCATTGTAGAAGTGAAGCAAAGTGGCCCCCGGAATAGAAGTGGTGTGGGAGCAGACACTCTTATTACCTTGTTAGCGTTGGTGGAAAAGCATACCGTTTTTTGAATATAATGTTCTCTGTGGGTTTTCCATAGACTTCCTGTATCAGTTTGAGGAGGTTCCCTTTTATTCCTCTTTTTGCCAAGTGCTTTTATTATGGAAGGGTGTTGGATTTTGTCCTATGATTTTTCTGCAGAAAATGAAACTTTTAGACTAGAACTCTTCTTTTTAAAGCACCGCTTGTAAGATGCTTTCGTGACCCCCACTCAGCGGAGGTTTAGGAGTTTCCGCCTTTCCTCCCGTGAGCGCCCCGTCTGGAACATCGTTTGTCAGGGGCTGCACTGTTCGCGATTGATGCCTTTTTTGCCCTCTGGGAGCAATGCTAGTGATGAGATGTTTCCCTATATGTCTTGGAAACAAACTGCTGGACTGTGATGCCATGTCCAATGTGCACGCGCTGCCACGTTTGTTTTGCGAGTGTGATACTGTCAAAGCACTGTTGAGAGAGCGGATTCTGAGCTGTTGATATAGTTCAGACCTTGGCAGTTCTCTAATCTCCGTGAAGCTTTAGTGTTTGATTGCATTCGTTTGCCCTGCAAATAGTCAACGGTGTAAGTGATCTCAGAGAGAGAATATATCTAAAGCCTGTATTTATAATAGACAAGGTTCGACGGAGAGTGGAGACCTTGTAAAACACACAGATGGACTTCCTGAACGAGTGAGTAATAAAGACTTAACTTCTACTTGATAGAGCCTGTCAAACAGCCATATTACAGGCGTGATTGGGTTGCATGAGACTTCAATCCTTGATGGTAAAATAACATCCAGGAAAGTGAGTTGGTGAAAAAACAAGCTGTCAAGCCTGAGAAAGAAGGAAAAAGGAGGATATCCATATAACTATCTCATGTTAATTTAGTAAGATCAATAGTTTGAGCCACATTAGTATTTTTGTTGGGAACGTTCTACTGTCCAATATGATACTTTTTCTTCATTACAGATTTAAAAAAAGCACTAATATTTTTTAGAACTTTTGGATATTTATTGGAAAAATATGTATATGTTGGGATCTCTGTTTAGGAGAGGGTCCTATCCCTTTTAATTAGTGAATGCTATTGGGTGGTATTTTAATTTTAGTTAGAAATTGTTATATAGTTGATGTGGTGGTACTAAAATATTGAGAGGTTGTGGTGATGGCCCATAAGGTTAAAATTAAGTGAGATGCTCTGGGAAAAGCCTCATCATCATGTTGTTGGTTTTTACCAACTATCCAGTCTTGATTTATGTTTTTATTGACTCCATTTTTTTTCCCCATGGAAGATATATTTTCAGCTTGGATCCAATCTTTTTTAAACCAACTTAAAAAAATTTTATATTTTAATTGGAGGAAATCCATTTTATAAAACAAAAAACCGAGTTTTGAGCTGATTGCTTCAGTAAGGTCATACTGTTAAAGGTGGAGTATGGGTGTGATTCCAGGCAGCTCCCTCATGGCCCAGTGATAAAAAATCCACTTGCCACTGCAGGAGATGCAAGAGACTTGGGTTTGACTCCTGCGTCAAGAAGATTCCTGGAGAAGGAAATGGCAACCCACTGCAGTGTTCTTGCCTGAAAAAATCCCACGGACAGAGGAGCCTGGAGGGCTACATACAGTCCAGGGGGTATCAAAGAGTTGGACGTGACTGAGCGCATGCACACACACACACACACACACACACACACACAGAGAGAGCTTACCTCCACATTTAGTACTTAAAACAATTGTTTTTGTTGAAATATAGTTGATTTACAATGTTGTGTTAGTTACAGATGTACAGAAAAAGTATTCAGTTATACATATATAAATATATTTTTAACATTCTCTTTTATTATAGCTTGTTGCAAGATAATGAATATGGTTCCCTGTGTCATACAGTAGGTTCTTGTTAGTTACCTATTTTATATATAATAGTGTGTGTATTTTAATCTCAAACTCCTAATTTATCTTCTTCTCCTTCCCCTTTGGTAACCATAAGTTTGTTTTCTTTATGCGTGATTGTTATTTCTCTTTTGTAAATAAGTTCATTTGTATCATTTTATCAGTTTTTTCAATTCCACATAAAAGCAAAATCATACTATTTGTCTTTCTCTGCCTAACTTATTCTACTGAATATGATAATCTCGAGGTCCATCCTTATTGCTGCAAATGGTATTACTTCATTCTTTTTTATAGCTATATATGATATCCCTCTGTGTGTGTGTGTGTGTGCCACATCTTCTTTATCCTTTCATCCGCACACAAAACTAAGCTGAAAATGGATTAAACATTCAAACATAAAACTGGAATATAAGTATTCCAAATATAAATATAAATTTATATATAAATTATAAATATAAAAAATATAAAAAAATATATATAAATATAAATTCCAAATATAAATATAAATATTCCAAATATAAATATAAATTCAAATATAAAACACTGTAAAACTCCTACATGTTTTGTACTTAAACATTCTTAATTCAGTGTCTAATTCTGCAATCACTTAGGTGTCATCCATGACAAATATTAGAATTTCAGTATTGTAGAGACAGTTTTTTCCGGCTTTCAGCCCACAATTGAAATAAATACCTTTGGTTGTAGTCTGGCTGAAATGTCCAGTAGCCTCTGCTTAAATTCTTTCAGTGCTGAAGAACTCACTACAGCATGTCGGTGATCTTTTTTACTGCTGTGTAAGTTCTTTCTTACTCTGAGACAATCTGAGGGTCAAGTTAGCTTTCTTAACAATTATAATAGATTGCTGTCTCTATTTAAATTTATAGGCAACTGAATACTCCAGATTTTTTGCAGAGGGGTGTAGTTCAGCTATATTGACATAGAATTTATATGCCATGTAATCACCCATCTAAACTATTTTTCTTATATTTACACAGTTGTGTCACCTCTGTTCCTTTTTTAATGTAGTTGCTCAGTCATGTCCGACTCTTTTGTGACCCCGTGGACTGTAGTCTGCCAGGCTCCTCTGTCCGTGGAATTTTCCAGGCAAATGTACAGCAAAATGATTCAGTTATACATATATAAATATATATGTATTTTAACATTCTCTTATAGTTTGTTACAAGGTAATGAATATCGTTCCCCGTGTCATATAGTAGGTCCTTGTTACTTAGCTATTTTATATATGAAGTGAAGTGAAGTGAAGTCGCTCAGTTGTGTCCGACTCTTTGCAACTCCGTGGACTGTAGCCTACCAGGCTCCTCCATCCATGGGATTCTCCAGGCAAGAATACTGGAGTGGGTATAGTACTGTATAAAATACTACTGTAGCCGTTCCATTCTCCAGGGGATCTTCCTGACCCAGGGATCGAACCTGGGTCCCCCACATTGCTGGTAGATTCTTAACGATCTGCCCTACCAGGGAAGCCACCATTACAAGGTTCAATTTAAGAACATTTTCATCACCCTCAAAAGAAACGCTTTACGTTTTCTTAGTCATCCCATCCTCATTTTCCCTTAATCCCTCCTAGCTCTAGGCAGCTACTATTGTATTTTTATAAATTTGCCTATTCCAGATACTTCCTAACAATGAAATCATAAATATGTGGCCTTTTGTCCCTGACTTTTTTCACATAGTAGAATGCTTTTCAGGGTTCATCTGTCTTGTTGCATGTATCAGAACTGTATTCCATTTTATGGACAAATAATAGTCCACTCATGAATATACCCTGTTATGTTTATCCATTCATCACTCGATGGGCATTTGAGTAGTTTTCACTATTTGGCTGTTAAGAATCATGCCAGTATTAACATTTGTTCCAAATGCTTTTTTGACTGAACGGTCTGGTGTCTTTATGTTTCTGGATGGCATTACTTATTGATCAATCTGAATACAGTATTTTATTTGGTTAAAATCTCCTATTGTTGGTTTTTAGTCAGGTTCCACGTTGCTGGGTTCTTTGACATTTTGGTTCTTTTATTGATTGTGTGATGTGTTCATTTCAACCTTGTATACTGTCTGTTCTTTAAATTTCCAGCCTCTAGCTTCATCCAAATCATAGATCAAAATACTGTTCAGTGTGGGGTGGCTTCTCAGTCACAGGACTTGTTACTGTGGAGGAGGTAACATCTTCTCCAGCCACTGGTCTGTGTGCAAATAGGGAAACAAAAAAACTTATCTAGAAGAGTATTTATTTGTTTTTTGGCGGCGTTGCACAACACGTGGGATCTTACTTTCCCGATCTGTATCGAACCTGGACCCCTGCTTTGGAAGCATGGAGCCCTGACCACTGGACCACCATGGAAGTTATGGGACTGGTATTCTTTCATGCTAATATGAAGTATTTAAGGCTGTAAAAATGTCCTTTTATTTTTCCCGGCACCAAGTTGTTCTGCTATCACAGGGTTATCTGTGCCAATTTCTTATATTGAGTTGTTTCCTATTCCGGCTCAGATGAGAATCTGAACCCTGACTTTCGCACCATTTATTATCAGAATGACCTTGGGCAGGTTCCCTGAAGTTTACTTTGGTTTATTTTCTCATCTGGAAAGTGAGGCCAGTAGGAGCACTTATTTTACAAGGTTACTGAACGAACTGCATGAAAGGATCCTTACCAGCTGTTCAGTGTGTGCGGGGCACGTTGGTAAGGGCTGTATTTCAGGGAAGAAGATGGAGGGTAGAGAACTTTCTGTGGCTGTCCCAGTGCCAGAGCTGGAGCCACATAGATTAGGCAGGTCCTGTGGCTTGGGAGCCTCTTTCTCTTAGGGCTTCGGTTTCTGAAGGAAATGAAGCTGTTGGTGATTGTGGAGAACACACCTGTGGACCTTCTGATTTCCTGGGAGTTGCTCAGATTCCAAGGCTTCCCAGGTGACTCAGTGGAAAAGAATCAGCCTGCCAATGCAGGAGACACGGGTTTGGTCCGTGGGTTGGGGAGATTCCCCTGGAGGAGGGCATGGCATCCCTCTCCAATATCTTGCCTAGAGAATCCCCATGGAAGAGGCGCCTGGCGGGCTGCAGTGCATGGGGTCACAAAGAGTTGGACATGCGTGCACGCAATCCCAGTTTCCAGTGCTGTCCAGCATTTGTGTGTGTGCTTATCATTGCTGCCCTTGTGCTGCAAAGATGTCAGTCACATCTGAAACTCCGCTGGTCACTGTACAGAAAAGTCCTGCACTAGAACACAGTCCAGGTTTGACTGAGGATCTTATCTGCTTGGGATGATGATAAACCAGGATAGCCACCTTATTCAAATCTGAAGTTGTTATTTATTGACACTGGAATAATCTTGTTAAGAAAACTGTGTATAATCTCTGCATTATAATTGGATTTCAGTTATCACTTGGAGCTCTGACTCAGTCTTGTGGAATTTTAAGGATGTAATTTAAAGAAGACATTCCTGGTTGCCTTTTAAAGCTCGGTTTCTTGTCCTGAGATTTGTCAAACCTTCAGCCGTAGTTTTGTGGTCCTAAATTACCGTTTGCAGATATTCATATAGCCTGGTCCTTTGAGGGCTTAGAAAAACCAAAAAGCCTGAGGGAAGAGAGACATCTTTATACTGATTCTCTTTAGATACTGTCATGGAAATGATTCTGAGTTGTTGTTTTTTTGGTATTCAAGATTAAAAATATTTAAATTAATATCTGTATGTTGATGATTTCTTTCTGTTTAGTGAAATGTCAGAACTGTACAGAGAGTAGTGTTTCTCAGATTTACATACAGACCCCTTATCAAAGGGGGAAATACTTTGCAAGGACTCTATGAATTTATCCAGGCCCTACAAACAGAAGATACTTATTTTACAGCATTGAAATGTCTTTTGACTGCCATTTATCAGAGTTCTTGCTTGGTTTGGTGTTCATAAATGGGGATGCTTTTTTTTTGATTATCATAGAAAAAATCCTTGAAGTTGTTTTGAAAATATCCCAGTGGTCTTTCGACCCCATTTTGAGAAACCCTGCCCCAGAGTGAGGGATCTGATTGTTTCCAGGAGGTTGCATGCTGTGCATCCATGAAATTCTGGTTATAAGATGTATTCTTTTCTGTGATTTTGTAAACCAGAGGTTTTCAAGTTTGCAGGTAACTAAAACATAATTAAATGCATATATGTGTGTGTATAATATAAATAGGTATTTATCAATCTCAAATATCCGTCTTATCCACAGCCAACATCCATGTTTTCTTTGAGTTCAGTTCAGTCGCTAAGTTGTGTCTGACTATTTTCAACCCCATGGCCTGCAGCACAACAGGCTTCCCTGTCCATCACCAACTCCTGGAGCTTGCTCAAGCTCATGTCTGTCGAGTCGGTGATGCCATACAACCATCTCATCCTCTGTCGTCCCCTTCTCCTCCTGCCTCCAGCATCAGGGTCTTTTCTTTACATACCTGATGATCCTGTTGTACTATCCGTGCATTCTTTCCTGGCCCTTTGAGCTGCACTGTTGCCCTGTTGCTTTCTGACACAGCTCTTTCCTTCGTACTTGCCTGGTTGAACTTGTGACTCTGAGGCTAATTGAGAGGAAAGAAATGGTGACTCAGCTCTGTGACCTTGTGTATTTACCTGTGAATGAGGTAACTGTTTTAGTTTCTTAGGGCACACAGCAAAACCTCAAACTACAGAAATCTATTCTCTAGCAGATCTGGAAATGTGAAGTCAAAAGTCGAAGTGGTGGCAAGGTCCTGCTCTCTCTGAAGGGTCTCAAGGACAGTCTGTTGTTTGCCCTTTTCAGCTGCTGGTGGTCGTCGCATCCCTTGACTTGTGGCTCCATCTCTGTCTCTGTGGTCCCTCTGCAGCCTCCTCTCCTGCCTTGGCTTCACTCTTCACAGCTCCCTTGGCTTCACTCTTACAAGATTACTTGTCAGGGCATTTAGGGCCCACCTGGATAATCTAGGATAAATGCCTCTTCTCAAAATCCTTAATCACATCATTTGCTAAGTAAAGTGATATTTACTCTTTGACCATGTAAGGTGACATTCCCAGGTTCTGGGCGTTACTATGTGGATTTATCTTCTTGGTGGTGGGATAGTACTATTCAGTCCACTTCTGTAAACCTGAAGCATTAGATTGTTTCTAGCTGACAAAAGCCACCACTTTTGTATATAATGAGTAAAGTGAAAGTGAAGTCGCTCAGTCGTATCCGACTCTCTGCAACCCCATGGACTGTAGCCTACCGGGCTCCTCTGTCCATGGGATTTTCCAGGCAAGAGTACTGGAGTGGGTTGCCATTTCCTTCTCCAGTGGATCTTCCCGACCCAGGGATCGAATCCGGGTCTCCCACATTGCAGGCAGACTCTTTACCCTCTAAGCCACCAGGGAAGCCCTATATAATGAGTAACCTGAAAGGATATTTTATACAACACAGGCAATACAGCCAGTATTTTATAGTAACTATAAATAGAGTATAAACTTTAAAAATTGTGAATCACTATGCTGTATACCTGTGGGCTTACATAATTTTGTACATAAACTATATTGCAATTAAAAAAATAAAAACAGCAAAAAAAAAAAAAAAAAAAAAGAAGGATCAGTGTACATTACTGGATGCTCAGTGGAAGAATATCACTCACTCGTGAGAGCTGCCATTTTTCTTTCCAGGGATTGGGGTGATGTGTTGGTCTCCTGTTGCATCATTTTCTGTTTTTCGTTCAGTAAAAACTGAGCATGTACCAGGCTCGGGGGTAGGCGTGGGGGATGCCCTTCAGAGCATTCAAGATGCTATGCCTGTCTTTAATTGGGTCTGTATTCCTCTGGAGACGCTCAGTGTGTTGCCTCCTACCACTTGCCATCCTTCTAGACATTTCTCTCACCCTGTCTTCCCTCTCAGAGTGTCCTGCCCATGGTCCACGATTTGACAGCCTCGTTCCTCGGTTGAGCACTTCATGTGAACATAAAAATTCATAGCAGCCTTAAGGGAGGAAATGAAGCTGAAGCGGTTGGTGGGTAAGGGACAGCCATCACTGTCTTGTCTCTCCCCAGAATGAAAGCTACCCTCTGGAGAAATCAAGAGTTGGACACGGGGTATATAACCTGGGTGTTTCCAACACTAAAAATAGGCCTTCTCTGTAGTGTGTGAGAGAGATGTGTTCATCATCTTCATCTTCATTGTCATCTTCATCATGTTCATTAATTCTGTTCCTCCTGCGGAACACAACTTGTTGAGCATGCGTTGGGGTCAGACTCTGTTCTTTTCGTATAGTATCATATTTAATCCTCATATGACCCTGCAAAGGGGCTACTGTTATCCCATTTACCTGAGGAGGCAGTCAAGGCTTAGAGGAAAGAGGTCACCTGTTGATGCTGCTTGTGACGTGTGTGTCTGCGTTGTTTGCTTCACAGCCTGAGTTTTATCATTAAACAGTCTTCCTCCTCTGTTCATTTTGGATTTCAGGTTTTTAGGAAATGAATCTTAACCCAGAAATAGGGCTTCCGTCTTTGGAGTTCCTTTCCTCCTCCTTCCGTGCTTTAAGTGGGAAGGTGTTTGCAGATCAGAGAAGCTGATGGATTGCATGGTGCCCTTCACTGTTTGTGGCGGGGGGCTCTGAAGAAGATAGTGTGGAGATTGACAGGAGACTGGGGGAAAGCTCTGCCAACTTCAGCTGGAGAAGGTCCAGGCAGGTTTTCTGATTTCATGAAGATGAAGACTTATTTGCAAAGAGGAATCTGAAGCTTAGTTCTTTGGCCATCTCCTTGGAGTATCCTGTTAGCTCTGAAATACCCCTGCTTCTAGTGAAATGGATACAATTCCTATCTCCCTTCTTCATTTCCCCACCTTTTCTCAAATATGTAGAGAACACCCACCATAAAGCTTTATTCCTGCAACTGAGATATGACGATGAACAGAGGCACATGGAAACTTTTGCCCCTTTGAGTGCTTATGTGAATGTGTGTGTATGCTCAGTCCTGTCCAACTCTTTGTGACCCCCTGGACTGTAGCCTACCAGGCTTCTCTGTCGATGGGATTTTCCAGGCAAGAATACTGGAGTGGGTTGCCTTGTCCTACTCCAGGGGATCTTCCTGACCCAGGGATCAAACCTGTGTCTCTTGTGTCTCCCTCATTGGCAGGCTGATTCTTTACCACTGTGCCACATGTGAGCTGCCTTTATATGCATGGGACAAATGAAAACCTCAGGAGGGCAGGAAGCCACAGCTCATGGCTATCCTGTGTAAGTCAGATGCATTGTGAGTGGTTGGTTAGCTAATGATTATGTGTATTAATCTGATGAAGAGAGGTCTTGCGAATGTTTATTCCTCTTTGCTTTCTTCCGTGCCACCCTTTTTCTTAATTTTTGAAGGAAAAGCGCTGAGTTTGTTCTGACTCTCATTTAGGTAAATGTTTGCAGTTCATTTAAGGCTTACCATGGTTTCTGTTTTGACCTGCTCCAGTAGATAGGCTTGTGGTTCTTGTTTAAAAAGATGGTCCTTTAGTATTTATATAGAAACTTAATCCGGTTTAGGAGTGTCGGCAGATGCCCCCTGAAATCTGACAGTGATTAAGAAAAAAATCCAATTTCTTTGTTTGGTGTGGGAGGAGTGGAGCCCAAATCTAGAGGCATACTCCTGGGCTATTAGAATTTCGTTGCTTATGCCTCTTAGAAAAATTAAAAGCAGGAAGTAAATTCTGCCTGCTGCAAAGAGCTGAGATTTAGGATGGATGGGTCTAATGTTGTTTTGCATTTATATTTAATGGCTCGGGCCCCTTCCTGTGGGCTGGTGTACATTTAGCTAATGAATGCTTTCTGAGGAGACCTGGTGGACAGTAAGGAGGTCATGGCCAGCCTCCCCGTGGAAGCCCCAGAGAGGGATCCTGTGGGCTGGCCGCGGAAGCCAAGGTAGGCCTTACCTGTGGTGGTGGTGTCATGCTCCCCACCGCCTGCATTGTTAGTTTATAGAAATCAAAGGCGCAAGGCAGAAGCCCATGTGCTGACCCTGAGTTATTGAATCTGCTCCTCTGGCCATTTTTCACAGCCTTGCAGCTGCCCTGCAGCCGCAGAACCTGACCTTATGGTGGGGTGCGCGTTGCTCTTGCCTCGGGCCCGCCAGCCTCTCGATTTGTAAAGCCATCGTTAAATTGCGTTGCGACTGTGGATTCCATTTTTCTCATGGACAGTCTGTCACTTCTCTCTGCTCTGCTGCCCTCCTGCGAGGACTTTTCTCTGCTGGCCTCTGGGGATTTTCAGTGTGGTTCGTGATGCTTGTTTCCGATTTCGGGTGTAGCCCAGGGTCCTCTGAGGGTTCTGGCAGAGCCATGGAGGAGTGGGCTGTTTCCCAGAGCTGGATTCAGCTGGGCCCATGTCGGGGAGAGGTGGCCCCCCTCCATCCCTAGCACAGGTCTGCGCTGTGCTGCCGGGCACCGCGGAGAGTGAGTTCCATGTGGATTTCATGTGTGTGCCCTAGGCTGCCCTTTGTGCTGTGTGTAACCCTGCAGGACCCCCTGAGGCCGTCCTGGGACAGGCCCTTCCCTCATCCCCTCTGCTTTAGCTCCTCTCTGAAGTTCTTAGACCATAGTATCAGGCACACATTTCCTGAGTTGTTTTACAGATGCTAAAACCCCCGCCAAGTGCAAGAGATAAACTATTTGATGACCTTGAGCCCCCAGACCTAATGGAGACAAAGGGTTACTAACCCCCGTGACACCATCAACCAATCAGAGAATTGTGCACTGGCTGATCACAACCCTGGGCCCCTCTTCCCTCACTTTGCCTTTAAATATGCTTTCCTGAAACTATGGGAGAGTTTAGGCTTTTTGAGTATTAGCAGTCAGATTCCTTGTCCTGGTGAAAGTGAAAGTTGCTCAGTCATGTCCCACTCTTTGTGACCCCCATGGACTATGCATCCAAGGAATTCTCCAGGTCAGAATACTGGAGTGGGTAGCCTTTCCGTTCTCCAGGAGATCTTCCCAACCGAGGGATCGAACCCAGGTCTCCCACATTGCAGGCAGATTCTTTACCAACTGAGCCGCAAAGGAAGCCCAAGAATACTGGAGTGGGTAGCCTATCCCTTCTCCAGGGGATCTCCTGGTACATTAGAATAAATGCTACAGTTTCTTTCTCCACTCCCCAGGGTCAGTAGGCTGGCTTTACTGTGCTCAGGCGAGCAGACCCAAGTGACTTAAATTCAGGTGTGTCCATCCTGACCTTTTGGGGAACCTTTGAACTCCAGATTTGACAGTAATGAGGCTTTTGGTTGGAGCCTCTGATCGTTCTCTGTGTAGTGAAAGCTTAGATATGCATGTATGTATGTATTTTGAAACTTAAGAATAGCTCCTAATATTGAGTTACCAAGTTGTGCTTGAGGGGATGTTTTTCTTCTATGAAATTGTTGTAGCTAAAAATGATAAATGATTCATTAACAAAAATTGAGGATGGCCGTTTTGCATTCCACTTAGGAACTGACGGATCTAGGCATGGGGCATCAGCGTGTAATATCACGGAGGGAACAGAATATGAGCCTTTAAAGGTGGAACACATTAACCTCTTCAGAAGTACTCTTGCAATGCCCTGCTCCTCCTGCCAGAAACAAAACATCTTGACCTGCTCAAGTGTCCAACTACCAATTTCCAGGAATTAGGACTGAAAAGCATGGTAAATGACACTGCAGGAATACAATAGGCAAAGGCCAGGCTAGCCAAGGATCTGGGTTTTTAAATGAAAAAATTGCAGGGGCAGATGAAGAGGAAAACCTGTAAAGATTTGAAAAGACACACCGATGACTCTGGATAGACCTTCCTTGAATCCTAATTCAAATGAATTAACTAGTAAAAACTAGGCATTAGAAATGGGACAGTATTAGGGAACTATCTTTAAATTATTAGGGGGTGATAATAGTTCTGGTGTGTATGTTTTTAAAAAGCCCTGGCTTTTAAATATTTTTGGATGAAATTATATAATGCAGATTTTTTTAGAGAATCTTTGTTGTGTGTGCTCACTCCTGCCCAACTCTTTGTGGCCCCATGAACTGTAGCCCACCAGGCTCCTCTATCCATGGAATTTTCCAGGAAAGAATACTGGATTGCCAATTCCTCCTCCAGGGGATCTTCCTGACCCAGGGATCAAACCCACAACTCCTGTGTCTCCTGCTTTGGTATCAGGTTCTTTACTGCTAGTGCCACCTGGGAAGCCCATAATTCAGGTAGGTTGCAAGTAATACTCAGGAGGGAATATAGGTAGGCATTGTGGAACATGATTGGCTATGGGCTCATGGTCTGTGAGGCTGGGCCTTGAGTATATGGGGCTTCTATTTATCTCAGTTTTGGAAATTTTCCATAATTGGTAATAAAAAGACAGATATGATAAGATCTCTCCAAGAAAGCTTTCCCTTATATGAAAGCCATATGTGTTCATTTTAATAAATGCAGATAAAATAATCTATCTTTGAGTTAGTTGCTTTGAATATTTTCATTTATTTGTATCTGCGTACGTGTCTAGGTTTTTCTTTTTTGGGTGAAAGTGAATACTATTATCCTCTGTTATAACCTGCTCTTTTAAGTGAATTGTTTATTTTCCATATTGTCCTAGGCCATTAAATACTGTTTAAAAACTTTGAAAATTGACTGTCAAGAAGTCTTTAATGCTTGTATGATGATTTTATGGAACAATTTTTTTATTGTTAAATAAATGGTGCTTATGATTTTTGTATTATAATGAGTGCTGTAATTAAAATTCTTCTAACTAAAACTGAGCACATATCTTTTTTTCCTTAAACAAATTCCTTGGAAGTGCTAAGGCAATATCCATCCATCCCCAGTGTTTCTGATAGCTTCTGCTTACATGCTTTGCATGTGAAGTGTTCTTAATTTTCTTCTGTATAAATTTCTTTTTTCTTCCAGAATAGTAAGCTTCTTGAATTCAGGCCCCATATTTTCAGTATCCTTGTATCTTATAAACTTGTCTAGGTGTCTGTGAATATTCACACAACTACTTTTCCCCTGGATTTTCAAAAGAAACAGTATTCTTATTGGAGCCTGGCAAGGAAGCTGCCATTTCTGTTAGTTACAAGTGGTCATGTAGCACCTATAAAATGTGCTGAGTATTCAGTATTTTTATCCAGCTAAAAGCAATGAGTCCCAGCCTATGCTCTCATATGTGTTCATCTGAAGGTAAAATTCCCTCTGTAAGAATGGAACTGGGCTGGAAGAAGCACAAGCTGGAATCAAGATTGCCGGGAGAAATATCAATAACCTCAGATATGCAGATGACACCACCCTTATGGCAGAAAGTGAAGAGGAACTAAAAAGCCTCTTGATGAAAGTGAAAGGGGAGAGTGAAAAAGTTGGCTTAAAGCTCAACATTCAGAAAATGAAGATCATGGCATCTGGTCCCATCACTTCATGGCAAATAGATGGGGAAACAGTGGAAACAGTGTCAGACTTTATTTTTTTGGGCTCCAAAATCACTGCAGATGGTGATTGCAACCATGAAATTAAAAGACGCTTACTCCTTGGAAGGAAAGTTATGACCAACCTAGATAGCATATTCAAAAGCAGAGACATTACTTTGCCAACAAAGGTCCATCTAGTCAAGGCTATGGTTTTTCCAGTAGTCATGTATGGAGGTGAGCGTTGGACTGTGAAGAAAGCTGAGCACCGAAGAATTGATGCTTTTGAACTGTGGTGTTGGAGAAGACTCTTGAGAGTCCCTTGGACTGCAGGGAGATCCAACCAGTCCATTCTAAAGGAGATCAGTCCTGGATATTCTTTGGAAGGACTGATGCTAAAGCTGAAACTCCAATACTTCGGCCACCTCATGCGAAGAGTTGACTCATTGGAAAAGACTGTGATGCTGGGAGGGATTGGGGGCAGGAGGAGAAGGGGAGACAGAGGATGAGATGTCTGGATGGCATCACTGACTCAATGGACCTGAGGTTGGTTGAACTCCGGGAGTTGGTGATGGACAGGGAGGCCTGTGTGCTGCTATTCATGGGGTCGCAAAGAGTCGGACACAACTGAGTGACTGAACTGAACCGAACTGAACTGAAGAATGGAACACTGAAAATGAAACTGCAAGATGACTCTCTGGTGCTCATATTTCATGCAGGTTTGGAAAAAGGCTCACTTTTGGAGAAGGCAGTGGCACCCCACTCCAGTACTCTTGCCTGGAAAATCCCATGGACAGAGGAGCCTGGTAGGCTGCAGTCCATGGGGTTGCTAAGAGTCAGACACGACTGAGGGACTTCACTTTGACTTTTCACTTTCATGCATTGGAGGAGGAAATGGCAACTGACTCCAGTGTTCTGGCCTGGAGAATCCCATGGACAGAGGAGCCTGGGGGCTGCCGTCTATGGGGTCGCACAGAGTCGGACACGACTGAAGCGACTTAGCAGCAGCATTGTTTCAAATTGCTTTACGTTGGGTGGCTTGGTTGCAGCCAGCTGCTAGGGTTGTTTAGAGACTTGGTATAAACTTTTAGTTTGTGATGAGAGTTCTGCCCCTTGCATATCTCTGTTCTGTTTTCTCCTTTTCTCACGCTGGTCTGAATGTGGGCCTTGGTCATCCTGGGAAGGATGGATATGACATTGGTTTGTGTTTCCAAATCCCCCCAAGAGCCTGTCCATTTCTCATCTCTGCAGAAGGGAACTTTAGTAACTGTAGAGTGAGATGTTTGGTTTGGAGGTGGGAGGGTGTTGAGAGAGGTTTTTTTGTGCCTGTAAACAGCAAACATTATAGGAGGCTCATTTTATTTTTTAATTTTTATTTAACAAATATTATTTAATTTTTAACAATTAAATTAATTATTTAATATTTAACAAATATTAAAAAAATTATTTTGACTCTTCTGATCTTACTTGTGGCAGTGGGATAGTGATCTTTGTTGCGGCTTGCAGGATCTTTTAGTTAAGACATTTGATCTCTTAGGTGCGGCATGTGTGATCTAGATCCCTGACCAGGGATTGAACCCAGGCCCTCTGCATTGGGATCATGGGGTCTTAGCCACTGGACCACCAAGGAAGTCCCATTTTTAAAAAAGAAAAAGACTTTTATGGTGTATATGTTGGGCTTTTTTTTTTCCTTTTCTATTCTCAGCTCTTTTGTCTAAAATTTAAAAGATAGGGAATATGTTTGAGGCCCCTTTTGACCTTTTAGTACCTTAATTTCATTGTTAACTTTGCATTTGGTACAGAAATACACAATACATTTCATCATCTGAGTACTCAAAAAATTGTCATAACTTACCTAAATACGTTTTTCTGTCATTTGAAACCTTTTTAGCTACAATTTGTTTTCATTCAGCTAACAACCGTAATTATTATAATAAAATCAGTCTATGCACGTTTACTTTCCATGGTTACCCATGTTTCTAAACATTTTGTGGGATAGTGATTTAAATGTGTTTTTTAAAATAAAATAAATTTTGTTGTAAAGCTAAAAAAAAAAAAATGAAAGGCAGTACCATCCAGAGTTGAAGTCACTCATCTAAAATCACAGTATTGATTGTGAAAGCATGACCCCCAACCAAGCCTTCTGTGAAGGGAGCCCAGCAAGCAGGGGGTCCTCAGGACCTCTCCTTAGCCTTATAAACCCCGTGTTGTGGATTCTATCAAAAGCCTCAGAGGACAGTGGTCAACTCTAGCTTAGTGGTTAAAAGCAAAGGCCGTCGTGTATGTAGAACCGAGTTAGGAAACTGGCGTGCCACATGTGGTTTCGTGATTTTGACAAGACACATGAACCTGTGCCTCAGTTTCCCCATATGTACAATGGTGGATAAGAATTGGGCCCACCTCACAGGGTGCTTGTGAGGCGTAAATGAAATAATAAATGGAATACTGCGTGTGTTTAAAGTGATTAGAGGGGTGCCTGGTGTGTAAGAATGGCTTATAAATAATCATTATCAATACGGTGGCTTTTTGAGAAGCAGTTAAGGCATCTAATCTAGCACTGGGCACTGTAGTGAGCATACTCAGGTTACACGGTCAGTCTGATTGTATTTTATGATACTTTAGTTCACCTCTTCCAGATCAGCTGGGACACCCTGAAGAAAAGAAGAGATTAGGTTCCCAATCCCCCCAGCCCAGCCACCACCCTTGCCATTCAGGCTCTGTGAAATCAAATCCATTATGTATACAGCACCTACCCTAACAGATAATCACAATCACATGTAAATTATGTTGCGCACCTTCAGAGATTCAGCAGATGTGTGAATATTTAGTTATTAATAACTAATTGGGTGCTAATTATGTGCCCTGGAGTTCTTGGAGCTGATAAAGAGGTGTCACCTACTGTGTCAGGCTCTGTTCAGCTCTGGAAAATCATTTTTGGCAGATGTGCTGAAGTTACCTTTGGGCTTTAAGTTTTGAATGTTGTCTCCCACAACTCTTGGTTTTATCTTTTTTTGGGAGTTGTGGTGTCTTCCTTTGAAATTGACGTGGCTTCCCATGAGCAGAAATTCCATGCCCCGTTTCTGAAGAGGAGGGTTGCTGATATGTGACCATAGTTTTTCATCTCTTAAGGAAAGAGAGGGACCCCATGAACTATGAGTCATCTCGGGGAAGAACGAAAAGCTACTGAAGGAAATTCAAGGACAATTCTAAAACCCAGTGGGTGTTGATGTATTTTGGGGAGATGACTATTTTTGAAGGGCCTTGATCTTAGATCTTGTAAGATCTGGCTTCAGCACTGAGGATCTCCATCTCATATATGCCCCACACCAACCTCATCCCGTCAGCAGTAAGACCTCCATCCCAGTTGGTAATAGTTTGACTTTCATTAACTGGAAGTTAATGAAATCTTTCAGTTAGGAATCCTAGATGTGGAATATGATCCATGCTATCTTAGATTTATGGAACCATATAAAATGAAAGGATGCTGTGAATGAGATAATCTTTGAAAATACCACCTTCTCCCCGCTTTGTCTGTCTTTACTTGCAAGCTTTACATTGCTGGGCCTTTTTGCCTCCTGCTTTGTACAGACAAGACAGTCATTTGTCTTAAAGTCAGTCCAACGAGAGAAGAAGGTGTTGCTTTATGGTTGACAGAACCTGTTTGCTGCTAGGAAGTTGTTAGAACATTAAGTCTGCCTGGTTTGCTCTGTCTTTTAAAATTAGCTTCATAAGCACACACAATTGAAGAGACTCCTGAGCTTGGATATTGCCTTTCCTGTCTACCCAACTAAGAGCATTTAAAACAATCGAAGCATTTCTAGACTAAGGATAAAAAACGTAAAAGATATAAGGAAAAACTGAAAATGAAAGTACACAAATAGAAGCCCAGGCTTAGCAAATATTGACAACAATTAACACCTTATTGGTCAGATTGGCAGTAAACCCAGTGTTTGGGTTGAACCGCAGAAAATAATAACCACCTAGCTGGGTTGTGGTTGGTGGTTTTATCCACCCTCCACATCCCTGTTGTCTGTTGTATTTTTGGCTGCTTGCTCTCTGAGATCACTTTCTTGATTGGGCTTTCCCCATTCTATGAGTCCTGGTGCAGGCATAGTCTGTGTGATGCTCAAGTTTCCAGCCTCCCTTGCAGCTAGGGTGGGGACATGTAACCTGGACTCAGCCAATGACATACAGCTGTCCTGGACTTTGGATCTGTTGCTAGTTTTGCAAAGACGAAGTCACCAGTTTTGTCAGGGACTACAACGGTGGTGGCAGTGGAGGGGCCTAATTGACTTCACTGGTTTGGTTCCTGAGCTTGGTTATCTCTCTCTCTCACTTTTAAAAAATTTTCTTGACACAGCATGTGGGGTCTTAGTTCTCCTACAGGGATCGAACCTGCACCCCTTGCATCAGAAGTGTGGCGTTGTAACCACTGGATTGCCAGGAAAGTCCCCTGAGCTTGGTTATTGAGCCCAGGGGTTGGCTTGTGTGTGTTTGTTTTTCTATAAAAGGCCTCCTTGTAAATATTTCAGGCTCTGAAATATTTGGGGTATTTGGGATATACAGTCTTTGTTAGAGCTAATCAATTCTGCTGTTACAGTATGAAAGGGGCTGTAGACCATGTGTGGATTTGGCTGTAGTTTGACAATCCCGAATCATGCCTGCCCAGTGATCCTGGAAGATGAGCTACCTAATGCTTTCCATCAATTCTTTTTCTTAGATTGGAGTAGATTTATTTTGCTTGCCCCTAGGATATGCATTTTTACTTCCAGATTCCTTAGTTCTAATTTACTGTGTGTAGGGGCTGTAAAATCTTACCTGCTTTACACAGACACAAATAGGACTGTCCTGTCTCCAAAGAGATGGCAGCTCTTTGAGAGTAAAATATGGCTCACTCCTGATTCTCTGCAGTACATAATTTAAATCTTAATTGAAAGTATTCTCTTTGCTCAAAGCTCTGGAGTTACACATCCAGAAGTACTTCCATCCAAGCTTTTTCCCCTGCAAGGGTCCTGGATACACAGAACCCAGTCTCCCTCAATGGTACATTCTTTATAACTGTAGTATATCAAAACCAAGAAATTGACATAGTCCCATCCACAAACTTTATTCAGACTTCACCAATTCACACGTACCCAGTCGTGTCTGTGGGTGCGTGTGTATGTGTGTGTGTATGTATAGTTCTCTGCTTTTTTTTTTTTTTTTAATGGCTGCACTGAGTCTTTTTTGCTGCTCACGGGCTTTCCCTAGTTGTGGTGAGTCAGGGCTACTCTTCATTGCTGTGGGTGGGGTTTTCATCGTGGTCGCTTCTCTTGGTGTGGACCGTGGGCAGCAGGGGCTTGGGCTTAAGTAGCTGTACTACTCAGGCTAAGCAGTTATGGGGCAGGGGCTTTGTTGCTCCATGGCATGTGGCATCTTCCTGGACCAGGGATTGAACCTGTATCCCCTCTGTTGGCAAGCGAATTCTTAACTGTTGGCCCACCAGGGAAGCCCAGTTCTTTGCATTTTTATCGTATGCATAGATTCATGTAATCACCACTACAAGTAAGGTATAAGACTGTTCACCATCACAAAGACTCCTTCTGTTGCCCTTTACAACCACATGGAGCCCACCGTTGACCCCTGGCTTTCAGTTACCTCTTGTCACTTCAAGCATATTGGACGAATACAGTCGTATAGTATGTCACCTGTTGGGGTTGGCTGTTCACTCGGCAGTAATTCATCTGACCGCCAGGTTGCTGCTCCTTTTTCTCCCCCACCAGTGATATTCCGTGGTACGGATGGATGTAACTCAGTTTGTTCAGTCATTCATCTGTTGAAGGACATCTGGGTTTTTCTAGAATTGGACTATTGCAAATAAAGCTCCTACAGGCATAAGTTTACAGTTTCTTTGAGTTCAACCTAGTTGTTTGTTTGAGATAAATGCCTGAGAGTGCAATTGCTAGGTCAGGTGTTCAGTTTTATACGAAACTGCCAAACTCTTAGAGGTGCGTGATAACTTCAATTGGCAGTTTTCCAAATGTTCTTTCATTTTCCTCTCTTTCAAGCCATTATCTCAATTAATTTTCCCAAACAGTGATTGCAGTTCTCCTACATCACAGATATCATACTAAGCACCGTTAACTATACTATCTTATTTAATCCTCATAAAATCTCTCCATAGGAGGGTCGATACCATTACTTCTCTAGAGAGGGAAACTGAATCAGTGTGTAATTAACTTGTTCAAGTTCATCCAGGTCATCAAGAGGCAGATCCAGCAGCTCATATTCTGTCTTGGAGTCAGTGTTGTTAACCGCCTTGCTAGACTGCCTTCCTACAGTGCGCTGAATGCATTGAGATATTCCCTTACAAAGTGTCCTCATTCTCTTCATGGCCTTTTTGGTGCTAAGTCACTTGAGTTGTTTCCGACTCTTTGTGGCCATATAGACTGTAGCCTGCCAGGCTCCTCTGTCCATGGGATTCTCTAGGCACGAATACTGGAGTGGGTTGCCGTGCCCTCCTCCAGGGGATCTTCCTGTTCCAGGGACTGAACCTCTGTCTCTTGCACTGTCTCCTGCGTTGCTGGCGGATTCCGAGGTAAGCCTCGCATGGCTTACCACTGAGCCACTGAGGAAGCCCCATGGCCTTTTTGGGGGTCCATTATAGCCTGCCTACCTACTGACACTCCCTCTCACCTATCCACGAATCCTCTGCCACTTTGGATTGTATTTGCCCATTTGCTTTTGACATAAATGAAGCCCAAGGCATTCCACTAGTTCGCAAGTGGAGGCTTAATGTTTGGCCTAACAGATCCTGCTACATGATCATTTGAGAAGGTCTTCACAGTGGAAGCAGTGAAGAACTACTGTTGGATGGTGTAGTGAGCTACACTGAGAATGAAGACTTGACGAGATTAAAAGAATCCCAGTACACTCCTGCAGCTTGTAGGTTTGTTACCCATGTGATCCCAAGCCCGTGTATCTAGCTATCAGTACCTAAGCTCAGAAGAGTCCCTGGCTTACCCAAGGAACCCATCTTTTCCTTGAATGCCTTCGTGTGTTTCAGACACAGTTCTAGGTCTCCAAGGATCCAGCTAGAAGACACTTAGCCTGCCCCTCTCAGGGTGCACACATTCATCCCAAGAAGGAGCCATGGAAACTGAACAGTAAAAGAATATCCAGGGAAAGAAGGAAATGCTCTCAATTGCTTATGGGATAGGAGACATTTTCTTCTGGAATGCACATGTTAAAATACCTAAATTCCTTTATCCCGAGAAAAAAGGCATTTCATTTTGTGCCAACAGCTAAACACAGTTTTTTGTTTTTGATTTTGTTTTGATTGGGATGATCCCAGGCTAACGGACCAAGGGTATGCCTGTATCTCCTCTGCGTTCTGCTGCTCAGCACACCCTACTCATCACCCGTTTGGCTGCCATCTGGAATACACTGCTTCCAAAGAGAGGGGGTAGAACATGTTCTCTTAGGTTCTATTACACAGTATTGGAAGAAGAATGGCGTGTTGTTTGACTGTTTCTCCAGAGACTATCTTCATGTGCTCCTTGTGTTTTTCAAACTCCAACTAGGAAGTAGTTGTGATGGCCGTGGCGAATGAGGGCTTGGATAGCGCCTCTCCACGTTAATTCTGATCTTTGCTGAAGCAATAGACTGTCCTTTCCTTGAAGTTCCACAGCAAGCTAAGAAATGTGTGCAGGTTTAATATAGTATATATAGTGATGCTAAGGACTAGTCAGATGTGAGTTTACTACCAAAGTTAAAAAAAAAAAAATCTAGTGGCAACTTTGGGTTCCATTGGAACGAAAACTAGAGTTTCATTGTGCTAAAATGTAGCACCAGATTCTTTGGTTGTATCTTGACTCCTCTCAAGTAGTTTGTCCTGTTCTATAGATAAACTGACTTAACATTTTAATTTTTCTGCTCAGGATCATATGGCTGGTGACAGGGCTTGTATGAATAACTGGTGGAGCCCTGGCTTGGAGTTTGGACCTTGCTTTGTGATGTCCTTAAGCCTGTTACTTCAGCCAGCAGTTGACGTTCTGGCTCATCAAAAGCAGATTATAAATAAAGATCACCCTTTACAAAAAAATAGCCAAATCCTAATAAACATGGCACTGGATTTTACTCCTAAACTTAATGAGTGGCATCTCTGGTTTCTCATGATGTCTCCTTGTTTTTAATTCTTTCTTTTCTTCCCAAAAGAAAAAATTAAAGCTTTTAAGCACCAAGGGTTGTAGTTGTGTTTTTCCCAGTAGAAATGCAGTGATGCAGAGTGAAAGTATGAGAGGCAGAGTTGTATGCTGCCGTTGAGAAATGATCTTCTGAGACATCTGAGTCATAAAACCGAATCAAGACAGTTAAGAGTGGAGGCTGCATATACCATAATCCTAAAAACGTTGAATGCCAGCAAAGGATTACGGTATTGGCCACTGTCACGTCCCCGGGAACATCAGCTGGAATGTGTAACACAAGATTTTTGTCGAATGAGACTAATGTTTGAAAAGTGTGGTGGAGAGTTCTGTGCAAAACTACTGAGAAGCAGCCAAAAAAAAAAGGAGCTCATGAATGATTGAGGCCTGGCCAGGAGAAGGGGAATTTGGCACCTATTTTAACAGGATGGGCTAGGTCTCCAACTGTTAGGTGCATCTGCGGTTTTCATGAGGAACACTGTGGGACCTCAGGGTGACGACTGTGCCAGCAAGAAGTTTTGTGTTTGAGCCCATGTGTTTCTAACCGGCAGTGTTCTTTTCTGCGGAATAAATGTTTCCGAGCACTGGTGTGAACATACAATGAAATTAACTAAACATCTCATCATCGAATGTGCAGTCAAGTTTTATTTTAAAATTTATTAACGCCATCATTTTCTGCGGCTTTGTGTTGACTCTTGACTTGCAAATGCGCTTCTTTGTCAGATGTGTCCCTTTGCAAGGGACTTTCACCAATGTTTGGCTTTATAGCTTGCTGTTTTAATTTACTCTGTGCTATAAATTTAATTTTAACTACCAATAAAAGTTTTAGGAATCCTATTTACATCTGAACAATGATTCAGCAACTAGAGCATATATTGTTTGCCATGGAATTGTCTAGTAAAAAATTTATATGATTCAGCTCACTCTAATGACTTAGATGAGTTATACATTTATCTGTGTGTCTGTTTATATTTCTTTCCTAATTGCCTTATACTTTTAGGACCCTATTCATCAACCTCAGTTATACAGGTGTATGTGGACAATCTCTTCCTCACTTTTTATTTTTAAAGGAAAAACACAATTTCTATTTGCTTCCAGATGTGTGTGTTGGCTATAAGATAAAAATCCCAAAATACTTAACAGACCATCTGGTGTCTTGGTGTTGAGTTTGTTGATTAAGTCCTTGATTACTGATTTCTAGTCTTAACAGAGGTAATCTTAACCCCCTTTGGATTTCTACTTTAAAAAAGTTGTTTGTGTTTTGTCCTATTGTTAATCTTTTTTTAGAACTTTCATGAACAGTTTTGATGGTAGATAGTACAAGCCTTGTTTATACGTTGATGCATTTCCTAGTTGATTGGTGATCGGATGTCTGAAAAGGCCCAATGAGGCTGGAGGATTAAGCTCATGGGACATAACTTTCTTGAGGAGATGGCATCTGGTCTGTATGGGAATGACTTTCCCTGGATTCATTGGCATTGAGCTTGAAGCTAAGCAGTTTCCATTCACCCACCTGTTGGAAGTTTGGGGGTATGTATGTTGAACTTCGTGAGTCACTTCTTAATGTCGTGGCTCTTGTGTATCTTGGACAGTGTTAAAAGCTTCATAAACATTATCCCCTGGAAGTCATATAAGAATTAAATGAATAGTGCTCTGATCCTCATTTTGCAGATACAGGGTGTGTTAGTTGTTGTCAGGGCCAATCTTCAAGTCTCCGTGTGCCTGGCTTTGCAGTTGGAATTTTCTCCCCAGTGCCACTCCGTGTTCTCTTGGATGGGGCACGTGCCGAGCCCCAGCTCTGTGCTGTGGGCAGTGGTTAAGGGGCCATAAAAGAACAAATGTGTCCCATCTCTGTCCTCTGTAAAACTTGCTCTGCTGGTAATGAAGCATTTTAAGGACAGTTAATAGTAATTTTTCTTTTCCTCTTTCTTTTTAGGATAGGCCATTGGACTCCCCATAGAAAGATTTTCATCCTCAAAGTCTCAGATGGAGTTCCTTAACCTCAACACCATTGTTGTTGCTGTTGTTGTTGTTTAGTCACTAAGTCATGTCTGACTCTTTGCAACCCCAAGGACTATAGTCCGCCAGGCTTTCCTGTCCTTCACCATCTCCCGGAGTTTGCTCAAACTCATGTCCATTGAGTAAGTGATGCCATCCAACCATGTCAACCTCTGCAATTCTCTTCTCTTCCTGCCCTCAATCTTTCCCAGCATTGGGGTCTTTTCTGAAGAGTCGGCTTTCCTCATCAGCACCATTGGGGTCCAGTAATTCTGTGCTGTGTGGAGCTGTCCTGCGCCTTGTGGGATTTTCAGCAGCATCTCTGGCCTCTACTCAGTTGATGCCTTTAAAACTTCCCCTGCCCCTCAGATGGACAACCAAAAGGATCTCCAGGCACTGCCAGATGTATTATGTCTAAGAAAGACACGGTCTCCAGACAGGCATAGAAGGGATATATTGTCCATGGTGTTTTGCTGTCTACTCTTTCACTTTATGTTGTGAACACTTCTCATTTCTTTTAAGTCTGCTTCTCCAGCAGGGTTTATAATGGATAGTACACCTTCTCAGCTATTGCTTGTCATTTTTAACAGCTGCAATAGTAATCCTCAGTTAACGGAACAATGTCTATCTTTCTGCTGGACATTTAATTTTTTTTTTACGGTTTTTTTTTTCCTTGTTCCTAGTAATGCTTTGATTTATTCCCCAAGTGTTCATTTATAATGTTCTAGGTACCAAGCATTCCTATTTTAGGTACCCAAGAGAGAACAAGTGAACAAAACCACCTCTGCCCTGAAGGTTCTTACAGTCCTGCTAGTATTTGTAGCTCGCCATTGTGTGTATCTTCCTTTGTTTGTTGGGGTCACTGTGCCCTGTGCTTTCTCCTATACCTGTCTGTCGTCTCCCACTCCGATTTCCTTTGCTCTTCTGGACAGCAGCTTTGTAGTGTAAGGGCTCAGCCTCAGTGAAAGGGAAGCTGTAGAATCTGCTTGCTTGTGAGATTAGAGTTAGCCTTGGCTCAGACCGCTCCCGGTTTTCTAGTGAAATCCACATGAGTCAGAATCTACGGGAAACAGCATGTGTATGCTTGGTTGACTGGGGGAGCTGTCAGGAAACATGTAAGGCTAATTAAGGAATTTAGTCTGTTATTAATACACAGAGAGTGACTGAATGGTGTCTTTCTTGACCTGCTTTTCTTGGCTGGCCTCATGGGAAGTCCCGTGCAGCACGGGAGAGGCATGAAGAGGGTGTGAGGTTGCCTGCCTTTCCTGAGTCTTTGGCCTTGGCAAATAACTTAGTCTCTTTGGGCCTCCGTTTACTCTTGTGCCTCTTAGAGTTGTTGCTCGATGTGGATCGGATGTGGGAGTCGTGTTTGAAATGGGGTCTGGGAAGTGGTGATCACTCCAGAAAATGGAGACTGGTGTTGTTCCCATTCCACCTTTGGGCAGCATTTTGCATCACCCTGTGAGTACCTGCTGTGGACATGCTGTAGAGCAGATATTTGCCATTCTTTCTTCCTTTTTTGTTTTTAATGGACCATTTTTTAAGTCTTTATTGAATTTTTTACAGTGGTTTTTTTTTTTTTTTTGGCCTCGGGGCATGTGAGACCTTACCTTACCTTACCAAACAGAGATTGAACCCACACCCTCTGCATTGGAAGGTGAAGTCTTAACCACTGGATTACCAGGAAAGTCCCTTGACATGCATTCTCATAGCAGATCAACATAGACGGAATTCTGTCCGTTTTTGCTTCATATATTTTGAGGCTCAGTTGTTAGTGAATATACATTTGTAATTCTGGTCTGTTGAGCATTCTGTCCACGTGACCTAGGGCTTTTAACTTCCAGCCTCTGACAAACAGAGGCTTCCTCTCTGCTTTCTTATCAGCTTGTCTAGATGTGAGGCAGAAGGGACCCTGGTTGCCTAGTAATCCTGCAGGTGGGATGGTTAAGTCTCTGAGGCCCGGTTGGTCCTGAGTTTCACATGGCGTGCTGTTGTTGTTCAGTCACTCAGCTGTGTCTGACTCTTTGCGACGCCATGGACTGCAGCATGCCAGGCTTCCCTCTCTTTCACCATGTCCCAGAGCTTGCTTAAACTCATGTCTATTGAGTCAGTGATGCCATCCAATCATCTCATCCTCTGTTGTCCCCTTCTCCTCCTGACTTGACTCTTTCCCAGCATCAGGGTCTTTTCTAATCAAATCAGTCTTCAAATCAGTTGGCCAAAGTATTGGCACTTCAGCATCAGTCCTTCCAATGAATATTCAGGACTGATTTCCTTTAGGATTGACTGATATGATCTCCTTTCGGTCCAAGGGACTTTTAAGAGTCTTCTCCAACCCCACAGTTCAAAAGCATCAATTCAAAAGCATCGACGCATGGCATAGCACTGCCTTAAAGACTGTTCTCTTTCCCTCCACTATTTCTCCTTATTTCATCTCTGATGCTCCTCTTACCAGCATTTCACCACATTTATAAGTTACATTTTTTCACATATTTGTTGACCTGCTCATGTATCTTCCTTTATCCTGTGGATTAATACAAGATTGACACTATCCATTTTGTTCATTTCTATACTCCGTGTTCCTGTAACAGTGCCTGACGCCAAGTAGTAGCTTGAAGATATGACTGAGTGAATGCTATTACTGAAACATCTCAGTCAAGGAGGAATGTCCGTTCAACTCAGTTGTTTCTCTGGATGGTGTGTTCAAGTTGATACGTGGTAATGCCTGGGCACACAGTTTGGTTGTTTCCCTCTTACTGGTGGATGCCATTCATTTCATCAAAGGGTTTCCATCAGCATCCCACTCCTGATGCAGAAGGTGAGGTGACACAGAAGTGGTCCAAGTCTTAGGGATTAGGAAATGTAGAACTGAATTGCTTGTTTAACCTCCAGTTTATATATGAATAATTTAAGAGCTGATTGTTCCACAAAATTGTAAACTAGCAAGAATGCATTTTAAGGAACACATCCTGTGGGGAATGGGTGTCCAGAGCAAAGAGGAGATACTAGTACCAATTACTTGACATTAATGCTGGCCATTCCCCTTCCTTGACATTATTTTTAAAAATTAACTTCTAGGAGTTTCTTCTCCAGGTTCAACCTCCTAATAGTTCACCCTGATTTTGTTTGATGAATCTATTAGAATTCAAATTCTATGTGATTTTGAAACACTAATTTTATGTTTTAGATGGATTGCCTGGATTGTGTTCAATATTCTTGTGTATTGAAGATATTTTCTTGTTTCTTTCCTTTCTAGCCTCACAGACTTTAATTTTTTTCATTATTTTTTTGCTTTTTGAAACACTGTTTTTACTTATTCTCCAACCTACTTTATACCAGTCACCCAGGCTAGAACAGTGAACCAAACAGATCCTGCCCTCATGGTGCTTATATTCTATTTAATAGTACAAGCTCACAGCTAGATTATTGTCTGTATCTTGGATTTGTTTTCGGAGAATTCATTATGCCCTCTTCTTCCTTGGATATGCTCTCTCCTTTTCCTCCAGCTTTTTTAGTTTAAAATGAAATCAGTTGATTAAAAATGAAATGAATACAGGAGGCTTTCAAGCAGTTATTCACAATGGCGCATTTGGGTTTTCTCTTCTTAGAGCTGTGGTTCACATGGCTGCTCAGAGCGTTATGTGGGTCTCCTTGTCCTTAGGCCAGTAGACAGCAGTCAGCAGCAGAGATGCCTGTGCTTTGCTTTCTGAAAAGTGGGCCGCGGAGCAGCTGGGTTTTACTTGGCTCGGCCTTTCTGCTGTTGGGCATGTGAGTGTTCACTTCCACAGTGGTTGCTGTGCTGTCTTGGGCACATACACTGAGTACCCACCCTGTGGATGTCTCTATGAAGAAGATATTCGGCAGATACAAAAACTCCAGGCTCTGTAATGGGATGGAAGGAGGACCTAACTTACAGCGGCTGTGAAAGCTGCCAGGATAGGAATATTCTAGCCTGGACCAAGTAGGTTACCAATGCCTGCGTCTTCAGAGCTGGTCTTGCAGTTGGACCTTGTGAGTCCACATGTCTCCCACAGGAAGGTGTCCCAGGGGAGTGACTACATGAAGTCTCAGGAACAAGTACAGGGTTATAGGAAGCACTGTGCTATCCTGATCAGGAGCTTGTACTGGCCCTACAGTTGGGTAGCTGTGGATTCAACTTCCAGTTCTGCCATTAACTATTTTCTGTGACCTTGGCAAAGCTGGAGGACACTTGGAGCTCATGTTCTATTTCTCCATCCCTCAATAGGGGTCTAAATGTCTAACTTAGCCACCCTGGTTTCTGTTGCCCCCTAACCCACCCCCATCAGTCACACTTGTGATTTCAAGTTTTATTTATCATTTATAGCCAAGATAGGTGTTTTTTGTTGTTGTTGTTAATTTCTCCAGCTTGGATACAGATTCTCTGAGAGTCAGGGAATTTATTCACTTTTTTTGGGACTGCTCTATCCCAGCACCCAGCACGTAATAGATAAAATATTTGTAGAGGAAAGGAATGTTTGCTAGAGGCTTGTGGTCATTATGCTGTGCTCCTTGGCCCATGTTTTTTTGCTGCTTCCAAGAAAGAATCATCTTTAAGTAAGGGCTCAGCCTATGTCTGTGTTTTAGACATGGACTCTGCCCTCTATGTCCTTGGTATTTAACTTCTGAGTCTGTCTTCAGACCAAGAATGTAACACTCATTCTCTTGGCCTGCTCTGGAGGATGTCTTTGGGAGTAGTCGCTGACACTTCTCTGCATGAGTTCTGCTGTCTTTTCTCCTGCCACCGCCTTATTTCTTGTTTCTATTTTTCTGACATTGCCCCACGGCCTGGCAGGGGCACCCTGGGACTCCTGCAGCTTCAGAGACCTGCTGATCCCTTACTTTTAAGGGTCCTGAGCTGTGACCTGATGAACATCAAAGACAGAATGCTGGTGGGGTTGTTGTTTTTTTTTTTAACTCCACAGCTGTCAGTTTGATTAGATGTTCTCAGGGCTTCATATAGGCATCAAAAATGTGTGTTTTCTTTCATCAGCAAAGGCAATGATTGTGCAGGTCCAAACAGTGCCTCTCAGTTGAGTACTTTCTAGTTTAATTTTCGACAGCTCTTGACCGACTGCATTCTGTTCTGTTGGAGAGGAAGATGGTTTGATGGTGCTGAGTACGTTTCTTAAAGTGAAAAAGACTTCGCAGATAGTTTCTCCAAGCAGTGAAGCGTAGAAGAGAGGAGAGTTAGAAAATAAGGACCTGTGTCCTGATTTTGAGCAGTTGCGCTAACTCCCCACCCTTCCTAAAAAAAAAAACCCTCAAGCAGACAAACATTAAAAAAAACACAAAACTTTTAAGTGTCAAATTCTTCCTCTGGCTGAAGAGTGGATAAGATTCTATATAGTTTGGCTAATAGATTTCATTCTGCGTGTCCCTGGTGGTTAACAGGTACAGACTGCTGGAACATTGTGCTGAGAAGGATTCTGAAGTCATATCTGAACCTGGTGGGAAGGTGTCATGATTGACTTATTTCTGGTGACTTTTTACCTGAATCAAATGATGCTAGTTTTTCATACCTGGGTGTCATGTAAAATTTCTTTAAAAAATTAAAAAGGACAAAAACCAAGTTCATTTAAATGGAAGAACTGAGTTGACTTTCTAAATAAGGATAGATGTGAATTATAAGGGAGCATGTCGATATGGTGGAAACCATGAACATAGTCTGAGAGAGAATGAAATTCTGGAAACATTAAGTAGATGACTGTTAACTTTCCTGACAGGATTGTTTTGGGGTTTTAGGACAGGTAGAGGTTTGTAATTTCTAAAAGCACGTTTGCGTTCTCAGTTGTGTCTGACTCTTTGTGACCCCTGGACTCTTATCCCGCCAAACTCCTCTGTCCATGTGATTTCCCAGGCAAGAATACTGGAGGGAGTTGCCATTTCCTACTCCAGGGGGTCTTCCCACCCAGGGATTGAAGGCACATTTCCTGCATTGTCAGGCAGAGTCTTTACCACTGAGCCACCTGAGAAGGCCTTTTCTAGAGTGCAGAGGCATTGTGTTGTGTTCAGTTCCTTTTTTGACTGAGGTTAGATCTGAACTCAAAACCTACTTAATCACTCTCTAAGAGGCTCTCGCCTAGAAAATCCCATGGACAGAGGAGCCTGGTAGGCTAAAAATATGAGGTTAAAAATATGCCTTTGCAGAATCAAAAACATTTATCTATGACGATACACATTTAGAAAACTATTAGTTAGAGAATAGATATTTCTTGCCTGGTAGGCTGCAGTCCATGGGCTTGCTACGAGTCAGACACGACTGAGCGACTTCACTTTCACTTTTTACTTTCATGCATTGGAGAAGGAAATGGCAACCCCCTCCAGTGTTCTTGCCTGGAGAATCCCAGGGAAGGGGGAGCCTGGTGGGCTGCCGTCTGTGGGGTCGCACAGAGTCGGACACGACTGAAGCAAGAGGCCTTACATACAGAGGCCTTGCCCTGTGCCTCAGTTTCTGTTTCATGAATATGGACAAAATAGGCATGCCTACCTAGTGTTCAGTTACAACCCAGTTCAGTTAGCTCGCTAGGCTCCTCTGTCCATGGAATTCTCCAGGCAAGAATACTGGAGTGGGTTGCCATTCTCTTCTCCAGGGGCTCTTCCCAACCCAGGGATTGAACCCAGGTCTCCCACATTCCAGGAAGATTCTTTACTGTCTGAGCCATCAGGAAAGCCCACATTCGACCGCATGTTGACAATAATGAGGATTATTGGACACAAGAAACTTAAAAGGATTCATTAAGCAGGTTTGAACATCCCCCCCACCCCCCTCCCCACTTTTAAAAAAGCTGGCCTTACTGATTGCTGATACTCTTCTGAAGTCTAACATTTTATTTATGTATTTATTTTTTGAAAGTTGGCCTTTTTTGTTTAAAGGAGTTATTTCTGGATGGAGGAGTTGCAGATCTTGACTTTGGTGAATATGTTATTTCTCTCCTAGTTTCTATATGCTCTTTCTTGTGCTTGTATATGTCTTATTTATCTGGCTGCCTGAGGCAGTTCAGAATATGTAAGTATTTATGCAGCTGAATATTTCTGAGAATTATGGCATCTTTGGTGAATAACTCTAGGCTGAGACATTTTATTATGCTATAAATATCAAACACTAAAAATTAAAAAGTAAGTTTATTTCATTTTTTTTTGGTAAATCCTACCCCCTTTATTTTGCAGAAAATAAGAGACTTTGTTTGCAAATCACTTAGCTTTTATTGTCCTTTCTATAGAGTGAGTAAAAGGTAGATATCCATTTGTGCATAGATATCAATATTCTTATGTAAAGAATTCAGTCTCAGACACTTAAAAACCCAGCACCTATGAAATAGTTCTGAAACATGACTGTGGAAAAGAGAATAATGGTTTAGGAACAATGGTCTGTCATAAAAAACAATCTCTTACAGTTTCTTTTCAAAACACCAATAATTTAAATTTTAATAGGTATAGGCCTAAAGCCTCATTAAGAATGAACTTCTTTCCTTGTAATCATACACATCTTGGTGCAGCTAACTTTTAATGAGATCTACTTAGCAGACCAACCGAAGAAACCAATTCTAAACTTCTAGGTCTCAATTTCTGGTTAATAGGCTTGAGTTTTCCTGAAGCTCTAATTTATTCTCATCAGGGTTATAAGTTTACAGTCATCTTAAAATATGTCCACAAATTCTTGATATTCCTTGTTTCAGGAGCTGAAGTTAATTCTCTTCTTATTGAGTATGGACTGGACTTAATGACACAGTTCTAAGGAAAAGAATATAGATGATAGTACCTTTATAGATTCAGTCTCTAAAGA
Source organism: Bos indicus x Bos taurus (assembly GCF_003369695.1). Lineage (NCBI taxonomy): Eukaryota > Metazoa > Chordata > Mammalia > Artiodactyla > Bovidae > Bos > Bos indicus x Bos taurus. The sequence goes on from NC_040097.1 coordinate 21,101,910, forward strand.
GACTTGGTGTCCTCAGTCACTCACTCTGGGGGAAGCCACCTGCTCGAGCAGCCCTTAGAGAGGCATGTGTGGTGAGAAGCAGGCCTTCTGCGGATAGCCATGTGAGTGTGGACGTGCATCCTCCATTCAAAGTCAGCTGCTTAAACTACAGCCTGGCTGACACCCCGACTGCAACCTCATGAGAACTCCTGTGCCAGAGCCACCCCCATCCCTGCCTCAACTAAACTGCCCTGAAATCCATGACCCACAGAAACGTGATAGTGTGTGTCATTAGAAGCCATTCTGTCCTGGGATAATTTGTCACACAGCACTAGATAACTAATACAAGTTAATGGTTGGGCCACATAGATAAGAACAATCAGTCATCACTGAATCCATAAGCAGATTCCTTTCCTTGGCACACTCTTTAAATGGAAGCCAGCAATGGTGGGGACCCTGAGAAAGTCCTTTCTAGAGCTAGAGCCGAGATCGTTTTGGGGTCAGATTGGGTACTTTGCACACACAACGATCTCTTCCAATTGCCGTTTTCATTGATCCCCTAAGAGACGATGGTCACTTGACACATCTGGCTGTCAGTCTGCAGGTAAACAAGGGAAGAAAGAGCAGGTGCTCTGGATGCAGAATAAAAACATTGGCTTCTGGTTTATCTTGAAGTCTCCAGTTGCTTCTGAAGTGATGCATTTATGGAGTTTTCTATCTCATTGGAAATAACAAGAATATTGACATTCCACTCAGACTTGAATTGCACTTGCCACCAAGAGCACAGTGTGTCTGTGCCATTAACTTCTGAACGTCTGGTGTCATGGAACATGGAATGGACATCATCATGTGATTTTGAGCTGGTGATAGAATCTCTTTGAGCCTCCATCTTCTGCTCTGTGTAATGGGGATAACTAATTCCTATCTCGCAAGGTTACTGCAAGGTCTGGAGACGATGTGTTTAAAGCAGGTCCTGGAATGAATGGCTGACAGGAGGTGGGCATATGTTTCTCAAAGTCCTCAGAATTCATTCTGGTTGTGTTGGTCTGAGAATGAATGTGAAACTGGTCATGTTGCACTTTCTGCTTTGGCAGAATGAGTCTGGGTATTTTAGTTCCTTAAATTGTCAGTGATGAGCTCAGAAAGTGAACGGATGGATTTGATTTCATATATGTATCATATTAAGTGGATTATCACCAGGCTTCCACTCTCCAAGTTCCTTTCCGTCGAGCTGATGTCACACACCCTTCTCATTTCCAAGAACGTTAACATGGCAGCTCTGAGTCCTAGTTATCCACAGGAAGCGACATTCCTGGGCCTCATTTATGGGACGACTGGGAGCAGAGCTGTCAATACTGATGGCCACCTCCTGTTCGTAGAATCTTCAGTCCAAGAGGCTGCCCAGATAATTTTTCTTTCACTAATATTGTTTTAATCAAGTGATCTCGTAGAAATCTTGGATATTCAGTAAAAACACTTCTACTTTTTTGCTGTAAATAATACTTATGAATGATAGTTTCCATTTCGAGGTTAAAAAAAGGAAACATGGAAAATAGTAGGAATTGTCTGTCTAAAGGGTTATAAGAAGTTTAACCAGCTGGACATACACTATTTTTGTGTTAGTTATGTTTGTTTGGGTACTTCTGGCGAATAACTTTCTGATAATTCTTAGCACTAATATTAGTATCACCCCTGTTTGAATAGGGATTGTCATAGGGGGATTTATATTTAATGTCAGATTTTTTTTCTTAGTATCTGTATATTTTATTGAACTATAGTTGACTTACAATGCTTTGGGTGCACAGCAAGGCAGTTCATTATGTATACACATTATACTACTTTTGAAATTATTTTCCATTGTAGGTCATTGCAAGATATTGACTATAGTTCCCCGTGCTGTACAGTAAACCTTTGTTGCTTGTCGCATGTCTATTTTTTTTTAATTAGAAATCTAGCATCCTATTCATATTAAATAAATCCAACAAGTGCAATCAAAATGTCAAATGTTTTAGTTAGAACAAAACTGGTAAGTTTCTAAAATATATATATTATACATACTATTCCCCGGTGGTTCAGTTGGTAGAGAATCCACCTGCACTGTAGGAGACCCAGCTTCTGTCCCTGGATGGGGAGAATCCCCCGGGGAAGAGTATGGCAACCCACTCCGTTATTCTTGCCTGGAGAAGCCCATGGACAGAGGAGCCTGGTGGGCTATAGTCCATAGGGTTGCAAAGAGTCAGACACGACTGAGCGACTAAGCATACAAATGCATGTATATTATTATACATATGTGTACAAAAGCTTTTCTACTATTCTTGGTAAAGGCTTGGGAATGTCAGATTTTGTTCTGTGTGGTTTTTTTTTTTTTTTTTTTTTTGTATTGCTGGGCAGTGAGGTTAGGGGTGGAAAGGAAATCTTGTGTTGTAGGTGGGGGTCATCTTGATTTGCGAGCTCTTTCCTTTATACTGTTTAGAACTGGAGAACCTAGAAGAGGTAAGAAATGTGGATCCAAGAAATACATTGTCTGACCTTCTGCAATACTTGCCTTTCTCTGTGTTTTCACTGTCCTCTTCCTGGAAATGTGATTTTCAATCTACTGCAGAAAGCCAGAGAAATAGGTTTGTTTTTCTCAGTGGTTCTTTTATAAAGATGTGTGTACCTTTTATGGAAGCCCAGTTGCTAGTTTGGTCTGAATTCTGACTTTAAAAGTATAAAGCAAAGACACTGAGTTAAAACACACAAAGACATATTTAAAGGTTTTATTTTTCTAAAAATCAAACATACAGTTCTTTTACTGGGAATTTTATGTGTGAATTCGAGAAGTCCCCAGAATCACATCAAATAACATTATATTGGAAAGGATAGAAATCTGGTTCTTGACGCCTCACTTTTCTTCCGTGTTAGTGGCTAATTACACAGGGAATCAGAGGCAGGTGGCTGTGTATCTTACTTGGTAAATAAAGAACGAGGTTAACCTCTCCAGAATGCTGGTGACTATTGAGTTTGGGCAGAAAATCCTATAAAAGAGAAGGAGCTGCAGAGTTTAATAAACTCCCAGGAGCTTGATAAAACCTGTGTTCCTCTTATGCTGGCTGGTCAAGATCAGGGCACCGCTGCTGAGCTGTAGAAGGCTCCTTCCTTGTTTGAAGGTGATGAGTTTTCTCCCCTCCTGCTATCTGTCTGAATTACTTCTGGACCTGATGGAGATGGGGACTCTCTTTTGATAGCAGTTCAGAGACTCTGGATATCTTATTTCTCTGAAGTTAGACCTACCAGTCTTCATATGCCAAATAATTTCCACTTCTGCAAAGAGTGTGTAGTAAACCTGCCGAGGTTGTTTTCAGTTCTCTGCTGTTAGTTGCTTTGGGTCCCTGATTTCTGGAGCAGGCAGACCACCCTCACCCCTCTCTGTGCTATCTTTTCTGATGTCTGCCAGTGGACCGAAGGGAAACCAACTTTGTAGCGTTGTTATATAGGTGAAGTGAAGTGATAAACACATTGTCCTTGATAAGTGATTTCTACCATTATTGGTTTTCTCAAAGACAAAGCAGGGTTTCTCAACCTTAGCCCGACTGCCATCTTGGGCTGGATAATTCTTTGCTGTTGCGGAGCACCTATATGTACCATAGGATGCTGAGCAGCCTCACTGATCTCTTTCCACTAGATTCTGGTTGGAACCTCCTTCCCCCTACTTGTGATACCAAAGATGTTTCCAGACAGATTTGGTTATGATCACCTATGACAAGGTACTTTGGAAAGTCTGATGTCAGATTTTTCCCTTTGATCCAAAATGGTGTAGAAGTTGGAATGAATTGGGTGACTTTCATTTACTATTACCTTCTGTATTTAGTAAAGAAATTCTGTAATGGTAATATGTACTCATTCATTCGATTGATGATTTAAAAGGTGATTTTATTAATACTTAAGCCAAGCCGTTTGCTACTTCCTCTTGCTTGAGTTAAACTAGCATTAATTGCTTTGGGGTAGACTTTGAAAATAATAGGAGTAATGTTCTCCTGTGACTGCAAATAGTACTAGAACAACTCAAATCCAAAGAGAATCATAAAAATCTTAAGAATAAGTTCAAAAGGTAACCTCATTTCCAACAAACTGAAAAGAAGTTAGTTCTGTTTGCCATTTTAACCTCCATAAATCTCTTTAAAAAATTTGTTTCTCAGGTGTTGACATAGGGATGAAGAGAAAATTTCCAACTTCTCCTAGAAAGTCTGGCATCTTTAACATAGGCATAGTAGAAATAAAAATATATGTATTTGGTACTGATTCTGGGATAAAGATATTAGTCACATTAAAAATAATGCTTATAGTGAACTTTATGGTACCTCATGTGAAGAGTTGACTCATTGGAAAAGACTCTGATGCTGGGAGGGATTGGGGGCAGGAGGAAAAGGGGATGACAGAGGATAAGATGGCTGGATGGCATCACCGACTCGATGGATGTGAGTTTGAGTGAACTCCAGGAGTTGATGATGGACAGGGAGGCCTGGTGTGCTGCGATTCATGGGGTCTCAAAGAGTCGGACATGACTGAGTGACTGAACTGAACGGAACTGAATATGTACCAGCTTCTGTTTCTGTATTAATTCTCTTGCTTCTCAGAATAATCCTATGAGGTAGGTTCTGTCTCAGTGGCATCTCTCTCTGCATTTTATAGACAAGGAAACCAAAGCCAAAAAAAAAGTAACTTGCCCACATTTACTTCACTATTAAGTGGCAGCTTATATCTTTAACCTCATTTCTATGAATTCTAGGACTTGATTCCCAAGACCTGGGGTTGGCAGATCACAGCCAGTGGGCAAACATCTGCCCCCCTGCTTATTTTTGTTAATAACATTTTATTAACACAGCCATACTGTTTGTTGACTTGCTGTCTGTGGCTGTTGCCTTGCTACAGTGGCGAAGTTGAGTGGGTACGACAGAGGCCTTGTGGCCACCATCTGGGTTCTTTACAGAAAAAGTGTGCCCATTCCTGCACAAGATCAAGACTGTTCTCATCCACTGATGTGGTCCATAAGGGTAGAAAAATGAAAGAAATCATACTTCTATTAACTTTTAAATAGTTAGCTAACATTCATCTTATACATTGAAGGTCCAAGGATTTGGTGTCATTCTTAGCGTTATGGTGGATGTCAAAGTGTTACAGGCTGCATCTCTTCTTCAGGGCATTCCCAGCAATTCTTTCTGGGAGAGGGGAGAGGAATACATAGAATAAATATGTGAAAAATGGGAGAGAGCTTGGCAAGACATATAGAGAGACACTTGTCAGTGAGTGTGTAATTAAGGCACGGCAGAAATGGGAATGGGTGTGGACAGAATTGCTTTACAAAATGGGCTTCAACTCCTTGCAAAATTTGAAAATCGCCCTCTTCAGGTTTCCATTCTTCTTCAGGCTTTTCTGCAAGAGCTTCAGAATAGAAACTGATCGCCTGTGGATTTTTTTTTTTTTTTTTTTGGAAAGTACATGGTGGCCTGAAGGGTGGATCTTTATAACACCATGGCTCAAGGTTGGGGGAGGGAGAGACAAGAAATGAGTTTCTTTTGTCAAATCAGAAATTATGCAAATTTTACAAAAAGTATTAGAGGAAATGTGTAAAGCTTTAATTGGTTTTATGGTTTTATCGCTTTCTTTAAAAGGTTACTTTGTGAGCATTACCCTCCGCTGAACGCTGTAGACACTTCCTGAAGTTTAATGAGATCTTTTAGTAAAAGCACAACAAATGTGACTCTTCAGTATTTTCAAGAGATGATATTATTTTGGGCTAAAAGTATGTTACGGGAGGCTTCATTTACCAGGAGGATTCACTCCACCACACAAGCACTTCTTTATCTGAAATTACTATGAGCTGCAGCAATAAGGCTTTCTGCTCACACCTATTTCACGGAATACTTATTTAGTATATATTAAATCAACGGTGGCCTAATTTTTTTGGCTCTTTTATTACGCTGACTTTTACTTAATGTAGAAATGCTTTATAATTATAATTCTGTCCCTTGGTAAAACTAACACTGTGCATTGCATTCTTATTATTGACAACTCCTCAGTCCTTGTGAGTGAAGGATTCTAGCCACTCTCTTGAATTGGTTATTTGCAGTTTTTATTCATGGTTGAGGGGGGACTAATCAAAACTGATCTTGCATAGATCAAAACAGAAATAAAAGTGCAGAACGGTTTGTTTCAGCGGAGATTTTTTCCTTTGCCTCCCTTCCTCTGGGATTGATGGGTAGTGTTTGTAGTTTAGAGCTTGAGATGTTATGGGTCGCTCACTGAGACCCAGAATTGAGTCAGAAGGACCAATTCCAAACAGTGGCATGCTTGGGTGCTTGTCTCGTTACTGAGAGGGTGGAAGGAACACTGAGCATCCTCATAGTAACGACAGCACAGTGACACCTGCTTCCTGCCCATGGCTGTCAGGGGTTGACTTATCCTAAAATCAAGTTCTTCTTAAAATTCTTTCAGGCCAGCAAGGTGTCATCTAAGGATGCCAAAGACTTAACTCATTCTCAGTGGTCTCAAAATGTCACCATGGCTCTTAGATATACCAAAGTTATTCTTAAGAACACCTTGCTTGGGAGGAGTGCGTTTTGTAATATTTGTTTAAATTATGTTACAAAGCTTTGCGGACTTGTAATCTGCGTTCAAAACAGCATTATCTGCCCCCATATTGATCAGCATCGCATCTTTTACTTGCTTATCTCTGCTTGCCATATGGTCAAACTCCAAAGCTAGACCTTGAGGAGACTCACTAACTCATTACCTCTCTGACATGAAATATAAACCTTCCTGAAGGGGACTGGCTGTGGGAGACAGTATTTAAAATCTCTTTCAGGCCTACTGTGTGTTCCTGAGTCCCAGTCAGAGGCATTAGCCTTAATGCAGATTCTCATACAACAGGCACAGATTTGTAATGGGTGAGTTTATGCTGCCATTTAAAAATGGTTGCTTTGTTTTTCTGAGACATAATTAAGTAGAACAGCAGAGAAGACCCTCTCCTTGACGTTTTTTGTTCTCATTGTGGTTGTTGAAATCTCAGCCTTCTCTGGACTCGCCCTTACCTGGGGGAGATATGAAGGAAAAACACTGGAGAACTGGAGGAATTGGGCCAGGTAAGGCAAGGTTCAGTTGACTCCAGTTGAGAACATGATGGTCTCCAGGCTGAAATGGGATCCTCGAGAGACTTAGATGTTCATGGGAAGCCATTTTTTCTCAGTGATTTGATTGTTGTTTGAGGTCTTAGAATTTTCCTTGACATGGGGTGAAAGCTTTGCAGAGAACACTATTTCTTAGAGCACCTTCATGGTTTGAAGAATGAAAGTTATCAGTTGTCTCTGTGTGTAAATAAGTCGCTCAGTTGTGTCCAACTCCGTATGTAAAGCAAAAGTTGTCCCTGCTTCTAAAGCCAGTTCTTCCTACTTTCTCAAAGGAACTAAAATTACTATGGAGTCGTGGCTTGGTCAAGGTTCTTTCTAAAACTCTGAATTTTTTGGTAAATAATCAAGAACCTGAATGATTCCATAGGATAAAATACTAGATTTGAGACTTTTCAAAGGTGGGATCCCATTGTGATATTTCAGCCTGCTAAATGAGGGCAATACATGATAGATGTTACTATGTGGGCATGCTCAGTTATGTCAGACTCTTTGCAACCCCGTGGACTGTAGCCCTCCATGCTCCTCTGTGCATGGGATTTTCCAGGAAAGAATACTGGAGTGGGTTGCCATTTCCTGCTGTAAGGGATCTTTCAAACCCAGGGACTGAACCATTGTCTCCTGTGTCTTCTATCTTGGCAGGTGCATTCACTGAGCCATCTGGGAAATCCTAGTTGCTATAATTCAGCATTGAGTGTAAACTTGGCTTTAGGTATCAGACTGAGTAGAAAATAAAACCTTATGTGATCATCTTCTTAAATATGGAACTCTGAAATAGCACTTGATTGGATGGGAAATGTTGACTTGAGTAGAACGATCTGGTTACTGATTGCTATTACCTCCTCTTTCAGTGTTGGATTTTACTATTACCTTATGTTATTATTGTTTCATTGCTGAGTTGCTAAGTTATGTGCAACTCTTTTCAACTCCATGGACTGTAGCACACCAGGCTCTTCATAGATGGAATTTCCCAGGCAAAAATATTGAAGTGGATTGCCATTTCCTTCTCTAGAGGATCTTCCTGACCCTGGGATTGAACCTGAGTCTCTTGCATTGGCAGGTAGATTCTTTACTGCTGACCTACCACGAAGTGTAAATGCATACTCTATTTATCTTTTTTTAAATTAATTTTTATTAGACTATTGTTTTATGACGTTGGAATAGTTTCTGATGTACAGCAGAGTGAATCAGTTATACATATACATGTACCCCCTGTTTTTTAGATTCTTTTTCCATATAGGTTCATATAGTATTAAGCACAGTTCCCTGTCCTCTACAGTAGGCTCTTATTAGTTACCAATTTTATATACACTAGTGTGTATATATCAGTTCCAATCCCCCATCCTTTCCCCTCTGTAACTGTAAGTTGGTTTTCTGCATCTGTGACTCTCTTTCTGTTGTGTAAATAACATGCACTATTTTTATGGGGTAGAGGCAGAAAGAGAAGAGTCCTCATTCTTCCAGAAAGTTACACTGATGTGGTGCTGGTGTCTGTCTATTTAGCGCCTCTTTGTTGCACACCTGTTTGTTGAATTGGTTGCAAATGAATTTAAAATAATTTTATTTTGACCTTTAATTTCCTTTTTGCAGTGTCTCTGTCACCTTATATGAAGTAGTTGGAGAAGTCCTGGAATGTCTTTCAAACTCTGAACGGGAATGACACTTTAGAAGTTGCCAGCCAGTGTCGCTAGGTGGTAATTCTTCTCTGTGTGCGTGTCATGGTTACAGTCTGCTTTCCCCCCCCCCTCTAAAAGAACAATTATATTCAAGAAATTTTCTGGCGCGTTTAAAAACAGCTGGGTGAAAGTCATTTTAAATCCCCAAATCCAACACATTAGTTCTTTTATGCATTTAATTAAGCAGAAGTTAAAATAAATTAGAACAGAAGACATTCAGTGCTGATTGTTGAATCAACAAAGCAGGAAACAGCCTAGCATTACCCTACCACAGATGTCTGTCACTCAGCACTGCCGCCCTATAAATTTGCATCAACTCTTAACATTTTTTGAATAATGATTTCTTTTCTAGTAAAAACTGGCACGTGATGTATAGCAAGCAAGGTTATTTATACAAACTTCATTTCTGCATTTGCGTTCTTGCCTGCGTACATACTATCTTTTTCCGCTTATAATACCTTTACATTGCTGGATCCTTTTTGGGTAGGGGAGGGGGAGACTAACCTAGAATGGTAAGATTTAGCTAAGACTTAGCAAATACATAAATAAGATATATCAGTACATTTGGATCTTTATTAGTGGAGACGACTGCTGAGATTGTTTCCTTTTTAGTATTAAAATATTCTTAAGGACAAGATGAGTTTGAGTTTGACTTTATAATGTAAGTACTGTATGATTGGTTCATTATAGGAGTAGTTGATTAAAAATACACCATCTGGAAACTTGGCCCTATATTCTCCTCACCCATAGCTATCAGTGTTAACATTTGGGTGACATTTACTTTTTTTCCTAATATGTATGTACTTTTGACTTTTTAAAATACAAGATTATGCTTTATAGGCAGCCTTATATTACCTTTTCCCTCCATTTAATAGAATTTCACAGTTGATATGGTATTTGGTATTGCCTTTCAAATAATTGAGGGACACCATGACTGAGTGACTTCACTTTCACTTTTCACTTTCATGCATTGGAGAAGGAAATGGCAACCCACTCCAGTGTTCTTGCCTAGAGAATCCCAGGGACGGGGGAGCCTGGTGGGCTGCCGTCTCTGGGGTCGCACAGAGTCGGACACGACTGAAGCGACTGAGCAGCAGCAGCAGCAGCAGCAGCATGAGGGTATGTCTAGTGTTTCTGCTGAAACAAGATTTAGGCTTGATTTTTCAAAAACTTTCTTCAGCTGGGTAATGGGTACATAAAGATTTCTTATACTCTTATTTTGCACAACTTTTGAGTTTTCTTTAATAAAATACTTTGTGTGTGTGTGTCAGTGATAAACATCTTCCCAGGTCTGTAGATGAACAGCGCTGTCATTCAGTCATTTGAACCGCATGTGATGCTGTTAACAGCATGGACCCTAATTTGTAGCATAGTTATAATGTAACCGTCATTGACTTGTTAGATCACAGTTTTAGGGTCATTCTTGGAAATGGATGCAAACTTGTTTGGTCATTCTCTTAAGAATTTATTGGTTAAAAAAATTTTTTTTTCATTAATCTCCAAGGAATCTTAAGTTCTGATAACTATAAAGATGAGCACCAGAAATCTTTATTTAGAAAAGTTAATAAAGTTTATGTTCATTGAAAGGACTGATGCTGAGGCTCAAACTCCAATACTTTGGCCACCTTGTGCAAAGAGTTGACTCATTGGAAAAAACCGTGATGCTGGGAGGGATTGGGGGCAGGAGGAGAAGGGGACGACAGAGGATGAGATGGCTGGATGGTATCACCGACTCGATGCACATGAGTGTGGTTGAACTCTGGGAATTGGTGATGGACAGGGAGGCCTGGCCTGCTGCAGTTCATGGGGTCGCAAAGAGTCGGACACGACTGAGCGACTGGACTGAACTGAACTAAACTTGTGTGTATATGGGTCAACCATTTTTAATCTGTTTCCCCAGTTAATGATTGAGAATTCTGAGTGAGGAATATCATGTATTCCATGAACCTCAAAGTTAATTTGGGTAAGAATATATTGTAGCAACTTTCCTGGTGGCTCAAACTGTGAAGAATCTGCCCCTAATGCAGGAGACCCTGGTTTGATCCCTGGGTCGGGAAGATCCCCTAGAGAACATGGCAATCCACTCCGGTATTCTTGCCTGGGAAATCCCACGGACAGAGGAGCCTGGCAGGCTACCGTCCATGGGATTGCAAAGAGTCAGACATGACTGAACAACTAAATATGGCTGGTGGGCTGGTGGGTGAGGAGTCACCTTGCAATGCAGAGGATGTGGGTTTGATTCCTGGTCAGAAAGCTAAGACCTGCCCCCCGCTATGCCCCAGGGCAACTAAGATCACGAGGCACAACTGGAAAGAACCCTGCATGCCACAGCAAAGATTCCCCTTGCCACAGCTAAGACCTGACTCAGCCAAAAATAAATACATATTATAAAAAGAATATCAATTACTACTTCATACATGAGCTTAAATATGGGACAGATTCTGTGCTATATATGGTACTTGCTTCATCCAACTGAATCTTCACAATGGTCTCAGAGGCGGTTTCTAGTCTTCCCATTTTTCAGATGAGAAAATGAAGCTTAGAGTGGTAAAGCAACCTGCTCAGTGAAGGCAACCCTGCTAAATACAGATGTTTGAACACTATGCGTGTATGCATGCTAAGTCAGTTCAGTCGTGTCCGACTCTGTGGGACGCTATTGACTGTAGATTGCCAGTCTCCGCTATCCATGGGAGTCTCCAGGCAAGAATACTGGAGTGGGTTGCCATGCCCTCCTCCTGGGGATCTTTCCGATCCAGGGATCGAACCTGCATCTCTTATGTCTGCTGCAAGGGCAGGCAGAATCTTTATCACTAGCGCCACCTGGGAACCATGTAGTCAACCGTTTAATAGTCTGAATCAAAATCTCAGTGGATCTGTGGTGAAGGTTTGGTTGATGTGTATTTACTTACTAATTATAATGTATGCAAATGGAGTGCCCTGGATGTTAGCCCTGGGATTACCTGTCTAAAAGTTTCTTTGGTATTCATGCCTTAGTTGCTAAACCTTAACCTCATTCCATTGTCATTCTCTCTTGATTTGGAATAAATCTGACTTCTAAGGTGCAGGGTCCCAGAGTGGTAAAGCGGCTTGCTTGTGTGTTAGCAGTTTCCGAAAACTGGCAGCCCCTCTTTGATGTGGAAGACGTAGAACAGACATCAGTTATAAACAGTGTTTATGATTCCTGGGCCATGCGATGGGAGGGGAAGGGAAGTGACTGGCAGAGTTTTGAAAGGTAGCTTCTGTTTAGCGATTTCTCCGAATTAAAATTCATGAAGGCTGTTTGGGAAATTCAATACCCAGAGGTACAGACACCTCGTTTGGAAACATTGCTAGCAGTGCATAGGGCCTGAGCAGAGCCTCATGTAGAGCAAATGGGCTGCTTAGTCATCATTAGACATAGGGTGCAGGCCAACCGGTCCACTGGGGCTGTGGCTGGGAGTAGCTGAGTCCTCTTGGGCAGCTTCCAGTCATCGTTATGCCAAAGCCATGGGTGCCATTGACCGTCCCAGAGCTGAACCAACACGATACATGTAAAATGCCTTTTTGAAAACCAGTAGCTGCGAAAACCATTGAAAATACCTGACAGGGTAGCCTGGTGAATTTTTAAAAATGGATGAAGGGGTTAAATAAATGTTCATGTTTGATCCAGGGAAGAAGTCATCAATGTGTGTTTTAAAACGACTGCTCAGTAGTCTAGCTCTTTACAAATAAAGTTGTCTGAGTGCACGGAGTGAGAGTCAAGAATAGGGAGGAGCCAGGTGGGATTAGAATTGTCAGGTACAATCTAATGGGATTTCCCTGCATCCTCCTCTTTATTTTGAAAGAAATTATGTCCGTTGTAGCTTTTCCCTTTCTCTTTGGGTCTCTGAGCTTTCTAGCTCTAAGTATCATTCAACAAGAGGGACACTGCCGAAATAAAAAGTTCACTGACTCAGAACCCGAAGTGCATCTCCCGTCTGGGCTTCCAAGTTCCTCACTTTATCATCCCATGTTTTCAGAAAAAAATTTCCTGAGCTATTTCGCAATCCTGTTATAACCACGTGCCACTTTGATAACTATTGAAAGTAACCCTTTGTTCTTCCACTTTCAGTTGGTAGGTTGACTGAAGCTTTATTATTTTTATGTATTTAAAATTTTTATTTTCTTTATTAGACTGCACCTGTCTCAGTTGCAGCAGGCAGGAGCTTCTAGTTTTGGCACGCGAACTCTTAGTTGCGGCATGTGGGATCCAGTTCTCGGACTGGGGATTGAAACCGGGCCCCCTGAATTGGAGGCGTGGAGTCTTAAACCCCTGGACCATCAGGGAAGTCCCTGAAGCTTTATTTTTGTTTTCCAAAAGAAAATGCCTGTCCTAGAACCTAGTATACTCTTTGATACTGTATTTTCCACCCCTAAGTTACAGATGCCTCTGAATGTCCACTCTTCAATACAAATCTCTGTATTAGATTGTTTTTTTTTTCCTTTTCCTTACTCATGTACTTTTCTGGAATAGTGGCTTTCTTTTCTCCCCCTTTAATGAAGATAATCATCACTAAGTTAAATTTAAATGACTAGGAGAAAGAGAGATATTCACGAGGACCCGATACTCAGCAGGCTGAGGTGGTTGTAGAGTCTGATAGAAACACTGCAAGACTGTGCCATAGTCAAATTGGATACTTTGGAAAGCTTGCTGCCTTAGGGATGGACGTGTATGAAAAGTCCCAAATGGGTACATTAATTGATTTTGATTACATGACTCCAAAGCTCGAGCATTTCAAACTGTTTTCAAGCTAATGGCTGCCGCATTTGGTAAGGGATCCAACTGTGCGTTGAGTTCATTATAAAAGGAGCTCTTGATAACTCATCAGGACGACAGGATGCATGCTAGCTTTTTTGAGGAGTTGTTTAGTTTCAGTGGAGCTTGTATTGTTTTTCCTTAAAAGATTCTATACATTTTGCACCCCTGCCACCAGCCAGATGAGAGTGACTGTGGTTGGCACTCGAAGAACCTTTAACAGTGTGGTCGCAAAGTTTCCTTGTTAAGATTCCAGCTAACCTCTGTAATCAGAGGTTCACTGGGTTTAACCGAATTTGATGGAAAGTTTAGGAAGATCCCCAGCAGAAGTAAAAGTCCTTGATACTTTGCCCCCATCATCTTGTCCTACTTTTCCTCAACTGCCCCGCTACTGGAACATTTTCTCAATTTCGATTGTCCCCTTAAGCAATGTACTAATTAGACATTACAATTTCCCAGCCTCTCAATCCCAAAGCAAAACTGATGAACACAGCAAGCCAAAGCATTTGGGCTAGAAAAGAACAAAGACGTGCCTGCTGCAGAGATTTGAAGCTGGAGTCAATAGTGGGAACCTGAGTAGGGTGACCATATGTCCCATTAATGCCAGCTTGTCCTTGTGTAATTGTTAACAGTCCCTCCTCTTCACACTCAAAGGCATCCTGTTTTAGCTAATTATTTGGGCATCATAGGAGAGGGTGAGGGTGAGTGAAGTAGGCTGCTGGGGGGTGGCAGGATGTGGTGTATGGATGGGTCCGCATCTTGGGGGGGTGTGTGTGGTGGTGGCTGGCACTCTATTGACCAGCAGTGCCCTGGCTGGTTGTGTACCCAGTGTTGCCCAGTTGAGTCTCAAGAGAAGTCAGAAATCTGGATTTTTAGGCAGAGCTTTTAAAGATTTTAAACTGTTGGCAATTATTTAGCTTTATAATTAATTTTAATTAATTAAAAGTATTCAGCTTTATAATAAACTGTGCAGCAGGCGAAATATGTGGGTGACCCATTGGCTGCTTTTGAAGAAAGTCCTCTATTTCCTTCAAAAACCGAAAGGAAAACAAAGCAAAACTCAGGAAACCATAGACACAGGTGATAAAGAGGGAAAAAAGAAGACATGGATGGATACCAGCCTCTAATATGGGATTCATTGGTGAGCAGACTTTTCCTTTGCCTATTTCTGATCATTAGCTTCTGGTACAAACGTGCTGGGTGGCAATGAGTAGAGATGCAGGATCAGTAGAATAATGCTGGCGCCCGCCTGGCTTTTGGTGTCTATGTATAACCTGCTGGGTGATGGAAATTTGTACACGGCACATGGCAGGTGCCTCATGGAATGTCTTTAATGGGAAATAAGAGTGGAATAGAAATCATTATTTTTCACATGTGGCCATGGCTTGTAGGTCGTGAGTTTTTGTTTCTTTCCACAACGTGTTTTGGGTGAACAGCTTTGCTTTTGTGTCCGGTTGAGTTAATCTTATATCTTTATGTTCTTCAAAAAAAAAAAAAAAAAAAAAAAGTAGTAATGTCCCGGCTTCCCTGGAGCCATTTCTGTCTTTGTGAAATAGGCGATTTAAGGTCTATCCCGTCCTAAAAGCTTTTAGCCTGTGAAAAGCTTCTTTTCTTGCTTTTAAAACCTTTACTCTATGTTTAGAATAAATGGCATTCCTGGGTCTGTTAAATAGGCAGTTAATAATGCCATGGAAGCTGCCCATTGTACAGCCAACCATAAAACTTGCTCCGAGGGCAGGACATGTATTGGAATATTCTGTAATAATCAGATGCTGAAACATTACAATCAGCCGTGACCCTACAATCTGCATTCTTAATTGCAGTCTTCATTTACAGTGCAGTATTGATCTGCTTTTAGTAGTTTGTCCTGAAGGTTGACTGGATTTCGGTAATCTATTCATGTCAGAGTGCCTGCTAGGACCAGCTTTAATTCAGCTCCTTAGAGGCATCCTTGTCATAGGGATAAGTCTACATTTGTTTCACCTTGATGTATTTCCTAATATATGGTTCATTCTCTGGGGATAGTTTTTCATTCCTCTTTCATAAAATGTGGATTATAAGCACTCACGCCCCATGTAGTTTTTTTATTAGTTTGTGGCTGTGCTGCGTTTTCGTTGCTGCGTGGGCTTTTCTCTACTTGTGGCGAGTGAGCCTGTCTCTCGTTGCGGTGCACGGGCTTCTCATCGCGGTGGCTTGTGTTTCGGAGCACAGGCTCTAGCGCGGTGGGCTTCAGCAGCTGCGGCACAGAAGCTCAGCTCGAGGGCCCTAGAGTCTCAGACGTCAGTAGTCGTGGCCTGTGGGCTCTATAGAGTGCAAGCCCAGTGGTTTGCACTGAACCTGGTGCACAGGTTTAGTCACTGCAGTGTGTGGAATCTTCCCATACCAGGGATTGAACCCCTGTCCCCTGCACTGGCAGGTGGATCCTTATCCCCTGTACCACCATGGAAGTCTGAGTTTTTTTTTTTTTTTTTTTTAATGAGGCATAAATGAGCTACTTCATATCAAATGTTTGATATGAGAACATAGTAGGCATCAAATAAATGGTAGCCGTTTTGATTTCTCTTACCCCAGATTTAAATTTCTTTCTTTTTTAAATCTTGAGTTTTGAGTTAATAATTTTGTTGACCAGCGAGGAGAGTTAAAAAATGATGTTGGTTTCATTTTCTTGATTATTGAAATATGAGCTAGTAATGAAAATAAGCAGAAAATGTTAAGAGGTGGCAAGAATACACAGAAGAACTGTACAAAAAAGATCTTCATGACCCAGATAACCATGATGGTGTGATCACCCACCTAGACATCTTGGAATGTGAAGTCAAGTGGGCCTTAGGAAGCATCAACACGAACAAAGCTAGTGGAGATGATGGAATTCCAGTTGAGCTATTTCCAGTCATAAAAGATGGTGCTGTTAAAGTGCTGAACTCAATATGCCAGCAAATTTCGAAAATTCAGCAGTGGCCACAGGACTGGAAAAGGTCAGTTTTCATTCCAATCCCAAAGAAGGGCAATGCCAAAGAATATTCAAACTACACAATTGCACTCTTCTCACACTCTAGCAAAGTAATGCTCAAAATTCTCCAAGCCAGGCTTCAACAGTTCGTGAACTGTGAACTTCCAGATGTTCCCGCTGGATTTAGAAAAGTCAGAGGAACCAGAGATCAAATTGCCAACATCTGCTGGATACGCCAAAGCCTTTGACTGTGTGGATCACAACAAACTTTGGAAAGTTCTTTAAGACATGGGAATACCAGACCACTTGACCTGCCTCCTGAGAAATCTGTATGCAGGTCAAGAAGCAACAGTTAAAACTGGATATGAAACAACAGACTGGTTCTAAATTGGGAAAGGAGTACGTCAAGGCTGCATATTTGTTATCCTGTTTATTTAACTTATGTGCAGAGTACATCATGCGAAATGCCAGGCTGGATGAAGCAAAAGCTGGAATCAAGATTGCTAGGAGAAATAATAACTTTAGATATGCAGATGACACCACCCTTACAGCAGAAAGCAAAGCAGAACTAAGCCTCTTGATTAAAGTGAAAGAGAAGAATGAAAAAGTTGGCTTAAAACTCAACATTCAGAAAACTAAGATCTTGGCATCCGGTCTCATCACTTCATGGCAAATAGATGGGGAAACAGTGGAAACCGTCAGAGACTTTATTTTTGGGGGCTTTTGGGCTCCAAAATCACTGCAGATATTGACTGTGGCCATGAAATTAAAAGACACTTGCTCCTTGGAAGAAAAGCTATGACCAACCTAGACGGCATATTAAAAAGCAGAGACATTACTTTGCCAACAAAGGTCCATCTGGTCAGAGCTATGGTTTTTCCAGTAGTCATGTATGGATGTGAGAGTTGGACTGTAAAGAAAGCTGAGCACCAAAGAATTGATGCTTTTGAACTGTGGTGTTGGAGAAAGCTCTTGAGAGTCCCTTGGACTGCAAGGAGATCCAACCAGTCCATCGTAAAGGAAACCAGTCCAGAATATTCATTGGAAGGACTGATGGGGAAGGTGAAGCTCCAATCCTTTGGCCACCTGATGAGAAGAACCAACTCATTGGAAAATACCCTGATGGTGGGAAAGTTTGAAGGTGGGAGGAGAAGGGGACGACAGAGGATGAGATGGTTGGATGACATCACCGACTTGATGGATGTGAGTTTGAGCAAGCTCTGGGAGTTGGTGATGCACCCTGGCGTGCTGCAATCCATGGGTTCACAATGAGTTGGACACGACTGAGAGACTGAACTGAATGAAAACAAATGACATGAAATTTGAAGGATGATTGAAATACAAATATAGACTGAATTATTGCAATATTTAAATTTCCTGAATTTGATAAGTGTACTATAGTTATGTAAGAGAATGTGCCTATTCTTAAGAAATGCACTGATGTGTTTGGGGTTGAAGGGATATGATGCCTGCAGATTGCTCTCAAATGGTTGAGGTAAAAAATGTGTATGTAGAGAATATGAAGCAGGTGCCGCTAAATGTTGACAATGATGGGTGTGGGTGAAGAATGGATAGGAGTTGTTTGTCCTATTCAACATAAACTTTTTTTTTTTTTAGAAACAGTGAGATGGTGAAAAAAAACATATAGCTGGAACTTATTCACCAGGTAAACCTACTGGTTCAATTAAGTTCTCTTAGAGCCTCCCATCAAAAAGTGGTTTCTATAGTAAATCCTTGTTTATATGTGATAGTGTACGTCTGTTAATCTCTTACTTCCAATATGTGCCCCCTTTCCCCCTTTCTCAATTGTGTCTGATTCTTTGTGACCCCGTGGACTGTAGTCCGCCAGGCTCCTCTGTCCATGGGATTTCCCAGGCAAGCACAGTGGAGTGGGTTACCGTGCCCTTCTCCAGCGGATCATCCCGATCCAAGTATTGAACCCGGGTCTCCTACATTGCAGGTGGATTCTTTACTTTCTGAGCTACAAAGGAAGCCCTTGCTTAGTATAATAATCTCTAGATCCATCCATGTTGCAGCAGATGGCATTGTTTCTTTCTTTTCTGTGGCTGAGTAGTATCCCATTGTGTTTTTATACACACACTCCCCCACATCTTTTTCCACAGCACAGGCAGCTATAGTCAATATTTTATAATAACCTTAATGGAAAAGATTCTGTAAAAGAATATATATGTATATATAACTGAATCAAATGTTGCTGTTCACCAGAAAGTAACATGATATTGTAAATCAATTATACTTCAACTACAGAAAAAAAAAAAAAAAAAAAAGGTGAGTCCCTCCCTGTTAGAGAGTTTTCTGAGCTGCTCTCCTTTCCTACCCTTCAATTCTTCACTCCCGGGTACAGTTATTTGAAAAGTGGAACTTCTTAGCCCAGTGGTTAATGTTCCCACTGTTTCATTTCCAACTCCAAATCATAGTCTTTTGTTCCTGACATTATAATCATCACCACAAGTGGCTAATTGTGATGTCACAAACAGGGGATTATGACTCAAATGAGGAAAAAACAGCAGGGGTGGATTAATTTCTAAGCAACGAAGAAGATTCTGTTTGGTGCAAATGCCCCAGGGTAATAAAATTGAAAACCAGAAAAAGGCGAGAGGAAGACAAAGCTGAACATATGTGATCTATTAGCCAAATTGCCTTTGAGTGGAAAGCTTTCTTCCCCTCCTTACTTAATTTTCCATGTGGTGTGAATAGCTCCTCTATGGCAGATAAATGGATTTGTTTTTAGGTCTAACGAAGCTCAAGGTGTCTTGCTGACTAATTACAGGGATGTCACACCTGGGCTGAAAAAGTGAGTCATTACGGAGCCATCAAGGTGTGTTTATTTTCCGTAAAGTGGAGTTGCTCTTTGCAGTCTGCATCAGAAAAGTCGGGCTATAAAGATGAGCACAATGGCTGCAGACAGCTGGGCTGAGCATTGATAGCCGGCCCAATCTGGAAGCCCGGGCACTTATGGCCACAGCAAAATGAGAATGACACCCGTCGCTCAGGCTCAGGACAGTTTTCTGAATGGGTGACATGTAAATGAAGCGGTGATAACAGCTGTTGCTATGGATTGGCCTAGAATTAGTAGTCAATTCTCCATGGAACTGTAATTTTCAATTCCAAGTCAAGGATGTATTTTTTTCCCCTTTTAGGAAATGTGTGGTTCCCATGCTCTTTGGTTAACCAACATCCAAATTCTGCTGCAAATGACAGTTAACAGCTCCTTTATCCCTGGGGTTGTTTGGCTGTCTCAGGAGTACTTTTGAAATTTGTGGCCTTTTTAAAAACCATGATTTGAGTAGCCAAACTAAACTGGAAATCCCTTTGAATCCCCCCCCCCCCCCCCCCCCAATCAGAGGACATCACGTTCCCTTCTCCTGTCTGTTATGGTCCGTTGTGCTTTTGAAACCCTCTCTCCAGTTAGGACTTAACCCTCTTCTGAATTTTGGAAGCCGTCTTGAAAAACACCGAGGAAAGAGTTGAGGCTGTGGTTTGGCATCAAGTGAGCAAATAAACCCACATTTAAAAAACATGGTAAATTTAGTTATAAGAAAGACTTCCTATTTGAGTCTAGGCATTTAATAACAACCTTGCTGCACAAAGTAGAAATTATGTGATTATTATCTTGGGGCTGTGATTAGAATATGTTGTTATATTGGTGACGTTTACAAACGTTGTAACTTCATCCGTGGTTTAGATGAGACTGCTCCGTGGTACCGCAGACACAGCGTGACTTGGTCTTGTCGTCCACACTGTTGTGACATTCTCCGGGGACATAACAGCCATGAGAAACCAGGCCTCCACTTGCCACTGTTTTCTCCTGACTTCTGGAGTGACTGGAGATGTTTTCTGGATTTTCCAGAGCAGCTCAAACAGAAGGGTTGCTTTCTGGCTTATGAGGCCATGGCCATCTCGCCTGTTTCTCAGGTGGGTGTGCGGTTGGGGTGTTGGGGCAGTGGTGGTTTTACCTGCTGGTTCCCTATTAGCATGCAGTGGTCAGCGTGCAGGGCTGTGGCTGTGTGTCCTTTGGGAAGTGGCCGGCTGGTCTTTCAAGTGAACCTACGTTTAGTTTTTCCTTGGAGGATTTTGTTTGGAGCATTTAAGGCTCTTCAAATATACAGTCATTTGAGTGTGGGTTTTCTGTGAGCCAGTAGTTACCCCACTCCAGTGAGTTTAGGGAAAACACAGGAAACGTGTCCAAGTCCAGAGGGGCGCTCTCTGCACGTGACAGGAGCTTCCAGACCTGGTTCCTATTGTGGGAAGTCTCACACCAAGTACTGCAGGGAAAGGAAGAGTCACAAAAATGGTGGCCTCCCATCCGGGAGTGGTCACAGCTCCGAGCGGGAGCCCAAAGTAGACCATGGGAGACCTCTCAGAACAGGTTCAAAACCAAGAGTCAGCAAATGTGGATTAATGTAGATTGCCTGTGAGACTCCAGGGATTTGAGGATTTCAGTTTTTTTGAGAAGGATTCCTGGAGTAACTGGGTTTGGGTGAGTGAAAGTGAAGTGGCTCATTTGTGTCCGACTCTTTGCGACCCCATGGACTGTAGCCTACCAGGCTCCTCCATCCATGGGATTTTCCAGGCACGAGCACTCGAGTGGGGTGCCATTTCCTTCTCCAGAGGATCTTCCTGACCCAGGGATTAAACCTGGGTCTCCCGCATTGTAGGCAGACCCTTTACCATCTGAGCTACCAGGGAAGTGCTAGGGTTAGGGTACCAAGTTTTTAAAGACTTTGTAGAATACAGTGAAGATGGTCATGATCTATGTCACCAGAGGCGTGAGTTCCTTCTCTGCAGTTGACTGAACCTGAGACACATTATTTAACTTAAATCTAGTCTTCTGGAGGTGATACTCTCCACCCCACCCTCCCATTTTGTCTCTGTTTCCCTGTTTCTACTCCCTCTCTTGTTCTCTCTCTTGAACGCAAGAGTACCTACCTGCCCCGTAAGGTGATTTTGATGATTACTTGGGCCAGTGCCTGTGATGAGTTGGGCAGAGTGCCTGCACTTATTAATTGAGAATTTGGCATTATCGGTGGATGCAGAAAGTGGGCAAGATTGGGAAGCTGGCATGTATAAACAGGAGTGCTCATGAAGAAGGCTGAGACTGAGAGCCCTATTGTGGAGGGCAGGTTAGCTCGGTTAGAAAGGAAGATCTGATGAGGAAGGTGAGGAGGGTTTGGTGTAGATGGAGAGGGTACCCTTGATGAACCCAACAGGGTACCCTATTCATCAGTTCAGGGGTGTAGATGCTGAGCTCCTGGTGCAAGGAGTTCACAGTGGGAGAGGGGGAGTTAGTTCGCGACAGATAAAGGGACAGGAGGCAAGATTGAATAGGGAGAGCCTCCAAACTCACTGCAGGCCTGACACAGTGCCAGCCCACCCCATGGGAAACTCTGGAGAAAAGCTGGCTCACTGTTTATTATATGAGTACAGCTTTGGGCAGAAATGACCAAGCCCCAGTACCCCCACCCTCTGTAGCCCCTTGTCTTGGCCCCAAAGTTGCTTGGATCTTGAAGGCATCTTGTAGCCGAGTAGCAAGCTTTTCCTTGACAGGGTTTCCAAGCGGCAGGCACCCCCTCCCAATCCTCCCCGCTAACTGTAGCTACTCTACCATCTATACTGGAGTCTCTGTTCTGTCTTAGTTCCATCTTGTTTATCTCCTTCACAGCCTTTTATCATCAACTGTAATAAAAATTGTGTACACGTCATCTTTCCTATCAGAGCGTGGCCCCGTGCCTGTCTAACTGGTTGCTGGCACACCTTACGGGCACAGAGTGAGCATTTCTGGGCAGCTGGGCATCGAATGGGTCAGGTGTCTGATTGCCACGCTCTCTTCTTTGGGCTTGGAAGGATTCCTTACCTGTTGTTGAAGGCAGCCGTTGGGAACTCTGGCTCAGCTTCATGGGATGGTGCTTTGTGGTTGTCTCGTTTAATCCTCCCTGCATTCCAGCAAGGGGAGGGGCCAGCTTGTAGTTGTTTAGTAGAAGGATACATGCCTGTGTGACCACTTTATGGAGGAGGAAACTGAGTTTAGAGAACTTTGATATTCGGACTCTCCAGGGTCACTCAGCTTAGGAGTGGCAGAGATGGGACTTCAGCTCTTTGTGCCCACGAGTACTGTGATCTGCATTGCTCTGCTGTCTTGAAGCAGATGGGATTGGGAGTTGGTGGAAGGAAGTGAAGGAAGTTTTGGTCCACACCAGTTCCCTGAACCTCTCATGGTTCTCTGTGCATGCATAGCTTTTTCGGATTGACCTCTGCTGTGAATAGCTGGTGAGACTGTGGGGACTTGGGTAACCTGAGATGTCACTAGCAGGGATTTGAGGTTGGTATGGTTTCTATGAAAGCATTCGGCTATATTCATCACCATTATACATACACATGACCTTTTATCCAGCAACTCTGCCCCCAGGTGCTTTTCCTGCTTGTGATCTTCCACAAGTGCAAAATGACTAATTTCAGGGTGATTCACTGTAGCAGTCTTTGGACTTGAAGAGGTTTAGAAACAACCTGATAGCCCATTACTAGGGGCTGTTTTAGTAAATTGTTGTTTACTCTGTCAGTCATGTCTGACTTTTGCGATCCCGTGGACTAGGCCGTGAGGCTCCTCTGTCCGTGGGTTTTCCCAGGCAAGAATACTGGAGTGGGTTGCCATTTCCTTCTCCAGGAGATGTTCCTGATCCAGAGACTGAACGCATGTCTCCTATACTGGCAGACGGATTCTTTACTGCTGAGCCACTGGGGAAGCTCGTTTTATTAAATTGTGGTAAGCTAAATAATGGCATATATGTCGCTGTTACAGTCAGTTAAGTAGCTCTATATGAATGGATACATATATTTATCCAAATACCCCTATCTTTATTTCCCTGCATATCTTGTTAATTGGTGTGGGGGTGGGGGGAGGGGGGAAGCAAGGTCCATAACAGTACTTGGATTAGGTTACTTTTCCCTAGCATCTTGGTAGTAGGTGTTGCCATCAGGGATGTATTGGAAGGAGGTGAGGGAAGAAGAGAAAGTATCCACTGTCGATTTTGACTTTGACTTTTTAAATATATGTGTGTATGATCCATTCAAAAAACTTCAATTAAGAAATCTGCCCAAACTAAACAACCCAAAATGAATTAGGTATTGACCATTAGGACTAAAAAGAAATCATAAAAAGTTGATCAGTTAGACATTGACATAAAAGGAAAGCTCCCTTTATTTCCTGTTGAAGGAAAAGCATCATGGAGATTTTCACCAAATTTGGAGGAAATACTGGGAATAATTCCACTTGAAAATCTTTTTATCTGGCTTGTCTGGAATGTGCTCTGGGAGACCTTCAGTGGCACCTCAAACTGGAATGTAGCCATTTCCCAGGGTGCTAACAGACCCAGATTTGCAGTGGAGGGTCATGTGCTGTCTGTGCTAGTTCTGTTCAAGATAACAATGGTTAATTCCGGGCTGGGTGGGGCTGTCTACCATCCAGATGTGTCTCTCAAGACCATAAATGGACTTTTGGGTGGACATTAGGGAACCAGGCCTGACCTGAGTAGAGGTGACTTTGGGACCCTTCTTTTTTTTTTTTTTTTTTTAATTTTTAAATTTCTTATTGAAGTGTAGTTGATTTATACGTATATATGGGGGGAGCTCATTGGAGGGACTGATGTTGAAGCTGAAACTGCAATCCTTTGGCCACCTGATGCGGAGAGCTGATTCATTTGAAAAGACCCTGACGCTTGGAAAGATTGAGGGCAGGAGGAGAAGGGGACGACAGAGGATGAGATGGCTGGATGGCATCACCAACACAATGGACATGGGTTTGGGTGGACTCCGGGAGTTGTTGATGGACAGGGAAGCCTGGCGTGCTGTGGTCATGGGGTTGCAAAGAGTCGGACACAGCTGAGTGACTGAACTGAACTGAACTGAACTGATGGGGCTTCCCTGGGAGCTCAGCTGGTAAAGAATCCTCCTGCAATGCAGGAGACCTCAGTTCAATTCCTAGGTTGGGAAGATCCCCTGGAGCAGGGCATCACAACCCACTCCAGTATTCTTACCTCGAGAATCTCTATGGACAGAGGAGCCTGGCGGGCTACAGTCCATGGGATTGAAAAGAGTTGGACACAATTAAGCGACTAAGTGCAGCACAACGAAGCATATATATATATATATATATATATACATATATATATACATATGTGGATTGCAGCATGCCAGGCTTCCCTACAGGCATGCTGCAGTCCATGGGGTCACAAAGAATCAGACATGACTTAGCAGCTGAACAACAACAAAACATATATATATATATATATACACACATACACACACACACATTCTTTTTATACTCTTTTCGATTATGGTTTATCATAGAATCTTGAATATATCCTATGTGCTATACAGTAGGAGCTTTCTGTGTTCCATTCTATATGTAAAAGCTTACATCTGTTAATCCCAATCTCCCATGTTATCCCTCTCCCAGCCCCCTCCCCATTGGCATCCACCAGTTTATACTCTGTGTGGGACCCTTTTGGAAGTTATTGCTTGATGTTACTTTCTTCTCCCAAACAAAGTGACTGCGATGAAAAGAAAATGAAATAGTGAACTTTCCTATTTATACAAAAGTATGAAAAAGAATGAGAAGTTAGGAAAGCGTGAACTATTTCTTAAGTAGGACTTCACAGCTTCATTGGTCATAGAAATCTTTTTATTAACACATTAGACAAATTCTTTAGAGGCCAATTTGCATTCACTTAGAGAAACATTTGCGGGGGTGGTGTATACTATGCAGCCATACCTGCTGCTTTTTGGGAAATCAATTTGTTTAATAGCTCTCAAACTATGACAGCTTTATGGTAGGATTATGACTTTTTTTGTTTCCATGTCTGCTCAAGGGCTAACAGAATAAGACAGTTTAATCACATGCCATTATGTTGATAGGGGTGTGGGAAGCTCAGATGAGCCTCCAGAAGTGGAATTGGGTACCCGGCTTTTACAATCTGGTTCTTAGCAGGAGTGGTTGAAGTACAGCTCCTCGATAATTACATGGTTTGGGGATGTACCCACTGAGGCCCTTTTTCTAAGGGGATCTGACCTTACTGAGCTGTGGCTGACATCAGCTTCTCTACCCAGGGCCCATGGAGGTGGTTGTCAGGGATCGTGTGTTGCTGATGCCAGAAGCTTAGCTTCTGTGTATCGGTGGGCATGCTTAGTCGCTCAGTCGTGTCCGACTCTTTTGTGACCCCATGGACTCCAAGCCAGGCTTCAGCAATACGTGAACCGTGAATTTCAGATGTTCAAGCTGGTTTTAGAAAAGGCAGAGGAACCAGAGATTAAATTGCCAACATCCACTGGATCATCAAAAAAGCAAGAGAATTCCAGAAAAACATCTATTTCTGCTTTATTGACTATGCCAAAGCCTTTGACTGTGTGGATCACAATAAACTGTGGAAAATTCTGAAAGAGATGGGAATACCAGACCACCTGACCTGCCTCTTGAGAAATCTGTATGCAGGTCAGAAAGCAACTGGACTGTAACAGGAACTGGACATGGAACAACAGACTGGTTCCAAATAGGAAAAGGAGTACGTCAAGGCTGTATATTGTCACCCTGCTTATTTAACTTATATGTAGGGTACATCATGAGAAACGTTGGGCTGAATGAAGCACAAGCTGGAATCAACATTGCTGGGAGAAATATCAATAACCTCTCATATGCAAATGACACCACATTTATGGCAGAAAGTGAAGAACTAAAGAGCCTCTTGTTGAAAGTGAAAGAGGAGAGTGAAAAAGTTGGCTTAAAGCTCAACATTCAGAAAACGAAGATCATGGCATCCGGTCTCATGACTTCATGGGAAATAGGTGGGGAAACAGTGGCTAACTTTATATTTTGGGCTCCAAAATCATGGCAGATGGTGAGTACAGCCATAAAATTGAAAGACGCTTACTTCTTGGAAGGAAAATTATGACCAAGCTAGACAGCATATTCAAAAGCAGGGGCATTACTTTGCCAACAAAGATCCATCTCATCAAGGCTATGGTTTTTCCAGTAGTCATGTATGGATGTGAGAGTTGGACTATAAAGAAAGCTGAGTGCCGAAGAATTGATGCTTTTGAACTGTGGTGTTGGAGAAGACTCTTGAGAGTCCCTTGGACTGCAAGGATATCCAACCAGTCCATCCTAAAGGAAATCAGTCTTAAGTGTTCATTGGAAGGACTGACGCTGAAGGTGAAGCTCCAATCCTTTGGCCACCTGATGCGAAGAGCTGACTCATTGGACAAGACCCTGATGCTGGGAAAGATTGAGGGCAGGAGAAGAAGGGGATGACAGAAGAGGAGATGGTTGGATGGCATCACCAACTCCATAGAGATGAGTTTGGGTAAACTCTGGGAGTTGGTGATGGACAGGGGGGCCTGGCGTGCTGCAGTCCCTGGGGTTGTGAAGAGTCAGATACGACTGAGCGACTGAACTGAACTGAACTGGACTGTAGCCCGCCAGGCTTCTCTGTGGATGGGATTTTCCAGGCAAGGATACTGGAGTGGGTAGCCATTCCCTTCTCCGGGGGATCTTCCCGACCAAGGGAGCAAACCTGTGTCTCCCACGTTGCAGGTGGATTCTTTACCGTCTAGCCATCACAGATGCCTGCAGCTTCTCTGTCCAGTGGTGCCAAATCAAATCTCAGAGACAGAGTTTTAGGTGAAGTAGAAGTGGGTAGCTTTATTACTTTACCAGGCAAAGGAGGCCACAGTGGGTTAATGTCCTCAAAACTGTTGTGTCCTAACTTGCAGAAGATAGTGAGAAGTTTTATAATAACTGTGCAAAGAGGGCGTGACCAGCTCATGGCCGTTCTTCTGATGGGTTGGTGATGAGGTAAGCAGGAGTCAACATCATCAACCTCAGGTCCTACTGGTTTGGGGTCTGCATTCTCGTGGACAGCATACCATCATTAATCATTACCTTTTCCCTTTGAGAAGGGGTTTCAGTATCTGCAGAACAACTCAAAGATATTGTTGTGAGTATCTGTTCATGGGGCAACAGGACCTTGTTCCAAGGCTGGTCTTGACTGTTTCTCCCTGGTCTTGCATCCCCTTCCTTCCCTAGTTAACAACTGCTTGACTCTGCCCAGTGGAACCCAGGGAAGGTCATGGAGGCTGAAAGAAGGCTGTTTGCTGTAATCAGAGAAATGGGGGACACAGAAAGTCTTTGTTCCCAGGAGTCCCACAGGGCCCTGCGTGGTATCATTGCCAGCTGGGGATGCTGTCAGCAGAGAGCCCTCCCTACGTCCCCAGAGTAATCCATATTTTCTGCCAGATTTGTATTATTTACTGGGGATTAGGCAAAGACCAGGATTTAGACCAATCTTGCCCTGGAAAATAGTTACCTAACCTCAGGTCACAAAAGGGCTGTGTCCTGACCAACCTAGGGAGGAGGTCCCCAAGTTGCAACCTAGACTCTGTATCCAGGAGTTTGTCATCCCAGCTGGGGATCTTTGAGGAATGAGAGCAGGGAAAGCATGAGCTCATCCGAGGCCCCGATTCCTTGGCCGCCTCCATCTTTGCAGTGACTCAGAGGCTGCCAGCCAGGAAAGTGGTCTTGACCTTGTCAGTGATTAGCCATGCAGTGGGGGAAGGCCCTTTGTGTTTCCCTCTGGCCTGGGGCTCTTTGATGGATTTGTTGTTCAGTCGCGCAGTTGCGTCTGACTCTGAGATGCTATGGATTGCAGCATGCCAAACTTCCCTGTCTTTCACCATCTCCCAGAGCTTGCTCAAACTCATGTCCATTGAGTCAGTCATGCCATCCAACCATCTCATCCTCTGTCGTCCTGTTCTCCTCCTGCCTCAGTCTTTGCCAGCATCAGGGTCTTTTCCAATGGATCGGCTCTTTGCCTCAGGTGGCCAAAGTATTGGAGCTTCAGCCTCAACCTCATTGGTGCCATCTGATCTGGCTACTCACTGAAAGGGATGTGGGCAGCTCCAGATCCAGTCCTCCATTCCTAGTGTTTTCCTTACCAAATGACACAACTCTTATGTTTGCAGAATTCAATTGTGAGTGGCCTTGTCAGCTGCTACTTTAAATTCTGTGTCCTTTTCCTTTTTCTGGGTCATTGCCTAGTAAATGGCAACATTGCCATACCCTAGCTTTCTTTTTCTAGGTTGTTTTGTGTGAGGCTTGTCCATAGCAGAAATCTTAGGATGGGTTGACCTTGACTTCTACCTGCAGAATTCATGAACTGTCCTACCTTGATTCTCAGTGCATCAGGGAAAATATCCTAACATGTTTGGTGTAACCTTCCACTTTACTGAGAGGACAGAGGTTGAGGGGGGTTGGCAGTGGACCCTGCCATGGGTTAGGGAGCCCGTGTTGGTACATTACACCTTCCTCAGCCCTGGGATTCTGAGTCCTGTTTGAGGACTTTTATTATCATAATCATCCACCACACTGGGCTTTATGTTCTAGGAATGAAAATTATATTTACCATTAGGCTTGGGAAAACATTTTGCAATTCACATTTGCAGCTCCTGTAACAAAGATCTCCAATGCCAGCCAGAAGTGATTTGATGATTGGCATTACCTATTTGGGGGAATGATTAATGTAACTCTATCATCATCATCTATCTATCAATGATAATATAACTATCATCATCTGTAATAAAGAGTTGAAACTCTGTATACATTCACACACGTGTGTGTACCCACACACGCACACCATGACAGTTTGTTTACTGAATCTTAGAAAAACTCTAGAAGGATTTTCAGTAAGACTACATGCATATTTATGATAGTTTGTGGCATACATGAAGTTCACTGTGGAGGGGGCATTGGGAAAGCACCCCCAAATAAATAGATAATCAGTTTTCCTCTAGGGCAGCTGGAAGGGAGTGAGACTCAGTGTGAGGCTGATGGTGACTGCCCTGCTGGGAAGCCTGGATCTCTGTGATATGATGCTGACACCATAGCGTCCTTGGAAATTTAGGCACCAGAGCTGAAGTGTCAAGGGCAAATGTGAACGACAGGCATTGATTTGCATTGTATCTACTTCTCTCAGGGGGCATTTCTGTGTCGCATCAGAAATTCTAGTCTTTCTATTTATTGACAGTGAATAATTTTCTCAAGCAATGAAGGCGAACAAGCTGGTAACAATAATCACAGTGATGACAGAAAAGTCTTTCTCCTTGTAGAGTGTACTTACTCCATCATCGAATTATTTGATCAGAGAGCTTGAGGGTTCAACCAGCTTTTAATTATTTTTACTGGAAGGGTTTTAGGAAAATCAGTTTGTGTTTTGAAAAAAATTCTCCAGCTATGAAGTGGGGTTAGAATTAGTGTTCCTCTTAGATGCTTGGGATTGAAAGCACATCGGCAGAAGGCTCATCAGTCAGGGAAGGGGCGCGCCTTCTGTGTGCGTGTTTCCTGCCTCCCTCGGGGCACTGTCCAAACCCTCCCTGGGCTAGGTGGTAAGGGAGAACTTTGCCAGGCTTTGTTCTGGCATTCGTCCCAATCGGGCAGTAGACTACACTTGTCGTGACAACTTGACCAGCCTCTTACTGTTTGCAGCAGATGGCTTTGAATGCACGTGTGGTTTGGGTGGTTGCTGTTACTTTTTGTCAGTGCAGAGGTTCCTTGGTTCTTCCAGGCCACTAAAGCCAAGAAGGGAGAGAGAGTGAGATGGCAGAAAGCCACGAAGGGGCAGAGTCACATTCCTTTCCTAGGGTTGATTTCAGGGAAGTCCATCAACCTATTCTCTCCAGGACAAGAGGCAATTGCTTCATTGTCCCTGTGCTTGATGGGGACACGTGGTACGCACACCAGCTGTTTCAGGACCTTGTCGTTCTTGTTTTCCATCTCCTGGACATCTGATACATGCAAAGTGGAGGAAATGTGCAAAACAGTGGAAGGTGGGTTGAGCGAACACAAACAAAACCAGGCAGAGCCTGGGACCCTAAAACCACTCTGTGTTTTCACTCTTCTGGTCCATGAAATGTTGAATTGATGCTTCCTTCTCCTAATCACCAGTCATCAAGGCCAGCACTGTGCTGTTTATAGGTTACACATCTTAAGAGAAAACGATACACTCAGTTTCTGGTAGTTGACTCCAGTTCTCTTTGAAATGTCCTTCAAAGTATTTGACTGGAAACAAAGCTCTTTGAGTTAGAACAACCCTCTGTTGGCTTTTTAGCTTGTGTCAGGTTTTTGCTAGGAAATACGTTTTTTAAAGGAAATTAATAGACGATACTCAATGCTTGGCAGTTTTAGATTTAAGCACTGTCTTCGTCGAAAGCCACACTAGTATTTTGTGTTTTTTTTTTAACTTAAGATGAAACTGCTTAGAGAATGATTGATTTTTGTAGAGAATTGCTGTGTTTTTACATTGACAAAATCACTCTTATCTGTCAATATAGGAATGATTAAATAAAATATGACAACAAAAATGTGGAATATTAGGCACTTTCAAATGACATTAGTCTGTGTATACTGACTTGGAAAAATTACTATATTGTTGGATGATAAAAGCAACTTGTACAATATAGAGTATAATCCTATTTGTGTTTTTAAAAGGGTTGTGAAGACCAGCCTATATATGTATATGTATTTCTGTGTGTGTATTTGTGTATGTATTGTAATCATATACAAATTTATGTGTATATATTTGTGTGTGTATTTGTAAACACTCAGCTATAAACTAAACTGTGTCCTTTCAGAAACATGAAACAACATTGAATAGAAGGGGGCAAAGGGTGGCCAACATGCTTCATTTGGACCTGTGTATTGTCCTAATGTTGCGCAGTGCGGATATATTTATTCACCATTGTTGTTCAGTCGATAAGTTGTGTCTGACTCTTTGCACCCCTGTGGACTGTAGCCTGCCAGACTCCTCTGACCTCCACTATCTCCTGGAGTATGCTCAGATTCATGTCCATTCAGTCGGTGATGCCATCCAACCATCTCATCCTCTGCCACCTTCTTCTCCTTTTGCCTTCAATTTTTCTTCCCAGCATAAGAATCTTTTCCATTGTGTTCCTTCTTTGCATCAGGTGGCCAAAGTATTGGAGCTTCAGCTTCAGCATCAGTCCTTCTAATGAATATTCAGGGTTGATTTCCTTTAGGATTGACTAGTTTGATCTCCTTGCAGTCCAAGGGATTCTCAAGAGTCTTTTCCAACACCACAGTTCAAAGGCTTCCCTGAAGGCTCAGTGGTAAGGAATCCTCCTGTCAAGCAGGAGAAGTAGATTCCATCCCAGGATCGGGAAGATCCCCTGGAGAAGGAAATGGCAGCCCACTCCAGTATTCTTGTCTGTGAAATCCCATGGACAGAGGAGCCCTGTAGGCCACAATCCATAGGGTTGCAAAGAGTCGAATGCAACTGAACAACAATACATGTATATACTCAGTTCAGTTCAGTTGCTCAGTCGTGTCTGACTCTTTGCAACCTCAGGGACTGCAGCACGTCTGGCTTCTCTGTCCATCACGAACTCCCAGAGTTTACTGAAACTCATGTCCATCGCGTTGGTGATGCCATCCAACCATCTTATCCTCTGTCATCCCCTTCTCCTCCTGCCTTCAATCTTTCCCAGCATCAGGGTCTTTTCCAATCAATGAGTCAGCTCTTTGCATCGGGTGGCCAAAGGACTGGAGTTTCAGCTTCAGCATCAGTCCTTCCAATGATATTCAGGACTGATTTCCTTTAGGATGGACTGGTTGGATCTCCTTGCAGTTCAAAGGATTCTCAAGAGTCTTCTCCAACATCACAGTTCAAAAGCATCAGTTCTTCAGCTCTCAACTGTCTTTTATAGTCCAACTGTCACATCCATACATGACTACTGGAAAAACCATAGCTTTAACTAGACAGACATTTGCTGCTGCTAAGTCGCTTCAGTCGTGTCCGACTCTGTGCGACCCTATAGACAGCAGCCACCTGGCTCCCCCATCCCTGGGATTCTCCAGGCAAGAACACTGGAGTGGGTTGCCATTTCCTTCTCCAATGCATGCAAGTGAAAAGTGAAAGTGAAACCACTCAGTCGTGTCCGACTCTAGCGACCCCATGGACTGCAGCCTAGCAGGCTCCTCCGTCCATGGGATTTTCTAGGCCAAAGTACTGGAGTGGGGTGCCATTGCCTTCTCCAAGACAGATCTTTGTTGGCATATAAATTCTGGAAAGTATCCCAACAAGACTAATGCTGTCAGTAGTTTGTCTTTGGTTACCATTTGGGTTCCCACCAAGAACAGATAGAACACCAAGTATTTTTGGGTAATTTTAATACGTTGAAGGGCAGATGGGGCTTTGCTAAGAGCTGGTAGGTATATTGGAATACTATTAATAAAGAGGAATGATCTTTGAAGCCCGACTCATAATGAATTTACTTGGGGGAACAGAAGTGGAATATTACTTCATGTGCAGATTGAAATACTTTTTAGGTTATGAAGACTGCATAAGATAAGAAAGATAAAGAATGAGCATTCCATTTGATATTTATAGTTATTTTTCCTTTTGTACATTCCAGTGCCAAACTGTGAATAATATATGATAAACAACAAATTTTCTTCTGCTCACATACAGTGTCCTGTCTTTTAAGGATTCAGCTGCCCTTCAGTATATATGGTGCTACTTAATGGTTTGATACAGAGTTTTGTGTTGTACATAAGTTGCAAAATAACATGTTTAAAATTTGAAAAGATAGAGAACTGGCAGTTTGTAAGACACAAGGAGTTGAAATTTAGGTGGTGCTAAAGGTCATGCCTTACAGATTTGGACAAATCATTGGTCAAGTCTCCCTTGTACAACTTGCAGTACATTCTTGTAATAAGGTTTCAGCTGGAGGTTTTCAACTATGAGGTGTGATTAAAGAAAATCACTTGACTGTATACAGTTGATGTGAGTATTACGTGAAGTAATGTACAACTTAAGTACAGTTTATGGCAGTGTTGTTGATAGCTATTAGCCTGCTATTACACTGGAAATGATCAGAAGTGAAAAATTCTTGGCAAATGTTAGCTACTTCTGTGTAAGCACATGTAAAACTTAAGAGTATGGTGTACATTTTATTCAGTATCTTCACAGTCCTTTCGTTAATCATTGTTTTTATAGCAATAGGATATGATGTGAGACTAAGAATTTTTATTAATTGGTTGCTATTCCTTGGAATCAAAATGAAGAAAAGATTAACAGTGAAAGAATATTAAAAATGCAGTTTGCTCATTTGTTACATTAGGTGATTCAGTTTTATGGAGAGGTAGGCTTTGCATTAATGTCCAGCTATTTAGCATGATGTATAAATGATTAATATATGAGAAATTCTGAATTTAGTACCTGTCCAAAACTTGTTAGAATAGATGATTTTTATGTTTCCATTAGGTTTTGTGATGGGAAATAGTATATTTTATGTTAGAGAATATTCAAATACTCCTGCTTATTACCCATGAGATGTCCCAAAAGTTGGCAGTGTATTCCTTATCTGCTAATATATTCTGAACTCTTATGGTGAAATGCCTAGGTAATGTGTTAGAATTGAATATACATTCATTATATGTATTGTCTGTTAGCCAGGATCCAGTAGATTAAGCAGGCATTTTCTTTCCATTAAGTGGCTGGATTAGAGTGCTAATGAACCCCAAAAGAAGGTTGATCCTTGTCCTGGAAAGGTGGGCTAAAATATCCCAAGAAAAGAGACAGATGTGTAATCTTCTGCAGAACAAAGATATTAAAAACTGTCTGTGTTGGAGTTGCTGAGGGAGAAGGGGAAGACAACAGTGAAATCTGACTCTGCTTGGGCTCCTGTATGGAGAGGAGGTAAAGGAGGCAAGCTGTTCAAAAGTAAGTGAAGTTCGAATTGTGTAGGAAATGACTCAGTTGTGCTGGAAAATTCTTTCTGCTATAAGACTAATAAACTGTGAAGACCCAAGTAAAATATGGTGGTTATATCTGATAACACTGTTGTGTAATAGAAATCTGCTAAGAGACTGGAACTTACATGTTTTCTCTCCCTTACAAACACACACACACACACACACAAATACATACGTGAGTTCATGGATGTGTTAATCAACTAGAAGGGGGAGTCCTTTCACAATGTATATTTGTATAAAATCACCATGATGTACACATTCAATATAATTTTACTTGTCAGTAATAGCTCAGTAAAGCTGAAATAAAAGAATTGCTAGGTAAATATAATTTTTCATGACCCTTACTCCAGCCTTTCCTGATTTGGTAGCCTGTGTTTTCTAGTCTCTTAATTTTTCATGTTCCTTACTCCAGCCTTTCCTGATTTGGTAGCCTGTGTTTTCCAGTCTCTTCCTCTCCAAACTAGATATTTGAAAGGAAGGAGAGTGATTTTTCTTCCTTCCTACTAAAGTTGAATTTTACCATACTGTTTAACCATATATTATACCTTTTAATTCAGTCCAGTCACATAAATACCGCTTTCAATAGTTAATATAAACATTTCTTAGAATGTGTTAAAAGCTGGAGAGGAGAAAAAATGAAACAGTAAGAAGATATTTATAGTGTAAGTCAACATCAATCCATTTTATACACACACACACACACACACACACACACACACTTCTGCCTACATCTTTCTGATGACTAATTATACTCGTACATTCCAACTCCACTTTTTCTGATTTCACTTTTTTTACCTCTTCTGATCCAGAATCTACCAGAGTGTTTTTTTTTTTTTTTTAAACTACCTTAGTGTTTAATATTTAGGAAAAAAACTAAAGCTGGTAAGGGATGATACAGGAATGGATTTTCTAAAATTCCCTTACATATTGAAGCTCTACTGAGATAACATATTATTGAATGACAAAGAACAACATGTTTGATAAAACATCAAATTAGTTAGAGTGTGGATTAAAGATACAGTTTACCCTTGAACAGTGCAGGAGTTAGGGGTACTGACCTCCTCACCTCCATTGAACATGAGCATATAACTTTACAGTTGGCCCTGTGTTTACACAGTTCTCTGCATCCGCAGCTCTTGATTTGTGGACCAATTGTAGCTCCTGTAGCCCTGTAGTATTTACTATTGAACAAAATCTACGCATAAGTGGACCCATGCAGTTCCACCCCATGGTTGTTCAGGGGTGTGTACCTACTACGCACCTACACCTGGCCTAGAACAGTGTCAGTGGAAACAGGTATTTGGTTCTGTAATCTTTGAAAGACAGTCTGTAAGCTTCCACAGAAAGGGAAGAATACGCATATGTGTTTGTATTTCCCACTTTTGGGAATGGTAGGCAATACATGTTCCTACTTACTGGAATTTATCCGGTGATAAATAAACTTGCATATCTATACCAAGATTTATATTCATTGATAGTAAATGCAGCCATTTTGGGGAAAGCACAAACCTTGAAACAGCCTGAATATACATATTTGGGATTCTTGCTTGTGACATACTTGTATATGGTGTGTTATGTGTAGCCATCTTGAAGCAAAGAGGTGACTATGTACGTACTGGTTCACAATGATTTCTGATCTAGGTATGGAGTGAAGAAAGATCATGTGTAGGATTGTATGATAGTCTAACTTTTTTTTCTCAGTGAGGGTGTAGGAGAGAGGAACATTCTGGTTCTCTTATGTCTCTGTCTTCATCTCTTTGTCTCCTCCTTCCACACACACAGGGTCTTTGGAAAGATGTGAAATAAATACTGAAGAATGGGAAGGGACTCCTGCTTTTCACTGTCTACTCGTTTGAACTATTTGGATTTCTGTTACCGTGTACTTTGGTTTTGCACAGTTTAAAGATAAAAATTCCGGGGGGAGAACTAGATGACGGAGGAGTAGGTGGACGTGGAGTACATCTCCCTCCACGGGTACATCAGGAATACACCTGCAGACGCAGAAGTGCAGGCAGAACACCAGCTGAGAGTGGACAGGAGTACCTGACCAGTGGGAAAGAATGTATAGAACCACACGTAACTCAGTGGGAGCAAGGAACTAGAGGGAAAACCAGGAGTTGTTAGTAGGGCTGGACTTGCCCTTGGCCGGTGGGGGAACTGAAGCAGGGGTCCCATCCCCACATCAGGGCAGTTGTCTGAGTCAGAGGAGAAACATTTAAGGCTGAGAGTGAAATAGCTGATCTGTGGCAGCCTAAATGGAATGAGAATCAGTCCTTGCCGCAGCCATGCATACCCCAGACAGGGACCCCTGGAAGGCGCAGCTGCTGGGAGCTGGAGTTTAGGGATTTTGGAGCAATCCCAGGGCAAGGGTTGCTGTTGACTGCAGAGAGACAGATCCACGGGATGTGAGGGAGGAGATTGTCATGGGAAATGCCTGTGGAGGAAAGCCAGGAAGCCATGGAAGCAAGATGATACTGCTGAGTCATGCGTAGGGGGTGGGGCCATCACCATAGCCCCTCTCTCTCCCCACATGCCAGCATTGGCAGCTGAACAATAGAGAGGCTGGTCCATCAAATGCCTGATATACTGATCTACAGAGCAGAACCCCACCCAGGGTGCTCCTTTAAGTGACTGATGCGCTGATCTACAGAGTAGGACCCCACCCGGGGTCCCCCTTTGAGGGCCTGAAGGCAATGGCACCCCACTCCAGTACTCTTGCCTGGAAAATCCCATGAGCGGAGGAGCCTGCTAGGCTGCAGTCCATGGGGTCGCGAAGAGTCGGATACAACTGAGCAACTTGACTTTCACTTTTCACTTTCATGCATTGGAGAAGGAAATGGCAACCACTCCAGTGTTCTTGCCTGGAGAATCCCAGGGACGGGGGAGCCTGGTTGGCTGCTGTCTATGGGGTCACACAGAGTCGGACACGACTGAAGCGACTTAGCAGCAGCAGCAGCAGCAGCAGCAGCAGCAGCAGCAGGGTGCCCCTTTAAGGGCCTGATGTGCCCATCTACAGAGCAGAACCCCACCCAGGGTGCTCCTTTAAGTGACTGATGCGCTCATCTACGGAGTAGGACCCCAGCCAGGGGGCTCTTGTATGTGCCTGACACTCCAAACAAGAGAAGGACCCCAGGCAAGGGTGCCCTCTAAGTACCTGAATGGGTAGAGCTACAGAGAAAGACTGGCCAAAGAGGCCTTCTGATCGCCAGCTACAAGAGGCTCGAAAAAAGACTCTGATAGGGCCATAACTCCTGCGGCGGAGGCAGTGTGTGTTCCTGTACACTTAATGCTGCCAGGGTTCCTGCAAGCCAAGCAGCTGTGCCACCTTCATGCTCAGCTCTCCCTGGGGCAGAGCTGCCACAGACAAAAAACGTCTTGTGTCTATCATGCAGGGTCGCTTTGGTTGTATCTGACTCCTTGCAACCCTGTAGACTGTGGCCTGCCAGGCTTCTCTGTCAGGGAGAGGGGTTCTCCAGGCAAGAATACGGGAGCAAGCATATTGGCCAGTACTGGTTGCCATACCCTTCTAGAGCACTATATTTTGTGCAGCCCTAGCCGCCAACTCCCCTGAGTGCCTGGTGTTGCCAGAACCCCTGTGACCCAAGCAGCTGCACCACCTCCACACCTGGCCTCACAGGAGCAAACCCTAGTCCTCCAGGGCAGCCTCAGGAGCAAACCCCAGTGGAGGACTCATATGCAGAGGTGGAAATAAAACCACAGTTGAAACCCAGGGGCAGTGTGACTAAGGAAGAAGATCCAAAACATTCCCACCAACTGTACAAGCTACAAATTAAATCCACACGATCAACTAGGCAGACTCTGTCTGTGGAATAAATAAGAGGTCATTGAGAGCTCCCACAAAAGAAAACTCACTAGTTCTGATAGCTGTGGACACTGGAGGCAAGAACACACAGGAGTAGGACCAGATTAGAATCTGAGCTGCCCCCACATCAGGTCCAGAGATCAGCACAGTGTTGGAGGGAATCTTAGGGAGGTGAGATGGATTGTGACTCCCAGTGAGGGAAAGGACTCTGACAGCAGTGACTCAAGACAAACATTTTTTCTTCTTTATGTTTTGACTTGTTCTGTAGATTCCTTTGTATTTTTTTTCTTTTTTCCCCCTTTTCCCCCCTCTGCTGTAGTTGATTTTATTGGCACTATGAAATCTAATTAAGCTTTTGAGCTTTTTTTTCCCCCTCAGTCACATTTTTTATTGTTGTTATAAACCTCTGCCTCTAGGTTGGGCTTTTGCAGTTCTGGGAAGTGTTCCTTCTTTTTTTTTTTTAATTTTAGTTTTTAATTTTTTAAACCTATTATTATTTTTTCTATATATATTCCTTTGTTTGCATTTCCTTCTGTTCTTTTCCCTTTGCAGTTACTCTTTAATGTATATAAATCTTCTGCATTTACCTCTATTTAAATTTGCATATCTCTTCTTTCTTTCTTTTCCTCTCAACATATTTGTTAGTTTTATTTTCATTGCTTTATTTGTTTTCCAGTTTGTGCTTTAGTCAGTTTTGTTCTGGTAGATATAATTTTTGGTTTCCTTTGTTTGCCAGGTCAGTCTATTGTACTTTATTTTTGTTGGACTGTTTTGATTTTACTTATGGATGTATATGGCACCCCACTCCAGCACTCTTGCCTGGAAACTCCCATGGATGGAGGAGCCTGGTGGGCTGCAGTCCATGGGGTCCCTAAAGAGTCGGACACGACTGAGCGACTTCACTTTCACTTTTCATTTTCATGCATTGGAACCCACTCCAGTGTTCTTGCCTGGAGAATCCCAGGGACGGCAGAGCCTGGTGGGCTGCCTGTCTATGGGGTCACACAGAGTCGGACACGACTGAAGCGACTGAGCAGCATGGATGTATATGTATACATGTATATTCAGTCACACTTTTTATTGTTGTTATAAACCTCTGCCTGTATGTTGGGCTTTCACAGTTCTTTGGAGTTTTCCTGTTTTTTTTTGTTTTTATTTTCTTTTTTCTTTCTTCTTCTGTTTTTTTTTCTCTTTTTAAAATTTTAATTCTTTATACCTATTATATTTTTCTACATTTTAATTTTCTTTTTTCTTTCTTCTTTTTTTTTCTCTTTTTAAAATTTTAATTCTTTATACCTATTATATTTTTCTATATTTATTCCTTTCTTTGCCTTCACTTCTGTTCTTTTCCCCTTGCAGTTAATCTTTAATATATATAAATCTTCATCTACCTCTATCTAACTTTGCATATGTATTCTTTCTTTCTTTTCTTTCTTTCCTTTCCTCTCAACATATTTGTTAATTTTGTTTTCATTGCTTTATTCCCCACTTGGCACTTTGCTTTAGTTTTGTT
The DNA here is from genome assembly GCF_003369695.1 of Bos indicus x Bos taurus. Lineage (NCBI taxonomy): Eukaryota > Metazoa > Chordata > Mammalia > Artiodactyla > Bovidae > Bos > Bos indicus x Bos taurus. Next base: position 21,141,624 of record NC_040097.1, read on the forward strand.
TTCCACTTTGTGCTTTAGTTACTATTGTTCTTAACTGGTAAATATAATTTTCAATTTCATTTGCTCACCGGGTCAATCTACTGTACTTTATTTTTGTTGGACTGTTTTGACTTTGCTCATGGGTATATATGTATATGTGTACATTCCATTATTTTAATTATTATTTGCATGATTTTTTAACTACCATTTTTCTGGGGTTCATGGTTGGTTTTCGTTTTTGGATATTTGTTTTAATCTCACTTAATGCCATAACAAACCACTTGTGGAATCTTCGTTCCTGACCAGAGATCAAGCCCTGAGCCTTTGGAGTGGGAGCATTGACTCCAAGACCCTTGACTACCAGAGAACTAAGCCTAGGGAGTATCAAATAGTGAGAATTCACACAAAGGAAACCACTTGAAAACAAGATGTGGCATCACCCAACCAGCAGTAGCACCCTGTGCAGGATGCCTCATCTGAACAGCAAAGAAAACAAAAATACAAACCTAATCATCAGTAGACAGGATTATCACCTCCCTCAGTCTTGCCCATCAGAGGAAAAACAAACAAACAAAAACTCAGCACAAATCTCACCCTGTAGGATACTTACACAAACCATGGGACCAACCTTAGGAGGGCAGAAACCAAAAAGTTTGAATTCAACCTTGAATCTTGCTAAAAGGAGACCTCAGACACAAGAAGTTGAAAAAAAAATAATGAAAAATAATGAAATACTACACAAATGTAGGAACAAAGTAGAAACACAGAAGTCCAAATAAATGATGAGGAAACAGGCAAACTACCTGAAAAAGAATTCAGAATAATCGTAATAAAGATGATCAAAAACCTTGAAAACAAAATGGAGAAAATGCAAGAATCAATTAATAAAGACCTAGAAGAATTAACGAATAAACATACAGAGACAAACAACATAATTACTGAAATTAAAAATACTCTAGAAGGAATCAGTAGCAGAATATCTGAAGGAGAAGAATGAATCAGGGAGCTGGAAGATAAACTGGTGGAAATAACTTCTGATGAGCAAAATAAAGTTAAAAGAATGAAGAGACCTGAGAATAGTCTTAGAGACCTCTGGGATAATATCAAACACACCAACATTCGAATCATAGGGGTTCCAGAAGAAGAAGAGAAAAGGAAAGGGTATGAGAAAATTTTTGAAGAGATTATAGTTGAAAATTTCTTCAACATGGAAAGGGAAATAGTCAATCAAGTCCAAGAGTCACAAAGAGTCCCATACGGGATAAACCCAAGGAGATACCAAGGCACGTACTAATCAAACTAACAAAGACTAAAACACAAAAACTGTTAAAAGCAGAAAGGGAGAAGCAGCAAGTAACACACACAGAAACCCTATACGCTTAACAGCTGATCTGCCAGCAGAAACTCTGCAGGCCAGAAAGGAATGGCAGGATATATTTAAATTACTGAAAAGGAAAAAATCTACATCAAGATCACTGTACCTGGCAAGGATCTCATTCAGAATTGTTGGAAAAATAAAAAGCTTTACAGACAAGCAAAAGTTAAGAGAATTCAGTACCATCAAATCAACTTTACAACAAATGTTAAAGGGACTTATATAGTCAAGAAATACTAAAGAAGAAAAAAGATCTACAAAATCAACCCAAAGAATTAAGAAAAGGGCAATAGGAACATATATATCAATAATTATTTTAAATGTAAATGGATTAAATGCTCCAACCAAAAGACACAGACTGGCTGAATGGATACAAAAATAAGATCCATATATATGCTGTCTACAAGAAACCCATTTCAGACCTACAGACACATATAGACTGAGAATGAGAGGATGGAAAAATATATTTCATGCAAATGGGAAGCAAAAGACAGCTGGAGTAGCAATCCTCATATCAGACAAAATAGACCTTAAAGTAAAGAAGATTATAAGAAATAAGGAAGGACATTACATAATGATCAAGGCCTCAATCCAAGAGGAAGATATAACAATTGTAAATATCTATGCACCCAACATAGGAGCACCTCAATACATAAGACAAACACTAACAGACATAAAAGGAGAAATTGATAGTAACACAATCATAGTAGGAGACTTTAACACCCCACTCACACCAATGGACAGATCATCAAAACAGAAAATTAGTAAGGAAAGACAAGTCTTAAATGATTAGATGAGATGGATCTCATTGATATATTCAGGACAGTCCATCCAAATGCAGAAGAATACACCTTCTTCTCAAGTGCACATGGAACATTCTCCAGGATAGACCACATCTTGGGTCACAAATCAAGCCTCAGTAAATTTAAGAAAATTGAAATTGTATCTCTTCTCTGACCACAATGCTATGAGACTAGATATCAACTACAGGAAAAAAAACTAAGCAACACAGACACATGGAGATTAAACAACACGTTTCTAAATAACCAACAGGTTACTGAAGAAATCAAAAGGGAAATCAAAAAATTTCTAGAAACAAATGACAATGAAAACACGACAGCTCAAAACCTATGGGATGCAGGAAAAGCAGTTCTAAGAGGGAAGTTTATAGCAATACAATCCTACCTTAAGAAACAAGAAAAACATCGAATCGACAACTGAACTTGACACCTAAAACAACTGGAAAAAGAAGAACGGAAAAACCCCAAAGTTAGTAGAAGGAAAGAAATCATAAAGATCTGAGCAGAAATAAATGAAAAAAGAAATGAAAGAAACAGTAGTAAAGATTAAAAAAAATAAAAGCTGGTTCTTTGAGAAGATAAAATTGACAAGCCTTTAGCCAGACTCATCAAGAAAAGAAAAGAGAATCAAATCAACAAAATTAGAGATGAAAAAGGACGGGTTACAACAGATGATGCAGAAATACAAAGGATTATAAGACACTATATGGCAATAAAATGTATAACCTGGAAGAAATGAACAGATTCTTAGAAAAGTTCAGTCTTCCAAGACTGAGCCATGAAGAAATAGGAATTATGAACAACCCAATTACAAGCACTAAAATTGAAGCTGTGATCAAAAATCTTCAAAAAAACAAAAGCCCAGAACCAGATGGCTTCACAGGAAAATTCTATCAAACATTTAGAGAAGAGCTAATGCCTAGCCGTCTAAAACTCTTTCAAAATATTGCAGAGGAAGGAACACTTCCAAACTCATCTACGAGGCCACCATCACTCAGATACCAAAACCAGACAAAGACAACACACAAAAAAGAAAACTACAGGCCAATATCACTGATGAACATAAATGCCAAAATCCTCAACACAATTTTAGCAAAGAGAATTTGGAAACACATCAGAAAGCTCATACACCATGATCAAGTTGGGTTTATTCCAGGAATGCAAGGATTCTTCAATATATGCAAATCAGTCAGTGTGATACACCTTATTAACAAATTGAAAAATAAGAACCATATGATCATCTCCATAGACCTTTGACAAAATTCCTAGATGTCCATCAACCAATGAATGGATAAAGAAGTAGTAGTACATATACACAATGGGATAAAAATGAACGAATTTGAGTCAGTGATGAAATGGATGAACTCAGAACCATTATACAGAGTGAAGTGAGTCAGAAAGAGAAAGATAAATATCATATTCTAATGCATATATGTGGAATATAGAAAAATGGTACCAAAGATTTTATTTATAGGGTAGCAGTGGAGAAATAGACATAAAGAATAGACTTATCGACATGGGGAGAGGGGAGGAGGCGGTGAGATGTATGGAAAGAGTAACTTGGAAACTTATATTATCATATGTAAAATAGATAGCCAATGGGAATTTGCTGTATGGCTCAGGAAACTCAAACGGGGGCTGTATCAGTCTCGAGGGGTGGGATGGGGCAGGAGATGGGAGGGAGGTTCAAAAGAGAATGGATATATATATATATACCTATGGCTGATTCATGTTGAGGTTTGACAGAAAACAAAATTCTGTAAAGCAAATATCCTTCAATACAAAAATTAAAAAAAAAATGGCCTTTAAAAAAGAATTCCTGCAATTGGCTTGAGGCTTCCTGATGTCTTAAAAGTGTTATACTTTGTGGGTTCAGTTATATCCCATGCTCTGCTGCTTAATTTAGTTTCTAGGTCTCAATTTTCTTCCCTTGAGAAGGAGTTCCTCTGACTAAAGGATTTCTTTGTTCCTTTGTCATTTCTGAAATCCTGTGCCTTGTGGGGCCCCATTTGCCCTCTGCATTTGAAACATTGCTTTCATATTTCAGATTAATAATACAGTATTATAGTAAATACACACTAAATTTAAGTACACATTAATATATTCCTGGTTCAAAAACGGTAGAGAGAATGAGTGAATGAATATTATTTTGGCAAGAGAGTTGGATATAGGGATTTAAGGAAACATTTTGTGAACGTTCTGTTGCCCCATCAATGTGGGGTTGAGTTGGTTGGAATATAAACACCGATTTTTTTTGATGGAAAACATTTATTCATTTTGAGCATGCTGGGCTTTGGTTGCTGTGTGCAGACTTTCTCTAGTTGGGGCTACTCTCTAGCTTTGGTGCTCGGGCTTACTGCGGTGGCTTCTCCTAGAGCACGGGCTCCAGGACACACGAGCTTCAATAGCTGTGGCTCATGGGCTCAGTAGTTGCAGCTCTCAGACTCTAGAACGCAGGCTAAGCAGTTGTGGTGCACAAGCTTAGTCGCTCTGCCGCCTGTGGGATCTTCCAGGACCAGGGATCGAACTGGTGCCCTCTGCATTGCTAGGTGGATTCTAACCACTGAACCACCAGGGAAGCTCAAACACAGAGCTTTTAAACTAACACTTTGAGGGTCTTTTGAGGACAAGCCCCATCACATGCTTCTACTCGTGTCGTAGAGCTTATAACTCCCCTAGTGCTTCTCTGGTTACGGTAAGCATTTTTTTTTTTTGTTACTGTAGAGGGCTACACATTGACGTCTTAAGTGTGTAGCCATTTAAAAAATTCAGACCACGTGCTCTTTTCTTTTTTTAGCAGTAGAAGGAAATTTTGTTAACCTTGTTAACTGTGTGCTAAGTTGCTTAAGTTGTGTCTGACTCTTTGCCACCCTATGACCTGTAGGGCACCAGACTCCTGTCCATAGCATTTCCCAGGCAAGAATACTAGAGTTGGTTTCAATGCCCTCCTCCCGGTGATCTTCCAAATCCAAGGATCAAACCCGCATCTGTCTCCTGCATTGGCAGGTGGGTTCTGTACGCTAGCATCACCTGGGAAGCTGAACCTTGTGAGTAGTACTTGGCAAATGTGTAGAAACAACATCTTATTCAAGGCCAATATTAAAACTTTCCCTCAGAGATCAAGAATGGTAAAGGATTCCTATTATCATCACCAATATGACTTCCTCCTTCTCCTAACTTTGTTGTGGTGTAATTGGTATACAAAAAAAAAATCCCATGGTCATTTCTAATGTGATACTGTCCTTTGTTTTATAAGGCTTTCTCACTGATGGGTTGTGTCGACCAAGAGACATAGATGGTTGAAAACAAGAGAAGAGTTTTATTTCAGGGCTTAGAAATTGCAGAGATACAGATTTGGGTAACATAAAAAAAGAGTATTCTGGCGAAGAGAGTCACAAAGACTCTTTTGTCATAAAGTCGAAGAGTTATGAAGGTATTGCCACAATGTTGTTAGAGTTGTCTGGCCATGATTATGATGGACTTTGATGCAAGAAAGGGAATATTTGTCCTTCAGGCATAGGCTGTCAGGAGTTATTTTAGGGTAAAGGTTCCAGTAATTATCTGGAGTTCTAGAACATTGAGCAAATGTTCTGGATGCCTGTGTTACACAGACGTGTTCAAAGTTTGCGTTTCCATTTAGGCTGCTGTTACTGCTACTGCTAAGTCACTTCAGTCGTGTCCGACTCTGTGCGACCCCAGAGATGGCAGCCCACCAGGCTCTGCCGTCCCTGGGATTCTCCAAGCAAGAACACCGGAGTGGGTTGCCATTTCCTTCTCCAATGCATGAAAGTGAAAGTGAAGTCGCTCAGTCGTGTCCGACTCGTAGCAACCCCATGTACTCCAGCGTACCGGGCTCCTCCGCCCATGGGATTTTCCAGGCAAGAGTGCTGGAGTGGGGTGCCATCGCCTTCTCCGTCCATCTAGACTGAGATGTGCGTAAATCATGCTTCCTCAGTGACCTGCTGGTTCTGTGTTAGGGAACTCTCTCAGCAGTACTGATTCTCACTTTGATTTTCCTTTCACAAATGCATGGAGCCCCTACCTTGTGTGTGTAGACTAGGTAGGAAGCATGACTGGCATCCTGTGCTCTCTTCAATGGAAAAATACCTTTTCCTGGCTTTTGCTAGTGTAGAGCAAAAAAAAAAAGGGTTATCTTTTTTTTTTCCCCCGGAGAGTGTTTTGAAAAGCCAGCCTGTTTAGTGTTTTCCTGCTTTACTTGTTCATGGTTGATCTTGGAGTCACACCTGGTTTTGAATACTGCCTGCTCCAGAGATACAGTCCTGTGATCCGAAAGTGCCTTCAACTCTGAGCTTCCCGTGTTTCATCTCTCTAGTGGGAATGTGGCAATCTGCCTTCATGCATTTGCTGGCAGGGTTGATGGGACCCATGGAAGGTGGGCGTGACACAGTGTCTGGCACATGGGATATGGGCAGTTACGATTGATCAGCCATTGCCACCGTCATTGTTACGGTGTGTGTGTGGGTTGGAAAAGCATTTCCAGACATGAGACAGAATGAGAGAGGAATACAGTTTATTAGAGTGGGAGATGCTGTTAGAACAGCAAGCCAGCTCAAGGGAAAGCCAACCCCTTTGGTGAACTGGTCGCTAATTTTTATAGCCTCGAGACAAGGAAGGGTGGCATTAGGTGACTGGTTAGAATGCCCCAGGGTGGGTAATGGCGTGGGTATTTTACCTACTGTGGGGTCAGGGAACAGGATGGTATAGATCCAGAGGCTCACAGCAACAGTTGTTACGGGGCTCGGTCCGTTCCAGAGATTTTTGTCCCGTGATCGTGGTTCAGGGCTCCACACCTGTGACCTTGCGGTGGTGCTGCCGAGTCATCATCATCATCTTTTTCTGGAAAGGGCCAGGTGGTGAGTGTTTTAGGCTTTGTGTCCCTTACTATCTCAGCACAACTGCTGAACAGCCATGGATGATACCTCAGTGAATGGGTGTGACTGTGTCCTAGTGTATTAAAAAGCAGAGACATCACTTTGCCAACAAAGGTCCATCTGGTCAGAGCTATGGTTTTTCCAGTAGTCATGTATGGATGTGAGCTGGACTATAAAGAAAGCTGAGCACCAAAGAATTGATGCTTTTGAACTGTGGTATTGGAGGACTCTTGAGGGTCCCTTGGACTGTAGGGAGGTCAAAACAGTCAGTCCTAAAGGAAATCAGTCCTGAATATTCATTGGAAGGACTGATGCTAAAGCTGAAGCTCCAATCCTTTGGCCAACTGATACAAAGAACTGACTTATTGGCAAAGACCCTGAAGCTGGGAAAGATTGAAGGTAGGAGGAGAAGGGGACGACAGGATGAGATGGTTGGATGGCATCACCGACTCGATGGACATGAGTTTGAGCAAGCTCCGGGAGTTGGTGGTGGACAGGGAGGCCTGGCGTGCTGCAGTGCATGGGGTCACAAAGAGTCAGACGTGACTGAGCGACTGAACTAACTGATGTCCTAGTAAAATTTTATTCATTAAGAACATTTACAAAAATAGACTGGATTTGGCTCACATATACTGTGTAAACAGACGAAGCTGTTTGTCAGTAACACCTCACATACAAAAGCAGGCAGATTAAATTTGGCCCGTGGGATGTGGTCTGCTGATCCTTTGTAGTAGTAGTTCTTGAACCTTTTATACTCAGGAGTCCTTTACAGACTTAAAAATTAAGGAGGACCCCTAAGAGCTTTTGTTGATGTGGGCTGTTTCTGTTGATATTTACTCTATTAACATTTTAGATTGAGCTATTTAAAAGTTATTAAGTCATGAAAATAACACCAATAAAACCATTGCATGTTGACATAATTTTCATGAAAAGCAACTATTTTCCAAAGCAAGAAATCTTACTGGGAAGAGTTTCACTGCTTTACATTTTTACAAATCTCTTTAATGTCTGACTCAATAGAAGACAGCTGGATTTCCGTAACTGCTTTTGCACTCAATCTGTTGTGATGTTCCAAGCCATATAGTTTCTGAGAAACTCACAGTCTATCTCCTGAGAGCATTTTGGGAACCTCAGGGGGCCATTTTGAGACCCTTTGTTTCTTAAAGGATACTTTGAGAATCATTGTTCTATTGACATTGTTAAGAGGAATTAAATTAGGTATTACCTTATAAGCGCCAGCTGCTTTTACCTGTTATTTCCAAGTTCCTTTGTCATCTTACTCCGAGCTGGAAGTGAAGGCTGCAGTGTTTCCCCCTTTCTCCTGTCACAGAAAGCATATTTAAGTCATGTGGTAAGAGTTTATGAAAGCGGGCTTGCTTTATTTTCTGAAATGATTGTCACCTTAGCTTAAATTGTCTGCTGCTGCATCACAATAGAATTTTACTACTGTAGAGAAACAAAAGCCTGCAGATAGTCTGAATTCATTGGAGTAAAGAGGAACAAAAGAGAGGAGCTTCAGAACAGGAAAAATGCCTCTGATGACAAAGAAGCCTCCAGGAATGATTTGCATAAAAGTGAAACACTTGAAAAGCTCCAAGAAATTAAGGTTAAATACAAAAGGAGATTCAACCCTAGAATGGCTGCTTTTGAAATTACTTTTCAGGATTTTCAAGAGCAAATGTTTTGTACTTCAGTGTTGAGGGCCCTTGAACTCTAGGGCAGAGACACCTGGAACTGTGGATTCTTTGGGGAAGAGAGTATGTTTTTGTGGTCTTGGAATTCTTATTTAGTTAACTTGGAAAACCTTGAGAGTGTTCATATCTGTTTTGTCCGTATTCTTCTGTGCAGCCACTACCACTCAAGGGTTTCCATTTGCTCATAAGACTTGACTTTGAGCTAATGAATAAGTTGCATTGCTAAAACCATTCTGTGAGATGTTAATACAATCCCTTAAATGTGAGATTTTCCTTGTAAAGGTAGAATTACTTTGTCCAGAGTATTTTTTTTTTTTTTTTTGGTTCTTAGATGTTTGGGAATAAAACTGCAAATAAGCTGAGAATGTTCAACAGTGAAGTTGCTTGTAGCACTGACTAGACCGAAAAGATGATTAAAGTAATTCAGCACAGGGCTAAAAGCCTGTACCTAAATTGCCTTTTCTTTATATTTAGCTTAACTTTAAGGGAAATTTATAACTAAATTGGGCTCAATGAAGTCCCTGGTTGCCTAATTTTATTACACATTATAACATATTTCTGTTTAATTTACCTCTTATAGGCATTGATACTTGGGTGAGAATATGACTATGTATTCGGGAGATAGTGAACTTGACTGGCTTTGGAGGTTGAACTCTAGGGCGTCTGTTTAAAAAGGGGGGGGCAATGAAACAATCCTCTGTTGTTCCAGAGTGTTCTCATTTGGGGTTTTCTCTGCTCAGTGTGGAAGGATAAAATACCCTCATTTCCTCAGACACGCTTAGCTGTGTCACTTTCATTTTGCGTAGCCTCCCTTTCCCCATTTGTTACATCTGTTCCTTGTATTTCCCTTTGCCTCTGTGAGTGCTGCATGGTGTGCTTCTCTACTCCACAGGAAATACATGTAAAACATGCTAACAACTCCGGTAGAAACAGGTGCACGTCCCCATTGTTAAGGCTACAGCTGTAAGCTTTGCCTCCAGCCGGGTCAAAAGGCCTTGCCGTATAGGGAACCCCGCAGGCAGCCACCCAGTGCCAACAGCGCAGGAGGGTAAGGCTCCTGGGCTTCTGGAAGCGTGTGCAGTGGAAGATTTAGGTTGCTCTCTGCCCCGTCCTGCCCCTGCCCGTCTCGTTTGCCCTTCAGTCTGTTTAGTGCTGGTTGCATGTTTCTCCCTGTGTGTGCTTGGCGCCCTCCACCATCAGACCATATGGGCTTTTTCCTCTGGTGATTAATGAGTCTGCATGCTGGGCAATCTGATCTCTGGGGACTTGTTTCCTCTTGGTCTTGTCAGAACATGCAGAATAGCAGCAGGAGACTTCTCACATTTGCACCCACTGCTAACAAGGTATCTGGCAATTCCTCAGCAGCAGCACCTTGATCATAGGGCAGGAGCTGCAGTTGGAAGAGTCTGGTCTCATTTCAAAATCTCTGGTAGGTCTGAGTTGGAAGTGGCCCTGGTGACATTTTCTGATTTATGGTGTGTCTCTAGTTGCATATAATTATCACAATAGTATATCTATTCTGTTTTTGCTGGGTTTTGCTGTGAACCAAAAGATAGGGGTTTAAAAAAACCATAGCCCACATTCAGTGGCTAGTTCTTACTGCTGCAGTATATTAATGACCTGAAATAATTGCAGAAATATCTTTAAGAATTGTTATCTATCATCATAATGATGATAGAACTCATAGCAGCCTATGTGTGCTGGGGCATCATGGTAAGATTTCACTCGTCCTTACCCTGGTCACAGTTTTACCACCACTTGATAAGAAAGGAAACTCTCAAATGTTATCTCCATTTTTGAGACTGGGAATTTGAGGCCCCAGAAGTTAAGATCTTGCTTTCAGTATCTAAGGTAGTAAGTAATAGCTAGATTTTTTTCCTTTGTCCTTTTCTTTAAACAATTAAAAGTTAGTTTTGCAATTCAATTAAAACATAGGTTGACATGCAAATCAATGTATATATTTATAGGCAAATTAATGCATTTATATGCAAATATACATTTATATGCAAATTGATTTATAACATGACTTAATACTAATCTTAATATTAATATTTAGACAATATATTATAAATATGCACTGTGCTTAGTTGCTCAGTTGTTTCTCACTCTTTGCAACCCTGCCAGGCTCCTCTATTCATGAGGATTCTCCAGGAAGAATACTGGAGTGGGTTGCCATGCTCTCCAGTGGATCTTCCCAGCCCTGGGATCAAATACAGGTCTTCCGCATTGCAAATGGATTCTTTATCATCTGAGCCAAGTATATAACATATAAAATAAGTAAAACTATTAAAGTATTTCATGTATGCGTGCAGCACATTTGAAGTGTGTGGCTGGAGATATTCATATAGGTGCGTTAGTGTTTTCACCTGAGTGATTGCCTTCCAGATGAGACCACTTTCAGCTCCCCAGCCGCAGCGGTCACTCCTTTTCACCCCAACAAAATAACTGCTGTTACTCACCAGAGAGAAGATTTGACTGTTGTAGAACTGCAGACAAATGGAATCACACAGTATGTCCTCTTTGGTGTCTGACTTCTTTTGCTCAATATAGTTAGTGCCTGTGAGTCAGTCATGTTGTGTGGGATACTTTCTTCTTTTGTTGTTGTCATTGCTCAGTCATGTCTGACTCTTTGTGACCCCATGGACCGAAGCACGCCAGGCTTCCCTGTCCACCTGCTCCTGAAGTTTGCTCAAACTCATGTCCATTGAGTTGGTGATGCAGTCCAGCCGTCTCATCTTCTGTCAACTCATCTCCTCCTGCCCTCAGTCTTGCTCTTGAGTTTTCATTTAATATGTGCATACATCACAGTTGACCTTTCCTGCTGGTAGATCTTTGGGTTCTTCCCAGTTTTTAGGAATCCACTGCAAAGAACATTCTTGTAAATGCCCATCGGTGCACATTCATAGGCAATTCCCTTGGGTTCCTACCTTTGGGAATCATATGGTGGGTGCAGAGCTTGGATTTGAACCTTGGTCCTTTATCCTCAGAGCCATGGCAATGTACCACTGCCCTTTGCTGCTGCCCCATAGATTAAAAATCTCCTGAGGTGACGGAGTTCTGGTTGTTCTGGTGAAAGCTTGGCGAACTGGTCCTTGGAGATGTGAGAAGACAGAAATCTGTTTCCTCCTCTCCCGTCTGCTGTTGCCACAATCTCACAACTTTGCACCAGACATAGGAATTTCTCCCCGCCAAGCAATTTATCCTGTTCTCTGCAGACACTAAATGGCTGTCCTATAATTTAATTCAGTCTGCTTGGAGATGTATCAGATGCCACAGGATCAACGCTTAGTCCCACAAGCCAGGTCCTCCTTGCTCCACCACACACACACACAGACACACACAGACACACACACAGACACACACATATCAGATGACAGGTGGGCCCCCAGGTTACCCAGAACTTCTGTCCAACTTGGCTAAAAGATGGAGCTACTCACAACACCTTCCTCTGATTGAATCATTTCCTATTTGATGCTTTTGAATTGTGGTCTTGAATAAGACTCTTGAGAGTCCCTTGTCCAGCAAGGAGATCAAACCAGTCAATCCTGAAGGAAATCAACCCTGAATATTCACTGAAAGGACTGATGCTGAAACTCCAATACTTTGGCCACCTGATGGAAAGAACCAACTCATTGGAAAAGACCCTGATGCTGGGAAAGTTTGAAGACTAGAGGAAAAAAGGGTGAGATGGTTTGGAGGGCATCACCGACTCAGTGGAGATGATGAGTTGGAGCAAACTCCAGGAGATGGTGAAGGACAGGGAAGCCTGGCGTGCTGCAGTCCGTGGGGTCTAAAAGAGTTGGCGTGACTTAGTGACTGAACAACAAGAATGGCTCGCAGAACTTGGGGAAAGATTTACTTACTAGATTTCTAGTTTATTACAAAGGATGTATTAAAGCTTATAAATGAAGAGTCAGGTCAAGAGATATGTAGGGTGTGGAAAGGTCCCAAGAATATGAGCTTCTGTCCCCATCGAGTTTGGAGGCTTGTCACCTTCCTGGTACTTGGTTCCATCCTGGTTCACCAACCTGAAAGCTGTCTACCTCCTTCTCTGGGGATTTTACTGAGGCTTACTAAAAGTCGCCTCATTAACATAAGCTCAGGTGTGGTTGAAAGGGGCTGGTTATGAATAGCAAAACACTCCTTTCATCTTTATAGCTTTTATCACTTAGGAAATTCCAAGGGTTTTAGAGCTTAGTGTCAGGAACTGGGACAAAGACCAAACCTCTATTTGTTATTATAGGTTGTAACATCACAGATGTTTCTTAGCAACTTGTGTTTGCCCCACTTTTACCAGACCATTAAACTGTTTATCATTTTCAGTTTGTTTTCAACCTGATGCTTTTTTGTAAAATAAATAAGGAACACGAGAGGACGGCATCTTATCAGTATTGCTTGTTTAAAAGGTTTTGAAGTTTCAGTTATAATAATGTCCAGTTCCACAAGATTAGAACTATGTAACTGTGTTTAACTAGACTGATGCTTTTTCTATTATGACTTTATTTTATTTAATAGTAAGCCTTGGTACTAAATGTTGAGGGATTCATATTCAGAAAGGAGAAATGATGTTTCTAAGATATTCCCTGATGCTGGAAAAGATTGAGGGCCAGAGGAAAAGGGGTCGACAGAGGAAGAAATGGTTGGGTGCATCACTGACTCAATGGTCAGGAGTTTGAGCAAACTCCGGGAGATGGTGAAGAACAGGGAAGCCTGATGCGCTGCAGTCCATGGGGTCACAAGGAGTTGGACATGACTGAGCGACGGAACAACAGCAACATTTCACAGACTGGGGGACTTGACATCATCTATCGTATGCTCCCTTTTTGCCAGTTGATTGTGTGGCCTTGTGAAAGCCACTTCTACTTCCTTTTTAAAATAAGATGTATGGAATTCTTCTCCTTAAAGTATTTTTATGTATTTATTGTTGGCAGTGCTGGGTCGTTGTTCCTGCGCCAGCTTTTCTGTAGTTATGGAGGTGACAGTGAATATCTTGGTTGCAACACGTGGGCCTCTCTTTGCAGTAGCTTCTCTTACTGTGGAGCACGGGCTTAGTCGCTCCGAGGCACGTGGAATCTCTCCGATCAGGGTTCGAACCCGTGTCTCCTGCTTTGGCAGGTTAATTCTTTACCACTGAGCCACCAGGGAAGCCCCAGATGTATAGAATTCTTCACCTTGCCTTGGTGGTTCAGATCCCTTTGGTACTCTGAAGGGCGACTCGCTCTTTTGAAAACCAAATTCGAATTTCTGTTAAATTTCACATGAGCTTGTTCATGCATATTTGCTCAGCATTTCTTGATTATAAAGGATATTTCCAATTCTAATATTAGATGGAAGTTCACCTCTCTGCATTTGAAGGAGAAATCTTTTTTTGTATCAGATTTTTTGTTTGGGGGATGCCAGTGTATACTGTCATTACCAAAATGAAGATGATATTCCGTAGTCACCCAGTAACCAACGTGAACTGGATGCAATCGTTGGTCCAATGTTAAGAACATCTCTGAGGACTACTACTCCGAGGCAGCCTTGTGCTGGGGTTGTGGAAAAGTAAATAAGCCATACTTCAACCCTGTCTCTCTGAGGATTCCTGTTGCAGTAAAAGGACCTGACTTGGTGAATGACTGCTGGGAGATCAGGCAGTGCCATGGTCAAGACCACAGGTTCTGGAGGTAGACACAGGTAGACCAGACTGGCATCTGTGATCTTCACGGGCCAGTCATTTAACCCTCTCTGTGCCTCAGTTTGTTAATCTGTTAAAGAGTATAATAACTCTACCCACCCATAGGGATGGTTGAGGCTTTACACGAGTCCGTGCCGGGGACCCACCCTTAGTAGCGTGACACTCTGGACCATATCGTTGTTTTGGAACCACTGTCCTGCATGTTTTAGGATGATTAGCAGCATCCTTGGCCTTTCCTCACTAGGTTCCTTCATGTGTAGCAATCAGAAATGTCTTTAGGTGTTGTCAGCTTTCCTGTGGGGTGAGTGCCTCTCCTCAATCCTTTGTAGTCTTCCCTTACAGGCTTCTTCCCAGATGGCTTAGCAGAAAGGAATCCACCTGTAATACGGGAGATGCAGGTTCGATCCCTGGGTCAGGAAGATCCCCTGGAGAAGGGAATGGCAATCCACTCCAATACTCTTGCCTGGGAGATCCTATGGACAGAGGAGACTGGAAGGCTACAGACCTTGGGGTCACAAAGGGTTGGATGTGACTTAGTGATTAAACAGCAACAGCACAGAGTCTTCTGTTAAATTCATTTTCTAAATACTTTGGAGAAATTACTAGTGACACTTCCTTTAAAGGAAAAACTCCTTTGCATAAGTCATCATTCCTTCCCTGATGCCCTCTTGATGGGAAGCAAAAACAAAATGCTAACAAAGCCCAGTTAACAAAAGTCTGTCCTGCTGACTGAATTATTGATGTGCCCTCTGAGATGAACCGCATTCACTCAGGTGGGATTAGTACCTACCTGCCTCTTGGAGAACAGTAGGTATTGCCTGGCGCCTGCCCCTGGCTGCTGTGTGTAATGTGATGGTTTCTGCGACCTGCCCATTTGCAGCTCAGCCTCCTCGGCATCCTGAAGACAGGGTTTGTTCTTGTCCTGGCTCAGAACAGACCTCCTAAGTCACGATAGAGCCAGGCTACTTTGCTAAGAGCACTAACCTGTTGGGGGGTGTGGGCTATGACAGGCAGCCAGTGAGCTTAGCTGACACACACAGCGAGACTTGGGGTGGCTGAGACACAAGCAGTGTTAACCACCAGACACCCCAGAGGTATCAAAGTGTCTGGGGCACCTGGGGCTTGGAGTTGGTGAGGATGCCCGTGAGTGGGTGTGAAGAATAGGTGGAAATAACACTGCTGAAAAAGTGCTTGGAAACTCAGGAGTGAAATAGCAGGTTCTGATGGGTTTTGGTTGTTGAGGGGGAGGGAGTCAGATGTTGGAAGATGCATGAGTAGATTCAGATTCTTTCTTTAATAGCCCTTTCTTTGTTCAAGGATATTATTTGGTTTCAGGGTTTGGATTTTGTGGACCAGTTTAAGGTAAAATTGGAGGACTGATGTGAAGTAACTAGTTTTTAAGATTGTTCAATAAGAATGTTTAAAGGAAAAAAAAGTTACCATGTATTGTCATCAGCATGGCACAAAGGAAAAAAATGTTTGGTCACCAAACAAGTATGAGGAACATGACCATAGAATAAAGAGGAGTTGTTTATGTTGAACAAACACAGGATTATGGAACGCTGCCAGTGGTCCTGATTTTTTTCTTCCTCCACCTCGGCCAGGTAAAGATGTCATCATAGACTGCTCCATTTCTTTTACTCCCTGAAGGGGGGACCCGTTTATTAACGAACCGTAGTGTGTTTTATTTGCCAGTCTTGGTGACGACTGGTGGTCGAGCAGAGGCTGTGTGGTGCCCGATGTGTTTCAGCCAGCCTGGGTCAGGGCATTCATCTCTCATTTCCCCTGCCCTCGTCTCTCTGCCCTTGTCTTTTGCCCTTTCTGGAGCTGCCCTGGCAAATTGAAGCAAAACACAAGCATCCCTCTGCATCCAAAGATGTCGCAAGTCTCCCTCTGCCTTTTATTTCTCATTGTTCGTATGTACCCTCTGGGACAGGTGTGTTGCCAAGGAGTGAGTTCCCTGATGTCCTCCCCACCCAGGTCGGGAGAGGGACGGCTGATTTGAAAGCCTAATGCAGTCAGGAATCAGTGCTTTTAGCCTGTTCACATTCTGAAATGCTTTGGGCACTGAGGCTTAATGGAGAACTTTTACAGTTGAGGGCACCTATGATTAAAAAAAAATCCATTGAAAAAAATACCTGGGAGAATGCCCAGGATGCAGCTGTGTGCTGACCCCTTGAACAAACGTCCAGTAGGAACTACCTCTGTGATCCTAACCAAGGCCCTGACCTGTTTTTTTTTAATCATAATTAATAATATGTAGTGATGTGGAATCTCTAAAGCTAGAAGCAATGGAAGACCCTAATTTCTTGCTTTGGAAAATGAGCATAGAAACAACCTAAACTCAGTTTCTTTCCTTGATTTTTTTTTTTTTTTAAGTTATTTGCATGGCATGTGGGCTCTTAGTTTTCAAACCAGGGATTGAACCCTGGCTCCCTGCATTGTGGGGGATAGAGTCTTAACCACTGGACCCCAGGGAAGCCCCTCGTCTTTTATTTTTATCTTTCTGTTTTTACCAGAGTATTAAAAATTTGACTTTTTTTTCTTTAGTTAAAAAAGCAATCTCTGAATATTTCCCAGTTTAAAGAATACTAACAATAGACAAATACACTTGCCCAGCCCCTCCTAATTCAGACACTTCTGAAAAATAAATATGAGTTTGTGCATACACTGTGCTTTTACATTCGGAAAATACCTAATTTTCATATTACATAAATCATATATGTGTATTGTTAGACAATCTGTGTGTTTCCTCCACTTACTATATCTTGGAAATTGCAGAGGTCATTCTGTAAATAGTGTCCACATCTTTCTTAACTGCCGCATTTTATTCTACAGTATAGATACTCCATGATTTATAGAGCTGTTCAGAGTGGTATGCTACAAATAATGGAGCAGTAGAAGATTGACTTAGTACATGCTTCTTTGTGCACCTGTGTATTTTTATCTGTGATGAAACATACAGAAGATGAGCCGTTATTAGAGAATATTTTTAATTTTTTAATGTATATTATACATTATATTATTATATATTATACATCCAAAATGCTCTGTCTTATGTTATTTCCATCAGTGATGACTGAGAAGACCATGCTCCTTTCTCCATATTCTAGCCAAATGGTGATCAAAGTTTGTTATAAAATATTGAGTCACTGGGGTGTGGTGACTTGAATATTATTGATCTGTAAGAATGAGGTGAGTGTTGTGGTTAGGTCATCACTTGAGCAGCGACCCCCCTGCCCCTTGCCCCCCACTTGAGGAGTGGCTGTGGATCTCCAGCAACACTTTCACACCCCAACAAGTAGATTGTTAATTCACCAAAACCTTGCTTTGTTGAATCTTTCCTAATGAGCTGGCTCTTAATTAAATGGAGCAGTATGTTAAGTTTAAATCACAACGGAAACCAGTCTGAGTTTCTTAAAATGTTTTGGAAACATACTATTTAATGTGGTTACTTCTAAATTGCGTTTGAGGGCCTTGCCCTAAGAATAAAAATCATACTTTGTGATAATTTTAGAAAGTGTCACAAAGTCTGGCTAGTTTGGATTCTAAGTCTGTCAGAGGAAATAAACACCCATGGTGAGACCATAGAAAAACAAAGTAGAAGGTAGGTTATTTCCTCAATAAGCCAGTGGATGGCTGGGCTGTTCTTGTTTCCATTTAGGGTTTTACTCTTGCCTGCAGCCTGATGGAGTCAGAGCTATCGTGTTCCCCACTTTGCAGTGAGTCCACCGAGGCAGACAGGAAGCAGCCTGCATGCTGGGGATACAGCCGGCATGTAAGGGGTAAGGGGTAAGCCAGACAAATGCATGTGATGAAAGTCTGCCTAATTCCAATTCCTGACCAGGGATCAACAAATGTGACCCACCACCTGCTTTTGTACAGCCCACCAACTAGGAATGGGCTTTATTTTTTAAATGGTTGCATTTTAAGGGATTAAATAAATGCCTACATTGTCTTGATTTTGCCTCTTGCCCCATAGAGCCTAAGATGTTTAATATTTAGCCCTTTACATGAAAATTTTGCAATTTCTTCTCTGGACTATTAGTCCTTAACTACCTAAGACTGAAAAGAAATACCTTCACTCAAGTGGGGAAGTTGGCTAGGCTAGTGGTTCTCAAATATTAGCATGGGTCAGAAGCACGTGGTGGGTATGGGGTAAGTTCTAACAGATGTCTGGGCCTATCCCTGAGGTCTGCAGTGGGACCACAGAAGTGGGATTCTAATCCTTTCCCAGGGGGTTGTTCTCTGCTGGGCCTGGACCACACTAGGAGCACTAAGCAAGGGGGATGGAGTGGAATTAGGGATATCGGCCGTGGAACTGTGAGATGGTCTCAGCCCGGTTATTTGCAGTTGCAGCCCCTCCAAATTAGGGCCCTAGGCTTGTAGACTGACTAAATGTGCATTCAGCAAAGAAGGCTTCTGTGTTGATGAGGAAGAAATTTAACCTGTGTTGGCAACAGCTGTCTGAAAGTGGAGATTCAGAACTTCAACTTTTTCATTCATTTAATCATAAATATTGTTGAAGATATATTTAAACATCTTTGTTATCTAAGGGATCATTGGTATCAATTAACTGATAATTTGCTATTTGCTAAGCTCTGTACAGAACTTTTATAATAATCCTATGAAGTTAGATGGTCGTGTCATCACTTTAAAAGAAAGGAAGGACGTCCCTGGTGATCTACTGGTTAGGACTCTCTGTTTTCACTACTGAAGACATTGGTTCGATCATTGGTCAGGGAACTATGATGTCGCAAACCATGGGGTGCGGCCAAATACAAGATGTAAGAAGGAACTTCCTGTCATAGTTGTGTGGCAAGTGGCCACAAATAATTTAGACTCTTGTTTACGATACAGCTCCCTCCCCTGCATTCACCCTCCACCATGGCTACCACATGAGAATCCTGTCTATCTCTTTCAGCTTAGAAAAATGTTGTTCTGGGGGGCGAAAAGGGCCCATTTGGCAAAATGTTGTTAGTATTATCCTTTTCTTAGAAAAAGCTTCTGTGACTATCGTAACTGTCATAATTATTTTTAAAACTTTGAATTATGGAAAACTCTTTACTAAGAGAAAATACACCGTACACTCACAGTTTGCAGATGTGAATATGCTGTCACTGTTTGTATGGTCAGGCCACTCATGATGGCTGTTGTCTTGCTCTGTCCATCCGTGGCCCACCCGGCGTCTGCTTCACCTCTGTCTTACACACCTGATTGACCTTCCTGGGTACCTGCCACAGACCCCAGCTGGTGATTGTTCTCATCAAAGGGGTGGTGAGCTGCACGCTTCCTTACTGGTTTCCCTGGTAACTAGTGAGCCCACCTGAAGTCAGTGTCAGTTCCCTTCTATCTGGTAATCCAGCCTCCGCCTCCACCCTCTGGGAGAGAAGACTGCCTCCATGTTCCTGCCGCTGTCTTGCACGAGGTGAGGAGTCGCTTAGACATGTAAGCTCCCACATTCATTTAACTCCTTATGTTGCTGTTGCTGACTCTGGGCTCTCTTCTTTGATCTTGAAGCTGGGCTAGCTAGGGCAGGACTTGTAGGCCTGCAGGGTGCAGCCCAACACAGTTGTTTAAAAGATTTTTCTTTTTTAAGGAGTTAACACTAGAGAATTGTTACATCCCTAAACATCTTTTCTCTTTCCTTTCCTACCCAAAATGATGCCTGGTTTTGTGTATGCGTATTTACAGATAACTAGCCCCTCAGTCATGTCTGCCTCTTTGTAACCCCGTGGACTGTGGCCCAAGCCAGAATACTGGAGCCTTTCTGTTCTCCAGGGGAACTTCCCAACTCAGGGGTTGAACCCATGTCTTCTTCATTGCAGGCAGATTATGTACTGTCTGAGCCACTAGGGAAGCCCATGCATACTTATATATGTAGCAAAACTAAAAGAAATGCAAGGGAAGTCATATGCTTCAGCATACAACTTTAGAGTTGGTTGTGTGTTGACAATTTATTGAGTAAATACTCTGAGAAATTAGATGAGTCATGTTTTCTGATGTTCTGGGTATTTGAGGTCAGTGTATTTACAATCTTATACCAACTTCAGGAATTCCTGTCTGGCACCACAGATCCCCAGTTTGATGATAATATTTTATTGTTTTGATTTTCTGGTGTCTTGCAAATTCCTAGAATGCATGTCTTTGGTTTTCGGATCTTTAAGTTCTTATCAGAATTTTGATAGATCCTTTGAAGCAACAAATATTTTTGACTCTCTGTGGGTACCGGGCATTTTGCCAGGCTGGGGAGGATACTGGAGAGAGTGAGAGAAATGACTAACCCTCCCCCATCGAGCCTATATTCAGGTGTTTACAATTCTCTTCTGTGTTCCTCCAATTTATTGTAGTATGAGTTTTCTAGAAATTAGTAATGAAAGTGTATGAGTCGCTCTTTCCCACCCCATGGACTGTAGCCCCTCCAGACTCCTCTGTCCGTAGAATTCCTGTAGCCCAGGAATACTGGAGTGCGTAGCCGTGCAGCAGTACTTAGAATCATTTCTGTGTGTGGCAGGCAGTGTCCCAGTTTTTGGTTCGTAGAAGGTGGTCACCTTATCTATTATGTGGTAATGAGGCATCTACGCTCTTATTAAATGCCTTGCAAAAGTTATGTGCCCATTTCCCTTTGTTATTAGACATTGTGCTAATTGCATGGGTGATTTAAATGTTAAAAAGGCATTAAAGCATTTGTTGTAATAATTAACAAAGGATTGGTAGGTTACAAATGAATGATAATGCCATATTTTTAAAATACAGCATTATATATCTCTGGAAAGTGGGATATGTTATGAAACATTAATATTCAAATGAGAGATTTGAACTGAATGCTCTCTAAAACCCTTTCCAGTAAGTTCTTTCTGGTGTTTGAAAGTAAGAGCTCCACATGAATGGTGTCACACTTCTGAAAACCTCAAGGAGAGGCCACAGCCTACCTTTTGAACCTTGGATAGTGGTCTAGAGATTGCTGATTCTCTTCTTCCTCAGAAATAGAAACTCTGTTTTTCTCAGTGAACACAAAGCTACATGGAATAAAGACCAGACTTCTGCTATGGTAGTTACATGTGATTTTAATTTTACTTTATTTGAACATAAGTGGAAATAACATGCAGTTTCCAGAAAGTTTCCTTAAAGGGAAGGAGGCAAATCCTTAATATCTTCTTCTTTGCTGTTGGCTGGCATGTGGACATGCTGGCTGGATATTGAGCAGTTTCTCAGGACCTTGAGGTTGGTATTTCAGGCAGAGTCAGGAGATAGAAGCAGTACAGGTGATGCTGTATGCACAGTTCCGCAGTATTCTTGCAGAAGGGCCTCTGGCTGAGAAGTTGAAGGGACTGAAGTTCAACCCAGGCTCTGCTTCTCAAGGAGCATACATGGGGAAAGGTTGGGCCTTCTCCTTTACACAAAAAGATCATGTGCTTAAAAATCGATGTACCTACAGGACTACTTTAACCTGGAGGTACCTTTTTTCTAATTTATTCAGAGGTACCACAGGAGCCTTCTTTCTATGGAGCACCGCCTCATCTCCAGACCGCCCTGCATGCCATTAATGGTAGACGGGTAACCCTTGTTTAGCCTTGCTTGGAACGTTGCACGGGCAGAGGAGCCCGTTACAGTCCATAGGTTTGCAAAGAATCGGATACGACTGAGCAGCAGCAGCTTGTTCAGCCACTGTTCTTTTGACATTTTCATTACTGGTGAAAGTGAAAGTTGCTCAGTCGTGTCTGACTCTTTGCGACCCCATGGTCTATACAGTCCATGGAATTCTCCAGGCCAGAATACTGGAGTGGGGAGCTGTTCCCTTCTCCAGCGGATCTTCCCAACCCAGAAATTGAACCGGAGTCTCCTGCACTGCAGGCAGATTCCTTACCAGCTGAGCTACCAAGGAAGCCCATTAGTGGTAGTTGGACCTCAGTCTGGTCAATAGATCACTGTCTTTTCCATTGCAAGGATTTCTTTGATTTTTTGGGGGTCTCTGTTTTGCTGATTTGTGAACAAAAGACACCACCTCTGGGCAATGTATGTTGATTGAAGTGTTTTTTTTTTTTTTTTAATGGGGATATAATTGCTTTACAATGTTGTGTTGGTTTCTGCTGTGCAACCATGTGCATCAGCTAAATGTATACATGCCTCCTCTTCCTCTTGAACCTCCCTCCCACACCTCTGGGTCATCACAGAGCACCAAGCTTAACTCCCTGTGCTCCATCCACAATTGTACAAATGACCCAATTCCACTCCTTTTTATGGCTGAGTACTATTCCATTGTATTTACATACCACATCTTTATCTATTCATTTGTCAGTGGGCATTTAAGTTGCTGATTGAAGTGCTTTGCAAGGTTATCAGGAGTGCACAGGATAGAGAGGCAGCTGAAATAATCAACACTGGCTGTTGGCTGGGCGCAAAGAAGTTAGGGGAGGTTAGGAACTGAGTGCTGAAGGTTGGCGCCCTCGGGGCTGGGAGTCTGGTCAGAGGCGCAGCTCCTGTTGTCTGGGACAGTGATGTACAGCCTGGCCTTTTCTCCTTCAGGAGCTCGTTCTTGATTCACAGCTGCCATGAGAGCAGGGTGTCCACGTGTCAAGGTGGGCATCCCGTGTCCTGGCTCTTTCCCTCTAGCTCCTGTACTGGGCACATGCTCATCTGGGTCAACTGTATACCGACAGTGAAGGGCATGCACTTTCCCCAAAAAGAATTGAAGTTGCTGCTGAGCTGGGGGATGGATGAGTATCAAAAAGAAATAAAAGGCTAAAAGAAGAGAAAGAAGTAAAAGAAGATAATGACAGTAGTGACCACACCACTATGTGATCTGTAAAGCAATGGAATGTATACTAATTTCCCACCAAAGATCTACCTTTTGGTATTTAATTTCCCACCCTCAGGAAGTGAGTGCTCCGTCTGTTTCTGTTGGCTCGCAGCTGCGTCGGCTGATCCTGTGTGATTGCCTGCTGTGCACAGGGTGCTGTGTCAGATACGAGGGGGATGTGATGATGTAATAGACGGAGAGGGTCCTCCCTGTGGTGATGTAGCCCCGGGCTCCCTCATATGCATCTATGTAATGGCGTCACATGGGTGGAGGGAAGCTGTTACATGTAGGATGGACAGACAGCAGGGTCCTTGCATATTCAGTATCCTGTGATAAACCATCATGGAAAAGAATATTTAAAAAGAATGCATGTATGTATGATGGAGTTACTTTGCTGTACATAAGAGATTAACACAACATTGTGACTCTCCCATACTACAATAAAATTAAAAAGCAGAATCACATGGAATGGAGGAAGTGGCTTTGCCGTCTTTGCTCCACGGCTGCCTGCCACTCCCCTTCCCTTTAGAACTCTTTGGGGAGTGCTTTGTTTGCTCTTTTCCCAGAAAAGGGGCTTCGGTCTCAACTCTTACGAATCTAATGTCATCTTGAGCCCTGCGGAGGTATGTTTCTGGCCTCTGAAGTGCTATTTCGTGGTAATTTTATGGTTTTTCTTTATGAATAATTTACCCGGAGAGTCCTAATATCTTTGGAAGCCAGTGAATTTTGGTGTTTATCAAGGAAATGTCTCAACCTGAAGAGAGAAATCAATTTCTTATTACAAAGCAAAGCAAAACATATGAGATCATCTACCCTATGGGAAAGCAGTATATTTTGTAAGCTTTATTTATTATTAAGTCAGGACCTCAAATTATTGTCCCTTCTTATAAAGACATTGTATATCCATTAATCTCATTTCTGTCCTCACTGTTTACTCTCTATTTAGGATTATGAAGCATTTTATATTCACAACATTTTAGGGCTGAAAGACCAGCTTGTGCTTAGACCATTTTGTAAAAATATTTGCCTAAACTTTTTATAAAAGTTCCCAAGAATGTTGACTCCATAACCTATTTTGGTGACTTCTTTGTCTCAAGCTCTTCTAGCCTTTGTTGCGAGAGATAAATGATACTCCTGTCCAATTTTTATAAATGTTTCTTGGAATCATGTGTTGTAAGAAGTTTTTCGGGCTTCCCTGGTGGCTCAGAGGTTAAAGTGTTTGCCTCCAGTGCGGGAGACCCGGGTTCGATCCCTGGGTTGGGAAGATCCCCTGAAGAAGGAAATGGTAAACCACTCCAATACTCTTGGCTGGAGAATCCCATGGACGGAGAAGCCTGGTAGGCTACAGTCCACCGGGTCGCAGAGAGTCGGACACAACTGAGTGACTTCACCTTCACCTTCTTCAAGAAGTTTTTATGCCTCTTAAACAGTCCAGTGTAGCTGTTTTTCTCTTCCTCCTCTTATTCATCTCTGAATGCCCAAAGGAAAGTCAAACAGTAGTAGTAATAATAGTCATGGTTACAACTTACCAAGTGCCTCCTAAGCAATGCATAACCCCGACCATGGCCCAGTGAGATTTAGTCTGTTGTTATTTCCATTTTATAGATGAGAAACTAGGACCCCAGTTCCTTGGACCAAAGGCAAGAAGACCCAGAACTTGAGCGATCTCTGCCTCAAAACTAGTTCTGCTGCTGCTGCTAAGGCGCTTCAGTCGTGTCCGACTCTGTGCGACCCCAAAGATGGCAGCCCACCAGGCTCCCCCGTCCCTGGGATTCTCCAGGCAAGAACACTGGAGTGGGTTGCCATTTCCTTCTCCAATGCATGAAAGTGAAAAGTGAAAGGGAAGTCGCTCAGTCCTGTCTGACTCTTCGCGACCCCATGGACTGCAGCCCACCAGGCTCCTCCATCCATGGGATTTTCCAGGCAAGAGTACTGGAGTGGGGTGTGGTAGATCAAAATCACTCCTGTTTCTCGTGAACAGTAAATTGTTATGTACTTTACTTTTACGCTTGAAGGAGAAACATGGCTGTTATTGTAAGAAGTGGTTTGTAATTTTTTTATAGGTATTAGAATATATTAAGCTCTTGTTTGAATCAAAACACAATTCCTAAAAAAGTAAGACTCAGAGAACTGTAGCAGATTTAGAAACTTCTTCATTTTCTTGCTGTTTGTGTGTTACATTCAGGGAAGAATTTGTTAATGACGTTACTTATTTTATTAAAAGATTATTTTCATATTCTTAACTGTGCCTCAGTTAAGCCCTCTGCAATGGCGGGGGTAGAAATGAATGGCAAAATGTCATGTAGGTTCTTACTGTGTGCTGGGGAAGGCAGGATTCCACATGTCATATCCACTTTAATGCATTTTCAGTTTTAGTGAGTTAAAATGGTGTGATGTCTTGATACTATCCTTTAGCTTTAAAATCCTGGGCTTTTTAATATTTTTTATGAAGATTGAAAAGGAAAGCAGGGAAGATGGAAATTTTGCCAGTATCTCTGTTGCCCTGAAAGAAATCAGAGAAATTTGATGTGTCCTGAATAGCAGCTTGGGGATGAGATTTGTGCTTAGTAACTTTTCTTTGGCAACTAGAAACCTTCGGAAGACAGAGGGTGATGATGTGGCTCAGAGATTTCTAGGACAGATTGATGAGCTTGCCTAGGTGAGCTGGATTTTCTTTTTTCTTTTGTTTCTCTTAAAAGGCTGCTTGGCCCAGCACGTAGGATCTTAGTTCCCCCATTGGGGATTGATCGTGCACCCCCTGCAGTGAAAGTGACCAGTCATAACCACCGGACCCCCAGGGAAGTCCTGAGAGCTGGAGCTTGCAGCAAGGTTTTGATGTCCTTTTGGCCCGGTGCTCTGTCCTCTCATCCTGGTCCATTTGTAATAGAAACATGGAATTCAATACTATTGACTGGGAGCAGTTGTTGAATTGTGATGTGTGCAGTTAATTTGAAGCCTGGGCCTTAAGTTGAATGGAGATAAATAATCAACATTGAATGCTTACCTGTTACAGCTTTATTGGTTTTATAAATTGTCCCTAGCGATCCCTCCTAAGTGGTATAGATACCAGCCATCAACCTGGCTTTACTGAAAATTCTAGAAATCCCTAAGCCTCATTTTAGGCAAAGATCTCTGTTTTAACTCTTGTAAAAGCTTTCACAAACAGCATGGATTCCATATATGTACTGTTACATTGCTTTGCCTGCTGTTCAACCATAAAATCTACCATGGAGAGAGACAAAGGGCAATTGAGTATGACTCGTACACACTTTGGGAAAATAATGTCTTTGTTCACTGGTGTTGCATATGACACTAGAGTTGTATAGGAAAGTGTAATCCAGGCAAGACTCTTGAATAAAAGGAAAAGAGTCCCAGAGTTCTCAAGCATTCATCAAGGGGCCTTGACCTTGGAGTTGTGGGGGTGACTGAGGCATGGAGGCCTTTTCCTACGAAAGCTGCTGGGGAGTGGTGTCCTCAAGAGCTCATGTCCTTTATGCTTTGTGGTTGCTATAGGCTTAGGTCTCCATGATCAGCTGTGGTGCACCCTGAGGTCAGGGCTTTGGTGGCAGGCTTGGTGTAGTGGTCAAGAAAGGGAACCAGAAAGAGGTGGAATAAATCTCTACAGTGGTCTGTCTTTCTCCATTTTGTTCCCTTACCCTTTTTATCTTCTTCTCATGCCATTTTCTCTTCAGAGTGGTTGTGTGTTCATCAAGTCTTGTTTCTGAACTGAGTCTGTATGTGAGGCTTGGGGAAGGTAGAGCTAACAATTGAGTTTCTCTGATCATCACTTTTTTAGGAAAAAAACTTAATTTATTTATGATCATGCCGGATCTTAGTTGAGGCACACAGGATCTTTAGTGGTGTGATACACAACTTAAGATCCTGTGTATCTAGTTCCCTAACCAGAGATCGAACCAGACCTCCTGCACTGGGAGCATGGAGTCTTAGCCAGTGTACCACCAGGGAAGACCCTCTCTGATCATCACTTTAATGGATCTTTACTGAATGACAGAAAAGTGTTATGGGGGCAGGGAGAGCAGCAAGTTCTTTGCTTTTTTTGCTTCTCTTCTCTATTGTATTCCTTCAAAAACTCCAAGATGTCTGTTGCTTCCTCATTATTGCAGTGCGTCTCCAGTGGGGGTGATTTTGTTACTCATTTGGTGATGTCTGGAGACATTCTGGATTGTTATATCTCGGGGGGAGGGGCTTGCTAAATCTAATGCTTCAAGGCTATCAATGCTGCTTAACATCCCACAACGCCCAGGACAATCCCCAGTGAAATATTAGCCTACCTCAAATGTCATAAGTGCCCAAATCGAGAAACCCTGCTCCACTGAAGTGTCTCTCTGGCCAGCGTATGGGCCTGAGAGACCATGTGTCTTGCCTGGCACGTTTCACTTGCTGGTTTATGTGTCTGAAGTATGTCAAAATACATCAAGCTGCTTTCCTCACCCAGTTTATCATGTTTGTTTTAATTTGGATTGCCAATCTTTTTCCTACACAAAGCCAAACTAATCATTGCCCCCAAAGAATCACAATTTCTAAATTAGTGGAATCAGAGGTCTTACTCCTTGAGAGTCATGCGACTTATGAATCATCTAGACAAAGATGCTTCAACAATCCACAGTGAACTTCTCCAGCATATTATAGGTTAGTGAGTAAGAGGAGAGATTTTGCATTTCCAATGGTAGTCCAGCTGGAAGCTGTCCTCACTCGGGTTCATCACTTATGTGCCAAGCCGTGGACTTCGTTACGTTTCTGGTCTCCCTTGCACCACACCGTTTGTTCCATTGGCCTTCCCTTGGCTCTTAACTTCCTCCAGGAAGCCTTCTTTTCTTCCTCAAGTTTAGAGTCATGGCTCCTCCCATGCACCTACCCTTTTGGTAACATGACTCTTGACTCTCTGGATCATGATGGCCTGTTGTTGACTTTGAGGGCCAGCCTCTGCTATCTAATTCCCTCCTGTCAGACACATAGTAGGGCCTCTGTAAATACTTGTGGAATGACTAAACGGAGGAAAACTGCAAGCTAGCAGTTTGCTTGCTTACAAAAAGAAGTGTAGTAGAAAAAAAATAAGAACTCCGAACCAGAAAACATGTGCTTTGGTGTTGGTTCTCTGATTCTCACTTATCAGACGAGTGGATAAATAAGTGGGTTGAATGAAATGATTCTAAATGGGGAGGCTTTGTGTTTCTCGTGAGCACTCTCTTATGTACAGTGCTGTCACAATGAAAGTTGATCTGCATTATTAAAAAGCAAAAGGGTGTCTGTGTATCTGGAATCACAGCAAGCCGAGTATTGTTTAAACATCAACTCAGATCTTGTCACGCCTCTGAACGACACCCCTCTTCCAAGTGACAGCTCTTACCATGAGCATCAAGCATCTATGCCGTCCGGTCCCCAGCCCCTCTTTGACTGCCCCCCGTCCGACCTTACTGCTCCACCTCACTCTGCTCCAGCCACACTGGCCTCACTCACTGATCATCACATGCCCCAAGCACCCTCCTACCTCAGTGTTTTGTCATTGCTTTTCCTTTTGCCTGGAATGATCTTTGCCACTGAGACCTGCGTGGCTTCTTCTGGACTACCTGTAGGTCTTCGTTTGGGTGTCCCATGTTGGGATTGAAGGCAAAAGGAGAAGGCGGCAGAGGATGACATGGTTGGATAGCATCACTGGTTCAAGGGACATGAACTTGGGTGAACTCTGGGAGATGGTAAAGGACAGGGAGGCCTGGTGTGCTGCAGTCCATGGCATCAGTCGCAGAGTCAGACACGACACAGCCGCTAAACAACAGCAACCTATGTTTGGAAGGCCTTCTCTGGCCACTCCATCTCAAATTACAGCCACTCCCCAGTTGTCTTATTTCCTCTCTCTGATGTGCTTTTATCCTCCTGAGCTTCTTTTGGCATTCTATCTATTTAACTTACTTCTACTTCTTCCTCTGTCCCCTCCACCTCCAACCTCCTTAGAGTACAAGTGCCATGATTCCATTCATTTTTATTGAATGGCAGCAGGCAAATGTAAAAGTTTACGTATTACAGTGAACTCAACACATGATCACAATCTGAATATACCCATATAACTAGCCGCCAGTGACTCGGTGTTAAAGAACCTGCCTGCCAATACGGGAGACACGGGTTTGATTCCTTGGTTGAGAAGCTGCCCTGGAGAAGGAAATGGCAGCCCACTCCAGTATTCTTGTCTGGGAAATCCCATGGATAGAGGAGCCTGGCGGGCTACAGTCTACAGGGTTCTGAAAGAATTGGACACGACTTAGCCACTAAGCAAGAGCAGCAGCACAGAAAGCCCCATTCCTTCCTCTTTCTAGTCACTTCTCTCCATTTTAAGGGCTACTACCATCCTGAATCCCTGCTAGGGGCTTTTTACTGCTGTATCCATAGCACATGGTGGGCACAAAGTCAACACTAGTTGAGTTTATTAAAAACACTGGGAGAGAAACCTGTACGTCTAGATTTCTAATGCTGGTCTCTAATTGTAGATTAATCTCAGTCATTGGAAAATGCAATTAGAGGCTTTTGAAGTATCTATTTGCCAGACACTGGCTACTATAACTTAGCCTATTAGATGTGTCACTTGTTTCTGCTGTGTTGGCCTTGATTATTTAAGTATTTTACCTGGGATCTCTGTAAGTTCACTCTTCCTGCTCGTAGTTTTAATTTACTGTCTATTCTGTTTGCTAGGCACTTAATCAGACATTTCTCTGGTGATTGTCTTACAGGATTATTTAACTTCTTCTGGCCTTTCAACTACATTGTAAATGCAGCCAAGCGTAATAAATTTGTACCAAAACTTGCCCTCTGGTCTTGATTCTTTCCTAGCTGAAATTATTGCACATTTCTGTTTCTGGTTACTGGCCACTATCCGGGACTCTGGGAGTGTGGGTTTCTCTTCCAGTTGGATGCCTGCGTTAGGATTGCAGCTACTGTAGGTAGTGTCAGATTTGATTATACTGGTAACCGTTTGAGATGTGATAGTGAGTTTAAGGATGCAGTGGCTTCTGAGAATTTTGGTTAGCGCTTCCTCTAAATGTATATGTGCCTGCAAACTCAAGAATCAGTACGACATTAATGAGTGAAGTTATTGGGCCTTTATCCTGGCAAATAGCAGAGAAATGTCCAGAGTTCCTCATACAAAGCAACATATCAGCTGGCTCTGGGGCTTGACTGTCCATAGGATGGAATATCACGCAGTCATTGAAGGTCAGAAAGAAAAGCAATATATTTTAGGACCAATTTTGTGTTCTCCTTTTCTAAAACCATGTCCTGTGTACTTGATTCTCTTAATACTCACAGCACACACACTCCCGCCCCCAGCCCATAGGGCTGTCCTGTAAGCAAGACCCAAGTATCACTTAGAATGCTCTCAGCTAAAAGTCAGGAGAGACTCAACCCTGAGCAGTGAGAAAATATGGAAATATGTTACCATTCATACTAGATATCCAGAGGTGGTAGATTTCCAGGTAAATCAGTGGCCAGCCACTGTTCATTGTGAATGCTAATGGTTTTCATCTTTCTGCTCTGCCATCTGTTTTTTCCCCAGAGATGTTCTTTTCGAGGTGGCAGAATGGAGCTGTACAAAGTCTGCCATCCAAACCCGCAGATAGTGATAGAACTGTTAGGACCACGTTACCCAGAGTTGAGATTTAAGGCAGCCTCTTTGAAGCTCACAGCTGAGTGGTGGAGGATGGATTCAGGCCAGTGAACATGGATTATGACCTGGAGGAGGAAGAGGGGTGAGGAAGGTGGGGGACACATGGCCTTCATCCCACTTGCTGGGGTGAGAATTGGACATTTGGAGCATTTTTTTTTTTTGAGTGAACTCAAAAAGTGAAGAGTGAACAACTTCAGAGTGAACCTGTTAGTGTGATTGTGTGATTGGGGAATTAATAATAGTAAATTCTTTAATATCTATTTTGGTTAAAATTTAAAACTTAGATGTCTTAAAAAAGGATTTAGTTTGCTATCTGGCACACAGATACTTAGTATATTAAGTGTGTAAAGGTGCTAGCCTGCAGATAGTAGCATTGTTTTAATTTAAATGATTTGGGGGATAGAAATGGGAATTTAAAGATTTGGGCAGAGGGTTCATGGGTTCAGCAAATTTGGATAAGAGTTGGTTTTGTAACATGTCCCTGTATTAAAACTATTCAGTATTCAATCTAGGCCAGATATTTAGACCTTTGCTTGTTTTCCTTCCTTCTTTGTTTTCAAGAAGTGTCTCTGTGGTAGAAATTTATATAATGCATCCTTTCATTGTTACATTGTTCAAAGGCCTGTTAATGTGTCACCCTCATATTTTATTTCCAGTATTCTGTCAGATGATCAACAGAAAATTCAAAGTAACGGTGGCTTCTCTACTTTTTTCCTATTACAGCAGCATTGATTTTCACAGTTGGATTATCTGTGAGAATGTGTTTCCATGAAGTTGCTAAATATCTGTTCTCTTCCTCGTCCTAACTCCTTGATATTACTGTTGTAAATAGGATACGTTTACATTTTGGGAAGAACAAGAAAAATGAAAACTCTCATGGTCTCATTGGTCCCCAACATACATTTTGCCTGATAGGATTTCCTTACTTCCATGTGGAGTTATCAAAATGGGTTGGTTAAAAAGCAAAAAGTGTGGCCATCGCTAGATAATCTGTCAAAAGTGTTCACACACTAAACACAAAAGCATTCAGTTTTGAAATAACTGTAGATTTACAGAACAGTGTAAAAACAGTACAGGGAGGTTATGTGTATTCCTCACCAGGTTTCGTCCATTGGTTCAATCGTACATGATTATAGTTACAGTATCAAAAAGAGGAATTTGACATTGGTACAAGGTGTGTATATAGTTCTCTGTATTTTATCAGTGCAGACTGCTGTAAGTACTACTGGAATAAGAATCAGAATGATTTAATCATCACAAAGATCTTCATTCTATCCCTTTATAGTCACACAGTTGTCCTCCCCCACCATCCCCAGTCCACTAATCTGTTTTATGTCTGGAAGGCAGCTATGCTCACCACTATACACCAACGTCTGTGTTTGCACTTCGGCATGTTTTTGTCATTTTGAGAATGTTACACATCTGGAATCGTATAGAAAGGACCTTTTGAAGTTGGCTGTTGTCACTCAGCATAATGTCCCTGATCACCATCCAGGTTGTTGTGTGCATTGATTTTTGAGCAGTATTCCTTCATGTGGATATACCCAAATTTGTATAGGCATTCACCTTTTACAGAAGATTTTTTTTTTTTTTTTTTTTTTGCCTAATTCCTGGTGGCTTCTGCACAAAGTTAATTATTAATAGTTATGTACAGATGTTTGTGGACATTAGTTTTCACTTTTCTGGCCTAAACACACAAGTACAAATGGTAAATATATGTATTTATATTTTAACAAAACTGAGAAACTGTTTTCCAACAATACCTGGACCATCCCATATCCCCACCTGCTGAGATCCGTGGTCCCTGCATCCCCACCAGCTCTCAGAGTTGTCACTGGTTTTCATTTTAGCTTTTCCAGTAGGTATGGAGTGATAGCTCATCATGGCTGTAATTTGCATTTCCCTTATGGCTAATGGCATTGAATATCCTTTCATGCGCTCATTTGCTATCCTCTGGTGAAATATCTCTGTGTCCCTTGCTCACTTTCTAATTGGATTTTGTTTTTTTTCTTTCTATTGAGTCTTGAGCATCTGTATACATATTCCAGATACTAGTCCCTTCCTTGTTGTATGTGGTTTGCAAATATTTTTTCTCTGTCTGTTACCTGTCCCCTCATCCTTTCCACAAGCCCCTTAGTAGAGCAGATGCTCTTAATTAATATTGAGGAAGTTTAACTTACTCATTTCTTTGAATCCTACTTTTGGTATCATATCTAAGAACTCTTCACTAAGCCCCAGGTCCAGAAGGTCATCTCTTATTCTACCCACTAAAAAGTTTTATATTTTTATATCTAATGTTAAAATTTATGATCTGCTTTGAGTTAATATTTGTACAAAGTATGAGGTTTAGGTCCATGTGATGCTTCATTTTGTTCCACTTTCTCCTCCCTTTTCTTCCTTCCCTTTCTCCTCCTCCTCCTCCCTTCTCTTCCTCCTCCTCAATTCTTCCACCTCCTATTTTCCTTTATCATATGCACATCTAGTTTATTTAATGTTATTTTTTGAAAAAGACTGTGCCTCCTATATTGAATTACTTTTGCTCCTTTGTCAAAAATCATTGACTGCACGGTGCCGGTCTCTCTATGGATTCTGTTCTCTTTTCTGTTCCATTGATCTATGCATCTCTCTGTCTACTCATACCACAGTATTGATTACTATGGCTGTATAACCAGTCTTAAACTTGAGTGGACAGATTTCTCACACTGTTCTCCCCTCTGATGATTATATTCTCTTTTGAAGACTTGATTCTCTGTCCTCCACCTTTTGTTGTTGTTGCCTGGATTGATCACTGATCAGCGCACATGACTTCAGTGTGTTGCCCACCCCTCCCCCAACCTCCTGGGAAGTCCTGACTTTAATGTGGCATATTTTATCCTGAGGGTTACTTCCAGTGGATTAGTGATGTCTGCTTACAGTCTGGGATATTTTGTTCTCTTTCTGGAATCCAGTTGTGCCGTGAAATGCGAGCACTGCCTGCCTTGCGTTTAGGATGGGCACATGGAAGAGGCAACGCTGGGTGTTTGCCTTCTTGGTATCAAATAAGGTACTGTTGAATCTTAGCTGGAGAAGAGCCAGAAGTTTATGACTGTGGCTGAGGTGGGTGGTGGAGGGCAGGCCTTGCTCACACATTTAATCTAACCTAAATATTTCCAGTGAATCATCATCCTCTATGACCTTGTAACACAAATCTGAGAGGAGCTGTAGTTCTTATCTTCAAACTGCAGCCAAGTTTCATTACTGTGGCTTATGTGTAGTGGCTTTGTCTTCTGGGCATCTGGTTATCCTTCTGTCTGCTGTTTAAAATCCCTTTCAGGTGAAAGGATCTCTTGATTTATGACTTGATTTTTTTATCCCCACCCCCACCATGGGTAGAGATGTACATGGATTAATATTTAAAAACCATTCATTGTTAGACTGTAGCAAGAAAAGTTGGATGAATAATTTTAAGGGAATGTGCTACCTGATCTCACTTGTATTAAGGGTTTTTGTATTGAAACTATACAACCGTTAAGTAGAAAGTACCATCATATTGCTAAACATGATTGTAAGTGGACAGTTTTCTACTTGGGATGAATAAGATGTTGGTAAGACCATTTTATAATCTATTAAAGGCTAGTGGTTGAATTCTGTTGTCTTTAAATTAGGATTGTTCATATTTTTTTGCATGGCTAGAAATCTTCTCTATTAGACTGTCTTATTTTTCCTGAGATTCTGATGTATTAAGGTGTTCCACATACTAAGATTGAGGTGTAGAATTTAATTTTAATTTTCTGTGGCATGTTTCTATTTACAGTAGTTTGGAAATAGAAGAGAGGAAAGAGGCGCTTGGAGTCCTAGCTACTCAGAAAAGTGGTTTAAGGCATTGCAGTATCAAATTACGATGTTAATTTAAAAAGTTAAAACCATGACTCTTACTCAAGCAGAATTAACACATATAAAATTCAAATAATTAATGAGATAGAAATATGGCCAAGCTGGTTGGAAGGGCATTTGGAAGCAGTTTTTGTAGCTCACAGTGAAAATGTGATTGCTAGCTTTGATTCAATAGTAGTCAGTCTCCTACAGAGTTATAAAACCATAACCTGTTTCTCTTTCTTGAAACTGGTTCCCCATCTACAGGTTAATCTGTAACTTCACTGAGCCTGGTCTTTAATTGTAGTGAATAGCAAGTCAAACAATGATACCTTCCTGTAGAAATTAAATAATTTTGAGATGACTTTGTTAAATACAACTCCAGTGACATTGAAAGGACATGCTGCATTCTCTTTACCTTATTTCCACGTTTGGGATAATGTTTTCTCATCAGCTCTTTGTGAGGTATTGTCACACCATGGAGATGGACAATGCCTGAGTTTTATTTACTTTACACTAGTGTGGATGGCTAGTCCAAAGGTGAAGCCATTTACAAGATTGTAATTGAACTATTTGTGATATTTTCATTACTTTCCCCCTTTTCTGTTGACTTATGGTACTTTCAGTCTTATCCCTATCCTCACTTCCTCCTTTCGCTCTGTTAGAAAGCATTCATGTCTTTCATATTAACTTAGCTTATTCTTACTCTTAGAAGAGTGGGTGACTGGAGAAGATGGAAGTAGAGCATCCCGAACAGTTCACTTACTGTGCGGTCCTGGACTTGGGCATGACTTTGCCATGTCCTTTTCACCTGTGTTACCTTGAGCACATCAGTTAACCTCTAAACCTCCATTTTGGTCATCTAAAATGGGTTGAACAGTGGTGCTTGCTTTTAGGGATATTGTGAGAATTGAAAGGTGAAAGGATAAAAATGGTGCTTAGCACATTAGTATGTGTTTGATTAAGATGATTGCTAAGTTAGCTGTATACAGACATATATATATATTTTGGGGGTATCTTGTTGTTTTATACACTAGATGTTCCCTAAAGGGTTTGCAAACTCACTCGCTCACACAGTAACTTACTGAAAATAAGACACAGGAGCAGGAACAATTGCCCTCCCAGCTGAGGGAAGATTAGTGATTGGTGGGGATGCTGGTGGAGAGTCCTGAAACTGTATCTTGGGCCAACTATTGTCATATGGTTCTGTGTGACTCGATGTTAACATTTTTAAAGAGAGAAGTAGAGCTTGGATTGTCACATGTCCTTTTCCTTTTGTAAATATTGGAACTGATCGGCACACATGAAACATGGAACACTGTGTTCTGTATGTAGTGGGCTGTCGGTTTGCCGAGTTTGCCTTTAGTTACTTTAGATTATTCCAGGAGAAACGTAAAGTTGTTCACAGTAGACCGTGTCAGAATTTAAAGTGATCACAGCATTTTCCTCGGAGAAGGCGATGGCACCCCACTCCAGTACTCTTGCCTGGAAAATCCCATGGATGGAGGAGCCTAGTAGGCTGCAGTCCATGGGGTCACGAAGAGTCAGACACGACTGAGTGACTTCCCTTTCAATTTTCACTTTCCACTTTCATGCATTGGAGAAGGAAATGACAACCCACTCCAGTGTTCTTGCCTGGAGAATCCCAGGGACGGGGGAGCCTGGTGGGCTGCCGTCTATGGGGTCGCACAGAGTCGGACACGACTGAAGCGACTGAGCAGCAGCAGCAGCATTTTTTTTTTTTATGAGACAGTTGCGTTTGGGTGGAGTCACGTGGCCCATTAGTGGTGGTACTTGTAATTTTAATGAAAATAGGCTATATTTGTCCATATTCTTCCACTTTGGGGGTTATAAGGTTTAACACATACTCATTTTTGAAAGATTCGCCACACATTAAAAAAAAAGGCATTGATTATTGAAACAGGGGTGGGAAATAAACCAACATTGTAACATAACCAACATTGGTTATGGCTATGTTTATTTTCTTGTTTATGGTTTTTAATGTACTCTCTTGTCTGTTTAATGTACTCTGCTCATTAATGTACTTTGCCTAATGTGCTTCTACGACAAATATTTATTGCTTTTATAATCAGCAAAAGCAATAAATGCTATTAAAAAAAGAATATATCATGGGAATGCCTTGACGTGTGATAATATGATTATTGATCAGTTTCATAGCCCCAAGATTGTTGTTGCTAGAAAAGTAATGGCTCATTATTTCATTTGCTCCCGGAAAATGATGGTGCATCTTATTGTACAATTTAGGTACGCTTAGATGGGTCTTCCTAGGCCTGTGGTGATTTTGTTGATGGAATGGGTTTGTGGTTACCGTGGGGCATGGAAGTTGCTGGACCTGCTCCTGGGCAGCTGGCCTGCAGGGGAGACCGTCTGTTTTGGCAGAGCCAAGGGCTGTCCTACTGGGCTGTAGCCCACCAACTGTTGCAGCCACATGCCTCAGCTGTTGTGCTTTTTTACACACTGTTATTAGCCGTGCAGACCTTTATGGTTCAAACCAGGCCACATCTGTTGTCAGTCCCATGACCTTCAAAACCCAAAGCGGAAAGAAATGCAGAACACACTTTTTATCTGAAGGCTTTCTGCAGACATGTCAGTTAACAGGGCTTAGTTAAAAATATTTTTCTAAACTTATTTTGTAAAAGATTTTCATTTTCTTTGCCCTCCTTTAGCAGTGGCTAAATTAATGATGATTTGAGCAAATTAGTGCTCCTTAGAGTGTTGTCTGTTGATCTCCTACATTTGATCCCACAGGGAGTTGGTTACAAAATGTATTCTGGAGCCTCACTGTAGACCAAGAGAATTGTGATCTTAGGGGTATATTCCTTCACCAAAACTTTAAACCAGAGATTTGGACTTTTGGCTTCTCTGGTGGCTCAGATGGTAAAGAATCTGCCTGTAATGCAGGAGACCCAGATTTGATCCCTTGGTTGCAAAGATCTCCTGTAGAAGGGAATGGCTACCCACTCCAGTATTCTTGCCTGGAGAATTCCATGGATAAGAGGAGGCTGGTGGACTACAATCCATAGGGTCACAAAGAGTAAGATACAACTGAGTGACTGACAGTTTTCACTTTGGGCTTTTAGGATTGTGTGACCCCAGGCACCTCCTATTGTATCGCGGTAGGCATGAAGTTAGAAAGCCAGCACTGAGATATAGGCAACTGGGCACCTTCAGGAATACTGAGACTTCTCAGAAAGTTTGCTTTTGGAGGTAAGATTTTGGGAATGATCCTAAAGGCATGTGTTGTGGTGTGCTTAGATGCTCAGTCATGTCCGACTCTTGGTGACCCCATGGACTGTAGCCCGCCAGACTCCTCTGTCCATTCTCCAGGCAGGAATACTGGAGTGGGTTGCCATGCCCTCCAGGGGATCTTCCCAACCCAGGCATCGAACCCAGGTCTCCCTCATTGCGGGCGAATTCTTTACCAACTGGGCTACCAGGCAAGTGCTGACGGTCCTTGCAGAAAGAGCAACTGCATTCCCAGGGTGAACATAGTGATTCGTTAGTTATGTTTTCCAGAAATAGTCATGTCTGAATTGAAATTGTTCTCTTCTCTGCATATGCTCTGTGTCCTCTCAACTTAGTTCTTCTGAAAAACAGAATGGTCCAAATGCCAAATTCTATGATGTGTTTTTTTTTTTCCCCTGTGTTCTTCAGTGCCAAGGCATCAGACCTCCAGGCATATTCATGAGCCCTACATTTGCAAAGCTAGAGCAGTGTAGAAACCAGGGGACCAGATCCCTCTATAAAAATACATCCTCCACAACGCCCCATTGGGTTAGCTTCTTACCCAATAGAAGAGGGGGAAAAGAAGCAATTGAGTTCCTCTAATTTGTGGGACTGGGGTCGGTAGAGAGAAGGAAAAGGGAGGGTTTCACTGAATGAGTCCAGGTCACCTTTTGTCTTCGGGGCAGGAGTGTTAGGAGGAAGTAAGCAACATATTTCCAGCAGTTTAGGTAGAGATTCATTTTATACAGTATATTCAAAATATCATTGTGAAATGTATCCCAAACAAAATACTAATGAGATGATAATTTTTTTCTTACTAAGCATTTGAAATCCTTTTGTGTGTTTTATAGCACAGCAGAGTTCAGGGTTTCCCCCAGGTGACTCCTGTATTTGACAGTATAGTTGGAAGGGGTTCTTCTCATCCCCAGTTCTCAGTTCAGATGTGAACATATGCCTTTGTGGAACATCCTATTTTTTTGTTGTAGTGAGAATGAGTTGTTTTCTCAGCAGTTAGCTGGTGTTAGGATAATGCCTTCCTGTGTAGGCTGTAGTGTTAGAATTCTCTTTGCAAGCTCTTGTAATAATTTTCAGGAATTATCACTTTTATCATAGTATTTTTAGTTGCAACTAGAGAGTTCTATAGGAGATTCTTTCAGTGTGAAATCTCTTAAAGGACAATAGAAAATACACTGTTTCTTCTCGGGGACATAGGTTGGGGCAACCTCAGTATCTGGAGGGGTCCTTGGAAAAGAATGTGTAATATGAGAATGGACCTGGTTCAGAGGTCACTGTAGCTTCCAAACATGTTCTGTGTTAATGTTTAGGTCTCTAATTTTTTTAAAAAAAGAACTAAATATGCACCATCTATTTCCCTGTTACAGACCCACAGACTTTATAGGGAGGTCTCAGTGGAGCTTCATTTTTCCTCTTCTGTCTCTTTAAAGTGTCTAGGTTTGAATTCCTTTCTCTGTCCTGTGCAGTGTAATGTGACTTTGACAAGGTTCTTAACAATTTTGTGCCTTGGGAACTAGAAAGCTGGGAGGATTTACCCCTCAGAGTTCTGGTGAAGATTAAATGAGATCATCCAGCTGAAGAATGTGGTGCCTCCCAGTACATAGTTAAGTGCTAAAGAAATATTAGCTATCTCAGCATCTTTATTAATTATTTTTGTTAATTTTAGAGACTTAAAGAAATACAGGAGGAATTATAGGAATGATTTTTTTTTGATGTTTACATAGAGGTTAAAAAAATACTTCTTTCTGAAACGTATTAACGACCTTTTTTTTTTTTTCTTTCTTCCACAGTATCTTTAGCTCCACTCCCCCATTCCACTACTGTTTTGTTCTGGATTTAGCATCGTTCTGCTCTGGGTAAAATTATTTTAATATGAACTCTCTGGTTATAACATCTTCTCTCATACTGAGTGAAGGGAAAAGTCCTTAATGCATTTCACAAACTCCTTTCTCGGAAACATTGGTTCCTGAATAAAATCTGAGAGATCATATATGATTTCTACATTGCCTAAAATATGCAGCCTTTTTGGTTCTATTGTGGGAAATATGAGAAAAATGGTTTGCCAACTGTAGGGTGGTACAAAAGAAAAACCTGAAGTTTTCTGCCAGCTTCTAGCCCCACCCATTTTTCTCACATTTTCACTTAATACTCACTCACTGATTATGCAGAAGTGATATTTAAGAGTGAATGTGTTTAATAAACCTCTGCAAGCAATATTTAAAGGAGTGTTTATTTTTCAAAATTCACTCAGGATTTCTGTAATCTTCAGGCCTGTAGTTCTGGTACACGGATTGTACCAATTTGTTTCAAAGTGTTTTATTGCATATCTTTCTCATCTGCTGTCTAAAAATCAAAGGAACAGTTTGTTCCATTCAATTTGCCTGATAGGGGAGCCTCCAAAGGTACAAAGTTGCCTTTCGGCATCATTATATTAAAAAAAAAATAAAGGAAACTGTCTTTTTATTCCCCCTCCCTAACCCCACTTTGACTATATTGCAGAGTCATAAAAGGATTTACATTGAGAGTTGAAATTGTCTCCTTGAAATTGATTTTATCCAGCTTCTTATGTACAAATAGTTAGGAGAGGAGAACAGAACTGAACTTTCAATTTTGAACTTAACTCTTCTAAAGTCATAAAACTGCTTTTCCATTTGACTCTTCAAATGGATCTTGCAGTATAATTGGTCAGAGTCAGACGTTTGAAAAGGCGCAACCAAAAATGAAAACAAGAATAAAATTGCTTATTTAGTAGCTGCCAGTTGTTCATCAGAAACAGACTTTGGGTTAAATACTTCTTTTTCCTAAAAAAGCAAACTGAGTCTTTTTCATACAATTAGTTGAAGCCGTTGCTTTTAGAGCTAGTTAAAGCTGATTTACAGATAAATGCTTTAGCCATCTTGATGTGATCTGATGAAAATTTCCATGTGGTTAGAGTTTTTAATTAAATCATTTTATTTAAGATTGTAATAGCCCTTTTAAATTATTTTCCTTGAGACTTGCTTTGTGTTATTTGAAGTTAATAACTCCTCTTGAAGCAAAGCAGAATGCACAATATTTCTTCTGATGATTTCTTTCTGCAGTTGAGAACAAAGCAAACCACATTATTGCTGGAAAGGAAGTGAAGCTAATGCATAATACAAATGGAGATAACAGAAATCGCTTGAAGCCCTGGGATATTCCGAGTATCAACATTAAAGTGGTTGCCTGGGCAATACTACCTTATTGCTTGGGTAATTTTTTTCTCTTAAATTCCAGGGGCAGATCTACCTTAATTGAATCAAGCCTATGAAAGGTTTGATTCTCAGTATTTCAGGAAGTAGAAATGGTCCTATATATGGACTTAGAATAAAGAAGAGAGAAGTAATTTGGCAATTTATTGTCCTACCAGTCACAATGTATATTTGTCCCTGAAAACTTTTTGGTAACTATAGACATTCCTGGACAGTTACTAAGGACAAAATTTCTGTTCTTGTGCAAAGATGAACTCCTATAGTTTAATTTATTAATTATTCTTCACTCAGGTTCCTTACTGTTCTATTGCTCACACTTGTAGAAGAGACAGGGCTTTTTTTGTCGCTGTTGTGACAGTGGAATGTGGCTTTTGATTTTATTAAGGCAGATAACAATTTATTCATTAAATTGAGGTAAAATTGGTATATAATGTGAGTTTTAGCTGTAGAACATTATCATCCTGTGTTTATATATACTTCGAAGTGACCCCCACCATTACTTGCCATCCATCACCATAAAGTTCACCCCCACACCACTATCCCCTGTCCCTGTGCTTCCTGCTGCTGCTAAGTCGCTTCAGTCGTGTCTGACTCTGTGCGACTCCAGAGACGGCAGCCCACCAGGCTCCCCCGTCCCTGGGATTCTCTAGGCAAGAACACTGGAGTGGGTTGCCATTGCCTTCTCCCACTGTGCGCCCTACCCTTCTGCTTTTGTATCTGTGATTTTTGTTGTTTTATATTGTTTATTCATTTGTTTTGCTTTTTAGATTTTATATGAGTGAAATCATAGTGTTTATCTTTTTCTACCTTATTTCACTTAGGATAATACCCTCAAAGTCCATCCCATTTTGTTGCACATGGCAAGATTTTCTTCTTTTTTATGGCTATGTTGTATTCCATCAGCTTCCCAGGTGGTGATAGTGGTACAGAACCTGTCTGGAAATTGAGGAGATGCAAGAGATGCAGGTTGGATCTTTGGATTGGGAAGATCCCTCTGGTGTAGGAAATGGCAGCCTGCTCCAATATTCTTGCCTGGGAAATCCCATGGATAGAGGTGCCTGGTGGGCTACAGTCTATGGGACCACAAAAAGTTAGACACAACTGAGCAGCTTAGCACACAGTCTTCCACTGTGTATCTGCTACATCTTCTTATCCATTTATCTTTCAATGAATACTTAGCTTGTTTCCATACTTTGGCTGTTGTAGATAACACTGCAGTGGACATAGCGGTACATGCTGCTGCTGCTGCTGCTGCTAAGTCGCTTCAGTCGTGTCCGACTCTGTACGACCCCAGAGATGGCAGCCAACCAGGCCCCCCGTCCCTGGGATTCTCCAGGCAAGAACACTGGAGTGGGTTGCCATTTCCTTCTCCAATGCATGAAACTGAAAAGTGAAAGTGAAGTCAGTCAGTCGTGTCCGACTTCTAGTGACCCCATGGCCTGCAGCCTACCAGGCTCCTCCATCCATGGGATTTTCCAGGCAAGAGTACTAGAGTGGGGTGCCATTGCCTTCTACGATAGCGGTACATATATCCTTTCAAATTAGTGTTTTCTTATTCTTTGGGTAAATACCCGGAAGTAGAAGAACTGGATCATATGGTAGTTCTATTTTTAATTTTTAGAGCAATCTCTGTACTAGTTTCTATAGTGGCTGCAGTTTACAATTCCACACACAAGATTTAAGAGTTCCCTTTTCTCTACATCCTTGCTACCACTTGTAATTTGCTGTCTTTTTGACGACAGCCATCCTGACAGGTATGGGATGATATGTCACTGTTGCTTTGATTTGCATTTCCCTGACAGTTAGTGATGTTGAACATCTTTCCACCTTTTATCTGCCTCTTGACTACCTGTATGTCTTCTTTGGAAAAAAGTCTATTTGGCCTCTGCCTGTTTTTTAAATTGGGTTCTTTTGTTGTTGTTGAGTTACATGAGTTCTTTATTTCTGATATTTATTGAATAAATCATTCACAAATATCTCCTCTCATTCAGCTGGTTGCCTCTTTGTTTCATTGATGCGTCCCTCACTGTGCATAAGCTGTTTAATTTGATGTAGTCCCATCTGTTTATTTTTGCTTTTGTTTCTCTTGACTTTGGAGTCATATCTCATCCCTTAAGAAAAAAAAAATCTGTAAGACCACTGTGAAGGAGATTACCACCTCTGTTCGCTTGTAGGAATTGTATGGTTTCAGGTCTAACGTCTGAATCCAATGTGAGTTAATTGTTGTGTATGGTGTAATATGGTGGCCTGTTTTAATTCTTTTGCATATGGTTGTCCAGTTTTCCCAGCACCATTTTTTTTTTGAAGAGACTGTTCTTTCCCCATTGTGTACTCTTGGCTCTTTTGT
Organism: Bos indicus x Bos taurus; assembly: GCF_003369695.1. Classification (NCBI taxonomy): domain Eukaryota; kingdom Metazoa; phylum Chordata; class Mammalia; order Artiodactyla; family Bovidae; genus Bos; species Bos indicus x Bos taurus. Next base: position 21,185,203 of record NC_040097.1, read on the forward strand.
TGTGAGTTAATTGTCCATATCCCTGTGGGTTTTTCCTGGGCTCTCTAGGGTTCCATTGATCTGTGTGTCTGCCTTTATGCCAATATAGAGGGTTTTTTTTTTTTTTTTTAAGAGAATCATTTGGGGAGGCAGAGAGAAGCCAGTTGGGCTTAAAGCCATACGCTTGTCCATGTTTAAATGATGATAAAACTGCTTTAAAAAAAATTCACCCACCTTCAATATCCATAGTAGGCAGTGTATACCTCCATAAGCATTATATAGGCAGGTAATTTTTTTCTTATAAGATACTGAGAATATAGTTATGCACTATTTAGCTCTAAAACAAAATATAGTGATAATAAGTATTCTGACCTTCTTTCTTTTCCTCCATTGTGTTTGTAAATAGATGTTTCTGATTTGTCTCTAATTAATTATCTTTTGCCAATTGGACATGTAAAAGCAAGTAATTGCTTGATTAAACTAGTGCAAATCCGAATTCAGGTGAAAAGGGGCAAAGGGGAAAATTGTAGAAAGTAATAGTAAAATAAAACTGAAAATAAACCAAGTAGGCTTTTGGTCAGACTCTTGAGAGTCCCTTGGACTGCAAGGAGATCCAACCAGTCCATTCTGAAGGAGATCAGCCCTGGGATTTCTTTGGAAGGACTGATGCTAAAGCTGAAACTCCAGTACTTTGGCCACCTCATGCGAAGAGTTGACTCATTGGAAAAGACTCTGCTGCTGGGAGGGATTGGGGACAGGAGGAGAAGGGGAGACAGAGAATGAGATGGCTGGATGGCATCACTGACTCGATGGACCTGAGTCTGGGTGGACTCCGGGAGTTGGTGATAGACAGGGAGGCCTGGTGTGCTGCGATTCATGGGGTCACAAAGAATCGGACACAACTGAGCAACTGAACTGATCTGATCTGATCTGATGTGAATATTAGGCTACTATTTGTTTTAAATTTTCCCTCCATGAACAGCCCTTTCCCACCACCGCCCCCACCCTCGACACAGGTGCAAATGTACATTTTATGAATGATTTGTCTTGACTTACCCTGGGAGCCTAGGTGATGAGCCACTGTTTTCTGCTCTTGCCAGTATCCCGGCCAGGGCAGAGTCACCTTTTCAAAGCATACATTGAGGAAAATGTTATACAGTTAGATTATGGTAATGGTTGCACAGCTCTGTAAATATACTAAGGCCTATTATGTATCAAGAAAGCTGTTTTAAAGGAAAGCACGTACGAGACATTGATTGCTCACTTGGAGTCCTTCATTGCTTTCCCAGACTGACCTAGAGCTCATGCTGCAGGGTCTTACACGTATTCCTCCTCCTCCTCTCCACACTGGCTCACGGAGCTTCAGCCAGGCTGGCCTCCTTACGCCACTGTCTTTCCTGCCTCAGTATCCTCATCCATGCCTGCCCCCCCGCCCCCCCATCCTGACCTCTGTCCTCCCATATGGTACATCAGTGCCTTCAACTAAAGTGATGTCTCCTTTATTGACTGATCTTTTTACTTTCCTTCCTTACTAGTATTTTTCCCTATTGTGTCATGCTTGTTTCACTTACTTTTTGTATTTGTTTTACCATGTACACAAATGATAATTTATGCATGGATTGATTGAACCTGCTAGTGGAAAGAAAGCTTCAAGATGGTGGGGGTAATGTTCAGTTCGGTTCAATCGCTCAGTCGTGTCCGACTCTCCGACCCCATGGACTGCAGCACGCCAGGCTTCCCTATATGGTGTGTGTCGTTGAGTTCCTTGGTGTTGTCGTATTCTGCCTTGGAAAGACCAGGGATACCTGCCTTACCATGTTTGCTAGAAATCTTCCTTTTGGCAAGAAAGGGTTAGGAACTACTGAGACAGGGTGGAGGTCGAGTGGGTATTTTGTTGCCTAGCAGTGCAGAGAACTCTTGAGACATAGACAGCTGGAGGCCACGGGGTGGCTGGCCAGCCTGGATTTATATAGTGCCTGTTACGTGGCCCCAGAGGCACCGGCTTCTGGGTTCACTAGCTAGGCAGGTCTGACCACACTGTGACTGGCTGGTGTCTAGGGGAAAGCTGTGTGGTGTCTGGAATGCCCTCTGTATGTGACCCCGGAGCCCAGGGACTGAAGTGCCTTCAGTGTGTTTTCTCCCATCTACTGTGGTCAGGAATTATCTTGGTGGGTATTTTTGTCACTGTGGAGCTTACTCTCTCCAAATTCTGGAAATGTGCATTATGGCACATTTTGCCAGGCTTGATAAGATGCACCATAGTTTTACAATGGGCACCCAACAATACTTAAGTCAAGTTTTTTTCTTTGCTGGTTTCTTTTTGTTCTATGAAGAATGCCCATCTCACTGAATATTTTTCATTCAATATTTCATAGGGACTATATGTATATATATGCCTCAGCTATATAAAAGGCCCGTGTTCTAAAGTTTATTCTTTGTTTCTCCGGGATAAAAAGTTGTCAGGCAGTCCCAGCTATAAATTTGAAACAAAAGAAAATATGAATGAAGGAAATTTATTAATTAGAGTCTCAGTTTGTTTCCCTAACTGAAATTTAACTTTGTATTTCTTTCTGCTTTAATGTAAGAGACTTTCTTTTTACAGATAAATTACCAATGTTTGTATAATTGTAATTGTAATTGGATATTTTCCACATCGTGTTAGGAAAATCACTCTACTTTTTTCTGGTGGAACTATCAGAACATGATTTTATCTCAGACAATTGGCAATAGTGGTGGGAGGAGTGGCTTTGACAAATCCTTTCTTTTGAAACTGTTAGGGTTTTAGTTTTCAGAGGCCCATGGAGAAACTTTATCACTTGTGATGCTTATTTAGTTTTGAGCAGGTGGAGTAACTATTAATTCACAGATGTTGTTATGAATCCTAAAACTCAGTTTTGTGAAGAATTGCTGTAGCATAGGGTCAGTTATGCAGGCTTGAGAGGAATATCTGGTTCAAGGCTATCTGTTCATAACAAAAGTTACATGCCTGTTTTGAATAATTGTACCTAAGCCACAGGATTATTGGAAGAAGTATGGGAGTCACTATGTTGATGGTACTTTTAATAGTGCCTTTTTCATGGACAAAGACTGAGTTAGTAACTAACTTATTCCTGAGTTAGGCCATGGGTGGAAAACCCAGATGTCTATAGAAACTAGATAAGAAATATACATCATCAGTGGGACTGGATGGGGTCATGATTCTTCTCTGAAGACCTACTCACTGCTTATATAGCGTATTTTTTTCTGTTTGAGAACAAAGTTCAGATTTCTCATTAATAAACACAGAGTTCTTTCTCAGATTTTCTCATGTTGACAAGTAGTTAAACACAAATACATGTATACACATAGAGTGGGTGAAACAAAACATCTGAGTCCATGGCTACATTTACCACAGTGGCCACCAGTTGAGATGGCTAAGCTGAATCTGCCAGTTCTGTTGATCACTAAGGATTCAAAGAGGTGGCACAGTTGTAAAATGAGAAGTACCGATTTCTGGCAGTTGACATTATTGCAATATTATCTATGTATGATCTTCCCAGGAATCTTGTGGAATCTAGAGACTTGATTCTTTGAGAACCAAGCAGTAGTAAAATGGGTTGGTAGTAGTAGTAAAATGGGTTGGTTATTTCTGTATGATGTTTGAAGTCAGGAGGCCAGTTCTTTTTTAGAAGGGTGCCTCTGAGCAAGAGTGAACCGAGATGTTTTTCAGATTTTCATCACACGTGTAATGAGCCCCCATTTAAATCAGTTATTTAAGTGTACCTTTTCTCGGATCTACTGTGAAGTGTGTTTTTTTATTTCTGAAATTTTTATAACTGTGACATAATTGAGAGCAGATGAATCACTCTAGTTTTTGGGGTTTCTTTTAGCTTTGTCAGATTTAAAAAGGAAAAAAATTCTTCCTTTTTTTAATCAGTGTTATTTTAACGTAAAATATGGAGGAGAAGGTCATTATTTTGCCTCTCTACCTGTCTGAAGGCATTTTTTACAAACCTGTAAAAATGTTTTCTATTTCCCGGATCTAAGATACTATATTGCTGTGTGATTTCTTCTTTCTTTGAACTGCCTTTGAGTTTTAGTAGTCTGTTTTACTTAAAAAATTCATGGCTGTTTATTAGGTATCTTTATCACTTTAGATGATGAAAAATACTTTTTTTTGTTGTAGTTGGGACAGTAGGTACATTTGAATGTGATAAAATAGGTAATCTACTGTAATAGAATCTATTGTATTTGAGGTTAGCTCAGTATCACAAACAACTGGAGGGAACATTTGTAATGCAATAGTTACAAAGGAATGCACTTTTTGATTCTACTTTTTGGGAAGCTCACTAAGTACTTTTCCTGCAATTAATTGAAATACAGGCACAAAAGGAGATGAGAGCCTGATGGAATATTTAATTACTTTAACTATAATTTGATACTTTTGCCCATTGTAGTCACGAAAAAGATAAAGGTTTATTCATTTTAGACTATTGTCTGGGACTTAATGTTCTTAAATGCACTCTAAAATTTAGAGAAAATTATATTTGATAGAGATTTCATCATCCTTGAGGGATCTTTAATTTGTTTGTTGTATGAGCAGTTATAATAGATATAAACAGGCTGCTTAACTGCTTGTCTGCCATTCTGGAAATAGACATTCTGCATTTGAAAATGTGAGTGCTTATTTTATATTGTAGTGGGCTTCTTTTTGGCAGTAACTCTGGAAGAGAACTAGGACTCTTAATATGAGAGCCATCTATCCATCGTCCTAAGTAATTCTCATCCTGGCCCTGGGGAACCAGAATGTCTTTGACGTTTTCATTTTTGGATGGAAGCTGACCAATTCTCCCAGGCTTCTAAGTCCCTTTGGCATCACCTAGAACTGGACATATAGTTAAGTGGAAATACCCTCAAGTGTCACTACACATTTTGTTTTGTATACAAGATATGTGACTTGTAGATGGAGTTTGGGGCTGTTCTCTTCATAAACAGACTCTGGTTTCACCTTTACATAACTACCGTCACACCCCCATTCCCCTGTATGATGATGTTGCTGTGCTAAAGTGGACATTGTTATATATTTTGGTAAGATGAAACAGTAATGTGGAGGAACAGTGTGGTCGTTTTGAAAGACTTGGTGGCCACTGTTTTCATTTCTTTGTAGGCACCTCTGACTTTCTTTCGTTTTCACATATATAAATGCACGTGTAAATGGAATCCTTTTGTCAAAAACAGACATTAGTTGTACTCTGTAATTTCTGTGTACACATTTGTAATTTTGAAAGAGAACATTATTTATCAATCCGTAACTATTTATTTTTATGTAGCTTCAGTGATCTTTCTCTCACAGGGAAACCAATGGAAAGACATCTATGTCAGGAATGTTATTTAATGTGGTGTTAAATGAGCCGGTCTCTTTGGGTGAGAAATATTCAGCCAGAAAGTTAACATGGCTTGAAACTTTTTGTCCCCTCTCAAGTCAACATTTCTGTAAAACACTGAGAGTAAAGGATGACACCAAATCCTTCTGAAGATATTGTTAAGGCAGATGGGATACACAGCTGCCTTTATATTCCCAGAATAAAAACATTTATTGTTACAAACTCTGTCTGGTGGCTCTGGGAAATTAAATCATGCACATAGGAAATCATTTTGTTGCTATCTTCTGTGGTAGGTAAGCTCTTTAGGATATTTTTGTAGAAAAGGATTGGGCCCTTGGGTCTGGAAACATTTTTATCTTTTTTGCTTTAGGCTGGAAATGAGGTAGGCTCCGTAGAAGTTGTGAGAGGGGATAGAGTTTATGAAGACTCCCTGATGAAAAGACCTGTCATTCAGTCAGCTTTCTGCATAACAACCAACTTAAAGATTCCCCCTACTGAGGGAGACCTGGGAGTCATTGGCTAGTTAACGCTATTGGTTTTGAAATCTCTACTTTTATCCTGTCAGCACTGAGAGAGACATTCTCCTGGATGATGGAAGTAGCTGGATTTTCCTTTTGTAAAATCGTATTGTCATATTATTATTATACTATCCAGACTCTTGAAAGCTATCCGAGTTTAATACTCCTCATGTCCAGGTTTGTTGTGTGTGTGTGTGTGTGTGTGTGTGTGTGTGTGTTGGTTCGAGTGTCATCAGACACAACCTCTTTGAAGAGGAGTGCGTAACAGTATATAGTGTTGGGCATTCTTTCTTTCTTCTCCACCTGTTATATCACTGTGAACCCTATTGCTTGAAGTATTATAAACCACTGCAAGCTCTCCTGAGCTTCTTGCTCTCAGATGACTTCACCTCCATAAACCATAGTGGGCTTGGTGCTGCAGAACTCGGAAGAATATGAAATATATGTTTGCATAATACCAACTCCTCCCTCTTGATAGTCACCTGATAACCATAGGCAGATTTACACTTCCTGTCTGTTCTGAGAAGTGAAACTGGATATTTTCATAAGCATGCACCATTTTTAATTGTGTAATTAAGTTGCTGACATAAGCAAGTAAGCAATTTCACATTAAGGTAAGGATCCGTAAAGGCATGCATTTACATAATTTAATTTTCTGCACAGAAGATATTGAAAATCAATAGCATGATTCATAACCTCACCATATCATTGTCATGCTGCCGTTGGTTGGCTGTTGGAGTTGAGAAGAGTGCAGAGAGTATTAAAATTGATTGAATTTGGTATGCTGAGTCTGTGTCTTTACTTGGGAACCACAGATGTTTCTTTTTGTAAATCTTTGCTCCTTGCCAATGAGATGTTAGGTTGCTTAATATACTCTGTATACAGTTTTTGACTGCTGTTCAAATAATTTTTAAAAGTTGCTTTTAGGGAGCGCTTTGTCATATGATCAAAATACATTTGAAGAAGGGACTTGAAATTGTGTTTTCAATTATGCGGTACAAGTAATACATGATAATGTTCTCATGAGGGGGAAAAATCACACACTACTGACATAGATGGAATAAAATGAAAAACTAAATATAGTTACCTTTAATGAATAGTTGATGTGTTAAGAGAAATCTGCTGCTGGGGTGGTAAAGATCTTTGCCACCTGGTTCATTTCTGAGATGCTTCCTAAATGCCTGTTAGATCCTCCAGCTAGTTCCTTCTAGCTTCATGTTTTAGATGTTTGATCTTTCTGATAGGTGAGCAGTGATTAAAAAGCGAGACAGTAGGGAAGAAGACAGTGTTTTTGCTTATGGCTCATGAAAGCATACGTACACACACACACATACACACACACACACACACACACTCTAGACGCTAACATAGGCACCATCGGTTTTTCTGGTGTTTGTGTATTCATTCAATCACTCAGTCACTCATTACTGAGCGCATCCCATATATCAAGCTCTGTCGTGTGAGGTAGGTTTAGAGCTCCTTGTCTCAGGGACCTTGGCGCTCTTCATAGGTTATACAGCATGTCCTTGCAAAGCAGGTCTTCCTGCCCATTCTTACCTTGCTGGGTTCAACCTGTGTCATTCCTGAGTACTTTGGGGTATGTGATGACCAAGTTAACCCACCTTCCGTGGGATGGCCCTGCCCTCTGTCACTTCTAGTCTGTTGGTCTTTATACAGCAAAGCCACGCCCCTTCCTTTTGGCCCAAGTGAAACCCCCTTTAGACAGGCAGTCCCCCTGCCCAGAGCAGAGGCCTTGCACTCCCTTGTGATGTGTTTGGATGGCTGGGAAAATCCCTGCACTTCGGGGTATGGGTTCTGTTACTTCCCACAGTCAGGGGAGCATCTTCTGATGCGTACCTCCCTGTGTCTTGGGTTGGACATATCTTTGTAGATGTGCTTTATCACTGATAGTTTAGTGGGCTTGGAGAGCTGCCGGATGTGAGACCCTAAAACCTATGGCTTGTATGCAGTCAGTTAAAGAGTGTCGGGATTACCGTCTCCTTCTAAGTACTTGGCTGAAGTACTTACCTGATGAAACTTTGGACTCTGTAGCGCCATACTGCAAGCAGGATGGGTAATGTAACTGCTGCTGGGCTTTGTTCTCCTTTGCTGCTCCCTAATATTCTCAAAGGTTCTGAGAAATATTGGGGCTTCCCAGGTGGCACTGGTGGTAAAGAACCTGCCTGCCAGTGCAGGAAATACAGGAGATATGGGTTGATCTCTGAATCAGGAAGATCCCCTGGAGGAGGAAATGGCAACCTACTCCAGTATTCTTAGGTTTCCCTAATATCTCAGTTGGTAAATAATCCACCTGCAATGCAGGAGACCCCGGTTCGATTCCTGGGTCATGAAGATCCACTGGAGAAGGGAAAGGCTACCCACTCTGGTATTCTTGGGCTTCCCTTGTGGCTCAGCTGGTAAAGAATGCGCCTGCAATGTGTGAGACCTGGGTTCAATCCCTGGGTTGGGAAGATCCCCTGGAGAAGGGAAAGGCTACCCACTCCAGTATTCTGGCCTGGAGAATTCCATGGACTCTACAGTCCATGGGGTCACAAAGAGTCAGACACGACTGAGCAACTTCTACTTTTCACTTTCCAGTATTCTTGCCTGGAGAATCCTATCATGGACAGAGGAGCATGGTGGGCTACAGTCCATAGGATCACATAGAGTCAGACATAACTGAATTGACTTAGCATGCACACATGCTTCATGTATGACTGACTGAGAAATAAAACACTTTCTAGCAAAGAAAAAAACCTGGGGATACTAGGTATGGAGACTATGATTCTAGTGGGTCTGGTATAAAGTGTATAAATTAATATCCTTGAGGATACCTCATTTATACCTCATTCCTTCTTTACTTTTATACCTGGTTCATTTGTTGGTGAGCAGAATCTGGCTGGATCTCTGGTTTGGTTCAAATTTGTCTTAAGTGCTCAGGTTTACGCCACACTGGTGTGATTCTTGGAGTAGGCTATTCATTTCTTTGGCCAGGTCTTTACTAAAATTAAGACAGGCTTATTTAACCCGGCAAGTTACAGGCTGTGAGTGTGAGTGGACAGTGTCACAATGAACAGGGCCTAAGGTCCAGCTCTGCAGGGAGGTTTGTGGTTCTTATCGCTGGTTGAAAAATAGAATAGCCTGGAAAACTTTTAGCAACAACAAGAAAAAATACTGCTATTTTGATTCCACACCTTAGACTAAAGATGAATCTCTGGAGGCAGGGTCCAACGCATAGGGTCTTTATTTTTTGTTCTGTTTTTAAAGCAGCTTGGGTTGAGAGAACTCTAGTCCAACAATAGCATTTTCTGCATGGAAAAATTGATTATTGGGTGTTGTATCCTGTTTGAAGGTCACCAAGGTCACATTAGTGACATTGGGGGAAAAGTAAGCATTGGTGAGTAATTGGTCATGTAACTATAAGCCTTCCAGGGGTTGATTTCAAATTGGCTTTGTCCTGATCTTCAAGTTTTTCAACCGAATTGATCCATAGATTTTGCATTTTCTGGCTTGGTTCCATTTTGAGCACCTTTGCTGATCCTGTGCTCGACCCTCAACCACCCCCATGAGGCTTCAACTTTTGTCATAATACCTTCAGCAAGAGAGAGAAGACTCTCTCGGACTGGCTGGTGTCCCCATTCCCAAACATATATATCACTAAGCTAAACCTACCAACCTCACAGGATTGGTATAAAGGATGACACCAGGTACTATGAGGAAAGCACCTTTTTCAGCTCTGGGCATGTGGTGCTTTTTAAATACCTGATAACATAGTGGAAATTTGTTGCAGTGTCTCTGCTTTGGTAATCTTCATACCCTACTCCACCGGCTGGGTCACAAGTCATGGATGAGACAGCCAGTCCTGTTGCCCTGGCAGCTCCAAAGGTGGGCTTTGTTTCACTTACTCTACTGAATCACTGCAAACCATGCCCCTGACCCCAGTGGTATGTATGGGAATGGGGGCACGGTTTTTACTCATTGTCCTCGTACAAAGAGGAAGGATTATTTGGGAGTAATTATTTAGAGTGAATTAGCTCTAAGAAGTGTAGTAAACAGATACATAAAATGTCTCCCATAGGCACAGAAATAAGCCGAACAATTTAGGAAACTTTTTAATGGGTATTTGGCTATGTGGGTGAACCTCAGTTTCCCTATCTGTAAAACAGAGCTAAAAATACCAACCTCATAGGGTCATTATGAAGATAACACAAGTTACTATGAACAGACCATGAAGTCAACCAAGTAGTTTGCTTTAGTGGAGGAAAAAAATAGATGAAGAAATGGGAAATTTTGTTTTTTATCCCCGGAAACTTAGAATGATCAACTTTCTGAGATTCTGAATGGCTTACCTGCAAGAGTACAGGTTGGATTGGATCATATATACCTAAACTGCCATCATTCTTATAAAATGGTTAGTAACTTAGGTTTTGACTCTGTCATTCGGGACCAAACAGCGGGCATACATGACGCCTGGTTTACTTTGCTGATTTGTGTCTGGATTTTATAAGATTCTCATTTCCCTCCAAAGGGCTTGTATTTGTGGAGTAGCTCTTGTTCAAGCTTTGTTTCTTTTAAAGCCAGTCTTGGCAACTGACATGCAAGCATAAAGTGTAATACTTACATATTTCCTGATTTTCCTTCCTGACCATCACATTGTGAACAAAATTAATGCCATCATGGTGAGATGATTCCTATTATCACTACTCTGGCTAATTTGAAATAGAGACTGTATTGTGCTTTCTTGGTGCCTTCAGAGTCTTAAACTGAATATATAGCTCCTCTAATCATTCTCCTTGCTTTTCAGAGGCACACTTGATTTTGTTTGGGTGCATTTAAATATTAACACAGACAGCTGGGATGTATTGTTTGAAGTGTAGCTCCAATTCATTTTGGATTCTGGGCACCTGAGATACTTGTCTTCTGACACATCGGGGCAGTCAGGTGTGGGCTCACCACAGAAGAAATTTGCATCCATGAAGTGGCTGGGAGGGGAGGGCTTTGAACACTATAGCAGGCAGATGGAAGCTCTTGATAATGGGGTAGAAAATTGGATTCATTTTGAGTTTTCAAAGAAATGCATCATTAAACAGTGCTTCTTTTCTGAGCATTGCTGGCCTTGGAGGGTTTCAGGTTTCATATCTTCAGATATAATAGGTGACTCTGGGATCCAGAGTTTGTGAAGGACTGGTTCTTAATCACGGGGTGGCTCCCAGGCCTGAGACTGTGCTGTGTTTGGATGGTAGAGGCCGGAGCTCTGTGGCATGCATACTTATGTTGGATTCCTTGATCTGCTGCATACTCAGTGTCCCTGAGCGTTCATTCCTCCATCTGTAAAAGAGATGGAATGACTCCTTGCTCAGTGAATATTAAATAAGGCTGGACGCACTTTGCACCTAGGGTATAGGCTTATACACACAGTTGGAACCAAAGCTGCGAGTTCCAGGTCTGCTAGTTGTTAAAGTTACTCAACTACTCTAAGCTGTAGTTTGCTTATCAATAGAATGGGCCTGTTACTGAAACTGCATCTGTTGCCTGGTGGTGTGTTGCAAATTATACAAGATGATGCATGTAAAGGGTTTAGTGCACCTCGGGTTCATGGTACGGAGAAAAGATTCACTGTAGTTCGGTCAGACGGTGAAGAATCTGCCTGCCAGCGCAGGAGACCAGGATTCGAACCCCGGGTCAAGAAGATCTTGGAGAAGGGAATGGCAACCCGTTCCAGTATTCTTACCTGGAAATGCCCCTGAACAGAGGAGCCTGGCAGGCTACAATCTATGGGGTCGCGAAGAGTTGGACATGCCTGAGCGACCTAACACATACACAAGCTATTGTTAGTATTAATGATAATCCTTGTAATCTCCTGAGGTTCTCCTGTAGTTGTTGTTCTATAAAGTCAGGAAGTTCTATTCAGCTACCCCAAGGTCTGTGCTTCTAGGCAGTTACAGAGCTGTGTGCATTTGACACCGCTCCTGGGTGCAGCAGGGGGACGGTTTTGACTCACTGCACCTCTCCTGTCTTGCAGCGTTGACGGAGGGCTACGTGGGGACCCTGCACGAGAACAGACAGGGCAGCTCGGTGCAGGCGCAGATCCGCAGGCGCAAGGCTTCGGGCGACCCATACTGGGCCTACTCGGGTAAGTTGACTGGTTCCCATCGTGATCATACGGGCCAGTTCACGTCCCATTACACTTACTCAAAGGCACACTTTTAATCAGTTTCACGCCTGATTTCTGTTTGTTCAAACCTTTTGTAGTTCCCTGAAAGTTGAAATATTCAAGCCTGTTTTTCCTCAAGGTGATAAGTACCTTAATTTATCTCCCACCTGTTTCCTCAACCTGCCTTTTCCCCTCAATTTGCATTTATTTCTGAACTTTACTTGTTAATGAGTTATTGTACCAAACTTGTAATTTTCCGAAAGACGTGGCCTTTTCTTGTCTCTTCCCAGAGGCTGTGATTTCAGAGAGCAGAAAATATAAGCTTTGTCTCAAGCTGCTAAATATCTGCTAAATATTGCAAAGCATCACGTATCAAAATGACCTATTATGCTTTAATCTAAGAAACGCAACTTTATTTTCTAATCAGATCTTGCTAGTTTTATATATTTCAGCCCACTGCGATATTGCTGTAGCTCTTTTCAATTGGAGTCAGTGAAGAGAGAGTATACATTATTACAACTCTGAGTACTACTTTGGAAATAATTTTCTTACATTTTAAGGGGCAAAAAAAAAAATCTACAAGAATATACAGGCCTTTCTGGTTTATGCGTCTAACAACTATCAAAAAAAAGACAGGTGATCTAAATCTCTCTAAAAGAGATTTTGATGCTCAAAAATATATGGGAAATGTATTTTTAGCTAATTAAGGAGGAATTTTTGAGCAAGATAGACCACTTTGGAAATCACTATAGCACTGAATAATTCAAATTTTTTTATGAAAGTGCTTGGAGGCACAGAGTATTAGTCTCAATAATAAATGTATGCATTTTCTATGTTGTGGCTCATAGAACTGAAAGGTATTATTGTCATGATTATACCCTGGTCTTAAACCCTGAATTTCCACCTGCAAATCCTGTTAAGTTTATGTCAGTATAAAATTTATAGGCCTGATCTTTAATTACACCTTATCTATTGGCTTTTTGCATCCTTTTGTCTATTGATAAATCTCCTGCCCCTCTAGGGAGAATAGACTATCTATTTTGTTTTGCAAGAACAGATAGTGATTCTGAAGTCTTCCATCACACCCCATTCCTTGAGATTAGAATTATCTAATTAGAAATTTTTTTGTCACCATTTCTGATAAATGAAGGAAATTGGGAGATGAAGGCTGAAATTATATATATATCGGTTCCTGCCAAGAAACCCAAAGAAAATTTATCATTTTGTTTTCTGTGGCTCTGATAGAAGTTAAGAAGAGGCATAAAGTGGCCTGCTGTTTACATTTCATCAATTTTGAAAATAATGCTGTTGGGAAATAGGAATTTATATGACATCAGCATGTACGGTTGCAGACGGCAGTGACTTTTCCCATTATTTAGTTAAGAGTGGGCATAATTAGTAGTGTGGTCTTTGGGGTGGAGCAGTGGTTGATCGTCTTAACTCTGGACTTGACGAGTCTCCATTTTGTATTTCTGGAATGCATTGTGTCTGGATTTGAAAACTGCTTATATCGGTGGACTTCCCTGGTGGCTGAGATGGTAAATTGTCTGTCTACAATGCGAGAGACCTGGGTTTGATCCCTGGGTTGGGAAGATACCCTGGAGAAGGAAATGGCAACCCACTCCAGTACTCTTGACTTGAAAATCCCATGGACGGAGGAACTCAGTGCAGGCTACTGTCCATGGGGTCGCAAAGAGTCGGGCATGACTGAGTGACTTCAGTTTCTTTGTATCGGTGGAAAAGCTCATAGGTTATCTTCAGTGGGTTGGCATGCTCTTCATAAAGAATCTGGTAGTCTTGGGCCTCGCAGGGCATGTGGTCTCTGTTGCAGCTATTCAGCTCTGTTGTTGTAGTGCAGAGGCAGCCATAGGTAGATGGACAAACTAGCTGTGTCCTCACAGAAATGTATTTATGACAACGAAATTTGAATTTATTATAATTTTCATGTGTCAGGAAATCTTATATTTTAGTCTTTTTTCCCTCAACCTTTTAAAAATAGAGAAACCATTCTTTGCAGGCTGTACTAAAATTGGTGGCTGGTTGGATAGGGTCCACAAGCTGTAGTTTGTCAACCCTTGTTTTAGTTGTACTTTTTTCTGGAGCCAGGATAAGGCAGTTATTTGAAGAATCCCTTAGAAGGGTATAGACTGGCTTAGAAGAATCACTGAAGTAACTTGCTAGGCATAATGGGGAAAACAAAAGTTAAAGGAGAAGAAAAGCATAAGAGAGTCACCAGCTGAGGTGTATAGTCATCTTCTGGAACATTCCATGGTATCAATGGTTATTTTCAATAAAGTGGTGAAATACTGGTTTTCACATCAAGAAGTCTTAGGATGTTCTTTGGCACTTGAACTGCACTTCCCTGTAGAGGGAAATGGTTTTGAATTGAGCAATAGTGAAGTAGTCCACTTCATGAGAGAGGGGTTTAATGGTCCAGGTGTTAACCTCATGACTCTAATTCACAAATTTGTATTAGTTCTTCCTAAGATAAGGCACTGATATACTTTGGGGGTGGGGGTTGGTGTTGTGTGTGACAGAGTGATTTTTCAAGTCATGTATGTAGACTGTGATTCAATTTAATATCTACCATTAATATCTCTTAATATCTTTATGATGTTGGGAAGGCATTTAACTGCTTGGAGCCTCAGTCTTCCCATCTTTGAAAAAGGAATTATTAATAGAACTTCCCTCATAAAGCTGTTAATGGGAATGAAATGAGATGTGTGTGAAAAATTTAACAAATTCTGGGCATAAAGTGCCTAATGTTACTTTTTGCTGTTTTTCACACTATTAGTACTTTTGTTACTGGTAATACTGTTGTTATTGGAATTCTCTTTTGGGTGCTATGATTGTTACTGGGAGATCCCTAGGTAATCCTTGGAGCTCAGCAAGCTAAATTCTATCAGCCATAATTCATAAGAATTGCCCATTTGAGATTTGGGAATGAGGGTTCAGCGAACAAACTATCCTCAAGTTCAGGGCTTGGCAGACTACAAACGTCCACCTGTATTTGTGTGTAAAGTTTTATTGGGACACAACCATATCCATTTTGTTGGCTATTGTTGATGGCTGCTTTCATGTTAAGACTGCAGAGTTGAATAGTTACCACACAGAACTTTGACCAAGAAGCCTAGACTATTATCAGTTAGCCCTTTACAGAAAAGGTTTGCCAGCTCCTGATCACATTGGTGCAGCTGGGGGTTTTGAGCAGATGTTCAGTTCAGTTCAGTTCAGTTGCTCAGTCGTGTCCAACTCTTTGCGACCCCATGAATCGCAGCATGCCAGGCCTCCCTGTCCATCACCAACTCCCAGAGTTTACTCAAACTCATGTCCATCGAGTCGGTGATGCCATCCAGCCATCTCATCCTCTGTCGTCCCCTTTCCCTCCTGCCCCCATGAGCAGATGTTAGCCTGACTCAGAAACAAAACTGTGCAGAGATTTGGAACATGTCTCTCTTTTTCTTCTGGCCTTGCATTTCCCTTGAGCTGAAATGTCCCCAGCAAATGTTCTAGTTAGCATTCACAGTGATTCCTGTGTTCCTGCTTTTGAAAAATTCTGGGAAGAATACAGATGAGGAAGTGATATGTTTTAGGAGGTGGAACAGGGAGAGGAATCGGTGTTGGTGGTCCTGGGGCCCCTGGGTTCTGGTGTCCTTCATCGTTAGGTTGCCTTTGGGTACAGGGTGGGGTTTGGTGAATGATGCTGATCTGGTTATTCTGGTAGCAGCCCACTGGTCACTTGAGGAGAGTTACATAAGTAGTTGAGCTGTGGAGAACTTGTTTTAAGGATATTGTCATGATCATACTTCATTAATAGTGTGACTTACCACGTTAGGACTAGGCAAGTGATTTCAATGTCACTGCATCATCTTGGATAATATTTATATTTGAAAATGATCAACAGCCTTACTTCATAGGCGTATTGTGTGATGCCACTGTGCACACCAGCAGCTTAGGAGGACTGTTTATTGAGGAGCCTGGAGACTGGTGTTTTAGTCCCGTTGTGCCCATCTGAAGATAGACTGTCTCTCTGGTTCTTAGTTATTTCTACTCTAAAAAGGAGTGGTCATAATGTCTGAGTTTAGTGTGAAAACATCATGCATTGGAGAAATGAAACAGAACATAAATGTAAGATTATTATCATTAACTGTTAATAATAATGAAACTTCAAGATTGCTTTATATCTTTGGATATATTTTCCTTATACCAAGAACAGGAAAAAGGGGGGGAGGACACCTTTTGGTGTATTTCATACAGAATTACATTGAGAAAAACAGTAACAATAATTTAGGTGTCTACTGGAAATATTAAAATACCTGCAATGCAGATGTGGGTTCGATCCCTGAGTTGGGAAGATCCCCTGGAGAAGGGAATAGCTACCCACTCCAGTATTCTGGCCTGGAGAAATCCATGGACATGGGATCACAGAGTCCGACACAACTGAGCAACTTTCACTTTTTTTACTTCTCTTCTATTGGTTTTCTTGACTAAAATACAGCTATTTTTTCTGTGTTATTTGAGGTGATGACAGCTCATGAATTTTGGAGTTCGCCCAGAACTTCTGTAAGTATTACACAAAAAGTAACACATGCTAGGTAGGTCATTGTTGCCGGAAAGGGAAATGAGAAACAAATTTGGAGCAAGTTCAAGTAGAAATTTGAGGCATTTTTATAAAGCTTTCTGTTTCCTCTCCGCCTCCTCAAAGACTTAGGGAAAAACAGGTGGTGGGTTTCTCCTCCCACGCCGTTTTAATTTATCCTCTTCAGTGGTTTTCTTCATTTTTAATAATCTGTATCTCATGTTCTTTTTGTGTAGATAGATTCTGTGACTCAATTCGGGTGGGGGGGGCATTTCTAACTTTTAGAGGACTCCAAAATTGAGATATGCCATGAGCAAAATTCCTTGAAAGAAGTGTCTGGTGTGGCACCAGGTGAAGGTCAAGCAGGATTGCTCTCAGAGGTGTTCCTTCCTGGCCAGGAAATTGTGGGATGAGATTTCCAGGGGCCTTGCGGGTTGTCCTGGGGTTTGATGACTTGCTCAGCTCTAAAATGGAGATAAAAGGACATACCTTATATGGCATTGAGAGCTAGCAGTAATACATGTACTCACTGGGTATGGCTGTTAATCACATGGCCACCCCACTGCACTGTGCATATGAACATCTTGTTTTATAACATGCGTGTGTGTGTGTGTGTGTGAGAGAGAGAGAGAGAAAAGGGAAAAGGGAAGGGGAAGAGGCAGAGAGAGAGAGTTTTCCCGAGCTAAATGTAGAGTTTTTAAGGACAAAGATTATAGCTTATTATTCTTGTTTTTCCTGCTGTGTGCCAGAATATCTCCTCTTGTATGTATTTGGAACATATTTTTCAAGTAGGTGAATGCATGGATGGATAAATGAATTCATACCAGAGTCTGGAACTCACGAAGGGGATCTTGCCGTGAAATCCAGATACGTTAGTGGGTGATTTACAAAAGGTTTTGCCGTTGGATCCTTTTAAGTAACGAGCTCCCCTGGTGAACGTAAGACATAATTAAATTCCTAAAGTAACATTTCCATGCCTATTTCTAATAACATCTGTACAGGGTAAAGCAAAATACACAAATGCCTGCCCAGGTCTGCTTTTGTCATTAGAAGAGTGGAAAGCACTGTGGAACCTGTGCCCCGCCCCTGATACCTCCTACGGAGTCTCCTAAGGGAATCATTTCCCCGGAGACATTCCCTTTGCCGCAGAGACCTTCTGATCTGATGGGACCACACTGTTGAGATCGAGTCTCGTTAAGTCCCGGCTCAAGGGTATGTCTACCTGACTGCACTCTCTTCGCTCATCAGTTTGCTCTTTATTTTTGACAATGAGTTTCTATCTTCTTTACAATTCTCTAGTAATCTATTTACAGTTTCAAAGTAGAAGTTATTGTGTGCCAGCTGTTGTGGTGTAGTGGGAGGGGCCAGAGAAATTCCTCAGAATGGCTCCTGCCAGCTTCCCTTAGAGATGGACAGGTGTTTGCCAGGACTGCAGAAGCCTGGAGGCATAAACAGCCTAGCCTTGACTGGGGAGCTGGAAGTACCTCACTGGGTCTGGGGCGTGTGGTCAAGTGGAAGGAGTTAAGGGAATAACGCAGCGTATCGGAAGTAGACCAGGAGGGGTCCAACAGAATTCTCCTAGTGACCTAGAACTCTGAGGGACACATTTAAGGCTTTTATGGTGAAAATGGTCTAAGTTGGTTTTATGTTTGAGTGAGACCTCAGGTTGTAGGATTAAGGATTGGTCAGCACGGGAAGAGAGCAGAAACTGTGAGAAATGTTGAGGTTGTATTGTCAGGAATTTGAGATATGAAAGAGCCAGTGGGAATTGATTACATTTTGTATATGAAAGAGAAAGCAAATGAATTGTCTGAGATGTTCCCCAGAATGATTGAAGAGGGCACTGCATTTAATTTAAATGAGTAAGTGAGGAATGGTGGGTTGGTTGTAAAGATAAATTTGGACTTGAACCTATTAAGACATGGTATAGTATTTTGTTCATATTTTATACCCTTTAAACTTTATGTTTCTTGAGCAGAACCTTTGTCTGTAATTAATCTTTATACCTCCCTGTTTCTACCTTAATGTTTTGAAATAGAAATAGTTTATGGGACAAAGTACAAGCTATTTTTTCCTGTAGGTACTCGTTGTTGTTATTTTTCTTTTTGCACTTGATCTATGATTACAAGGATAGATAGAGTGAGAAAAAAACACGTGTGGTCACACAGTAATCAGGACTTTATGTATAAAAGAGAAAAATGTGGTGCCATATGCCTTAGGTACCTTGAACATTTTTCCGTGCAGACTTTGGCTTTTTTCTCTTCCATCGTTTGAACAAAATTATTCTAGTAACTTAGAGATGTGTTCTTTATCTTCTTCTTTTTAACTTTGTTCTAATCTGTGCCACTTGAGTTCAAACATTTCTTGGCATCTTCTCTCTGGAGGTGGTTTCACAAGCGTTTGTAAAGCTAACAGATGCTACTGTATGTTGTAAGAGGACATCAATAAACTCCTTAGGGTCCTTGTGACCCTTGGCAAAAGCATATTAGTAGATGAAGTTTTATTCAATGCTGGGTTGGTATCAAGTGCTGTGTAACAGTGATAAAAGTTTCAATTGTTGCTATGATGAGATGTTTAAAACGTGGGTAAATGGAAGGCTGAAAGTTTGGGTTTTAATTCGGCCTTGAAGGTAGCAGGTTGATGGAGCCTTTTTTTTTTTTTTTAAAGGACTCTGGCATAATCTATGAAAATATTGAATGCTGGTAGTCTTTGATGTAGCGCCTGTGCTTCTAGGAATTTGTCTTTCAGAAACACTTGTATGTATCCCAGCGTGCCATTGTGAGTGTAACAGCCTAAAGAACCATCAGTGGTGACTTGAGTAATTTTAGTACATCCTTATCATGAAATGCTTAGTAAACATGTACCAATATGAACGAGGTTGAACTACAAGATGCATAAAATAATTTGGGTAATAGGTCTCATCAGTAAATAGAACGAAAAGTTGGGAGACTGTACACAAAGGTTAATTGTGATTATCAGTGAGAAATGGTGGATACTGCCTTTTTACATTTATATGTATATAATATTATAATATCTTATAGAAATATATCTGGAATGTTTTATTTTATTATGCCAATACATTCATAATATTTCCTAAAATAATTCTTTTATAATAGATGGCTGAGTTTCATCAAATTTAGGCAGTTTTCTTTGTAACTGTTAATATTTTGAGGGGAGAGGAAGAAGAAAAAACTGCAAAGAAAGCCAGAAGGAAAGGAAAAGCCGTTTTTGTCTCTTTAATTGGCTATATCTACATTTTTCAAGTGAAATATTTTCACTGGCATTTCAAATTTTATAAGATGCTGATATGAGCCATGCAGAAATTAATGCACTGATATTGATGCAGTTTGAACATCAAGATTTATTGTACAGAGCAGTAAATATTGACGCAGGCAGAGGTAAGGTCAATATTTGCTTTGATATAACATAAATCTTAATATTTAGTAATCTTTACATTTAGTGGGTCTACAGAAGGCATACAGAGAATTATCTATAAGTATGTATTTTTCATACCTGTGATGGATCAAAGTCAGACATCTTTTTTCCTGGTCATAAATTTGAAAGGATGATACTCTCTCCTTTAAAACTGGTATCTTTGGGGCAGGGGCCGGGTGAGTATGGGTTAGTAGAGGAACATGATTAATTTAAAGATTTCAAAGGAATAGCATACCTAGCCTTACACATGCCTGATAATTGAAGAGCCAGTGATTTGCAATGTGCTGTGTGATTTACTTAAAGGCTACTCGTTTTCCTTTGTAACCTAACAAAATGTACTCATTTATTATATGCAGTTTGGTTTGTAAAACCCACTTTCTGACTGTATAAAAGAGAGAAACGTTTCTGTCATTCCCTTTGGATATTGTTAAGTTCTGTTATGTGAAATTTTTTGGCAAATAAAATATTATTCATATATGTCTTGCTGAGTAACATTTTATTGGGTTTCCCTTGCAATCATTAAGATGAACTACACCCTTATTCCTTATCTTGTCTCTCTCTTGCTGAGGTGAGCCTTAAAAAAGTAGGGGAAAGCTTACTGAATTTCATTAGCTTTTGAACTTTTATCAGTAGTATTGCCATTACGTGGCTGAAATGTCTACTGTGTGCCTAAAGAGGGCTATTCTATTTGTTTACATATAGACAGGAACTTGGTTTAAGCTCAAGTTTAATCTTGTATTTGAGCAAAAGTGTTAAGTGATATATGGTTGTGTTGTGGTGAGTCCACCTTGAATATTGCTCCTGTCTGATACCCACGCAAAATGCTGTCTTTGGTCTTCAATAGTTTGTTAAGTGATCCTGAAATTAATCTCACTTCCATCTCTCAGCTGCTAATTTCCCATGACCCTATTTGAGATCAGTAGCATTAAACATAGAACATCTTCTTGGTTTTCTTCCTTGCTATTAAAAGTTAACCTTTCCTCCATTTCAGTTATATTAAACTCTGTATTTTATCATGTAATTAAGACTTTGTTTAGGTGAAAAAAAAAAAAAAAAACAAATCAGTAGTAGGTGTATCATGTGGAACCTTGCCTTCTTGACAAATGCCTTCTGGTAACTTTAGGAATCCTTGCTTTTCATTAATAATACTACAGTGTATAATAAATAATGTTTTCCCTGAGTGTAGTATTAAATGTGATTTTTATGTCATGTGAAAAATGACTCTACTGTGGTATAAGTACTTGACTTTAGCATAATAAAGTCATTTCTTCTTAAGTTCTCTATCAAGGAGAAACTCACAATTTAGTGCTAATAGGTCTATAATAATTGTCTGTCACTTGCCAATATCACTTTTTAAAAGAAACAGGTCTTGCCCAGGGCCTTCACCTGGAAGAGTATTTTAGAATTTGATCCTGTGACTTTCATTATATCCTGGTATCCCTAATTTATGAAAGGCTGTGCTTATTTTCTGTTTTGGTGTGTTAAGATTCCTATTAATTACATATTTAAGATTTTATAAAAAGTTAGCCAGTTTAAGAATAAAAGTTAAAAGTCAGCAATTGTACAGCTGGGTGTTCCAATATCACAAAATAAGTCTTCACTAGGAGATGTTATCACCATTTTGGAAGGATTGAAAAGCCTCTTATATGCCATACAATCAACCTGCATCTCTGCTGAGAAAAAAATCATGAAGGGTATCAGTTCAGTTCAGTCACTCAGTCGTGTCTGACTCTCTGTGATCCCATGAATTGCAGCACGCCAGGCCTCCCTGTCCATCACCAACTTCTGGAGTTCACTCAACCTCATATCCATCGAGTTGGTGATGCCATCCAGCCATCTCATCCTCTGTTGTCCCCTTCTCTTCCTGTCCCCAATCCCTCCCAGCATCAGAGTCTTTTCCAATGAGTCAACTCTTGGCATGAGGTGGCCAAAGTACTGGAGTTTCAGCTTTAGCATCATTCCTTCCAAAGAACAACCAGGACTAATCTCCTTTAGAATGGACTGGTTGGATCTCCTTGCAGTCCAAGGGACTCTCAAGAGTCTTTTCCAACACCACAGTTCAAAAGCATCAATTCTTCGGCGCTTAGCTTTCTTCACAGTCCAACTCTCATATCCATACATGACCACTGGAAAAACCATAGCCTTGACTAGACAGACCTTTGTTGGCAAAGTAATATCTCTGCTTTTGAATATGCTATCTAGCTTGGTCATAACTTTCCTTCCAAGGAGTAAGCGTCTTTTAATTTCATGGCTGCAGTCACCATCTGCAGTGATTTTGGAGCCCCCAAAAATAAAGTCTGACACTGTTTCCACTGTTTCCCCATGAAGGGTATAGGTATTCTTAAATTGGCTTAAAAATTTAGGAGATTATTTAGTGTCCTAATTTTAAGAAGTATAACTCTTTGTATGTCCTGGCACTGGTACAGCCATGTAGATGATTAAAAATCCTAAAAACACATTGGCCCAATCCCCCTGAATTTCCCCTTCATCTCTGCCTCGACCACTCCTGTTCTGGGACCTTAGGATTGAATACCTGCCCTCTACCATCCATTGTTAGTGTTCATTGCCTCTGATTTGTTAAATGTTTTACATTATCATCCTTGTATCCATGATGGAGTGAATTTCAGACAGTGAATGTGTGGACTGTGGGCTGTTTTAAGTTATGTGTTATTCTCTGGAACCCGCTTAATGAATTTTGGTTACCTTGAGGTATTCATTGAGTTTGGGAAGCCACTGGATCCAAATTTCCTGTTTGTGTTAATCCACTTTCTCCAAGTCTGATGGCCATTCCCTGGGAGGAAAACGAGCTGCTTCTTGAAACTGCATGAAAATCTGCTGCTCCCAAAGGTATCATTTAGTTGCTCTGTCCCCATTATTGTTGGCCTCTTTCCCTCCTGGAACCAGTGTCTCTGTCCCCCCTTCCCCCTAGTTCCATGTGTTAGGACAGCACTCTTCCTTTGAGCAGGGTGCCATTAGTACATTTGGTATTGATTGGTTGTTGAGAAACTTTAGCAGGAAAATGAAATATGAGCCTGTAGTAACTAGACTTTATGATGAGTGTCTGCAAAGATGAGAGAGAAGCCATTTGTGGTGTGTTTCTGCTTCTGGGGCTCTCTGTGATAATGGGAGGTATTTTTTCCTCACTGTTGTGAAGTGCACAGTCCACACTCTCCTCTCGGGAAGTGATTTTGACAGTTATTGAATGTCCTGTGGCTTTTATATTCTTACACCACCTTCTAATGAGGTATCTTTAGAACATCCTTTTTGTGTAAAGTTTGCCCTTTCTCTCACCATTCACTGGGGTGTGAAAAGGACGTTTCAACACTTATGGCCAGTTGGACCATGGACCTGCTGTGCCAGCAGGAACAAGTCAAGATTAGCTTCTTTTGTCCTGAGGATTCCTGGCTGGCAGTATTACCAGGATTTTTCTCCCCAGTTCATACTGCAGTCATTTCCAGGGGCATGTCTGTGTATAAGGATTTGCTTTTGTATCGGTTACCACGGTTTAGCATCTGGAAAAGACCTGCGGACTCTCCTGTCTTAATAATAAGAGCAATGTATCTCTAAACTTATGTGTCTAGAGGGCAGAGCACCTTTGTACTCTGCCACCTGTAAGGTACACTCCATGTTGTTTATGTTACACCAACCAACCTTAGCTGGTAGACTTGGTACTTTGAATCCCTTTTCTAATGGCTGTAATATGACTTCCGCAGTTCTGGAGGTCAAACGCAGAGGTATAAAGTCCAGAGAAAGAGAAAGTATGACTTTCCGATGTCTCTGTTGAAGAGCAAGTAAAATCTGCCTCAGAGCACCCCTCCCTTGGACTATCAACCTTTCCACCTCATTGGTCAGAACTGAATCACGTGTTCAAGATTCATCCAGTCACTGGCAAGAGAAATGGAGTTAGCTTGATTGGCTCAGACTAGTCAAAGTGTACGTAGGAGAGGCAGGGGGCATGCAGGGCAGTCCGCTGAGTAAGCCCTTGGTGCCTGCTACCGTTGTCCTTTCAGGTCTTAAAAGCTAAGCGATCTCACGGAACTTAAAGGGAAGGAGTTACAGGGAAGACATTTCTTTCCTTTTGAGCTGAGTTCTTGATTTCAGAAGTCTGAAGTGGTTGTAAATAAAGTAATAAGTTTCCATGGATTAGGGAGTCTTTATAACATTCAGTTAATGTCTAGTTAATCCTGTTAGCACTGGTTATACATGGCCGCTGCTGCTGCTGCTGAGTCGCTTCAGTCGTGTCCGACTCTGTGCGGATTCTCCAGGCAAGAACACTGGAGTGGGTTGCCATCTCCTTTTCCGTGGCTATTTCCATTTAAAATCAAATGAAAAATCACACTAGTTGAAATTCAAATTCTTGGTAGCCACACATGGCTAATGGCTACCTTTTTACACTGCTCAAGATATAGAACTTTTCCATCTTTGCACAAAAGACTTCTGGACAGTGCTGTTCAGAGGAGTTATATGTTACAGGCAACAGCAGTTAACATTTACTGAGTCTGTCTCAGGCACTGGGGGGAATTGCTTTGTCTCTGTTGACTGCTGTTCACACCAGCCCTCTGAGATACACCCTTTTTACAGAAAGGAAAGTCTCTGTGGGGAAGTGGCTTCCCAAGGAGCAAGTTAGAGGCCTCTCCTGAGTAGTGACCCCTGTCTGCCTGTCCGACCCTCCTAGTCACTGGCGCTCAGTTTGAAAGTGGGACAGTCTGATACTTGCATCCATTCCCCTAAGTGGAAAGCATTAGGTGCAGATGCTCATTTAAGATCTTCCTGAAAAACTTGCATGTGCTTCAAGTGTTCAAGATTCTCAAATTCAGGAATGGCCCCATAGACCTCCTTTCACTTTGTCAGTCTTGGGGAGTTATAGCTCTTAAGCATGAATTTTGCCAAGGATCTGTATCTTTGCCTAAAATAAGAACTGACAGTGATTGACTTGTGTATGTGTGTGTGTGCTCTCCGGAGTTCAATGTATTGAATTTTTCACTGAAAGGGTGTTGCTCAAAAACTGTCCACAAGGCATGCTTAAGTCCAGGTTCTAGGGTCACAACAGGGAATAAAATACACAGAATTCCATTTTTACCTGGTGGAGACTGACAGTGTTACATGCACAAAATAATATGTAATCTCATCAAGTAATACTATAAAAAATACTCTTAACTCCAGCAAAGGGAAGCGAGGCCTTCATGGGGCATTCCTGAATCTGAGAAGCTTGTGTATGTCTGAAAAGCATGCATATGTCTTGGATCATATGCACATTTTTTCAGGAAGATCTTAAATCAACATCTGTACTTAATGCTTTCCACTTATGAGAATGGATGCCAGTATCAGGTTGTCCCTTAAAGTCTGTCCCCCACGATACTGTAAGAAAGAGTTGCCCCTTTCTAGCTAGCTATGGATCCATTTCCTGAATAGAGCATGTGGCAGGCTGTGTTGTGCAGATTTCCTAAGGTATTACAGGACCAGGTGAGTGGCATGTTGTTCAGCCCTCTCTGAAGACTGGAGAGGAGAAATAGAAAGCTTGACAAGTTGACCATTCTGGAAGTCTTTGCATGAAATCATAAAGGAAGGCATCACAACTCTGGTTGTGGTGAAAAGCCCACATCTCATATTGTGTGGAGGCAATGAATGATAGCCAGGCTGCAGTAAAGAGGTGATGAGATTGCTTTCATTATTACTGTTGTATTTTTGAGGTCCCTGGTGACTGTTCCATGTGTCAATCCTTTGACCTAAGAGGCTGTTATGAAATAATACCTACTTCAGTATTGCTAACCATGAAGGACCCTCCAGAATAGCTGATCAAGCTGCTGTAGCATCATGAGAAAATTTAGTTACCTGGTGTGAACCGTGGTAAGTCACTTCAGAGTTGAGCAGGGCATAGCACACTTTCTTGGGTGATCACTTTTAACAGAGGGAGTGGAAAGGAAAATAGAGCTGTGAATGATGACAGACAGCTAATCGTAAACCAGCTTTTTGTCAAATATCAGCAGCTAAGTATTTTACTTATGTACCTGTTTTAATAATGACCACAGGTTCCTCCTAGAATGGATTCCTTACCTTCTGTGTATGGCTTAAACAAAAAGTATACTGTGTGTCGGGGAGGGAGGTATAAGAGTGTGTAATGTGTCTGTACATGTCACGGTGCCCTTAACTTTCTACAGAGCACGTGGTTATTATCTACTTGCTGTGTTCCAAGCCCTCTTGTTCATGTTTAGATATAAAGACAGATTCATGTGGTCACTGCCTCCAGGAGGTCAAAGTCTCTTTTCTTCTCTGTTTTGAAAATGAAATCCATTATCAGTGATAGTCAGTGACTTAGAAGGTTGAATATACCAACATTGAATATATTTATCCTGATACTTCCATATTTCTATAGAAGTATTACTCTCTACTGAGAGCTTGAAAAGGTGTAAGGTCATTCATATACCAGAGTGACCCAGAAATACTCTTTCTTTAAATTGGAATGATAACATCTTATGTAAGTATTTACATCTCCATTTAAATTGTGTTCAGACTTGCACTATTGCAGCTCCCTCCATCTCCAATTCAGGATTCAAATCCAGATGCCTATTTATGGTGAAGGTCATGTGAGAAGCACATTTCTCGCCAAAGAAAAGTTGGAATTATCATTGTGTCTTTTTCCTACTCTGGATTCTCTCTCATATCCAAGACTCAAAGGACTTTGTCATTACTGTTGACAGGAGACTTTGTTTTTGGAATATTTTTTTACTTTAAGTTTTTTTCTCCTAGATTTTTGAATCTAACAGCTCTGATTGATGCCAACTTTTCCAGGTCTCCATCTATATATAAAAAGGGTAGATTTGGGATTCCTCATCCCTCTGATGGAAATGCAGACTAAATTATAAAAAGACAGTATGCTCCTATTACAGATGTATTATTTAACATCACTATTATATTAAAATGTTTTTCCCAATTAAAAATGCTTAGTACGAAACAGCTGTTTATTATTAAAATTTTACTTAAAATAAGATAACCACACTCCATTTTTTAAAGTAAGTAGTTTTTTGTAGTAAGAAAGGAACACCATGCTCTTTTACACTATCTTTTTTTGGCTTATTCAAATACATCATGATTTCACTGTAGTAAATAATTTTTCCTAATTTCATCATGCAGACTACGACAAAATGCATAGATTCTCAATTAAGTAATTTGTCTAAAGGTAGCTGCAACTGAGTGCTGCCCTTTGCAGAATATGTTTTACTGGATCTTAAGAGCATTTAGGACCCCTTTTTTCATAGGAATTGCTTGACATTTACATATTTTAAGTGATTTTCATGAATCAAGTGCAGCTTAATATAGAAGGTAGAAAATATACACTTTCAGGGTTCAAAGACACTTGAGTGGGTTGTAGAATGCTTAAAATACAAGTTCAGAGGAATATTTGGTATTTGATTTTGAGCTCTCATTACAGAACAAAATAGATTTATGCAGTGAGAGGACAGGAAATATAATAATGAAAAATACATTAATTGATTTCAGATTTCTGTCTGTAAAATCTTGGTCATAAATACAGTTATTAGAATCCATGTTTATGGTCTTGAATTTGATAGAGAGAGTTATTCATCTGGAAAGCCAGCAGTCCCACCATTTATCATAATGGATTGTGAATTTATATTTCTGGAACTTAGAAGTGTGATGTATGTCTCTTTTTGGTCAGGACATTTACTGCAGGAATTAATTTTAGACATTGGGAGACTTTTATGACCATTTCAACTGTTAGTTACTTAAAGATTTAAATAATTTTACTGATTTCGTGGTGTAGCCTTTTCAAGAAGAGTTTCTGTGAACAAAAAGAGTGTTATCAGTATGGAATCGTTTGAGTATGTCTGTGTTTCCCTCTGAACTGAGTTTCATTGTAAGCAGCCTTTGGCAGAGGGCCAAGTAAAGGTGACTGTTCAGAGAGTTGTCCCCAGTCTGTGCCACCTGTGTTCAGTAGGTGGCTAAAAGACTTTGTAGGGCAGGAAAGTCCTGGTGGCAAGGAAGGTCGGGAATTGCTGAGGTGAACATAGTAACTGTGCAGGTATTTTTACTGCAGGATTTGTCATGCTGCTGCTGCTAATTCGCTTCAGTGGTGTCCGACTCTGTGCGACCCCATAGTTCTTTAGTAAGAGTGGATTATTAGAAGATTTGTCATAACCTCTAATAATCCACTCTTACTAAAGAACTGGACACGTCTCCTTCATTGTGCACTCATACACTCCATTAGGAAGGGAGGGGAAGACAGAAGAGGCAGAGGGGTCTGGGGTGGGGAGTGTGTGGGTTGGAGATTGGCTCTCATGAGCTAGATTATATTGGGAGAAAAAAGGAATAGCAGGTCCTCAGATTGGGACGGTAGAACACATTTCCATACAGTGCCACAAGGAATGAGGCAATGCAGATTTGCTCTTGATTGAGAATCACTGCTTAGTCACTCAGTTGTGTCCGACTCTTTTCTACCCCATCGACTGTAGCCCGCCAGGCTCCTCTGTCCATGGGGATTCTCCAGGCAAGAATACTGGAGTGGGTTGCCATGCCCCTCTCCAAGGAATCTTTCCAACCCAAAGATCAAACCCAGGTCTCCCATATTGCTGGTGGATTCTTTACTTCCCAAGCCACCAGGGAAGCCCAAAACATAATAATAATAATAGGTCATAACAGGATAGCATATGATGGAATTTTTAGATGGTAAAACTGACTATGGTGTTTGACCTGATAAGCTTTTTAAGATAATTGTGAAAAGTTCCTTACTGCAAGTGGGTGACTTTAAGTATTTCTTACCTTTTTTCTTGGGAGAGGGTAACAGATGTGGCGTGGATTTCATTTCCCTTTGATTTCTGCCATGTCAGCCTTGGAAAGCATGGATGAAATTGATTGTAACTCACACTGGAGATGAAGAACAATGATTAGTTGTCGAATTAATCCCTGGGTTGGAAAGATCCCTTGGAGGACAGAGTGGCAACCCATTCTGTCCAGTTTTCTTGCTTGATAATCTCGTGGACAGAGGAGCCTGGCTGAGCTGCAGTTCATGGGGTTGCAAAGACATGAATGATGATGCACACACACACTTACATGTTCGCCCCTGATCTGTATAGTTTGTTGCCTGAATTAAATCACAAAAGTAGACAAGCCCATACTATTCCTTACCTGACTATGTTGTCCTGCCGCATATACAACCACGCATACATATACTTGTTGGTGGGTCTGATTGTGGGCCTAATTTTTTGGATAATTTTCTTAATTTTGCCTACACGTTTTCCCCCTGCATATAATCTCATTCCATTCAGAACATCTCTAATTTCTGTGGAAATGGCTTCATAAAGAATTTAAAACGAGCTGTGATTTGAGGTCTTCTTAAAAAAAAAAAAACAAAACGGAAATTAGATTTATCCAGGTTAGAATTTTATCTAGAATTATAGCTTAATAACTCTTAATATTTTCTAATTCATATTTGAATGCAATTAAAAGTTGGCTTTTTAATTTTGGGAGTGTAAAGGGAGCTTTTTTAACTTCTTTTTGCTTACCAGGGCATCTTTTTTCTTGGCATGGACAGGAGTGCCCTCTGTCACACCTTTTTTTTTTTTTTAACCTTTTGCCCTTGGGTCCTGGGCCTTTAAACTCTGTTGGCAGAGTGTTCTCCCTTCCCCATTTACTTTCCCCGGGACCGTGAGGTTATCGCTCTTTCTGACTCTTGTTTCCCTCCTAAGACAGTTGCATCTCAGTATTGGCCGTGGTCTGCTTGACTTCTACTTGTGCCTCATATTTGGGGAGGTTGATGCAAGGTGGGGAGAATCGAGTTCAGTGAAAAGAAAGTGAATTCTTTTCTCTCATTTACACTCTACAATGCCTTTTTTAAAAAGCAGAACAAAGCGAAAATAAGAAACATTATGGTGAAACTTTGACACTTGACCATAATTAAGCTTTTAGTTACCATAATGTTGAGTGGAGGCCGGAAAATCTGCCAAACCTCTTATTCTGCGTTCAGCTTAAGTTTGCTCTGGCACCTCAGAAGGAAGAAAAAAAGGGTTGCAGAAACTGGAGGATTTTATCTTATCCCTAAAAAAAAAGCTTTGTATGCTTTGAATGGCATATTAATTTCATATTCTGGTAGTTCTTTGAGTTTTGTTTAAACCATGCAAGCTGATCATATGTGACTTCTGTGTGTTAATGCATATTTAAAGATCCTTAAGGTGCTAGGGGTTAGTACTTGAATCTTCAGTTTCCCTCATAATGTATTTTGTTTTGCAGTTTAGTTACCATGGAGATGAGATATAAATCTAATACCAAAAATAATTATTGTACCAACACAACTCAAATTTGCCACCTTGCCTTAGTGTGTTCTTTGCCACTTCAGTGAACTGTTTTTGGAACAATGTTAAAATGATACCATATTCCTGTTTTCTCTCTTTCTCCATTTTCTTTCCTAAAGGATTGGGGTAGCTTGAACAGATAGAAAAGCTGTGATAACTATTTTAACTTTCGTTCACACACACACATGGTTTTCTTTTTTAAACATTTGATTTTTGGTAACATTCTGTTAATCTAGAGTAGATAATTTATCTGGATCAATACATAAAAACTCATGTTTTAAAAAAATAACCTGATGGACTTCCCTAGAGGTCCAGTGGTTAAGAATTCACTTGCCAAAGCAGGAGACATGGGTTCATTCCCTGGTCTGAGAAGATCCCACATGCCACGAGGCAACTAAGCCTGTATGCCACAATTACCAAGCTCTGCAACAAGAAAAGCCACCGCAGTTAGAAACCAACACCCTGCAACTGGAGAAGTGACCCCTGCTGGCTACAAATAGAGAAAGCCTGTGCACAGCAATGAAGATCCAGCACAGTCAAAAATAAATAAATAAATTTATTTAAAAAAAAAATCATGTCATTCCATCATACAGATGTAGTCAGACCGTAAGTTATCTTCACATTCCTCATTGATCAGCATTTGCATTGTATCCCGCTCTCTGACACCAGTATTAATCCTGACGTGCTGGTGCTTCTAGTTTTGTAAAAGAGGGTGTCAAAAATAGGGCTGCTGGATCAAGGAATATGGTTTTATTTTTTTCCTGTGCCCTTTGGTACTTGGCTTTTAAGATTTGATTCTTTATCACAAAGAATGGAAGAAATGAGTGGAATAGCTCCATAATACAGAGGCTGAAAATAAGCGAATCGATCAACCATGAAAAATTGCTTTTATTGGCAAACATCAGATGTTGGTTTGCAGAACAGGCGGTTGCTTGTCTTATCAAGTATATGTCTTGAGGGCTGGTGTAGGGTACTGTGGCAGGTATGTTTCTTTGGGGGAACTGAATCTATGCTATAAATTCTTTGAAAGGGTTTCCAGACAAATGTAGTCATGTGGAAACTATTCAGAAAAAAGTGACAGAATCTTTACAATAACAATTACTTCTGAATTTAGGAGGTGGAATTTTAGCAGATATGATTTTTGAGAAATTGAAGTGATCCAATAGTTTGCTTGTTTTATTGTATGCTGTTCATAGCTTTGAAACTACTTTTCACTTGAGCTGAAGTAAAAGAGGGAGAAAGAGGAAAGATTAACCTGTTAATCTTTTGATTAGTTGACCTACCTATTGATCAATGATAGCAAAGTAATAAAGAACTCCAGTTTGATAGAAAGAAATGGTGGCGATTCCAGGGTTGCTGTTGATTTGGAAGTTTGATACATGTAGCCAAAATGAGAACTTTTGGATTGAAGGTGTTTATTGGAAAAATATTAATTTATTGAATATTACTTTTGTATATAGGTGTTCCAGGTGAATGATATCTCTTAATTTCTTCCATAAGTCCTGAGGGGAGGGCATGGTTACTATGGTGACTTTTAGGTTTGAAAATCAAGGAATACAGAGTTAAGTAAGTTGGCTTTTGCGAATGGCTTTATTCTCAGATCCTAGAAAAGGGCTTATTAGCACATAGTAAAAAGTTGGTCTATGCATGAAGAAAACTTCAAAGCTTCTACTTGTCTATGCATGCCAGGCTTCGAGAGTGTCTTAAGAGATTCCAGTCCTTCCCTAAAGTGGACCACACAGAACACAGCAAAACATGATGCTGAAGGTTTTTTTCCCTCAAAACCTAGTTAATTTTCCAATGCAGAATCTGAATGACTTTGACCAAGAGGTCTCCACAGGGTGAGACATTCATGCTAGTCTGGACAGTACGCTGGGACAGGACCAGACAGCATCATTATTCATTTATATGCTTCAACTAATCCTTTTTGCAGAAGACAGTTCGGGTATATATAAATACCTCACCTGGAGTCTGTTGCTGGCACTTGGAAATTTGGCTTTTTATGTAAGTAATGTGAGAGTCCGTGCTGGAGCTCTTGTGTGAGTCTCACCAGAGCAGCACCAGACCGCACCTGGGGCTCACCGGTTTCCTATTCATTACACTGGGTATGTCTTGACCACTGTCTTGGGAGGTTTCAGTGTTAAAATCGTTGTTTCATAATCAGCGTCAATATAATCGACACCAGGAATGTTGCATGGGTTTGTGCAGGCAGCCAGCAGGGAGTGAAGTGTGCCTGCCTGCTCGAGTCTGCTCCCTACTCCCTGTCCACAGGTGACTGTTGAGCAACTCCTCAGGTTATTGTGAAATCACAGTCCTATAAAGGTTGTTAAAACAAGATCGAAATCAATGCCTCAGTGACCCAGGGTTTGCACTGTATCTGATCTTGTCTTCTAGTGAAGACTTTATTCTTTCATAATTTAATTGTCCGCCTTGTTGCAAGTTGGGCTCCTTTTTGTGCCGTCTGTAGTTCTCAGTTCCCAGCAAGTGTCCTTTCTCCTCACCCCCAATTAATCATTTTGATCAGCTTGTCATTATGTCTGATGCTTTTATTCCTTAAAGAAAATTCTTTCAACTTTTTAACTTGCAAGACTGTAGGAAAGCTTGTGAAACAGCATAGATATGGCTGCCTCATTTCCTGAACGTGGATGTGTCTTCTTAAAAGGAAAGACTTCCCAGTGGTAAGGAATCCACCTGCCAATGTAGGAGACGTTGGTTCGATTCCTGGATCGGGAAGATCCCCTGGACAACGAAATGGCAGCCCACGTCAATATTCTTGCCTGGGAAATCCCATTGACAGAGACATCTTGCAGGCTATAGTCAATGGAGTTTGAAAAGAGATGACTGAGTGACTCAATAACAACTTTTAAAAAATACTACAATAGTGTTGCTAGAGAAATGTTTGGGAAATCTTCTTTTGATAACTTAGCTGATATAAAAAGATAAGCTCAGTCTTATCAAAGGCTCACCAGCCTTAAAAATAGCTTCACATATCTAGCTCATTTCTATGTAAAATAAACACTATAAGATCTTGGCTGAGTTGAAGGTTCTGATGGCAGTGTATTAGTTTGGTCTGGATCCCTACTGCGTCTCCAGTAGGGAGTGATGTGGAGGCCAAGAGATACTGAAAGTAGTATTAGACAGTACTGTATTAGCATTAGAAAATCAGAAAGAGTATTTTCTAATACTTTTAAACTACTAGAAAATAGCATTAGATGGTACTTCTGTCCTGTCTAAACGTACTTTTACCAGTTTTTTTCCCTTTCGGTGAATGAGAGTCTTGAAATTGATTTACTTCCTTAAATGGTTAGATGATTTCTGTTAACCCCAAGTTCCCATTATGATTGGAATTTTGAATTTCGTTTTCTTGAAAAGGTTGTTCCTGACACAGGTCCTTCCCCTGTTGCCAGAGGAGTAGGAGTTCTAGGTATCACTTGATGGTTATGGGAAGGACCAGTTGTGTCTATTACTTTCTCTTGATCATACTAGTTCCTCAGACTTGAAACTCAGCAGCTACCATTGAGAGGGAGCCAGGAAGCTACCTTCTGCCCTGGAACCTTACGAAGGGCTGCTCCACATTTTTTCTATGCAACAAACCCTGTCCCTTTAGCTGGATGCTCCAGGTTTTGATGTTCTGTGGTTGTGAGGATCTGTAGCCTTACATTTTGCCACTCTTTCTCTATACTTCACACTTCAGCACCAAGAGCATTTGCCATTCCTGAACATTCTCTGATTTTCCTCTGTAGCTGAATCTTAATTTACACAGACTTTGGAATCTGGAATGGCTTCTTTTATTGTCTCTTAAAATCTTCCCTGTCTTATGTATTTCAAAACCCACTTCTTTGCCTAAGTGTTGCCAGATTTTAAAATTTTGATCCAATTTGACCTAATGACTACATGCTTCTATAACTTTCCTTATTTATTATTTTTGCACTGAATTTTTAGCTAGTTATTGACTGGACTGCTTTGCTTTGCATACTTGTTTGTGACATTCTTGAGAGGCAAGCTTCAAGTTTCCTTCCTCTTTGAAAATTTGCTGGGTCTGGCTTGGTACCACACAGAGAGAAGTTCCTAAATAAATATTTCAAGGGCTTTATTGAATTAGGTGTCTCTGTGGAACACAGAAATAACATTTCTTCTAATCAATAAATAATAAAATATTTACTTGGCAGCTTTATTTTGTAAAGATCCATATCAGTGCTGTATAGTGGAATTCTTTTTGATGATGGAAATATTCTGTCCTGTGCTAACTAACACAGTAGCCAGTAACCAGACGTGGCCTTTGAGCACCAGAAATTTGGCGAGTGTAACCCAGAAACAGAATTTTAAACTTAATTTAATTTTAATTAACTTTAAATTTAAATAGCGGCTATTGGCTGGTGGTTACTGTCTTGTACAGCACAGGCAGAGAAATATTTTAACTTGGGTCATTTCCTCTTTCATTTCAGCCATCTTTATTAAACACCTATTAGGTAATGATACTTTTTCTAGACCATGATATGTTTATTAATTCCAGGACTCAGGAAGCCCTTGGAATACTGCAGAGAAGCTGACAAGATCCCTGTCGTCATTGATAGAGGACATAGAGCGTGAAGCCTCAAGATAGAATTGGGAACATATAGAAGAGGGTGCTGTAAATCTATGGATCATTTGTAGCTAAAATCATGAAACTGTGGGCAGTACTGGAGAGGTCAGGGTGGGCATCACAGAGGAGGGTCACTTGAAGTGAGCCTGTCTACTGGGACACAGCAAGAGTGCATTGGCAATCTGTTTCTAGATGCTTGAAACATGGTAGATGTTCCTCAAGCGACCAATTAACTGTATCCGAAGAAGACTCCCATCAAAGTCCTATTACTTCATCCATTTCTTTGACTCTAAGTTGTAGCACTTAAACTTCCAAGGCTTCAGGTACCAGGTGTACTTAGCTTATATAGTTGAGCCTTGGACAACCAAAGGTTTATCTGAGTATAGTTTATAGCTGGTCCTCTGTGTCAGCGGTTCCTGTGCATGCGAGGATTCAGCCAGCCATGGACCATGTGGTTCTGTAGTATTTCCTAGTGAAAAATGCTCACCTATAAGTAGACCTGGAAGGGTTCAAACCACCTGTTCTATAAGGGTCAACTGTAATTGAATCTTCACTGTCTAACACAATGCCTGCCATGTGGAAGGGGCACAGGAAACTCATTCCTTCACTGATTCACTCATTCATCTATATGGCAGACACGTGATGGTCTGCTCCAGTCCAGGTGCTGTGGCTGCACTGGAGAACATGACCCTTTAGGTCCCAGGTTCTATGAGACCCACTTTAGTGGGTCATTTGGGCAAGAAATTCCTGAATATCAATAGATAAAACTGCTCTACTGTAGCCGTGAAGGAAATTAATGGGCTTGTGATAGACAGAAGCTATAGGTGATCTATTTTACGTAGACAGTAAATGAAAATCTCCTAATCATGTGATGCTTAGGGAGAAAGAATTCCAGGCTGAAAGAGCCAGTCCAACAAAGATCAGGTAGTGGGAGAAAGTGCATGAGTTGCTTTAGCATCTTGCTGAAGACTGTGACACTGAAGAGTAAAGTAAGGGAGATTGGCATCCTCTGAGTTGAGGCCCCAGAGGGAGGGAAGGAGACAGGCAGGAGCCAGATTCTACAAAATCTTCTAGGATGTATTACACAGAATGAAATCCTAAAGAATCTGAGAAATCATTAAGGGTGGGCTGTATTTATATTTATTTCAAGAAGATTTACTTACATACACACACACACTCAAAAGAATACAAGTGTGCAGAGTCTTAGTTGATCTTAAAATTTCCTGTACACTTGTGGTCACTTGTGTTGATATTTTGAGGTAGCCTCCTCTTGGCCTTAGATGAAGATCCATTAAGAAACTGCAGAGTTCTACATTCTCATGGGAGTGCTTGAAGCTAAGCAGACTGGGGGGACATCTGATGAATCCTTGGAGAAGCAAAAATGGAGGACATAATACTGCACAAGTAGGTTTTGACTCCTGGTCTAATTTTAAGTGTTAGGAGAGGCAGTAATCGGCCAAAAGAGTGTGATTGTCCCTAATTGCCTCGCTAATTACACATGCCAGTGTTGGGAGCTGAAGACCTGGTGCTTGGCCCTGTATGGCCCAGGTGATTTGTCCCTAGAGAGAGGAGACTAAACTGTCTCCCAGGGATGAGCCTTTTTTCAGTCCTCCAGGCAGTGGGGATGCTGACAGGGGGAGTTGAGTGATGTACATTATGTAGAAGGACTTTGCAGGAAGGGACACATGAGCCAGCTCAGAGTACCCATCTGATCAAACCTTCTAGC
Source organism: Bos indicus x Bos taurus (assembly GCF_003369695.1). Lineage (NCBI taxonomy): Eukaryota > Metazoa > Chordata > Mammalia > Artiodactyla > Bovidae > Bos > Bos indicus x Bos taurus. Next base: position 21,221,843 of record NC_040097.1, read on the forward strand.
TTTAGGAAGATTGATTTCTGAACTTGTCTTATTTAAGCCTTTGCCATAATCAGTAGAGTATGCCAAGAAGTTGAAGTAGCATAGATGCTGTTGCATTCTATTCATATTTCCTCTTCTCTTTTCCAGACCCCCGTTTTTTGTTTTGTTTGCGTTCCTTTTTTGCATGCGGGCGTGCATTTCACCTGCTGGCCCCTGCAGGTCTTTGCTTGAGGGTTCTCCAGGGCTATAGGAACCTGTACATGACAGTTGGGGAGGGCCGGGGAAATCCATGCCCTGGAGCCAACAGCTTTCAGCCATGGATTGATCAGATTTGAATAATACTCCCTGTCTCCCCGTTGTTTCCTGGGTCACCTCTCAAATGAAGTACTGCTACTTGAGTCTTGTCTTCAGGGTCTGTTTCTGGGGAATCCTAGGCTAAGAGGATATTAAGAAGAGTTGACACAACAACTTCACGGCCACAAAACTTCATTACCAGGTAAGGAAGTCACATATGAAACCAAGGTTGCATTTCTCTGAAAAAGACAAAGTCAGGATTATTGTATAAAGTATAATCAGGTCATGAGAATTTGCTCGAAATTAGTCATTTAATCAGTAGCTCTAGGTGATGCTTTTGAACTGTGGTATTGGAGAAGACCCTTGAGAGTCCCTTGGACTGCAAGGAGATCCAACCAGTCCAACCTAAAGGAGATCAGTCCTGGGTATTCATTGGAAGGACTGATGATGAAGCTGAAACTCCAATACTTTGGCCACCTGATGCGAAGAGTTGACTCATTGGAAATGACCCTGACGCTGGAAAAGATTTAGGGCAGGAGGAGAAGGGGACAACAGAGGATGAGATGGTTGGATGGCATCACCGACTCGATGGACATGGGTTTGGGTGAACTCCAGGAGTTGGTGATGGATAGGAAGGCCTGGCGTATTTCGGTTCATGGGGTTGCAAAGAATCGGACACGACTGAGTGACTGGACTGAACTGAACTGAAGTTTTGGAGCTTCTTCTTGGTCCGGCCACTGAGATGGTCATCACCAGTTGTATAAAGTCCACTTTTCGTTGCACATCACTAATCTGATCAATAAATGGTTCGTTGGTGTTGCCTAGAATGAAAAGACACTTCAAAATGATTAGTTTTTTTGATTTGCGATCGGTTCATGTGACACCAGAGGAGGCAGTGGCAACCCACTGCAATACTCTTGCCTGGAAAATCCCATGGATGGAGGAGCCTGGAAGGCTGCAGTCCATGGGGTCGCCAAGAGTCGGACACGACTGAGCGACTTCACTTTCACTTTCCACTTTCATGCATTGGAGAAGGAAATGGCAACCCACTCCAGTGTTCTTGCCTGGAGAATCCCAGGGGCGAGGGAGCCTGATGGGCTGCCGTCTATGGGGTCGCACAGAGTCGGACACGACTGAAGCGACTTAGCAGCAGCAGCAGCAGCAGCAGGTGATGACAATCAGACTTTGCTTTGTCATTTTGCACGAAGGACCTTTTTGTAAAGTGAAGCTGGAAGATAGAATATTGAGTGGGGGACAGGCAGGCATTTAGGCTCTTTGTGAAAACTTTGGGAGTGCTCCATGGAAGCTGTCGTGTGTGTCCTGTGTGAGACAAGTAAGAGGCAAACTAGATTCTACTTCATTTGGTCTACAAATTGTGTGTCTGTCTTTAAACTAGTTTCTGCTTTTTATTTAAAATTTAAAAAAAAAATTTTTTTTTTTCTCCCATTGTGTTGCATATGGAATCTTAGTTCCCCAACTGGGGCTTGTCTGTGGCCCCTGCGGTGGAAGAACAGAGTCCTATCCACTGGACTGCCACGGTATTCCTGGTTTTCCAAGTTTTAAAGGGGAATTTCATTTAAAAGGCCACTATTAATGTCTTCCTTCAGTGAAAATCACAGTGCACACATTCTAAATGGAACTGTAAAAGCGAGACACTCTGGCCACATGGAGCCCTCATTCCTGCACGGCTAGCGCTCCTTTCTAGTCTCACTTTGCTGCTCCGTCATTTCTTTCACTGGGCATTTTCCATTATCCGTCTGGTCTACGGAGATAGTTGAATTTTCATCTGTGATCTAAGAATCTGTTTTCAGTTCGTTCACTATTTGAAAAACTTCTTAAGGCACTCCTGCCAATTAGCTTTCAATATTAAGATAAAAGATCTGTGAAATTAAAATGCATCTGTGTCCATCCTCTTTGTTTTAGAGAGTGATCTACTTAATGGTGTGATACTATGAGTTAATGGGGTTCTGTTAACGAAAACATTGGTTAGCTAAGAGCTCTCCCAGAATGTGCCTCCAGAAGGAATGGGGAGGGATTCTTGTTATTATATAGCTCTTAGAGTGTCTAACTTGGGTCTCTAGTTAGTTAATTTCAGCTGACTTCAGAGTGTCTGCCAAAAAGTTGAGGGAACGTGTAGATATTAAAAGGATTTGGATAGAAAAGGTTCTGTGATGACCTCTGTAGGGAGAAGGATGATGTTGCTGTTACATACTGGGAAATTCATCACTGATTTCCTTCTGCCTACACTTAAAAAGTTCATAAACCTTTAGGAATGGAAGAGCCAGTGAAATGGAACTTGCATAGTGGTTCCTATAAAATTGGTTTACTTGTGTGTGCATTTCAGTTAAACCATTGAAGGATGACTGGGTTTATGAGCATTCAAAGTCTTGTTTTTCTTTAGGAATAAATGATAGGAAAAAAACCCCTGTAACTTCAGTTTGAGGACTGTCCTTTGAAAGATCATTGTTTCAAGTCCATTGTATTTTCTGGAGACTGATGAGGACTGTTCTCTGTGGGGCAACAGATTTGGGACACACGGCATTTCTTCTCTTGTTTGGGTCCCTTCACTGAAGAAAATTTTGTCTGTCATGATGGTAGGCTTTTTACCAGCATGATAACAAGATTTAGTTTTAAATATACGCAGAGAGTTGATTTTCAACTGAATTGTGAGGAGTGTTGATTACTTCAATTAACTGAATGTTTTAATAACTATTCTTCCCATTTTTCTTAATAAATGTGATTTAAATCTGTCAGGGCTTCTGCTTATCAGTAGTTGACCAGTCGTGCCTCTGAGTGAGTATAATTCCCCGTTGTGAGCAAAGATGCTTACATCTTTGTAGGTAATTTGTAGAAGTGCTGTGTTAAAAGAGAAACATCCATTCCAGCATGACATTTTAGGATTTGTACAGCAAGGAGCAAGGTCCTTCGTGCTTCCATCTTTCTTTCGCTGTCATTGAAACATTTTTATAAATATTGTTACTTACTTGGCTGTGCCAGGTCTTGTCTACGGTACGTGGGAGCTTTAGTTGTGGCATGTGGGGTCTAGTTCCCTGACCAAGGATCAAACGTAGGCCCCCTGCATTGGGAGCACAGAGTCTTAGCCACTGGGCCTCCGGGGAAGTCCCTAAAACTTGTTTTGCATTTGCTACGTCAGACATTGTTTATTTTCCAAACTATCACTAGGCTAATTTGACAAAACTGTCAGTGCTAATTCAATGATAGATGATCATGGTGCTTTATGCATCAGCTGAATCATGTGTTAAATCAGTCAGTAAATTGAGTGTGAACCATCAGCTAGGCTGGTGAACCCTGCCTTCCCACTCAGGTGGGATGGAAGATAGACATGAGACGAATAATGTCACCGCACATTGATTTAGAGGAAGAGTTTGGTGTGTAGTTAAACAAGAGTGTAGGGTGAGCCAGAAACTGGGAAGTGGTAAGGAATAGAGAAAGCAGTGGTGGTAATTGAGGCAGGGTGGTCTAGAGGGACAAGGATCAAAGAGAATATTTAAGAAGATGTAACCTAGTTGACCTGGGTCGTCACAGAGCTCTTGCTTTCCAGTGTGATATTTCAGCTGAAGGTTATATCCAGGATGTGCCCTTTCTTCCTAGGGTAACCATTACATGAGCGTGGTTGTTTGTATCACTTTGTAATTCACTTTTAAAAGTATATATATATTATCCACTCTGTGCTAACCACTGTCCTGGATCCTCAAGGACTTAATGGGTATTCACTGTAGTTCGGGTGGGAGACACAGAGGACAATTCACATGCTTTGGAACTCAGCTAGAAATTGTCCTAAGGTATTAGATGGTGGACAAAGAAAATTTGTGGGTAAGAAGGTGATTCTTGTCCTGAATCACAGGGAATAACTAGAGGTCACCTGGCTGAGAAACACTGGATGAAGTGTATTGGCCTTTGACAATGAGATTGTTTTCAGTGGGATAGGACCTGTTAGCAGCATATTTGATGCAGCGGACAAAGTGTGAGAATGATGTGGAGATCAGAGCTGGCCAGGTTCACGCTGGGGAGACACAGACACGCCCCAAGCCCTGGAATGAATTTGAGGGCAGGCAGTGGAGGTCCACGAGCTTGGATTTCCAACCAGGAGCCTTCTTGTTGGGAGCCTTTGTGCAATGTCTTGAAATTTGAAATGGAGAACTAAGAACTGAATCTGTGCAGGAGATTGACTGGGTTAGTTTGCGGGTGCTAGCAGGGTGTCCTATTGGAAAAGTCCAGCGGGCCATTGGCTATTTGAGCCTGAGGTTTGGGGTGGGATGAAGATTTGGGATTAGTTGAGATCATTGAAGGGTAATTTATAGAGCAGAAATACTGATTTTTAAGGAGCCGTTAATGGGAGAGAGACCTCAGAAGAGAAGGCTAGAGATGGTGAAACATGCACAGTGAGACTGGAGTGTTGGGTGAAGCACAAACTGTTTCAGAAATTTTAAGGAGGAGCCTTAATTGGTGCCACTGGAGCCTGACTCATAGGACTCTGCCTCCTTTACTGAGCACTTGACCTGCAGGGCAAAGCTACATGATAGTTGGTGTGTAGGGGGGTTGTTTATTGGTCAAGAAGTTGCTGCTGCTGCTGCTAAGTCGCTTCAGTCATGTCCGACTCTGTGCAACCCCATAGACGGCAGCCTTCCAGGCTTCGCCGTCCCTGGGATTCTCCAGGCAAGAACACTGGAGTGGTTGCCATTTCCTTCTCCAATGCATGAAAGTGAAAGTGAAGTTGCTCAGTTGTATCTGACTCCTAGCGACCCCATGGACTGCAGCCCACCAGGCTCCTCCGTCCATGGGATTTTCCAGGCAAGAAATAGCTATTCTCTAATAGTTTTCTAAATGTGTATCATCATAGATAAATGTTTTTGATTCTGCAAAGGCATATTTTTAACCTCAGAAATATGTCTGTGTGTATGTGTGTGTGTGTGTAAAAGGTATCATAGGTTATTCCTGGAAAGGGTACCGTAAATAGAGAAACTGAGGCAGACTTACAAGCTGCCATCTGTGTTTTACCGTTAGCTTTTATGAGGCACAAAACTAGGTGTAAGTTTGTTGATCTTCATAGTTAATCATTTTTAAGTTTCTTGTGCATGGTACTGGGAAATTAGAAGCTTGATAGTATCATCTGGTGATCATGATCTATTTCTTCTGCCTACCCACCCCGCCCCCACCTTTTTTACATGTAGAAGCAAATACCATTAACAACCAAAACGACCCATTTGCTCTCATTATGAGATACAGTTCTTTTCAAGAATTTTAATATGCATATCCTTGACCTTTTTTTGGAATTAAAAATTATCTCGAAAATTTACCGATCCATCTGTAATTTCTGTGGTGTGCTCAAGAACAGCTTAATAGTCTGAAAACGGATGAATTTAAAATTAGAGAGTTGAAGGTCGTAACCCAGCAGTGATAACTCAGCTAATGAAATATTCATTTCCAACTAGGAAGTGGCACCGTACATCAATATGTTGTCACTGTCTGTCATTGTTACGTAGAGTGCAGGTATATTTATGCATTTATAAATAGCAGAGGGGGAAAAAAAGAGGCTAATTACATGCAAAACTGTGATGGAAATTTTCAGGGCTTTGCTTCTAACAGGCAACTGCAAACCATTTTTCCAGGCCACGTTTATGAATTAAGTATAGGTTCTGCACATTAACCTCTGCTGTATTTGGTTTGCAGAATGATGTAATTAGACAGAGGACAATTCCGGAGATACACATGCTTTTTTAGGTCATATCCACACCAGGGGTTTGTTTATACAAATGTAAAATGAAGTGCAGAATTTACCGCTTACCTCAGAAATTTAAACGAGAAACCCTTTGGGTTGAATAATCTAGAAAATTGTAGAAGATATATATTTATATAATTAGCTTTACCAATTAGGAATGAATTTACTTTAGCAAAAATCAGTGTAATTATCCAGATAATTCAAGCTAATTAAAGTATTTCCCAAATCCTTAGATCTTTATTAGCTGCACATTTCTGGTAAAAGCAGATTTGGGGGGTTAAATGAGCTTTATAATTTGTGCCAGTCTTGCTCTATTTTGTTGTAGACCTGGCTTCGGTTGATAGTGCCCTCTTGAACAACAGATGTTCTCCAGGGACAAGATACAGTGGGAAATAGAAAACATTACCCATCACTTCAGAAGCCTGCTCACCCTCATATTGATAAACCTTAGACTACAGCAGCATGTTTATATCAACATATACACAGACAGCAATAAAGAATTCATTAGAAGTCATATAAACAGGAGTGAACACATATGTAGTGTTGGGATAATATCCTGGTGAACAGAGTGTTTTACACACACACACACACGAGCGGTCACTGGAAATGAACTCAACCTCATCTCACCCCTTCCTTTTCTTGGATTTCTGTACTTCCCTTGGTCTGACGAGAGCCTCCCCTTTCCCCCATTGTAGCTACCCATTGCCCTTTTCCTGTAGCCCCCTCTCTAAACTGACAATGACAGCCAGTAGTTAGATTTATAAATAAATGCCACCTTAAATGGATGTCCTATATAGATTCCCAAATCATATGTGCCTCTAGCCTTTTCTTCCCCTCCGCTGTGGAATTTCAGAAAACATACTTTTCCCCGGTTATCTGAGGGAGGTGGAGTAGGTGGTGTCAGATGTTCTCATCGTCTTGGTTGCTCAGAAATTAAGAGAGGAAAATTTGCCTTGGGCAGTTGTTACTTTATTTTAGCTTCTGGAAATTGCATTTTGTTCTTTTTCTTCTGCCTCGTTCCCACCTTCGAACATGAGAAGAGAACACAGCCTGTAGCTGGAGCTCATCTTGTGCCCAGGAAGGCATAATACAACCACACTTAGTTTTGTATAGTGTTTGGCTGTGGGTTGACTTGATAGCTGAGCCTTACAAAGTGTTTTGTTATCAGTCAGTCACTAGTTACGGTCCTTTCCCTTTGGAGAGCTTTAAGAAAAACTGTAAAATGACCACTTGGGTTCGTCATAATTGTTGTAGGAATTCAAGGGTGGTTGGAGAGTCAAGGTAGGGGAGATCTGGAAAAGAGGAAAGAAACGCACCCCATAGAGGGAGTGTTAGGAACAGGCAGGAGTATGACTTTTGGAGGAAAGGGCTGCTTTTACTTGCATGGTCCTTCTCTTTTTGTATTTGTATCTAATGATTTTTATTTAAACATAAGGAATGACATCTGCCTATCAAGTTTGGGAATTATAATATATTTTACAGTAATTATTCTCTGTCTTATTATGTCAATTTAGAATATGCTAAATCTGAGGAAAATTAGCATGTTGTCTGAAATGTCCCACTGGGAATAGAAGTTGCACACACTGTACCTGTGCTTAAGTGACAGGGAAGAAAGATGTGCGGAGTTCTTCCTGAGTTACCACCGTGGTGATGTTCCATGTCTCACATGCCGGCTTTTCTACGCAAAGTACAGTTTCAGCTTTTAACATATTTCCCTAAGGGGTAAATAGTAGGTAATCTGATGTGTTCCCTACCCCTGTCTTGCCTCTCCCTCCTTTTCTCTCCCCATAGTAACCACTAGGTTATTCTCTATTTATATTCCTTATATTTCCTCTTGATGATTAAAGTTAAGGAAACTGACTTTGGAAAGAATCTAGCAACGAGAAAAACTCTGTGCAAGGAATATTGAATTCATGCTGTTACTCCCTTTTCTGCCTTTTTTCTGAGTGGGCCTGATTTGGTCTGATCAAAACATTTTCTCAGTTTGAGAAAACTTCTCTGTGTTTAGTTTCAGGGGATCGGTTACCTCATAGGCGTTTGAAATGGTGGAGATTCCTAGTGGTATCATTACTATTTCCATCTGCAGTGATCTGTGGAGTAAAAGGTCCCTGTGAACATGAAACTGTGAGGCCTGTAACCAAGTCACTGCTGCTGCTGCTGCTCAGTCGCTTCAGTCGTGTCCGACTCTGTGCGACCCCAGAGACGGCAGGCCACGAGGCTCCCCTATCCCTGGGATTCTCCAGGCAAGAACACTGGAGTGGGTTGCCATTTCCTTCTCCCGTGCATGAAAGGGAAAAGTGGAAGTGAAGTCGATCAGTCGTGTCCGACTCCTAGCGACCCCATGGACTGCAGTCTACCAGGCTCCTCTGTCCATGGGATTTTCCAGGCAAGAGTACTGGAGTGGGATGCCATTGCCTTCTCCGAACCAAGTCACTGGGATCTGCTTTATTAGATGCTTCTGCGGGGGCACATAAATGCTTCCTCACTGACCCCATGTGCTGTAAATGTCTGCCTTTGCCTGTTCTGGGCCATAATGATCATTCCTTATTAGAAGCCTTTCATTTTGATGTGATGGATCCAGCGATATCACAGTGGTTCCTATGGAGTTGTTAAAGTCAATTTGTTCTTCGAAACTTCTTAAAAAGGCTGATTTATTGACTTGATGGGCTGTAAAGCTACTTCCATCTATGACAAGAATTACTGTTTTAGGCAGGCATTCAAGCCCACGATGGCTGTACCTTGTTACCCAGTGGAGGCCTGTTAAAGTCTTGACTGTAGGCTGTTTATTCCCCCAAGGACACTGTCTCCACTGTTGTACTTGTTTCTTGAAGATGGTGCCTGATGTGCAGAAGAGTACCAACAAGTGTGTCTGTCTGAGAAAAATAAAGATCTGTGGTGGTTTAGTCGCTCAGTCGTGTCTGACTGTTGCGGCCCCAGGAACTGTAGCCTGCCAGGCTCCTCTGTCCAGAGGATTCTCCAGGCAAGAATATTGGAGTGGGTTGCCATTTCCTTCTCCAGAGTATCTTCCTGATCCATGAATGGAAGCCAGGTCTCCTGCATTGCAGGCAGATTGTTTACCAGCTGAGCTACAAGGGAAGCCCTAAAGATCTGTAGCAATAATCAAAGCAACTCAAGACACTAGCTCCCAGTTTCAGAGACTCCTGCTGCTTACTTCTTGTGTCTTAAGAATTGGCTTGTTGGCCAACTTCTTCCCTTTCCCAGTTTATTAGCTATTTATTCCCATGGTTCCAACTCTTATTTTTCAGCATCAGAGGGTGCAATCTTAGTATCAAGGCTGGGATTCACATTTCATGCCACTTACATTCATAATCAATATTTTTAACTGCAGAAATCAGAGTATGTAGTATTTCACAGGTCACTGCTTGTACTTGAGACAAAGTATTACAGTTTGTGATTTGTTAATACATGAACTGTATATTGTCACCCTGCTTATTTAACTTATATGCAGAGTACATCATGAGAAACACTGGGCTGGAAGAAGCACAAACTGGAATCAAGATTGCCGGGAGAAATATCAATCACCTCAGATATGCAGATGACACCACCCTTATGGCAGAAAGTGAAGAGGAACTCAAAAGCCTCTTGATGAAAGTGAAAGAGGAGAGTGAAAAAGTTGGCTTAAAGCTCAACATTCAGAAAACGAAGATCATGGCATCTGGTCCCATCACTTCATGGGAAATAGATGGGGAAACAGTGGAAACAGTGTCAGACTTTATTTTTGGGGGCTCCAAAATCACTGCAGATGGTAATTGCAGCCATGAAATTAAAAGATGCTTACTCCTTGGAAGGAAACCAACTTAGATAGCATATTGAAAAGCAGAGACATTACTTTGCCAACAAAGGTCCATCTAGTCAAGGCTGTGGTTTTTCCAGTGGTCATGTATGGATGTGAGAGTTGGACTGTGAAGAAAGCCGAGCACCGAAGAATTGATGCTTTTGAACTGTGGTGTTGGATCTTGAGAGTCCCTTGGACTGCAAGAACATCCAGCCAGTCCATTCTAAAGGAGATCAGTCCTGGGATTTTTTGGAAGGACTGATGCTGAGGCTGAAACTCCAATACTTTGGCCATCTGATGCGAAGAGTTGACTCATTAGAAAAGAACTTGATGCTGGGAGGGATTGGGGGCAGGAGGAGAAGGGGACGACACAGGATGAGATGGCTGGATGGCATCACTGACTCGATGGACATGAGTTTGGATAAAGTCTTGGAGTTGGTGATGGACAGGGAGGCCTGGCGTGCTGCAATTCATGGAGTCACAAAGAGTCAGACATGACTGAGCGACTGAACTGAACTGAACTATTTTAAGAAATCTATTACCTAATAAGATCTCATGTGAAATGAAAGTTGCTCAGTTGTGTCTGACTCTTTGCAACTGCATAGACTATATAGTCCATGGAATTCTCCAGGCCAGAATACTGGAGTGGGTGACCTTTCCCTTTTCCAGAGGATCTTTCCAACCCAGACATCGAATTCAGGTCTCCTACATTGCTGGCAGATTCTTTACCAACTGAGTCACAAGGGAAGGGATCAAGACTCCAGGTCATTTCAACGAACTTGGTACTTCCCAGATCTCATAGGAGGTCTGACAACTATGTTAATGTAGAAGTTGTCATGAATGCACATGACATGTTGAGATTCCTGCAGCAGCTGTCATGTGAATGGTTTCTGATGGTATATTCTCAAGTCTGTACCGCTAAAAGTACTGTGGTTTTGCTTAGGTTCGTAAATTGAAAGAAATGCTTAATTCAATAACCAGTGTAATGTTGTTGAGAATAAAAACAATTGTTTTTTTCCTTCCGAGTTCTTACTACAGGTTGTTCTAGACCAAGGTCACAAACTTTTCCTGTAACGCCAATATGACAAATACCTTGGACTTTGTTGGGTAGATAGCCCCTGCTACAGCTACTCAGCTCTGCCTTTGAAAGCAGCCAGAGACAGCGGCTCAACCAGTGATCATGGCTGTGTTCCAATAAGACTTGATTTAGACAGACAGAGATCTGACCTTTGCCCATGGCCATTGTTTGCTGCTCCTTTTCTGGAGGAAATTTCTTCTTGCCAAGACTCACTTATCACCGTTGGTGACAGATTCTCACTTTGGGCCTTAATCACGGATACTGCTGTTTGTTATGCACACGACTTTCTTATCGTTTGTGTTTGGGTGCTGTGTCCATCTTACATTTCTTTTGCACTACATTCAATTTAATGAACATACGCCTCAAGCCCTGCCGTCTCTGGTTTCTTAAAATACAAAAAACATGATTAAGAGATACTCTCTGCCCTTACAGAACCTTATACTAGTTGGGGAGATCAACACATAAATGGGTAACTTTAGTGTTGTTATTGCTACAGTAGCTATGCATAAAATGTTATTGGGTCCATGAAGAGGACAAAAATTAATACCACATTTCTTCTTCAGGTGACTTCTCAGTCCCTTGCACTCAGTCCTTTTTATAGGAAAGAGTTTTATCTTTTCATGGCCCGATGTATCGGAAAATCAATCTATATCTAAATAAATGTTTTATTTAAGAAGAGCAGAGAGTTTAGAAATCATAGGTGTCTAGATTATGGTCATGGAGGATTATTCACAGATAGTGATAACAGATTACTTTGGATATGCTTTGTTTCAGAAGAGTAGGTGTTAATTTTCGGTTTCTCTTTCAAATGAGGAGAGGTAAAGATGACATGTTAAACATAGTCCTCTAATCTGGGGGAGTGGATTTTGTGCGAAGAGTGCATTTCCACAGCTGGTTTATGCTACCTTGGTTAAGATCCTGTTCATCAGGTTATTCAGAGCTTTGCTTTGAGCAGCTCTTTCCTGTTACTATCAGGGTCTCTGTGGCCATTGGGTGTTTATCTGCTGGGTTTACTCCAGTGGATGGTGTTCACCTGAGTGTGAAGACTTCACAGGCTACACCTGAGCTCCGTGGGATAGACGTGCGATCACTCGATGGGCTCTGTCCTGGGCGGCGGGGGTGGAGGATGACTGCCCTCGCCCTAGCTCACACCTAAACTGCAGGAAGCCTGAGGACTGAGTGTTTTTCCATTGATCCAATAAGTCTTTATCCACTGAGGTTTTGGATGTACTGCTGCGTGGTGGGCTAGTAGGATTTGTATGGTCAGGCCACTCACGATGGCTGTTGTCTTGCCCTCTGTCCATCCTCTGCCTGACCAGTGCTTGCTTCACCTGTACTTAGGCATGTGACTCATCTTCCTAGGTACTTGCCCCAGGCCCCAGCTGTGGACTGTTCTTATCAAAGGGGTTGTGCGCTATGTGCGCCTCCACTGGTTTCCACGGTAACTAATGAGCCCACCTGAAGTCAATGTCAGTTCCTTTATTACTGGTAATCCACCCTCCCCCTCCATACTCCTCAGGGAGCGAAGATGACTTAGGCCGCCATGTCTTGCCCTCTGTGTACTGCTCGAGTTGGGGTGTCACTCCAGGACCTTGCTTCAGACCTGTAAGCTCTCACATCCGTTTAACTATTGATGTCTCTGTTGTTGACTCCAAGCTCTTTCTTTGGCCTTTAAACGGCACAAGCACAAGCTTGTAGACTGCGGGGTGCAGCCCAACAAGTTGCTGGTTTCTTCCCTGCATTATTGCAAGCCCAGGGTCCATGTGAGAGCTATCTTGTCTTCACAGCTATCCTAAGACCCTGTTTATCATGAACTTGCAGTTGAATGAAAGGTGCTTTTGTCCAGTCAGATCAGATCAGTCGCTCAGTTGTGTCGACTCTTTGCGACCCCATGAATCGCAGCACACCAGGCCTCCCTGTCCATCACAAACTCCCGGAGTCCACCCAAACTCACGTCCATTGAGTCGGTGATGCCATCCAGCCATCTCATCCTCTGTCGTCCCCTTCTCCTCCTGCCCCCAATCCCTCCCAGCATCAGGGTCTTTTCCAATGAGTCAACTCTTCGCATCAGGTGGCCAAAGTCTTGGAGTTTCAGCTTTAGCATCATTTCTTCCAAAGAAATCCCAGGGCTGATCTCCTTCAGAATGGACTGGTTGGATCTCCTTGCAGTCCAAGGGACTCTCAAGAGTCTTCTCCAACAACACAGTTCAAAACCATCAGTTATTCGGTGCTCGGCTTTCTTCACAGTCCAACTCTCACATCCATACATGGCCACAGGAAAAACCATAGCCTTGACTAGACGAACCTTTGTTGGCAAAGTAATGCCTCTGCTTTTGAATATGCTGTCTAGGTTGGTCATAACTTTCCTTCCAAGGAGTAAGCGTCTTTTAATTTCATGGCTGCAGTCATCATCTGCAGTGATTTTGGAGCCCAGAAAAATAAAGTCTGACACTGTTTCCACTGTTTCCCCATCTATTTCCCATGAAGTGGTGGGACCAGATGCCATGATCTTCGTTTTCTGCATGTTGAGCTTTAAGCCAACTTTTTCACTCTCCACTTTCACTTTCATCAAGAGGCTCTTATAGTTCCTCTTCACTTTCTGCCATAAGGGTGGTGTCCTCTGCATATCTGAGGTGATTGATATTTCTCCCGGCAATCTTGATTCCAGCTTGTGCTTCTTCCAGTGGTTTGGTTTAAAATCATACTTGATGGCAAAACTCGGGCCAGAAGCTGTTTTTCTGAAAACATCAACATTGAGTTTGTTTCAGCTTCAAGAGTTAGAATAAAAACTATGGTGGAGAACAGAATTGCTGCTGCTATGTTACTGACCTTCATGGTTAGACTCTGAATCAAATATTTCTTCTAAAGTGATGAATATATAGTTTCTACACATGTGCGTGCATGCTAAGTCACCTCAGCCATGTACAACTCTTGGTGACCCTGTGGACTGTATCCTGCCGGGCTCCTCTGTCCATGGGGTTCTCCAGGCAAGAATACTGGAGTGGGTTGTCATGCCCTCCTCAGAGGGGTCTTCCCAGTCCAGGGGTTGAATCCATGTCTGTTGTGTCTCCTACATTGGCGGGCCAGTTCTTTACCAGTAGCACCACCTCGGAGGCCCTATATGTTTACATGTACAAGTGAGTAAATGCATCTCGGGTACTGGACCCTTATAGCTACTTACTTTGACATTGATTTCACAGTTTCCTTCACTGAGAGAACTTCTCGGTCTCTGAACGCCTTCCATCTCTAAAGTACTTCGGCTTCTCTGATTTTTTTTTGTGTGTGTAGTTTTTTTCCTGGGATTCAGTTATTCATGTTGTGATTTATTTTATGTGGGAAAGTATGTCCAAATAAGTCTTTCATCTCTTCTATAAATAGGTATAATAATTGATTTTGTTAAGTCTCTGTATATCAATAAGACGAAGATCAGATAAAATCTGATCTTTTGATCTGTGGTATATTACCGAAGGAATTCTTGGTTGAGATGAATTATAAATCACCACCTCTTTTTTCCTCTTACTGTGTTATCAAGTCATCGGTCTTCAGCTTAAAATAACAGTCCAGTCAAGTCCAATCAGTTGTTGTAAATTAACCTTGAAACAGGGGAAAGGAGTGTGATGTGAAGGGATTTTTGTTATTTGATTTTACTTATGTGCATGTATTTATGCAATTAATCCTAAGCTCTTAGATCTCTAGCTTTGGGGGTGGCTCTGAGGAGCCGGAAGCCAACATTTTTTAGTGGGTGGGATGAACAAAGTCAGGATTTACGTGGGATGCTTAGAATGTCTTGTTTCTTAGATTTGTTATTGAGGTTTGCTCCCACAGAGATTGAAGATGATTTCCTATTATAAAGATGAGTTCTTTGAGACATGTTCCAACCTTTGATTCAACATCATAAAGTAACTGGAGTAACTAGAACAATCCTATTGCATAGATAATCTGCTTGAGGCAGAGATTGGGCAGGTACTGGTAACAGTTTCAGGTTCTCAGGACAGCTTAATTCATAATTAATGTATCTATATTCAATGATCATTCTACACATTGCAGGTCTGTGTGCTAGCTGTGATGTTAAGGCGTTTTCTTGTATTCAGAGGTATTTATTACTGAATTTATTTTAATCTTATCCCTTTTTTTTTGGATTTAGTTAATGATTTGCAGAGCTTTAAGAGAAGAAGAAAGCAGGAAAGTACTTATTTAAATGCATCTTCATGAATAATAAGCGGGATCCTGAGTTCTAGAGGCTGGAGCATCTCAGTCATTAGAGCTCATCTTCTGCTTGGGTTGCTGTGGCCTCAGAGCACAGAGCTTTGGGGGGCCAGAATGATAGGATCTGTAGCCTTACAGTTGCTGCAGTGTCACCAGAAGGGGCCCTGGTAAGGACAGGGGTGCTGAGCCCTAACCCCGTCCTCAGCTCTTGAGACTTTGTGGCTTCGCTCAGCCTTGAGCCTCCCCTTACTGACCTCCTTTGGGCACATGCCATGTTTCTCTCAAATCTTGGCCCTTGCCACCAATGAATTCAGGAATTTGCATTCAGATCTCAGATGTGTTTGAAACATTCTCTTTAACTCTTTTTTCCATGAAACACCCCAGCCCACAGCTTACCATTCATTCATTAAATCGCATATTGGAAGAAAGGCGTTGAGTTGAGAGTGGCACAAGAAAGTGGTGGAGGAAAGGTCTCTGGGTTGAGTGGGCATCACTGTTGGCGGTATCTCACGCTCTGTCTCTCTTGGTCCAGTCTCTCCGTTCCCTAGGTCCCCTCTCCATCCCACCCTCTGTGCAGTTCTAGTGTGGCTGTCCCTCACACGGTTCAGAACAAGTGTGGGCCACTTAACTAGCCCAGTGCTAGTTGAGACATGTTGTTCCAGCCTTTGCCACCAGTAGCTAAAATGATTCTATTGCATAGCTAATCTGCTTGAGACAGAGATTAGGCAGGTATTTGTGACAGTTTTGGATTCTTGGGACTGCTTTATTCATATTAAATGTATTTTGCTCTGGTTGTATGTCCCAGGTGAGACTGATAAGTGTCTCACTTTAGTTGGCTGCATGGCCTCCTTACAAACAGAGAGTTTATCTTCTTTTGCATGTGTTTATTATCCAGAGGAGAGTATGTTTCAGTTTTGGCTTTCTGAGGTCAGCTTCTTGGCCTGAAAATTACAAAGAAAATCTGCAGCCTCTTGAACCAGCTGTACCTGAAGGCTCGTGTCTTCAGGTTCCAATTTAAGTCAGTTAATTCCCTTTATCTCCTCTTTATCCACTTATATTCATGTCCCTTTCAATCAAAAGTTACCTAAGTATTATACTAGGGAGAGGAGCACACAGAGTCACCGATTTAAAAAAAAAAAACAACACCAACAAGCTAGTGTTCCCAGCACAGGACTTTAACCTGCAAATTGACAGGGGTCCCGGTACAACTCTCTGGATGTGGTCTACTTGTCTTTGCTGTGGCAGCCACCATCACCACCACCCCACCCTTCTTTGCCAGTTTTCCTTTTAGCTGAAAGGATCAAAATTAATTCCAAGTTTGGCTAGGTTGTAAAAAAGAAACTGTGAATCCTGTGCTCTGTTTCTCCCTGCTGTACAGAAATAAATACCTTTTTGATTATTCAGTTGTAGCAAAACGGATGTTTTCCCATGGCATGTTGAAGTTGTTCCCACCAGATAATGTTTGTGGAGTGAACTGGTGGTCACGGAAGGGGTGACATCCTCCGCAGTGGGTAGTGACCCAGTTTCTGTGTATCTGCTTAGTCCTGGAGGCTCACTTTTGTGTTCCCTTTGCTCAAGGGCCTCATGGCTCTGTGAGCACAGAAGACGATTTTAGTTAAATGCTTTTACCTAAATCCTATCATTTTTATTTTTTCTACGACTTTCTACTGTTTTTTATACTCACCCCATTTTAATATTTTAAAGAATCAGTAAAATTTATGATGATTAATTATTATGAACATGTCTTTGGGGTATCTTTTTTTAAAGGACATGTGAGATTTATTGTTAATTTTAAAATTTTCCTTGTCTTTATTTTTCTGTTGCCATCTGTTGGTTTAAATTTTCTCAGACTGTTTACAGTTCCAATTTTCCCTCCATACATTCTCTGGAATTTGGCTCTTCTTTCCTGACACAATAGGTCAGGTTTTCAAAAATCTGGCCCCTGTGTAAGTTGACTTTATCCATAGTCAACACACTGCCTATGCGTTCTGAAGTCTTCCATCTCTTAGGTCTTTGAGCAGATGTTAACTGTTTAAATATTTTGTTGTTTGGGTGTAAAAAAATTGAAATGTAAGATGTCAGGGATAGCATGCTTTGCTTATACCCGAGCAGATTGCTGCCTTCAAATTAAACACGCACACGTATTTAAAACATGGAGAGTTCCCCTTATGCATTTTAACCATAATCTACAGGTTGTATACTCTGAAAAATAAGTTAAATCCATCAGGTTATAATGGAGATTTTGTTGCACCCAGAGGATATCTAAAAAGTGGTTTATTTATTCTCTGAATTGGTTTACAACAATGGGCCTTTCCTGGTGATGAATTCAGACTTCCCCATAGGAGTGAGAAAGGAATTTGGGAGTGGTTTATGCTCTGGTTTATGTATTCGTGATGGTATTTGGTCATCACATGAATGGCTAAAATAAATGAGTAGTAAGTTATTGACGTATAATCAGCTGGGGGCGGTATTGCCCTTGGTAGTGGTAATGGCTTGAGCAGGATCAATGACGAGCTTCATGGTCTGCCTGACACTGTGCGCAGGGTCCCATTGAATCCTCCAGACAGCTCGCATGTGTTGTCCCTATGATGGCCCCGTTTTAGAGATGAGAGAACTGAGGGTGAGAATGGTTAGCTAGTTTTCCGAGGTCATACAGCTAAAAAATGGGGGAACTGGGGCTCTAGCCTGGGAGGTCTGAGTCCAGTCTCTGCATTGCACTTCCGTGTGGTGTAGACTTGAAGAGCACAGGCTGTGAAGCTGAGGAGGACTTGGAGCCTCTCAGTCTTAAGTCAAGTAGATGGAAACAGTAGCTGCCTTCAAAGTGAGGTTAAATGACAAAGTAGAGACGCCTGACTGGTAAGTGCTCAGTAAATACTAACTATTATCATTGTAATTAAGGCTATTGATTAGTATTGTCTATAGAGGTAGATCTATATCGTGCCTCCTCCTGCCCTAACCCCACCCCACCATGATGTAGAGGCCTCAGGGTAGTAAAAAGTTCATTATAGCTTTGAGTGTAATCATATCTTCAGGTAGATAATGCATCACTACCTCTGTCGTACATGATATATTAAAATATTGAACAGCAGTAGATTTCTCCTTAACTTTATTCAGATTTCGTCCTTGGCCTGTTCGCCACCAGACAAAATGAGGAGAAATTTGTAGCTTGGTCCCTCAAGTTGAAAGTGGGCATTAATATTAGCAAATTCCCTTTAATAATCATCACATTAAATTTGATGACCAGAGGGGACATCCTTATAGCTTATAACTGAAAATAATGTCTCTGGGAGACGCGGGAGCGTTTCCCAAATGTTCACCACTGAACAAGATTAAAGAGACCAGAGACTGGGGTGCCCAATGGCTGGTGTTATTAATCCAGTGGTCCACACGCAGGTAACTGTCTTTGGGTTTCTTGAGCATCTGTGGCCCTTTAATCTTAACTGCAGAAATAGAAAACAAGATTGTAGAAACCTGTCTTGGAGCAAAGATTATTGATACTTTTTCCTCTTACATGACTCAGAACAAAAGAGGGCTGTGATAAATAATGACTCTGATTCTTGGGGTTATTGAAGAGGAATCATTAAATCCAGCAGTTTGGAGAGCTGATAGCTGCCCATTCGAGAGCCTGAATGGGTAGAACCTGGTTCCTTGGGGCAGATGAAGCCATGTAATTGCTCAGAGAGGGTGAAGGCCTGTGTGGCCTCTGGATAAGAATTCAATGTTTGACAAGAGGGCTGAATCTTCTCTCTTTCCAGTGCAAGCAAAAGTGTTAATTGGTCTAATTGGATTCTTTGAGATCCCATGGACTCCTTTGTCGCCCGCTAGGCTCCTCTGTCCCTAGGGATTCTCCAGGCAAGACGGCTGGAGTGGGTTGCCATGCCCTCCTCCAGGGGATCTTCCCAACCCAGGGATCAAACCTGCCTCGCCTGTGCTGCAGGCGGATCCTTTACCGCCTGAGCCACCAGCGCAGCCCAGGTTAAATGTGAATTCTTAAGTGTGGCCCCTCCAGAGCACTCTTACCTCCGTACGTCACTTTGTGTCATTGCTATCACCTTGTTTATTGTTTCTGTCTCTTACTAGACCCCAGGGTAAGGACTGTGTCTCTCCACTGTCTACTCGGAATCACTACAGGGCCTGCTGACACTTTGTTCTCAAAAGCGATTTGAATGCTAGCATCAGTGACTGGTTTACTTCGTGATACCACTGTTTTCTCCCAGTTGAAGGGTTAGTTTTTGGCCCCACCTTCATAAGTGTGCAAGGTATCAGGGTGAAGGGCACAGGAAAAGGCAGAAAGCACATCTGTGTTCTCTCAGGTTATTAGAGACCGGGGATCACACACGTGTTTTTGCTACTGTCTGTGACTAAGATGTCCATCATCAACTCTTGGAGCCTGATTTCCATTTTATCCCTGAATGGCAGAGATGATGTTTACCATGTTGCAGTCTTTCCCTGAGGACTAAATGATGTCATGGATTTCGTTGATGCTGAAGATTTTCCCCCTTCTTCTTCACCTTTTAATATCTCTGAAATCACGATGTAATTTCCATCTAGTAGTGTTTGAAAACTATTGTCTGGGGCTTTTTTTTTTTTTTTTTTTTTAGCATTTGAACATCAGTGGAATTGGTATGGTGTCCTCAACTTCATGAAATAAGGTAATTACTAGAGGTGTATCGCTGTTAGATCTGTAAATGTTTGTTTCCTTATCTTTGTCCTCAGTAACAAAGGAGAAGAGAACATTGGTACAAACATCACTGTGAGAAAGAAAGGCACCTTCCTGTGGAAGGAGAAGTGCAGGCCTGGGAACTGGAAGGCTGGTTCCTTTGCCGAATCAGCATTAGCTGATTAGTTTTGTCAGTCAAGGATCTGGCTTCGTAAAAGCGGTTCCCTCTGTAGTGCCGCTGATTGCCACTGGCTCATTGGAGCTGTTTGTTCGGAGTTGTGAAGCCAAGCCCCAGGACTGTAGGCAGATGTCAAAATTGTTCAGTGCTGACTGCCATGAGCCTGATGTGCAGAAGAGCACTTATGAGCAGCCAGCATTTCCACTCCTGGGTTTCCTGGTCTTCAGCTCTAATTTGTAATGTCACAAAGACAGAGAGAAGATGAATGGGGCCCTGGGGCTTGAAGAAGGAGAAAATGAAGGAAGGTGGAAGGAAGAAAGGAAGGAGAGAAGAGAAAGAAAAGAAAAACAGGGCGTATGGAATTTTTCCAGCATAAAGTACAAGAAGTCAGGAATTTGAGACCATCTGCTGAGTCTAAGCATGTAGTAGTTTGGTTGGGACACTTGGTTACTTACTTTTTTCTTTCTTAAAATATTTCTCTGCATTTTAACATTGAGATAATTGCATGAACTATTTCTTATAGGAATAAACTTTTATGGTCTTCTTTTTCTAAAATCTTACCCTGCCCAGTCTAGTTTGGGGCTCCTAAAGGGTTTACTGGCTGTGATGTGGGAAAGAAACGTCTCAGATGATTGTGAGAAGTAATGAACACAACTGGAAATGTACATTCTAACTCAACATTCTAGACCCCCTTCTCTCCTCTAAATTCCCATCAAAATATGTGACAGTAAATGACAACTAGTTAATTTTTTTTGGTAGTTAACAAAGGTTCATTGGGCATTGAATATAGTGTCAGGCATAAAATCACTGTGCCAACAAAGGTGCATATAAGTCAAAGCTATAGTTTTTCCAGTAGTCGTGTATGCATGTGAGAGTTGGACCAGAAAGAAGGCTGAGTGCTAAAGAATTGAAGCTTTTGAACTGTGGTGTTGGAGAAGACTCTTGAGAGTCCCTTGGACTGCAAGGAGATCAAACCAGTGCATCCTAAAGGAAATCAATCCAGAATATCCATTGGAAGGGCTGAAGCTGAAGCTCCGATACTTTGGCCACCAGATGCAAAGAGCTGACTCATTGGAAAAGATCCTGATGATGAGAAAGATTTAGGGCATGAGGAGAAGGGGCGACAGAGGATGAGATGGTTGGATGGTATCACCGACTCAATGGACGTGAGTTTGAGCAAACTCCAGGAGACAGTGAAGGACAGGGAGGCCTGGCGTGCTGTCAGCATGGGATCACAAAGAGTCTGATATGACTGAGCAACTAAACAACAGCAACCACCAGATGAAATTATCAGTGCAGTGCTGGTTGAAATAATTTGCAAATTACTGCCCTTCCTCTGAGGCTTGTGTACAAAACCTGGCCGAAGTGGAAATTAAAAATTTTCAGCCCACTTCCTTTTTAAAAAGTCTGTTCTTGGCCACCCTCCTAAGACTCTCAAAGTGTTGTTGCTTTAAACTTTTTTAATCTTTGAGTTTTAGCTTTGTATTGGAAAGGTCCCTTAAGGAAGGTTGTGTGTTTTCATTTTTAATTGTGTTCAGTTGATAGTTGGCTCAAAAGTAGCCAGTGTGCTAACTCAAGAGTGGGGTCAAAGGACTGACTAGTGACTTAAATTACCAGCTTTTATGAATGAGTGACTAGAGAATAATGCTGTCAGTAGAACAGCGTGGAAGCAGGATGGGTCTTAGAGTGCCTGTTGATAAGGCAGTGCTGTGTAGGCAGGCCAGCCTCTGCTCCTGAACAGTTCCCCAGTCCTAGGACTGGAATTTTGGAGGATTTCTTGACTTGTATATACTTTTCTTCCAAGTTTTAGGGACACTGTTATCAGTCGCTAAGTCATGTCCAACTCTTTGCAGCCCCATGGATTGTAGACTATTAGGCTCCTCTTTCCATGGCCTTTTCCAGGCAAGAATACTGGAGTGGGTTGCCATTTCCTTCTCCGGGGGATCTTCCTGACCCAGGGATTGAACCCATGTCTCCTACACTGGGAGGCTGATTCTTTACCACTGAGCCACCAGGGAAGCCCATTAGAGACATAAACAATTATAAATATAAACATGTTATTTTAGAATACTTTTAGGTTTAATGGAAACATTGAGAAAATCTCACAGAGTTCTCATATACTCCATATCCAGTTTTTGCTGATAATATTGACCTCTTTATTTTATCATCACTATTGAGCCAAAGGTGATCCATTGTTATTAAACTCTCTACTTGCTCAGATTTCCTCACTTTTTACCTAGTGTCCTTCCTGTTCTCGGGTCCCAGCCAGGATATTGCATTAGCTTTGGTTGTCGTGTCTCCTGAGCTGCTGCTGGGCTGTGACAGTTTCTCACACTTTGCTTGTTTCTGATGATCTTGACAGTTTTGAAGAGTACTTGTCAAGTGCTTCATAGACTGTCCTTCAGTTTGGCTTTGGTGTTTTCCGCCTGATTGGATTGGGGTTGCAGATTTGTGGGTGGTGGGTCACAGACGTAAAGGACCATTTTCATTACTTCATATCAAAAGTGCATGCTGTTAACACTGTGACTGTTGATGTTGGTGCTGGTCACTGGCAGTGTTTGTTAGGTTTCTTCACGGTAACTGTATCCTCCACCCCACTACACACACACGCACTATATTCTTTGGAGAGAATTCAGTCATGACTTTAAGGAGCTGGGTGTTTTGCTCTACCTTCTTGAGAGCTCCTTCTCCCCCTCCTGAAAAAATGTGTATTGATTAATAAGGAGTTAATTTGATTCTTAATTTGAGAGGTAAAATATTTCTTAATTTGGGAGATGGTATCCTATTATAGTTAAGAGTGAAGATGATGAAATGAAGCCAGACCAGCAGGGTGTGAATTTCATCTCAGCTATTTCCTGCCTGTGTACTAGGGGTCCTAACAGAAGTATAGTGCCCACGAAATGAAATACTCTATGGTGCAGTGCTTAGCCTTGGACCTGGCAAATTCTTAATATGTATAGCTTACTAAAATACCATTGTGATTATATAAACAAACTAGTTTTTACATGTCTGGTCTTAAATTGATTTCAGTGTGTTTTTTCATAAAGGCAATTTTGTAGAAGGTGGTAGGATTTCTAGGTGAGTTGAAGACAGGTGACAGGCTGCTGCAGTCCCATTTTCAAAATTGAGAACAATCAAATAAGAAACCGTGGTTTAAAAATATCCTGAGCCCTGGTAGAAAATAGAGTTTTCATGAGAAGGGGAGTAGGTGTAGAGACTACATAGACCCTCAGAGATGCGCCTCACTGCCTTTGCTACTTTAGAGGTTGGATTTTCTTGATGAACAAGCCTCCAGAGCCTGAGAGTTCTGTGTGTGGTTGTCCCAGCTCTCTTTCCTGTGTCTCAGGATGGGTGTTTCAAGCTGGAGGAAGAAAGTAACATTTCCCCGTGGTGTTAGGATGCAGAGAGGACTGACTTGTGCTGTGGACATAACTGTAACAGTTCCTTTATGGAAGGAGAAGGATCAGAAGGAAACCACAATGTGTTCAAAGTTCTATTTGAGGGGTTTGTAGGTGGGAGCCCCCAACCCTGCCCTGCAGGTGACAGTGTCCATCTGGGAAGTGACTTTCTGGTGAGGGACAGACTGTGTGACCAGCTGTTCCTATAAACAGATGCACTGGCAGCCCAGGGAGGTACTTCTGAGGTGGGAAATGGTTCCTGACTGCTTAACATAGCTTCAGGAGCATGTATATTTTCATGATACTTCCCAGCGGTCTGTACCTGGAGGGCATAAAAATGCGTGTGCGTGTGCTCAATCTCTGTCTTGTTCGGTTCTTTGCGACCCCATGGACTGTAGTTTGCTATAGTCTGGATTTTCCAGGCAAGAATAATTTAGTGGGTTGTCATTTCTTCCTCCCAGGAATCTTCCTCTCCTGAGGATGGAGCCTGCATATTTGTGTCTCCTGCATTGGCAGGTGGGTTCTTTAGCTCTCAGCCACCTGGGAAGCCCGTAACCACCCATAGACCTTGCAGATAGGGATCACTGGGAAAGAACGGGAGGAAGAGGAAGGCGTTGGTTTTAGGAATACCCCATTGACAAGTTAAAGCAGAAACTCAACCCAAGTCAGTTTCAACAGTAAAGGAAAAAGATAAACTTTGTTGTCCTCGATTTTCATTGGTTCCAGCTGCTCAGGACCATGGCGAGAGAAGCTGTCTATTTCTATCTCTGAGCTCTCTCTGCCACCCACAGTGTCTGCCTTATCCTGAGGCAGGCTTCCCATTGTAATGGCAGTGTTGCTGCCCACAGCAGCTGGTTATCTTAGGCTAACTGAAATGCATTTGCAACCTGGAAGGCTGGGTGTAACCTTGAAAATTAATTTTTAAACTATGAAAATGATCAGTAACACACAGAAGTCAAGAGAGTAGTGTCCCAGCCCTCATACTCATTATGCAGCTTGGGTGAAAATGGTTTTAATCCTGAGGCCGTGATTTGGATAGGGAAGGTGTGGCCAACCTGGACAAACTCCGTCACCCAGACAGGTTGAAATCGGTATCAGGAAGATGACCAGAGGGTGTGGAAGCCCACCACTGTGTTCCTCCCACAGACACTGGGTAAGGCCAGCCCCAAGATGTGTCAGGCAGGGTTTGTTTAATAGCAGTACATGGTGCTGCAGAGGAGATGGCCCCTGCTTTCTCTTCCTGTTCATGTCTGCATCTGGAGAAAGTTGACCATATTTTCACTGTAGGCCTAGGTTTCTTTATCAGTAGGAATCAGTGTATAGTTTCTGATGGAAGTCTATTAATCCAAATTTAATTATTAATTAAGCCTCCTTTTCTGCCTCAGAAATGATATGGTTTGGGTGACTAATGATATGAGTCAACTGATGGAGCCCTTGATAGAAACTCGCAGTTTCTGATTCCTGACCATGTGGCTCTTTGGCGTGCCAGTTCCTAGGACATCACTTTCACAGAGGGATGCATGCACATGGTCCTGGTATGAGGGAGGCCAGGTAGACTTGGTGAGTGATGGGGGACCATGGGATCGGAAACAGCCAGGCCGAGTCTAAAGATACTCACGTTTAGGTTTGCTCAAGATGCATGCTGGATGTAAAAACATGTATGTGACTGAATTCATATCACATGCCCTTGATGTATTCATCTTCCTCTTTATAGGGAAATGTTGACGATCTGGTCCCTGAGAGGGAGGCAAACTGGGGCTCACAGGCCAGATTCATCTGCCTGGTTTGCAAATAAAATGTCACTGGGACACAGCTGTACACACTTGTTTATATGGTGTCCATGCTGCTTTGGCACCGTACACAGAGACAGAGTCTAAAATATTTACTCTTGGGCCCTGACAGAAAGTTTGCCAACTCCCATTGTAGAACAGTGCTTCCATTAGGAATCTCATGGGAACCATAAATTGAGTTACACTTGTAATTTAAATTTTCTAGTGATTTCATTCAGTACAGAGTCGTGTCCAACTCTTTGTGACCCCATGGACCGCAGCACACCAGGCTTCCTTGTCTATCACTGAATCCTGGAGTTTACCCAAACTCATGTCCATTGAGTCGGTGATGCCATCCAACCATCTCATCCTCTGTCGTCCCCTTCTCCTCCTGCTCTCTATCTTTCCCAGCATCAGGGCCTTTTCAAATGAGTTAGCTCTTTGCATGAGGTGGCCAAAGTATTGGAGTTTCAGTTTCAACATCAGTCCTTCCAATGAACACTCAGGACTGATCTCCTTTAGGGTTGGTTGAATCTCCTTGCAGTCCAAGTGACTTCATTAGAAAAGTAAAAAGGAAAAAAAAGTGAAATTAAGTAGGATAGTATATTTTATTCAACCCAGTATTTCCAAAGTACTATCATTTCAACATGATTGATCAAAAAATTATCAGTGAGATGTTTTACATTCTTTTTCTTGCTAAGTCTTGGAAGTCCAGTGTGTATCTAGCACTGTAATGACACCTCAATTTGGACTAAGCCACATTTCAAGTGCCTAATTGGCCAAAGGTGGCTTGTGGCCACCGTATTGGATAATATGGTCCTAGAATGTATGTTGGAAGCCTATCTCTGAGGCTGCTGCAACTCAACAGTACCTTTTCAATTTATGTTCATGTTTTATTGAACAGTTGATGAGGCGTTTTTCCTGAAAAGATTTTTCTTATTGCTTCCTGAATATTGATTTTGTACAAGAACAGTGTGGCGATGTGAACATCCATTGGGTCAGCTAGGCTCTCTTCACTGGTGATATGATGTCTGGGAGTGGCTTCTTGGTGCCGGTAAGTCATTTCTTCCTCAAGATAATTCAAAATATCTCTTTGTCCTAGATCTTCTTGATCTGTTAGAATAATCACCAAGCATTTGGGAAGTTAACAGTAGCAACACTAGGGTCTTTTTTACTTCCTCTAGGATGTAACTGTCAGGTATGAAAAATCTGCCATGGCTGGATCCATTTACTGTATTAATCACTACCTTTCCCTTGGAGTTGATTTATGGTTCAGTGGGAAGTTCTAGAAAATGCATTGTGCAACCAAGACCACATTCATTCATGGAGAATTTAGAATACAGGTTTGAAGAATAAGAACAGTGTCCAGGGCCCTTAGGAAAAAGTGTTCGGTCACTTAATTTCCCATGAACTTTCTGTAAGAACCTTGAACCTTGTCCTGTGTGTTAGTTTTCTAGCATCTTGCACACGAGAGAAGGGGAGTAGTGTTAATTATTCCTGGCCAGCTCACTATAAAAGGTATCTTTGGATTACTCCCACATTGCCATTGCCGTTAAAAAAATTTTTTTAATTTATTTACTTGGCTGCACTGAATCTTAGTTGTGGCATGATATTCGTTGAGGCAAGTGGGATCTTTAGTTGTGCCGTGTGAACTCTTAGTTACAACACGTGGAATCGAGTTCCCTGACCAGGGATTGAACCTGGTCCCACTGCATTGAGAGAACTGAATCTTAGCCACTGGACCTCCAGGGAAGTCCCACCATTGTCGTTTGAGGTTTGATACAGAAAGATTTACTTCCCAGACTACATTTCTTATTAGGAGGATTCTAGCTTTGTGGTACAGTCTTGGGTTAATGATTAGAACTAGATTAAGCATTCTCTTCACTGGGCTCTGACTTCTATCACCTGAATAACTCCGTATGTTGGGGAAAGAGGGTAATCTCATGTCCTAGTCAGATGTGGTTTGCTTTAATATCTCCCAACAGGTATTACAACCGTCTTTATCCCAATGGTACCATGTGGTAGACTGTTTTCAGCAACCTCTTCTGCCAAGGGGTTAAAATAAACCTGATCATCAGTGCCTTTTTGTTGAAGGGTAGTTTAAAAGTGCTGATGGTCAGCTTTACTTTCTTGTATGCTCATTCTTTATTTTTACTGCAGGAGTTACTGACTTTTTTTTTTTCCCCTGTCAAAAAAATCTTTATTGATACATCAAAAAGATGAAAAGATTTTGTAAATGTACTTTGACTTTTTCCTTTCTTTGTGGCTTCCCTCTCCCCAGCTTTTGAAAATGGGTCTCATAGCATCAGGCATTTACCAGAGCAGCAGTTTTGAAGCCTAGAATCTCCCTCTTTCCTGCTGTATGAAGGCTACATACCTCTTGGCATTTGCCTTTTGGGGGGTTTCAGTTTTTTGTTAGCACACATTGTGAAGAGTTTGGCAGATCATTTGGGTAAAGATAGGTCTGTTGCTGTTTTTGGCACCCCGTGTACTTGGTGATGGCGGCGGAGGCACTGGATATCCACAGAGGCTGGATAGACCTGCAAATGCTCCTCAGCAATGCTAGGAGTGGCCTAAGTAATGTTAAAAGGGACTATCTCGTTAGCTCTAAAGCCTTGGTTGTCACCTGGGGCCATTTTCTCTCCAGGATGACGATTGACAATGTCTAGAGACATTTCTGGTTGTTCCGACAGGGCTGGGGCTACCAGCATCTAATGGATTGAGGCCCGAGATCCTATACAGCCACATGGTACAGAACAGCCTCCCGCAGCAAGGAAGCATCTGGCTTGAATTATCCCTAGTGAGGAGGTTGAGAAGCCTGGCTATAAGGATGCTTTCTAGGGTTGAGCTGTGGCCTGTGTGTTTGTTTCTCCTCTGTTTTTCTGTTTCTTAAATATGCTAAAAAGTGAAAAGCCACCAACTATATCCATAATAAATTTCATCGTAAAGAAAATCCCAAGTCGACTTTTCCTGCAAAAAGGAGAGGGAAACACACACACACACACGTGGCCCCATGGTACGAGTTACCGACAGAGGATGTTAAATCTTGCCTTCTGAGGACTGTTTTCTGGGTTGGGGTAATTAACAGAGCCCAGAAAGTCATGAAGTCTCTTCTAAAGGGTGTCACAGATTTGGTCCCCAGATGAGCCACCCCACTAGGAAGTGTAATGGTACAAGCTGCAATTACACCTCATGATGTATGTATTTTCTACTTTCTAGAAGCAGTGTTCTCTAGTCATTCGTACAAGAGGAAAACTCAGGCTTTTTTCATTTTAATGTGTACTTGCTTGTGAATGGTAGGTGTTGGATAGCGAAAAGAGGGGGAAATGAATTTACAAATGTTACACTTTGCAAAGTGTGACATGACCTTTTGTTTTTATTAAGTCGTCAATCTTATTTTCTCTTTGCCATTTCAGAAGAGACCACAGACCATTTTGCAGATTTTGATGCATAGTGAGAAGATTTGGTGGGATGATTGCTAAAGTTCTAGAATAGACTTTTGGACCTACTTTTTTTTTTTGACTGGATAAGTATCAAATGTGCTAGGTATGGTGTTATGTGCCTGGGTGTCTACTAGGGTTTGCATTCAATCTTTAGCCTGTGTTCATGGGACAGGGACAACTTCAGTGATACTTCAGCATTACCATTTTGTTCTTTCAGGAGGGAGGGAGGCAGGGAGAGAGAGAAAATCCAATTATAGCAAGAACACTTGATTGAATAATCTTGGAGTGGACTTTGTGGGCAATAGTGGTGTTGGGTAGAAACAAAGTTGGGTTTCTAAAGTTAGTGAATGTGTCCATCTGTCAGAACAAGTGCATGTGGGCAATCTCCTTCCAGAATAAATCAAAGCCTATTTGCAGCGGATGGGTTTAAGACTTTGTTTCGCCATCCTCCTCTTCCAAGTTCTAAATACATATGCCCTGTCTGTTCTGGGACTCCTTTAAGATGCAACGAGTGGAAAATTGAATTTAATGATTAAGTCCCTTTGATTTCTGAGTCGTGGAAATTCTTGTGATTTTTGTGCTTTTGGATTTACAGTGCATCTTAATGAGTATCTCTCTTTTTTTCTCCTTAAATGATCTTAAAAATATGATTGAATAGTTAGTGGGTTGTGCTGGTTATGTTCATGGCCTAATGAAGGGAGAGGAGGTGAGAAAATAGTTTTCCATGAGCCCTGGCTGAATCAGAGAGTGGTAATTATTCTTTAAATACTAAAACAGAGTTTTACTTATTAGAAGCATAAAACCAGCATCCACCATCTATCTGATTTTTGCTGTTGATGTAATTTTAGGAAATTGAATGAACCGAGATGGAAATTAGGTTTCATCCTCAGCGGCTTGTGTTCCCCGAGTTCTATTAGGTTTAACAGGAGTTTTGCAGGTGGAGACACAGCAGGACCACAGCTTTTATCACTTCATAAAGAGAGAATACAGGATCATCCCCTTTATCTTGCTTTTAAAAATTCTTCTTTTTCTGCACCCAAGTTATTTATCGCCTGCTTGGAGTGGACAATTCAGGATATTGTGTTTTGAAAAAGGAAAAGAGAAGCCATTCAAATTCCTGTTAAAATGAATGGCATGAGCTGTATATCACTTTCTAATTTCCGAGACTCCTTATAAATCACAGAGAGCGAGAGGGCATTCTACCATTGGTCAGTGGGAAAATGGGAAATTTAATAGTTTGTCAAAGATTAATAAGAAAGGATTACTGCTTGGAGAGACGCTGACGTAGTGAGCAAGTTCGTTTTGAAGTTCATCAGGCTCATAAGCAGATGGAGAGTTTAATTAGAGTTACTTGTCGTTACTCACGTTTGCTTCTCCTCAGGCCCTGGGACAGACGTGTGTTAACTGTGCCAGGGTCATTTTCAGAACTTAGGTTTGACCTCTAGAGGTGTGGGTTTTTCTTTTTATCCTCTCTCCATGCTTCTTGTCATGATTTAGGAGCTGGTGACTATTTCTTAATCTTGGTCACTTCTCTGTCACAGGTGTTAATCAATATACGTCCCAGAGGTTTTAACTTTATTAACATATGTTTTAATTTATTTTTATTATTTTGTTTTATTTTAAATTAGTTTTTATGGGAGTATAGTCGCTTTATAGTGCTGTTATAGTGTTAGTTTCTGCTATATTGATAACAGACCAGATGTGCATGTAAGTATATGTGTGTGTGTACACGTATGTTTATATGTGTATATTTGAATGTTATTGGGATGAGATTTACTCTTTCAAACTCTGAACCGCATATTGAGACTGTTCATACCATTCTTACAAGCAAAGCTCTTTCTTTCTGTCTTTCCCTATAAGTGGCTTAGAGAATGACTGTGAGAATGCAGTTTTGATCTTGTGTGGAGCCAGGAGCACTCTGACATATGGTTCAGCAAAGGTGCACAGGCTTAGGTGGTCAGCACTTGCTTCTGTTAGCACCTGTTTATCAGATTATTGAAAGGCAAGCCTGCTTTTCTCAGAATGTGCTTCCTGAGTTTATGTAATCCAGGCAGCATCCTGATATCTGAATACAATCAACTCTCAGCACGTGTTACCCGAACTCAGAGTAGATTCTTCAGGGTCAGGGCTTTTGTGTAGATGTAACCAAATATGCAGGAGACATGATAACCCTTGTCGGGAGCTTTTCAAAACTGTAGTTGCTGGAGACAAAAGCCAAAAACAATAAGAGAATCCACTGATCTTTTTTTTTTTTTCTTCCTGCACAGCTATTTTCAAGCAAGTAAGGTACAAAAGTGTTAGTGGTTAAGGTGTAGAGTAACTAGAATTTCAGGAGTTCTCAAGTCTTACACCCCTGGGGACATTTGTAAGTGACACCCGTCCCCTATTCCACAACTATGAAATATGTTTGTTTGTTTTTTTTTCCTCCCAAGCATCCCAGAAAATTTGTATGCAGGTGGTCCCTTGGTTTGATTTGGGAATCCCTAATACAGGTTATCAACCTCATCATAACGTTCTCTGGCAGGAATTGATTTCTTTGAATGTAAGTCATTTAAATTCCATAATGCAATATTGGATCTTAGAGCAGATTTAATTATGTAACACAGACTGCTGTTTTTCACGAAACACACAAGTGAGGCCGACAATCGTTGGAACATACAGAACATTGAACATGGGTTTGTTGGCCTAGATAACATTGAATTATCCGCCCTTTCTTGCCCTCCCACACAGAAATTGGCTAAGGTATCCCAGTGAAGGTTATCCTCAAATCCAAGTCTGTTATTCATATATGGCCATGAAAAAGGCTTTTAAACTTGATTCCTCTCCTAATAGAGCCTTTTGATCCAAGTGATTTGAGTTAGATCTTTTGTTATCTTAGTTAATGAAAACCAGACTGTTAATATAATATTAACTTAAAAAAGTTATTTCTTCTGGAACGTCTTGGGTTTAATTTTTTTATTCCATTAGATGTATAACCTTAGGCAGGTAACTCTACCTTGCCACATCTTGTTGCCTACTCTATAGAGATGAGGGTAATAGAATTTGTAAAGATATCATAGGAATAAATAAAAGAATGTGTAAAGCATTATCTTCTGCATAAGAAAGACTCAATTAATGTCATATCTTCTTACTATCCTGGGGGGCGGGGAGATTACAGAATGAATGTATAGCTGATCAGACTGTAGTCAGGAGCTTGCAGCCGCAAATTTCGTGTAAGGTATAGTTAAATTACCATAGTACAAGTAAGAAGGACTGAAGGCTATAAAGGGAAAAGAGAAAACTGATTGCATTTTTTGTCAAATTCAGTTCAGTTCAGTTGCTCAGTCGTGTCTGACTCTGCGACTCCGTGAACCACAGCATGCCAGGCCTCACTGTCCATCACCAACTCCCGGAGTTTATCCAAACTCATGTCCATCGGGTAGGTGATGCCATCCAACCATCTCACCCTCTGTCGTCCCCTTCTCCTCCTGCCCTCAGTCTTTGCCAGCATCAGGGGCTTTTCAAATGAGTCAGGTCTTTGGATCAGGTCGCCAAAGTATTGGAATTTCAGCTTCAACATCAGTCCTTCTAATGAACACTCAGGACTGGTCTCCTTTAGGATGGACTGGTCAGATCTCCTTGCATCCAAGGGACTCTCAAGAGTCTTCTCCAACACCACAGTTCAAAAGCATCAATTCTTCTGTGCTCAGCCCTCTTTATAGTCCAACTCTCACATCCATACATGACCACTGGAAAAACCATAGCCTTGAAAAGCATCAATTCTTCAGCGCTCAGCTTTCTTCACAGTCCAATTCTCACATCCATACATGACCACTGGAAAAACCATAGCCTTCACTAGATGGACATTTGTTGACAAAGTAATGTCTCTGCTTTTTAATATGCTGTCTAGGTTGGTCATCAAGGTCTCTTTTTATCAAAGGAAAATGCAGTTGCTTGTGGTTTTGCAACATCTTGTGAGAGGAAGTGACTTTCACCTTTGTGATGTGGCTTTTTGAGCTAAGCCCAAAGGTCTAAGCTCCTTTGGTCTAAAGGAGTAGGATCTGGTTGTGGAAATGATAGGATGTGTTAGTGTCTACATAGAAGGTACCCAGGAAACAATGGTTGAAAAGTATGGGCTTTATGGAGAGAAGCTTGCATTTAGTTCTCGTCCTTTGATTTGTGTTATGGGTGTGATAACACTGACCACCTTGGGTTGTATGGCGTAAGTTAGTGAATACTGTATGTAGTGTGTTTAGCAGGCCGTTTGGTGCATCGTAAGCTCCCAGTACCAGTGGTTAGTCATATAATTATTCCCAACTGATGCGAAGGGAAATAGAAAGACATCAGCTGGCAAGATAGATGTGCCCCGGATAATGAAGGCATTTTAATACTGACCTCAGGAGTTCAGGTTTTGTTCACTTGACAGCTGGGGACTAGGGAAGCATTTTGATCAAATGCAGAGACCTTGATGCTCTGTCCTCTCATGATTTCAATACAATGCCTGGGAGAATATCAGAAAAAGAACAGTTTCTTTCCACAGTTATCTTCTGTCAGGAAGTCAGGCCTTCTCCAGAAGCCCCATTGAACATTCCACCTTGGGTCCCTTCTGCTTGGGATTGAATCTCCTGCCCATCTCATAGCTACAAAAGAGGTTCCTGGAATGTGGTGACGCAGCCAGTGGCATCTGCCCCTAATAGCATGTTGGAGCCCAAAAGTGTGCTCAGTAGGAGATGCAAGAGAAAAGAAGAAAATACCTCTGATAAAGAGCATATGGGCAGTGGCAGAGGGTTGTGTAGGTGGTTGGTCGATTCAGTTCCAGACCCAGAGTGCGGTCAGGGGGAAAGTAGGCTATCCAGGAAGAAGTGGTCCACAGGTGGGGAAATTTTGGATTTGAGTGCACAGCCTCAAGTATTGATCTGGAAATCATTCACTTGAAAGGTTACAAAGAAATACCAAGATTCCCAAAGAAGGAGAGATGAGAGAGGGATGGATGAAAAACAAATAATAAGCCAAAGGGGGTGATTTCTTTTTAGGGGGCTTCTCAAAGGCAGTGACACTGCTAAAGGGAATCTTCACTTAATATTTGTAAAGAAAAAAAAAAATTCCATTAGTCCCAATCTCCTTTGAGACACATACCCTCAGTAAGAACAGTGATGTGCTAATTTTACAATCTGTGCTAGAAGACAAGTTTCTGGGTCTGGGGGCCCATTCCTAGACTCAACTCTTTGGATAGATTTCTCCTGTCATCACCGTCTAGATAGGAATTCTGTTGTTGCCACTGTGGCCTCTTACAGACCATACTGGCAAGTGACAGAGCCACTGAAGCTAATTGGAATGAGTGGGCATTTTTTATGATGTATTATAGGGAATTCAAGGACAAAGAAATCTAGTCACCAAGAAGGACTATAAATAGAGCAGTTGAAGTTGCTTTTGTGGACTATATTACTTTAGGGTTCTATCACCAAGTGAACACCAGAGAGAGAGAGAGAGAGAGAATGAGGATCTGATTGGCACCTGTCAGCCAATGAATGGATTATTCCTGCGTCCCACGGCCTCTTAGCCTATTCCCATGTACCTGTGGTGGAAAATGAGAGGCTGTCAGCGGGAGGGCAAGCTCAGGTGAATTGTGCAGATCTGATTACCGTGTGTGGGCAGAACTGATGGTTGTGCAGACTGGATGCTCCCTTCCTGTAACTGCCCTTGCAGCCGCTTGGCTGAGTGACTCTGCTCTGCCTCCAGGTAGGTGGACACTTTTCTGTCCCCTAGACTTTGGACTGGACTTCATCCTGTGGGATATACTGGAAGCATGTGGGTAGAGGGCTTCCATGTCCTTGCATGATGTTTCTTGGTCTCTCTGCCCTGCCGCCTGCCTTAGGTGGACCATGACCCCGGTTGCTGCTGGTCCCACAATGAGAGATAGGGGGTATCCTGGCCCCGACCTTTAGCTTATGCATCATGATGTCACCCAGTGTACCTGAACCCCAGTGAGCAAGAAAGCAGCCTTCCTGATGTCCACTGCCATGCTTCTTTTCCGCTTGGGGGAGTCACACAATATTACTGGAACAGAAATGTGACCTGTTCAACAGCCAAGTTGACTAATAAAGTATCTGTTCTTTGTTCAGAAAACTGAGGAGCGGGCGTGGTCAGCCATGTGGGAAAATGAATCCATCTCTTTCAAGGTCACGTAACCTGCTCTCTGTTTGACCGAAGCCGAATTCCAGTGAAGCCCCAGCATCAATCACACTTGTTTTCAGTACTGCAAGATGATCTGCTTTTCCACAAAACACAACTTTAGCTTTCATATTCTGATTAACAAAGGCTGGTATGCATTATTAGACTTAATTTAAAGGTATAATCAGCTGTGTCAGTCAGATAAGGAAAAAAATAGTACCATGGACCTTTTCCAAATTCCCGCAGGCTTCAGATATAAAAACTCCCTCCAGAGTGCTGACAACACACCTTGCCTGTTATTACAGCTTGGATTTTGTTTTGTTCCTCTGCCAGAACCAGAATATCATTAGGTTACAAATCAGATCTAACGGGTTAGATTATTGTTCATCTTGAGCAGTGTGCTTTCTCTCCATTAGTTGTGGCATAACAGAAGTAATTTAATTTATTATTAGGCCATGTTCAAAAGAAGCTTTTATTTCACAGTGTGCTTGAGGACATAGTGCCGAGAACCATGAGTCTTTCCTCAGTGTCTCGAGAGTAGAAGTGCTAGCATAGGACAGATTTTGAAATGCTTGTGGTTTTGCAGAATGAAGAGATGTTTGTACCCTGATAGAGCACATCCTTGCTGCAAAGAACAGATTTCCTGGCAGCTTCTTTTTGGTGGTTTTAGTTTTTTTGTTTGTTTGTTTTGTTTTTAGTGTCATAGCAGTGACATTAGATTTATTGTCCTCGAGGTAATTGAGCAAGGGCTCCTGCCATTCACTCATTCATTCACTGTCAGTCCGTCTGTTAGCCATTCGACAAATAACAAATATTTATTCTCCACCTTCATTCCAGGGCACGATCAATTTCCTTTTGTACATAATCATCTGTCATACAAGGTTAAAGATTATTCAAACTGGATATGGACATTTTACAGTACAATGAAAACTCACCAGTATTAACTCAGATTTGTTATTAGATTTTCTAAGCTTGCATATATTGCCTCGAAGAGCTGCTTTCTGCAGTAGAGGTTGTGGAGTATTCTACAAATATGTGTCTTTGCTCACCAACTTAAAGTCAGATTCAACATTAAATTTCTTAAGTTTTCAGGGAGCTCCTCAATTAGCTGCTTTCCACAGTACAGGGAAGCCTGGAGAGCTGCAGTCCATGGGGTTGCAAAGAGTTGGACACGAGTGAGTGACTGAACAACAGCAACCACAGTAGAGATTCTTAAGAGGCATCGTGCACGCTGTCACTTCAGTCGTGTCTGAATCTTTGCGACCCCATGGCTTCTCTGTTCATGGGATTCTCCAGGCAAGAATACTGGAGTGGCTTGTCATTTCATCCTCCAGGGGTTCTTCCTAAACCAGGGATCGAACCCACATCTCTTACTTCTCCTTCTTGGCAGGTAGATTCTTTGCCTCTAGTGCCACCTGGCAAGTCCCTAAGGGGCAGCCTCATCACCTAAATGGCTCTGGGTCTTCAAAGAAGTTCTGTGCCCTCGGGGCTCCTCTGATAATCCACCTTCTGTAGTCCTTCCCAAATTGGTCAGAGCCTGGAGTTAAATTGGGTGATACAGGTAAAAGTGTGGAAGTGTTTGAGGTCATTGAAGCTGATAAAAATGCTGTGAGCAACTGTTTTGTTGGTTTGATGAATATTTAATGTGCACCCACTGGTTCAGATGCTGGATTCATTTAAATGTGCATACCTGTCTTATGGTCTTAAATGCCCCATGCCTTATGGAGAAATTTAAATTTTAAATCCAAAGATCAGTATTGTTACACTCACTGAATAATTGCTTAGATTACCTTAAGCAACTTTTCATCCATTATTGTTTAGCAAACACCAGGGTCTTGAGACACTAGGGCAGGTTAGTATGGTTTGGGACATGATAAACTTTCTAGAATGAGGTATTGCGTGGGGCTCAGCTTAATGGCAGAGGATGGGGAACAAGGTTTTAGAAAGAGTGAGGAATAAAAGAACTAAAATGTGTGTGTGTCTGTGTGTATATGTTTACTTCTACTGATTTATTTTTCAGCCATCTTAGTTTTGAAGAGTTCTGGATGCCTTTAAAATAACAGTAGTAGTTGTATTTGAAGTGTTAATAGTCATTTATTGAACTAATATTGTGATCCTGGCCCAGTGCTATACACTTTACGTGAACTATTTTGTTTGATTTATCCCAACAGTCTTATGATGAAGGGGCAGTTAATATTCTCATATGACAAACGAAGTGTTTCTTTATGTCCCAAACATTTACATAATGTTTTAGTATGTGCCAAGCTTTCTCCTAAGTGCTTTTCAGCTATTACATTAATCCTTTCAGAAATCTTATGAGATATTATTTTTAAAGACAATGAACTTGA
Organism: Bos indicus x Bos taurus; assembly: GCF_003369695.1. Lineage (NCBI taxonomy): Eukaryota > Metazoa > Chordata > Mammalia > Artiodactyla > Bovidae > Bos > Bos indicus x Bos taurus. Next base: position 21,258,882 of record NC_040097.1, read on the forward strand.
AGTGGAGGAAAGTTAAGGCACCTGTCCAAAGTCACAGTTAACAAATGATGGAGGAGGATTTGAACTTGGGCCTTCTGGCTGTAGAGTGGGCTCCTCAACTGTGTCCATCGTTAACTAACCCAGCATGGACATCGCCCTGGGATGTGTTCTTGGACCATCTTGCATAGGAGCTTGTATTCGGACATTGTTTAGTTGCTAAGTTGCGTTCGACTCTTTGCGACCCCATGGACTCTAGCCCACCAGGCGTCTCCATCCATGGGCTTTTCCAAGCAAGAATTCTGGTGTGGGTTGCCATTTACTTCTCCACTGGATATTCCTGTCCCAGGGATTGAACCAGTGTCTCTTGCATTGTGGGTAGATTCTGTAGCCTGGAAAGACATTTGTAGTCTGTAGCCATTGCATTATTCCAACTCTTGTATAATAGAACAGATTCAAGGACGGACATTGCTTGTTTTTTAACAGAAAGCAAATCTGAAATTCACCAAGAGAACTATGTCTAGTGGTAACTTTACTTCATTGAGATTTGATCTGCTGTGGTTCAGCCTTGCTTTAGTCGCCCCATATGTTTTTTTCACTTGGTTTTTGTTTATCCTTAAGATCTGCTCTTAAAGTCTACTTAGACCTTAGGGAACTGTGAGTTATGTGGAAGGCTGCTTAAAATTCTGTTAAGTTCGGTTTAGCTACCTAGGGTGTGTAGTCTTTTATGTATAAGCAAAAGGGGAAAGATGTACATATGTAAAAACTTACATACCCTTGTGGAGTATCTCTCTTCTTTTCTACTTCTGTCTTTTTTTCTCTTTTTGTTTATACCATCGTTTATTTATCTAGGCTGATTGGAAGGAACTCTGGAAGATAAATTTCATTGCATGACTGCTTTGTGCCAAGTCTGTTGCCAAGTGCTTTGTGTGCCTGATCTCATTACCCCAGGCAGCAACTCTGTGAGGGAGCTACAGTTTTCATCCCAGTTTTCTCTAGATGCTCAGACTTAGGCCAGTACGGGAGACAGGATTCAAACTTACATTTGCCCAGCTCCAAATCTAGTATACATTCCCCTCTTGCAAAGCTATTTCAGACTTGAGTTCTGTGAGCTGTCTCCTAGTTTGGTTGTTAATGGCTTTTGGTTTCTCAAATTTAGTGTTATTATTAAAAGAAATCCCATTGCTTCTTTTTACTGGTTGTAATTTCATTTCTACTGCAGGGTGGAGATAGGCATTACATTGCAGTGCAGATTACCATTTCCCAGTGCCATCTCTGATATAAGCTAACAGCAGAATATGAGCTTATATTTTGTTAAGGTTTAGAAATTCAGATGATGGGGCCTCATTGTTTCACTGAGCAAAAAGGGGTTTATCACTTCCATATTGCCAGAGCTTGTTGAGAACCATATTGCTCTTTTGATCTTGGTCATTACCAGACAAGATGAAGGATACGGTGGCTTTTATTAGGTTTGGAGAGGCCAATTCATCCATCCAACAAATACTTACAAAGCTTCTGTTACGCGCTGGGCAGTGTTACAGGCACTGCGGATACAGACGTGAACAAAGCAGATCACTTTTTTAATTTGTTTCGAAACATGACTAGTGCTTAGAAATTCTAGAATGTACATCTAATTATTATTTAATTCCAGTTTATTTCATAAGGATAAAGACTCTGCTCACAATGTGGGAGACCCGGGTTTGATCCCAAGGTCGGGAAGATCCCTGGAAAAGGGAATGGCAACCTACTCCAGTATTCTTGCCTGGAGATTTTCACAGATAGAGGACCCTGGCAGGCTATAGTCCATGGGATCGCAAAGAGTCAGACAGGACTGAGTAACTAACACTTTCACTTTCACACTTGCTTCATAAACTCAGTGGTTACTGACCATCCTTAACCCCTGAAAATATTAATGCAAATGAAGATCATTCGGTAGCAGAACCAATGCCTTTAGTTTGCTAGTGTTCCTTGCCTGCAGTCAAATAACTTTTTAAAGTTTGTTACGAAATCTGTAAAGGTGACTTCAAGTTTGTCTATTGAAAGTTTTACATTTATCTGGTGAGGAAATTGAGACCCAAGGATGTGGAGTTTAGATAGTAAGGTAGCTTTACTTTAGTTCAGAGGAGAAATTTTGACTTGCTGCTGCTTTGTGTCTTGGTATTCCTGAAAAGGATTCACAGAACCAGAAAAATGGCTGACTGTTAAGCTGTAGCCCATGAAAGGTACAGTATTAGCTCTACTGGTTTTTAAGGTTTAGGAGGCCAAGTATTCCTTGGATATGTCCCCAGGAAAATACTGCTGTGTGCCAGATCTCATTACCCCAGGCAGCAACTCTATCAGGGAGCAACAGTTATCATTCCAGTTTTATAAAGATGCTAAGACTTAGGCCAATAATGGAGATAGAATTGAAACTCATATTTGCCTAGCTCCAAATCCACTACGTTTTCCCTCTTGCAAGGCTGCTTTAGACTCAGATTCTGTGTGCTCCTTGCTAGTTTGGTTGTATGTTCAATTTGTTTATATATTATTTGAAAATGGATTGAAGAGGGATATAGATGGCTGGTTTTGTAGTGACTTTGGTGAGAGATGATGAAAGTTTGGTTGAGAATGGTAATGAGATAAAGGGTAAGAAGGTTTGAAGGCTGATGTCTCAATGTGCTGATTAGAACAGTTTCACTTGAAAATGTGTATGGAAATGGATTTTGGGGGGTGTAATTTGTTCACAACATTAAATTTAATGCTCTAAAGTTTATTGGTAGGTACATAAGGGTTTCATTAGTTGATTCTCTTGTGTGTTTGTGTACTTCATGATAAATTTACAAAGGGCTAATGATCATCTTAGAAAAACTTATTGCTAAATTTTTAGGTTTAATCTCTTAAATAATTTTATGTTGAAAAGCAAAAAAATCATAGAAAACATGAGGATGTGGGGGTCTTTGATTTAGGGGTAATTAGAATATTTTAATGTACTTTTAGTATTTATAAGAAATACTAAAAGTTTAATTGGTTGGCTTTGGGCTCATTATAAATTGAGTTTCCAGTGAGTTCTGGGAAGTGATACCAGTGGTAATAGTTTTTAAACCTCCAACTTCTCCATGAAAAAAATGCAGCAACTAGGAGAGGTAACATAGAAACCCACAAGCAATATTTGCTATAAAACTAGGATTTAAGGTATCTTCATTAGTCTCAGAGTATGTGTGGATGAGACAAAACAGTGAGAGCTGTAAGACCTGTGTAGGAATTGGCCCTGGAAGGGAGTGAATGATCCAAAATCCCCCAAGTCAGCTGCAGATCCCAAAGAAAAGTGTGATGAGCCCATAGGAATTATGTAGAAGAGCTGAGAGTTGTAACAGGCTCTCTAGTTCTAGGGCAAGTGCAAGGAGACTGGGAAACAGTAAGGTCTGGGAAACAGTAAGGTCTGGTAATCTCTCAGCTCTGTTCTTTTATAAACTGACATCCTGAATGTCCCTTCCAAGGTAAGAGTCAGCATCAAGGGAGAAGTGCTGGGAGTAGAGACCAGATTGAATAAAATTGGGTAATGAGGGTCAAAGAGAAAGAGGGTTTCAGTAAATGTGTGGACGTTGAAAAGACAAATCTGTAAAAGCAGAAGGTCACAGCTTTTGACTCTCTTTGTGACAGCACTTCTGTTCATTTGAACAAGAACACAGCTACAAACCCTCCCCATATTGGGGGATATTTATTTTATAGGAAAAAAATGGGAATAGGATAATAACTCCATATAAAGTTATAATTAAAAAAGAAAATAAGGAACAATACTCACAAGAGCTGTATACTTGATATTTTAAAATGGGACAAAGTATTTACATGATGGAAGTGTGAAAGGTCATTAGAGAAACAAATGGTTGAAAAGAAAGATGGGAGAGTTCATGAAAAAAGTACAGATAAAACTGATTTTTAGAAATTAAAAGTAAACTAGAAAAGTAGGCAGGAGCAGGTAAACACAACAGTTTATACTTTGAGAAAAGTAGAGGAAGACGAGATGAAGTGTTTAAACAGTTAAATGAAAATAGAGTAATGAAAAGAATTTAAGGAAATATTGTATAGAAACTATCTAAAGAAGAACCAAGTATGTATAACAGGAGACCTGTAAGATGAGATTGAAATTAAACAGAAAAAAACTAGTATAAAAAACCATTAGAAAACTTTGTTGAAGAAAGAGTCCTGGAAGCTGCATATTGAAAGGGCCACTTTGTTCCTCATGAAATCATCTCAAATCATCACTGAGACATAGTATAGTAAAAGTATGGTCTTTAATGCAAGGAAAACATACCTTTGAGCATGCAAGCAAAAAGACTTCATCACTATAAGGAAGAAAATTAGGTTCTCATGAGACTTTTTGACAGCAGTGCTTTATGCCAGATAAGCAATAGAAGATCATAAATAAGATAATCACGGAAAGAAATGTGAGCCATGGAATTTATAACTAACCAAGCAGATCTTCAAGTATAAACCAGCAGACATATTATTGTGAATGTGATAGAAATGAGGGAATATTATTCCCATGAGCTCTTCCTGGAGAGTTTAGTAAAGTCTTAGCTGCTTTGTGCTCCTTGGTTCAGACAACCTTAAAGCCTGAAGAAATGCTGATGAAATAAGTATACCCAGGTAACTAAATGGACTTCCTAGGTGGTGCAGTGGTAAAGAATCTGTCTGCCAGTGCAGGAGATACAAGAGGTATAAGTTTGATCCCTGGATTGGGAAGATCCCCTGGAGGAGGGCATGGCAGTTCACTCCAGTATTCTTGCCTAGAGAATTCCATGGACACAGGAGCCTGGTGGGCCATAGTCCGTGGGGTCTCAAAAAGTCGGACATGATTGAGAGACTAAACACGCCCACACAGGTAACTAAATGGTCAGTAAAGAATCTTTCTTTTTTAGAAGTACTTCAGATAATAAATCACACTACTGTCTTTAAGCTGGTTTTAGAAAAGGCAGGGGAACCAGAGATCAAATTGCCAACATCTGCTGGATCATGGAAAAAGCAAGAGAGTTCCAGAAAAACTTCTATTTCTGCTTTATTGAGTATGCCAAAGCCTTTGACTGTGTGGATCACAATAAACTGTGGAAAATTCTGAAAGAGATGGTAATACCAGACCACCTGACCTGCCTCTTGAAAAACCTACATGCAGGTCAGGAGGCAACAGTTAGAACTGGACATAGAACAACAGACTGGTTCCAAATAGAAGAAGGAGTACGTCAAGGCTGTATACTGTCACCCTGCTTATTTGACTTCTATGCAGAGTACATCATGAGAAACGTTGGGCTGGAAGAAACACAAGCTGGAATCAAGATTGCCGGGAGAAATATCAATAACCCCAGATATGCAGATAACACCACCCTTATGGCAGAAAGTGAAGAGGAACTAAAAAGCCTCTTGAAAGTGAAAGAGGAGAGTGAAAAAGTTGGCTTAAAGCTCAACATTCAGAAAACGAAGATCATGGCATCTGGTCCCATCACTTCATGGGAAATAGATGGGAAACAGTGTCAGACTTTATTTTTGGGGGCTCCAGAATCACTGCAGATGGTGATTGCAGCCATGAAATTAAAAGACGCTTACTTCTTGGAAGGAAAGTTATGACCAACCTAGAGCATATTGAAAAGCAGAGACATTACTTTGCCAACAAAGGTTCGTCTAGTCAAGGCTATGGTTTTCCCAGTGGTCATGTATGGATGCGAGAGTTGGACTGTGAAGAAGGCCGAGAGCCGAAGAATTGATGCTTTTGAACTGTGGTGTTGGAGAAGACTCTTGAGAGTCCCTTGGACTGCAAGGAGATCCAACCAGTCCATTCTGAAGGAGATCAGCCCTGGGATTTCTTTGGAGGGAATGATGCTGAAGCTGAAACTCCAATACTTGGCCACCTCGTGTGAAGAGTTGACTCGTTGGAAAAGACCCTGATGCTGGGAGCGTTGAGGGCAGGAGGAAAAGGTGATGACAGAGGATGAGATGGCTGGATGGCATCACTGACTTGATGGACGTGAGTCTGAGTGAACTCCGGGAGTTGGTGATGGACAGGGAGGCCTGGCGTGCTGCAATTCATTGGGTCGCAAAGAGTCGGACACGACTGAGTGACTGAACTGAACTGTCTTTAAGGTCACTAGAATTATAGTTTCCAGTGGATTCAGAGAGAATTGTGCCAGTAGTGATATAGTTTTCCCACTCCCAATAAATTTACAGATGTAGGCAATGATCATTGAGGGCCTCTATCATGATAAATATGGGAACACCTAAACATGATGTACTTCGATAGAGAAATACAACTCTTATCAATGGAGTAGTCTTGCTAAAAATGAAACTTTAATGTGATCAAGCTTCTAGGTCTGTCATTTACAGAAAATAAATAGCGGTAACAAGTTAAATGACACCATGGGGATGTAATCAGTAAAACTGGCAAAATTCAGACTTAAAACACAGTGGGTAAAGGAGATAAAAGGGGAACTTATGGGTTAAAAGAGATTCAGGATGGCCTTAGTTTATATATGGACCTTTTTTGGATCCTGGATCAATCCAACAGAGAAAAAGGTCTATTGTAATTGGAAAAATGTGAATATTGGATTTTGTTTTGAATTGGTCATTCATATTTTTAAATATTTTATTATCTTTTGGCTTTTGTTAGTAGTAGTGAAAAAGAGTAAATTTTGGGGAAAAAGTCTGGGCAACCAGTTAGAGATTATAGGGTTTTGGTAGATGTATTAGAGTGAACAGAATCAGTAGAATGCGTATAAATCAAAGTTAAACCACATAAATGAAAGTAGAAAGATTTTTTAATATAGGACTGGCTCACATGATTATGGAAGCTGAAATGTCCCATGAGACCCAGCAGAGCCTCTGGTATAAGATCCATCTGAGTCTGAAGCTTTCAGAAGAGCAAAATCCCAGCTCAGCAGTCAGGAAAAGCTTGATTTCTTGTTCCTCGGCCTTTTTGTTCTATTCAGGTCCTCAACAGCTTGGATGATGCTCACCCACATTGAGGAGGGCCATCTGCTTTACTCAGTCTATGGATTTAAATGCTAATCTCATCTAGAAGTACCCTTATGAACACACCCAGAAAAAGTTTTTCACCAAATATCTGGATAATCAAGTTGACATAAAACTAAAGCATTTTTATTTCTCATCCCTGTCGCTCCTTTTGTCCTCCTGGCTGTAGGAGATCACACAGTAATTCATTGGTGTTGAATCACTGCGGTCCTCAGAAAAGAAAAAGCAGGTTTTGCTATTCCGTGCATTGAGGCTCCTGGTGCCTGGGGATCACTCCAGTAACAGCTCCAGTGTTCATCTTCAGGGGTCCATTTTTTGCACTTCCTCTGTTAAGGTAGTGGGAAGTTGAATATGAGTGAAATTTCCTGTTTTGTGCACCTTTTGGTGAACTTGATTACTTGTTACCTCTTGCACCTTTATAAGATATGTTTTGTTTTGACTCACTGTGGACATATATGGGCTTACTCCTTTTTGTATACCAAGGATTTCATATATTACTTTCCTTAGTTTTTTTAAGTTTATTTTTTATGTTTATTTCCTTATTGAAGTATAGTTGATTTACATTGTTACATTAGTTTCAGGTGTGTAACAGTGACTCCGTATGTTAGTTATACTACATTTTAAAGTTTTTATGAAAAATCGGCTCTATTCCCTGTGTTGTACAATATAGCCTTGTAGCTTGTTCATATGTAGTAGTTTGTACTTCTTAATCCCCTACTCTGTTTCGTTCCTCTCCACTTCCTCTCGCCTCTGTCTGTTCTCTGAATTTGTGAGTCTGCTTTTTTTTTGGTTATATTCGTTCACTGGATTTATCTTTTAGATTCTATATATAAGTGATAACATGCAGTATTTGTCTTCTGTGTCTTTCTTAGTCAGAATTTTTAAATGCCATTTTTAATAGACTTTACATTTTGTAGTATTCATCTCAATGTTGATTTACTGTAGCTATTGAGGGCTACGTCTTCACCTTAAGAATCTTAAGTTGTTCAGAAACAGTAACACTAATAACAAAGTCATACTTGTTTCATTTTCATTTGTTCTCCCTAAGTTCTAAATTGCGTGCTCTTCTAAGATTGACAGAAAACCTGATAAGTTTTACATTTTTGACATTATTTAAAAACCTGGAAGGTCATATTTCTTTCATTTGGAACACCAGAAAACTGGAGGTTAAGTGGTAAGTGACTTGTTATAAAATAAAATCTAAAGGGAGAGAGTTAGATTGAATCTAGGGGGACTCTAAAGAGGCATGCGAAGAGGGAGAGACAGAAATGTTAAAAAGTGTAAACATTAAGGAGTAGTGAGTTGTGAGCAAGTTGGTGAATGAGGGGCTTCCCAGATGGTGCCCATGGTAAATGGGTTCGATCTGTGGGTGGGGAAAGTTGGCTGGAGGAGGGCATGGCAACGCACTCCAGTATTCTTGCATGGAGCATCCCGTGGACAGAGGAGCCTGGAGGGCTACAGTCCATAGGATTGCCAAGGGTTGGACACAACGGAAGCAACTTAACACGCACCGTCATGTGAATAAGGAAAACTGTAAGTGATGACAGTACTGATGGTCATAACGATAGATAACACTGTCCCAGGAAGGATGCTCAGACCTCCCGGATTTCATGGTACCTCTATCAGATCACCACCATTATTTTCTCCATGTTACAGATGAGAAAATGGAGGCACTAGGATTCATGTAAGTTGCACTAGGTAGGCTTTGCCAAGAGGTATGGGGCCATGACTCAGTAATGTTACTTCCTCTTACACATCCTAGTGACTTGTCCAAATCCTTCTCCCAGGGATTAAGTGCCCCAGACAGGTTAAGCAACTTCCCTAAGCACTTAAGTTTCCATCAATGGCAGAGCCAAGAAAAGCTTCCTTGTTTTCTGACAGGGAAGCGTTATTTTGACTCTTCTCAATAAGTTTGCTTGTGGATTAGCTCCTTCAAGGCCACATTCTTGTCTTCTCAGTACAGTTTCTTTGACTTCCTTGCCAGTTTGTTACTGTTCACGTCTTCACTTGCCATCCGAGTTCCCAAGTATGAAGTAAGTAACAGTTGGGTTTCACACAATAATTGCAAAAGATAAAAGGCAATTGGAAAGTAATATGGCCTGTTGGGAACGCCGGCTTGACGTTGAAAAAATTTCTTTCTTGTCCCTGACTCGAGGCTTAACTTTCCTGTTAATGAGGAGTAACGTGTTGATGGTGTCCCTGAACTTTATTTGTGATAACTTCACCAATGGGAGTGCTCACAGCCAGCACTGGTGATGAATGTTCACAGCGACCTTCTGTAGAAAAGGAAAGAAGGAAATCTTTTCTGTTCTCACAGGGATCTTTCCTGTTTGGAAAAACCAGAGGCACCAAAAAAATAAATGAGGCACTTGAAGGAAAGGAGCTTCATTCTTGAGAAAGTTGTGTTTGTGAAACTCCTAGTAGCCTAGAGATTTTCTTTCCAATTTAAGCACTGAGCAATTTTCCAATGTGAAGTTATTTTTCATATGGCCGATAATTGGGTATTTTTGGTGCTGTTCATTGGTGCCGCAATTTTTACTCTTCTAGCTGTACACAGCAGGAGAATTTCCTCTATAACTGTGTCCTCAGACCTTCCCCCCAAAAAGGAGACAAGGAAAAAGGGAGTATTGGTTTTAGACAGATCCTTTCCATGGCTGAGGGTGTGTCTCTTCGGGGAAAGAGAACAAGGCTGCAGAGGGCAAGCTTCTGTACAATATTCTGTGTGCTGCGTTTCCTGGTCAGGACTTCTCAAGGCATTTTATTATCCTGGGTAGAGTATTTTGTGCCTTGTACTTCGTCCCATTTTGTGCACTCTGCTCCTGAAAGTTTGGCTACGTTAGGAGATGGATGGCGTTAGCGTTAATGACGAGTTGTACAAGGGTTATTAATTAATGGAATCTTATTACTCAATGCAAAGGCAAGTAGAGCTTAATGGGCTATGCATTTCTGGTGTGAGAAGTCTGTGCAATTAAAATGGAGTACATTTGAGCTTAAGAAAAGTGATGGAAAACTTAAAAGTTGTGGTTATTTATAATATTTTTAAATTGTAGACAGCAAAACAAATACAGATACAACATAACAAATTAGAACCCTCCCCCCCACCCAGAGAAAAACCTCTGCTTATCATGAAGATAAGCTTTACATGGATTCACAATGGAAGTAGAAATTGATGAAGCAGGACATGTAGAAATATCTTTAGTTCTTAGATTTGTCTCTGCAGCCAATTTACTGATGATATGTATCCGTGGGTTTAAAAAATCTTTTTAATTTAATCTTACATTTTAAATTTAAGCTTAAGTGTGGTATAATTGACAAAACTGTAAGATACCAAGAATATGCTATGGCAATTTGATATATCTTTAATATATCAGCTTTTTAATGAGTCTAAAACATTGACACTTGTGAGATTCGGGTCAGAGGACCATGAATCGTTTCTCAGACCAGACCAAGTATTCCTGTTGAGTAATTGGAAAATATTCCTGGACTTTTTTTGTAGAGAATACTCATTTCTTAAATGAACATGTTCATTCTGTCTGGGAATGGGAAGCGAGGTTGAACTTTCGTATTTTAGCTTCCTTGTCCGGCAAGATTGTTCTTCATAAGACAGCAAGCAGCTTTCACCCGCAAACATTGTAGATCCTTCTACCACGTAGAGCCTTACCGCCAGGCTGCTCAGGTAGGACAGTTAAGTCAAAGCAAACCAAAATTTACATTGAAGATGGCTCCCCGTGCAGTAGGGAAAACCTAGCTGCAAGTTCGTTCCACTGTGAGAGTTTTCCGTGTCAGTGGGATGCTTAAGTAAAATTGTAATTTCTCCACAATCAGTTGTGTAGGAGATAAGCTAAAACTCTGTAACATGTTCATGCTCGTAAGCTATACAGTGTCCAGCTGGCTTCTGTAAGTTTCATGACGTACTTAAGACAGAGCCAGAACAGCAGAGGAGATATGCTCTTGGACATTTGATTGATTTCATGAAGTGTGGCCCAGAGCCTTGTCCTGAGGTATGGACAGTGGCAGAATGGGAGACAGATGTAAACCTTCCAGAGTAGTGATACGGGGACATTGTCTTCCAGCCCTGGCTCCCAAAGTGTCTGCTCTGAGGATGGTGTGTGAGAACAGTCAGAACCCTGAAGATGGACCAGGAAGCTCACTTCCATTGTTTCTATGGTCTGGAGAGATTCTGGGGTGTTTACCCTTCTAAGTATCTCAGCACTTTTAGAAATCATCAGATAAGAGAAACCCAATGAGGTAACTATTTTCTCAGATTTTCTTTTATAGCCCAGAAAGTTAAATGCTTCAAGTAGAAGGCTAGTCCAATGGAATACAGAATAAATGGGACAACTTCAGAAAAATGCAGTTAGATCCTTATGGTCATCTAAGAGGTGGGTTTTCTTCTGGTCATGATCCATAGAAATAGTAAAGACTCGAACATACAGGGAAGTATGGACATTTAAGTATTTCATATATAATTATTTGGTTTTACAATATGTATTAAGAGTTAAAAATGTTTCTTATGTAGGAGAAAATATCATGTGGTAGCTAAATCTCACAAAATTTGAGTAAGCCCAAGATTTGATCTCATTTCTTCTATTCCTGATTCTATGATATTGTTAATAAAATGAAGATAAAACTAAGAATTTTGTAAGATTCATAGAAATACTCTGTGTAAATTGCTTAGTGTGCATGGCACATAGAGTGCTTAAAATTTCTTGGCCACCATTGTCATTAACAAGTGTCTGTATTGTTTTCAGAGGATAAATAGGTTTCTGAAATTTTTAGAAAAATCTTAATTATTGATGAATGTAGTTTTTGGATGGTGGGGCGTGGAGAAGCATCTTCATTTATTTCTCTTCTGAAGATTCAGTTTGTATATGCTAAAAACATTCGTCCTTTTTCTGTCAAAGGGACCTGTCTCCCCAGTGATGAGTTGCATATGGTGAATATCAATGTATTGATATTCGAGATTTGAATACATTCAAATCTTGGAGGCACCAGGATATTAACCTGCAGTGATGCTAAGTGGATCTGACATGACTGTGACACGGAGGTCACTGATGATTAATGTAGGTCACAAGGGCTCGTGGGGAAATGCATTTGTCCTTTCACCTGACCCTCCCACCCCTGCAGACGTTTTTGACAGTAGGTTTGGGATCACCCAGTGTATATCTGCACATCTTGCAGAACTTAAGAATCTGATGTCTTTACTATTTTTCCCCTTTCCACTATGGCCAAATGTTTCATGTTTATGTTAATGTCAGCCTGAACTTAAGTAAGATTTTTTTTATGGTGGTAAAAGTACCTGTTACCTGTCACTTGTTTGTTTTCCTACCCTGTATAACCTTTTCTGTAAGCAAAGATTAATGACTCCACAGACCATCTATTTAGGTACCCTGGGTCTGAAGTCCCAAGATACATGCTCAAATATGAAAGTTTCTGAACATGGAAATGTTAAGAAATCGGTCAGTTCAGTTCAGTCGCTCAGCCGTGTCCGACTCTTTGCTGCCCGATGGACTGCAGCATGCCAGGCCTCCCTGTCCATCACCAACTCCTGGAGTTTACTCAAACTCATGTCCATTCACTCTGTGATGTCATCATATGATTGCAAAACCTAACTTGCCCTGAAATTATTTGGTGACTGAAGTAGTAATTACTGTGCTTCAAGAAGTATTTTGAGCTACACCCCTGGGCAGATGGTAGCACTACATGGCCCTGGTCTCTTCGGAGGTGGGTTTGGTCCTGGAACTTGGCACAGCAAATAGAATTTCAGTAGATAGGAGTCCTGCTGCCTTAAGTGGAAACTTTATTAAAAGTGAGTGAGGGAAGTGCAAAGACCTGAATGAGGATGGTGTTGAGCCTGGTCTTCCTAGCTGGCATATGTACAGCAGGAGCGAGAAAGCATTTTGTTGTTTGAAATTTCTGTTTTTGGAGAACTGCTAATTTCTTCAATATAAACTCATTTACCCTGAGAGAAATGGGGTCAAAAATAAGGGTTCTATTTTTAGTCTTTTTTTTTTTTTTTTGCTATTTTTAATTGTAATATAACCACTTCATAATTATTATTTAGTTTCTGCTATGCAATATCATGAATCAGCCATATGTACACACATAGCTCCCCACCTCCATTATTTTTAGTCTTCAATACGAGTTTTGATTCCTAGTTCCCACTGGAACCTTTCTGTACTTTGTTGCTTCACGGCTCCCTCTTCTCCCTCCACATCACATAGCAGGAGAGAGGAAGGCAGATGGAATCTGGGTGCTAGTCTTATGGGTCCAGGAGGAGATATCTTCTTGGTCCCATCTAACCACGGCAATTTTGCCCATGGCTTCTTGACATACTGTGACATACATTAAAGGACATACTGTCCTTAAATTCATGGAAATTTTCTTGGCTGTAGGAATAGTTTCTTGACATATATGTATATGTATGTGTGTATGTATATATATGCATGTGTATACATGTATGTGTGTATATATGTATGTGTGTGTGTATATATTGATACACGTGTATAAAATATTTTCATATCTGTCTAGAAGGCTCTACCTTACCTGTCTCTTTCTCAGTATTAGATTACACAGGTATCAAAATAATATAAATATTAATATCAAGTAGATTAAATGCAAAGACTTTGTCTTCTGAAACAATACCTTGTCACTGGTAGTTCTGTCGTTGTAGAGTTAGTTTTGGGACCCAAGGAGATACTGTCTACTTAGTAGAATTATTTCAGAAACAGAGTACATGCTGTGCTCATTTTACAGTACCTTAAAAACATCTTTACTAAGAGATAATAAGTAGTGTATCATCTCAGGTACTACTTGAAGAGAGATGTTTAGTCTTACTTTATTTGAAAGTATTAAGTGTTGTTCTTAACAGTGAACTGTGTTTTTCCTTCAGTTGTTTCCTTAAATCAACTCAGGATCCTTGGACCAAGTCAATTATGCTCAATTGTCTTATGTTCCACATGCAATAATTAGTTTTGCTTTGCTGTGAATACTGAATCAGTGCTACATTTTTGCCAAGAGGATGTGAACTTACTCTTCTATGTGCCTTTTCTCTGTGTATCAAGACACATTACAGGGACTTCATACTGCAGGCATTTTTATGAAATAAAATGTCATTCATATTTTAAAGGTTTAAAAGCCTAGGATTTCAAACAGTTCAGTCGCTTTTCCATATGCAGTCATCAAACCTGGGTGACACGGTAGGAAACATATTTAATGTATCTACCTGTCCATCCTGGCCCATAGCTACTTGTGTTGTGTAAGTGTAGGTACCAGGCATAGTCAGTTGCATCTGGGAATACATAGATGAAGAAGATGTAAGTCCTCTTTGTTCCATGGGAAGAATTCAGACTAGAGTGAAATGCGGTAGACAAGGTTTGCACAGTGCCTGATGGATAATTCGCACCAAATAGTAACCAAGTGAATTTCAACTCACAGCAGCCAGTTGCCACAGCCCTGACATGTGTTTTATTTAGCCTCTCAAGGAGCCACGGTGTGAACCCAGAGGAGGGAGTGACCGCACACACACCGTTGGGGTGGGATGTGTTAGAAAGGTTTCAAGTAGGACAGTACTGGAGTTGAGCCAGTGGGAATCGGCTTGGTGAAGGCTTATGGGAGAGAGAGTGACAAGTCTTGCCTGCAGTGACAGCAGCTTGTATGAAGGGCCCAGTGGCAAGGATTATGTGAAAAAAAGATAAACTGTGGTTATCACTTCCCTGAGGAATATCTTTATTTGGGCCAACATCTTTTGTATTTCTTTTGTTTCACTTGGTCGTGTGTGTAATGTAGTTACCTGTGTGACTGACCCGTAACTCAGAACAGGTCAAGGCTCAGAATGGACCATTTCTCCAATACTGTCAGGATTATGTTTTGTTAGTATCTGCTTGCATTGATACAGATAAACAACCTTAGCACGTGCTTGTGTGTGTGTGTGCGCACGCACATTTGATTGAGGAAAAACAGACTTGGTATGCTATACCAGTAAAGAAGACATTTGGTATTTGTTCAGACCCATTTGCCCCAACAAAGGAGAAGATCTGTGGTATCCTACATAAGACTTGAAGCACTAAATAATATCAAGAGAGCCTTTCTGAGCCCTCCACGAAAAGTACATTAATGTCAAGGAAGTGTTGAGGAATTCCCAGAGAGCATTGTAGTTCAATAATGACCACTATTTATCACAGATGTACACTGTTTGTTCACATTGGGTAATGAATGACCTTTCTGTCTCCATGGTCCGGGCCAAACGGGCCTGTGTTACCTCTGGTGCAGACTGGGGGCCATTCTTCACACTTCACTTAGCCTTCTGCTGCCTTGAGCCATACCACCAGGGAAAATATTCCTCAGGCTTGAAGGATCATTCCAAAAGAAAGTCTTTGTGGGTGAATCACTTCAAAGGCCAGTACTGCCTGACTCTCCCTACTGCCTCTGTCTCTGTCTTATAAACAGAGACACAGATTTGACTAGAGTTTGAATAAAGTCACTGGATAGTGTTGTCAAGAAGCGAGGCTTAACTCACCCCAAAAGTCTGTGTCCACCATGGATGACCCTTGCAGAGTTTGTTGTTGTTTTATTTTGTATGGCACAGTTGCCTGTAAATATTTTTTTTTCCGTCCATTGAAAATTTTTATCCACCTTCAAAGGATAGGGCTGGCATCCAGAAATGTGCTTAGTAAATTTAATTAGCTGGTTTGTCATGACCCTGAACTTGGAGAAAAAGGCACTTGTGCTTGTGACTTATTTGACTCTGTTGGTTATGCATTCAACTAACGACCATTCCTTTCATTGTAGTTTGATAAGTTCATGATGGTAGGGTTCAGAGAAGACAAAAATCTTTGCATGGGATGATCATACAGTGCAGTGTGAAGATAGTATCTGTCTTATACAACAGTAGTTGTCCCCCAAAGTTAGATTTGCCTCCAAGCCCGGTCAAATTTACTCATTTAAAAATGTATTTAAAAGCTGCTTCTGAGAATGCTGTGATGTCACCTGGCATAACCCTGGAACACTGCCAATTCTGAGAACCTATGTAGCAAATCAGAAGTGTCGTATTTTTGGAAGCCTCACTGTGTGAATTTTGAGATAGCTAGGCTTTGGAATATGGCACCCCACTCCAGTACTCTTGCCTGGAAAATCCCATGGATGGAGGCGCCTGGTAGGCTGCAGTCCATGGGGTCGCTAAGAGTTGTATACGACTGAGCGACTTCACTTTCACTTTTCACTTTCATGCACTGGAGAAGGAAATGGCAACCCACTCCAGTGTTCTTGCCTGGAGAATCCCAGGGATGGGGGAGCCTGGTGGGCTGCCATCTATGGGGTCGCACAGAGTTGGACACGACTGAAGCAACGCAGCAGCAGCAGCAGGCTTTGGAATTGTATGCTGTGAGCTGTCTTTACTCTCTCGTTGTGAAGGATACTACCGTCTTTTAGGTTAATAAGGTTTAATTTAGTTGTGTGGTTATATTTCAAGTATAAAACAGAAAAGAAAACATACATATTAAATATATGTGTCTGTACATTTTTTAAAAATGGAAAGTGGAGAGTCTTCTCTAGTATTGCTGATCCTTGACAGATTTGTTGACAGTTTTGCTCTCTTTTTTTGACTGCATCATTTAAAACCGGTATGGCTCTCTTCATCAGAAGCTAAGAGATAAGCTACATCATGGTTTGTCGAGCCAAAGTGAAATTTGTGCTTTGATTTTGCTTGGTGGCTTCCTTTCTGTTTTAAGATTCAGTGAGAGCATTTAACGCAAATACTTCTAGTTCAGCCTTTGAAGCCTTACCTTTCTCAGTCTGGTGTTCTCAAGTTCTTGAAGCCTGTTAGGAGAGGGGTGGACATTTAGCTGTAAAGTGTATTTTTTAAATGATATGTATACTTAAAGCTGATGTAATACCATTTGTATATCTATCATATTTTAATGGAGATATCAAATTCATAATACTTCTAGCTGATGTTATAGACTTTTCCACTGAAATATATTAATAATATGTAAAACATTTGCTTTACAAACTTTATGAGACAATAAAATACCCATTTATGATGAGAAAGGATAAGATGATTAAGACATCTAGCAGTTAAATAAACAGTTTTAAGTCATAGAACTTGCATAAAATAATAGAGAATGTTTGCTATTAATATTAGAAGCCTATCACAAACAGAATGGGCCTTTTTTTGCACTTTTTGTTTCGGGCGACACCTGCTTTTTACTCCATATCGCTTCTCTTGCTTCATGCTCAACCCAGGTGAGAGTGAAGTCAGACCATTTATTCTTCTTTCATGAGTCTCATTCATCTATTATTCTTTTGTGTTGTTAATCCAGTTGCTACATTTATAAATGTTTCCCACTTGGAATGTCAGGAATGGGTCAGTTGGGACAATGCCAGTGACCATTTAAACACAGACAAAGCACTACCAAATTTAGGGTGTTTTTTTGACCTATCTTTTATGGGAGATGACAGTTTTGAAACTTTTTCCTCATTGAAAAAAGGATAGATTTTTAATAGGAATTGTTGATTCTAACACTGTGTATGTGTACATATAGTTATACACATACAGACATACATCAACACTGATATGATGGATATTTATGGTGGTAGGATTTTTCTAATTGCTTAGGGTATGAAACTAAAAAAAAAAAGTGTATTGAAGGAGAAAAGAGGATAAACTCACTTTTAATTGTTTATAACTGTTCCAGGTAGAGTTAAAAAAAAAAAAAAACAATGTAATATTTTAAGATATTTCCAGATGAAGAATTTAGTTTATACATTGATTTCTTATAAAATATCTGAGAAAAAGTCAATCAAGAAATTATATCTGCCAAAATAAATGTAATCATGGTGTTCAACCTAACAAGAATTAGGAGGTTCTTTGCATGCACAATTCTATGCAAATGAATTCACATTTCCATCTCGCTGTACCGGGCATATTCTCTCCACAGCTGTGCTTTTAGTTTTGACATGGTGATAGAAGCTCCACTTTGAAAATTATTCGATTTGGAAATAGGGTTTGGAATTTGAATTTCCTGCCTAAAATAATGTCTATTAAAAAAAAAAAATTTATGTGCCAGGCATTGCTGAAAACCCCACGCCTGTCCTAACTCATATAAATTTGCTAGCAACCCAGAGGCAGGTACTGTTACAATCTCCTTTTTGGTGAGAGAGTCTTCAGGCTTAGAAAGGGTAAACATTTGGTCTGGTGCTCATACAGCTGGGAAGAGACGGGTCTAAGTTCGAACCTAGGCTTTTCTGGCTTTAGAGGTCACCATGTAATTTGCTGCCTTCAGGATTCAGGCCCTTATCTCGCATCATCTCTCCTGTTTCCCCCAGTGCCCTTATAGGTTAGGTGTTACCTTCATTTTACATCTAGGAAACTGGGACGGAGAGTAATTCCACTGGGTTTAGAGAGTTGGTTCTCTATTTTCCTGTTTCTTCTTATGGGATGGATGGAGTAGAGTTGGAAGAGGTGTAGGTGAAGTGCCTTGATTGAAAGTTTTTAAGTGAATTCTGCACAAGAGACTATATATTCTATACGGCATATACCTCAATACCCATAGTTTTGCAGGGCAGTTTGCTTCATCTATCAAAATTAGGCACATTCTTTTGGTGTAGCACCCCGAGTTAAAAAATTGCAGAAGAAATCGCAAGAGCATTTACCAGCTTTTTACTGATTTAATCTAGTTTTTTTCAGAAATGTAGGTTTTATTCTCAGATAGTGTTGGTGATGGTTCTACACTAATGCAGAGATCCTGCAAGGGTCTGCAACCCACGTATGCATCCTCCGGTGTGACTTTTATCCCCATCCCTTCTCTTGCATCCCTCTGTACCTCTTGCCTTTAGCGTGGCCGTGTTTTCCGTGCAACCTCATCTATAAAAAGATTGCTCTACCTAAATGTTAGGTATTATTATCCACAAAGTTATGGGTTTTCCTAATTTCTTACCTCCATTACTGATTCAGTGAGTAACTGCTTATAACTACTTATGATTAGTGAAGTGAAGGTCAGTTTTAGGACTTCAGAAAGTAAACATTATAGATAGCTTATTATATCCTTTTTTTTAGTTTCTTTGTCAAAAAACGACATTTGCCTTGAAAGGAAATTATTTGTTATAGCGTCTTCTTTTGACATGCTGCCTCTCTGAAGTC
The DNA here is from genome assembly GCF_003369695.1 of Bos indicus x Bos taurus. Classification (NCBI taxonomy): domain Eukaryota; kingdom Metazoa; phylum Chordata; class Mammalia; order Artiodactyla; family Bovidae; genus Bos; species Bos indicus x Bos taurus. The sequence continues at coordinate 21,277,993 of NC_040097.1, forward strand.
ATTTCTTAACAAAAAAAATCTCCTGCAGTTAAAATTGTTTGGATGAGTTTTGATAAAAAATAAAAATTGGTCCTAGTGTCACCTGGAATATTTTTATTGTCAAGTTTGTTCCTGAAGATTTCTTTTTTGGTCTTAAGATTATTTCTCTTTTAAAAATATTCTCCCTGGTAGGCGGGCAATTTCAAGAACTTTCTTTACTGTTGAGCTTAATTTATTTAGAAATCTGATTGTGATACATGATGCTGAGTTTGGTTGCTCATCCTGACAGTTTGAACAGTGGATATATCAGGAATCCAAGGCTTACGGCTTGGGTGGTTTTATTTCAGCCAGATTGTAATTCCAAGCCTCAATTTCTAGGCTTACATATTCATATTTTGGGCTTTCTTTCCTACTAGCATACCTTTCGCCTGTGTTTTCCATCATTAATTCAACTAAATACCACAGTCCACCATCATAAATATCAGGTCTACTGAACGATTATTTGCCTTTGCGTTCAGAATTCTCTTGAGAAGTTTGGCAGTTTCCTTATCTCTATCGCATTGGGTGAGAAGCTGTCTGGCATTTGGTAGCCCTGTTGCTGTGATTCCACCTCAAAGTTTTCTTGGAAGAACAGGAGTGAGATTATTGCATCAGCTTCTGCTCAGCCCTCCCTGGATCTGATGTTCTATGGTGGAGTCAGTTTTCTCAGTGAGGCGAGTCATGTCATTGCCACGATCCAACTCCTTGAAGATCAGGCCTCGGTGGATCTCCAACTCTACCTCAGTGGTTCTCACAGTGACTTACCATCAGGATAACTTTGAGCGTGTGTGGAAAGTACAGATACTCTGGCCCCACAGCAAGCTCTTTGGATGTTTTCAAGCATTGTTCTTAGACCTGTGACTGGGGTCCTTCCTGCCCGGTCTTTTCTCCTCTTTTCAAACCTTATTCTCTGTCCATGACTATGAATCTTGTCTATCTCATCCACTAGCCACTGACCTTTCTGGTCTAGGCAGCCCTGACTTACCACCTTGTTTTTGCCATGTAGCACACTTGGAAATAAACGGCTGGAGCGAATGCAGTTTGAGCTTGTAATATTCTGAGTTATAGGGTTGGTGACCAAGAGCGGTAGACTTAACTCCAGAACAAGGCACTAGGCTTCCATCTCTCCTGCCTGCCAGCCAACTTCGTTTAAGGTTCGTGATCCTGAGTATGCGTGTGTGTGCTCAGTCACTCAGTCGTGTCCGGCTCTTTGTGACCTCCATGGAATGTAGCCTGCCATGCTCCTCTGTCCATGGGATTTTCCAGGCAGGAATACTGGAGTGGGTTGCCATGCCCTCCTCCAGGGGATCTTCCTTATCCAGGGATTAAACCTGCATCTTTTGCATCTGTTGGGTTGGCAGGCAGATTCTTTACCACTGTGCCACCTGGGAAGCCTGTTACTAAGTATTCAGTTCAGTCGCTCAGTCGTGTCTGACTCTTTGCAACCCCATGAATCACAGCACGCCAGGCCTCCCTGTCCATCACCAACTCCCGGAGTTCACCCAGACTCACGTCCATCAAGTCAGTGATGCCATCCAGCCATCTCATCCTCTGTCGTCCCCTTCTCCTTCTGCCCTCAATCCCTCCCAGCATCAGAGTCTTTTCCAATGAGTCAACTCTTTGCGTGAGGTGGCCAAAGTATTGGAGTTTCAGCTTCAGCATCAGTCCTTCCAGTGAACACCCAGGACTGATCTCCTTTAGGATGGACTGGTTGGATCTCCTTGCAGTCCAAGGGACTCTCAAGAGTCTTCTCCAACACCACAGTTCCAAGTATAGCAGCTATTATTTATGACACTTATATTGTCTTCTAGACACCTTTTTAGTTTCCAATGATGAGTTCTTCAGTTTGGGGGAATCCACAAAAACAGGTGAGGAAACTGAACTCAGGTGCATTGAATGGCCATACCAAAATACCACAGATGAGGTGGCTTAAACAACCTATTTTGTTTTCTCACAGTTTGGGAGACTGGAGGTCCGCATTCAAGGTGTGGGTAGGTTTGGTTTCTCCTGAGGCCTTTCTCCTTGGCTCGCTGGCTGCTGTCTGCTCACTCTGTCCCCATACTTCTTTCATCTGTGTGCCTGCTTCTCCTTATAGAGACACCAGTCCTGTTGGCTTGGGGCTCCATTCTGATGACTGCATCCTTAATTACTTCTGTAAAGGCTCTGTCTCCAAACACTATGATACGCTGGCTTAGAGCTTCAACTTATGAATGGTGGCGGGGCGGCCTAATTCAGTCCATAACACCAGGGGAGGTTAACTGACTGGCCTGAAATTCAGATACTGTGAATGAGAGGGAACTGGACCAAGAAGTCAGAAATTTACCAGAAACCTTCTGGGAAGTGTACCAGAAGCATTGTCTTCAACTTAGTGCAAAGCAGTTACTGTGGGAAGGTTGTACTGTTGGGTGGCCTACCTCCGATCCATTGAAGAGTTGTTCTTTGTACTAAATGATTAATTCAGAGACGAATGAAGATGATGACCTTGAAGAAAGTGGAGACAGTAAACAACATAAAGAAACCTCGAAAAGAGTGACCTTTGCACTGCCCAATGATGAGGACACTGAAGATACAAATGTCTTAAATGTACAGAAAGACTCTGATGAGGTCAAATCCTTTTTTTTGAAAAAAGACAAGAAAAGGTAATAATTCGGAAATTTAAGGGATTTTTAAATTATGTTTAACAGTGACTGTCGAACTCAGACTACTAACTAATCTGCCCTGGTTTTGTGTGTGTGTGTATGGCAGGGGGCTTGTTTTTTTTTTGATGGTACACCTAATTATCCTTTAAAAAAAATCTTCTTGCTCTCTGTGGCAGTGCATAGAGATAACCATGTAGGAAGCAGCCAATTTACAAAATTCAGTGCTGCATTTCCCAACCTATGGCTTTCAGTATGGAGCCCATGTGTAAACTTGTTTCTCTGTCCTTGATGTTTTTATACCTGAGACAGGTTTTTTCCTAACTGGCTGTCCTATGAGCCTCTCCTGGTAACCGCTTCAATTGCTTGTATCTGTGAGGTGCTGTTGGAGAAGGCAATGGCAACCCACTCCAGTACTCTTGCCTGGAAAATCCCATGGATGGAGGAGCCTGGTAGAGGCTGCAGTCCATGGGGTTGCACAGAGTCGGACACGACTGATGCGACTTAGCAGCAGCAGCAGCAGAGGTTAGATCTGAGTGTAACTTAGATCTCATACACCTGTGCACCAAAACTGCACAGGTGTATATGTGTGTCTGTATTTGGTCTGAAAGATCCCATTTTGATTTAATTACAAAATAACATTGTCAGATTTAACCTAGTAAGTTTTAGCATGCCATTGAGTTTTCCCTGTTCTTGAATCAGTTAAACTGCTTCTGCAAACTTGCCTAAAATGAATGGAGTGCCTCAAGTGTGGTATCCTGGCCTGCGTGGTGATTAAAACCAGGCTTTTCCTTTAAAACTCTACATAGGAGTTTATAACTGCAAATCCCTTAAGTAAAGGTGATCCTTTAAGTAAGTAATATACTTAAATATGCTGATATAGACTAAACCTTTTGAGGCAAACCAAGTTAGAAAAACTTTTTAAAAATAGCTTACCAAGTTTTATTTCAATGGCATCATAATATTTTATATCATGTGACTGGTCCAAAAATTGAGAAATTGAGTATTCTTACCATTCTCCCTAAGGTTTTTCTTTTTCATTTGCTTTCTTCTGCTAAAACTGTCATTTGGAATTAGTTTTTGTCTTGTGTTTCTGTAAATAAAATTGATAGCGTGTTATTAGTGTCTTTGTTCCCAGAAATCTGAGAGATTGCATTTAAAAGGGAGCCATATAAAATCTTAAGCTTTTCATGCTTAATGCTTAATGGGCTGGTCTTTTAAAAGTGAACAATAGTGTGAAGTTAGCACATATTAATTAAAATGTCTGGAAGACTAGTGCTTTATGAATTCAATAAAGACGGAGAGAAGGATGCAGGTTTCTGATTTATGTGTTACTACCAGAGAATTTTTAATGTAAGCAGATCTAAAACCAAGAAGGTCTGTCTCTTGTATAAGATAATAACTTTCATTTACAGGCTTTAGAAAGCTGAATTGTGATACAAAACATCATTGTAAGGAGAAATAGGATTTTTTTGTTTCACAGGAAACTGTCATCTTTATTCGTGGCAGGAGAAGCTTACCTGATGTGTTGACTATATTACATAGCTCTTGAGTTGATTATAGCTGAAAAATATTTGCTGTTCAATAGATCTAAGTTTGGCCTCTCTAAAATGAAAGTCAGCCTCTTATTTCAGATGCTTAGGGCATGAGGATGTTGTTCAGTTTCTTTAAAAACGTCCAGCTGCTCATGGAAGCTTCAGATCAGCATGGAAGATAAATGCGAAAACAAACTTAAGTAAAACAGTAACTATTCTCCAGCTGCCAGATAGAGTGGAATTTCTAGGGTGGACCAGCTCCAAGAACTTTGGCCCAAAATGTAAACTGAGCTTGATAGAGTTGCGGCTTGAACTGAAAAGATAGGGATGTGCTTAATACAACTTTATAGAAGCAACATTACTTTTCTTGTTTGAAACAACACCTTGAAAATATTTTTGATGACGTTTAAGGTTAGAGGTAATGAGTGCTCAATATAGAGAAGTGGAAAAGAAAGAAATATAGAAAAATAAAAAATGCCAATGAATTTTATTAAGGCAAAAGAATTGCCTTTGCCAATTTGTGGATTTTTTTTGCAGCAGCTTTTTCCTACCAGGTACTCTTTCCACTCTCATCCTCCGACTCTTAACATTTTCTTCATTATAAAATCACCCTTCTCACACATTTGGTTTGTTTTGTAGTCCTAATGCGTCTTAGAGTTGTGTGTGTTTTATGTGGTGCTATTTCTTTTTTCTCCCCAGAAAAGCTGCTATTAAAACGACTGAATTTCAGAATTCATGGAGTCTTGGAATTTAGGGAACAGAGCACACATATATTTATAGCCACACTTAAAATTTATAAGCGCGTATATATTTCAATGTGTCCCTGCGTTTCCCCCTGGATATTGTGTATGTGCATTCCCTACTAGTAGTTAGGTCTTACCAGCACTTTTAACAGCTCAGCATTATTACTTTGTATGATTGTGCATACGTGGTAAGATTCTGCTTTAGTCACGTAGGTTGCTTTTATAAAAGGTTAGACTTTTACATGTAATTAATTTCCTAAGGACTTTCTTCGTGAATTCTCTAAATATCCATGACCTGTTGTATTAGCATTCTTCCAGGTACTGAATCTTTAAAGTTTAAAATACTAGAGGTTGTAAACTCGTGTTACCTAAAAGGTGAACGTTGAATTATGATTTGGGCAAGTTTATCATATTTTAAGACAACAAAAAACTAGGCTTTCATCTCTTAAATGAAGTGATTTAATAAGCATGTAATGAGGACGATTGCTTTTTATTATAAGTAATGTCAGAATGTGAATTGTGTAACTATTTTTTGCTTTGGTCATGCTGATTTGAGTGTGGGATAAAGAATCTTTTATTGAGTAAAGAATTATTAATTGTATAATGCTGTCCCAGACACTTTGTAGGTGTGAGTGAATGAGAGAGAGTTATTTATTTATTTTTTTTGAAGTTGCCATTAGAGGAGGGAGGAATGGTATTGAGATAGAGAATATGTTAGTAAACAGATATAGAAGATACAGATAATTTTCAGATAGACGTTTCTGTTTTCTTTCTTTTTTTTTTTGGATACCTTTTATCTGTCCATTGAGCATTTTGCTGAGTAGAACAAATAGGAAAATATTAAAAAAAATCCACTCATGCATTGAGACTGTTTAGAAGGTAAAACAAAAAATCTTGAAGAGATATTTTATGTGTATGTAAGATAATGCGATTATATTAAGGAGACAAAAGGAGAAGAGGATGGCAGAGGATGAGATGGTTAGGTAGCACCACCAACTCAATGGATATGAACTTGAGCAAACCCTGAGAGAGAGTGGAGGACGAGGAGACCTGGCGTGCTGCAGTTCATGGGATTGTAAAGAGTTGGACACGACCTAGCAACTGAACAATGACAACACAAGCTTTTCTTCGTTTTTCCAAGTCAGCTGCTGGGTGAATGGACATGAGTTAAAATGAAAACTTGCAGTGCATGCTCTGGGAGGAGAAATTAAGAGATAGTTGCTTCCTCTACAGTAATTTTAGTTTAATGGAGTTTCTTTTTTTCAAAAGAAAAGAGAAAAATAAAATCTGTCCTGTAGATATAAAGCCATTACTGAGACTAATGAGGCGTTGAACTACAGGGTAGACTCTATTTTAAACCTTTTTATTGATTCCTTTTGACTGTCAAGTTAAAGGAGATGTGATTAAAGTTAGCCCTCTTTACCACCACCCTCTTGCCCTCAAGATGTGTTTTCATGACGGGCAGTTTGCTAAGTGAAATTAAGAGTAAGAGACTGCCATGGAATGGTGAAGTTTCTTGGGTACCAGTAACCCCATAACCAAAGGACCGGAAGTGGATGTGTGACATGGGGAAGGGAACTCACTGTGGGTGGAACGCTCACTTTTCCTGCTGCTTCAGTGTGAGATTGACTTAGGAGCCATGGTCTACTTGAAAAGCTATTCTGAGGTCCTGGAGACAGCAGCAGCCAGAGCCCAGGAGAAATTCTACAGGCATAGTTGGGGTGGGTCAAGTATTTTTTGTAGAATCAGGGAAGGCAAGTGTGGCCTGCCAACAGAGTTAAAGCCAAAGACTGTTTAGCTGGGCGGAGGGGGAGGGGTGTCAGAGTCTGACTTTTTATAGAAATTGGCAGCCTATTCTAAAATTCATTGGAAACACACGGAATCAGAATAGCCAAAACAAATTTGAAAAGGAAGAAGAGTTAGAGGACTCAAACTACTTGATTTCAAAACTCTGTGTAAAGATTCAGTGATTAAAGCAGTGAGGCCCACAAAAACCTTATTGAGACTGTTATGCAATTGGTGAAAACTGGAAGCAACTCAGCTGTGCATCAGCTGGCGAGCACAAACTTTGTGGTGTATTCATATGGAGAAATTCAGCTCAGCGGTAGAAAGGGCCGTGCTATGAACACACGCAACAGTGTGAATGAATCTCAGAAACATCGCGTTGTGTGAAAGAAGCCAGACGTAAAAGCCAGTCTACTTCAGGGTTCCCCTGTTATAGAATTCTAGAGCAAACTATACTGGAAATCATTTGGGTAGTGTGCAGGTGTTAGGGAGAAAATTGACCACAAAGGCATTAGAACATATTGGGTTATGGAAATGTATAACTTGATTGTGGTGCTGCTTATACAATTGCCTTTTTTTATTAAATAATCAAATTGTACACTTAAAGGGGTGAATCTTATTTTATGTAAATTATTCCTTAAGTTGATATCAAGTGAAAACGAGAGATAGGTAGACAGACTTCTAAACTTTCCTCTTTGAATTTATCCCTGAAAGGAGGGTTTGGAAAAATGTTTCTTTGAATAGCTGTAAATTATGAATTTTCTAAGCTATCCATGGTATGAACATAAACTGCAATGTTATTGTACTTTTCCTGTGTTTTGTGGCCTTTCAGTGCCTGGAATTGATAACTTTGGGAACTTTTTTTTTTTTTTAAAGATACATTCAACGTTTAGGTGGTTTTCTGCTTGAGAACCTGGGATATCAGGTGTTAGCGTTAACTGCTAATGTATTTCACTGTAGCTCTGTTAGAGAAGATTTTAGAGTAGTAAAGGCAAAATCTTTTCTAGTCAATGAAATCCTGCTGATAAAAGAAATACTTTTGGTTTGGTAATAAAAAAGAGAGGAAAATTGCCTTGGGGATAGATCTCATGGATTTGGGGAGGGCTGAACAATTTGGGAACTGCCAAAGGTATTAAAATATCTTACATACAAGCACAATCAGCAGTTCAGCTTCTTCACCAAAACATTTCAGTTACTTTTCCATACTGTAAGTTGTCTCAAAATACTCCCCGAAGGTAAATACTATCTCATATTCATTTATAGTTCTCTCAGTTCCCATTTGTACATGGGGCTGTTCTAGGCCCTGCATGTATGTTTTGTCTATCTATTAGCTATTGCTTTGTCAGTACTAAATATAGACTATACTTTTTATAATGGGATTGCTTCATATTTATTTTCCTTCTTTCAAATTGCTTAATGGTGCATGAGCTGTACATTTAACCTAACCATTTCCAAACATTGGTGATAATGAAGGAATTGGAGGCTTATCGAAGTTTAAATGGACACATGCTGCAAAACTGGGTTTTCTTTGCAGAATAATTCAATAAGAAACTGGTATAAAAGAGACTTTTCCTCTAAAATGGAGAAGTGTTCTAAATCATGCTGGAGGGACAGAGTCATATGAAAGATTTCTTTAAATTTCATTTCATGAAATATAACTTAGATTTCCACTTGGATTGCAAAAGCTTGAGTATATCTTAATATGGTAGTGGTTCTAACAGGTTCTTCTATCATTAGTTCCACAGACTAAAATTTGTTTTTAATGCATGCAAAGTTAGTCTTTCAAGTCTTGGTTCTCATGAACACACCCAGGCTCCTCCTGTCTTGTAGCTCAGCTTCCCCCTCTAGCTTGGAGCATTGTAGAGGCCAGTTCAAGAAGCTGTGCACATCACATTTGCTTTCTATAATGCACATAGGTCAGTACTAATGAAGGAGTTTGGAAAATGCACTCGATTTGGATCCGCAGGAAGAAAAGGAAACCAGGTTCATTGTAGCAGTGGATGTCTCTGCAGCATTTAAGTCAGTGCCCAGCACACACTGACATAAATTGGGTTGCTTTAATGAGGACCCTGAGAATATTGCCTCTCTGGCCCTGGAATAAAAGTAACACAGAACGAAGGTAGATTTGGACTGTTTTCCCTTGAGTACGTTTCTAGTACTGACAACAGTTAAGCGTGAAGATTGAGCCAAGGAATGCTGCTCACCACTCTGGTGCTAGGAAAGATTGAGGAAAGGAGGAGAAGGGGGTGATGGAGGATGAGATAGTTGGATGGCATCAGTGGCTCAGGGGACATGAATTTGAGCAAATACTGGGAGATGATGAAGGTCAGGGAAGCCTGGCATGCTGTAGTCCATGGGGGTCACAAAGAGTCGGATAGGACTTAGCGACTGAACGACAACAACAGGCTGGTAAGCGAAGGTACAAGTGTATCTGTGTGTGTATTTGCATGTATGTGTTGCAGAGAATCTACTTCCTTGAAGCATGTGGCAATCTCTCTAGAAACAGTAAGAAATTTTACTGCTGGCAAGTGATGAATGCACACAGACTTGATGAATATTTGGAGGGGCAAGTTGCTAACCTTAACCTTGACGTACTTGAATTAAATGTGGCGTAGGGTGTGATAGCATACTTAAAGACAGGCTTATTTATCTCTTGTCCTCTTCAATAGTGCCTTGTTTTCTGTAACACATTTGTCCAGAAAATTTAGAAACCACAATCCCACAAACAAAACATTGAACCTTTCATTTTGGGTTCACCCAGGGAATTCCATTCACAAGTGTTATGGGATTGGATGGTGACTCAGGTTGTCCTATTGTATGTTTCTACCATTTATACCGAGGATTGTTACGTAGTATTTTGCCTAAAGTTCTTAAGTCTTAGAGCTCTGGTACAAAAATCTATATCTCCTATTTGTTTTACATCCTATTGTTGGTTAAATGATGTGTTAGGTTTGCCAGGTCCAGTGTAGGACATACTTATTGTTGTTTAGTCACTAAGTCATATCTGAGTTTTGCGACGCTGTGGACTGTAGCCCTCCAGACTCCTCTTTCATGGGATTTCCCAGGCAAGGATACTGGAGTGGGTTGCCACTTCCTTCCTGGCCCAGGGATTGAACCTGTGTCTCTAGTGTTGGCAGGTGGATTCTTTACCACTGAGTCACCTGTAAACCCTAGGACATACTTTGTAGAAGAATAAAAAAATCATTTGTCATTTATTAAAAGTTCAAATTTAACTGGTCATGTGTATTTTATTTGCTAAACCTGGCAAACTAGTTTCATCATATGATTTAAAAACAGATTTTAAATGCTTTGATAGTTTGGGGATAACTGAATTAAATATTGCAATACTGAAATGGTAAGACTGTATAAATGTGGATAAGCCTGTATCTCATTTGTTTCTTTGTTCCTAATCGTACTATAATGCCTATCACATAGTAGGTGCTCAACATCCATTTCTTTTTTTTATAAATTATTTATTTTAATTGGAGGATGATTACAGTATTGTGATGGTTTTTGTGATACATCAACATGACTGATGAAAGGAAAAAGTCCTTCATTCGTGTTTTGTCATTCTGTTTCTTTTAGGTTTTTAACACCTTCCCTCATAGCCCGTTTTAATGACCTTGTGGGTGGAGGCTGTTTCCTATTATTTTTGTTTGAGTGATTTGAAAGGCACCTCTGTACATAATGCACAGGGACTCCATGAAAGAAGAGTTGCCAGTCAAGGGCTTTAATGGATGCATAACCACTGAGAGGGGATTTTTGGGGGAGAGCAGCTTGTGATTACCATGTGGAAATTTAACACGAAGAATGTTAGACTATAGATGTGAACAGAAAACCTAACAGTGAGGACGATTAAACTGCGGGGTGGCCTCACAAGGCAAACTGTGGAGACTGTTGCTTTAGTCAGTTGGAGGCAGCGCCTCCAACTGGGAAGCTGTCTATTGATCTTATTATCTGGGGACTTGAAATAGGGTTTCAATTTTCCCCTTGAAAAGCCATGGTGTTGTTTGTTTTTTTTTTAAATCACATGCTTCATCCTTAAACTCTCACTCAAAAACCATTACTGGAGCTAAACCTTTCTTGCTAGAAATATCTTCAAGGAACACACTTGGCATAAGGATGTGTATTACAGAAGGTTAGAAAAGAAAGTGTTTTGGTTCTCTGTGTTAAATGGCAGGGGCTCTTGGCAAGGCAAATGCCTTTGGAACCTATGAAAAACTTCGTATAATATAGTCTTTTCCATTCTTTTTACTGGTAAATTAGTGTGTGTATTAATAGGTTGTATGAAATCATATGGCAGCATGGTTCAGGGAGAGGGTTTGGGAAACCTAGCAGATGTGAGTTGAGAACTATTCTTTCGTTTTGTAACCTGAAGCAAACCGCTTAACCTTTGAAAGCTTCAGTTTGCTCATCTATTAAAGTAGGGACAATGATAGAAGTTAATGAAATTGAAAGATGTCTGTATAATGCAGTAGTCACTTCAGTGTTGAACATCTGAGAAATGCTGTAAAATTTTCAATTGCTTGTTTTATTTATGCACATACTGTTCAAGAGATAATTATTGTTACATTGTTTAAGACCCAAAGCTCCAAAAGCAAATGATTAATTCTTATAATAGCAATTAATATCTGAGTGATGCATTATCTTCCCATAAGAAACAGCTAGGAATACAGTCATCAATGTAGCAGTTGTGTGTTCCAGGACAGTTTCAGAAGTTAAAGTGTAATGGAAGCAGCTGCTGTATCAGCTCAAGGCATGGGCTTGTGTGAAGTAAGAAAATGCCACGTGTTAAATCAAGTCCTGACTTACAGGCTCTGTGTCTTTGGACAAGGTACACGTATTTACCCTCTGTAAAGTTGAAAGTGAAAGTCGCTCAGTTGGGTCTGACTCTTTGCAACCCCATGGACTAGACAGTCCATGGAATTCTCCAGGCCAGAATACTGGAGTAGGTAGGCTTTGCCTTCTCCAGGGGATCTTTCGAACCCAGGGATCGAATCCAGGTCTCCTGCATGGCAGGCGGATTCTTGACCAGATGAACCACAAGGGAAGCCTGACTCTAAAGTTGGGCTTGGGTAACTGGTGGTGACGCCAGGTGACTCCTGCGCATTGAACTTCACACGGTGGCTGGGATACAATAAGCCACGCGTGAGGTGAGTACAGTGAGAGAGAGGAAATGTTCTGGGCCTGTCCTGTCCAACACAGTAGACGTAGTCACAAGTGACCTTTTAAATAGTAACGAATTAGAAGGATATATAAGTAAGATCCTCAGAAAACCATAATTTGAAAAGACACATGTATCCCAATGTTCATTGCAGCACTATTTACAATAGCCAGTACATGGAAGCAACCTAAATGTCTATCAGCAGAGGAATGGATAAAGATGTTGTGCCTATATACAATGAAATATTACTCAGCTATAAAAAAAGAAGAAAACAGTGCCAGTTGTAGCGACGTGGATGGACCTAGAGATTATCATACTGAGTGAAGTAAATCAGACATGGAAAGACAGATATCATATGATATCCCTTATATGTGGAATCTAACATAAAGAGTACACATTTACAAAACAGAAATAGAGTTATAGATGTAGAAAGCAAACTTTCAGTTACCAGGAGGTAAGCAAGGGGGAGGGATAAATTGGGAGATTGGCACTGACATATTATGCACTACTATATATAAAATAGGTAGCTATTATTGGTAGTAAGAACCTACTGTATACACAGGAAACTGTACTCAGTACTCTGAAATGACCTATATGGCGAAAGAATAAAAAAATGAGTGTGTGTGTGTGTGTGTGTGTGTGTATACCTGATTCACTTTGCTGTACAGTAGAAACTAACTTTGTAACAACATTGTAAATCAACTATACTCCAACAAAATTTTAAAAATATAAAAAAGATCCTTAGACTTTTGGTTTGAATTGCATTCTGTCCAGATTTATGTGTTGGGGTCCTACTTAGCACCTCAAATGTACTTATTTGGCAATAGTCATTGCAGGTGTAATTAGTTAAAATGAGATTATAATGGAATAGGATGAGCCCTTAATGCAGTGTGACTAGCTTCCTTATAAAAAAGGGGGATTTGGACGCAAATGTATACACAGGGAGAATGCACGTGAACTTGAAGGCAGAAATTAGGGTGCTGCTTCTACAAGCCGAGCAACACTGAAGATGGGCTACACACCACTGGGAACTGGGAGAGGTGCCTGGGACAGGTTCTCCTCACAGACCTCATGAGGAATCAACCCTGTTTGCTCCTTGATTTCAGACTTCTAGCTTCCAGAATCATGAGGCAGTGAGTTTTAGTTTTTCAAGCCAACTGCTTTTTGTTGTTGTTGTTGGATCATCATTGCTTTGCCATGTTGCCGTTTGTTTCTGCTGGACAGCAGAGTGAATCAGCTGTACGTATGCATGCATGCCTTCTCTCCCGAGCTCCCCTCCCACCCCTCCAGGTCATCACAGGGGGTGGAGGTGAGCTCCCTGTGCTGTATGGCCGCCTCCCGCTCGGTATCTGTTTCACACGTGGTAGTGGATATATGTCACTGCTCCTTCTCAGTTTTTCCTGTGCCCCACTTCCTCCTCTGTGTTCACATGTCCACAGCCTTCTACCTCTGCATCTCTGTTCCAGCTCTGCAAACAGATTCATCTGTATCCTTTTTCTAGAGTCTATATATGCTTAATGTGCAATAAGACCACCCACTTTGTGATACTTTGCTACACTCGTCTCACTTGGCACTTCCAAGCACTGAGTAGGCACATGTGGCTTCTGTATTGGATGGTGGAGACACCGAGCATTGCTGTCCTTACTGAAAGCGCTCTTGGATAGTACTCTTCAGGGGATTCCATGCTGTTTGTATTTTAAGCAAAAAAACAGTATGAAAGGTTGAATGAGTTATATGAAGTATGTTCCTTGTCCTAAAATTCAGGGCAAAGCACGTAAGTGATGTAAAAGTTAAAAAAAAAACAACAAAAAACTCGTCTTAAATATGTGCTGGTCAGACAGCCAAGTATTCATGGGGACTTCCTGTTCTGGGGGAGATGGAGAAACCGGCCAAGGCAGCTTTGTCTTCTGTGCAGGATGAATTTCTGATTCTGCTTCCCTGGTTAAACTCTTACATAATTGCATTCTATATATAGAGCTTTCCTTTGTATCCAGCTCTACTTTCCCCCCCTTGTTTTCTTCTGCAACTGTATAAGTGTTTGCAAGATGCTTTGAATCTCTCTGTCTCCCCCCACCAACCAATGAACTGTAAATAGGGCTTTTCGTCTCCCTGTCCTCCCCGCCCTCCAATCCTCCCATGAGCTGTAAATAGACAGGACAGATGAGGGTTTGCTGCTCCAGTTTTATAAGTGCTTCACCATGTGGAAGGGTCACAGAGTCCTTCCTAGTTCCCAGCAATGGCTGAGGATATACTGTGAAATTCTCATGGCGCCTTTACTTTGGCTGGAGAGTAAGTGCCTGAGAACGTGTCTGGGGATGCGGCTGGCACGGAAAAGCCTCCTTGGAGCAGACGTGAAAACTTCCCTATGGGCGCTGCCCTTCATCCTGGAGGGGATTTGAATTGGCTGGCAGTGGTTGTGACCTCTGGTGGGGCAGAGTCACCATCCTTTCTGCAGTCTGTGCCCTCTTTTCAGGAGGTTATACCTTGGATGCTGTGGGAGAGCTCTGCAGGTCCTTGATCCAGGGAAAACAGTTTGTGTACCTGATCTTCCACCTGCTCCTTTCGACCCTGAAATGCCTCCGTTGGGGAACTTGGCCTTCAGTGAGTCAGAATTAGTGGAAGATGCTGAGAAATGTTTGCATTTTTTACCCTTTCAAGTTAAGGATGTTCTTTTGAAAGTAGGGTGATACTTCAGTGTATTTTTAATATCCCTTTTATAACAACTAATGTCTTGAAAAATTATTTTGTCTTTTCATATTAGATTTGTTATTTCAGACCACTTTTCTCATAACTTTTGTTAAGTTGAAGTCATTGCTATAATGAATATGGAACGTAAAGTAATACCCTTTCCTAAATAGCTAAGTATTCTTTTTCTTGAGTTGTTTTATACTCAATCTAATATTCTATTTATGGGAAAAAAATATGTGTGTGTGTGTTATATAAAACCATCATCATGCCATACTGTGTGCCAAGCATTCTGCTCAGCTCAAGGCATTCATTTTAACCTTTAGCAATAAATCTTCTAAAGAGGCAGCTATAATAATTATCTTAAAACCAAGATGAGGAAACTGACATTTAAGGAAGTCTCATGCAATGGCACCCCACTCCAGTACTCTTGCTTGGAAAATCCCATGGACGGAGGAGCCTGTTAGGCTGCAATCCATGGGGTCGCTAAGAGTCGGACACGACTGAACGACTTCACTTTCACTTTTCACTTTCATGCATTGGAGAAGGAAATGGCAGCCCACTCCAGTGTTCTTGCCTGGAGAATCCCAGGGACGGGGGAGCCTGGTGGGCTTCCGTCTATGGGGTCGCACAGAGTCGGACACGACTGAAGTGACTTAGCATAGCATAGCATAACATAGCATAACAGATAATAGGGCTTCCCCAGTGGCTCAGTGGTAAAGAACCCTCCTGCAGTGCAGGAGATGTGGGTTCGATCCCTGGATCTGAAAGATTCCCCTGGAGGAGGGCATGGTAGCCCACTCCGGTGTTCTTGCCTGGAGAACCCATGGACAGAAGAACCTGGTGAGCTACAGTTCATAGGGTTGCAAAGAGTTGGACATGACTGAAGCGACAGCACGCATATACACAACAGATCCACTGGCTGGCGATCAGCAGAAAGCTTATCTGACATCACAGCACAACTGCCCCCCGCCCCTCCCCCAACCCGAGAGCTTGTGAACAAGCAAATCCATTAAGTATTGTTCAGTTAAAAATTATGTTTGTTCTTGGAGTCTTTGGAGTACACGGGGGCCTTTTGCAGTCGGGACAAGCCCATTTCCTTTTCTCAGTGGGAAACACTCCAAGTATTCCTCTTGAAACAAAAAACGCCAAGGATTATTTTTGCAGACTTCTGTAGAGTGGTTTTTGGACAACACCCTGGAACAGGAAACCACAGTTTCTCCTAAATTTGTACAGGATGGAAATAGATAACATTCTTTAGAAAACCACTGCCACAATTAGTGCTTTCAAATCAGCATAATGGTGGATGGTTCAGTTTATACATTGCTTACCTGAATAAAGTATTGGAACCTGCTGCATAAGAAATTCATGAATATTTTTCCAGAGCTTTATTTTATAAACTGGAAATGCAGCAAAAAGATAGGGATAGTTGAGGGAAAGGAGTGTGGTATGATTTAAACTATTTGAAAGCTTTCCCTGGAAAATGGATTTGAAATAGAACAGGATGCTGTAGCATAACTGATGAGAACACAATTTGCTGTGACTTTCCTAATGCCCAGAAGCTGCTTATTGTTACTGAAAAGAATGAATGAACTGGATGAAATAGGAGGCCATGATGTGTGAGGGACATTTATACATTAAGCAAAAAAAAAGACGGTCTTTAGACACTGAATTTTTTTTTTTTTTTTTTAATGAAGATACAGTAGCCAAAACTCTGCATAAAACATATGGTTGGTATACTCATAGGCTTCCCTGGTGGCTCAGCAGTATAGAATCCACCTACAATGCAGGAGACATGGTTCGATCTCTGGTTTGGGAAGATCCCCTGAAGGAGGACCTGGCAATCCGCTCCAGTATTCTTGCCTAGGAAATCCCATGGACAGAGGAGCCTGGTGGCCTATATAATCCACGGGGGTCACAAAGAGTCAGACATGGCTTAGTGGCTCAACAGCACCAACAAGATATACCCATGACAACTCCGGAAGTATTGGGGTTACTTAACTATCTAACCCCAAGTCTTCATGCCTAGAGTCATCTTTCCATAGCGGTTGAAACTCCTTTTACATTTTGAGTCTGTTTCTGCAAAGTTCTGATAGCTGAATTGAGCTTTCTCACATTGCTACACTTTTATGATTAGTTTTTAATTATTGTAAGCAACACATGGTTATATACTACTGACAAAAATGGAAGTGATTTGCACATACCTCCTTCCTTGATCCATTCCCTAATTCCAGGCCTCCCTTTTTGTCCTTCCTCTGAACAGCTATCGGTTTTGTAAATACGGCTGTTTTGCTTTTAATGTGTTATTTGAATGTCTTCATATCTCTTTGGGAAATATTTAATCTTTTTTTGTTTTAGCTGTGGAAGGTGTAATCTGTATGATTCTGTGTATGTTTGTGTAAATATTACGCTTTTAAAATCTTTCCCCCCGTTTGTGCCTCGCATATGTCGTCCACATTGGTTCGTATTTGTTTGCTTCATGTTTTAAACTGCTCCATAGACATTTCCTTACTGTGGCTGTTTCCTGGTGGTTTATTTGCTTATCCATTGCTTGATGTTTACATTGTTTCTATTTTATTGACATTAAGAAAGAAAATTGACTGAACATCTGTCTACCCTGCCCCCTTGTACACATGTGCTATTGTTTTGGGGAGGCACATTTAAAATTTTAGTAAACACTGCAAAAATGAGACCACCGCCTTTCAGCAATTTGGGGGACTGTTTGCAAAGTGAAACGTGCCTTTGTATGAAATAGGATGCATTTAAAAGTGGATCTCGGTTTTGCTTCCTGTAAGATGCCTGATAAAGGAAGCTCCCGTGGGTGCCTGCTGCTAGGTTTCTTAAGAGCGGACAGCATCTGTGAGCTCAGGTCCATTGTAAGGTGGGCTTTTCACAGCGCAGACGGTTCCTGTCGCTCTTTCTGCTGCTCCCTGAGCGCAGTGCCCTGGCTGCTGCACATCTGCTCCATGCTGCCACCACTGTGTCCACAAATAACAGAAAATTCACTTGGGCTGCATCGGTCAGTATGGCAAGCAACAGAAGTCTACTCTGGCTAAACTTAAAGATGGGCTTTATTGCAGAAAGATAGGGGACCTGGTGAAAATTCTGGCAAAGGTGACAAAGTCCCTCAAAAAGTAATAATTTCTGGGATGAATCTGCTCTAGACTTACCTGCAATGTCTGTGTCTAAAAGACATTGGTTACATGATGGGCCTAGTATAGGAGAAGGTGTGTATCCTGCTTGCATGGTCCATCAAGAGAAGACCTAGCTGGGAGGACAAAACTTAAGCAGAAGGAAATCCAGCTACTTTGAGCAAAAGGCAGAGAACACAGATGCTAGGTGGCCAGAAAACACACTATCTGCTGCCATTGAATACCTTGACAAAAACATTTTATAGCTTATGTTATCAATACCTAACCATTTCAAAATTCAGTTTTCATATGTAATACTTGTTTACTTGCATAGCTGGGGAACTGCTTGTTGGAAATAAACATTTTCAAAGAATTAGACTAAGATGAAGTGCATGTAACACATTTGAATTTTTAAATGACTGAGAACTGGCATTAAGTGGCTTGCAATTGTTAGACTCTTTTTGATGGATCTGTGATTCTTTATTTAAAATGATAGAAAACAAATGTTCTGATTGGGATTCTGGTAGAGCTAGTGTGCTCAGTTTGTTCTTTTCTTTTGTCCTTTGGCATAATTTTGAAAGTAAAAAAATTAGAAAGTATGGTTAAGAAATAATAATTTTAAATTGGAACCACTTGATTGTCTCCTGTTTTATGATTGTGATTATGTAGATAGGATGACCCCCAGAAATTGTGAGGTAATAAATGTTAGTGCTTTGAAGTTACCAAGTTTTCAGGTAGCTTGTTATATAACACTTGGTAGTGAATGTGGTGCTGATGCAATTGAGGCTGTACTCGTGGTTGACGGGAACATTTCTGATGATTTTGGGACTCGATTTTAGAGAGTGTAACAAAACCATCTGTGTTAACAGCCTTCTTTCTAAGATGTTTAAAAGAAAATACTAAATATTCTGTTTTCTCTCTCTGCCGCCACCATTTCCTAAAAATAACCTTTGAAAAGGAGCATTTTCCATGTTGTCCGCTGTGCTTTTCCAAGAGTTCTGACTTTCTCTTATTCTGGTCAGTTCCAAAGCACTGTCCTGAGGATTATTTTGACCTTTCTTGAGGGTCAGTCATGGTGGATTATCTTCCAAGCGTGCTGTACAGAGAGTATAAGATGAGGCCAGAATCTTGGATAACAGTTTAAAAACTAAATTGCTCTGTGTGTGTGTGTGTGTGTGTGTGTGTGTTTCTTAGTTGCCCTACTCCGAGGACTGTACTAGTGTACTATATATTACATATGTGTGTGTGTTTATATATGTATACACACATGCATGCATGGCATTAACAGTGTGTAGGCTTATCAAGAGCTATTCTTAGTGGATAGACATTGGCAACACATAAACCGATCTTTTCCTGTATATAAGCATTCCCAGTGGGCAGTACTTACCTGAGGTTTAAACCAGGTGCCAGGTCAGAGTATTACTCTGTGGAGAACCACATATCCTAACAATCTATGATGAGGGATGTGTAGAGAAGGGGAATAATGTCAGAGTAGTGGAGAGGGACTTGCTATATTTCTGGTTTCCAAAAAAAGCCGTAGGTATATCGGCTTTAGTGGTTAGTTGCTTGTTCATGTCCGACTCTGCGACCCCATGGACTGTAGCCCACCAGGCTATTCTGTCCATAGAATTCTCCAGGCAAGGAAGACTGGAGAAGGGCTTCCATTCCCTTCTCCAGGCTATCTTCCCAACCCAAATGATCAAACCCAGGTCTCCTGCATTCTAAGCAGATTATTTAGCATCTGAGCCACCAGGGAAGCCCATATCTACCTTATGTATATTTTACACTTTTAAGATTATAAGATACTCCGTTTGTTTTAGTCTTTTTCCCTCCTTGCTGACCGAATCAAATATTTGCATTAATTTTTCTAGTGAAGCTGGAGAGCTGCTGGTTTATAGAGGTATGGATTTCTGTTTTTAAAGATGGCTATAATTCAGCTTTTTTGTATTTTCATTGCATTGGAAGGAGAGCACAGTTACTGCACGGTTCTCATGTTTGGTAACAAGGCTTTCCTTGTCTGTGTTGTGCCCAGACCCATGTTTAGGGCCCTAAAAAAACTGCTAAACTCTCTGGTCCGTACTGGCATGAGCACCTTGGGAATGACAGTAGTAAGACCAAAAGCTTTCACCAGTGGACAGCTGAACTGTTCTTATTGTTCCTCTCTGCTGGGTTTTTGTCCCCCCCCCCACTCCCCCACCCCCGGGCTTTTCTGAGATTCACAGATTTTATGATCATCTCGTTACAACTTACACATCAGTCTTTTGAAGTTAACTTCTTCCTTGTTTTCATGGTATAGATGGAGATGCTCTCATCTTTCTGAAAACAACAGGATTCTTGCCCAGGCCTGGTGGTGTTCAGAGTGTATCCTAGAATGCTCTGACTCTTTGGAGTCTTAGAGAATTCGACTTCCTTTATTTTGCTTTTCTATTTACAACTTCAAAACTCAGTTTGAAATAGCTTTAAGAAGTTCATGTTAAAGTAGACCTGAGAGTTCTGTAATGTTTTACTCAAGGAACTACAGTAATTATGACAGGCGAGACCTTTTAAAAGTAAAGAACATACATAATTATAATAATTTCTTTTATTTCTCATGTTCCTGGTTTGAATAGTGCTTCAAGCCTTACAGAGGGATCTTGCTGAGGTTAAAAGCCTCAGGTTGTTTCAACAGTGTCTGGCAGGGGGTTCCTAGAGAACCTGGGGTGAAATTGACAAGTATTAAACCAAAGACGCTTACTGGGCTTCCCTGGTGGCTCAGAGGTTAAAGCATCTGCCTGCAATGTGGGAGACCTGCATTCAATCCCTGGGTCGGGAAGATCCCCCTGGAGAAGGAAATGGCAACCCACTCCAGTATTCTTGCCTGGAGAATCCTGTGGACGGAGGAGCCTGGTGGGCTACAGTCCACGGGGTTGCAAAGAGTCGGACACGACTGAGCCACTTCACTTCACTTCAAACCAAAGAAGCTTAGGGGGAGATACGTGCTGGATCTTCGGGTGTTGTAGAGCCTGGAGTTGGGCTTACTGTGAGTTATAGGTAGGCAAATATCTAAATATCCCTGTGGGCTCACCTGGGTTTCCACCTCTTTCTGCTCCTAGAAGAACTTACAAATTTCCTTTCCTCCTGTAACTGTTTCCTTGGTTGCTTCAATATCTGCTGGTGGAGGTTCTAGTGACCACAGTCTCTCTACTTCCACAGAACTTGAAGATCAAGAAGTTTTAAATTGTGGAAATTCCATTCCTTGACAGTCTAACGGAGAGGACTAAACACTTTCGCTGAGGGTGTAGGTTCAATCCCTGGTCAGGGAACTAAGATCCTGCAAGCTACGTTGTGTACTGCCCCCACCCCAACCCCAAAATACCTAGAAGAGTTTTTAAATTGAAAAATACATACAAAATTTACCATTTAAACAATTTAAAATTGTGCAGTTCAGGGCTTAGTTCATTTATGGTGTGGTACAGCCAGCACCATTATCTAGTTCCAGAACTTTTTCATCACCACAAATGGAAACTCCATACCCATTAAGCATTCATTCTTCATTTCCTACTCCCCCCAGCTCCTGCCAGCCACTGACTTACTTGTCAAGAATTGTTGAAGGTAATTGAAAATTAAAAACACTTACCTTTTTAAGCTACAGCATAAGAACTAGCCCAAAGAACAAATCTGAAGTGAATCCCACAGTGTAACCCACAATTTCAGTTTTCTTTTTACCATCCTTCTTGTGCCACCCCAGTCTCAGTGCTAAAAATTTTGGGATGTGTCTTTCACACTGTTTTTTTTTTTTTTTTTAAATAGCCTGCACACACATGTATTCACATATCTTTGATTCATTTCCTTATTGCTTATGAATATGGGATTGTAGTATACACATCTCTCTGTAACTAGCTTTATATAGATAGATAGATACACACACACGCACACACACACACACACATATATATATATATATATATATATATATAGGGGCTTCCCTGGTGGTTCAGACGGTAAAGAATCAGCCAGCAATGTGGGAGACCTGGCTTCGATCCCTGGGTTTGGAAGGTCCCCTGGAAGAAGGCATGGCAACCCACTCCAGTTTTCTTGCCTGGAGCATGCCCATGGATAGAGGAGCCTGGCAGGCCGCAGTCCATGGGGTCGCAAAGAATCAGACACAACTGAGTGACTAAGCACAGCAGCATATATATATTATGAACATCTCTCCAGTTTGCTGCAAGCAGCTTTAACTCATTCACTTTGCAGCTCTGTAATATTTCATAGTTTGGATCGTCCATAAATTACTCAACCATGCTGCTCTTCATGGCCTTTTGAAGATTCAGTAATTAATTCAAAGAAAGTCTTGTGAGAAGGGCTGGGCAATTGCAATTAGCCCTTTTTGTATATAAGGACACTAAACCTCAGAGAGAGATTAAATTATTTATCTTAAGTCACAGACATATTACTGCTCTATGACGTGATTACTCAAAGTAAGGTCTTAAGAATCTAATTCCAGTGAGTTTTCTCCATTACTGCATGCTGTTCCTTTATTTTTTGAAGATCATGCCCCTTTTCCATTGGACATTTATTTTCTGGTGAATTCCCATCCTACTCTCCTATTCTTCTGTGTGTCTAATCTTTCTTCTTTCCTCTATCTGCATAGCCTTCGTCATTTAGTATTTAGCAGTTCTGCAGTTGAAGTGCAAAGTACCTTATTACTCCAGAAATGCTATATTGTAACATCTTACTTAGAAATAAAATTAAAAGACTCTTTAAATGTTCCTTAAGGAATGTTATAGAATTGAAGGAAATAGACCCAGAGACCTTATGTGACTTTCAGTTCATGCAGCTCTTCAGTGACCAAGGCAAGACTTGAACTCAGTCCTCCTGAAATCATATCTCATCATGGATATCAGATAAGCATCTCCCACGCCAGTTCCATGGACTGGAGCACCACATAAGAAAAGTTGAGACTTTGATCAATTAATGATGCCTGCCATGAAACAGGGGAGCCTGGTAGGCTGCCGTCTATGGGGTCGCACAGAGTCGGACAGGACTGAAGCGACTTGGCAGCAGCAGCAGCAGCCATGAATGGGAGAGGAGGCGACCAGCTGTGGTAGACATGCCATACACTGTGCCCCAGCATGCCACACTGACAAGGGTGATTCTTAAGTATGGCTTGAGAATTGAGAACACTTATTACATGTCAAGGGTTGCAGGAGTCAGCTTGGGAGACCAATCACCAAGTCAAGTTGAGGTCTTATTCCTTACATGGATTTTGGACCAGTTGGCCAACATGTGCTTTAGTGTGTGTGTTTTCTTTTTTTAAATGAGTATTTGAATTATAAATTGCTCACGGGTGTTGTTATCGTATCTTTATACTAGTCTTGACAAGAGTAAGGTAATTCCTAGTATATTAACCACTATTAATTACTATATTGCTGTTGAATGTTGAATTTGTGAAATTGGCTTTTTTATTTTCTGTTCTGCCATCATATATGGCTTTCTTTTGACTTTGGAAGAAAGGATGTACTGGTTTTAATTAAACCCGGGTGTCTAAGCATCAGTGCTATGGGTATTGGGCCTGGGTAATTCTCCCCTGTGAGGGGGTGTCCTGTGCAGTGAAGGATACTTTACCAGCATCCTCAGCTTTTACCTACTAGAAGCCGGTATCCCTGCACCTCAGTCTTAACAACTGTGAGTATCTCCAGACACTGACAGATTCCTCCTGGAAAAAGATCCCCCTGTATGATAGCCACGGAGTTAAACTGATTCATGCTTGAAATGGGTTGTAATACATTTTTTAAAAGGTTAGTTTCTCTGTAGCCCATTTGTATTTCGGGTGTTGGAAGTGACAGGAAAGAAGGAAGGAAAATAAAGACTCATTATCTTGAAAAAGACAGTAGGACGCTTTGCTTCCCTGTGGAAAGAAACAGGAAATCTTCAAATACAGAAGCTCGTTTTGTAACAATAGGTGGCACACTACCACCAAAAGCTACTGCAGAGCGTTCGTGGGGAAGGTAGTTGAATGAGTAAACATATTTCAGTCCATTTTTATTAGTATCACCAACTCCTTTTATTTCTTTCCAAAGGATATGCAACTTTAGCAGTGCTTCTGCAGCTGAATTTATTCTTGGACATGAATACAGATTGGCCACTGAGTGGGGAAAAAAACAACCTGTAATAATATAGTCTTTATAATAAAAAGATTGTATCATCATGGTAGTAAACCAAATTAGCTTTGATATGTCAGGCGTTTTCTCAGTGTGGTATAGAAAAAGACATTTTTTGGTCTTCCCTATGAGATTAGGTATTTTGTCCAATTTTTGAAACAGATAAATGAAGTTTTACTCACTTGTAGCACTTTTAGTTAAGAAGCTCACTAATATAATACATGGCTTCTGTTGAAAGCATGTCATGAGATGCCAGTTGGGGTTAACTTGAGTTGTGGCAGCCTAATGCCTCTTTTATACTAGTAAAATAGCCTTAACTTTTAATTATGATGCTGTTGTGCGTAATTGGATCCGACTGTAAATTCAATTTTAAAGATAATAACCGTGGTACATACATTTTGCATGATAGACTAGCTCATTACACACTTCCTTTTAATAAACTGTCCACTAATAAATTTAAGAATAAAGACTATTCCTGGTTTAGCAAACATGACTTTTATTGTTTTGTATATGCAGGCCATGATGAGAAAATAAGAAAGTAGAGACAAAAAATTTCCTGAAGTAATACTGAAATTTTTATGGTTGTGTCTTATGACTTGCTTAAGGACTGGTTTTTAAAAAACTTGAAGTGGAAGAGGTTAATCTAATGGAGACTCAGAAAGAGCAATAGCTTTCTTTTGCATAATAATTAAGTATATTTTAACATGAACCTCATAGCTCCTGGGATCTTAGTTCTCTGGGCCCTAAGCAGTGAAAGTGTTGAACCCTAACCACTGGATGGGCAGGGAATTCACAGTATTAACGTTTTGAATATTTAAAGATGCTTGGGAATTGTTGATCATCAGAATTGATCGTTTATTATGCACCCACTATGTGCCAGGCATTAAGGCCTTCGGGGCATTGTCTCACTGTAATCCATATAATAATTTTGTAGGAATGTGGAAGTTGAGACACAGGGAAGATTATTAAATAGCTCCTGTTGCAGTGTTATCTGAATCACAGACCTGAGATTCAAACCAGGTCTGATTTAAAATTACCTTTTATCTTAAATCATGGAATATCACAATAAGGAAAAATCAGAGTCATCATGAAATAAAAATTATACTTCTTCCCATAGCTCTGTCCTGTATACATCTGATGAAAGCAGAGCTTCTTGCTTGAAGCCCTGGTAATGAGTCCATAGTTTTGGTTGCTAGGAGTTTGCTTGTCAACCAATGAAGTGGTCGCTGGTCAAGACTCTTGTTTTGTTTGTTTTTTTAAATAAGGGGAATAAGTTAAGAATGGGAAGCTGGTGAATGGCAGGCACATGGAAATAGTTGTAAGAACTAATGACCTGAACCTAACAACGGCTTACCTTATGTCCTTAGTTTTGATCAATAGAGCACATCATTTGTTAACTAGCATATCATTTTTTAAAAATGTGAACCATTTTTAAAGTCTTTATTGAATTTTTTTGAATATTATTTTGTTTCTACATTTTGGTTTTTTTTGGCTGCAAGATATTTGGGATCCTAGCATCCCAGTCAGGGATCAAACCAGCAGCCCTTGCATTGGAAGGCAAAGTCTCAATCACTGGGTCACCAGGAAAGTCCCACATTTCCTTTTAAAATTTAATAAACTCTGGAAAGACACTGAGGTTTTCTAATTTGTACATCTGTCCATAAAATCATGCATGATTGCTTTGTCATGTTACTAAAGACGGTGAGATAATAGAGGAGGAAACATTCTATGCTTGTTTCTGAATGAAAAGTTGTGCCTCAAGGTAAGGATGCGAAATTGAAATCGTTTATGTGAGTGATGTCAACTCATAATGAGTTGATAGGAGTGTTAGACTGAGAAGGAAATCCTTTTCTTAAATTTTAACATGTCCCCCAGTCATCATATTTTATTTTGCTGACAGTTCCTCTTGTCCTTTTCTGCTGCCATAGACTCTTAGATGATTCCTTCTTTGCCTTTAGCAAAGCGGGGGGAAGGCTTTTTTTCCCCTTCTAGGATATAGAGGTACAGCTGATGTTTTTAGATAAAAAATTTTGAGGTAACTGATACTTCATGTATAGTTGTCTTTCTAGTTTCTTGCATTGGTGACATTTTGCAGAATTAATATGTAATTGTACACCCAGGACATGGACATTGATAACGATCCACCTGTCATTAGTGATAAGATTGTCTTGTATTCATTTGTGTGTGTGTGTGTGCATGTGTGTGCACAACGTGCATTAATGTGTGTGCATATTAAAGTCCTACATGATTTTATCACCTTTGTATGTTTATGTATCCACCACCTCAGTCAACAGTTCCAAGCCCACAAGGATCCCCGGTGTTGCCCTTTAATACCCACACCTGCCTTCTTCCTAGTCTCCAATCCCTATCCACCTTTAATACAGCTCCATTTCTAAAGTTTTGAACATTTTCAAAATGTTATATGAATAGATTCATACAATAAATCACCTTTTGTTTGGTATTGGCTTTTTCTACTTCAGCTTGACTTTGTAGTGAATCACCCCAATTGCCATGTATCAATAAGTGGTTTCTTCTTATTGCCAACTGAAAAAAATATGGACTGCTATTTTATTTTTTTAATATAAATTTATTTATTTTAATTGGAGGCTAGTTACTTTACAATATTGTATTGGTTTTGCCATACATCAACATGAATCCGCCACGGGTGTACGCACGTTCCCCATCCTGAACCCCCCCTCCCACCTCCCTCCCCGTACCATCCCTCTGGGTCATCCCAGTACACCAGCCCTGAGCATCCTGTATCATGCATCGAACCTGGACTGGCAATTCGTTTCACGTCCTTTAGAAAACCAGCTTTTATTATGATAGTTTCGGTGACACAAGGTGTCAAAGAGATTGTCTGCTATAATTGTCATTCTCCAGAGTTTCCACTGAGCAGCTTTTATTTAGCCCCCCAAATTGGCACAGACATCGCTCTTCAAAGCTTTTGTCAAACTGGGGGCCCACAGACAAAACCCTGAGAAGACGTTGATCAAAGAGACAGTCCTTGAGGGCAGAAGATGCTGTCTGCCTTTGACTTTCTCGCCATGGTGCTTTTCCTGGAGTCTTGTCCTTTGTCTTGAAAGCTTTGGAGAAATGCTCCACATAAAAGAAAACGATGCAGGGCCAACAAAGAGGCTTGCCTTTGTTGTTGTTTATGTGGAAAGTATTGTTTCCTGCTATTGGCAAAGTAATTTTCATCTCTAGGTGAGCCCAGGTCAGTTGCAGTGATTTTTTACAAGCCTTAAAAGAAGGCATAGACTGGTGTTAATTAGAGGTGGAAGAGGAGAGGAGAATATGTGGCCAGAAACTCCATCACCTTGGCGTTCCTCCTGGAGATTGGGGCACTCCTCGGCAGCCCTGGCAGTCAGTGCATGCCAATGCTGGTGGGTTTTATCACATTATTTAGGTTTCTGCCATGTATCCTCATGATTGGAATGCACTAATGGTTTTGACATCCATTGTCTGCATGTACAGTCGTGTCTGACTCTTGTGACCCCATGGACTGTAGCCTGCCAGGTTCCTCTGTCCATGGAATTTTCCAGGCAAGAATACTAGAGTGGGTTGCAGTTTCCTCCTGCAGGGGATCTTCCCTATCCAGGGATCGAACCCACATCTCTCGCATCTCCTGCCTTGACAGGTTGGATTCTTTACCACTGAGCCACCTGGGAGACCCAGATCCATTATGTGTTGTCAGATTAGATTGGAAGAATCTTCTAGGGGAAGAATTAAGATAAGACGTAAGCAGAGGCTGACGGGGTTTTTATACTTTGTATTATCATAAAATAAATGTCATGAAAACTTTTTTACATTGTCACCTAGAAGAACAGTCTTTCTTGAACTTTGGCTAAGGAACCGTAATTAGTATTAAAAGATCATTGGTAATAATGTGAGTGTTTCCCAGACTCTTATTTGTTTGTTGGTTTATTCATTCATTCATTGACTTTTGGCCACTGCGCTGCTTGCAGAATTGTAGTTCTCCGACCAGGAATTGAAACTGGGTCCATGGCAGCGAAAGCGCCAAGTCCTCCCCACTGTACCGCCAAGGAATTCCCTCACAGAGTTTTGAAAGAATGGCAGGATACAGTTGCATTTTGCTCATTAAAACCTGTTGCAAAGCATTTCCCTCCTGTTGGCTTAGTTTTTATCTGCCATCAGGCCAATTTGTATTTTAGGAAATACTCCAGGTATCTTATCGGAGAGTTTTAATTCCCCCTGATTATGTGATCCATATGTGATCCTGCTAAGTCATTTCAGTGGTGTCCGACTCCGTGCGACCCCATAGACGGCAGCCCACCAGGCTCTCCCATTCCTGGGATTCTCCAGGCAAGAACACTGGAGTGGGTTGCCATTTCCTTCTCCAATGCATGAAAGTGAAAAGTGAAAGGGAAGTCGCTCAGTCGTGTCCGACTCTTCGCGACCCCATGGACTGCCGCCCACCAGGCTCCTCCGTCCATGGGATTTTCCAAGCAAGAGTACTGGAGTGGGGTGCCATTGCCTTCTCCATGTGATCCTATATGGCATTTAACCTGTTGAAATCTTATTTGCCTCAAGTGTAAAATAAAGGATTAGGTTTCACTGGGTGACCCCTGAACTCCTCTTCAGTTCTAGCAGTGAAAGTAAATCTGTGGGTATAAAGTAGAAGACCTACTGGCCTTCTCTGCATTGAAGGTGATGAGACGATATGGTTGCCTGAAGTTCTCTGTGGAAACCCAGGAAGTGCCCCCGAGCAATGGAGCCAGTCCCACTGGGTTGCTGGTGCTCAGGTTCAGACTCGGGGTGGACATGTCTGATGAAGAGTTGAGAGTGACCTGCTGCTGTGGCTCCACCTTTCTTCACCCCTCTCCTGCTTCACCTGTGCATCTGCCGTGGTGATGTCATGGAGAGCTTTGAGGTGGTGGGCATGTAGGTGTCCACTATAAAACTACTTCCAGTTTTGTATGTTTGAACATTCTCAAAATAATAGGAAGGGGGGAAAAAACGTAGTGGGAATTCTATTGCTGTAACTTTGGGACCAAAGCAGAGTGTGTATTTAGGCACAGGTCCTAATAACATAGACTTAATTCCTGGCTGTGGCAGGCTCATCAGGGCTCACCTCTGGAGTGACAGGTGTCTCTAGGGCAGGGATGTGTAGTGGGTGAAGAATGTCTCCACTTTCTTTGTGTCTTTTCTGCCAATCTGCTGTGTAAGGCAGCACATCCCAGCTTCCCATTGTGGGGCTCCAGAACCCCTGTGTTACCTTGAGCAACACGACTGTGGGGTTCCAAGATAGGCCTCTGCTCCTGCTTGCTCTTTTCAAGCCTTGGGGTGAGTTCCCCCTGCCCTGGGATGGGAGGGGTCATCATAAAATTCTGAGCACATCATTTAAACATTTAAAACAAAGGTCAGATTTGTATATATAGTGAACCTTCAATTCAACTGTTTTCCACTTTCACTAGAAGAGAGTTCAGCAATAAGAATATTACCTGGAATGAACCTCACAGGTGCCTTACATATTTAGCAGTACTCATTCATCTATACCAACTCTGAAGAGGTTGCCCAAGGTTATGTGCACGCTGGTTAAGAAAAACAGCGGTAAGATCGAGGTATCTCCGGGTCCCGACCCTAGGTCGTGCTCTCCCCTGAGTTAATGGAACTTTAGACAAATCAGTTAACTTCTTTGCATCCCTCATTCTTCTCTGTTGTAAAGTGGGGAGAATAAAATCACTTACCATGGGGGATTTTTATGAGAACAAAACCAAACAGCCCTGCTTGTGGCACCTGTCATTGATAAGGATCAGTGAATGTTAGCTAGGGTGGTGGAATTCTTCCTGCCACATAATTACAGCCTATTCTTTCATCTTACTCCTTCATTTATTCACCTAGGACTTCAATTCAGTAGCCCAGAAGACAGAAGTGTTCCAGTGTCTCATAGCACTGTTGGGACTTTGCCTTGTGATATTGATCTCTAAAGATGTCCATCTTTGTCTGTTGATCAGTCAGTGGATCATGCTCCCCCTGACACCTGACTGCCAGGAGTGGAGACCCTCAGTCTTTTAATGCCGCTTAATTGTAAGCAAATCAGTTACACTGAGCATCTCGGGGATTCAGGGGGAATTAAGGCAAATCCCAGGGGGATTAGGGAACCAGAGTCATTTGCTTGTCACTTGATTTTGCTCTAAAAAACTATCCAGTTTAACTTTGTGTAGTGAACTGAGTTTGTTTCAGCTCTTAATTTTTCACCTTGTAGCTGTAATTTTCTGGCTGCCATTGCCCTCTTAAAATCTGGTTCAGCAGTCACCCGGAGTGTTCAATAACCCAAATGTTTTAAGGTTTTCTCTTCAACATCTGTGCTCTGCAAATTGAGAGGAAACGACAGATTCGAAGTACACTCTGAAGGAGACTCCAGGATCCAGCTCCTTGTAACATGCAGTGTTGGTTTCCTGTTCTTCCTAGACTACTCCCTGATGTTCCTCTCCATGCTATTTCAGTGGTTCTGCAGAAGGTGTCTTGCGAGGTTTCAGTGTCTTGGAAGGGTCGTTTGTGTCAGCTTGCCAGTGTCAAATTGTCATTCCCTAACCCCCCGCCCCCGCCACCCCAGCTCTGTCCGCTCCAATCTACGGGTTCATAGCTGTGTCTAGGTATCCAGAGACCATGGATCATTTTTGCTGATCACTGGGGATGATGATGCTTTTTGTCCAGAAGCAAGCTGGGGAACTGCACCATGTGTATAACCAGTAAATCTGTGGGGTCAAAACCAGTGCAGCTTAGAATGCTGTCATTCAGTGTCCGTTCTCAACCCTGTTATGTCAACGCACCACCACAACAGTGATGGTAAGAAGAAAGCTGCTACCAGTTAGACAGCTACATTGTTCTCATCTTCTCTAAAAGTCACTTGAGGAGAGTACTCTTATTTTTCTCCTTTTCTAGCTGAAAAAACTGAGTGCTAGAGGTCTCAGTCCGAAGCACATACCTAGTGAGTGGTGAAGCCAAGGTGCAAACTCGACCACCTCTGCCTGGCGTCAAGTGGGTACTGACTGTGCGCCATCCCATTACTCTCTGCAGTGGAGTAAGTGGGGCAAGGCTTCTTCCTGCTCCAGATGGCCTCTTACCTGATCATCCTGTGTTGGCCTAGGGCACCCCCCTCCCCCGTGCTGGCCGGGCAGGTGGCAACATGCTGCTTCTACTGCTGCTGCTACTCCATGAGCGAGGCAGACCATGTTTGCCTTCTCATTGACTAAGTTCCCCTACTTTGCTATGTCTGCACCATGTGCCACTGGGGCCAGATCTCTGAGCTGAGCCCATTACCCCAAGGATCAAGTATATCTTCTCTGATGGCCATGTAGCCAGGACAGCCACAGAAGGCCTGGGGTGTTGTACTGGGATTAAAATCGGTGGAGTTAAGTCAGTGCTGATCCAGGCTTCCTTTGCCAGACAGAGGGACTCTGGTTTGTCCATAGGTGTGTGGTCCTAGTGTGATTAGATTGACTAGTTTTCTGTGAGTATGGTTGCAGTGTGTCTACCCTCTGATGCCCTCTTGCAATACCTACCATCTTACTTGGGTTTCTCTTACCTTGAACGCGGGGTATCCCTTCACTGCTGCTCAGCATAGCGCAGCCACTGCTCCTTACCTTGGATGAGGGGTATCTCCTCACCTCCGCCCCTTCTGACCTTGAACATGGAATAGCTCCTCTAGGCCCTCCTGCCCCTGCTCAGCCACCGCTCCTTGGAGGTGGGGTTGCTCCTCCCGGCCGCGGCCCCTGGCCTTGGGCGTGAGGTATGTCCTCTCGGCTGCCGCCCCTGACCTTGGGCGTGGGGTAGGTCCTCCCGGCCACTGCCCCTGGCCTCAGACATGGGGTAGCTCCTCTTGGCCATTCCTGCGCCGTCGCAGCCTGGCACTCTTGGCTGCTGCCCCTGACCTTGGACATGGGGTAACTCCTCGTGGCCGCCTCCCCTCGGGCATGGGGTCCTCCCGGCTTCTGCCCCTGACCTGGGACGTGGGGTAGCTCCTCTCGGCCGCGCTAAGTGCGCCAGTCGCAGCCACCTGCGCTAAATGCGCCGGTCACAGCTGCCTGCACTAAATGCAGTAATAATATATAATATAATATAGGTATAATCTTCAGTCCTTTATGGCTAGTATAATATGGTGACCTCTGATGGGGCTGCTTTATAAATGAACCAGGGGGTTCATCTATCCCTGTTTCCATGTGCAATGAGTAATTCATGCAGCGCCATTCCCATTACATCCAGGAACAGGCTGAATTTGCTCTGTCCACTCTTTAGAAACACTGCCTCCTGTTGCTGTCACCGGCTATTAGTTTATTATTTGACTCTTCCTATTAAACATCTGTACTTCCCTTTCCCCACTCCTGATACATGTGAAGATGCATTCTTCATTTTGCCCCTGGTCATACACACTTTGATTTGCACTTGACTCTGATTGCTTTCCTTAACTCTCATGTCATAGAGGGGCAGAAGGTGGTGTTGGTTTAAGAATTGGAAGGCTTTTGACCCATTCTGTCCAGGCCGGTGAGATTGAGACAGGGGCTGAGGACTAGAAGGAAGAAGGGCAAGCACATCCCCATCTTAGAACACCTGGCTGGAAGTTAGCACAGAGAAGTGAGCGGTGCTCCTTCCTGTAAAAATTACACTTCACAGGGTTTTCCCCTTTTCGGAACTGGATGCTGTTTTATCTTAATGTAGACGCGTGTTTATGGGAAGAGAGACCACAGCAGCACTGGGGCCTAGGTCATAGGAGGCTTGGATCTGGGTCATAGGAGGCTTGTTGGCTGGGTGGAACATCAGCCTCCCAGCCAGGCGTCGTGCTTTGTCAGATTGCCCAGGATTGGGACAGCAACCCTACCAGATGGCCTCCTGGCCCCAGAAGTTCCTTCTGGAACCCATCAGGGTGTTCTTGTCACTGTGATTCTGCGGCAGCAGGCTTGATGGCGCCACCTCAGGGGGCCTGGCATGGCTTCTCCCCGCTGCTGCCCGCAGCCCGCCTCCATGGCCAAGGAGTGGCTGCACTTGGAGACGTACCAGCGGCCCCCATTGAGCTGACTTGGTTGCCTGAAGTAAGAATGGTTAAATGGGTAACTGATGGAAGGAAAGCCAGGGGAGGCATGTACCTGCTGGGTAGCTGGTTCACTGTGAGGAGATGTGTGTATGGAGCAGGCGCTGAAGTGGGTGACCTTTGCAGAACAGGAGCCTGTCCCCTTCTCTTCTGTCCCTCCCTTTTGTTTTATAATAATAATAACTTTCATTCTTCACTGCTTTTTATGAACCATACACTACAGCTCTTTTCATCCATTACTCGTTTGATCTTTTCATGATGCTGATCTTCCTAGTAAAACTAGCGAGTCGGGTCATTTTGGGGAGTGACAGAAGTGGGCCTCGGGTGGGTCTAACTCCCTGACAATTCAAGCCATTACCCTGCAGCTCTTCCCCATCTCGCTGTGATCCCTCTCCCCTCCCTTCCTCAGGGATCTCCCTCGAGCCTTCATCCTAGATCAGGCTGCTGATGGAGCTCATAGAAATATGGGAAACAGCCCTTCTCTTAGTGCATGTGTGTGAGTGCTCAGTTGTGTGTGACTGTTTGTGACCCCATGGACTATAGACCACCAGCTTCCTGTGTCCGTGGAATTTTCTAGGCAAGAATATCGGAGCAGATTGCCTTTTCCTACTCTAGGGGATCTTCTCAATCCAGGGATCTAACCCTCCTGTCTTCCATCTCCTGCATTGGCAGATGGATTCTTTACCACTGTGCCACTTGGGAAGCCCTTCTTTTAAAAAAACTCTGTTAACTTGTCATAGGACAAACACATGCTTCTGACCCTTTGAAGATGAGAGACAGCCCCAGGCTGTGTGGGGTCATAGATGAGCTCCTGCCTGAGCCTGGGGCCTAGAGGTGGGTTATAAAGTTTGAGGCCAGTGGTCTTTCTTCCACTGAGAGTCTGAGCCCTTGCGGCCTTGCTGGACTGAGCACCTTTTCCCCGGCAGTCTTGAGCATGAGATACGGGAGTGGTTGCCTTCTGTGAATGTCCTGTGGATGTGGTTTAACAAGTAGGGTTGGCTAGTACACCCCTGCTTTTAAGATCTCCTGTTCTACTTAAGCTTCCTCCTTCTGCCCTACCCCGAAATCGTCCCTTCCCCAAGGAGAAGAGAGGGTACATGTCTTGAGACCCAGGTTTGTGCCAGGCTCTGGATTGGACATGCAAATTGTTATACAAACTTATACAAACTCTGTGCAGTGAGTCCTGTTCTGTCTTTCTTGATGATGAAAGAACCCCAGGATCAGGGATTGTCAGGTATCTTTTATGTAACTTCTTTGCCCACAGTCCTCCTGGGATTCCTTTCCTTTCTCAGAATTGATTCCACATGCCCTAAGGTTTAGAAGAAAAGGCCTTCTGTGGGCTTACCCCTGGTGGGCTTGCTGATTTTGCTTCTTTCCAGTCACTGCCCCCCAGCCCCCTGCCCCCTGGCTTCCCTGCTATCTTCTTGGCTGGCTGGGCTCCCCCACCCAGGGTCTTGGATTTCAGTGGCCCCTGTTGCTTTCCTCTCCCTCTCCTTTCTCCTCTCCCCACCTTCTAGGCTCTCTCACCTCTCCCTGTTACGTTTTTGCTGTGTGGGTTTGATTCTGAAGGTGTTTTTGGGCAAAGTGAACACATTTGGCATGTAGAATTTCCCTGAGGCTAATTTGTAACAAAATTATTAGTAAAGCTATGGGGCTTTTTCGGTTGTTTGAGTAAGCACAAGTAAGGCAAACGATTCAGGGTTAAGGTCAAATGCTGTTTCTTACAGTTTTCGAAGTTTCTAGGGCCAGGCTTTCTAGATCTCATGTTATTTTGAATTCCTTTGGGCACTGGTCTTTGTACCTGAAATAGCCTCATATTTAATTCAGCAGGCACATTTATAACAAGGTCTTATTTGATGACTTGCTTAGAATTTTTTTAGATTTTAGCAGGATTGTAGAATCGCTGGCTTTGAGGTTGCTTACCTCTAGGAACATTTTTGGTAAATTAAGCCTATTCTCTCTGTGGCTTCCCTGTTTTGCTTACCCTGAGGAGGGTGGAGTTTGGTCCAGTCCCACCACTTCATGGGAAATAGATGGGGAAACAGTGTCAGACTTTATTTTTCTGGGCTCCAAAATCACTACAGATGGCAACTGCAGCCATGAAATTAAAAGACGCTTACTCCTTGGAAGGAAAGTTATGACCAACCTAGATAGCATATTCAAGAGCAGAGACATTACTTTGTCAACAAAAGTTCGTCTAGTCAAGGCTATGGTTTTTCCTGTGGTCATGTATGGATGTGAGAGTTGGACTATAAAGAAAGCTGAGCACCAAAGAATTGATGTTTTGAACTGTGGTGCTGGAGAAGACTCTTGAGAGTCCCTTGGACTGCAAGGAGATCCAACCAGTCCATTCTGAAGGAGATCAGCCCTGGGATTTCTTTGGAAGGAATGATGCTAAAGCTGAAACTCCAGTACTTTGGCCACCTGATGTGAAGAGTTGACTCATTGGAAAAGACTCTGATGCTGGGAGGGATTGGGGGCAGGAGGAGAAGGGGATGACAGAGGATGAGATGGCTGGATGGCATCACTGACTCAATGGACATGAGTCTGGGTAAACTCCGGGAGGTGGTGATGGACAGGGCGGCCTGGTCTGCTGCGATTCATGGGGTCACAAAGAGTCGGACACGACTGAGCGACTGATCTGATCTGATATGATCTGATGGCTTTTTCTTCTGCGGGTTTTATTTTGGTTCTGATGTACCTGTTATTGAGCTCCAGTAATTCCTGGGCTCCAAACTCACTGCAGATGGTGACTGCAGCCATGAAATTAAAAGATGCTTGGTCCTTGGAAGAAAAGCTGTGACCAACCTAGAAAGCATATACAAAAGCAGAGACATTACTTTGCCAACAAAGTCCATCTAGTCAAAGCTATGGTTTTTCAAGTAGTCATGTATGCAGGTGAGAGTTGAATCATAAAGAAAGCTGAGCACCGAAAAACTGATGTTTTTGAACTGCGGTGTTAAGAGAAGACTCTTGAGAGTCCCTTGGACTGCAAGGAGATCCAACCAGTCCATCCTAAAGGAAATCAACCCTGAATATTCATTGGAAGGACTGATGCTGAAGCTGAAGCGCCAATCCTTTGGCTACCTGATGCAAAGAACTGATCATTGGAAAGGACCCTGATGCTGGGAAAGATTGACGGCAGGAAGAGAAGGGGATGACAGAGGACAAGATGGTTGGATGGCATCACCGACTCAATGGACTTGAGTTTGAGCAAACTCCGGGAGATGGTGAAGGACAGGGAAGCCTGGTGTGCTGCAGTCCATGGGCTCACAAAGAGTCAGACGCAACTGAGTGGCTAAACAACAACAAGAACATGCGTGGTATAAAGTGAACTCACTTCCATTGTTCAGCAATGATACGTGTGCTGAGATGCAGGTCACAACCACACGGGTGGATGCAAAGACAGTTCCTGGCCCCTCATGAGGATTCCCTTTGCCTCTTCCTTACCTATAAACACCCCTCTCCCTGAGGGAAGCACTCTTCTCATTTTTGTGGCCATTGATGAGTTTTGCCTGTCTTGATCTTCCTACAAATGGAATCATACCATATGTACTCTGTGTTTCTGGGTCTTCTTTCTTCGTGTCTGTGAGATTTGTCTATGTTGTTACTTACACTTATGTAGTCTGTTGTCTCTTTTCCTTTGTCCTATTTTATTGCATCTTTCTACCACAGTTTACCTATCTGTGCTTCTTGTTGATGGGCACCCGGACTGTTTCCAGTTTATGACTACAATTAATAGATCCGTTGTGAACTTAAGTTTGCTTTGGTGAGTGTCTGTGTATTTATTTCTCTTGATATGTAAATTAGTATCAGTCTTCTCTGATAGGTCAGTTGGTAAAGAATCTGCCTGCAGTGCAGGAGGAGATCCTGGTTCAATTCCTGGGTTGAGAAGATCCGCTAGAGAAGGGATAGGCTACCCACTCCAGTATTCTTGGGCTTCCCTTGGGGCTCAGCTGGTAAAGAATCAGCGGAAATAGCTTTATACAGGTGTGTGCATATTACAGCTTTTACAGTTTAAAACACTTAAATATGTAGTTCTAAAAGTTAAATACAAGTAACTTTAAATGAGGGAGTAGACTAGATGTTGTATATTGTCTTATTTAATTTAAAAAAATTTATAGTTTAAGATCATCCAAGCAATTGTATATGTGAAATACAAAATTCTCGGCATTGTCCTTTATACCATTTTAGGAAAAAAGTGTCTATATATGCTATTGTATAAATACCATTGTTTTCTTGACTTTTGTTGGAAATACCTGTTAATAGTTTTAATATACAATATACTTCACTGACTCTGAGTTTTCCATTGTTAAGTGGGAAAAATGATTCTTACTTCTCAGTTCTGTGACAGTGCTGCGCAAACTGTAAAGTTCTTTTGAAATGTTAGGTAAAATAGAACTGTAAACATTAACAATAACCCGGTTGTGTGTGCCTTACATTGTGAAATCAGTTAAGTCACTTACAATAAGATCCTTTAATGAATGACTATGAAATTCATTTTAAAACATTGCTGTTTAGAAATCAGCAGTGAAATAGAGTTACAGATGAAGTTCAAAGCAGAGATTTTAGGAAAAGAAGGGAATAGTTTGTTCAGATTGTCAGTCTCTCTGTACTTCAGTTTCCTGGCTTCTAGAATGGAGGGTCATTAAGTAGAGCATCTTGAAGGTCCCTTCAGATAGCCCTGAAGGGCAGTTTCTTCCTGCTTTCTTTTGTTGTTAAAAAGCATAAAATTGCTGACTCTCCACTGGGTACTTGATTCTAATAGGGAAAATATCATCCTCTGGGCCCAGTTGGATGATGGGATGGATCATTTGACAGAATCTGTAGTGACTTCCATGAAATGAAGAAAGTTTGACATGCTTAAAAAATATTTACTCTGTCTCTCTTGCCAGGACTGAGCTGTCATGTTCGGATCTGTTGGGTTCCAGCTAAGTTACCTTAAAA
Source organism: Bos indicus x Bos taurus (assembly GCF_003369695.1). NCBI lineage: Eukaryota > Metazoa > Chordata > Mammalia > Artiodactyla > Bovidae > Bos > Bos indicus x Bos taurus. Next base: position 21,315,829 of record NC_040097.1, read on the forward strand.
GTGACAGGTTTGCACGGGGGAAAAGGGGAGAGACCTGTTTCTCTCTGATTTTACGTGTTAGAATTCATCTTGTGTCCCGCTAACCGATCGATTCTAGGGTAGGAGTCGTGGTCATCAGGGCAGTCAGTTCTGGGAATCACCGAGGCCTTTTAGAATCGCAGCTCCCAAGCAACACCGCCGGCTTGCGGTCCATTTTGAAGGAGATAAATGACTCTCTCTTTCTTTCCTTTCTGTGTCTCAGCACAGCTGTTTAACTTTAAAGGCCACAGGCATTCAGATTTCAGGGATCTGTATTTTATACCTGAGTGTTTTCGCCCAGCATTTCTAATGCCCAGCTCAAAGCTCTCGACAGCTGAAAATACCGCCTCACTCTGTGTAACCAGTAAGCAGACAGCAAATTCTTGGATCACAGAGCTTTCTCCATATATTTCATTTACTGTTGGAACCTCAGTAAGATAAACACTGGTCAAAAGGTCTGGCTATGGAGTAGATGGGGCCAAAGAACTATTTCCTGTGGAAGTGACGTGCACTTGTAGTAAGTACAGCCTCTGTAGTGCGGTGGGTGTTGAAATGCGGTGTTGTTGATTTGGGAGTTAGGATGAATTGCTTTTGTAGTGTTTGGCTCCGTGACTTGCTGGCCTTATGATCTTGGACAAATTACTTATTCATTGTGAGCCCCGATGTCTCCATCTAAAAAATGACATCACACTTAGTTTTGAGGCTGGTTTGGTGATTGTATCAGTGCTTGGCTGGTCTGGCCCTTCCTTAGTACTCACTTAGCATATGGCACAATCATCCATGAGGTGTATCACAGTATATGTGTGGTGGTGGTAATTCAGTTGTTAGATCTTGTCTGACTCTTTGGGACCTCTTGGACAGTAGCCTGCCAAGCTCCTCGGTCCATGGGATTTCTGAGGCAAGAATAATGGACTGGGTAGCATTCCCTTCTCCAGGGAAGGCCCCGTATATATGTGAAAGGTCACAACAGTTTTTTCTCAGTGACTGGGCCAGGGTGTATGTGAGCCTTCTGCACATTGAGACTGTGTGTTCCAGAGGAATCCAAATGTCATGGCGGAAACAGAATACCCAACTCGGTAAAACAGCTATGTTTGGAAAGAAAGAGCTTTTCCTTGAAATTATGTTTCTTGTTTGCAGTTGCATCTTTAGAAAATCTGAGGAATGTGTTTTGAATCAGAACCATCCATCTCTGGGATGACGAAGAGTTAAAGAGTGAAGTAATTGTGTTGCCAAATGTGACTTGGGTTTTCTTCCCCTTTCAGAAGAGGCATTGGCTGGGAGTAAATGGATTCCACCATTTGGGGAAGTTCTTCACTCAAGTTGAAGACTTCTTTGCTTTTTGATCAAATAATTCCATTTGTAGCTGAGAAAAACTCTTGATACAAGTAGCCTGGGTGACATGTCAAATACTCATCACAGCACAATTTGTGATGCAGAAAACTGGCTACAACCTCAATGACTTTCACCATGCAACTGGAAAATTCATGTGTTACATTCATACCTTGGGGGACCAGGCAGCTGCTGAAATGAGTAAATAAGACGCATAGGTCAACATGAATAAACTTTTAGCGTTACCTGTAATATTTCATTTCTTTAATGTTAAAACAGATCTAAAGCAAATACTGTGGAGGAGGAAGTGGCAACCCAGTCCAGTATTCTTGCCTGGGAAGTCCCATGAACAGAGGAACCTGGCAAGTTATAGTCCATGGGGGTCCACAGAGTTGGACACGACTTAACAACTAAACAACAAAACATCAAAAGTAAATATACTGAAACATTGAGTCCTGTTAAATAAATAGTGGTAGCAATATGGCCCTCAGTTATATATTTTTTCTGAACATTAGAAACATTTTTCAATTTTAGGTAGCTGGTAGAAAAAGAAAAGTACTGTAGAATGGCTTATGGGTTGCATTTGGCATTTATTTTGTGTTATAAAATATTATTTCCTCCAGGAAAGTAAATTGGTAATGTGTGGTATAGTGATGAATGTGGGTGTATGTTTATGGGAGCGCCGAAGGAAGGTAGGTTTTTCCACTTCATTTCTCTTACTTATCAGGAAAGACGTTTTTACCGATTAGCTCTCTAACGTGACTGAGAATGAGGGACATTTCCGAAGGCAGTGTAGATGAGCAGCTAAGTGATCAGGCCGCTGAGTCAGCTTTTCTGGGTTCTCGTCCCACCCCTCCTGACTGCGCGGTAAGAGGAGAGCGCCCCAGGCATCGTCTGCTCTGCTGCCTCTCTGTCAAACAGTGTCCAGGAGAGCAGTAGGTCATGAATGGGATTCTTTCTGTTGATTCAAATCCTAGACAGCGTTTGACACCGTAGAAATGTCAGCTGTTTCTGTTACTATGGTTTTTGGTGGGAAAAGGCCCTCTGAAGCCAGTTGTAGACCCTTGCAATGAAAGCTGTGGATCAGACCGTCCCCGCCACAGGAATGCAGAACACAGCGAGTCTACGCGTTTTTCTCTGTCATCTGCTCATCTTGGCAGCTCAGGCGCTCCCCGGACAGTGTCATCAACAAGGGCCGTCCCCCATTTTCTCTCTGTTTCAGGCCTTGAGATGTGGGCTTGGCCTGGCAGCCTATGCTGTTTTCTCTCCACCAACTTTGGGAAGCTTATCTCCTCAAGTTTGACTGGGTCTCATCACAAGTTTTTCTTCCCAGGATTTTATCTGCCTTATACAGATTGGTTTTCAGTGTTCCTGATGGGTTCTGTATTTACTATTATCTCTAGGCTAATTTCACATTTATAGGGACTTCCGGGATGGGGGTGCTTTTTGGGTCAGAGAGGTAAATTGTCTTCCTTTTCACTTAAATATCCACAATACTTTTTCTCCCTTTCCCTTTTTTCCCTACCCTTTTCTTTGACTATCCCAAGACTTTAAGAGGTATAGGAATCAATGGGAATAAAAAAAATCGTTGCCTTTAGAAATTCTCCTTCCTCTTTTCCTTCTGACACATGGCTTTATCTAAAGAAGGGAGATTCACTGTGGATAAAGATCTCACAAAATCCTTGCTCTGGCTTTTGATCCCTCTTCAGATTTTCTTCCTCTCTTTTCAGTGTGTAGAAATCCTATGCCAAAGCACAAGACCTGCTTAGAATATGGAGTGTTTGTAGAGGCTGCAGCCATCTTTCTCGGCATCCCGTTTCAGCAACTGACACTTGAAGAAGTGGTTCCTATTGATACCACGCAGGGAAGCCTTTCAGAAGGCCTCTGGGATTGCCTGGGGATGGTGTCAGGAGTACATGAGTGCCATCTGTGAGGCAAAAGGCTTTGAGAGAGAGAGGATCCTCATTTAAAAGAATCATAATGTTTTTAATGATAACTACACCATCTACTTGGTTAATCAGTAAATGTCTATCTCTGTAAATGAGGGGAACTGGGAAGTGTTCCAAAGGAAGGTTACCTAGTGTCTCGAAAGAAGTGTTTGCTCTGTATTTGTGTTTTGGTGTTTGGATAGCTAGTGATCCAGACATCTATCAGATGGAGGGTTCCCTGCTTGGAGGTGTGCCTCAGTGATACGCACACGTTTCATAGACTGGCTTCAAGCCTTTGCTAAGGGGCTTTCTGTTCTTAAGAGTGCCATCATTCCTTCCTAGGGATGTAACTGGAGAACAAATCTTGCAGAGATGGTTGACTTTTTTCCCACTCCCTCCATGTGCCTAAAATCAGGGTGAAGTAGGGCCAGATGCCCCCTTGATACAAAGAACCAACCCAATGTGAGGGACATGAGTGGTGATGGGGAAACTTTACAACTGAAATTCACTTCCTACTTTTTTGAAGTCTTAGCCATGATTCACTAAAAGCAATTTCTCTCTCTCTCAAAAAAGAAAAAAGAGCATTACAAGTAATGCTAATAAATGTGAGCATTCAATACCCAATATCAATGAAAGATTCTCTTACAATTAGAAACAGTAATCAGGAAGGCTATAGTATTAATTCTATGGTATTCTTGCCAAAAATGCATAATGTCACTCCAGTCCTGGGATGCTGTCAGATACCGCAGACTGAGGGACGTGCTGTGGATCAGGATTCTTCCGCTGAGATGGTGAGAGATCAGGGAAGATGGAGAAACCGTTAGAGACGGGAGGAGACTCAGGAGGAATTGCTGAATGCAATATGGGATTCTAGAACTAGAAAAGATATGAATGAAAACCTGGAACATTTCATGTAAGGTCTGTCTTTCAGTTCATTGTGTCTTGCCAATGTTAATTTTCTGGTTTTGATCATTGGAATGTGGTTATATAAGATGACATTTGGGGAAGCTGAGTGAGGGAAATGATACTATTTTTGCAACTTTTCTATAGTTCTAAAATCTGTTCAGTGTAAATTGGTTGCTTTCAAAAGCAGTAATTATTGTCTAGAGTGAAACAAGTTAAATAGTTTGTTGTTTGCTCATCCAAATATAGTTTAAATACCATTTCATATAAATAGTTCAAAAATGTGTTAGTTTTATGAATTATAAAACCATGGAAGTATCAGTTGCAAATATTAAATGGCATTAAAAAAATTTTTTTACAGTGGGGTACATTAGGAAACTTTTTGTGTTTAGTACTTGGAATGTAAAAAAATTATAGAAGTAGCAGGCTTACTGTGAAAAATTAAATAATGAAAAGTAGAAACAAGTGTTCTTAATTCCTTTTTCCACTCTGCCTTACTTACAGCTCACACCTCCCTTTGTTAAAAGTGAGGTACAAATTCAGGATTTCAAGTTCACCAGTGTCCATCTAGGTAGTGTGTATGAGACAGAATGTGATCACATTGTCAAAGCCTTTCTATAACTCACCTTCCTCTTCTCCCACCTAACAGTAATTCATGGCTTTCTTCAATACCCATATTTCTACCTTATGTCATTTATTTTCTGTCAAGTATTACTTCTTTTGCATCTTTTATAATGATGTGTTTTGTTCAGTTGGTAAGTCATGTCCAACTCTTTGAGACCCCGTGGACTGTAGCATGCCAGGCTTCCCTATCCTTCACTATCTCCTGGAGTTCCTTCAAACTCATGTTCACTGGGTCAGATTATAATGTGTCTGAATACTTATTTATTGAAATTTCAGCTATCTTCCAGTTATATTCATCAAGTGTTAACATCTCTTCCTTTCTGTGTATTGTAATTTTTTTTAAATTAAGAAAAGTAGCTTTTAATTCAGGCCTGCATTTTTACATCAGAAAGTAAGTCTGGGTCTTTGCCTTGTGCAATCGTTGTATTCCTTTTTTAAACTTCTTTTGTATCTGAAGTTTATCTAAAGTGTAAATTCCTAGACATCAAATGCCTGGGTCCAAATGTAAGAACGTTTTCCATTCAGTCTACCAAGAAGAAAAGGCATATTTAAATTATGTGATTCTTAGCTTTTACGTAATTTTAGTTCAGTGTGGACCCAGAAGCACAGAAGCATGACTTTGTATCTTTATTGCTATTCCCTAAGTATTGAGGTTGAGAATGTTCTGCACCATTGGAGAGGTATTTGACAATGCTAACCTGGCCCTCAGAAGTTAATTTTGTGTTTTTGAACTTTGATACAAATGCTTAGGTCCCCAGTAGGGGGTTAATATGTAAACTGCAGAGAAACCACACAGGTGCCTAATTTTTGTTGTTTTGTAGTTTATCATTAAGCCAGACATGGGGAGGAAACAGCTGACCAAACAGCTTGCAGAAATTTATCATCTTCGAGTGTTTGATAAAAATACACTAAATAATGTTCAGTAGTTGTGTGTAGGCCTTGGTAGTAAAAGCATTAATTGTTCAATTGCATGTCAGAAACACACTCGGGATGTTAATGTGTTTACATATGGAAACTTCTGATGCAATGGGACGGAGACAATGAAAATAATGGCAGTTAGGAGAGAGTGTAAAATGAATGCTACTTGGTAAAAGAAAATACCTCTTCGTTTCCAAAATATTTAAACCTTAAGCAAGCTGTGTGTTTGTGGAATTTATTGGATTAGCAGTGACACCTTTCAACACGAGGGCCTTATTTTGAATATAGAACTCTGGCATAATTACTGAAAGTACAGTAAATGTCCCGCTCATTCTTTCGGTGTAATCTTAACATAATTAGCTCCTTGCACAATAGAGTATTTAATTTGAAACGCTGCCAAGGCTTATTAAGTGAGAGAAGTACTTCCTGAGATCTCTGTTGTTAAATTTGGGTCTTTCTATAGGAGATACTTTGTACCCGAAGTGTCAGGGTATCAGAATTGTTGCCCATATTCTGGCATTTGTCACTAAAACTCACTGAAACACTTAACATTTTCAGTTTTATTGATAGGGCCTTTTATGAATATTGGCGAATTTGCGGCATCTCATGGAAAGAAATTAATTTTGGGAGACCTGACAAGCCTGAGTGATAGATCCCTTTGCCCTGGAGAGCCTTCTTCATTCCGTGACTTGGGTAGTGATGATGAGCCAGTAGAATTTCATTCTTTTTTTCTGCTTTCGGTTCTCTTTAATGGTTCATTGTAGAGTCAGTCATATTATAGGAAATACAATATGCGAACACCAGTTTTCTTTGATTTGCTTGTCTTTTTGTTGTTACTTGACATTTTCCCTGGACTTGTAAAGCACAACAGAATTATCCTACATTTTGAAGTTGGAGTGCAGGAAACTTAGTTGCCTTGTCAGTTTGTAAATGTATCAAGTGACATGCTTTCACCAGTAAAGCCTGTTATTCTATAAGATCACCAACCTGTGTATCAGAATTCCTTGGTCTTTTCAACTACTGCCATATAGTATTAGAAAAAAGTCTAATTAGGGTTATAAAAACTGCAAAGTAGCCAGTGTAGGTTCACCACGAATAAAGCCTGTGGAATTTACCTCATTTCCTATTTTGATAGGAAAGAAAGCAAACTTCTGAAAATTCCTTATGAAAATCATTGGAAAATGTGATATTTACATGGTGATCAAACCATTTGAACCTTGATTAATAAGGGGATTAAAACCTTAAAGGACAGCTTTCTTTGTAGGCTTCTAGGCTGTCTTATCTCTGTGTCTTCAGAATTAGTTCCAACTCAAACACTGGAATAATTTAAAGTCTGATGTGTGAACAGGGGATGTCTGTCATTTTACTTAGGTCTTTAATTGCTTTTTATGATTTCATTGTAGTTTTCAATGCAGTAGTCTTATACTTCAGTAAAATTTATTCTGATAAATTTGATTCTTTTTCCTGTTCTCAATTTCATTTTTGGATTGTTCATTTCCAGGGTATAGTTCATATATTTATCTGGTATGCTTCACTCATTTATTGGCTCTAATCATTTCTGGTGTTTTTCTTTGAAATCATCTATATGTAAGATTGTATCTTCTGTGACTGGAGGTAGTTTTACTTCTTCCTAGATGATCTAGATGACTTTTATTTCTTCTCTTGTATAATGACTTTTATTTCTTCTCTTGTAAAGATGTTTGCTTTCTTTGCCTTGGCTAGAACTTCCGGTACAGCATTGAATAACAGTGGTAGGATTGGCCATCATTGGCTTCCTTAGGTATTTTAAGGTGCATTTTTTTTTTTTTGCTTCCCAGATTGTTTATATAATCTTATATGGTATTTTTATAATTCTTCATGTTAGAATGAAACAAACTCAAAATAATCTATAGTTGAGGATGTAGAAGACTGAACTGGAGGTTGTTTTCACTGTAGCATTCCACCTTTTTCGGACTTGACCTGTTCTGTGTTCATGTAAAAGTTGACCTGGTGATGATTCTGGTGATAGTCTATTTTGAAATGACTAAATGAAATATAATTTTCATTATATTGTACTGTAAAAAAGAGCATCACACTCTCTGGCTTTATTAATAGAATGGTCACATCAGGCATACTAATCAGGATTTAAATATTCATTTAGTCAGCACATGTTTATTGCATACTTACCAAATCCCAGGCATGATTGATATTCCGGAGAAATAGCAGTTCGTAAGAAACTTAGAGTCTATTTGCTGGAGGCAGACTGATTAACAAATTGATAGATATAAAATGTGTTTTGTCTGTTTGTCTCCTCCTCACCCACCACCTTTTCTAGAATTTTTATTTTCAGGTGCATTCCGGAAAGGCCATATGGCATGGTGAGAAGGTATAAGATAATGTATTGTGAGGAAGAGCCAACAGCATCAGAAAATGATTGCCTGCTGTTTAGCCAAGAATCTTGGGATGTGGGTGAGGAGAGAATGAAGTTACATAATAGTGGTTACAAATATTTGTCCTCTGGATGCAGGAACATACTGATTAGCTTTCAGACTGGTGGTCAGTGGGTGGATGTTAGAGTGAGAGAGTTTAGTCTCTTTAAATAAGGAGATATCCACTGGGTCAGTGTCTCTTTGGCTGCAGCCAGTTAGATGGGTAGCCACTGACTGCTTTAGATAGAGCATGCTTTTTCTCCCCCTACAGTTCCTTCCATTCCTTATTGTCTCCTTTTGGCATGTCCCCCTCATTGGTTACCTTCTTGGCATCCTTGTCATGTTGTTTTACAGGGAGATTTTTCTAGCTGTTCAAATGGTCCGTGGGCAGAGTAGGGAGGAATTTAGTGGCAGTAAGAGTAAGAGCCTCTTTTCAAAAGAATATTTTAGTTACCATTTTTCTTGGAAATATAGAGTTGACTAGATTGATTATTTTAGGTGTGGAGTACTTCGCTCAAATACTTACATACAACACCCTTACTCCCCAGTATACGTAAGTGAAGAGAGAATTTTAATCCAGATCTGTATCCTCTTGGCTTTCATTTGCTTAGATAGCTCCCAGTGGGCCTCTTAAGGACCATGGACACAGAAAGTTACTGGTTCTGATAATCCCTGGAGATCTGCATTCCTCTACAGTAGTCTTCCTCAACCTCAGCATTATTGACTGTTGCTGGTGTTGTTCAGTCGCTCAGTCATGTTGGATTCATTGTGACCCCATGAACTGCAGCACACCAGGCTTCCCTGTCCTTCATCATCTCCTGGAGCTTGCTCAAACTCATGTCCATTGAGTCGGTGATGCCTTCCAATCATCTCATCCTCTATTGTCTCCTTCTCCTCCTGCCTTCAATCTTTCCCAGCATCAGGGGCTTTTCTAATGAGTCAGCTCTTTGTATCAGGTGGCCAAAGTATTGGAGCTTCAACTTCAGCATCGGTCCTTCCAATGAATATTCAGGGTTGATTTCCTTTAGGATTGACTGGTTGGATCTCGTTGCAGTCCAAGGGACTCTCAAGGGTCTTCTCCAACATCACAATTCAAAAGCATCAATTCTTCATATTGACGTTTGGGTCCATGTAATTCACTGATTGGGCTTCTCAGGTGGCTCAGTGGTAAAGCATCTGCCTGCCAATGCAGGAGATGTGGGTTTGATCCCTGGGTCAAGAAGATCCCCTGGAGAAGGGCATGACAACCCACTCCAGTATTTTTGCCTGGAAAATTCTATGGACAGAGGAGCCTGGCAGGCTACAGTCCATAATGGACACAACAGAATGACTAAGCATACACAGACACAATTCAGTGATTGGGGTGGAGGCTGTCCTCTGTACTGTAGGATGTTTAGCATCACTGGTGGCCGTCAACCCACTAGGTGCCAGTATTTCTTGCCTCCTCAAGTCATGATAATCCAAATGCTTACAGACATTGCAAGTGTTCCCAGGGGCCAGAGGTGGGTCAGTTCAGATCAGTTCAGTCGCTCAGTCGTGTCTGACTCTTTGTGACCCCATGAATCGCAGTACGCCAGGCCTCCCTGTCCATCACCAACTCCCAGAGGTCACCAAGACTCACGTCCATCGAGTCAGTGATGCCAGAGGTGGGTGGGATGTCAAAATTGGCCCTGGTAGAGAACCACTGGGTCTATATTAGTTTAGTTACGTCTTTTCAGTCTTTAATACCCAGCTGAGGATATTTACTAGTTTTTAGTGATGAAGCATCAACTTTTGTGAAAGGCTGATGGTGGGTTTGATTCCTCTGTGATTTATTTTTAAAATGGATTTTAGTAGTACCTTTCTCACAGGACTCATGAGAGTAAATACAGACAGAGCACATGGTGTAGAACTTGGAAACAGAGAACAAACACTATAATAGATGGTTTTGTTAGTGTGTTTATTTCTCATTTGTGTGTGTAAGCGATTTCTAAACATTCTTGTAACTCCTTTGAAAGAAATGTTAATTTCAGGGTTTTAATCCTTGTTTGTGTTACCCACTCCTATGAAATATATTCTTAAAACTTCTTACCCCCACCCAAGTCAACGTGCAGATAACAACAGGACATATAAAAGAATACTGCTTCCCCCCTGCTGGGAGTAAGGACTTTGTGTGATGGGAAATTCCACATTTGATTGACCCCCAGATACATGGCACTGGTACCGATAATGCCCGTCCTTCTCAATGAAGTACATGCCAAATCTTTCCTTTCCTGAGAACATAAGCTGGGAGCAATTTTCCGAATGGAAAATTTGTTTGGCATTGTGAAACATAATTAAAGAGCATCTGGGTAACTCATAAATTGTGGGTCAGTCAACTGCATGTATTGTTTCTACAGTGCCAGTGACTGGCTGGCTAGAAAGCTCTTTCCCCTGAACTTAATGGCTTGCTTAGATGGATTTGCTTTCTGCAAGGCTAGGTTTGTTAAAATCGCTTTATACCCTTTGGGAGGCCGAAATGTCCTGGAAACTGTCCTGTCCTGATATGATGTACTTTGAAACCACACTAATGCATTTACTGTGGTGTTACTCCTAATTGAGTTAGGTAGATGAGTCATGGATCTTGTATATAGATGTAGGTTTGACTTGATCCAATCTTGGTGACACAGCATGAAGTATAAGGCTTTCAAGCTGTGTGCTACTTGTCTCTTTATTTTTTTTCAAAAGAGTTTAGAAGCCCCACACATTTCCCATGGATGGCAAAGTTCATAAATTGTGGATTCGTGTGCTTCCCTGGTGGTTCAGTGATAAAGGAACCCACCTGCAATTCAAGAGACATGGCAGGAGATGCGGTTTTGATTCCCCTGGGGAATGAAATGGCAGCCTGCTGTGGTATTCTTGTCTGGGAAATCCGATGGACAGCCCTTGGGGTTGCAAAAAAGTCATACATGACTTAGCAACTAAACAATAGTAACAAGCATTGTGTGTCTACATACCTTCCAGCTCGCACTGGTTGACATCTTGGTTTCCAGAGCGTTTCCTCTCTGGATTCACGGTGCTCTGGGTTTCCCTCTGTTGGAATCCCTGTTAGTGTTGTAATGGCCCGTTCACTGGGTGTCTTTCCCATTGTTGTTGGGAATAGTTGTGTTTGCCTGTTTCTGTGTCACACGTGTACGCACAGGAGGTGTTTGCTGATTACAGGAATGACCCAGGCTTCTCTGGCTCTCCCTCCTAAATCTGTTCCAGTGGTTGGCCTCTGGCTTCCATCGCATCTGCTACCATCTCAGGCCTCTGCCTTTGTGGCTGGGCAGCTTCAGGAGATGTTTGATGGTCACCGTAAGGCCAGGCTTCCTCTGAGCAGATGGAACTCACTTTATAACTTTCAGCTTTCTGAACTTGTCACGAAGGCTGTTCGTATACACGGGAGGTCACCAGGTCATCCTTGGAAGTTTATTGGGACAGATGTTTTGAGGCTGGACCAACAGTTGTATCCTTTTTGAGGATTAAAAAAAAAATTTTTTTTTTAAATTTACTTGTATAAAGTTAATAGAACCTTTTGGGTAAAAAAAAAAAAAAAAAGAAAAATGATAGGAAACTTACATGCTGAATTATATTTCCTGTTTCCTGTCTTCATACCAAGTCACCCCTCAGCTTCTCTTTGTTCTCATTAATGTGTCAGACTGTTGGCCATTTGTCTACCGGCAGGGCTTCTTGTGTTCCCAGTTCTTCTTCTTTTAGTATTTCAGTAGTCACCTTGTTTCCAAAAAAAGGAATTAAGGTGGTTTACAGGGTAAGGGTCAATAAACATTTCATAGGGACAAAAACCAATATCTTTGAGGGTTGGTACATAAAATACAGCCAGAGATTATGTTAATATAAAAATACATGTTATAAAGTTTGAGATACCTGTTATAGGTACATATATATACATAGATACCTGTTACAGGTTACAGGACTTAGCCTGTTGTATTCTTAGTAATCTTCCTGCCTTCAGTTTTTGGTGATTTGCTTTTGGTGATTCATGTGGGAGAAGACAATAACAGTGCCTGACATCTTCTGGACACTTGCAGCTCCGTCTCTCCTCTTGTCTTCCCTAAATTGTTTGGGGAGTTGCACGTGTTTTTTTCTCCTGCCTTCCTCCCCTCATTCCCCTTTTCAAACTGACCTATATGATTGATATATTGCTATATATGTTACTGGAATCAAATGCTGTAAAAGACAGAGTATTGATTTAGTAACGGAGTTAAAATTGGTGTTTTTCACTTGCTACGAAAGCATATGATGTGTCAGCTGCATGTAATCAGCTTTAAGGTTACAAAATGCTGGATCTGCCCTAAAATTGAGTCTAGGGGGCAGACTGCAAAAGGTAAGAAGTGAATTAATTAAACCAGGGATCCCCAACTTCTGGAGTCTAATACCTGATGGTCTGAGGTGGAGCTGATGTAATAATAATAGAAATAAAGTGCACGGTTGAATCATCCCCAAACCATGCTCCCTCACCTCTTTGTGGAAAAGTTGTCTTCCTTGAAATTGGTCCCTAATGCCCAAAAGTCTGGGGTTCTTTGCATTAAATGGTTAGAGATTGTGGTGAGACCTCTGGAGTAAGACAGTTCTGAGACAATTGGTCTGTCTTGAATAGAGGTTGTAGAAGGTCTTTTCACGATGCATATAAGCTGAACCATGAGGTGGGCGTGTTGTCTCTGGCAGAGAGAGAGAGAGCAGTTTACACAAAGGCCTCCATCTGGCCTGGCAGTAGCTTGATATAAGTTTAAAGAACTGAGGAATGTCTGTGTAATTGGAGTAGTAATTTAAATGTTTTTGGAAAATTCGACATTGTCTCTAAAGGAATGCACTTTTTGTGTCTGGAGGCCCTCATCTCTTTTTGGTTTGAAAAAGCAGGTGTTTGTTTATACAGGGCTACACGGTGCTTCAAGATTTCCACATGCCACTTCTACTAAACTCTAAGGCAGTGATCTTCAAATTTGATTCCTGACAGATTTTAAATGCCCCTAGCAAAAGAAAACCCGAGGGAAAAACATGCTTAAAGTTTGGGAAAGAGGGAAGCTCAAGTTGAATCGGAGGACCTGCTCTTCTGCCCAGAGCCGCTTATAAGATCTGTCTTGCATTTGTAGCTGGTAAATAATCTTGACAAGGGATGCTTGCTTTCATTGCGGCTGGAGCAAAATGTCATTTATTTCCATCTGCCAATTCGAAAACCATGCTCTTTTATGAAAATGCAAGCAGATGAGGTGTACAGGTGGGGTTTTTGCTATCTTTTCAACCGATTTGTAAATTTCATAGATCACATAACACCATAAACTGTGACAGTTTTGCTTAAAACCAGCAAAAACTTACCTGAAGTTTTGCCTGTAAAATCTCTATTCTACTGTACTATTTCCGAAAACACTTGTGTGGGTTTCTTTTCAATATGGTAGAATATTTGGAACATACTCCAACTGTTCAAGAAGGAAAAATGATTACCTGTTCTCCTGCCGCCAAGGGCTAGCCATCATTGGTGTGTTTTTTCCTAGTTTCTTTTTCTGTACATGCATATTTACATTAATTTATGTAAGAACTCATGCGTGTGCAGTCTTATTATCCTTTCTTGTTATCCTTTCACCCAGCTTTGAGATAAAGATCAGGTATCAGATCAAAACTGTTTAATCAAAAGCAATGCTGATAGGATGTCACCATTTGTATCTATAGTCATAGTTAGTGGAGCATCTTTATACTTCATATTAAGTGCATATCTTAGGACCATGAGGAGATGAGGCATGCAAGGAAGAGCTAGACGACACTACAGGAGCATGTCGCATGTCTCACACCACTTAGAGAAAGAGAACTAAAATGAATTAGCTATCCTCAAAGTTAGAAACCCTGTAAAATACTTGACTCTACTTCTTTGTCGGTATACAGGTTACTTCTCCTTTTGCAGGAGAGTCGTCGATGAGGGGATGTGATGGAGAAATTGCTACTCTTTTATAGGGAAGGAGTGTAAAACTATTTAAGTTCAGTTCAGTTTAGTTGCTCAGTCGTGTCCGTCTGTTTGCAACACCATGGACTGCAGCACACCAGGCCTCCCTGTCCATCACCGACTCCCAGAGTTTGCTCAAACTCATGTCCATTGTGTTCGTGATGCCATCCAACCATCTCATCCTCTGTTGTCCCCTTCTCCTCCTGCCTTCAATCTATTTAAAGATATACATAAAGGTCTGTCTAGTCAAGGCTATGGTTTTTCCAGTAGCCATTTATGGATGTGAGAGTTGGACCATAAAGAAAACTGAGCGCCAAAGAATTGATGCTTTAGAACTGTGGTGTTGGAGAAGACTCTTGAAAGTCCCTTGGACTGCAAGGAGATCCAAGCAGTCCATCCTAAAGGAAATCAGTCCTGGGTGTTCATTGGAAGGACTGATGTTGAAGCTGAAACTCCAATACTTTGACCACCTGGTGTGAAGAGCTGACTCATTGGCAAAAGACCCTGATGCTGGGAAAGATTGAAGGTGGGAGGAGAAGGGAATGACAGAGGATGAGATGGTTGGATGGCATCATCGACTCAGTGGACATGAGTTTGGGTAAACTCTGGGAGTTGGTGATGGACAGGGAGGCCTGGCGTGCTGCAGGTCATGGGGTCACAGAGTTGGACACGACTGAGTGACTGAACTGAACTGATAAAAGTAAGCATTTCTTGACTTTCCTAGTGGTTCAGACTCTTAGGTGTTCAGTGCAGGGGGCACAGGGTTCAGTCCCTGGTTGGGGAAGTTTCACATGCTGTGCAGTGTGGCCAAAAAAAAAAAAGAGTAAGCATTTCCTCTGGGAATTTTCCAGTTTTAATGTCATATTTAATGATTGTCTAAAAGTTCATTTACTTACCTGCATTTTGATAATACCTTTTTTACGTTATTTTTGTTTTATTTAATTTTTTTTTTTTTAATCCAATGGAAACCATTGCAAAAAAAAAAAAAAAAAAGCCATTACCTGGAGTAAGTAGAAGAGTGATCAGAAACACATCTGATGTGGGTTGTTCTACATCTTAGGTGCCTGCTAGAGCCCACCTGTGGGTGTTTGGATCCACAAGAATGAAAGAGGGAAAGGTAGACAACTTGAATCACATAAACAGAAAGCTTGTAGATAATTTTACAATAAGACATGTGGCTGGGGGAATATTTCCTGGTTAGTCATGAGCTTTATTAACTACCCTTTCTATTTTCTGTTTCTTTTCAGATTTGTGATTTGTGTTTTATAATCTTCTTCCAAATAGAAGGGTTTTATTTTCTGCTTAATTGAGTGTAAGCAATTGATTACATGTTTGCTTCATAGACTCTGAGTGTTGTGGTATTTTTCTGCCATTAGAGAACTGATCAGGAAGAGGACTGGACTTCTCTTTTTTTTTTTTTTTTTCAGTGAAGTTTTGATTAGGAATGAAGTCCAGCAGTGCTCAGTGTTCATGGATGATCAAGCAAAGCAATGAAGCATCTTTCGTGCTCTGCTAATAATAATAAGGAAAAAAAAACCACCTCTCCAACTCCACTTTTCTGATTGCCTTCCATTTAAACATTATCTGGAAATACTATTTTTAAAGTATAAATAACCATAGCATCTTATTTTTCGGTGCCATATTTAATACCCATTTCAGCCTGCTAAGACAAATTCAGCCCTTTCTGAGGGGAGGTAAAGAAAGTGAAAACAGATCTGCAGGATGAATCTCTGCTGTGATTTCTAAACTGCTGGCAGTCTTTTCTTTGCCCTAACCAAGAGTCATTAAACCAATTCTAACAAGACCTCTAGACACAGCGAAAGACACACGCTCAGAATAGAGAGTCCAGCAGAACTTTAGAAGATTTTCTCACTGAGAGATTTCCCAGTGCGCGGTTTACAAACATGTCCGCCTTGAAGTGTATTCAGATTTCTTAAGGCAAAGACGAACTAAAAACACACATTCACTATAAGGGACATTTACTTACCAGTTAATGAAATTATGAGGACTGTGTATGCGAGCTGCTGTTTAACCTTTTGTTGGATTTAGGGGTGGCTTTGAGCAATAATAGCATTACATGGTTGAACTCCTGCTGTTTTGCAAATTGTAAGCCAATTGTTACCAAGCTTTAATTATGGATGATTGCTTTTAGTAAGCCAAAGAGAGAGAAAAGGGGAAAAAGAGTGAAGAGTTAAATCATCCATGTTTATTTAGGCCAGAAAAAGAGGCCCTCAGAGTATCTTTGCATATATTTTTCACTCTTAAACAAAAATTAATATACTACTTATCTAAATATTGCTGAGGTCACATTCCTGGAAATGCAAAGATGTAAAAGGAATATTACTCAATCTAATTTTTCATAGGAACAATGTTATAGATTGAATTAAAGAGTTCTGTAGATTATCAAAATGGATTGATGTGAAATCAAATCAGGGATATGTGTTAATAAAACAGAAGCAAACAGAGATACTGAAGGTATGTGTTTTGTAACTGGGTAATTATTCGCATCTTTTTCTGTGCCCTTGAGAGTTTTGGGTTTGGGAGAACTTTTTTTGTTTTTGTTTTTAAATCATTTCAGTCTTCAAAGAAGTTGCAACAATTGTGGAAAACTGTTTTTGTATCTCTGATCCAGATTAACCAGTTTTTTTCAAAAATCATTTTTTTCCTCTGTATGACACTGTGTGTATGCATGTATTTATATAGCTAACAATATGCCCAATTAGTTACAAATAATTTATTATTTATATCCTAGGAATAAGAATGTTTTCTTACACACCAATAGTAAATTATCTAAATCAGGAAAATTTGGTGTTGCTACGACACTATTAGGTTCCCTAGTGGCTCTGTGGTAAAGAATCTGCCTGCCAATGCAACCCACGTTTGATCCCTGGATCAGAAAGATCCCCTGAAGGAGGAAATGACAACCCACTCTAATATCTTGCCTGGGAAATCCCACGGATAGAGGAACCTGGAGGGCTACAGCCCATGGGGTCACAAAAGAGTGGGACGCGACTTAGCAACTAAACAACCACTGTGACACTGTTACATAAAGTCACTGTCCGTGTTCAGATTGTATTTTGTCCCTGTTATGTCCTTTATGACTGTTGGCTCTCCAATACAGAATCATACATTGCCCTTTTTTGTCATGTCCCTTTAGTCTCCTTTAGTCTGGAGCAGATGAGGTTGACATCTTGAAGAGTATAGACTAGCTATTTTTCAGAGTATCACTCAAATTAGATTTTCTCCAGTGTTTCCTTTCATTATATTTAGGTCATGCACCTAAGGCAGGAATTATCATAGGCTTTGCTGTGTTTTTTCAATGCGTCTCATCACAGCACATGGTAATGTGGATTTTCAAAATTTAAGATGAAATCTTGTGTCCACCAGATCTCTGAACTTTAAAACTACTCCTTTCCCGAGTTATTTGTCAAATGATACCTTGCAGCTGTATTAATATGCTATTTTTCATCAAATGTTTCCCGCTAGTTTTAATATCCATTGATAATTGCTGATACTACTATGAAAATGGCCAAATGGTGGTGGTTTCTAACTCTGATTCCTTTGTATTTATTTCTCTATGTTAGTTTGCATTCTACTAAAAGGAAGTACTTTCTTCCCCAGTTATTCCCCACTCACTGATGTTTATCATTAGGACTCATACATTATTTCTTTATTGAGTGGGATATAATCTATTACTGTGATTATTTTGGTGTTGAAATTGATTGTTCCAGATTTGACCAGTGCGATCGCTTTAAGCTGATTGCTGTGTCATTTGTCCATGTCCATATTGTGTCTGATTTGATTAGGAAAGTTAAATTTCACACAGTAGAGGCGTATTTCTATACGATGTGAAGACTTAACCTTTATCACGTTGTTCTGTTCTACCAGTATTTTACTTTGCGAGTTCAAAAGGCTGTTATTATTTCTGGTGTGTGTGTTGGAGTCGTTAGCTGATTTAGACATTAGCGTCTACTTAGAGTTAATTAATGTTGTCTTAAAGTGGAATTTTCCAGTAAGTGGATGATTCTTATGAGGATGGCAACATGCTCTGGCCCAGAAGTCAGTCATGCCCTGCTCAAGTATTTCCATAATGAACTGCAGATGTGACTGTGTGTGTATTTCCTTCTTGTTATTTTAATATTTAGCTTATTTCCCTCGTCACTTCTGCAGCAGACCCAGATTCATAATCTAGATTTAATTAAAAAACAGAGACTTCTAATACAGAGGCGTACCTGCAGACACGTTACAGAACTGCTGTCTGAGAAACCGAGCGGGAAGGATTCTCTGTGAAACACATGGCATCCTTTCAGCAAGCGAGCTGCTGAGGTGCCGGCAAAGCCTGAGATTTTGCACATAACTATTCTCATACTTTCTGAAGAAAGATATTTTCAGTTCCTCCCGCTTCAGCTTTTCTGCAGGGTGTATGGGGCCAGCTGTTGCATTCTTTTTAGTAGCAGAGTATGATTTATTTTGCCGTCTGAAGGTCAGATTTGAAACTCAATTACTATCCTTGAGGTATTTATTGGATGGGAAATAATCCATAGCTTGATATTTAAGGTTAACCAGATCGCCCAATTTAACTATAGAAACAACATAGCAAAGGATGTAGTCATTTCTGTTCTTTGATTATTCTTGTCTGCCTTTTCATGAAATACCTACCTGTCTTAGCGTGTTGGATGAGCCAAGCATTCAGCATTTTTCCACCCAAGGTGATGGGGGTATTTGTGGGGGTTTGTGGCCTTTTCATTGTAAGGTTTTGTCAATTTTTAAGCCCTAATTCAGTAGCTCTACAGAATGTCTTTGAGCTAAGACATCTGGATGCTTTAGCAACAGTGAAATTACAGGCATTCCTTGAAATAGTTGTGTTACTCTGCTTCATCCCTTTTTGTTCCAAATGTGCAGAGGGTTGAAATCCAGTCATCACGAACTCTTGCATTTGAGAAAGGGTATTTGGTATAAAAATGGGCTTTTTACAGCTGACTTGGACTCAAACCCTGTTTTAGCCATTGAGTTTCTGACAGAAGACATAGCTAACATCAGCATGAGGAAACACGAGGGTGTTTTTGCAAATTGTGTTTGCACTATCAGTACGTCAGTGTAAAATGATACCTCTTTGTTTTATAATTAGTTGTGTCCTTTTGCAGACTTTGACCAGTTTAATATCACGACATTTGTTATTGAAAATTCAATATTTTTATGGATAGAAGCTGTTGACTTCCAGTTTCTGTTTTATCTGTTTTAAAAAATACAAAGGCTGATCTCCCTGTGGCTTTTCTCATCCTTCATTCCACTGCGCATTTGATCTCAGCTGGCTCAGGTCTACCCCCTAAGCAATCTTTTCCTTCTGTTCTGAATGACAGGAGTCTACATGGGGTTTTTTATGTGCAAACAGTTTACTTTTTGTCTTACAGTAGGAAAGGCGGGTCTGCAGGCTAAAGTCTTAGTCATTTTTTGGTAAGTCAACTTGGCAATGCCCTAATGATGGAGAACAGATACATGATTTAGAGAGTGAAGATCTAGGTCAAGAAATGTTCGTATGTAGATGTCTATATTCTGGAAAGAGCATGGGGTGACTGAGAGCAGTGGAGAGAAGCAGAAGTTGGTTTTAAAGTGGAAAAGGCATATTCATCTAGAATCTTAGGAAGATGGTTCTAGTACAGGCCAATATGATTTGTAAGCCTACGATTTATACGTCTGGTACTTACAGAAACTTTTTTACCTTACTATGCAAAACATTCACTTTTTCAGTTTAGTGAAGATTGTTGATATAAGATGTTCACCCACATAAGTGTCAATCCTTCTGCAAGCTAGCACTTTTTAAAGAACAGTTGTGTGACTTCTCTAAAATCATTTTTATTTATTTATTTTTTTTGCCATAAATGACTTTAGCTGAGTTTTCAAATAATTTCATAGTAGTCGCTATGAAAATAATAATAGCTTTGTTTTACTGGGTGTGAATAATGTTCTCGGTGCTGTGCTATTTTTAAGAAATAAATTTACTGGATCTTTTCAATAGCTTTGTGAAGTAGTATTGTTATCTCCATTTTACAGGTGAGAAAATAAACCTCAGAGAGCTCAAGGAACATTTTGCAATCCGTCTAATTAGTTAAAGTAGAAGAAATTAGATGTCTGGCTCACCCTGTGTGGTTGTAACACTGACGGAGTTGAACCCTGTTGTTCGTTATCAATATCTACATGCATAAAACATTAAGCTCTGTTCAGTTTTTAATAAGATGGTCTTAAGGATTTAGGCTGGCAAGTAACTAGGAGAAGATATAATACAGAATAAGAATCAGACCTGATGTGTTCAAGGCATCCATTGTCAGTTTCTAAGGTAGCGAGGCAGCAGATGTAGTTGCATTTAGACTGTTACTTTGATGGGTGGCACATTGCTATCGCCACCTGCTGATGAAGTGCAGATGCGTCCTGCTGGGAGCTGTATGCAGCAGCGGGTGTGGGGAGGGAAGTTCTAATTGGAGTGCTCAAGAGTGTGGAAAATTTAAGAACTTATTGAGCTTTTGGAGAAGGCAGTGGCACCCCACTCCAGTACTCTTGCCTGGAAAATCCCATGGACGGAAGAGCCTAGAAAGCTGCAGTCCATGGGGTCGCTGAGGGTCGGACACAACTGAGTGGCTTCACTTTCACTTTTCACTTTCATGCATTGGAGAAGGAAATGGCTACCCACTCCAGTGTTCTTGCCTGGAGAATCCCAGGGACAGGGGAGCCTGGTGGGCTGCCGTCTATGGAGTTGCACAGAGTCGGACACGACTGAAGTGACCTAGCAGCAGCAGCAGCACTGAGCTTTTAGGAGGTAGCATGTTTTGGGAAAGGGTATGTGTCTACAAGCTGCTGAAAGACATTCTAGTAGACACTTGGAAGAATCAAGAGCTACAAAAGGCCAAGGTTGTAAAAATTCAAATTCCTTTGCTAATAAGCATAATAGCATCATTGATTACCAGCTAGTATTCAACTGCATACGTAATAACAAATTTGATCCTCATAAGAATCCCACAAGGTAGGTATTTTGGTTACCTCTTTTCAGCAGTCTGAGTAAATAAGATCCAGAATGGTCAAATTACACCAACTGTACCTGGAGGAACCATAACCTGGCTTCGGTGCTTGAGTTCTTAACCAAGTTTCTGGGTTCAGCTGCCTTGGTGGTTTGATGTTTTTGCTAAGATCCACTTGAAGACTGGGTGGTATTTCCTGTAACAGGAAGGTTTTCCTTCATCCGATTAGTTACCCTGTTGCATTTTTGAGTCTTAAGATAGAAACATTTCCTTTTAAACCTTGAAGGAGCTGTGCCTGTGTGTTCACCATTTTATTCTTAGTATCCAGCGCTGCCAGCCCCTCAGTGGCGTGTGATAAATATTTGTTTGCCAGACTTTAAATTCTGAGCTGAGACATCTAGTTTGCATCGTTAGGGTCCAAAATAGCATTTTATTTATATAGACAACTCTTTAGGAATGTAACTGCAAAACTTTAAGTCTCAAGTGTTCTGAACTGCTTTGATCATAGAAAAGGTGTTTGTCTCATAATTAAAGTTATCCCTTATATAAGAATATTAGTGAAGTGAGTCACATGGCTGATAAAGATGCTTAATGGGGTTTTTCACAGAGAAAGCGAATAACACTTAAGTATATGTAATGAGAAATGGGCAGCTCTTACTGAGTGCTGGAAGAGAGGAAACTAAGCTAAAAAAGTGATCTGATTTATCTTGAAAAAGAGGAGGAATCAGAAGTGGTTGACTTTGTTGGTAGCTAAGAAAAAGATAGTGGGGTAAGAAAGGGAGAGAACTCATTAGCAGTAACAAATATGGTTTCTTTGACACCCCATATCTTATTTATTTTCCTAAGAGCTCTTAGAAAGAAGAACATCTATATTCCTTTCCATGTAATAACTGAGACTTAGCAAACATATTTCGGAGAAGGCAATGGCACCCTACTCCAGTACTCTTGCCTGGAAATCCATGGACGGAGGAGCCTGGTGGGCTGCAGTCCATGGGGTTGCTAAGAGTCAGACACGACTGAGTGACTTCACTTTCCCTTTACATTTTCATGCGTTGGAGAAGGAAATGGCTACCCACTCCAGTGTTCTTGCCTGGAGAATCCCAGGGACGGGGGATCCTAGTGGGGCTGCTGTCTATGGGGTTGCACAGAGTCGGACATGACTGAAGCAACTTACCAGCAGCAGCACCAAACATATTTATCCAATGTCACTCAGATATTACAGGGCAAAGCTGAAATTTCAACTTGGGCTTTGTGGCTTGAAAATCGATGTTGTTAACATAATGGTCAAAAAGAGCATCATCTTCTTGGAGTTGAATCAGAAGATGGAGGACTAAGGGCCACCTTTGTCCTGGAGGTCATCTCCACTTGATAGCTCTAAGTTATTGGCTATAAATAGCTCTAAATATTTGTCCCCATATTTTACATTGTATGTGAGTATTCCTCTGGTTAGACCCAGTTCAAGTATCCCTCTATGTCAAGGAGTTTAACCTCAGCACCAATAACATTTGGCCCCCATTATTCTTGGTTTGTGGGGGCTGCTCTTACCCTGCAGAGTGTGCAGCTCATCCGTGGCTGCCACTCCCCAGAGGCCAGTAGCACAACCAGCCCCGCCCTGCTCCCCAGTGTGACAACAGAAATGTCTTCAGACCACTCTCTGAAGGAGAGACCAATAAATTGTAGGCAGGTACTTAAACAGGGTCCTGTGACTTCCATGTGTATAAAGTCACTGGATAGCTTCTTCACTGTGGTTCTTTGTGAGCACTACTCTGATTTAGTTGGTCCGGGCAGGAACTAAGCAAACTGCAGTGATTTATGTGGGTTAGTTCTTGATCCTGTGTTTGGAAGAAGTGCCCCCAAAGAGTTGCCTCATGTCCTTTTCTACAAGCCATTTGTGCTTCCAGAATGTAGTACCTTTGTGGGTATCTAAATGCTTTTCTCCCTATCCTTTTAATCTTCCTTAGATCTGCCGGCCTGTCTTGCCTCTGATTAAGTTTACAGTTCAGCTAATGATTTGCTCCGAATTCCCCAGCTTGTAAAATTGCATGCCGTGCATATAAATGTGTAGGATTTTGATCTTACAAACTGAGTAGCAGTTACTGGCATATCTTAAGACAGAGGAGGCCACCTTTTTACTTTGAAAATACCACCAGAAGGACGTTTTATGTTAGGAAGTCAACTTTGGTGTTCCTAAACATCTGTTTGTGGGGCTTTCTTGGTAGCAGTTTAGGGCGAAATTTTCGTATGAATAGAGGTTGAGACCATTGAAAAAAATGAGACCTGGGATTCACTGATGAGCTGTGACTCACCTCCTGTGGCTGCAGGTAAGCAAGAGTTGCTTCTCTGGGTGACTTCTGCTAGTATCCAATATTCAGTATTCTGCTAGCAAAATCTCAGTGGGAAGGGTGTTGTATTGGAAGTGATCCTTCGCCTTTAAAGGGAGTCCTTGGCTTTTCAAAACACACTTTGGGCTTGGCTTTGATGAATTTTAAAGTGATACTCTTCATGTTTCTCAGTCTATCTTTTAAAAAAATTTAACCCTGTATTTTTTTTTTTAATTTAAATTTCTTTTGGGATTGAAGATTCACATGCAGTGGTACAGAATAATACAGGGAAACGTCTTCCATGTTTCAGTTGCTTCTCTGAAAGGTAACATTTTACAAAACTGTAGTGTATCACAGAATGTTGACATTATATCGTGTGTGTGTGTGTGTGTGTGTGTGTGTGTGTGTGTTCTGTACAGTTTTAGCATCTGTCTAGGTTTATGTATCCACCACCATAGTCAAGATGCTGAAGAGTTTCAACACCATTAAGATCTCTCGTGTTTCCTTTTTATCAACCACACCCAGCTCCCTCTTACCTCCTGCCCCAGTTGCTGGAAACCACTGATCTGTCCTCCATTTTTTAAAAATTTACCACTTCAAAAGTTATATAATTGGAATCAGACAGTGTGTAAGCTAGGGATCAGCATTTTTCACTCAGTAGTTTGGTGGGATATACAAGTTGTGCGCATCGGTAGTTTCTCTCTTTTTTACTGCTGAGTCGTGTTCTTAGATATGGGTGTTACAGTTTAACCTGTTACTTGGTAGAGCACATCTGGGCTTGTTACAGTCTCTGTTATAATACAGCTGTTGTACATGTTTTCATGTGAACCTACGTTTTCATTTTTCTGGGATAATGTTCCACGCCTGCAATTGCTGACTTGTGTGGTCATCACGCGTGTAGTTTCATAAGGAACTGGTGAATGGTTTTCTAGAGGGGCTGCACCATTTTACATTCTTGACAGCACTGTAGGAGTGATCCAGTTGTTCCTGCATCCTTGCAAGTTTTGCATTGTCCCTGTGTTTTATCTTATCATTCTAATAGGTGTGTAGTGATCAGTGCGGTTTGCATTTGCATTTCCCTGATGGCAGATGATGTGGGTCATCGTTTCCTGTGCTTGACTTGCATTCTGGATACTGTCTTCAGTGCAGTATCTTTTCATGTCTTCTTCCCAATGTCTTTTCTAATTGGCCTTTTTTTTATTTGAATTTTGAGAGTTCTTTGTGTATTCTAAATATTAGTCCATTGTTGGATTTGTGATTTGTAAATATTTTTCCCAGTCTGTGTCTTGGCTTTTTATCCCCGTTGTATGGGTTTTCCTTAGTGAAAGTTTTTATTAACCTTGATTAGCTCTAGTATATCACCCTTTTCTTTTATGGATCATACTTTTGATTTCAAGTCCAGTAACTCTTTGGTTAGTCCTCGATCTCAAAGATTTTCTTGTGTTTTCTTAAAAGTTGTAGCATTTTACCTTTAGGCCCGTGATTGTTTTGAATGAAATTTTGTATAAGATGAGGGGTTTGGGTCAGTGTGCCCTTTTTTTTTTTTTTTTTTTGCCAATAGGTGTCTAGCTTCAGCAGATGGTACATCTGAAAACACCATGCTTCCTTAATTCTAAGTCTTTGTTAAGAGAAGTCGAATATCTTTCTGTGGGCCGACTTCTGGGTCCTCTCTTCTGTCCCACTGATGTATGTATCTGTCTTTCCCCAGTGCCCCACAGTCTTCATCACTGTGACTATATAGTAAGTCTTAATATCAGGCAGAGTGATTCTTCCTTTTTTATTCTTCTTTGTCAAGACTGGTTTAGCTCTTCTAGGGCTTGTGCCTTTCCGTATAAATGTTACAATAAGCTTGTTTATGTCTACACAAACTTTGCTGGGGTTTTTATAGAGATTTCATTAGCCCATAGATCAGTGTGTGGAGAATTGGCAGTTTTACTGCGTTGTGTCCTGCAGCCTGTGAACACAGTGTCTCTCCATTTGGTTAGGTTCTCTTTGATTTCTTTCAGTGCCATTGAAATTGTCAGCATACAGACCCTGTACATGTTTTGTCCAGAGTGTACCTAAGTATTTCATTTACTTTGGGATAATTGTAAATGGTGTTATGTGCATTTCTGTTTGCTCAGTGTTAGTATGTAGAACTGTGCTGTATTTTTCTGTGCTAATTTTTTTTTTTCCCCCTGAAACCTTACTGAATTCACTTTATTTCTAGGATGTCTTCTTTTGTACAATCTTTGGGCTTTTCTATATGGGCACTCATCTCATCTTCAGATGGAGGTAGTTTTCTTTCTTCATGTTCTTTCTGTCTTTCCTTCTTTTTTGTGCCTTATTTTAGCAGCTAGAACTTGGTACCATGATATTTTAGCAGCTAGAACTTGCATTACCTTGCATTGCCTTGGTCTCAGTCTTAGAATAAATATGTTCAGTTCTTCATCCTTAAGTATAATGTTAGCCGAACTTCCTTGTTTTTTGGTAGATGTTCTGTATTACATTGGGGTAATTCCCCTCTATTTCTCAGTTCCTGAGTTTTTATCATAAATGCATATTCAATTTTGTCATGCCTTTTCTATGGCAGTGAATATGATCACACGATTTTTTTTTGTTGTTTAAGTTGATTCCGTGGCCTGTATATATATATATATATATTTTTTTTTTTTTTTCCGATGTTCAGTTTGACACTTATTTTCATGACATCAGGCTTCAGAAAGGAAAGGCACGAAGCCTACATCTCCGTCAGCGTTGCACGAGATACACTGCTTCATTGTTTGCCTTTGTACCTCTTCTAATTCTGTCTTCATCTTGTTCTGACTTTATCTTTGTTTCTCTTGTCATATTGATTCAAGTTACGCTTCAGATAGTCCAGGCCAGAAAAGTTGAAGGAGGAGGGTACTGTTAGCTTGAGACATCTGAATCATCTGAGTCCGTATTTAAAGCTAGCCTTTTTGATTTGACCCTGAAAATGGGTGTGACAAGTTTCACAGCATTGTTCCTTCCAGCCATTGCACTTCTTCACTATATGATTTTTCCATGGTTTAACAAACAACAACAACAAGAAAGAAAAATAAAAAGTGGTTGTGTTGTTTCTTGGGTTCAGTTTGAACCTGAAATCTGGGAATTAATATTGGTATGTCCTGGGGCAACTTGTTTACCCCTTACTATTTTTTAAAATCTGGGAAATGGGGGCATCTCTCACACGGTAGGTTTAATGAAATAATGGAAGTCACTTGTGCTGCCTGGTGCTGAGGAACCTTGTGTGCTCACTCGAAAGGGTGCTGAGTTCTGGTCATAGTGTGTTTGCTGTATGTGGAATCAGTGAATAATTCTAGCAGGGAGGAAGAATGAATAGGAGAGGTGGTCACAGAATGAATGCTGAAATGTAATTGCTCCTTTTATCAGGTCAGAGGCTCCTAAGGGACATTTTTTCAGGATAAAAGCCAAAATACTTGAAACAGTTGTTTTGAGAGGGAACGTGCTGAAGGCATGTGACTTGAAAGTGATTTCTAATGCCTTTGCTTCTTGAGAGGGAGCTGCCAGCTTCTGCTTTGGCAAGGTCTCAAAGTGGAGGTGTGGTGCTAGCGGTAAAGAACCTGCCTGCCAGTGCAGGAGACGGAAGAGACGCACGTTCAGTCCCTGGGTTGGGAAGAGCCCCTGGAGGAGCGCCTGGAAACCCACTCCAGTATTCTTACCTGGAAAATCCTATGGACAGAGAAGCCTGGTGGCAGAGTCGGACACGACTGAAATGACTTAGCATGCGCGCACAACTTGATTCTAATGGTGCTGATGGTTCTCAGCTGCTTTGCAGGATGAAGGGGTGAGCCTTCTCAAAGAAGCACCAACAGTAGTTCTCAAACTAGGTTGCCCTGCAGACTCATCTGGGGAACACCTGTTCCATGAACAGATTTTCAGAATCTGCTTGCTGGAGATTCTTTAGGAAGTAGGTTTGGAGGAGGGCCCAGGATACTACTTGAGAAAAAGATCCCCCAAAATTATGAAAGAAAATTAAAAAGAGGAGAATGAGAACCACTGGGATGACATCGTCAGTAGACATTTAGCAGCTGTCATAGCTTCGTAAGTTCCATTACCAATTTTGTGTGCAATCCTAGGAAAACCGCTTAACCTTTTTGAACCTTTCTTTTTCTAAATTAATTATTTGGCTTCACTGGTTCTTAGTTTCAGCACGTGAGATCAAATTCCCTGCCCAGGGATTGAACCCACGGCCCCTCCATTGGGAGCATGGAGTCTTAGCCACTGGACCACCAGGGAAGTTCCCTTATGTAACTAGCTTTTTGAAAGAGGGACATGAGGGATAAAAACTTCGATTTACTTTACGTGGTTGTTGTAAAGAATTACTTAAAAAAACAAACACACAAACTGGAAAGCGCTTTGCAAATAGAAACTGTTCTATACATGCATTTTGAAAGAAATTTAATTTTCTAACACAGTTTTAAACACAGTCTTGTCAAGTGCATCAGCTGAAATTACCAGTTTCCAATGACATGGTATCATGGTGGCCAGAATCCAAAGTTTAGAGACATCAAGGAAACAGCACGAGGTGCTGGTGTCTTCCTTTATGTGTTTCGTCATTAAAAAATAATGCTGATGCCAACCTCTAAAATTCACATTTTCCCTTTTGGTTTGTTTCGTATTTTTAATAGGCCACTCCCACCAATTTGAGAATTTAATTGGAAAAATAAATGACTTGTGCGAGTGCTGCTGTGATGTTCATCCTCCCTTCCCCAGTCTCTCAATTAAAGGCTTGCTCCCCCGTCACAGACACATCTGTGATCTGCTAGACGTCCATAAATGGGTGCAGTGTCTCTGCAGTGTTGGCAGAGACACTCTTGGTCCTGTCCCCTGATGCAAGGTGTGTTCTCCTGTCCTTCATTCATTCATCCTGGTAGGAGAGCCTGAAAGTGCTCCCCTGCAAATACGCCCCCGCAGTTTCCCCACACCACCCCTTTCTCTGATAGTAAGGTAGTGGAAGCCCATCAGTGCAGAGGAGCAGAAGTTACACCTGGGATTCACAGATTGTAAACTCATCAGCGCTAAAGAATTGATGCTTTTGAAGTGTGGTGTTGGAGAAGACTCTTGAGAGTCCCTTGGACTGCAAGGAGATCCAACCAGTCTATTCTAAAGGAGATCAGTCCTGGGTGTTCTTTGGAAGGAATGATGCTAAAGCTGAAACTCCAGTACTTTGGCCACCTCATGCGAAGAGTTGAGTCATTGGAAAAGACTGTGATGCTGGGAGGGATTGGGGGCAGGAGGAGAAGGGGACGACAGAGGATGAGATGGCTGGACGGCATCACCGACTTGATGGACATGAGTCTGAGTGAACTCCGGGTGTTGGTGATGGACAGGGAGGCCTGGCGTGCTGCGATTTATGGGGTCGCAAAGAGTCGGACACGACTGAGCGACTGAACTGACTGAACTGAAACTCATTTTCCACCCCCAAAATTGCTGGCAGAATTGTTGAGGTTACACCCGATGTCAGACGGGTTAGACAGGAGTATCCATAGGAATTCAGAGCACATTGTTTTAGACATTTGTCTCTATATTTATGTCCTGCAGTTTTAAAAAGAAATGTAGGTGGCAGAATAGAATAGCTGCTCTGAGATTGGACTGGCAAGTCCCAAGAGATTTCACCTCACCAAGCATCCTTTACGTCCTCTTTAATCTGGGAAGGCTACCAGTAATTCTCTCACAGAAGTGTTATGAAGATCAATGAGAAGAATAGAAATTTCTTCTTTGGAGGCTTGGCACATATTAAGTCTTCCACATTGAAGGCCTACCTGCCGATAAATGCAGTGGTCCCTTATAGAAGTACAAAGTATGGGCATGTGGATCTCAGAGGTCGGATTGGTCTGCATTGAAATGTTGTTAAACCCGGGAACCAACAAATGTATCTATGTGTACTTTTTACATTTTTACAGTACTTTCTCTTGAATTATATTTTGAACATGGGGCATGTGTGTTTGCGGTTGTCTGTATAGATGGAAACCACACAGAGTGATGCTGTTGTATGGATTTTTTTCACATTGTGTTTATAGGCCAGTGAGCATGTTGGATGGGTAAGTGAAGAGCGGCCTCTTATTTTTTACTTTTCTTGTCAAAAGTGTTATCACATGGCTGTCCAATCAATGGATGTCTCTATCGATAGCTGATGTTAGGAAAGTGTTATCAGTTGCTCCCTCTGGGTGTGATATATATTCAGATCAGGTAGAATTAGAAGGAAGAAAACCTTAGAAAGCAGTGCATGAGCTCCCTTGCAGAAGGTAAATCTGCAGGGTAGGTATACAGTCTATGTGCTCCCCAGTTTCTACTGGAGACCCCTCAACCTGCAGAGAAGTGGTCTCCTGTTGCACTGTCCATTGAGACTGCAATAAGTGTGAATAGCAGCCCAGAATCTCAGTCCAGGAAGCTTCGAGACTTTTCACACTGCCTTGCAGATAAACCAGTTTGCCACCTGTTCTCCCACGGTGACCACCTGCTACTACAGTCTGAACCATCCTGTTTTAGACAAATTCAGGGTCCACTTTGCTAGAATACCTTCTCTTTCTTTTATGTTTTAACATGGATATCATTGCCAGATATTTGCTTCATTAAAAGAGCAAAAAGAATCTGCTTAATTAAAAATTACATTTAAAAATAATATTTTATCATAGTTAACGATCACCAGTTTTAATGCCTTTCCTTCTCATTGGAGATTTTTCTCTTGTGATGAAACATGGCAATAAAGAGCAAATTGAAGGGATAGTTAGGTAGTTGGGATGGTCATGTACACACTACTATATTTAAAATGGACAACTAATAAGGAACTCCTGTAGAGCACAGGGAGCTCTGCTCAATGTTATGTGGCAGCCTGGATGGGAAGGGAGATGGGGGGAGAATTGGGTACATGTATATGTAGAGCTGAGTCCCTTCACTGCTCACCTGAAACCATCACAACATTGTTAATCAGCTATATCCCAATGCAAAATAAAAAGTTAAAAATGTAGAGCAAAGTAGATAACAAGGTACTGTATTCTTCTATCAGCTTGGCTTGGAAAGAGTGAACAGGTTCACACTGGTAGGTTGGTTATCACCCAGTATGAGTTGTCCTCGCCTCTCCCACCACGAGGCACACCACGTGCAGACCTGGGAGCTTGCTCTCGAGGTCTGGGGAGAGCCTCCCTGTGTCTTCTCGTGGGCTGATGAGAACTGAGAAAGACGGCACGGCAGTCAGGGTAGATGTGGAGAATCTTTGTGCCTGCTTGGAGGGAAGCATGTGGTCAGAGAATAGACAAAGAAGAGCTTTTCATAGTGTGGCTGTTGACTCATTGACTGGGTGAGTTTTGCACTATGCTTATTTCCATTGATCTAACACCTGTGGCCTGCAATGGCTGTAAGTGAATATTGAAACACTCTGGTCAATAACATTTGGAAAACAGAAAATGTATTAAGATATCTCTGGTCAGTAATGTGTTAATAATGCAGCGCTGAGAAGCATAGTGCAGAGGAGCACATGCCTGGACATGTCTAGACCCAAGGGAGCAAACTTAAATTCATGGCGCCTTAGTTTCTATCACCTGTACCTTTGGATTTACTAATCCTTTCACTGTTGCATCAAATTGGTCATTAATTGTTCTTATATTTATCCACTTAGGTTTATCCACTGTTTGTAAAACTTAACCACTCTTTCATGTACCACTAAGAAAGAAATCTCACTACTAATTTACCTATGACATAATTGCAGTGGATGGGTTTCCCTGGTAGCTCAGATGGTGAAGAATCCATCTTCAGCATAGGAGACCGAAGTTCGATCCCTGGGTTGGGAAGATCCCCTGGAGCAGGAAATGGCAACCCACACCAGTATTCTTGCCTGAAAAATTCCATGTACAGAGGAGCCTGGCAGGCTACAGTCCATGGGTCGCAAAGAGTTGGACACGACTGAGCAACTAAGGATACTGTCAATTCTAGACTCTGTCCTGATTTCGGGGAGATAAGGGTGTGAGTTCTAGAATGTGTAAGGAATCCTATCACAAATTTGAAAGGACCATAATAGTTAAGACATTGCTCGTATGTTCCCAGTATTAACACATGGCGAGCGCTCAGTCATCATTAACTTACTGCTCTGTCCCAGTGGGGTTTTCTTTCTAATCGGTGAATCTTTTTTGAGTGTATAATACATGTCTGGTGTGTTCTTTGTATTTAGCACATATCAGTGAACAAAGTAGACATAGATCTTACTAATGGTGCAGCTTGCAGTCTACCTTGTGGGCACAGAAGGACCCTCCACCTCCTTAGTAAGCAGCATGGTTGACCCTGAGTTAAGCTCCCCTTTTCCACCAGAAAGAGCTGTCTTTCTTGGCCATAACCTTACAGTTGAATGTGTGTGTCAGTAGCATATATACATACAACATCTGCCAAGCTCTTTACAGTCTTGTTACCTTCCAGCATCTTCTGTGTACCTCACCATCTGGACACCGTATCTCTCACAAACCAGACCATGCCCCAGCTCTCTCCTTTTCCCCTTGCCCTTTATGCCTCCATCTTGCCCTTGGCCATGGACATGCAAGTTCCCTAGCAGTCCCAGAAGCTACCTCTTCCCCTAAGCCTTTGCCGATCCGTCCATCTGAATGCAGTTTATCTTCCTAGACTTTCCCCCTGTACTTCTGTGCCCTTGTCTCTGTAATGGTACCCTCTGCACGTAATACAATAGCCACATAAATACAGGTTGCTTAAGGAGGCCCAGTGAAAAACAGTTACACACCAGAGGTACGTGTTTTTGTTAACGCACATCAGCAAGTCACACCGAATCACACCAATGAATATTCTCTGGTTTCACCAAATGAAGTCCATGACCTTCCGGTTGGGTCATATGGCAGTCTTGCACTGACTCAATTATTTTTCTATTTTATTAACAGGAAGCATATCATTACAATCTGAAGGCTCTCTGCCACCCCTTTCCTTTATATATGTATGTGTTCTGTCTTCTCACATTTCTGGACTAACATAAACTTGTCATCTGGAAAGATGGATGTCATTCAGGTACTGGCAGCAAGAGTAGCTTCTGTAAATAGTCTATTTCACATCTGGGTGTTCAGTTTCTCCTGCTGGTGCTGAGAGAATCTGATGAGCTTTGGATATTCACCGCCCCCCCCCGCCCCCCATCCTCCATACCCAGGACAGATCCAGCCTGGGCTGCTCTCTGCCTCCGCAGCGGCAGAACCTCATTCTGTTCTTCCTCGTCTTCAGCATCCGAGTGCAGCTGTGGGACTCTTCCTCAGCCTCAGACCTGCCAGTCCCCGCCACTTGAAACTAGGCCCTGCTGTGATTTTAAGTCTCCATCCAGAAGGAGCTGAGTAGTTTTTTTTTTTCTACCCCCCTGCCCCTACCACCACCCTGCAGGATTCAAGAGACTGTGAAAGTCTCATGAAAAGGAAAAATTTTGTGCCAAGAGAAAGAAGTGCAAACACCCTCTGTTTTCTGCCTCTAAAAGCAGGGCCTGTGGTTTCCGCTGTGTGTGTTTTTTTTTTTTAATGTCGTTTGACTAACCATCTCCCTACAGGCCCAAGCAAATGTGGGCAGTGCTGATGCAGCCTCCCAGGATCCTTTGAGACTTAACTGTGATACAGTATTTTGCCGTTTGCAGCATGACTATAGATTGCCTCTTTTATAGGATTTAAAACCTTCCTGTTAGATGCCCACAGGCCTCCGGCTCATATCTACCTAGTTTTGTGGTGAGCTTTCTAACTCTTACATAATCCCCAAGCATACAGCTGGGGTTTTCACGGCATTTAAATTGTTACTCAGAATTTAATGTAGTCTTTTAAAAAAGCCAACCCCTAGGTGGTTTACAAAGGTGTAAATCCAGTCTGTAAAAGCCAGGAAAGGCATATATATGAGTATAGTTGGCATTTAAATGTATATATATAGGCATTTCACATATGTGTGTATTTGCAGTTGACAAAAATCAACCTCATAATTTTACACTTGGTTTTCATCCCAGGCAAGTAGATTGTTAAATATTACCGAAGTATAAAGTGATCTTTGATTTTAATCAGAAAGACTTTCTTTTTGATGCTCAAGAGCAAAGTTGTAAATGGGTGGAAAATAGTGCATTTGGTTCCTGCTGTCTACCTTTCCCTGCACTTTGATGAAGGGCTTTTATCAGTACTAGGAAGACCTCAAAGAAGCTTCCTTTTTTTTCTTCTTCCTTAAAGGAAAAGACTCCTCCCTGCTCAAAAGGCAGCTGTACTATACATAAATGAAAATCAGATGTAATCATTTGAAGAGGATTTGGGTAATCTGACTGCAATGACCCGTATAGTATATGTTACAGTCATGTATATGTTACTCGATGAGAGCTAAGCTAGGCATGTCTACTTCATTAGGGTCAACTGAGGTTAGAGAAGTTTAGGGGCTTGCCTATGATCATAAGGCCAGTACCCTGTGAACCCAGGACTCCAAGATTAATTTCTGCTCCTTTCAGTAGTCTTGCCATGTACTTTCCAGGAGACACATCAGAATCTTCTGTCCAAGCACATGTCTGGTGACTGATTAGTTCTTTTAGGATCGCTTCCCCTTCTGTCTTCTGATTCTGTTTGTTCAGTCCTCAGGATTCTTTGTCTGCTTTCCAAACTTAATTTCCCAGATTGAACTTTCATCTTCTCAGGATGTAGGTGGTTCTTTAAGTAACATTTGCTTACCATAGTTTACTAGTTCATCCATTTCTTTGTCATACACTTAACGTTAATCCCCAGAACTCAAGTGTCTTAAGTGAATCTTGGAGAATCTTTTCCAAGCTTTGGCGTTTATCTGAATGAAAGATCGATACATTCTCAAATGAAACCTACAGGATTCAGATATTTGCCCAATTGTAGTTGATTTTCAGTATTGCTCTTGTGGGATAAACAGAGGTACTATTAGGGAACTTTCAGTGGTGTCAGTAGAAGTTAAAGGAAGAACCTACGATTCTTTACTCTTTTCAGTGTCCATTTGACTTTCCAAATCCTTGTCTAGAAGAAGTGAAACATATTTAATATTTGAATACTCACTTCAGATATTCTTTGGGTTTTCAGGAAGCAAATCCTCTGTGTTTTGGAGGAAATATGCTCTTCAGAAAGAACCATGTGAATATTAATTTTCTCATTAATGTGTTTAATTTTAGGGAGCCATAAATGTACTTAGCTTTATTTCTTAAGTTTTCATTTAGCTTCAAGGTTGCATGTGTTATCATTAGAGTTGGAAAGGCTTTTTCTTTATCATGGAGAAAGTAAAGTTTTAGAGAAACTAAATCATATTTGAAGAAAACATTTTAGTTCCTGAAATTTTTATATCATGAGATTGTATTCATAGTAGTCAACCTATTTGAGTTAGGTTTTTAAAGGTCTGACTACTGTTACTTCTGGCTTAAACATTTTAAGAAAAGTGTTGAGCTTTCTTTTTGGAAAGAGCTCTGTTTTTCTCCCTTAATAGGAAACAGAGTTGACTGATCCACTAAGTGATGTGATTGCACGTTTGAGTTGGACAATCTAAAACACACAAAGTTTGAAATTATACGGCATTTTCTTGAGCACTTGTTTTGGGGGCCTTTTCTATTTCAGTGTGCCCCTGCCTTTTCAGTTTTCTTCTCTTCTTTCATATTAATGGTCTTCCATAATAAATACTCATTATAGAATATGCCTGGTTTGTATTGTTGCAAAGAAAAGCTTAAGAGTGAGTCTCAAAGATTCATTTTAAACCCAGCAATTGGAAAGACTTAATCCTAGAGTAATCCTACAAGTATTTCCTCTTTCTCTGTGCTCAAGGAAGTGAAAGTGAAAGTTGCTCAGTCGTGTCTGACTCTTTGCGACCCATGGACTGTATAGTTCATGGGGTTCTCCAGGCTAGAATACTGGAGTGGGTAGCCTATCCCTTCTCCAGTGGATCTTCCCGACCCAGGAATTGAACCGGGGTCTCCTGCATTGCAGGAAGATTCTTTATCAGTGGATCTGTCTTCCTAGCAGAGCCCGATTTACCCTCCTAATTCTTCTCAGCATTGCTCTGCACACTGGCTCCATGCTGAGATGAAATCTGCATGTTATCTTTGAATGTGTGTATCATTATTATAGGTCATTTTATTAGGCAAAACTCTCCGGAAGGGAAGTGCAAAAAATTACTTTATTCTACGAATTTATGTTTCCAGTTTGGATGGCTACTCTAACACCGGGTAGAACCATAAGCCAAGTGCAGATCAAAGCTCCTGTAACTAGGACACAGATGATCACTCTCCACCCTGGAAAATCCTGAGCTGCTCTGGTTTTATCTGAAATCAGACTTGTCTCTGGAACTTCTTTCTCAATTGTAGTAAAAGCTAAAGAACTTGTTTCCTTTCCAACTGTTCAGCAGGGACAGGTTCGAATCCATATTTAAAATCACTAGCCTAGAAATGGAAATCTAGTTATGATACCTATGTTCGGGAGGGTCACAGGATGCATTTGACCCCAATTCTGGGTATAAACTTTGGAGGGCGTGGTTAGAATAGTGAGTAATTTAGGATCAGCTGTTCAATCCTGTATAATTTAGTGACTCAGCACAGTAATAAACCCTGGAACCTTCTGCTTCTGTGTTTCTTCTCTGCAGGAATTAAGGGCAGATAGGAAGAAAGCAAACATGAATTAATTTGATTTTTATGTGCTTAAGCAGACATAATGAGAATCTGTTGGTGTGGCAGAAGTTACCACCAATCTACATAAAAATGAATAATACTGACATTAAAAGACAGAGCATTAATTATGTTGCCGTGGTTGCAGACTTAAATCATTTCAGGGGCTCGTGCTTACACACAAGGGCCCCAAGTCCCTGAATGCTGGACATTGTGTGAAAGTTGACAAGGCAGGGGCCCTGAAACATTGCCCTGCAATGTGACACCCCATGAAACGTGACATGGGGTGTTCCTTTCCTTGACTCTCCTTGGCACTTAATACCATCTTTTCTCAGAAACTCTAAAAAGGCTTTTGTGTTTTCGAAGAGTAATATTGAAATGGGTTTTCCCACCCCTTTTGAATAACCAGGTACTTTTAATAGCAAGGCTATTCTTGGCATCAGTCCTTGGCCGATTTTGTGATAATTTTTTGAGCATGTTGGAGCTCACATACTCTGCGAAAAATCAGAGATCAGTAAATCAGATATTTCAAATTTCCTGTTATGAAGTCAAGGAAATGATACAAGTTACGTAAATATTTTCTGGGACCATAAGGGAACTGTTCTCTCAGGCTAAATGTACCCTTTCTAGCAAGCTAATATGAATCTCTGTCAGCTCAGGTTTTTACATTTTTAGTACTGTGCAGTTTAGATGTGAAAAGTAGTACAGTCATTAAAAAAATCTTGAATTGGTAAGATTTATTAGAAAAATTCAGTTGGTACCATGATATTTATCACTGGAAAAGATTAAAGTTAATTTCAAAATAATTTAGAAATTTAACTTGTAAAATTTGGGCCTAAGATTCAGAAGGCATCAAATACTTTATGGTGTGTTACCATCCTCAGTTTGTGAAAAGGTCCTGCGTGTTATATTATTTTTTTCCCTTCATTCTGATTGCATTTTTTTCTTTTCCGAAGAACCTTACTAGTAATGGTTTTAATTCACCTGCATGTTTTGTGTTTAGAACTCAATTTTGTTATTGTGCAGTTTCAATCAATGCCAGCTTTGAAAATTTCTCTCCGCTGTTTTATTTACATCTTATGTGTTCATTGTTTTTGATTGCTGTGCAGTGTTCCATGCATCCATCCAGCCCATTCTGCTTACCCATTCCCACAGGAAAAGGCCCCTTGGTTGTCTATAACTTGTGTTTTTCATTCACAGTGCTACCATGAAGATCTTTATACCTGTTGCCTTATGGACCTTTTATGTATAAAGATGTGTATGTATAGAGGTACATGGCAACACAGCTGATAAAAGACGGGGAAGCCTCGTGTGCTGCAGTCCATGGGGTCGCAAAGAGTCGGACATGACTAAGCGACCGACTGAACTTGTGTGTGTGTGTGTGTGTGTGTGTGTGTGTGTGTGTGTGTGTGTACACTTCCCTGATGGCTCAGCAGGTAAAGAATCTGCCTCCAAGGCAGGAGACATGGGTTTGATCCCTGGATAGGACAGATCCCCTGGAGGAGGAAAATAGCTGTATGTGTATGTGTGCATATTTGTGCATTTGTGTGTTCATCCATCCAAAATGGGCTTCTTGAGTTTTACTACTGACTTTGGTTATTACCGAATTTCACCACAATCTGCTTGGTCCCTAGCTAAAATGACCATGCTGCTGCTGCTTACTCACTTCAGCTGTGTCTGACTTTGTGTGACCCTATGGACTGCAGCACACCAGGCTTCTCTGTCCATGGGATTCTTTAGGCATGAGGACTGGAATGGGTTGCCATGCCCTCCTCCAGGGGATGGTCCTGACCCAGGGATTGAACCCGGGTCTCATTCACTGCAATGGGATTCCTTACTGTCTGAGCCACCAGGGAAGCCCCTAGAATGATCATATCACCCTATTATGCTTTCATCCTTTGTATCTGGAATTCAGTGAGTGTCCCAGTAATTTGCCTGATTTTCTAATGGTTACCAACCCAGTGGGTATAAAATGGTAACTCATTCTTTTACTTCTGCCTTTTGTTGCTCTTGAGGTTGAACATCATTTTATATCTTTAACCATTGCATTTTCCCCTCTTGGAAATTTCTTGCTTAAATCTATGTCTATTTTAAATTTTGTGTTTTCCCTTTTCTTGGAGTAGTTACTGTATTTTCTTAACTGTGTTGAAGAAGCTGAGCATGAAGTCATTCCTGTAGCACTTGGGGCTGACTTTGTGACTGCAAGATACCCCTGAGATTAATCCAAGCCTTTCTTTTTGCCTTGAACAACCTCAGGTCTTGCTCCTCCTGTGCAGCCGCTCCTTCCATAAGCCACTGCCTTCCTGCAATGCAGCCCAGCAGAAGTGAGCAAACCCTGTCAGGTCCCTGCTTTGCTGAAAAGCTCCAGCGGCTCCCCTTGGCTGTTAGGGGAAAGGTCTGCTTCTTGGCTGGGTCTCAGTGTCCCCCCTTGTTTAATCATTGAGTCTGGTCATCTCCTATGCCTTGTTTGCAGCCCCAAGAGGCTGCTTCCTTACCCTTCCAGGGACTTCTCCGGCCCCACCTGCTGTGCCCTGTGCTCTCACTGTTGAGCTGCTCCGCCTTGATAAGGACTCCTCCCGATTTCTCACTGCATCTCCAGGAAAGCCCTCCTGTATCCTCATAGGAGGTGAGGTCTCTCCAAGTTCCCCCATAGCAGCCTCTGCTTCCTTCTTTGAAACTCCTTCTATACCTAAGATATCTAATCCTTTTTCTGCTTAAAGACAAAAGGGTGAGGACAGAGGCATTTGGGAATTTCATGAGGTCAGTACCTGTGTCTTTGTTCTTTCCTGTTGTTTCCTAAGCATCTAACTTAGCACTTGAGACACGGAAGTGCAATTAATCTTTGTTGATACGGGAATAAAAATGGATGCACATTAAATGCAAATTTCCTGACTCTGGCTTCGTGACTCATTTTCACTAGACATTTGGATAGATTTATCCATTTGAGCCTTCTTTCAAGGCTACTTTTTCCATTTACGATATAAAATACCTTTAATTGCATTTTCCTTGTTGATCGAATATGTTTACTTAAATACATTTCTCTCTGTTATTAATACTAGCTATAGGTTTAATTTTCAATAGGTTTGTGTGTGCAGAGTATTAGCTTAAGTATCATCACACATGGTGCTGTTGTGTCGCGGTTTGTATAATTGTTCCCCTATTTTGAAGCATTAGGTTGTCTTCAATTTCATTACTCTATAATGAAATATAATATTTCTTGGTATAAATTAATGTCTTTTTTCCCCGAGTTATTTCTTTGGAATTACTGCTTTTGAACAGCTCTTATTAAAGGCTGCTAGATCATTAAGAAAGATTGGAGTTGGTTTCATTGCCAGGCACTGTGTACCTGTTTAGAGCTCCACCAAAATTGAGTTTTATAATTTCATTGTATTTTAATAGCTCTGAAGTGTGACTCTAAAGCTGTTTCAATTTACATTTCTTTCTCTCCTGGTAAATCTGTGCATTTTCCACCAGGATGATTTACACCCTCTCTTTCCTCTATTCAAATTGTTGGTATGCATCCTTTGATGTGCTCCCAAAGTAATCAAATCTCTTCTTTCTGTGAGTGGCGTAAGGTACAGGTTGTCAGGACCCCATCCTGATTACTGTGTTTTAGAGTGTTTTTGGAACC
This sequence comes from Bos indicus x Bos taurus, assembly GCF_003369695.1. Classification (NCBI taxonomy): domain Eukaryota; kingdom Metazoa; phylum Chordata; class Mammalia; order Artiodactyla; family Bovidae; genus Bos; species Bos indicus x Bos taurus. The sequence continues at coordinate 21,355,494 of NC_040097.1, forward strand.
TCGCAGGTATATTTCTAAGAATATTCTCTGATACTTTTCAAAAATATGTAACAATGTACAGTCAGCTTTGGAATATGCTCCTCCTTTATGAATAATTCCCATTTAAATATAGTCATGGCCCCTTAGCACTGCTCAAACTAAACCCAAACAGTAGGCTTCTGTTCATTTGGGTGAGAAATTTTCCCCTGAAAAGATAGAAATTCATATATCAGAGAGTGTGTTTTCTTGGTTCCCTTTTAAATGTAAAAATTATTTATGGATTTGTATTCCATAGTATCTCAGCATCATTTAGAATTAGGCTTTGCTTACTGAACTCAAACTGCAAAGCTTCACTTAAGCATGACTCAATTACCCTTTAATGTATCAAAAAAAAAAAAGGCAAAGGAAAAAATCCATCGGAATTTGTCATTATGATTGATTCTGGTGCACAGAAGACTGGCAGTCTTTTCCAGAACTTTCATGGTTGTTTTTTTGATCTTTGCCTTTTTGTTTGATATACTTGAATAATCTGCATAGTTTTGATATTTAATTCCCCTTATTCTTGTCAATTGGGAGCTAGGTTTGGGAGGTTGGCATTTCTTTATTCTCCATGCAGTCAGGGGTTTCTTCTAAAGCATTTAAATTATGCAGAGCCTAGAGTTATTCCAAGAGTGGTTTGCTAAGGGTATTTTGGGTTACCGGGAGGAAACGGACTACGTGGATTTAAAACAAGTCAGAGCTTGATGGTTAGGTTTGAAGTTATTTTTTTTTCCCCACCATTTAAAAATATTTCTTTTTCTTCTAGTTTCTTTTCTCTTTACTGATTTCTCTCAGGCTGAAAATAACATGGACTTTTACATGTGAAGGAAGAGCTGCCGTTGACAGCTGGGCAGGATGTTCATTGTACAGGAGCAATGCCCAGGGGCAGATGAGGGCCACATTTCAGAGCAAGGAGCACCTTCCCCACCTCATACAAATATACTGTGTGAAGGTATAGCCACCCTACAGATATGTGATGTCAGCAGTTGCTAAGAGTTTTCTGGGCATTTCTATCAGGGTTTCTTTTCCTTTGTCTTTCTGCAGTCTTACTTTCATGATCCTGCAAGAAGGGATACCCAGTGGTCTGGACTTTTTTGTTTGTTTTTCTGTTTATAGCATATTCCTCAATAAGTTAACACCTTGACTCAATTCTTGTTGTCCTGTTCATCTAAGTTCAAATCAGTGTCCTCCGTTATGTTACTAACCTCTGAGGGAAGGCTCTCAGCTTTCAGTTCTTCCCAGTGCTTTCTTGTCACCACTGGGAATGTCTGGTGTTTTTCAAAGCCATGTAAAATGAGAGCTATGGTCTTAAAAGAAAAGTTCAGCTCTCAGAGATTAGCTCAAGTCTGCTAGAGAGTTTCCTTTTGTGTCTATGCTATAACAGAAAGAAAACTTCCTCTTTTTCCAGGCTAATTGGGTATATTTCACCGTGGGGGAGCACAAAGGCTCCGGTTTATTCCCTCTCTGAATAGAGACGGGGGTGGTGGAGCTGCCTTGCTTCTCTTCGGAGGCATTTTAGTCCCCATCTTCAGTAGATCAGGTCTCAGGCAGATGGTTCTGTCACAGACATTAGGATCAGAAATCGGATGAAGGTCAAGATAAAGATACCACTGATACCTGGCTTTTAAAGTCCTCTGACCCACTTTTCTTGTGTTGGAAGGAGTTACTTGACATATCATTTCTTTGTGATTTTGCGTTGGAATCAGATATAAGGTTCATTGATGTTCTTGAAGATGAGTCTTTCACTCTAAGACCCAGTTCAAATCAGTGCCTGCAGGGATTTGAGATTTCTGCTCCTTGCTCATTTTATAGACCCGTGTTGGGGACGCTCAGCTCTGTTCGGCAGTTTGTTGCCATCTGGTTGTCATCGTTGTCGAGGTCTCTTTTCCTGCTGTAAAGACAGCCGTGTAGGAGGGAGGTATCTGCCTATCCCCTTGTTTTCCTGTTTAAGCATCTGATAGTATTGTTCCTAAGTCAGAACCAGCTTTATCATCATGAATAAAGATGTTGTTCTGAAATGACATGAGTGTCTTTCTTCTTTGGAGTGAACTACCTGCCTGATTTTATTAGCTCAGTCTTCTTCCTAGCTTAATACCAAGTAAAAGATGGATCCTCAAGAAAAGATGTGTTACCTTAGTATTTAAATGAGTTATACAAAGATAGGGCTTCCCTAGTGACTCATACGGTAAAGAATCTGCCCGAAATGTGGGAGGCTTGGGTTTGATCTCTGGGTCGGGAAGATCTTCTGGAGGAAGGGAATGGCTTCCCGCTCCAATATTGTTGCCTGGAGAATTCCATAAACAGAGGAGCCTGGAGAGCTGCAGTCCATGGGATTGCAAAGATTTGGACATGACTGAGCGACTGACGGAAGAAGGCAATGGACCCCACTCTAGTACTCTTGCCTAGAAAATCCCATGGATGGAGGAGCCTGGTAGGCTGCAGTCCATGGGGTCGGTAAGAGTCGGACACGACTGAGCGACTTCACTTTCACTTTTCACTTTCATGCATTGGAGGAGGAAATGGCAACCCACTCCAGTGTTCTTGCCTGGAGAATCCCAGGGACGGCGGGGCCTGGTGGGCTGCCGTCTATGGGGTCGCACAGAGTCGGACACGACTGAAGCGACAGCAGCAGCAGCAGCAGCAGCAGAGCGACTGACACTAGAGAGATAAGGAAGTGTGTACCTTATTGCTACCTCTGCCCTGAAGAGGTGGAGGGAAAGGGTGGGGAAGAAGATGCAGGCTTTATAAGGGATGCATTTTGGTTTCATTAAACATGACTAGATTAACTCTTTTAAAATGAAAATCTGTTTCCTACAAAATAATTTTTATGTGGACAGAATTTTAAAATGCATTTTAAGATAAAGAGCTCTATAGATTAACCCTGCCTTCCCTGTCCTTGCAGCGTGTTCTGAAGGAAGGCAGTCTTTCTCAACCACTTGGTTGTTCCGTGTTTACAGATTATTTCAGAATATCTCTCATTTTTCTCTCATTGGCTGGAGCATGGCGGTGGTGGGGGAGTTGAACTGAAATCCTGATTAATGTATTTGTGTTTCTTTACCGTTATCAGCAAGAGATGGCTTCGACTTGCAGGAAGGCGTTGTTCTGTAAATAGAGCTGCAGAATATATCTTATTTGTCATCATCTTATTATTCCTTGGACTATTTCTAGAGATTAGCACAGCAAAGTTTGTGAATCCTTCTTCAGAAGCTATAGTTTTGGACTTTGCTGAGTGAGGCTTAATAGGAACTCCCCAACCCCAGCCCCGCCAGTTCAGGGAGTGTTATTTTTCAGATAGTCTGGAAATTGAACTTAATTTTTCAACGAGAGCACTACATCTTAGGAGATGTTATTAGAGTTTCAGATCAGATCAGTCGCTCAGTCATGTCCAACTCTTTGTGACCCCATGAATCGCAGCACGCCAGGCCTCCCAGTCCATCACCAACTCCCGGAGTTCACTGAGACTCACGTCCATCGAGTCAGTGATGCCATCCAGCCATCTCATCCTCTGGCGTCCCCTTCTCCTCTTGCCCCCAATCCCTCCCAGCATCAGAGTCTTTTCCAATGAGTCAACTCTTCACATCAGGTGGCCAAAGTACTGGAGTTTCAGCTTTAGCATCATTCCTTCCAAAGAAATCCCAGGGCTGATCTCCTTCAGAATGGACTGGTTGGATCTCCTTGCAGTCCAAGGGACTCTCAAGAGTCTTCTCCAACACCACAGTTCAAAAGCAGCAATTCTTGGGTGCTCAGGCTTCTTCACAGTCCAACTCTCACATCCATACATGACCACAGGAAAAACCATAGCCTTGACTAGACGAACCTTTGTTGGCAAAGTAATGTCTCTGCTTTTCAATATGCTATCTAGGTTGGTCATAACTTTCCTTCCAAGAAGTAAGCGTCTCTTAATTTCATGGTTGCAGTCACCATCTGCAGTGATTTTGGAGCCCCCCAAAATAAAGTCTGACACTGTTTCCACTATTTCCCCATCTATTTCCCATGAAGTGGTGGGACCGATGCCATGATCTTCGTTTTCTGAATGTTGAGCTTTAAGCCAACTTTTTCACTCTCCTCTTTCACTTTCACCAAGAGGCTTTTGAGTTCCTCTTCACTTTCTGCCATAAGGGTGGTGTCATCTGCATATCTGAGGTTATTGATATTAGAGTTTACCAAGCTTCATTCATATTATCATTTGATTTAAAGTCAAATACCTGAAACTGAATGTAGCACAGTGGCAAAGAATCTGCCTGCCAGTGCCAGAGACAAAAGAGATGGGGTTCGATTGCTTGGTCGGAAAGAGCCCCTGGAGTGGGAAATGAAAACCCGCTCCAATATTCTTGCCTGGAAAATTCCATGGACAGGAGCCTGGTAGGCTACAGTCCATGGGATTGCAAACAGTCAGACATGACTAGGCGAGTGCACACAGACACACACACAAATCTGAATAATATAGGAAATCCCACGTAGTGATTCTGAATTTAAGGTAGCTTAGGTTGCTTTCACAGCTCCTAAGAGAACAGCACAAATAGTCACAGCCCATTCTTGAATGAACGTGTCTAGGTTTGTGTGACTTAGCACATATAAGGGGAAGATTGTCAAGTAAACTATTCAACTGTTGATCCTTATGAATAGAATATATACAGAAAGTGCTGTTAAGTCAGATAGGAATATTATGGCACTTCAATCCCTCAGCCCAAGTTGAATCAGTTGCGTTTGACATGGAAGAAATTGTAATTAACCCTTTAGTCAGGAAACTGAAGGAACATTCTTTGCTTGAGCCATTAAAAGCTGGCTCTGTATTTTGTTGTTGTTGGCATTTGTAAATTGAGTTTTTACCATGACCTAGACTTCCTTTGGGCTCTGTATAGAGAGCCATAGTATTTCATGAAAATATAGCTTGATTCAGAACTAGGGCAGTGTTGGAAATCATTTTAGTTAGAAGATTATTATAGTTATAAATTGATTTTGAAAATCCTAATTTTAGTGCTAAGTGGCACCCTAGAGACCATCTATTTTGACCTCCCTCTCCAGTGTTTTTCATAAATAAATTCTACAGGAGAAGCTATGACAGAACTGTGTTGAGAAGAAAATCTCCTGTTCAAATCAGGCACTTTCTTTTGTGTCCTGTAACATGAAATAGTGATCATTTAGGTTCCAGATGGAGTTCTGTAGATGTTGTCTAGTTATTTCTCTTTAAGTCTGTTTTTGGAGAAAACTCCCATGTAATTGCTATTATATGTTTCTGTAGATAATATATACCTTATACATCTGTATATTATATATTTGTGTATATATACTGTACATTTTAATGACTAGCTTATGTTAGGCTCCATACATGTTAGAATCCCTATATATATTTAAATCTTCATCCTAGTCTGTAGCAGTATAGACACTTTTATCATGCCCATTTTTTTAAATGAAGAAACTGAAGTATTGAAGTATTAAGTAACTTGCCTTGGCATGTGATGGATCCATTTCCATTCCAAATCTCAAGCTTTTAAACATTAATTTTAAACGTCTAGCCAATACCCTGATGAGTTTAAACGTTCTTAAATTTAAAAATTTAAGTCTAAAAATGTTTTTAAATTCTGAAAATGTGATGTGAAAATAACAGAACCCAGAGTGATGGTGAAGGATGCCCTTTCCTGTGGAAAATCTTTCCTTGTGTTCTGAGCCGGTCGTTCTCCTTTTAAGCCTTTGACCTGCCTTTGCCCCAGTGAGACTATGGAATCAGCCGTCTGGGCTGATGGCAGATGTGTTTGGGGTCAAGGTGGCAGCCGATGCTTTCTTGGTCCCCTGCAGCTGTGCAGACAGTCTGAATCTGTGGTGGAGGTCTGCCAAGTTAGATGTGCGAGGCGCCTCCTTATGCCTCAGGAACTTACACTTTCCACAAACCTCCTGCCCTGCAGCGGCTCACATCAGTGCATTGCTATGTCAGGCTGAATAATTCGCAGCATTTAGCACTTAAATTGGCTCATTGCAGACAATCCAATTAGAATAAAGTCTATTATCGTTCGGGTACCTTGGAATGAAATGGAGTGTTTAAGGGATGAACATGCCACGTTGCCTGGCAGTCTCTCCGTGCCCAACTCATCTTCTTCGTCTTGCAGGTTCTCTGCGTCTTGCTAGAATGACACCCTGCCTTGGTGTGAGCCATGCATGAAGTCTGGTAACACACTTTCCTCGTACAAACTTTCTCTGGATGTGTTAATATTGGGAGGATCCCGAGAGCTCCACAAACACCTCTTCAAATAGCGGTTACGTGTGTCTTGCTCACAAGGGCTGTTTAATTAAGGTTGCTTTTCAGATTGAAGTCCAGAACCCAAACAGATATTGATCCAGGAGGTGATCACACCCTGAGAAAAGACATAATGCAGCTTTTGTGATCAGTAAAATTGAGGCAGGAAAAATTTGACTAATAAGCAGTTTATAGCAGCAGTTCCAACCTTTTTGGCACCAGGGACCAGTTTTGTGGAAGACAATTTTTCCATGGATGGGGCTGGGGGTGGTTTTGGGAGTATTCAAGCACATTACACTGAATTGTGCATGTTATTTCTATTAGTATTATTTCAGCTCCACCTCAGATCATCAGGCATTGTATCCAGGTGGTTGGGGACCCCTGGTTTAACTCCTGTATTTCCCCTCCTATAGCTTGGCCAGTGATGAATGAGAAGCAGGGAAGGAATGAGTATAGAGGCAGTGTGCTGGAGACATGATTCACGAAAGAAGCTTGACAGAAAGTCTTTGCATTGGGTGCAGAGAGAATGGCTGTTTCTAGGTATGGTGGTCGGTTTGTGGGCAGAAATTTTGATGTCAACAGCGAAGGGCGGTGCATTGTTGGGAGACTCACTTGGAAAGAAAAGTTGTTCCTAAATGATGATGTGAGGACACAGATGTATTTCTACTCATCAGGTTACAAATGAGGAAGAAGTCAATTTTTGACTGGAGATAAATATTTTTATTAATGTATTTATTTTTAATTACCCTCAGATGCATCATGGTCCTCCTAAAAAACCTGGATTTGTCATTCAGCTCTATCATTTTTTAGTTGTGTGATGTACCAGCTAGACAGATAGCAATGAATCTTTCCCAGCTTCATCTAATGAGGAGTGTAACATCCCTCTGTACAAAGAATAGAGAAGATAGGAAATAGTATGTAAATGCCATATGCCTTTAGTAAAATCAACAAATGTCTGTCTGTCTCAGCTGTGAACTCAGAAATCACACGGACAAGGAAGATATCTGGAATAGAGTCCTCTGCCCCTTTAAGGTTTTGAAAAGGCTGTACTTGAATTAGTCACCATGAATGGATGGGAGGGCAGGAGCGGGAAATGCCCTGCCATCCCCTGAATATGGCAGTGATTTAAACCATCTCTCTCTACCTCTCCTTTCTTTTTGTCTAACATATACTTTATATCGCTGGCCAACTGATTCTCATTGATTTCTTTTATACTGTGAGTCAAAAAGCTACCTCATTTCCTGGGGAAAGCCCAGTTCTCTAAATATCCTTTTATCCTTCTGTAAATGCTGTTAATGACTTCTTGAGGAGAACTCTACGGCTGTGAGAATGGGACTGGGAAATTTTGCAGTCTGCTCCCACACTATAATAGGTGAGTTGGTTTTTCACTTGGTCCCCAGTGGTGGAAATGCTCCCGAAAGGTCAGGGCATTGGTGCTTGTAATTCTTGTGATCCCCTGCTTTTGAAATTAGAGACCCGAACCAGAAGGGCGCTGTCCTTGGTAACCAAGGCTTTGGAGCTGCAAAGGGAATGTTTTTAAAGGAAGTCTGGTTGACAGATAATCACTTCTCTTGCTGCATTCCAGGTGCTGTGTGGAAGGGGTTGGAAAGAAATGCAGATGTGACTGGTTGCGTGTGGTCACTTGGGAGAGTGCTATAGGCCTTCCCAAAGGAAGGGATGTAATAGAAATAGCAGAAAACCTAGAGAATGGTTAAATGGTTAGTTTTAGTGTATGCCGCAGCAACTAGAAAGCCAATAAAGAACCAGATCATACCCAAATTTCACTTATTCATGGACCTACTTACCCACCACTCGACTGTCATGTTAATTAAACAAGGAGGCCATGAGACTGAGGTGGCGCTGATGCCCTAGTGGCCTGTGTAGCAAACCCAAAGCCAAACCTGCACATGCCTCAGGGTTATGAAATTGACACCTAACACCAACCAATCACAAACAAGTTGCTGGGCTTCAACCAATCAGTAATCTCCTTATTTTGTTTCTACTTTTTCGCTATGAAAGTCTCTCCTCAGCTACTGCCAGTAAATATCGTCCTATATGAGTTGACTCTTGATTAAATAAACTCTTAAAATTTTTTTTAATGCTTCAGTTTATCTTTGAACACTACCCACTCACCTAGTATAAGAAGCAACCTTTAAAAAAAAAACAACAAACTTTTTGCCATGCAGCACGTGGGATCTCAGTTCCCTTACCAGGGATCTAACCCGCACCTCCTGCATTGGCAGAGCTGGATCTTAACTATTGGGCCACCAGGGGAATCCAGGAAAGCAACATTTTTGAATAAAAAGTTGTTACCTTTGGGACTTCCCTGGTGGTCCAGTGGCTGAAACCCGGCACTCCCAATGCAGAGGGCTCAGGTTCGATCCCTGGCCAGGGAACTAGATCCCACGGGCTGCAGCTGGAGTGAGTGAGTGAGTAGTGAGTGAGTAAGTTTGTGTGTTATTGTCCTGGGACCCAAGGAGAACCCGTCTTTGGAACAGACTCACTAGCCTGCACTTACTCTTTCCTGTCTGGAGCATGTTTCCCTCTTCACCCTGTACTCTGACCTTCACCACAGGGCACAGAACTTACTCTTTCACTCAATTCTTGTCTCTGTTCAAACTTCACCTTCCCAGGAAAGCCTGCCCATAAGCCCCTGTAGGATAGTACTCCTGTCTGCTCTGTGTCATTTTCTGTACTTCCTTTAATTGTCTTCAGAGAAATTATCCCACCAGCCATTATTACCATGTTCCACTCTTAGAACTTAACCCTTTGAACCACATTTTCTTAGTGCCTAGAGTTTAGTGGGAACTGATTACATTTATTTGTTACTTAATGCTGGCGCATCAGCTCAGTCCATTTCATAAACTTTAGCTTAAAACACTTTCTTTCCCCTAAACATCACAAAACTAAGCTTGTGTCTTGAAGGTGCTTAGGTTGTGACTCTGAGCTGTGTAATGAGAAATAAAGGCTTTAGAGTAGTGCTAGCAGTGGGCTCAAAGATACATGATATTTGCTGTTCCTGGGTATGTCTTTACTTCCTGAGTGAAGCTGCCAACCTTCTCCTAAAAGGAAAGGCCTCATATCGAAACTGTCTATTTCTTATTCACGTTTCTTTGAGGAAGAATATTGAGACATAGCCTGCCATAGATTAATGATCCATTGTATATTACTGAGATGGGTGGGACAAATTGGGAGAGTAACGTTGACGTATATATACCACCATGTATAAAATAAATAGCTGGTGAGTAGCTGCTGTATAGCACAGGGAGTTCACCTCCATACTCTGTGATGACCTTCAGTTCAGTTCAGTCGCTCAGTTGTGTCCGACTCTTTGCGACCCCATGAATCGCAGCACACCAGGCCTCCCTATCCATCACCAACTCCTGGAGTTCACTCAGACTCATGTCTGTCGAGTCAGTGATGCCATCCAGCCATCTCATCCTCTGTCGTCCCCTTCTCCTCCTGCCCCCAATCACTCCCATCATCAGAGTCTTTTCCAACGACTCTACTCTTCGCATGAGGTGGCCAAAGTACTGGAGTTTCAGCTTTAGCATCATTCCTTCCAAAGAAATCCCAGGGCTGATTCCAGAGGGGTGGGATTGGGAGGTGGGAGGGAGGCTCGGGAGGAAGTGGATATATGTATCCTTACAGCTGATTCATGTTGTCCAGTAGAAACTAATAAGACTTTAAGACATCTATACTCCAATTTAAAAAAAAAACTATATATTACTTGTAATAACTTTTCAGGCACAGGTATATAATACAGGGTGGGGGAGACTCCTTTTTGATAATGTCAACAGTGTGTAAGGAAAGATAGAAGTAAAATTTTTAAAAGATAAAGGTTGCTAGGTAATGTATTCAATGATTTCTATGTGTTCTTTACTTTAAAAATACGAGCAATGATATATCGCTACCATCTATTGAGTATTCACCTCAACAAATGTGTAAGAGAAGTGTTAGTATTATGTCTATTTTATGGATTAGAAAACTGAGGCCAAATTATTTACCCCCGTCCCTAAGCAGGAACTCTAGCCAACTTCCAGCTCTATACTGCATGATTTTTGTTTTGCTTTGTTTTTTTCCTTCTTCATCATTGTGGTATTAGGCTACAAAAATACAGTAAAAGGAATGTATCAACTGCTAATTCTGTCAAGAAAACTTGTTATCTTTGAAAATAACTAGTAACCATCCATTTCCATCATAGCATTTTGCAACAAGATACTATTTCCATGGTCTTACGTGGACGTAAAACATACAGATAATTGATCAGTTTGAGTGACTGCAACATATTCTGGTTGCACAACAGTTAGGCATGCTAAGGATTATATTTGTGAAGTTTGGATGCCTGTGAAGAATGATTAAATACATGTTTCTAATGTTTTAGTGTTTTGTATTTAGGTTATTTATTCTTTGTATCTAAAACTGAATAGCTACTGTGCTATATTGATTTTATTGGTAGTATTGAGCAGACCTTGTTTCTGCATGAAACTAGTTGCAAAACCCACTATTTTGGAAATAAAAATGTATTTTGACATATACAAATAAAATGAATAAAACTAAAAAAAAAAAAAAAGATACTTATATCATAATGTTCAGAGTCCTCTGTAAGATATCCTCTGGTAGCTCTTTTGCTGTAGGAAGTTGGGCCTTTTATCATCCTGGGATCTCCTACTTCTTTTTCCGTTTCTTCCTTTATTCAAAATTTACGTTTCCTCTTGGGCTCACAGAAGGCTGCCTGCTATTGTGTGTTCTCTCTGCTGTGGACTCCAGTTGGCTGGAGAGTGGGCCGTCCATCCTGCTGTTGGCCGCGGGACTGGCGATCATGCAAATTCTGACCTGGACTTCCAGGCCCCAGGCTGTATTGCTTCTGGATACAGTGAGACCGGATTTGGCAGCCCCATTCTGTCCTGCCTGTAACTGATCGGAGAGGAAGGAAGTGGTATTTGTGGAGGATGAAAAGCAGGTTATTGCTATTAATAGGAGGTTATATTAAGAACTGTCATTTTTAGCATAGTCTAAACACTGAATATTGAAGAGCCAGAGAAAGGAGCACAAACTTGCAGATATCTTGATTAAAACATTGGAGCTTAATTACAAATTTCACAACTCCCTGCGCAGCCCCTATGGGCCTGGTACTGTGCTCAGAACTGGCAGATAGTAGTAAACAAGATAGCTAAGGAGTTTATTGTCCAGCAGGGGAGGAAACTATTGAAACAGTCACGCTGGTGAAATGCAGGATGGGATGAAGCATATGGGGAGTTGATTTAACGATCTAGGCCAGGGGTCAGCAAAATTCTTCCGAAGAGGGCCTGGTTATAAACACCTAAGGCTTGGAGAGCCATATGGCCTCTGCTGCAACTTCTCATCTTTGTCACTGAGGCATAAACCTAACCATAAACAGTAGACGGATGGGCATGGTTCTGCTCTAATAAAACTTTATTTACAAAAACAGATGGCAGTCTGGATTTGGCCTGTGGCTCATAGCTTTGTGACCTTTTATTTGTGGTCTTCTGTACATGCCCTTTCACCTCTGTCCTTGGCTTTCAGATGGTTCCCTCGGCCCCCTGTAGCCCAGACTTACATGGCAGAGGCTTTCGCAGGAGTGAAGCTGGGAGGGAAGTCCAGCTGACTTCCCCATAAAAATCATTGGCTCAAGCTGGACCCTGTGCCTACCCTACACCCGTTTCTATCAGAGAGGACTCCAGTTCCTGGGACTGGGTTGGCTCCAGCCTGACTCAGCCCTCAGGTTCATTAGGTTGCCGCTCTTCGATAAGACAGAGAAGGCTGCCAGTAGGGAGCCCACAGTGTTTCCAGAGTTACCGAGCTCCCGGCTGTGCACAGCTTGATCTTTGGACCAAGGGCATCGGCATCTCCTGGAAGCTTGTTGGAAGTGCAAGACTTGGCACCTCACCCAGAATCAGAACAGAAACTGCTTTAAAACAAGAGCCTCAGGTGGTTTGCAGACACTTTCACGTTGGAGAGGTACAGATGTACAGGGTCAAAAAAGGCCGGATGGTTAAACCAAGAGTGGGCGATGGAGTGGAATGAGTGGTTGTGGTTGGTGAATCTCACCTTGGCTCCCGATTAAGCACCTGAATGTGCTCTTGTAATTCCAGTTTATAATGTTATTCTGCATTTAAACTCTTAGTACTTTTTATGGTGTTCAGTGTTCAAAGTGGACCACAGTTATTTAGAAGACCTATCTCATTCCTTCTCCCCAGGAAGTCCTAGCAGTGTTCATGGTGGTATGGGATTGAAAATAAAAACAAAGTAGAGAGAATAAAGCAAGATTTGTAGACATTGTCATTGCATCTGTTTTGAGCCACATTATAGTGCATACAGGTGACATGCCGTGTCTAGCTTTTATCTTGAAAATAATTTGCCATCTTTCATGACAGGTCACTGCATGAATTCATATGACCATCAAGTGTCTGGATTCTATTTTTGACGACAGGAAGCTCCACAGTTAAGCAGCCGAATTGCATTTCAGGATTCTGTTTCTATTTTTTGTTCTGTTCGTTTGATCTTTTCCATCGGTAGGCATGTTAGCGTCCCAGGCATGAAGAAAAAAAAATTTGATTTTTTTTCTAGCTTTCTTCTATTCAAAATGCTGAGAGTTTCCCCAGGAAATTAAAGCCTGCCTAACTGGAAATATGGTTGGCCTCCTGGTACATCTGTCGGATCCGGACAGCAGGTCTGTGCCTGTTGTCATCTTTGTAAGACTCGCCCCACATTCTAAGGCAGAACTCAACTGACCCTTGGAATTCATTAGCCTGTGTGCTTTGGGAGCTCAGTGTGGGGAGAGGCCTATTGAAGACTGGCTTTGCCAAGCGGGCAAGTCTCCCACTTGGGTGTTTGGAGAAGGGTTATATCCTGTACCGTTGAAACAGGATGAACTTGGCCATGAGTGTCGGCCAGAAGCCCTCTATCCCATTTATGCGGCAGTGCTGGCTGGGTTCTGAGAAGTACATGAATCCATTTGGGAACTGGCTGTGGTTTGCTGCTAACCATCTGAGTCTGCAAACTGATGCCTTTTGAGCATGACCGGGACAAAATAACCCTGGAGCTGTGTTTCGTGTGGTTTGTCTGTTAGGTTTAAAAGCTCACTATAGGATTTCCTTGCTTTATAAAGTTGAGGCCTCCTTTCAAGTTGTGTCATTTCTGTGGTTTATAAATTGGATTATCTTCCTCTTGTACCAGCGGTTGTTTACATTTAATAGAAACAGGAGATAAGATTCGTCTATGAAGATCTCATCAGTATTTGGTGAAGTTGGGTGTTTTCACTTTTCAAAGTGCAGTTGCTGTACTTGTACTCAAAGAGAAGGGGTCTGAGAGGTCGTGGGAGAGGGCTCTTTCAGAAGCCCTCTGTACCTTGGGTGTTCTTTCTCCGTCCGCCACCCATCTGATTGTGATGGAGAGTTTGCCATGTAGTTGTGGAGGAAGATAAATTAGCCAGGTGATAGATTACTAGCCATCCTTCTGCTGTAAGGAGTATGAGGCGAGAGGTTCAGTGACACAGTTCATTTCTCAGCGGAGGACAACGCAGAGGTGCATAGCTCACTCTAATGTCCACACCCTGTTGCCTCTTGACTCTCTTTCCCCCTTCTTTCCCCTGAGAGCATACCGCAGAAGCCTTGGAGGCATGCTGACGTAGCATGCCTGGTCTCCCCTTCTCTGAGGCAGCTCCACCATGAGAGCTCAGGAAGACGAGAGGTGGCAACGGGCATGTAGATGTGACCCACACGGGATGTGACCATTTTCCATCTCAAGTGAACACAGACTGAAACCCAGTCATATTTTCCAAATTAAACTTGTCGTTTTGCCTCCTTGTCCCTTTTTTTTTAATCCCTGACTTTCTATTGGGCAGATTAAATTACATGAATTTATTGAAAGAAAAATCGTAGCAGGTGTGAAGACTGCAAGAGGAGGGGATTTATCTTTCAGGAAGGGGACCAATGTTTCCTAGACCCAGTCACTGAAGTTTATGAGCTTTTACACGATAGGATGTTGTTTGGTGGTCTCCATACACCGTAAGCCTTTTTTTTTTTTTTTTTTAATCACCTCTGTGATAATAAGAGTAGGAAAAGACCAAGACACTGGTGGTTTCTTTTTTTTTTTTTTTTTTTCATTTTAGTTTTTCCTTCTGTTTAAAAAGTTTTAGATGTGTTTTACAAATTACAAAGATGTTGGAGATAGGGAGGCTGAAAATGCCTTATCTCTTTTCAGGCTTGATATGTTTTTATAAAGGTATCAACTGAATTGTGACAGTCTTCAGATGTAATCAAGTGACATTTAAGTATAAAACAGTGTGATTGCAGTAGTACAGTCTTCTCAGTTTAAGGTGATTTTCTTGTTTCTTTCTTGCCCCGCTGAAGACATTTGGCAATGGCGACATTTGTGGTTATCAGAATAGGGAGGGATGTTGCTGCTGGCGCTTAGTGGGTAGAGGCTGGGGATGCTCTACCTGGCCAGGACAGGACCCCCTCCCCACCCCCGCCACACACACACACCAGCGAGTGCTGTTGAGAAACCTTGCGGTGTCATAACCAGAACCAAGTGCTCTGTCTCTGAGCTTTCGTTCTTTCACATGGCATTTATGACATTACCAAAAGCATGTCCGGGATGCCACACATCACAGGGAAAAAGCATTGTTTTCTAACGTAATAAGCATGAGACTTCTGAACCTCATTGTTTCGTAGAACTTGTTCTCTCTTTAGGGAAAGCAGACTGAGATTTTTCTTTTTCTTATACTGAGAGTTTTCTAAATACATTCCTGGTGTATTGTAAAGCCCTATGTTTAAGTTTTTTAAAATAACATTGGTTTACAAGAGGGACTTTGCAAGATTTCTTTGGCCATATTCTATTTATTAATTCAGTGATTTTCCAACAAACCCACATTCTGTTAATTC
Organism: Bos indicus x Bos taurus; assembly: GCF_003369695.1. Classification (NCBI taxonomy): domain Eukaryota; kingdom Metazoa; phylum Chordata; class Mammalia; order Artiodactyla; family Bovidae; genus Bos; species Bos indicus x Bos taurus. The sequence goes on from NC_040097.1 coordinate 21,370,653, forward strand.
AGTGATTTTCCAACGAACCCATATTTAGTTGTAGCGTTCCTTTCCCAGACTGGAAGTCAACATTTCATTGTAAAAAGAACACACTATTCTGGTTCCATATGCTTTTCATCGGGAATGTCCTCTGAGAAAAGCCCATTAATTGAGCCAAATTGTCCTCTGGATGTGGGTTTTTCAGTGTGGATCCCTGCCCAAAAGGTGATGAATTAAATTGCTCTGCCCATTACAGTTGTGACCTGCGATGAACAAAAGTGCATTTGAAAAATGAGGCACAGGTTGTTGTTCAGGCACTACATGAGCCCCATGTCTGCAGACTCTGTGCAGGTATCACGGCTACTCTGGCCCTTCGGCTGCAGTGTCTGAGGAGAAAGATGGGTGGGTTCTTTGCAAAGTGACATCCTTTTGACCTTGAACAGCATTGACGTCTTCATACATACAATTTGAACTGCCTGATTTTTATTTTCTTTCCGTATGTATCCTATGGGAACAGATTCATGTATCCCAGTTTCTACTCAATAAAAGGGCATTGAGTTATCGGTAATAGAATATCTTTTTTTTTTTTTTTAACTTTACAGTATTGTATTGGTTTTGCCAAATATCGAAATGAATCCACCACAGGTATACATGTGTTCCCCATCCTGAGCCCTCCTCACTCCTCCCTCCCCATACCATCCCTCTGGGTCGTCCCAGTGCACCAGCCCCAAGCATCCAGTATCGTGCATCAAACCTGGACTGGCAACTCATTCCATATATGATATTATACGTATTTCAATGCCATTCTTCCAAATCAACCACCCCTCCCTCTCCCACAGAGTCCAAAAGACTGTTCTATACATCAGTGTCTCTTTTGCTGTCTCGTATACAGGGTTATTGTTACCATCTTTCTAAATTCCATATATATGCATTAGTATACTGTATTGGTGTTTTTCTTTCTGGCTTACTTCACTCTGTATAATAGGCTCCAGTTTCATCCACCTCATTAGAACTGATTCACATGTATTCTTTTTAATGGCTGAGTAATACTCCATTGTGTATATGTACCACAGCTTTCTTATCCATTCATCTGCTGATGGACACCTAGGTTGCTTCCATGTCCTGGCTATTATAAACAACGCTGCAATGAACATTGGGGTACATGTGTCTCTTTCAATTCTGGTTTCCTCAGTGTGTATGCCCAGCAGTGGGATTGCTGGATCATAAGGCAGTTCTATTTCCAGTTTTTTAAGGAGTCTCCACACTGTTCTCCATAGTGGCTGTACTAGTTTGCATTCCCACCAACAGTGTAAGAGGGTTCCCTTTTCTCCACACCCTCTCCAGCATTTATTGCTTGTAGACTTTTGGATCGCAGCCATTCTGACTGGCGTGAAATGGTACCTCATAGTGGTTTTGATTTGCATTTCTCTGATAATGAGTGATGTTGACCATCTTTTCATGTGTTTGTTAGCCATCTGTATGTCTTCTTTGGAGAAATGTCTATTTAGTTCTTTGGCCCATTTTTTGATTGGGTCATTTATTTTTCTGGAGTTGAGCTGGAGGAGTTGCTTGTATATTTTTGAGATTAGTTGTTTGTCAGTTGCTTCATTTGCTATTATTTTCTCCCATTCTGAAGGCTGTCTTTTCACCTTGCTTATAGTTTCCTTTGTTGTGCAGAAGCTTTTAAGTTTAATTAGGTCCCATTTGTTTATTTGTGCTTTTATTTCCAATATTCTGGGAGGTGGGTCACAGAGGATCCTGCTGTGATGTATGTCGGAGAGTGTTTTGCCTATGTTCTCCTCTAGGAGTTTCATAGTTTCTGGTCTTACGTTGAGTTTATTTTTGTGTATGGTATTAGAGAGTGCTCTAGTTTCATTCTTTTATAAGTGGTTGACCAGTTTTCCCAGCACCACTTGTTAAAGAGATTGTCTTTAATCCATTGTATATTCTTGCCTCCTTTGTCAAAGATAAGGTGTCCATATGTGCGTGGATTTATCTCTGGGCTTTCTATTTTGTTCCATTGATCTATATTTCTGTCTTTGTGCCAGTACCATACTGTCTTGATGACTGTGGCTTTGTAGTAGAGCCTGAAGTCAGGTAGGTTGATTCCTCCAGTTCCATTCTTCTTTCTCAAGATAGCTTTGGCTATTCGAGGTTTTTTGTATTTCCATACAGATTGTGAAATTATTTGTTCTAGCTCTGTGAAGAATACCGTTAGTAGCTTGATAGGGATTGCATTGAATCTATAAATTGCTTTGGGTAGTATACTCATTTTCACTATATTGATTCTTCCAATCCATGAACATGGTATATTTCTCCATCTATTAGTGTCCTCTTTGATTTCTTTCACCAGTGTTGTATAGTTGTCTATATATAGGTCTTTAGTTTCTTTAGGTAGATATATTCCTAAGTATTTTATTGTTTTCGTTGCAATGGTGAATGGAATTGTTTCCTTAATTTCTCTTTCTATTTTCTCATTATTAGTGTATAGGAATGCAAGGGATTTCTGTGTGTTGATTTTATATCCTGCAACTTTACTATATTCATTGATTAGTTCTAGTAATTTTCTGGTGGAGTCTTTAGGGTTTTCTATGTAGAGGATCATGTCATCTGCAAACAGTGAGAGTTTTACTTCTTCTTTTCCAATTTGGATTCCTTTTATTTCTTTTTCTGCTCTGATTGCTGTGGCCAAAACTATGTTGAATAGTAATGGTGAAAGTGGGCACCCTTGTTTTGTTCCTGACCTCAGAGGAAATGCTTTCAATTTTTCACCATTGAGGATAATGTTTGCTGTGGGTTTGTCATATATAGCTTTTATTATGTTGAGGTATGTTCCTTCTATTCCTGCTTTCTGGAGAGTTTTTATCATAAATGGATGTTGAATTTTGTCAAAGGCTTTCTCTGCATCTATTGAGATAATCTTATGGTTTTTATTTTTCAATTTGTTAATGTGGTGTATTACATTGATTGATTTGAGGATATTGAAGAATCCTTGCATCCCTGGGATAAAGCCCACTTGGTCATGGTGTATGATCTTTTTAATGTGTTGTTGGATTCTGATTGCTAGAATTTTGTTAAGGATTTTTGCATCTATGTTCATCAGTGATATTGGCCTGTAGTTTTCTTTTTTTGTGGGATCTTTGTCAGGTTTTGGTATTAGGGTGATGGTGGCCTCATAGAATGAGTTTGGAAGTTTACCTTCCTCTGCAATTTTCTGGAAGAGTTTGAGTAGGATAGGTGTTAGCTCTTCTCTAAATTTTTGGTAGAATTCAGCTGTGAAGCCGTCTAGACCTGGGCTTTTGTTTGCTGGAAGATTTTTGATTACAGTTTCAATGTCCATGCTTGTGATGGGTCTGTTAAGATTTTCTATTTCTTCCTGGTCGAGTTTTGGAAAGTTGTACCTTTCTAAGAATTTGTCCATTTCTTCCACGTTGTCCATTTTATTGGCATATAATTGTTGATAGTAGTCTCTTATGATCCTTTGTATTTCGGTGTTGTCTGTTGTGATCTCTCCATTTTCGTTTCTAATTTTATTGATTTGATTTTTCTCCCTTTGTTTCTTGATGAGTCTGGCTAATGGTTTGTCAATTTTATTTATCCTTTCAAAGAACCAGCTTTTGGCTTTGTTGATTTTTGCTATGGTCTCTTTTGTTTCTTTTGCATTTATTTCTACCCTAATTTTTAAGATTTCTTAGAATATCAACTTTTAATTAAAGTTTTGCCCTCTGGGTGCATAGATATTGACACATTTGATGATAGAATAGCAGACAGTGTGGTATTTTTTTTAACGCCTACAAATTGCTTTTAATTCCCCACGATCTGGTTGACAATTGCCAGTGTAGGTATTTATAGAGAAAGATAAAGACGGAGCTACCTACACTGTATCTATAAATACAGCCGAACATACAAAAAGTGATGGTGACAGCCATCTTGGCTGTATCAGATGTGCGTGTTTTTAAAGATTTCAGTGTAGAAGATCTGTATTTATATAAATTAGTTTTCATGTTTTATATGAGTTTTTACTTTTAAGGGTGACTTTGGAAGAAAATTTGACCTGTGATGCCAGAAAATTAGTTCCAACAAATTTCATCTGGAAGAATGTTGGTGATTTTTGGATGATCAGAGTTGTGGCTCTTTCTCTGTGTGTGTGTGTGTGTGTGTGTGTGTGTCTGTCTGTCTGTCTGTCTGTCTCTCTCTCTCTATCTCCCTCTCTCTTCTCAGGAGTGTCGTGAAGAATTAATAGCCCAAGGATGATCCCCTCAGTTCACTTTGGGGTGTAGGACTGGATGTTACCAGTTACCTTTTACTTTTGACTGGCTCCTAACAACTATTTTCCTTGTCAGATGGCTAGAGACAAATTCTAAGAAAGACTGGAGGAAGAATGTTGAAGGGTTTTTGAAAATCAAAACACCTCAAAACTCTGAGTGGACCGTGGCCTGTGTGATTCTTTTTATGTGGGGCTGGACATCATCTCTGGATGTTGCAAAATTTAAGTTACAGGGGTCGTAGTGCTGTTGAACCACTGCAAAGGGGACCTATAAGAGAAGGCGTGCCATCTTCATGCATTGCTGGGAAAGGTTCTGAGGCATCTGGGTACCCAGTGAATCTTGCCATCTGGCTCCCGCCATACCCCCTCCCTGCCGACTTAGCCTCCCATTACCTGGTCTCTGCTCTCCATCTCTCGAAGTTGCTGCTCCCAGCTCTTGCCAGTTGAATATCTTCTCACCCTCAGTATCTTCTCTTAAAGGCTTGTTCCTTGTTGTAGCTGTCTCTAAATTATTTTTTTTACAGTTTTGTATCAGGAATGTAAATTCTGTGAAGGAAGTTAATGTGCTTGCCCGGTCCCATCCTCTGTCCCTCCCACCTCATGGAGTGAGCACTCCTTAAAAATCTAGTGAATAGATAGATACAGTTTTCCCCAAAATTATTTACGTCATAATGATGTTAGTGTTTAAAGGAGTAGACATCCGGGACTTCCCCAGTGATCCAGTGGTTGGTGCTGCGTGCTTTCATTGCTGAGGTCCTGAGTTCAATCCTGGCTGCGGAAGTAAGAGCCTGTAAGCCACCTAGTGCAGCCAAAACAAACAAACAAAAAAAAAGGAGCATCCATTTTTCTGGAGTTTTATTTGACAGTATTTGATAAATAGACTATTGTTAAGCACAATTTTGGCTTCCCAGGTGGCTCAGTGGTAAAGAATCAGCCTGCCAAGCAGGAGACCTAGGTTCGATTCCTTGATCGGGAAGATCCCTTGGAGAAGGGAATGGCTTCCCACTCCAATATGCTTGCCTGGAGAAGTCCATGGATGGGGGAGCCTGGTGGGCTACGAGTCCATGGGGTCCCAAAGAGTTGGTCACAACCTAGCGACTAAATTACAAAAGCACAAATTGCTGTTTGCTCCCGTTTACTGCTGGGAGGGGATGGCATGTCCCCAGACACTAGGCTTCTTCCCTACTTAGTTCTGCCCACTGTGTCCTCCACGCTGTTCCTCTGGGGTAAAGTTCAGCTCAATAGATCTTTTGGAAAGCCTGCCGTGTGCCTGGCTCCAGCTGGGTTGTTGCTCCAAGTACGGGTCCTGCCTCTTCTTAGAGCTGCCTTCCCAGGCTGCGTCCTCATTTCCCTCGGCCCAGGAAGGACAGTATTTAGGTTTATGTTCTCCCTTGATTGCATTTTTTGGGAGCACCAAAGCAGCAATGGAGTCAGTGCTGTGTACTTTGTAGTAAAATCCCCCCTCACCCCGACCTAAAACCAAAACCAAAGAGCATGCCAGATTACAGAGTGATGACTGTGATGGGACTTCCCTGGTGTTCTGGGGCTTAGGAATCAGAGCTTCTACTGTAGGGGGCGCAGGATCCACCCCTGGTCAGGAAGCAGAACTAGCATGCTGCGTGAAGCATCCAGAGAAAAATAAGAGTGATGACCATGTAAATTCTGCTCAGTGTTTCACTCCCTGTAGGTTGTTGGGTGAGACCATAACAACCTCATGGTGTTCTGTTCTTATCGCCAAAGGGAAACCTTTCAGCCTAACATTTTAAAAGTCTTGAATCATAGCTCATCTATGTTGCTGTCCTTTCTTATCAATTAGCAACATTCATTTTATCTTAAATATGGCAATTGTTCTTTATTTGTGTTTTTGATTTTTCACTTTTTGTCTTTGCTATTTGGAACACATTTTTTTGTGGAAAGCATTTCCTCTGCCAAAACCTGCTTCCTCCTTTTAAATGAATGAGATCAGAATTACTCTCCAGGTCAATTAAAGAGCTATTGCTAAGTGGCTCTAAGATGGGGTCTACAGATGTGGGGCTGGCTTGCTCCTTTTTTAATTTTCTTTTAAATCTGATAGTTTGCTAAAGCTTTGTTGGCCCAGGAACTGCATCTCTGGATTGGATATTGCATAAATTCTTGTTACACAGCACTGCATGGAATTATCCCAGTGTGGGCATTGGTGTTGAACACAGCCGACCATAAAATTCCATTTCGTTTCTGTTGCATAAACATAGGATCACAAATAGTGTGATTATTTCTGGCAGCCTCAGGCATCTTAGCTAGGAGGAAGATGTAGGAAAATATGAATACTTAAATGTATTATGAGCTTCTCAGCATGAGCTGACCAAGTGCCTTTGGCACTAGCCTTCAAAAGGGTCAAGTAGAAAAACATCTAATCCCCATCATTTGCTGAGTTCTGACCGTGCAAGGCACTGTTTTCATGGTTCATTTGCCTTATCACAGCTGCTCCTCACCATAGTACCGTGTTAGAGTCTTATTTTATAACTAAGGGGATGGCGGCCCAGAGAGGTCAAGAGACTTGCAGAAATTGTATGGAAAGAGAAAGAGGTAGGATTTTAATCCATGTTATTTGACTCCAGAATTTACAGAGTCACGAATGCAATGCAGCAGTCTTGGTCACAAGGTCAGAACTAGTTGACTTGTCTCACCGTTTCTTTGATCTTTATTGGCTTTCTCTTGGAGATTTCCAGGGGTATCGTGCCCTGTTCTTTTCCTCGTCTCAGTATCTTCTGAGAGGCAGGCGGTCTCTCAGACTGAGGGGGAAATCTCATCTTGACCAGATCAGAGTTGGAAGCAACCCCCTCACTTGCTGTCTTTCTTTATGTTTGTAGAAGCTAATGTACAGGATGGTTATGCCATCTGTCTGGAGAGCGGACTGCCAATTAGGAAACCCATATGGCTAAGGATTTGTGGTCAGACAAGCAGAAGTGTTGGAGCAGAGCCTCTGCTGCAATTCTATGATTGGGGTTCCAGAAGCAAATAAATACCTGCAGGAAAGCCACTCAGGAATGATAAATACCTCACACAGGGGAGTTAGAAGACAGGAGATTGATGGAGCCCTAGCCTGTATGGTAGGATGAGTGCTCTTTTTAAGCTAATAAAGTAACAAAGATAAAAATTTTAAAACACCCTAGCAGATCTGAATGTTGCTAAGATCCAAGTTCATGCTTTCTGCAGAAATAACGTTGGCCTGTGAAGTCAGAGACCTTGTCTTTTTTTAACCTTTTTTACTCACAGTAACTGTACACGGTACTGTGTAGATGCTCATTAACTACATTGTGAATTGATTGTAAGCTTTAGTTTCCTAATCTGTCAAATGCCCATCCAGACTAATAGTTTACAGTGCAGGATTGTCGAGGGGATAAACTGTATGTGTACACTTTGCTTATAATGTCCTGTGAATGTAAATGATAGCTCAAATATTGGCTTTTAATAATAGTTGCCACTCATTGATTATTGCTTCCCAGCACATCAATCCTTGCTTTACTTGCTAGCAGTAAACTTTTGGAAGAAGTCATCTGAGTCCATCCAGGTATGGTTCCCTTTGACAGTGATCACTGTCACCCATCTCCTGCTGCTCTTGTAGTCCCATTGTTTCTCTTCATTTTGGAGGGTGTTTTTCAGACTCTGTATCTCACCCATAGTAGTAAGATAATCTAAGAGATTTCCCTCTTGTCTCTTCAGCGATGCCCGTGTTTTCTTTCTTTGGCATTTATATCAAACATGTAATCAGTAGATCAGCTAGTTTGAAAATAGTCTCCACTGTAGAAAATCACCCCATTAGATATCTGTGCCATCAAGCCCAGGGAAAAGCAAATTTCCTCTCTGCAAGTTAACCACATGTGGGTCAGCCTGGGGTCCCATCTCTCACTCCTGCACCTGTGTTTTTGTGCTTGAATATTTTATGGACTCAAACATGCAGTTATAATTACCTCGCTTGTGAGAACATTTAGCTTATTTTACTGGGTGTTTTGAGTCTCAGTGATGGGGGAAATGTATGCAAGTTACATATCCTCGTTAGAGCTTAAAAAAAAAAGGTATCAATCTTAAACACAGCTTTCATCACATTAAGTTCTATATATGTATATATATGTGTGCATGTATATGTATTTATATAAATTAGAATCTCTGACATTACATATTCTGCTGAATATTCTGAATGTCCCTTGAGAGGGATGCTTAAGTAATTTACAGACTGAATTATGTTCTTGCATTTGCTCTGAAACTTGAATTTTCTAATACTGGTCTGTCATTCACAAAATCACAGTCTTTTCTAGGCATCTGTATTTGGATTTTTGTTCATCTGTTATAACAGTAGCCCTAGTAGCAGTGATTTAAACAGCCTAGTGGATTTCATTCTCATGGAATAGTCTCTGTGTGTGCTAAGTCACTTCAGTCATGTCCGGCTCTTTGCAACTCTATGGCCTGTAGCCCACCAGGCTCCTCTGTCCTCGGGATTCTCCAGGCAAGAATACTGGAGTGAGTTGCCATGCCCTCCTCCAGGATGGAATAGTCTACACCCAAGCAATTGAATGTTGATACAGTGAAAATGTCAGAGACCCAGGCTGCATGTATAGTAAGTCTCATGATCTCAGGTGGTTGCCCCAGCTCCTGCCCTGCCATTGTATCTGTCCTCCAGCCAGCTGGAAAGTGTGTAGGGGAAGAAGGTCTGAATTGTACATGCTGCTTTCACTCTTGTCCTGGTGATCATACTTGCAAATACATTCCTAGCTGCATGGGATGCTGGGAAAAGTAGTCATGAGCTTGGGTGGCCATCTGCCCAGGTAAAACTTAAGAGCTCTATTACTCATTTCTTTGAATTAAGTTGACTTCTCTAAACTTCTCACTCAGCCTACTGCGTGACATGATTGCTGGCACGTCATCCATGCATGTATTGCTTGAATGAATGAATAACATGGAGCCCAGAGCCCATCTCATTTTTGGAACTTCCTGTGTGGATTTCCACACAAATTTCTTCCATCTCCTTTTTGTCGCTCTTTCTGTTCCAGGGTTTTATAGAATGACTCCACCCCCCATCCCACGTATGTGTCTTTACTTGGTTTAAAGACAACTGCCAAGTGCAACTCCCCCCTCCTCCAGGCCCAGCACCCACATTTCTTTTAGCTGTTACACATTTTTGTAAGCATTTCCTGAGGTCCTTCCGCCATCCTTGTCTCTCACCTCCGAGTACATTCCAGTTTTGCTCATTTCTCATTTAAAAGTGTGATCTACAGAACGGAGCACAGCTTCTCAGCTTTGCAAGTAACAGATGGACAGAAAGTGGTCTGTTTCATGTGCTTTTGATGGACACCCTGTCTTCTCCAAATTCTTGACTGCCGCTTCTTTCCATGTGGCTCAGAGTGGCAAAGATATGTATGTGCATTCATACCCACCCACACGCGCGACCCTGCCAGAAATACGCATTACATAACCTCCATAGCACGTGGACGCAGTGAACTTGCTGGACCCTTCTCTAGAAGCGGGAAGAAGTGCCACTGAAGCAGTGCAGAGGCTGGGCATAAAAGCTGCTCGGTCAGGGCTGCTTTCCACATCACTCTTAGTGTAATAGCACCAGCGTAGGGTTTTTGCTGCTGATTTTCTTTCCTTTTTCCTGCCCTCATTCTTAGATGCTCTCACATTTTCCTTTTCTTAGTGTTTTGATTTCTACATATTTGCGGAATGTCTCGATTGTAAATTGCTATTTATGTATATCTTAAGATTATATTACTATTTGCCACTCCCACCTAACCCTGAGTAAGACCTGGACTTTGGTCTAGGCATTTCATTTAGAATATTTAGTAACCTCCCAGTGGAAGGGGTAGCATTTCCATTCTCTTAAAGAAAACTGAGCCTAAGCAAGGCAAATACCAGCCCGGTTGTTTTTTTTTTTTTTTTTCTTCAGAGATGAGATTCAGTACCAGGAGGTCTGATTCTAGACCTCATGCTTTTGATGATCATTAAGCTTCACTGTATTCACTTGCAGCTTTGGAGCTTCGCTTTTACCAGGGCACCCCATGGCTGTCATACTAGTTCAGTGCATATTAAAGAAGTGATACATGAAAGCCAGACAACAGTCACAGCAACCCTTGCTCTTCCCTGGTGAGCACACCTGAGCATGTACACACATGCATATACTCACCAGTCAAAACAGAACTGAGCCTGGCTCACTGGAGATACGAGGGAAGACCAAACTGGAGAGCTACGTGTTGAAAAGGCCTGATTTCCATGGCAGCTACATTGCTATAATCACATCTGTCTGCTCTTCCTTAACATGTCTTTCTGAAATAAGAGTAATCACATTTGACCCTTTTTAACAGTGAGCGAACTAAAATGGACTGAAATGGTTGAATTTAACTCAGATGACCATTATATCTACTACTGCGGGCAGAAATCCCTTAGAAGAAATGGAGTAGCCATCATGGTCAACAAAAGAGTCCGAAATGCAGTACTTGGATGCAATCTCAAAAATGACAGAATGATCTCTGTTCGTTTCCAAGGCAAACCATTCAATATCACAGTAATCCAAGTCTATGCCCCAACCAATAACTCTGAAGAAGCTGAAGTTGAATGGTTCTATGAAGACCTATAAGACCTTTTAGAACTAACACCCAAAAAAGATGTCCCTTTCATTATAGGGGACTGGAATGCAAAAGGAAGAAGTCAAGAAAAACCTGGGGTACCAGGCAAATTTGGCCTTGAAATACGGAATGAAGCAGGGCAAAGGCTAATAGAGTTTTGCCAAGAGAACACACTGGTCATAGCAAACACCCTCTTCCAACAACACAAGAGAAGACTCTACACATGGACATCACCAGATGGTCAACACCAAAATCAGATTGATTATATTCTTTGCAGCCAAAGATGGAAAGCTCTATACAGTCAGCAAAAACAAGACCAGCAGCTGACTGTGGCTCAGATCATGAACTCCTTATTACCAAATTTAGACTTAAATTGAAGAAAGTAGGGAAAACCAGTAGACCATTCAAGTATGACCTAAATCAAATCCCTTATGATTATACAGTGGAAGTGAGAAATAGATCTAAGGGCCTAGATCTGATAGATAGAGTGCCTGATGAACTATGGAATGAGGTTCGTGACATTGTACAGGAGACAGGGATCAAGACCATCCCCATGGAAAAGAAATGCAAAAAAGCAAAATGGCTATCTGGGGAGGCCTTACAAAGAGCTGCAAAAGAAGAGAAGTGAAAATCAAAGGAGAAAAGGAAAGATATAAACATCTGAATGCAGAGTTCCAAAGAATAGCAAGGAGAGATAAGAAAGCCTTCCTCAGCAATCAATGCAAAGAAATAGAGGAAAACAATAGAATGGGAAAGACTAGAGATCTCTTCAAGAAAATTAGAGATACCAAGGGAACATTTCATGCAAGGATGGGCTCAATAAAGCACAGAAATGGTATGGACCTAACAGAAGCAGAAGATACTAAGAAGTGGCAAGAATACACAGAAGAACTGTACAAAAAAGATCTTCATGACCAAGATAATCACGATGGTGTGATCACTCACCTAGAGCCAGACATCCTGGAATGTGAAGTCAAGTGGGCCTTAGAAAGCATCACTACGAACAAAGCTAGTGGAGGTGATGGAATTCCAGTTGAGCTATTCCAAATCCTGAAAGATGATGCTGTGAAAGTGCTGCACTCAATATGCCAGCACATTTGGAAAACTCAGCAGTGGCCACAGGACTGGAAAAGGTCAGTTTTCATTCCAATCCCAAAGAAAGGCAATGCCAAAGAATGCTCAAACTACAGCACAATTGCACTCATCTCACACGCTAGTAAAGTAATGCTCAAAATTCTCCAAGCCAGGCTTCAGCAATATGTGAACCATGAACTTCCAAATGTTGAAGCTGGTTTTAGAAAAGGCAGAGGAACCAGAGATCAAATTGCCAACATCTGCTGGATCATGGAAAAAGCAAGAGAGTTCCAGAAAAACATCTATTTCTGCTTTATTGACTATGCCAAAGCCTTTGACCGTGTGGATCACAATAAACTGTGGAAAATTCTGAAAGAGATGGGAATACCAGACCACCTGACCTGCCTCTTGAGAAACCTATATGCAGGTCAGGAAGCAACAGTTAGAACTGGACATGGAACGGCAGACTGGTTCCAAATCGGGAAAGGAGTACATCAAGGCTGTATATTGTCACCCTGCTTATTTAACTTCTATGCAGAGTGCATCATGAGAAACGCTGGGCTGGAAGAAGCACAAGCTGGAATCAAGATTGCCGGGAGAAATATCAATCACCTCAGATATGCAGATGACATCACCCTTGTGGCAGAAAATGAAGAGGAATTAAAAAGCCTCTTGATGAAAGTGAAAGAGGAGAGTGAAAAAGTTAGCTTAAAGCTCAACATTCAGAAAACCAAGATCATGGCATCTGGTCCCATCACTTCATGGGGAATAGTAGGGGAAATAGTGGAAACAGTTAGAAACTTTAATTTTGGGGCTGCAAAATCACTGCAAGTGGTGACTGCAGCCATGAAATTAAAAGACGCTTACTCCTTGGAAGGAAAGTTATGACCAACGTAGATAGCATATTGAAAAGCAGAGACATTACTTTGCCAACAAAGGTCTGTCTAGTCAAGACTGTGGTTTTTCCTGTGGTCATGTGTGGATGTGAGAGTTGGAATGTGAAAAAAGCTGAGTGGCGAAGAATTGATGCTTTTGAACTGTGGTGTTGGAGAAGACTCTTGAGAGTCCTTTGAACTGCAAGGAGATCCAACTGATCCATTCTGAATGAGATCAGCCCTGAGATTTCTTCGGAAGGAATGATGCTAAAGCTGAAACTCCAGTACTTTGGCCACCTCAAGCAAAGAGTTGACTCATTGGAAAAGACCCTGATGCTGGGAGGGATTGGGGGCAGTAGGAAAAGGGGACGACAGAGGATGAGATGGCTGGATGGCGTCACCGACTCTATGCACATGAGTTTGGGTGAACTCCGGGAGTTGGTGATGGACAGGGAGGCCTGGCATGCTGCGGTTCATGAGGTCGTGAAGAGTTGGACACGACTGAGCGACTGAACCGAACTGAAGACTGTGATGGCTGTACGTTATCTCTCAGAGCTCTAAATTTTGGAAGTGGAAGTCGTGTAGTTTATAGCCAACATGTGAAGAGAATTACCAAAAGCGATAATGGGGAGGGAATGCCTTCTGTGGTTTTTTGAACCGTCTTCTCTAAAGGCAGTGCGTTGTTGCCTCCTGTCACTTCGATGAGAAACCCAATCAAAAAAAGTGCTCAGTATTTCAGCTGCAAATGTGTTTACTTGATAAATGCAGAACTTGGAGGACTTCTAGTCTATGAAGTTCAGCTCAGTCGTGTCCTACTCTTTACAACCCCATGGACTGCTGCATGCCAGGCCTCCCTGTCCATCACCATCCCCTGAAGCCTAGTCAAACTCATGTCCGTTGCATCAGTGATGCCATCCAACTATCTCATCCTCTGTTGTACCCTTCTTCTCCTGCCTTCAAGCTTTCCCAGCATCAGAGTCTTTTCCAATGAATCCATTCTTCACATCAGGTGGCCAAAGTATTTATTTCCAATAAATATTAGTCTTTGCAATGAATATACAGGACTAATTTCCTTTAGGGTGGACTGTTTGGATCTCCTTTCAGTCCAAGGGACTTTGAAGATTCTTCTCTAACACCACATTTCAAAAGCGTCAGTTCTTCGTCACTCAGCTTTCTTCACAGTCCAGTCATCCATGCATGACTACTGGATATAGCTTTGACTACATGGGCTTTTGTTGGCAAACTAATGTCTCTGCTTTTTAATATGCTGTCTAGGTTGGTCATAGCTTTTCTTCCAAGGAGCAATCATCTTTTAATTTTATGACTGCAGTCACCATCTGCAGTGATTTTGGAGCCCCCCAAAGTAAAGACTGTCACTGTTTCCATTGTTTCCCCATATATTTGTAAAAGTGACTGCCTTTTTGAGAGTCAGCAAGTGGAGGGATTGAATATGGCTGCAGATTTGGCTTCCCTGCCAGTTGGCTTTAAGGAGGAATTGCCATCCATTTCACTTTGACTCTGGTTTCACCATTGTTGCAAACCGTCTTTCTGAATACCGAGGGTCCTCCGACAGGACACACTGCTTTCTCCCATCTCAGACATTTTGAACTGTAGTCCTTATCAACTAAACCCAGAGTCTGACCCAAACCACCCTAGATACTGGTTGTCAGATCCAGAGTCTTCGAAACGATTTGAAGTATCCTCTCCTCACTGAGAATTTAAAACTGATTGTAGTTTTGTTCTTTAAAACAAATGCTTCGAAAAGTAAACCTAACTTACCTTTGATGAATGCAGCTGAAAAAAACCCCCTTTATGAGTCCTCTGTTCACATCTTTGTAACTTGGAAACTTGGAGAAATTTTCACAGCTTTTTGCTTATTTTAGAGGCAAGAAACATGCAGTCAGAGTGATCACATTTTTAGATTCCTAACAGGTGACAGCAGAGAGAGAGCTGCTGGTGCCACATCCAAGTCCCAACGCCGGGATATTTATTAACATCTTTTGAGTAAAGTCTTAAAATTATCTATTAGTCACAATTTTTCACCCTTTCTGACAGATTACTGGTGCTGCCAAGAAGCTTTTAAGCTGTAAATGAAAAGAAAAGACAATCCTGCATTTGATCTTGATTTTTTTCCTTCCTCTTCTTTGAATTATCTTTGAAAAGTCTTTTGCTGTGGGTGCTTTTATTGAAATTTAAGACTATAGTACTATCTTTTACTTCTGTGTGGACTTAAGATTCCCCACTGTTCTAAGGCTGCATTTGAAGTTCTCTATCTTACCTTGATAAAGGTTTTAAAAGTATTCTTCATTTTAATCTAAATTTCTTCTCTCTGTAGTTAGCCAAGTCTGAGTGGCTCATGCTAACAAAGATTGTTTAAATATGTTTGTTTGTTTTCTTGGATGTATTTTGCCTCTTTCTAGGTCTCCTTTTTTTTTTCTAACTTCCAAAATTTTCTCCATATTTGCTTAGATAACCACGCAGTCTGGGTATATAAACTTGTGTGGGTATCTATAAAGTTTGAAAATGGGTTTTAAGAAAGTGTTTACATAGTCTTACGCTGTGAATTAGAGACTTTCTGATCTGGAAAAGAACTTAAGGTATGTCTCATCTATTTCCCTGGAGTTTTATGTAAATTGAAATTTATTATGAATCAAGTTCTATTTTAGGTATTCTTAAAGAATCTATAAATGCCAGTAGAGAAGGGAAATTGATTTAGCATTCGGGATGTGATGAATATCATCGTGTTTGAAATGTGTAAGTGCTCTCCTTATATTGTTTATATTCTCCTAATAACCTTTCAGAAGTGCTGGCTAATGAAAGCTGTTGCCAGTTCTTCATTTAGGGTGCAGTCAGAGTTTAGAATGGAAAATGATAGTTTTTATTATCATGGTCTGTTTTTCTAGAAGAAACAAACAGGTTGATCTTCTGGGATGAGTAGAGATGTTAGCATGGCTTCACGTTTTCATCAATGTCTGGCTGTTGCTGGTGTCCAGATTTATGTTTTGGGCACAAAAACCTTCATATGTGGCTTTGTATTCCTATTGTGTTTCTGTGAATGGAGAGTCAATTCAGACATCAACAGTAGTTACTTGAAGTGGCCCACTCCAGTTCAGTGTAAATGCGTCATTTCAGTTATCACACGTGGAAATTACCGAGACTAGTTGCAAACCAGAAATTGGTCCTGTTGCACTGTCCATGCTCACCATGTGGGCAGTGGTTTGAATACTGTGCAGACTAGACCAAACTGGGTGTCACACTGGCAGTGTGTTTTGGATGGGTCCTTTTTGCACAAATTAAGGAAGTTTTAAAAATAAAACCTTGTTTTCTGGTGCAGACACCTTGTAGTTACACTGGGATTGCAGTGCTCCATGTAATAAGGCGACATCAGATGACTCCAAACAAACCTTAGATAAGCTCCTTTCCTCCAGTAAGTCTTACAAGAGGATGCTTACATAGCACAATTGAGTAAATATGTGCAGAGCTCATAAAAATTCAACCGTGATTGAACCTAAAGAAAAAGCCAATGCTTAATGAAATTGCAATGTGAAGATATACTGCTTAATCTAGCCTCAGAGCAAAATGCCAGGCAAAATACACAGAAATTGCCTAAGACTTTATATGATTTCTTTGAGTTCTCGGCATGTAAAAGAAGTAAGGCATTTCATTTTAGAGAAAGTAGTCCGTACTCTGTTTCTCAAATCATGGTCTTCCAGTTTCTATTAATAGTAAACTAGTAATATTTTTTATTAATAAAATGTTTTGTATTAATAGTTTTTATTAATAAAATGTTTTGAGAGGTTTGTTTAACTTTCTTCTTGTGCTTTAAGATGAGGGTCGAAGTCTGACTTTTATTAAGAAATAATAATTGTCTGTTTTAAATAGCAACCTCTAGCTTGCTGTTTGGTAAAGAGTTGGAGTTTCTGCTCCATGTGCTTCCCCCTGACCACCGTGCATATGGTTGGTGTCCACATGATAGATGCGGAAATAGAACAAAGGAAAATGCTGGAGACATATTGAATTGAATGAAATCTGGACTGGGTCCACATCTTGTCTTCATCACCAACTTGTTTTTAATGTGGTTGTGTTGCTTAATTCCTTTCTACTCCCTGTAGCTTTAAAAGAACACAAGTCATTTTATAGGAAAATACTGCTTACCTAGGTGGCGCAGTGGTAAAAAAAAATCCGTCTGCCAGTATAGAAGATGCAAGAGATGCAGATTTGATCACTGGGTCGGGAAGATCCCTGGAGGAGGACATGGCAACCCACTCCAGTATTCTTGCCTGGAGAATCCCATGGACGGAGGAGCCTGGCGGGCTACAGTCTATGGGGTCACCAAGAGTTGGACATGACTAAGCCCACACAGTGCACTGAGGAAAGAAGTCATTTAGGTGGTAGTTTGTTAGGGCACCAATTGAAAGGTCACACGTGAATGAATGAAGTTTGAGTGGCATTGGATTTCAGAACTTCTAGTTGCAAAACTTTGAGAATACTTTGAAAGCAGTTCTGAGATTTCGTTCTCATCAGTTGGTGGCTTCTGCCCTAATTGTCACTGTACCTGATTTGTCATTTGCTCATATACATCTTGTGAGTCTTTACAGTTTTATTATATTGATAGAATTATACATTTTTCTCCAGAAGACCAAATTTTATTATTATTTTTTTTTTTTACTGCATTCTCTGGATTCAGCAGATGCTAATTGCTGTATACGGTGGTGTATATGTGGTCCAGTGGAAGCAGTTTTGCACTCGATGTTGGACAGATTGGCATCCTAGTCCCAACAGAAGCCATTGGTGCTACTTGAGCAAATTAAGTGACAGCTGTGTACATTCATCATGTTTGACACTGGGAGAGAAAAGTCTTCAAAACTGTTGAGTGGGTCAAAGATGACAACCCACAATGACTCTGTAGGAACCGTTTTCCGGTAATTCCCTAACACGTCATTCATATAAAGGGCTTAGCCTCATTTCTGAAAAATACAACTTTCTAATTTTAAAAATAGAAGAAAAAGAGGCTAGTGATTTAGGGGTGCCATAAAATGACACTTTGTACTGAAACGATTGCTTAAATTTAGCCAACAATCATTCACCAGTTCCCCCCCCCGCCGACCCCGCCCCGGCCCCGCACACGCCTTTTTTTTTCTTTTTTAGAATAGTTTCTAAATTGTCCATCTTGGACATATATGGCTTTTAGTCTGAATCATACTTTAGTTAATACTTTGTTTTCAAATAAATGTTTGATGTGTTATCCCACAGGTAAAAACAGATTTTACTTTATTTTCTGAAATAATCATAGTACTTTGCATCATGAGAAAAATTAGAGCCAAGCTGGCACTCTTCTCTTTACCTGGACATGAGCTATCATGTTAGATGTGATAACATAATAGGTTAGGTCCCCATCTTTACCTGCTCAGCTCTGAGTAAGAGGCCCCCAAGTTAATGGTTATTTGTCACCACACATTTGGTGGTGTTTTCCAGGTAGCAGGACTAAGAAGTGAAATGCCTGTGTTTTTCATATCCTGTTTAGTATTTGCCATGACCCTCTTCACTTCATGGTCATTTTGGTCATTTTGATTTTGCAGATGTTATTGGCAGATAAAAATCAGGTTCAACTAATACTTATTGTCTACTTTATTCTACGTATCTCATTCAACCACTCAGTCTTTGAAATACATAATGATTATTAGCATTATTTCACTTTACGAGATTAAGAATTAAGGCTCAGAGAAGATTGTGAATGAGCCTGAATTTACACAGCTCTAAACTAGAAGAGTCAGACAGGTAATTTTTTGTCTCTGCCGCACCAGAAAAACTCTTCCCCGCATCTTGAACCAAAGAAATGGTCATGGAAAATAGTTATCCTCCAATTAAAAATCAGTTTTTTTTAAAATGGTCAGTTTTTATTTCAATGTTAAAAATAATCCAGAAAGCATTGCTTCTTTATTTGTTTTTAAAAAAAACAATCCTTGGTATGGAAATGTGACTTTCTCCATAAAACTTAGGACAAGCTTTCTTCCCAAAGCTAAATGAGGATGGTTAAAAAACGGTGAAATCTGTTTGGAATAGACATTTCAGATTTTAAAGCTATTGTTTGCTAGTCGGGAGAAGGGCAGTCTTCATCACTGGAACGAGGAAACTGGTACACACAGATTTTTGTTATGTGGCTGAGAGTGGATCTGCTCGCCAGATGCAGAATGTTGTCTTTGCCTTGCAACTAGCTATACCAATGGGTCATATGTGTATAGGTCATTGTGTTTTTGTTTCAAGTTTTCACCCCCCCCTCCGCCCCACTGGTATTAACGTTCCAGATGTGCAGAAGAATCCCCATATAAAAAAGTTGATACCTTAAAAAATAATTATTTGTAGTATGAAGAGAATTGAATTTGGGAATGGGGTTTGGGAGGTTTTGGGCCTAATAACCATATCCTACCTGGGATTTGGGTATATCATTTTATTGTACTAAGCCTGCTTTCTGAACATGATAATAAAAATGTAATATTGGGTTGGACAAGAAGTTCTTTTGGGTTTTTCCTAACCATCTTACAAGACCTGAATGACCACTCTGGCCAACCCAAGGTTATAGTCCTTCCCTTGTAGGGTTACAAGGCAATACTAAGGAACACAAAGCAATACATAACTGTATTTATTTATGGCCATACTGGGTCTTTGCTGTGTGGGCTTTTTTCTAGTTGCAGTACATGAGCTTCTCATTGTGGTGGCTTCTCTTGCTGCAGAGTGTGGGCTCTAGGGCGTGCAGACTTGAGTAACTGCAGCACATGGGCTCGGTGGTTGTGGCTCCCGGGCTCTAGAGCACAGACAGGCTCAGTAGCTGTAGCACTTGACTCCATTTGCTCTGCAGCATGTGGGATCCTCCCAGATCAGGGATGCAAACCATGTCTCCTTCATTGGCGGATTCTTTACCACTGAGCCACCAGGGAAGCCACAATAAATTCTTAATAAAACATTTTCATCATGTCATTGATTTGCCACCGCCATCATCATGCCCTAAAATATTTCATTGTCTTGATGGGATACTTGGAAATTTTTCATACCAGTCACTTTGTGGGTCCTCTTAAACAAAGCCTGAATGAAATGAGAAGACATACACTCTCAGAGGATTGGGTGGCTGCTATTTAGCTCATTGGGTGGAAATGATCACCAGTCACCAAAAGTGGAAAACAGAGAAAACCAAGAAGTAAGAGTTTTGGGGGCAGTCTCAAAGGTGCGATTATGCATTATATTTCCCCATTGTTCACATTTCATACACTGATCAATGGCTGTATGTCTGGAATACAGCAGCAGACAAAATACCGTGTTTCATTGGTAATAGCAGAGTTTCACCTGAGCATTGCTGACGTTTTGTGGCTTCTGTCCTATGCTTCGTAGGATGTTTCACAACACCCTGGGCCTCTACCCACTTGCCGGTAGTATCACCTCCCAGTTGTGACAGTCACATCTCTCCAGACATTGTCCAGATGTCCCCTAGAGAATAGAAACACCCCTGCTGGACAGCTGCTGAGTTTCATGGTTCACACTTTTCATGTACTAGTCATCCCATCATGGGGATGCATCTTAAACAAGTGACGACCGACCCCCTGTAAGTCGCATTGGCAGAGGTGATTCCTCGTGGTGCGTGAATGGAATCGTGTGGTGGATGAACCCCGTGCTGCAGCAGCAGCATCTTTTCCTCTCACCCCGTTCTCAGAGCTCATGGTCGCCTGGCTGCAGTAGAAGTCTGGAGACTAGATTAGGTGAATTCAAGTTCCTCTCAGTTTGAATAACTCTGTGATTTTTCACAGACTGACTCTCCCTTTTCCAGAGGGTCAGACACACAATGATCAATTGTCTGTCCAGCTCTTTGAATTCATCATGGAAAATGCCTTAGATAGTTGTCAGGCTCTATATTGCCCAAGTATAATCCTGAAAAATTGTTTTTCAGTGTATTCCTGTGAAATGTCATAGACTGGATCTGGTTTAAATTCAGTCACAAGTTGGATCTGGTTTAAATATTTTTTACTTGAATGATGTTGCATTTATGTGTGTGATTTTAGCTACTGAATGAAAGCTTTTGGGGACCCAGATAAGATGGTCAACTGTGATCCCCCTCCACACCCACTTCTCCCTCCACCCCCTGCTGAAATCCCCATGATGTTAAAGCTGTTCTGTAAAGTGCTCCCTGAGTTTTGTCCTGCAGACAGAAGTGCGTAGACTGAGAAAAAAAGTAATTACGTTTAAACACACCCAAAAGGGGTGTGTTTCCCTTTCTTCTTTAATCCACCTTCCTCATCTGCGAAACATCCTGGCAGTGGAGAGCAAAGGGCAGAGCTGACTTTGTGACCATTAAACAGACTGTCAGTACACGTTTCAAGGCATATAGTCTTGGCTGACAAATTGTAAGCAAAGTACCAGAAACGTTCTAGTTAGGTAGGAACTCCTGTATTCACAAACGTCTGATGACTTACCTGTTCCCTTGGTAAGGGATCAGGGAAGGCCCTTGGAAGGAAAACTTTAAATTGAGGCACGTCTGGGAAATTGTGGAAACTGACCTGGACCACAAAAAGGTTCATCTACATGTTTCTCTGGGAAACTATGATGATATACAATAAGCATACATTTGCTTACTTTCTTTTTTTTAACATTTATTTTTGTGTGTTTGTTTATTTGGCTGTGCTGGGTCTTAGTTGCGCCATGCGGACTCTTTATCTTAATTGTAGCACTCGGGGCGCTCAGTCTTCCTTGTGGCATGTGAACTCTTACTTGCCGCGTGTGGGATCTAGGTCCCTGACCAGGGATCAAACCTGGGCCGCCTGCATTGGGAGCACAGAGTCTTAGCCACTGGACCACCAAGGAAATTCCATTTATTTTCTCTATTCAAGTAGTGTTGCTAAATTAATAAAGTTTGCAAGAGTTATTGTTTGTGGAGCACCTAATGTTTACCCAGACGCTGTCCTGAGAACTCTGAATGTAGAATTAACACTTACAGCACCCATAAGGCTAGTCACATCAGTAGGTCGACATGATCCCCAATTCTGTCTCAGAGATGAGGGAAATGAAACACAGAAACGTGATGCGGCTTTCCCAAGCTCTACACTTAGTAAACATCACCACTGAAATGGTCTTTCGCCTGTCTTGCCAGGTTTTTTGATGGAGTCATTCAAACTATTTGTCCTCTTCTCTCCCCCCTTGTACCCACCCATAAAGTGTTACTTAGAACATTGGCCTTGTGATTCGGTTCCTGAATATTCAGACAGCACCAAATTAAGAGCTCATTTTACTGGAAGGTTTGTGAGACACAGCGGGAGGTTAGTATTTTGTGTCTGCTATGTCCAATCCCAAAATCCACCCTCAGTATCAGCAAATGAAATCATATGAGATAACAAGTTTGAGATTGTCTGTCTGTCAGATGTATCAACAAGGCTGTGCTCTGAGTCAGTTCACAACTGGCTGGAGCTGGGAAACAAAATACAGTTTTTCATGTGATAAGTAAAAATGTGAATTCCGGCTCTGCCTCAGAGGTTTGGAGTGGGGAGTAGAAAAGGATTTCACATAGGGAGCGAGAAAGATTTAATTTAGAAATGATTTCATACAGATCTTGGTTATAATTAAAAAGAATGAAGGGAGAGTGGCAGGCCCTCGAGCCCACACTTTTGGGGGATCTGTTTTACAGGGAGTCTACTTCTATCTCCAGATGTCTCCCTGTTGCGGGGATATCTGTGCATTTTCATCCAGTTGGGATATTTATCTGCAGCTAAGACAAGTACAGGTATATTCCATTGCTATGCATTTAGCTCTGCCTCGATTTTATAATTGAGAGGCCAAAAATACCTTGCTCAGTAATTAGTATCGCTTACTGCATCCGCGTGCTGTTTTGGCATTGCTGTCTTCTGCTGCAGAGACGGGAAGACATCTGTTTACTTTCAACTCTGGAAGACCTTTTCAAGCACACGAAATATGTAGGACACGAGCTTTCTGAGGTTGAGTGCCTTTCGGTACCTCATCTCTTCTAGAACATTTCTACCAAATTATTGAAAATGAGTGAAAACATTTGAACAAATTTAGACATGGTATGATAAGAAATGACAGCTTCTAATAAAGGAAAGTGTGTTCATCTAAAAATCTCTTTTTGGGGGAGGTGTGCTCTGGTTAAGTCAGGCAGGGTTTCAGAGGTTTCCAGCAGAGATATAGTCCTTTAAAGAAAAGGCCCAGGTTTCTTTTTTTAAAAAATCACCAAAGAGGGCTGACTGGGAGGATAGCGCTTTTATTAGCGGTGATAATTAGTCCAGCTTAATTATGTCAGCAATTGGGGTTTTGATCCCCTGCTAATTTGTGGGCCTGTAGAAGGAGATAAACTTTTGCAGACTAAAGGTCAGTTTTGCAGCTGGCCTGTGTAATGAGCATCTCTTCAAAGCATGTAGAATGATTGTTTAAAAACCCACAACAATTTCCAAAACTGCCTTATAGCACAGAGTGGACAGTTCTTGATTTGTTTGTGAGGAATTACAGATTCAATGTACAGGATACCGTGGATGGATTGATTTGAGCGGGAGGGTTCTGACCAACATGCCTGGGCAGTGGAGGATGAGAGATTGAGATCAAGCGCAAAGAGGTTCTTAGTGAAAGAATTTGGGTGATATTTAGAGAATCTGCAGATTTGGGATGGACCAAATGAAGGTGAGAGGAGGTACATGTATCCTTTTGGACTTGTTCAGGAGTGTGTAACAGAAAATCCAAGACATACTTCACTGGAGCAAAAATGGCATGTATTGATTACAGTAACTGAAACGTTCGGAACTGGGTCTGAGTGAGTTGAGATTCATTCAGCTTGAATGGATCTTTATGCCTCTCCTGGCGTGGCTTTCCTCGTGGTGGCCCCTGGCCTCCATAGACTTAAATCATCCTAATGGCTTGCAATAGCAGTGTCACGAGAACTTGTCTCTCTGGTGTTTCATGCAAAGGTCTTATCCCTGGACTCCTGCGTCTAGAGGGATGAATGTGTCTAGTTTCTAGCTTTGGATATCTGTCTGCCTACTTTTTCAGAGGACATCAGGCTTTGGTTGCCTTTTTTGAGAAACACGAGTATGGATTAAGGAGAGTTGCCCAAAAGGAAATCTGAGTGCGTCATCAGAAGGGGAGGAATTGATGCAGGCTGCGTATGAACACCAGCCATTTGTGGGGAATCAAAAAGAAACTGCAGTCTGATCATTCATTCATTCTCTCATCCCTTCAACACATACTTATTGGGCACCTATCATGGCCAGGCATCATCCTAGGGGCCCAGAGTCTAGTGATGCACATAACTCCCCCAAATCCTTTTCTTTGTAGAGCTTATTACATTTTCATGCTGTTGTTGGAAGAGGCAGGAATGGAGTATGTTCTCCAGATATGGAGTGGTGGTTGCTATAGATACAGTAAAGGGCAGAGGGATTGACTGCTTCTCAAGTGGCCAAAATAATCAAGGAAACAGGAAATGGGGTGTATTAGAGACAAGGAAAGAAAGGATGGAGAAGGGGTTGAACACTGCCGAGGAGGAGGTTGACATCGGATACCTCAAGTATTTTATACAGCACAGAGGGATTTAGCTTAAGTGTGTAAAGAGCCCCTTTGTTAATTGGGAGTGAGAGTTAATGTATTTACCTTTGAGGAGGCAGTCATGATACTGTGTTATTTTAGATACTTTGCCCGCCCTGGAAGAAGCACAGAGTTGATGATCTAATAGCTTGTTACCACAGTTAATGTCTATGATTATCTTTGTCACAGTGGGAATATAGCTGTCAGGAAAAGAGAAAGGCATTTCTTCTTCACTTTCAGTACGGGAGCTCAACTTGCTAACACTCCAAAGAAGATGCAAAGGTAGTTCCTGAAATATAAAAGCAAAATCATGCCCTGGGGCGTTAACATGTGGTGGTTTTTAATGGGAATGCCCAAAGGGTCTCACCAATGACCTGATTTCCCCCCCTAAATGGTCTTTTTTTGTTTAAGAGTCTGACACAAGGACTTAGTAGCAGCAGCAGAATGAGTGTGATAGGGGGCTTTTTATAACTGAGAAAAGAATCAGATTTAAATGAGCAGGTGGAAGAATAAAAAGAAGACAGTTTTTCTTGTTGATGGTAACAGAATGAGACTTATGTAGCTGTTTATTTTTTGAGGAATGTACAAATATGAAGGGTCTGATACAGGCTGATAAGGATAGGAGCATCAGAAATCAAGTCTGTGGAGGAGGATTAAGTATGGGTATCTTTGAGGGGGAGAAACCATAGTTCAGGTGAGGCTTTGAGTACCTTGAACCTTGTGCCTCTTGCTTCCCAAGAGACTGGAGTATCTTACTTTATGCTCAGCTCACCCTGCCTGGAAATCAGTATTTTCCTAATGGTACATGTGAGCTTCCCTGGTGCCTCAGCTGGTAAAGAATCTGCCTGCAATGTGCTGCAAAGACTCTGCGTGGCTTTGATCCCTGGGTTGGGAAGATCCCCTGGAGAAGGGAACAGCTACCCACTCCAGGATTCTGGCCTGGAGAATTCCAAGGACTGTATATTCCATGGGGTTGCAAAGAGTCGAAAATGAGGAATTTGCAATGGAGAGAGAGTATGGAGCTAAGTTTCCACTGGTGACAAATGGCAGGTCAGACAAAGAAGGTCAGGACATTTCTTCTTCCTAAGCCTTGGGGTTTTAGCCACTGCCCTGAATTTCTGAGATCATCTGGTAAAGTTTGCAAGGGTGATCAGGTCCTGGCCTCTTAGGATTCCCTGAATGACTTTGCATGGTCTGAAAGATAAAGTCTCAAATTGCTTCACCTGGATGACAGAGTTCTGGCTGAACCTGCTCCATTATGTGGTCCCCAGCTTTGTGTGAAATCGTTCTCTCCTTCCTGACCTCCGTTTTGCTCCCCCCTCCTTCTGTTTCTAAATTACTGCCGTCTTGTTTCCTGCATGCCCTGCACTTTCGCTTTCAGCTCTGTTATTAGAAGGATGCCTCCAGTTGTATTTTTCCGTATTCTTCACTGTGGGAGTTTTAGGGGTATTCCAGTCTTGCAGAAGTTGTATCTTGTTATTTTTTTCCACATCGTAGATATTTGATGAAGTGAATATGGAAAGAAAAGATACAAATGGTAGATTTGAGAGGGTTTGTAATCATTGGTATCTCTTTTTAGACTAAAGCCCCAAGAAGAATTTTAGGAGCAGAAATCTTGCTTTAAATGGTTTTTTATTAATATATTTTTTTTAAAAACGTCAACTCCAGGTTATTTTTGTATGTTTGTATCGGGAACCGATTACATTTGCTTTCTTGTGCTCCTAGTAATTGGATGAAAAAATCTTCATTCACCTGGGAAATCTTGATGCGTACCTGAACTGGCTGATTCAATCCTTGCAGTTATTTCACCGTATTTATGCTTGCAGTAAAATTGTGAGATTGGATATTTTTAGGTCCTTAGGTTTAAATCGTTAATATTAGAAATCGAACCTGGAAAGAGAGCTCAGGTGATACATGACATGCTGTGTTCATAAACATTTTCATGTTGATAAATACCATGTCCTGAGATAAACCATGGGGGCTTTGCAATAATTCTTTGTCTTGTGGTATAGACAAGGAGTTCTGGAATAGGTGAACCCAGGAGTTTCCAAGCCGTATCATTTTTCCCTTCCAATGCACTAGTTTTGTGAAACTTGCAGGTACTTAGATCCAGATAAAAACTAATTTTCTTCAGTATTAGAAGAGGTCATTGATTGTCCCAGTAATCGTTGCTAGGTGTTCATGCACACCCATGCAGAATTTAGGAATGTTTCCGTCTTTCTCAGCTAGTTCTCAACTTTTCTATTAGAAAAGAATTTTCTTTCCTCCCAGTTGAACTTTCTCCTAGGTACTAGAATCAGAAGTGCCAAATCACTTCTAATCCAGTCTGTCCACTGTTTTCTATGAGCTCTTTTCTGTCACTGTTGAGGAAGGGCAGTGTTGTTTTCTAGTGACCAGGGAAGCCCTTCAAGCTGAAGCTTCTCATGGTCTTGGTTTTGTAATCATCCTAGCTCTTCAAGATTGGCTTCATATTCCCATTTCTTTAGCCTCTGTCGACCATATCTTTGTGCTGTTTTGGAAATCGATTCTTGCACAGGCTGTTGTAGACTTCACATCAAAGCTGTATTTTTCTTCAGGTAGCCTTTTCAGAAACACTCTTCATCTTTGTGTGGTGGTAGGAATTCTTCACCTGCGTAGATCTGGACCATTGGCAGCAGGATGTATTTTAGTCTCCCCTCTTTGATCTTCCAGAGAGGACCCCAAATATTCCTGTGTATATGAAGTGTCTGGCTGTAAGGCAGTCTTCACACAGTGTTCACAGGTGAAGGTGCAAGGATTTCTTCTTGGCAACAGTAGAGTAGCTACTGGTTTTGTAGGAAATGCCGAAAGCCATTACTTTGTTGCTGGTGGGGTTGTTGATCTGTTCTATGACTGGCATTAACATATAGCTCAAGCCCAAATCAAAAATGCTGGAGTTAAAATGCTGCCATTCCTTGGACCTCTGAAGTGGACACAGGTCATGCTCAGCAGCATTAGGGAGAATGGTAACCCCAGCACCCGAGGAGACCACTACTGACCTTGTGGGCCCACCTTGGCACTTGACCTATCAGCTATGATTTTAAAGTTTTTGTGGCAGTTTTGCTTTGAGCAATACAGGAGGACTCTTTACAGTTTTATGGCCTGGGAATGTACAGAAATCTGGAGCAGCTGTTAAAAGTGGAACTATGACCATGCGATTCCTGTGTTGACAGCCTTTCAAGTGATTTTTCCTTCAGTCCAAGGATCCATTCCAGCAGTGGCTGTTCTCTGTGACGTCACCCTGCCTGCCTCCCTTGCCCTGCATCGGGTACACAGTTTCCCCTGGGAGCCCTTCATCGCCATCTAAGTCTGCTGGAAGGTCTTTTCCCTCCTTCCAGCCTTGCCTCTTCAGTGTCACCTGGTTAGAGTCTAACTCAGCATCAAGGCTCGGCTTAAATTACTTCTCTCCCCATCAAGTCAGAGCATTTTGCTTGTTCTCCCAACACCCTACATTGTTGTTCCGCTACTGATGGTCAAGGTTTGCTTGAGAGGGGCAAAAACAGAATGAAAAGAGATACTGGTGTAGGGATTCAGGCCAAAGGGATGGAAAGGCTTGTTCTTGTTGACTTTGGTCTTTGGTAATTAAAAACCTGGGCTTCACTTGAAAAGGAACATACATATGATTCCAGGTATATAACATTATGGAAAAGACACAACTGTACAAACAGTAAAAGATAGACTAGTGGTTACCAGGGGTTAGTGGTTGGGGTAGGGATGAATAGTTGGACCGCAGAGAATCTTTTAAAATTTGTTTACCTGGCTGTGCCGGGTCTTAGTTGTGGTCTGCGGAATCTTCGATATTTAGTGGTGGCATGTGGACTCTTAGCTGCAACATGTGGGATCCAGTTCCATCATCAAGGATAAAACCTGGCTTCCCTTTATTGGGAGCATGGGGTATTAGCCTGGTTGGACCACCAAGGAAGTCCCAGGGCAGAGAGGATTTTTAGGGCAGTGAAAACACTCTGTATACTGCTGTAATGATGGATACGTGTTATTATACATTTGTCCAGTGTCAAATTTGTGCATGTTTATTTACAGGTGATGCTAGTGTGGACAGAGTAGTCTGAACAGGCAAAGGTGTTGAATCAATCATAGGGTCCCTGACTCTCAGGACTGGGAAAAGCTGTGAAAACCATCTGCTCCCATCACCTCAATGTACCGTGTAAGGTGAAATGATAGATAAAAGCAGGGTTGGCTCGTAGAGCTTTTCTATTTAATGAAGTAAGCAATAGGGACCTGCGAGAGATTCATGCGAGAGACATTTCTTACAACCCTGAAAAATGGCATTGTTTGGCAGGCAAGATTAGAGAAGGGAGCACAGACTCAAGAGAGGCAAGGGGGAGAATTTTAAGATGGAAGATTTTTCAGAGGCTGACACTCATAAGATACTTCCCTTTATCCCTTATGAAATCCCAAACTATACCCATTATTCTTTCTTGAGCTCAGATATAGCAGAGGTCCACTGGAAATATTTTGTGGTGAAATGATGGGAATTCTGCTGCATAAAGTAGAAGGATCAGGGGACGTACAGGGGAGGACATCTCAATGAGGTGTGGGGCTGAGGGCTGAACAAATCAGATGGGGAAGGAGATGCTGAAGAGAAATCAATTCCAGTAAAAAGGAATGCACGTGTCAGACTTTGATTGAACAACACCAACATATCCCAGGAAACTGCCCTAATAATGGTCTGATCGAATCAACTTGTGATACACTGTTATAATCATAGAGTATCACTTCAATTTAATGACCATGCGTAATGACATCTCCCAGCAGTTAATCTAACATTAACCCCCATCCTAGGTCTTAGACATAAGCTGTAGTTTAGGCTGAAAACATGATGGATAAGAATTACTGTTCTGGACCTATGTATATATGTCATATCATTGAACTTTATTGTTATTATTTTTTTCTAGCTCCATCTTTTTCAAATCTTTATCACTGAGAGCCAGTCTTTATTATTTGTGACTCAGTAGGCTGTTAGATGTTTTTTAACTAGAAAGTGTTAATGACCATTTTTTTTATGAGAAGTAAATGTTGTATAAATTGAATTTTAATGTTCTCATTGTCCCAGAGGAAGATGAAAACCATTAGCTAATGATGATGGTAATGTTCACATTGTTTTTAATTTTAAAATAATATTTATAACCTGTAATACTATGCTGTCTCATTTTGGATTTAGAAAAAATTTATGAACATCTACGTATATGTATGTGAATTAGGCACCAGGAAGAAGATGGCTTAAAAGAATAACTACAGTTTAAATCTATTTATATGTATGTTTGGAACTTGAACAATATAGGTATCTGGCTAGAAGCCTGCCTGCTCAATTATGACTAAACGTCAGATTCCCTTACAGTTACCCATTATTAAAAATATCCTTGTTTTAAATTTACTTTGGCAGGGGAATGTACCTGTTAGTTATCATACTGTGTTACTCTGGGGAATTCAAGATAGGTATTATGTTTCAGTTCCACTGAAATAATAGCATTTGCAGGCACACACACATCTGTGTGTATATACAAATGTGCTTGAGAAAGTTCTCCTTTAACAATAGCTGATGTTAGTATTGTCTGAAGATGAATATGCTTTGCTTCATGTCACTGTGGAATATCCCAGAATTCTTGTTTTTTTCTTCACTCCTAAAATAGGTAACACAATATAATATGTTATGCTCATTAAAGAACAGAATTTCAGTTTCTGAGACAGAGTTGCCAAGTTCATTATTTCTTTGGAAAGGAATAAATGCCCTCTCTTAGTTTAACCTGCAGAATAAAAGAGTATATGAATTTAATGAAATGTATTTATTAAAAATTGAATTTTCTGCCTTACAGTTATCTTGTATGTCTTTAGTTCTAACAGACATGTGATGACCATCCGCCCAACAGTGCCATGAGGAATTATGTTTAATTTTTGTTCAATTAATTATTTACATTGCTTCTATCCTCCTGGCACCCAGCTTTCATACAAGTACACATCAACATACGCGCTCACCATGTGCTCAGACATTTGTTCCAAAGGGAAAGGAAGAAACGGAACAAGAGACAAGGTTTGATACTGAGAGTGCAGCTCTATGCAGAATGAACTCAGAACCTTCTTGCTGCAACTTTTGGTTCGACTTACCATCTGTGTCTTTCAGTGTCGCTATTTATTGAAGAAATATTTAATGAGGATCCAGTAGATTATAGTCTAGTTAATTTCAAGTGATCTAAAAAGGCTGGTCATTTACCAGTTTCTATTCTAAAAATGAGTTGAATATTCAACTCAGTGGATGCATCAGGCCCTAAATTGAGATGAAAGGTAGGAAAAATGAAATAACCTAAGGATGATGTAGTGCAGCAAAAAGGACTGTTACTGGTCTGTTAAAATGAAAGAATATTCTAAGAAAGACTTCCACATCCATGTATTGAGGTTTTTGTCACCACTGGAAGAGGAAGAAGGCCTGCCTTTATCTTCAGAGGCATCTCAGGACATAGGGACAGTTCTGACCGGACTAATTATGTGACACCCAGGAGGAGGTTTTAGTTATTGGCTACTTAGCTGTCTTTCTTTGTCCTGGAATAGTGATCGGGTGAGTTCTAAGTCGCTTCGGTTGTGTCCGACTCTGCAACTCCATGGACCGTAGCCCACCAGGCTTTGTACATGGGATTTTCTAGGCAAGAACACTAAAGTGGGTTGCCATGTCATTCTCCAGGGGATCTTCCCAGCCCAGGAATTGAACTGTGGTCGCTTGGACCTCCTACATTGGCAGGTGGATTCTTTACCACCAGTACCACGTGGGAAGGCCCCCTAGACTAGCACCTCAGTGCATCTGCCACTCCTTCTAAACATTGATTAATGAAATTGCTTTGTGTCATTGCCATTTCGATGATTCACTTCCTTTATTCTCTTAACTTGTTTAAGGCAAATAGGAAGTTGGGTTGAAAACCTGTTAGTATTCCACATTAATATTAACTTCAAGTCTGTCCCTCATATCACTGAATTACTACAAATAAAAACTGGTAGCGTGATGTATGTTGTTTGTCTATAAATATCACCTGAAACAGAGAGCAAATAAAGCCGTGTATGTTTAACTGAGAAGAGTTGAAAATTAATGTGAAATTAAAATATTGTCACACAGATTAGTAGAGGCATCCTCACAGTCAGTCAGTCTCTGATGCCTCTCCCTTTACTGCGAACACTGAATAATAATTATTTTATGAAGGCAGTGCATTGTAAATATTTATAAACAGAAATGTAAAACAGTGAGACCACAGTGAATAAATTATTTTGAAATATTTTAAAATCCAGTTTTTATATGCTTTTTTAGTAAAAATTATTCATGGTGATCAATATTTCTTTCTCACTTGCCATCTGCTCTGCTTCTTTGGCTGTGCAGTTCTAGGTGAATGATGCACTGTGCTGTATAATGCACTCCACCAATTTATTGACTTGGATGCTGCATTTTTACGGAGAGCATGCAAACATGTAATTGCTGAACATAAGTCTTCTGGGGTAGGTAATTGCCAATTCTTCCCCATCCCTGGGAACAATTAGGTAATCATTGCATTTGCCATGAAATGCCTGTCTCCTCTCTCAGTGCAGGTGGCAGTCAGTAGCTTCTCTATTAGGAAAGTGGAAGAAATTCACTCCTCATTTTCCTAGAATGCACAGGCATGGCCCAAAAGAATTGCATGTATCCTGTGTGTTGCAGGCAGTTTTGGTATTTTTCCTGTTGCATCTGCTTGTGAAGAGGCCCCATTTTCATGCAGTTCCATTTTCATTGATTTTCAGCAGCCAGTTTTGCACTATTGAAAATCACCCCCACCTGAAAGCCTCAGATCGGGTCTTTGGGCTAGAACAATGGCATTTAGGTGGTTTGGCCGCCTCTTTCTTAATCTGAAAGCAGATGTCTGTAGCCAGTTAATGGTGTGTGACTCTAGTTCTTTCCTTTCTTTATCTGTCTTAGAGGATTTGCCTTAATGAGGTTTATGTGTTTTGCTGGTTTGTTGGATACACTTTCCATTCCCCCAAGCAAACCATTGTAGGCTTTACTATTATTTTTTTTATTTCTGCCTGCCATTGGGGTGGCTACTAATTTTTAAGGAATTTTCTTGAATCTGGTAAGATAATAACAACACAGTGATGTCGCCTGTGTTTTCAGACAGATGAGGGTCAACAATTTTTTATGCTTCCTCTCCTGTGAAGCCATCATTGATTCTCTTAGTTTATATAACTAGCTCTCTTTTGGGTGCTTCCATAATTATGGATTTTTTTTCCCCTGTTATCTTCTTCCATGAGCCTGCCCTGCAAAAGTTACCTTTATGACCATCTCCTTACTGCATGTCAAAGTTTTCTGAGACAGGAACTGACTCTCATTCATCTTTGCTTTGCTCTGCAGAACACAGAATACATGCTTGATAATTGTGTGTTAAATTGGAGATTGTCAGATTTTCTAGACTGAATGCCCCCAGAATCCTCATTGTACCAGTCAAGGATCACTGGGTGGGATGAATGAAAACCCACATCCACTGTCTTTGGGCAAAGGCGGGGATTTATTTGGAGGATTCAGGGGCTTCCCTCACACACAGGATTGGACAGTAGATTTGGCTAGGACTCAGGATGGAATCCTATGGATACAGGAACCAGGAGGGCTACAATCAATGGGGTCACAAGAGTCGGACACGACTTAGCGACTAAACCACCACCACCACCACAGGTTGGAACAGAGACAATTTATGGGAAAGCCCAGCCAACTCCATTCTCTGTCTGTCTGTGGGTATCTTTTGAACTGGTGGTGTTGCTGTGTCGTGATCTCAGCCTCTATGGAGTCTGTCTCTACAGTTCTTTTTTCCTTCCTGGACCAGTGGAGCCCAGAATAATCTTGCTCTTCTTTCAACTTTTAGAGAAATACACAGTTCATAACTTTTAGACAAATACACAGAGGCGTTACGTTGCCAACAAAGGTCCATGTAGTCAAAGCTATGGTTTTTCCAGTAATCATGTGTGGATGTGAGAGCTGGACTATAAAGAAAGCTGAGACCGAAGAATTGATGCTTTTGAACTGTGGTGTTGGAGAAGACTCCTGAGAGTCCCTTCGACTGCAAGGAAATCCAACAAGCCCATCCTAGAGGAAATCAGTCCTGAATACTCATTGGAAGGATTGGTGCTGAAGCTGAAGCTCCAATACTTTGGCCACCTGATGTGAAGAACTGACTCATTTGAAAAGACCCTGATGCTGGGAAAGATTGAAGGCAGGAGGAGAAGGGGACGACAGAGGATGAGATGATGGGATGGCATCACCGACTCAAGGGACATGAGTTTGAGTAAACTCCAGGAGTTGGTGATGGACAGGGAGGCCTGGCTTGCTGCAGTCCATGGGGTTGCAAAGAGTCAGATATGACTGAGCAACTGAACTGACAGTTCATTCATTTCACATCTGTTTTCTGCCAATCCCTACCCTGCTCCCCAGCTCTCCATGCTGCTCTTAGGTTTGTCTTCTGCATCACAGCTTCTGTTCACACTCTTCCACTTGTCCAGAATAGTGCTCCCTCATCTTTTATATAGAAGATTTGTTTGTTTATCCATTCATGGCTGCACTGGGTCCTCACCACTGCACACAGGCTTTCTCTCTAGTTGTGGTATGTGGGCTTCTCATTGCGGCGGCTTGTCGTATTGTGGAGCATGGGCCCTGGAGCATGTGGGCTTCAGTATTTGCAACATATGGACTCAGGAGTTGTGGCACATGGGCTCAGTAGTTGTGACTTCTGGGCTCTAGGGCACAGGCTCAGTCGTTGTGCACGGGCTCTGTTAATCCCATGGCATGTAGGATCTTCTCGGGTCAGGGATCAAACATGTGTTCCTCGCATTGGCAGGCAGACCCTTCATCACTGAGCCACCAGGGAAGCCCCACTTCCTTGTCTTTACTTGTCCATCCAGGCTCAGCTTAAATATCACCTCCTGAAGAGGCCCTGTATTATGTAAAGTGCCCCCGCCCGCCAAGAGTTTTACTTCACATTCAGTAATTTCAGATTCTTTCTCGTAAGGTGCATTTATATATGGGTGTACTTGGTTACTTGGCCTATGCCTTTCTCCCCTGCTGGAAAGCAAGCTCTTGAAGGCCTAGGCCATTTCTGCCTTGTTTCCTTGGGTCCCAGTGTTTGATGTGCACTGGGAGCCCCATAGATGTGGCTTTAACATGTGCTTGTCTAGCTGTCATCCATCTCTCAGAGGTGTGACACAGCCTCTTCTAGAACAACCGAAACCAAACTGTGCATCAGGCCATTGGTATCAGGGTGATAAATTCCCTGTTTGTGTAGTCAGCTGCCCTGCCACGAATACAGCACTCTGTAATGTGCATAATAGAATCATTTAGCTTTTGGGGTTGTTTTTCTGCATCATTTGATAAAGTCATAAACTTAAGTTATGAAGTCAACTCTAGAGACTAAGTCTAAGTAAAACAGATCAATGGGATCTGTCTCAGGAGGCAGAAATTTAATACACTCCACCTGACAGCCAACTAGAGTCATTGTTTTTGCTTCTCAAATGCAGGGCTAATCGTCCAGATATGACAAGGGTGGTTTGTATTTCTGCTGAGCAAGGTAAGCAGTTTCGTCTTCCTTGCTTCTGGGTCAGAGGATGAGATGGTTTGGGCCTACTGCTCTTGCTGGTGAGAAATAACCGCTTGGTAGTAGGACTTGGGGGGTTTATGAGTCCCTGTGTTTCTGATTCAGGTTGCCAAGTATCCCAGCTTCTGAACTCTTACAATTAAGGGCAGCTAGTGGTGTGGTTTGCCCACTACAGACTGGGTTCAAATCCCAGCCCCTCCACTGATCAGCTTCATTATCTGCAGCAAATAATTTAATTTATCAGCTTCCTTTCTTCATTTATAAGACAGGGATAACAATAACACTGTCTGTGCAGGGATCTAGTTACAGATTCAGATAATTGGTACCGTCAACACGAAGTTAGCAGTTGAGTGTTGTGTAAGCTTTGACATCACCACCAGCATCATTTCTCAGAGAGATCCTTAAAAGGAGGCAAAGATAATACCTGGAAGGAGGCCGGGAGGTACAGGGTGATACTGAAATGGGTGTAAACATTATCTTGGGCAAGCTAAATATTTATAAATAGGAGTTCATTTATTACTCACTGCTTTGAATTTATCTTCACCTGTTGTTTCTGAATGATGCCTTTAGGGGTTGATTGTGAGGACAGACCTGTATGCCATTGTCCCTCAGCTGCAGGGATCCCTTATGGCTGAGATACATGTGGTCATCTTAAAATCCAGCAATTCCCTTGACTGTGTAGAGCAAAAGGAAACCATTTTATGTCACTTTATTACCCACATCAGAATGGGTTCTTCTTCCTTGGGGCAAGTGTGACTGATGCTTTGTTTTATCCCCTAAATGTTAATAATCACTTTTAGGCACATCTTTTCTCAAGGGTTAGACACTCTTGGTTGAAGTTTTGTTCTGCACACTGTTTTAAAGATAAACATTTAATGGGAAAAGTCAGTCTTGCTTGAAAGGTATTAAAGTTTTTCTGGGTCTCCCTCATTTAGTTTCAACAATGGGCTGGAGCTGAATGGAAGCTGGTCTGTTGAGATTGGTTGTTCTCAAAGTGTGGTCCCTGGACCAGCATCACCTGGGAACTCATTTAGGAAAAACCAAAAAAAAAACACATTTCCAGATTCTTGCCCAAGGCTTCTAAGTTTGAAATTCTGAGACTCTTTTCTGTTCTGGTAATGTCCATTGAGCTAGAGTTAGAGCAGCATTATTTGGGCCATAGCTTGTGACCTGATATTTTCCACAGTCCTCAGTCTTCTCTGTTATACACCCAGATTTACTCCCTGCATTAAATGATCTCCCTTGTACCTAGAGGTATTTTTGTCTGGGGACTGGTTTGGCTTGTAGAGTTTGGTTGCCTTGTGTGCTGATTTACGTTCAACTTCAAACAGGTCTGACACCTTAAGCTTTTCAGTCCCCTGAGCTTCTCTAAGCCTGAGTACGAATTTCATGGTGAGAGGGATTTATTTCTAAGAGTCTGTTTAACGTTGTGGAAGACTGTTGACAGCTGTGTTCACTCTCAAGACAAGATCTGGATTAAATAGACTGCCTAAAGACAGTATATTAACTTTATTCTTTCAGGTAGAAGAGAATCAGTTCTTCCCAAGTACCCTGGAGAGCTGGGGTTTGGATAAGGTACAGTTGGTTGCTCCTTAAACTGCAAGGCTTAAATGAATGCTTTTAACCTCTCTGAGCACAGCTTTGCTCATCTGTGAAATGAGTATAATACAACCAATATCAAATGGTGAGAATTCAGTAGCATGCATACAGGAAATATCTTTACTTCAGGGTTCATTTTTTATGTTCACCATCAAGCTCTTTATAGTCAAAATTGGTGAACTTACTTCTCGATTAATCAATAAGCCATATATTTCATAAATCCTACATGATTCATTTTTGTTGATGTGTTTTAAATGGTTTCTTGGTACTGGGCACTGTTCTAGAAGCTAGGATAACACAGAGAACTAACTATTGAGACAAGATCCGTGCATTTGTGAGAGCTTCCAACTTGGAGATGGAGGGAAAAGACAATAAACAAGCATAAAAATAAATGAATGTTGTGATTTTACTTATGCTCTCAAATAGCATTGTTTACACTGCTTTAGCAACAGTAGCTCATTCAAAGTATCCAGGAAAGGATAACTTGCCAGGAATCAACCATGTGGCATCTGCTTCAGAAGGAGCAGACCACAACAGTTACTGTGTGATCTTTTCAGGAATGTAAAACTAAGTTCATGAGACGGAGCAGACCGTTTCATTCTGTCATCATAAAGTGGTTTGGAGACTTTCCCAACAGTGTCGCCAAGTTGACTTCATAAACATAAACTGTGACTTAGAGAGGGTGAGATTCATCAGTGGTGATCACTGAGGTGTAAAGTGGTAAATGAGGTGGGAAACACCCAGGGGAAGAGTCTTGTTTTGTACATTTGGAGAATGCCTTGAGTGGTCCTCCCCATAGGGTCCACTCCTGGGCAACATTGTCACGTGTATTTATTGTGGGGTTATGAGTTAATGGTCACTGCATCTGCTTAGTTGGAGATCAAAACCCCATGTCCAACGCTGCTGAATTCCAGACTTCTGAGCTGCCCTTCACTGTAGGAGAAAGTGGAGCATTTCTCCAGGCTCCTCTGCAGCCAATACTTCTCTATTCATGTGTGTCTCCTCTGTGCCTCAGCCTCTCTTCTCCACTCTTTATTGTGGTTTCTTTGTCTGTCTTTTTGTGTCATGGCTTTACACACGTGGCTCAGCCTGAGCTTGAGGCTTTCTTTGTTCTCTCTGCTCTTTTACAAAAACTTTTTGATGATTTGCTGGGTAGTTCCAACCCTCACTATTGTCATTTGTTCACCTATCTTTCATTGCCCTAGAATTTTAGAGGAAAATGCAGTCTGGAGTGGTGTCTCACAGAATTATTTGGCCTTTAAAAGAAAAAAAAAATTCAAAATGAGGTAATTGGTAGTTAGTAAGGAATCTAGACCATGCACAATATTAATTTGACACTCTTCAAAGGGACTTGTATTGATGAGTACAGAATGTATGAGTTGTTTGGATCTGGGTTCCTTCTCAAGTATCTGCAGAGAGAGAGTTTTAACGCCTGCACAGTCATTTTGGGGTCTGCTGTGTGTTCCGTATTGGATACTAATAATGTTCAGGGAAAAGACCCTGATGCTGGGAAAGACTGAAGGCAAGAGGAGAAGGGGATGACAGAGGACAAGATGGTTGGATGGCACCACGGACTCCATGGACATGAGTTTGAGCAGGCTCCGGGAGATGGTGAACGGCAGGGAAGCCTGGCGTGCTGCAGTCCATGGGGTCACAAAGAGTAGGACGCGATTGAGCGACTGAAGCATAACAACAGATGCTCAGGGTACTAATAGTTAATACTTCACATGTCATATGCTCAGTGTTTGCAAGGCATCATTTTAAGAATTTTGCTTCATTATAGCACTGTGAGTTAGGTATTGTTACCATTCCCATTTTACAAATATGAGAACTAAAGTGCAGAGACGTTAAGTCACTTGCTCACGGGTCACTTACCTATCAAGTGGCCAAGTTGAGATTTGGTCCTCTAGCTCCAGAATTCATGATCTTTACCCTTAGGTTATGCATGGCTTCTTTTCTTATTGAAGTGTTAATGTTAGTTGCTCAGTCCTGTCTGACTCTTTGTGACCCCATGGACTATAGCCCTCCAGGCTCCTCTGTCCATGGAATTCTCCAGGCAAGAATACTGAAGTGGGTGGCCATTTCTCTCTCCAGGGGATCTTCCTGACCCAGGTATTGAACCCGGGGCTCCTGCGTTGCAGGCAGATTCTTTACTCTGAGCCAACAGGAAGGTTCTTTTCTTATTGAACTTGTCATCTAGTTGAACCTATATCCCATACAGTTTTATTTCCAGGACTCAAAGCATACCTTTCTTCCGTAACAAAAGCAAGCTGTTGTTCCAGCTCTGCATTGCCATAGGTTCCAAATTAACAGAGTTCAAAGGAATGAGATTTAACCATAGTTACCATGCGGCCCCAGCTGACATATGACTTCCGTGTCAGCAAGGTCTTCCATATTGAGTGACATTTACATGTGATATTTGGTTATCGGGTTTAAGTCAGGAAGCAGCTCGCATGCTTAACTACCTGCTGCTGAATTTTCCGGTGCCATGGGATGTGTCAGAGCCAGTGGAGCATTGCGAGTTAATTACCTGTATGCACAGCGGGCGGTGCTGCAGATGGGCAGCCCCCAGTGATAGAAAGATGAGAGACATTACTTGAGATACCCGACACTGGGCTGTTAATGAGTCATCTTGATGAGATGGCGCATGTCAGGAGGGCTAGGTATGCCTTGTTCTGATGCAGTGTTGAGCCTGTGAACAAGTGTTTTAAGTAGGTGTGCTGATGTGAGGTTGACTTCTGGTGGCACTGGTAGACTCGTATGATGGGTATTTATAATGCCACTTACAATGCCACATCAATTCCATATGAAGAAATGTGTTCCGAGCAATAGAGCTTCCGATTTAGTTCACCATCATCTATTTTGTTTCTGACTTTATTCAGTCAAGAAGGATTTACTAGGTGCCTGTTATATGCCAGATGCTTTTACTACCTTCTTGGGAATAATGAGGAGCAAAATGGGCAGGTGGCTCTAGAATTTTTATATAAGGTTCGGCCACTACAGCCTGGGCGGAAGTTGGAGCCGTTGGAGTTTGTCTTGCAGTACTATTGGTAGGGCGAGCACTCTGCTTTTATTTAGCTTGTGTGTTTGGTTTTTAAACAAACAAACATTTGTTGTTCGTGTGTTTCGCTGTGCTGGATCTTAGTCGCACATCAGCATGAGGAATCTTTAGTTGTGGCATACAGACTCTCTCAGTTGTGCCATGGGGGATCTAGTTCCCTGACCAGGGAGCACAGTTGGGTTCCCTATACTGGGAGCACAGTTGGGTTCCCTATACTGGACGAGAAGGGAAGTCCCAACTTGTATGTTTATTTAGGTGATCTTAGGGAGGTCCACAGGCAGAGGTCTCTTGTAGCTATTTGTGAAGGCTGCCAGGACACTTACAGTTGGGTTGCTGGGAGGCTGGAGTTGTTATGAACAATACAGGCTTAAATTCTTCTAGGAGAATGAATGAAATTTAAGATTAGTAGTCCCAAAGGAAAGCAATGTGCTTTTTCTGCAGTTGATGACCAAATAAACTGACCTAGAAATGGGGACCAAGGACGAATTCCTTGAATAAAGTCTCTTCAGCTGTAATTTTTACATGTGACCCAGAGGCTAGGCCTGAGCTGGCCTCTAGGGTGCTAGACACCAGCTCTACCACAGTGTCCTTGGCTAACCCATATCCACATTGCCGGTGGGGAAGTGGGCCTGTCATGGGGACTTCTGATTGCCTGTGATTTGATTTCTCACATTGAACTGTTAAAGCCTTTTTAATAGACTAGGCAGAATGGAGTGTTAAAAATCTCTGTGAGAAAAATTTTATTACTACTCATTTTATCAGTAAGACCTTCAATTCATCTCAGCTTCTTCAGCTCCCTAATCTTTGCTCTACTTGTCAGAAGTGGTAAGAAATATTAACCCACCATAGGAATGGTCTCAAGCCTCGTTTCAAATGTTAGTAATGCATCCACACCCTAAGCTGCATTTTAGATGTCTAAAGTCATTCCCTCATTGGGAAGAGAAGGTAGATCGTTTAAACACAAAAACGGACTAATGATAATTGATAATCATGACCTTCTGATCAGACACGCGTGCCATTCTCCTGAATTTAGTGCACGTGAGTGCTGCCAAACACTGACTAAACTTAAATTTTGCTACTAGAGACAAATGCTTTCCATGTTAATTAAGGGAGCCGTGTTTATCTCTGACTAATGTTATAGAAAAATGTTCTTCGGAGTGCAGTTCATGGATCAAAGTCAGTGGATGTTTTTAAAGATGCTTATGTAAAAGGGTGCATGTGTTTTGTGAATACATAGGTATTTACATGTATATAAATGGCTTTTAGATTTTCTCTAGTGAGCATGTCAAAGAAGTATTTCAAATAGCAATAAAAATGCTATATGACTAACATGCAATATAAGATCTTGGTCTTCTTGGGGAATGTTTATGTTAATGTTTCGAGTGTGCCTTATTGGAAGTTGAATTTGAATGAGGAGAAATTGTGCCACGAAGATACCTTTTTCTTTCATGAAATACCTGTTTCTAGCATAAAGCTAAGTGGTTGATGCCATTTTGATCCTGTGAAAGTACTACATTTAGCTAATAAAATGGCGTGGACCCTTAAAGTGTTTTATTTTGTCAAAGCTTTGTGGTTGTTCGTAGAGTCATGGTGGATAGTTAATTTCACATTGTTTTCCTGCTTTTCAGTATCACTTCTATTGCTGAATGGCCTTCCCAGCTATGTTTCAGAGCTATGTTGTATTCCACCAAATGATTACAGCCTCTCATTGTTGGGCCAGGAAGTTTGTTCTTCCTTTTAGCAATACAAATCAGGAGATGAAGTCTATTTGTGCATATAACCCTCTTCTTTTATTAAATTGGGTTTTCCTGTGTTCTTAGATTCCCACATAAAGACCACTAGATTTAAATGTGAAAGTTGTGAAGACATTAAATACATATTGTAAGAATTTTGTCCAAAATATCTGTGGTGCCTCTGGAATTGTCTGAGGGTACTTCTACTTCTAGCCTTGTACTCTTGATTAGTGGTAGCTTTCCTTTGTGAGAAGATCTGTTTGATAAAGGTTCTGAACATGATAAAACCAAGGTGCTGCCATTTCTGAGTTGCCTTTGGGCTGTTCACTGAAGCCCTCTTCCCTGTTGAATGGCAAATGAGGAAGGCCATAGTGAAGGATTATGATGTAGTAGTACTTCCTAGGATCAATGGTGCTGTTTCAGGGGATTATACAAAGTAAATGTGTGGTAACAATTAATCCACCTTAAAGAACATGTGATAACAGGGCAGCAGGGGATGAGATGGCTAGATAGCATCATTGCACTCAATGGACATGAATTTGATGAAACTGCAGGAGATAATGGAGGACAGAAGAGCCTGGCATGCTAGCATGCAGTCCATCAAGGTGCAAAGCGTTGGACACAACTGAGCGACTGAATAAGAACAACAAAAGAATGTGTGCAGGGTAATCAGTTTCATAACATACCCTCATTTAAACCCTTAATTTCTTCTGAGACATGGTGTCTGCTCCACACATTTTATTGAAAAGTAGATGTCATGTATGATTGAGTACAAATGAGTCATAGATTCACTGGAATTTGTATTCCTACCCAATGTGACTTGTTCATGAATCAGTTTCCACATCTGTATAATGGAAATTCGACTATATTTGACACAGGATGGAATGAGGAGTAAAGTGAAATGTTGCAGGCCGATTGTCTGGTTGAGTGAATGGTTCCTGCTAACAGCAGCCACATGGTATTAATATATCTATCGTGGCAGTAGTTGTAGGCGCAAGAATGTGTTTTCTATTGAGACAGAAAGCTTTATCCCTCCACAGAGTTCCAGTATACCTGGATGCAGAGCTCAGTAAAAATGAGCCCTGAAAAAAAAAACCCCCAAAACCCTTGAATGTGATATTTGCATCAATGAATGCATAATGGGGACAGTAAATGATTATCAGTGTGTTATGAGCAAGATAATTATTCTTCTTGGGGAATTTTAATTATTTCCACAAAACAACAGTTTGGCACACAGGAGTCCAGTACTGAATTGTGTGATTCAAGTTACCTTTCTCAGCAAAAGCATCAAGGAAGATGGGAAAGGCTTCTTTCAGAGGGGCAGGACTTGGGCAGATCGGTTAGTGGAGGGTGTTCAGAAAATACAGTGAGGAGGTGAGATGAGTCTGCGCTTCACAAACTACAGCGCGTAGAATGATCGTCCCACAAATAGGCTGCAGACTCAGTGTCCTTCGTTTCCTCTGGCTTGCGTGTGCTTCAGGGACCCTGGTGAGCACATCTGGCCATTCAGGACTGAGACGTGTGGCACTGTCTACCTGCACGGCCAGCCTGGGGAGCTAAGCACCTGGCCCAGCGTGCCTCGTGACTCTGATGGGGGAGGAGAAATACCTGGATGATGTTTTTCCCCTTGAAACGCTGCAGTGGGGATATGGAACTCTCCCATGTGCCTTCTCTGTTATATGTGTAACATCGATTTATTTACATGAGTGTGCAAATTAATATGAAATCAGGGAGGTTGTTTTTGAGATATTTCAAAGTAAGCATGGGATAATTGGGAAGCTGTTCTATCTCAAGCCACAGATAGATTCCTGTTGTTTCGTTTTAGCATGGATAATCATTCATTTGTCTTTAACCATAAATTTCTTGAGCAGGTTAATGAAGCGCTGAAATGCCACTTTTTTTTGGAATTGTCTGAGGTATATCTCCCAGTTGCTCATGTTTATAATGTCAATTCAGGTTACCTTGATATTGGAATAGGATATCTGGGTGACTTTTGGGATGGTGTTGAGAAACTACATCTCCCATTAGGAAAAGGAAAGAATGATTTTAATTCCTTTGTAACCTCCTGCCTTCTGTCTGTGTTTTAGAGTTAGGAAAAGACCATTCTCAAGGAATTTTCCTTTCTCTCTTGTCTTAAAAAATAAAGAAATGCAGCAGACAGAGAGGAACATCTCTGTTTAAATAGGCCTGAAGAAAACACAGTTGCCTTATATTCAAATTTGGTTTTAATATTTGCTATTTCTTTGGAAGCCAATTTAATAGCTTCATCTGCTGTGAATAGTTAATACTTGAAAGATACCCAGTGTGTTTTGCTTGGAAATTTTAGTTATTAATGTGTAACAAATTATCCATAAATATGCAAGGGAAAAACACCTTTGGGGTTAGAAAGAGTTGTTTGACATAACTAATAATGGTAGATCAGTTCACGCTCAGTCATATTCGACTCTTTAGGACCCCATGGACTGCAGCACGCGAGGCTGCCCTGCCCATCACCAATTCCTGGAGCATACTCAAACTAATGTCCGTTACGTCAGTGATGCCATCCAAACATCTCATCTTCTGTCGCCCCTTCTCCTGCCTTCAATCTTCCCCAGCATCAGGATCTTTTCCAAGGAGTCAGTTCTTCCCATCAGGTGGCCAAAGTATTGGAGTTTCAGCTTCAGCATCAGTCCTTCCAATGAATATTCAGGACTAATTTCCTTTAGGAT
The DNA here is from genome assembly GCF_003369695.1 of Bos indicus x Bos taurus. Classification (NCBI taxonomy): domain Eukaryota; kingdom Metazoa; phylum Chordata; class Mammalia; order Artiodactyla; family Bovidae; genus Bos; species Bos indicus x Bos taurus. The sequence continues at coordinate 21,414,723 of NC_040097.1, forward strand.
GGACTGGTCAGATCTCCTTGCAGTCCAAGGGACTCTCAAGAGTCTTCTCCAACACCACAGTTCAAAAGCATCAATTCTTTGGTGCTCAGCTTTCTTTATGGTCCAACTCTCACATCCATACATGACTACTGGAAAAACCATAGCTTTGACTAGATGGTCCTTTGTTGGCAAAGTAATGTCTCTGCTTTATAATATGCTGTCTAGATTGGTCATAGCTTTTCTTCTTTTAATTTCATGGCTGCAATCACCATCTGTAGTGATTGTGGAGGCCCCCAAAATAAAGTCTCTCACTGTTTACACTGTTTCACCATCTATTTGCCATTAAGTGATGGGATCGGATGCCATGATCTTCGTTTTCTGAATGTTGAGCTTTAAGCCAACTTTTTCACTCTCTTGTTTCACTTTCATCAAGAAGCTGTTTAGTTCTTCTTCACTTTCTGCCATAAGGGTGGTGTCATCTGCATATCTGAGGTGATTGATATTTCTCCCGGCAATCTTGATTGCAGCTTGTGTTTCTTCCAGTCCAGCGTTTCTCATGATGTACTCTGCATAGAAGTTAAATAAGCAGGGTGACAATATACAGCCTTGATGTACTCCTTTCCCTATTTGAAACCAATCTGGTTTTCCGTGTCCAGTTCTAACTGTTGCTTCTTGACCTGCTTACAGATTTTTCAGGAGGCAGGTCAGGTTGTCTGATATTCCCATCTCTTGAAGAATTTTCCATAGTTTGTTGTGATCCGCACATTCAAAGGCTTTGGCATAGTCAGTAAAGCAGAAGTAGATGTTTTTCTGGAACTCTCTTGCCTTTTCAGTGATCCAGTGGATGTTGGCAATTTGGTCTCTGGTTCCTCTGCTTTTTCTAAAACCAGCTTGAACACCTGGAAGTTCACGGTTCATGTACTGTTGAAGCCTGGCCTGGAGAATTTTGTGCATGACTCTGCTAGTATGTGAGATGAGTGCAATTGTGCGGTATTTTGAACATTCTTTGGCATTGCCTTTCTTTGAGATTGGAATGAAAACTGCCCTTTTCCAGTCCTGTGACCACTGCTGAGTTTTCCAAATTTGCTGGCATATTGAGTGCAACGCTTTCACAGCATCATCTTTTAGGATTTGAAATAGCTCAACTGGAATTCCATCACTTCCATTAGCTTTGTTTGTAGTGATGCTTCTTAAGGCCCACCTGATTTTGGATTCCAGAGTGATCACACCATCTTGGTTATCTGGGTCATGAAGGTCTTTCTTTGTATAGTTCTTCTGTGTTTTCTTGCCACCTCTTCTTAATATCTTCTGCTTCTGTTAGGTCCATACCTTTTCTGTCCTTTATTGAGCCCATCTTTGCATGAAATGTTCCATTGGTATCTCTAGTTTTCTTGAAGAGATCTCTAGTCTTTCCCATTGTATTTTTTTCCTCTTTTCCTCTTTCCTCCTTTTCCTCAAAGGAGAAAAGGTCATATCTTTCCTTTTCTCCTTTGCCTTTTGCTTCTCTTCTTTTCTGAGCTATTTGTAAGGCCTCTTCAGACAACCATTTTGCCTTTTTGCATTTCCTTTTCTTGGGGATGGTTTTAATCTCTACCTTCTGTACAGTGTTCCAAACCTCCATTCATAGTTCTTCAGGCACTCTATCAGGTCTAATCCCTTGAATCTGTTTGTTACTTCCGCTGTATAATTGTAAGGGGTTTGATTTAGGTCATACCTGAATGGTCTAGTGGTTTTCCCTACTTGCTTCAATTTAAGTCTGAATTTGGCAATGAGGTGTTCATGATCTGAGCCACAGTCAGCCTCTGATCTTGTTTTTGCTGACTGTATAGAGTTTCTCCATCTTTGGCTGCAAAGAATACAATCAATCTGATTTCGGTATTGGCTGTTTGGTGATGTCCATGTGTAGAGTCTTCTCTTGTGTTGTTGGAAGAGAGTGTTTGCTATGACCAGTGCATTCTCTTGGCAAAACTCTGTTTAGCCTTTTACTTGCTTCGTTTTGTACTCCAAGGCTAAATTTGCCTGTTACTCCAGGTATGTCTTGAGTTCGTACTTTTGCATTCCAGTCCCTTATAATGAAAAGGACATCTTTTGGGGGTATTAGTTCTAGAAGGTCTTGTAGGTCCCTATAGAACTGGGCATAGACTCGGATTACTGTGATATTGAATGGTTTGCCTTGGAAACAAACAGATCATTCTGTCATTTTTGAGATTGCATCCAAGTACTGCATTTCAAACTCTTTTGTTTACTATGAGGGCTGCTCCATTTCTTCTGAGGGATTCTTGCCCACAGTAGTAGATATAATGGTCATCTACCATTAACTCTAAATGAGTTAACTTTACCCATTCTAGTTCATTTTACTTCACTGATTCCTAAAATGTTGGTGTTCACTCTTGTCATCTCCTGTTTTGAGCACCCAATTTGCCTTGATTCAGGCAGTGGTACCCCACTCCAGTACTCTTGCCTGGAAAATCCCATTGATGGAGGAGCCTGGTAGGCCGCAGTCCATGGGGTCACTAAGAGTCGGACACGACTGAGCGACTTCACTTTCACTTTTCACTTTCATGCATCGGAGAAGGAAATGGCAACCCACTCCAGTGTTCTTGCCTGCAGAATCCCAGGGACGGGGGATCCTGGTGGGCTGCCGTCTATGGGGTCGCACAGAGTCGGACACGACTGAAGTGACTTAGCAGCAGTAGCAGCATGGACCTAACATTCCAGGTTCCTATGCAGTGTTGCTCTTTACAGCATCGGACTTCACTTCCATCACCAGTCCCATACACAACTGGGTGTTGCTTTCGCTTTGGCTCCGTCTCTTCATTCTTTCTGGAGTTATTTCTCCACTGATCTCCAGTAGCATATCGGGCACCTACCAACGTGCGGAGTTCATCTTTCAGTGTCCTGTCTTTTTGCGTTTTCATATTGTTCATGGGGTTCTCAAGGCAAGAATACTGAAGTGGTTTGCCATTCTCTTCTCCAGTGGACCACATTTTGTCAGAACTCTCTCCACCAAGACCAGTCCATCTCAGGTGGCCCTATGTGGCATGACTCATAGTTCCATTGAGTTAGACAAGGCTGTGGTCCATGTGATCACTTTGGTTAGTTTTCTGTGATTGTCATTTTCATTCTGTCTGCCCTCTGATGGATAAGGATAAGAGGCCTATAGAATCTTCCTCGTGGGAGAGACTAACTGAGGGGGAACTGGGCCATGCTCAGTAAATCTGTAATCCAGTTTTCTGTTGATGGGCGGGGCTGTGTTCCCTCCCTGTTGTTTGACCTGAGGCCCATCTATGGTGGAGTTAATGAAGATACTGGAGACCTCCTTCAAAAGGTCCCATGCATGCACTGCCCAGGACCCTGCAGCAGGCCACCATCAACCCACGCCTTCCCAGGAGACTCCTGGACACTCACGGGCAGGTCTGAGTCAGTCTCTTGTGGGTCACTGCTCCTTTCTCCTGGATCTTGGTGCGCACAGGTTCTTTTGCTGCCCTCCAAGAGTCTGTTTCAGTTGTGGAATTGAACCGGGGTCTCCTGCATTGCAGGCAGATTCTTTAGCAGCTGAGCTACCAGGGAAGCCCAAGGTGGATTAATAGTGGTTTCTTAATTGTAATTTTTTAAGGTGGATGTTCAGTATTTATTTTAAACTCTCTCTGAAAATTCTAGTTTCTGTATCTGGATCTTAAAGTCATGTGTATTTCTTGGCTTTGAACTTGGTAGGGCCGAAATGGCAGGTTTGGAAGAAAAACAAAGGAAAGGAATTTGATCCAAGTTAGTTCAAATATAAGAACTTCTATCTGTCACTTAGACTATAAAAGAACTTTACCTCCCACTTAGGCTAAATTTCTTGAAGTGTTCAAAAACTGTAAGGTAAAAAGTCCCATATTGATTAACTTTTTATTTTCTGTCCCTTCATTAGTTCAGTAAAGTGTCAAGGTGGCTTGAATGTTAGTGAATAATAGTTTCCAGGAGCACTTGATTTCCAAAAGTGTAGGTTGCTAACTCTGGACTCCTGATCATGGAAAGTCATAGCTGGGCCTATCTGAGCAAAGGATAGTTGAGGAACCGGGTCCCATTTAGTATATATCCAACCATTCAGTGAAGAAGATGTTTTCCCCATTTGATAGAGATAATGTTAGGAATTCAGTGTTTTTACGGTAATTTCCTATATGTGTTACCCATGTTTCTGGTTAAAGAACAGGATTCAGATTCTGCTCATCTTATTTCCATCAATTTTGGTGATCTGGGTACTGTATATGAACGAAAAAGAAATCTGCATTTTGAACAAAAGGAAATTGTAGATTGATGAGTACCAGTAGTTCATGAACAAGTTACTTCATATTCAGTGTTCCTAGAAGTTTGATTGTGTTATATAATACAAGGGAGATGTCATGTAGATAGATACCCAATTAAAACTTCTACTCCAAATCATTTGCTATAATGGAAGTGATGTGAAACTGATCTGTGGTGTTGGTTGCACAATGTTGTAAATTTACTAAAATAATCGTTGAACTGTATACTTGAAATGGTTGCATTTAAGCATATATGTTATGTACCTCAATAAAGTTGTTTAAAAGCTCTGTCTATTGTAAACTAAGACTGCATTGTTGTTTATATTTGTCAGGCTATTCTTTACCTGTGTATATATAGCAAGGCACCTAACGCGTTTCCCTGTCCTCGTAGAGTTTGTATTTCAGAGGGAATGGTGAATAGACAACAGACAGTAAATAAATGAAATAAGTGTGTTACAATAGGAGAAAATGAGTGCTATGGAGGAAAAGATTTAAAAAAAAAAGGCACACAGGCATGAAGGACACAATTTGAGTGGCAGGACATTGAAAAAAATGACGCGAGTTACGATCTCGAGAAGGTGAGGGGTTACTTGTTACCTTAGATAGGACAGCAGTGAGACGCTTGACATGTTCAAGGGATAGCCAGGTGGCTTGTGTGGCTTTCATAGAGTCAATGCAGAGAGAGTGGAAGCTGTGATCAGGAAGGTAACAGGGGGCAGGGAGCAGATGTGTGTGGTCTCGCAGACTGTTTTCCAGGTCTGGGGCTTTTCCCTCTGAATGTCAAAAGATGCTCTTGAAGGATTTTAAGCAACTGAGTGATATGATTGGACTTATGTTTTAGTAAAATCACTGGCTGCTGGGTTGATACTAGAGCAGCGAGACAAGGTGGAAGATAGCTACAGCAGTCCCTAGGAGAGGTGACAGTGACTTGGACCAGAGTGGTAGCAGGTGGAAATGAGCAGAAGTAGTCAGCTTCTGGGTCTCTGTGAGGGTAGAGGCTAGCATTTGCCGCTGGCTCTGTTGAGTACTATCAAGAAGGAATGAGGAAAGACATCAAGGGTTTTGCCATGAGCATTGAAGGATGCTTGTAAAATAGCACAGACCACATTGTGCCAAGTTTAGGATAGAGGAAAGCTCTGGAAACTTTTAGGTTTATGCTTGTAATACATGAGATGGGTTCAAGACATGGGTTTTGTGATCAGTTGTCCCCAAGCGGCTGCAGCTTCTACTGAGCATCTCATGAAGGATTGGAACAGTAGGCATCCCAGCTTTCAGGGAACTGTTAGGCTGAGGTTAACAGAGGTTCCTTTATCCACCCCTACTCTCAGATTTACACATGCTCATTGGGGTTCAGGACCTTTCACATTATCGAGAACTTCAGGCCAAGAGCAGTGCAGGTATTACGTTTTACTGGTTATTGGCTTTGATCGTGTATGAACAGCCAGTGGAGTAGTTTATTTTATTTCACTTCCTATCCTGGAATTATTTCTCTTTGGGATCTCACCCAAGAGTGGAAACAGCCCTAAAAACACATATTGCAAAGCAAATTCAGAATGGAATATTAAGTATAGTACTTTAAGTGATCCTTAGAATCACAGTAGTTTAGGGGTTTGGTTTTGTGATCCAGTAGCAATGACACCCCACTCCAGTACTCTTGCCTGGAAAATCCCATTGATGGAGGAGCCTGATAGGCTGCAGTCCATGGGGTTGCTAAAAGTTGGACACTACTGAGCGACTTCACTTTCACTTTTCACTTTCCTGCAGTGGAGAAGGAAATGGCAACCCACTCCAGTGTTCTTGCCTGGAGAATCCCAGGGACAGGGGAGCCTGGTGGGCTGCCGTCTGTGGGGTCACACAGAGTTGGACACGACTGATGTGACTTAGCAGCAGCAGCAGCAGCGTCTGCCTGCAATGTGGGAGACCTGGGTTCGATCCCTGGGTCGGGAAGATCCCCTGGAGAAGGAAACAGCAACGCACTCCAGTATTCTTGCCCGGAGAATCCCATGGAAAGAGGAGCTTGGTGGGCTACAGTCCACGGGTCGCAAAGAGTCGGACATGACTGAGCAACTTCACTTTCACTAAACATGGTTAAGAGATTGCTGCTTAAAGAACTAGTCTTTTCTTTTGGAAAGTTTTTTTCCTTATTTTTCTGATTTAGGTGTTTTTGGAGGGATTTGGAGAGAAAATTTAGTGCTAATAAATGAAAACAACCTCTTTTACCTAGATATTCTAAAGGTCTACATTCCTTCCTTAGAAGGTGGCCCCGCGTTGACTATAAAGCTTGCAAAAAGAATGAAAGCTGATTACAGCACATTCCTCCTCTTTGTCCAGCATCTTCTGAAAATGATAATTTTATATTAAGTCTTTGCCTGCATTAGCAAATTTATCTGCAAGAAAGGGACTTCTAAAATGCTAATTAAAGAGCTTGTTTTTCACAACCAAGAGCCTATTGTTTTGGAAATCACTAAAACATTCTCTCTGGGATGTAGCGTCCCCAAATAAAAAATTCCCACTAAATCCACTATGATGGTGGCAAGAACTCCACTTAAGCTTGTTTTGTTCATGGTCAGAGTTCTAAAAGTGCTAAAGGAAAAATGTATGTTCTGTCTCCTACTTAATCCCAAGCTGTGGATCCTAAGTTCAGTTTCTTATTAATAGTATTTCCTAGGCATCTTGCTAAATACAATTCTTCATTCAGTTGTCTGAACAAATAGTTTCTCCTCTCTTTTTCGTTAAGCATTTTATATGTATAGAAAGTCCCGATGTAACTGTGAAATTGTGCTCTGTCTTCTTAATAATGTACCTCAAATGTAGTCAGAAGGAAATTTTTTTCTCATGGTATTACTGGTACTAAATCACCTATTGAAGAATTACAAGACCGACACTGCACAGCCACACCTTAAGCCAAAGTTGTTCATTTCATGCACATGTTTAAGGCAGTTATTTGCTTTGATACCTTTAAAAGTATCCTTTAAAGTGAATTGATAATGTTTTAAAACACTTTTATTACCTAAAATTGAGTAGCCCCTCTTTAATATGCAAAGGTATATGATTTTTTTTTTTAGATACTCATGTAATTTGCCCATAAGTTATTCTTTCAGTCATAATCTCGCAGTGTTCATGGCATTAGACTTCTCAGGTTTAGTAGGGTAATTCTGGGATGTTAGACCTTTCTGTGACCATGGTTGCTTGCTTACTTCATTTCCCTAATCAGCCTGCTTAGCTTTGGGCCCCACCTACAGACACATGGTTTTACTGAAAAATGTTAGTACTTTGATAATAGAATTTTCTTTGCTGACTATGAAGAACCAAGGTCAAAGCTACAGGCTAGCAGGCTGTTCAAAATTTGTGGAACAGATTTTTGGACCTGGACACATAATCTGAGTTGAAATTGACCTCCAGATTTGGTAACATCAGAACTATCTAGAAGTATCCACCTATTCAAGTATTATTGTAGCAGAATATTTAAAAAGTTGTCTGTGGGGCCATCTAAGTTTGACTTCTGGCTCGAATTACTTGCTAAATGGATTGACCTAAATACCTAAATAAACCTTTCTAGATGTAGTATCTTCATCCATAAAATGAAGATAGGAGCAAATAAGATAATCCATGGATTCTGATCGCTTGTCAGTGGCCTATAAATTGAGTATATAAAGAATGCATGTGAAGTGGGGCTTAAAAGCTGCTTACTAGCGGGATCATCTTGAGCAGATTAGAATACCCTCTGATCTTCCTCATAATATTAGGTTGGCCAAAAAGTTTGTTTGGACTATTTTATAACACCCTACAGAAAAACCTGAATGAACACTTTGGCCAACCCAGTATATAATAGGATAATAAGGATAATAGTGAAGTTTATTGCTTACATTTGATTTCAGGAGATGATTCTTGAAAAGCACACTGTCTTTAGGGACAGTATCAGTTCTTAATACTGTTCCTGGCTATTTTCTGTGCTCTCAAAACAGTTTCCTTGATCCCGCTCTGGAACGTGCTGAGATGAGAGCTCAGAAATACCAGTTTTATTTTTTAAACTTTTTATTTTGTATTGGAGTATAGCTGGTTGAGAATATTGTGATAGTTTCAGGTGGACAGCAAAGGGACTCAGCCATCTCTCTCCCCCATAGCCCCCTCCCATACAGGCCGCCACGTAACACTGAGCAGAGTTCCACGTGCTGTACAGAAGCTCCTTCTTGGTTATCCGTTTTAAGTATAGCAGCGTGTACCCATAGGAATAGGGTTATATTTATTTCTTAAAATTTTTTATTGCAAGATAGTTGCTTTACAATATTGTCCTGGTTTCTGCCATACATCAGCATGAATCAGCCACAGGTATTCATGTGAAGTATATGTATTATTTTTAACAAAGTTTTTATTTTTAATGAAGTTTTCTGGTCATCAAGTCCATCTCTGGGCTTTGGGTCATCATTTTGTAATCAGTGTTTCTATCATTCTTGGCCATCCGTGGGCTACCACTCCCTGCCACTTAAATCCTGAAATGAAAGTGTGTTTCACCTGAAGAAAAATTCCTTGCTGTTTTTCCTGTACACTTTTGTTTTTCACGGTGACCACTTTCTTTGCTGTCAATATAAATAGATCCCATCTGTCCCTCCTACAATTGCATGTGTTTCTTCCTCACCACCGATCAGTTCGGTCCCTAAAAGTATAATAGTGATTCCTAAAGTTGATGAGATTTTCATCAGGAATCTTATTTTGATCACAGATTTCTGGCAGAATGAGAAACAGAGTTGGCCATTTTGTCGTCTCACTGGTTTGCTCTTTTTGTATATCCCCGCTCTGTGCCCCATTTCTGTCATGCAACCCTTAGTTATCCACTGCCTGCTCTTCCTTGGACGGGTAACAAGGGTGAGGAAATTAAAGTGTGTCCTGCCCTCAAAGCACTGTGCACTGATATTTGCAGGAAAGGTCTTAGTTAGCACCCCTACCTCTTTAAAGCTCTGCCATGTGTCGAAAACACTGCTCAATTTTCAAGCACAACCAACACGGGCATCTGTATTTAAGAGAGAAGGCTTGACATCCTATCTCTTGATATTCTTAGAGTTAAGATAGAGAAATGAGGATTCACGGAAGATTGAAAAACTCTTCCCAGGGAATTCTGGATAATGCACCACTGTAATGATGGAGAGTTCTATCTTGGGCCCTGGCCTTTTGAGCATTTTTATCATCGACTTGACAAAGGAGATGGATTTATTAAATTTGCGACTGGCATGTTACCGGGAGGCCTACGTCTGAAATTAGATGACAAAATCAGGATCTCCCCAGCTCCTGTGAGGTAGGAATGATGGGTGAAAATTCAATAGGATGGAGGAGAGAAGCAACAGGCAGTGCAGCCAAAATGAAGAGTTATAGTTGTGCAGACTTGGGTTCAAATCATAGCCTCAAGTACTTGCACTCCAAGTAAATGAATCTCAGTTTTCCTTTTGTAATAATGGGTATATTAGTGGTATTATTAGTATATTAGTATTATGATGGAATAATAGAAGATAAACTGGAATAATGGAGGATAAAATGGATTGATAGTAGAATGATGAAAACAGTTATTCCAAAATGATGACTGAAAGACCAATGCTGGACTTGATGACTAGAAAACTTCATTAAAAATGAAACCCAAACCCCTGCACTGCTATATTTACAGTGGATAATCCTAATATACCATAGGGTTTTCCTGTGGGTTAATGACATAAAATTACAGTGAGGAACATACGACTTCTCAGTAGTATTGGCTTTTTAAATAGTTGTCTCGGTTTAAAGTTAAAATAGAAGTTCTACTTTCACATGGGTCTGACTCAACAATCACATGAAAAAGACCTGTGGAGCACTCAGAGCCTTGCTCTAGGACAACCCAGAGGGATGGGATGGGGAGGGAGGTGGGAGAGGGGTTTAGGATGGGGGGACACATGTGGACCCGTGGCTGATCCATGTCAATGTGTGGCAGAAACCACCACAATATTGTAAAGTAATTATCCTCCAATTAAATGAATTCATAAAAAAAGAAAAAGACTTGAGGATCAGTTTTGCCTACAGAATTCGTCAATCTTTTTCTTCTCAACCTTGTTTTCTGTTACTGCCCACTGCCTACTTAGATATTTTTACAAGATAGTTTTTGTAAAACATACTGTCTTTTGTAGTAGTTAGTACTATGTCAGCTCATAGTACTCTTTGTGACTTTTTTAATTGTTCTCAGAACAGCTTCCTTGATCCCACCCTTGAAGGTGCTGCTATGGGAGCTCAGGAAAATGGATTTTAATTTTAATGAGGTTTCAGATATTTCCCCCCTAATCATCCCTTAGTATGTGAAGTTTTAACATTGTAGATAACATCCCCTTAATCACCCCCATCTGATTACACACATACATACATGCCTGTGCTTTAAAGATGAAAATTTAGTAATTTATTTTTACTAAAATTTAGTAATTTATTTTAAAAATTTAGTAATTTATTTTCCCACAAAAAACAAACTTTTACCCTACTGGGGTCCCTGTTAGAATGATACCATCATGTATTAAGATCTCAGGACTTCCAGAGTCCCTCAAGAATATACTTAGGTCAAAATCTCAGAAGTGTGTCCAAAATTAAAAAAATAAATAAAATAAATTTTTTTGTTGTTGTTAAATAAAGCACTACATGTATCCTCAAAAGAAATATCTTTCTAGATCATATTAGCATCTTCTATTCATGTGTAAGTACTTTATTTGATGTTCAGTGCTTGGGTGTTCATTTCAGCCTTCCACACACATTCATGTACAATCATCTTTTGATTCCCATCCTGGAGCTAACCACCATTTACAGTTTAGCAAGCTTCTTTGTAATCTTTGTTTTTTGTCACTGGTTTTAATTTTATTTAATTTTTTTCTGTACATGATCTGATATACTTCTGTAGTATTTGCTCTGTAGTATTACCACTCCATGGTATCTGGTACTCCTCCATGCATGTTAAGTTTCTATGTGTACTTAAGTTTAACTTTTAAATAGGTTAGTATATTACAAAGGGCATAAAGGAATAAGGAGTGAAAATATCCTGTTCTTATTTCCTCTTCATTTATTAGTATTATGCTTTCTGAAATATGCTTCCAGGGGTATTTTATATACCTATAGTAAGAAAATATGTGTATACATATATAGTTATATATATGATCATTTATTTTCTCATTGTTTAAAACATAAGCCCGCCTGGACCCTCTGTCCATGAAATTCTCCAGGAAGAATACTGGAGTGGATTGCCATGCCCTCCTCCAGGCATCTTCCTGACCCAGGGGTGGAAGCTGTGTCTCTTAGGTCTGCTGAATTGTCACGCAGGTTCTTTACCACTAGCGCCACCTGGAAAGCCCCTAACTAACCTTAACCGTAACTTGTATGAATACAAGTATACCTGAAGAATTAACACCAGGCTCAAAGGAGTGCACATTTTTCCTGTCAGTGTACATGTGTGTACTAAGTTGCTTCAGTCATTTCTGACTCTGTGCGACCTTACGAACTACAGCCTGCCAGAATCCTCTGTCCATGGGATTCTCCAGGCAAGAATACTGGAGTGGGTTGCCGTTGCCTTCTCTGGGGCATCTTCCCAACCCAGGGATTGAACTCACATATCTTGCATCTCCTGCGTTGGCAGAGGTGTTCTTTACCACTGGCACCACCTGGGAATCCATTTCCTTTAAATACTTGTTATCCAATTTTTTTTTATGAAGATTGTTTCTCTCTGTGGCATAAATAAATGTACTTATTCGAACATATCGGTGTATATTCAAACATCTTGGTGTTTACAGATTGAGTGAGTAAAAGAATGCATCTATGCAATTTTAATTTGTGTTTCTTATTATTAGTGTGGCAGAGCAGCTTTTCTTGTGTTAGGAGCCATTTGTGTTTTCCTTTTTTATTTCTACTGTTGATTCATATCTGTTGCCCATTTTTATGTCTGGTTTTGGGTTTATCAGTTTCTAGAATCTCTTGATGGAGAAGGCAATGGCACCCCACTCCAGTACTCTTGCCTGGGAAGTCCCGTGGACGGAGGAGCCTGGTGGGCTGCAGTCCATGGGGTCGCGAAGAGTCGGACACGACTGAGCGACTTCACTTTCACTTTTCACTTTCATGCATTGGAGAAGGAAATGGCAACCACTCCAGTGTTCTTGCCTGGAGAATCCCAGGGAGGGGAGCCTGGTGGGCCGCCGTCTATGGGGTCGCACAGAGTCGGACATGGCTGACATGACTTAGCAGCAGAATCCCTTGGTATAATATATAAAGACATTTTCCTTTTTTGTGGTTTGAATTGCAAATGGTTTTGCAGATCATTTGTTTTTAGTTGTTTCTTATGGTGCATTCTGCTATCAGAAAATTAAATATTTCTTCAATATATTTGATTTTATTAGTCTTCCTGATGCTTAGGATTTTACATATGTAGAAATACTTTTCCTTCTTCAAACTTCCTCACAACTGCTGCTTTTACTTTTACTTATTTTAAATATTTAAAACTTGCAACCATTGGGAATTTATCTGAGAATAGGCTTTGTCTACTTTTGAACTGTTAAATATGTAGAAGTTTGCTTAGCAAGCCCCTACTCTTGGATATTTACATCATTGCCAGTTTTTTCATTTTATAAGCAAAAGGCTAGATGGTAAATATTTTAGAGGGTTTTTTTTTTTTTTTTGGTCTCTCTTAAGACTTTAACTCTGGAGTTACAGTCTGGAAAAAACCATGGATAATACATATGTGAATGGCTGTGGCTGTTCCAATAAACCTTTGTTTACAAAAACATGCCATAGTTTGTGAACTCTTGTTTTATAGTATGGGTTATTCCCATATATCTGAATTGACTCTATGGTCTGTCACTATGTGAGGGCAAGTTTCCTGGCTTCTGAGATTCAGTTTCTTAACCTGAGAAACAGAAACATGTATACTTGAGACAAGTTTTTTAAAGGCTCAAAGAAGATAAGATATAACATGTCTCATCATGATGCCTGGCACATAGCGACTGTTCTCCAAATGGATTCTCCTTAATGATGTCATTTGATGGCTGTATACTATTAAATAGGACTTCCCTGGTGGCTCAGAGGTTAAAGCGTCTGCCTACAATGCAGGAGACCTGGGTTCAATCCCTGGGTTGGGAAGATCCCCTGGAGAAGGAAATGGCAACCTGCTCCAGTATTCTTGCCTGGAAAATCCCATGGACGGAAGAGCCTGGTAGGCTACAGTCCCTGGGGTTGCAAAGAGTCAGACATGACTGAGTGACTTTTTCTTTCTTTCTTTCTTTACTATTAAATATCACTCAGTCATTTTTAGTTGGGCTGGGACTAGAGTGTCAAAAAAAAAACCTCAGTAATAAAGAGAAATTACATTTTAATGCAATATTTGCAATCGCTGGTTTTGCCTTTTGCTTCAGCCTCCAGTAGGACTTTGTACAGGACTTTGTTAATGATAATATGTTTATTTTTTTTTTAATATTTTGCTCATCATAGGGTTTTTTTGTTTTGTTTTTGCATTCACTTCAAACTTTAAAATACTTCATTGGAATATTATCTGTTTTGATAACTAAGTTTTGGTGAGGGCTTCACCTTAATGCTGGCCCTTTTGATACTTACTGAGTGCCTTCTGTGTACTGCATGAACCAAGTAGTCAAGTATTTAACATCATGGAGGTTATTTTCTCACAAACCGTATACTGGAAAGAGAAATGCATGAGGTCAAGGAAATACAGCTTGGATGAGGAGACTATTTTAAATAGCTAAGTTAGCAGAGTGTCCTGTGATTTGATGAACTGAAAGGAGTTCGTGTTCGTTTCTTCACTGTCAGTTGTGCGGATTTCTCCAGGTTTTCCGTATAGATCCCCTTCTTTGGATGTTACCCACACGATAAATTGATTGAAATAGAGGAGAGTGTAAGTTGAAGTGAACTATTCACAACATGTCACGGAGGCACAGAATCCATCATGTTGTTTTGGCTTCACCTCGTAAACGTGGCACTTTACGTCTAGACATTTCCCCAGATGGCACTCAATAGTTAATACATTTTGGAGCATACATTCCTCCTTTTATAGTTGTTGCAGGAAGGGTGTGAATCATCCTGTCTGTACCCTCTGAAGTGCTTCCCAGACCCACACACCCCCTCCACCCCAGCTCAGCTGTTGAGTGAACACCTCATAAAATGATTTTTAATTCCTTGTTCTTTTCCTCTCAGCCCTTATATCACGGGGTTGGTCTGTACACTCTTAGCCCTTGCAAGCACCGAACTCCTAAACTGTGTCTGGAAATGTTTCCCAGTTCCTTCTCATGATGGGGATTTCTCATAAGCTGAAGTAGCTTCTGTTCTACAACAGTGTGAGACTAGGTGGTTGCTGTAGAGAGAAATGGTGTGAAAAAGGCCTTCCACTAAAAGATAGGAAGTCCCAGCACTGTCTGAGCCAGACTGAACTAGACCCTAATTGTCTTGTTTGCCCCACCCTGAGATGAAATTGTGGCCTTTGGGAATCATGCGTGGTCACCTTGGCAGGTCTTTCCTAGGTAGTGACTTGTGTTGTGTCTTGTCTCTGAGGCCGCAGACTTCAGAGAGAGGCATCTGGTCCCATTAAGTCAGGGATTCCTGTCTCATGACCTCTGTTACGCACTGTGAATTCATAGCCAGGGACTTCAGGACCTCATCTTTTGTCTAAATGAGATCTTAAAAGCCTTACCCAAGTTTATCCTCTCCTCTAGGGAGAGAGGAAAGGAAGGAAGGGGAATCAGGTGATGTTATCCTTATACATTCCATCCAGCATGCGTTCCTGATTTTTATCTTTATAATTTGACATTTTCTTCCTAGTGATGAATGTGGAAAGCGCTGAGTGATTTAACTGTTGGTATTTTTAAACTAACATTCTGATTATCTCCTATATTTCTTCAGTCACAAATAGCAGAAAGCCTAATCAAGAAGTTTTGACTACAAAGACACTTAAAATTGAGAAGTCTAGAGATCAAATTTGAATCTCAGCGTTTGTTCGGTCAGGTCCTGTCCCTTCTCCTCACCGCCTGCCTTTTTCCTTGTCAGCTTTGGCCTCCACCCCATTCAGTCTTGGTTCCAAGTCAGTCCATTCCTCGCCTCTTCTCTGTTCCCATTCAGGGAGGAAGAAGGTTGTTCCCTCAGACTCAGAACTAAAATCTGGAGCCTGGATTTAAATGTTGTTGTTCGGTCACTGAGTCGTGTCTGACTTTTTGGGACCCGATGGACTGCAGCATGCCAGGTTTCCCTGCCCTTCATTATCTCCTGGAATTTGCTTAGAGTCATGTCCATCGAGTCAGCAATGCTGTCTAACCATCTCATCCTCTGCTGTCCCCTGCTCCTTTTTCTTTCAGTCTCTCCCAGCACCAGGGTCTTTTCCAATGAGTCAGTTCTTTGCATCAGGTGGCCACAGTATTGGAGCTTCAGCTTCACCATTAGTCTTTCCAATGAATATACAGAGTTTATTTCCTTTAAGATTGACATGTTTGGTCTTCTTACAGTCCAAGGGAGCGAGTCGCAAGAGTCTTCTCCACCACCACATTTAAAAATCATCAATTATTCATGCTCACCCTTCTTTATGATTCACCTCTCACATCTGTATATGACTAGGAAAAGCCATAGATTTGAATATACAGACCTTTGTCGGCAAAGGTTAGATTGAATCCTATCAATTCAGTTCAGTTCAGTCGTGTCCAGATCTTTGCAACTCCATGGACTGTAGCATGCCAGGCTTCCCTGACCATCACCAACTCCCAGAGCTTGCTCAAACTCATGTCCTTTGAGTCAGTGATACCATCCAACCATCTCATCTTCTGTCGTCCCCTTCTCCTTCTGCCTTCAATCTTTCCCAGCATCAGGGACTTTTCCAGTGAGTCAGCTCTTTGCATCAGGTGGCCAAAGTGTTGGCATTTTAGCTTCAGAATCAGTCCCCATGAATATTCAGGACTGATTTTCTTCAGGATTGATTGGTATGATCTCCTTGCAGTCCAAAGGACTCTCAAGAGTCTTCTCTAAACCTCATACCTAAAACATTTCCTCTGAGCAGGAAAATCCCCTCTACTCAGTGGTTTAGTCCTGGATTAACACTCCTTCCTGAGTCAGTCTCTTGTCAAGGACAATGGAATTAAACCAAGGGCCAGATAAGCGATCAGGTGCTAGTTTTGGAGCCCTGGAGCAGGGTCACATCATCCAGAATTTAGTTTTGGTTGTGGTTTCCAGGTGAAAGTACAGATAATCACGCTTACCGAGCTCTATTAGTATGTGCCATGTACTGGTGGATGCACTCTGTAATTATTTGTGTAATCCTCACCAGATCCTTGTGGTTACTTTCAGGACTGTATACAGTGAGAGTGAATGTTAGCTAAAATGTCAGCAAAATTTAATATGCCTGTTTGATTCTTTCAGGTGTTACAGGAAGTATTCTTGTAATATTTAGAACTCTTTGGAGTTTTAGAGATGATCTAGAGATCAGTAACATGAATGCTTTTTAGTCCTTTTTCCATTTTTCATGTATACAGTGTTTAACTTACAACACGTAGTTAGCTACCAGGGGTGGAAAATGCAGAAGAATCCTAAGTTAAGACCCATAAACTTTTTTAATTAAAAAATAGAACAGTTTAAATACGTGGTTTAGATTTGGGAGAAAAAACATTAATTATACTGTTAGGTTTAAAAATGAACATATATTATTTTTGGATTGTTGCTGTTGGTTAAAAGTAGACACCAAGATGCCTGGATCAAGGTAATGCTTTTAATGTAAATTCCTTGAGGGAGGCATTAATAAGCATATTTGACTAGTAACAACATATAACATGTATATTAGCTTTGTTTTTAATTAGATTTAGACAGAATTCATTATTTTTAATGGCTTTTCATTAGTGAATAGAAACCATTATTTGGATGTGTTATTAGTAAAATAAATTCAAGGTGTATGCTTATTTTCTGCAAAGAATCTCTTAGGTATTTAAATAAACCATTGTTTGGAATACAAATCATAGACATTTGAAATTCTTTGCTTTTAGACAAAAGTATGATTTATATGCTCTAAAAATAGCACTTTTATCTCTTTTTCTCAGCTCAGGTGTTAGTAGTGAGCTACATTGAAGTGAGATGGTTTACTTACACTACAGAAAAGTCGTACTGCTAACCAGGTATATTTGCTCCTCTTCATTTTTCAAGTAATATTGTTGGAGATGTGGAGGGGGTTGAGATGTGTCTCTCAGATTTTTATTTTTCTTTGAACACATTAGCTTAGTTTGGGTTCAGAATTTATGCATGTCAACCAAGTTCTTAAATATGCCTTAAAGAAGCAGTGCCCATTAAGCAGGACCTCAGACGTGAACCCAGATTTACAGTATTTGCCATTATTTTCACATGGGGAATTGTCTACCTTAAACAGGCCAGTTGGAATTAATCTCCAGTTGTGTGATTTATTTACCCTCCTGTAGAAATATGTCTTCTTGGTGCTAGTCTACTGCGTTGTAAGCATCTCAAAATGAGAAAATACAGTGACTTGTTAATGGTACACCATGGAGGTAGAGGTGGGTTCTTTTCATGTGCAAATAAGCCGTAAATTAATAATGTTTTCCCTTAGCTATAGTTTGTCCAACTTTTTTGGAGGTTTTTATGTAACCTTAAATAATGAAATATCCTTCTTTAGGCCACCTCTCTTTTCCTTTGGCATTGCTCTGTGCAAATTTCTTTCTTACAAAGAGGGTGTGACAATAAACACAGCGTTATCTGTAAATCAGTATCCATCTCCTTCATCCGCTAGGCCATAGAGCTACCCCCAAATATGTAACAGTAAAGTCAGTAAAATCTAGATATTAAAATGTAGCCCACTTAACAACACTTAGGTTTTATTTGCTGTCTGTGAGTTTCATAAATATGTCTTCCTCTTTCTTCCAACCTTTATTCAGAGCTCATGGGTTTTCTGACTAATTTCCATGTTTGGTTCCATTTTCAGTCTCAAATACCACATTGCAGTTTTGGTCTCGGCTCCTAAATCTTCTTTGGTCTGTGACAGTTTTTATTGTTTTTCCTTGCTTGTCATTACCTCAAGGTTTTTAAAGGACTATCGGCCAAGTGTTTTGTAGAATGTTCCGTTCCTCAGTTTGGGTTTGTCTGATGTTTTCCTCATCATGGGGGTTATGGATTTTTAAAAAAGAATCCAAGAGTGGTTCTGTACCCTTCTTACCACATCCTAACAGGATGTGCGTGATAATCCGTGATACCAAAGATGGGGTTGACCTCCACCACTTGGCTGAGATGCTATTTACCAGGCTTCTCCATTGAGAAGTTGCCTTTCTCTCCTTTTCTGCCTTATTCTTGGGAAGCTAGTCCCTAAATGCAGCAGGTGCTAGGATTAAACTTCACTTCCTGAAGGGGTCAGCTGTCCTTCTGACTCTTGTCCTCTGCCTATGCCGGAAGCACTTGGACCTACTGAATTTCTCTCCACTTCTGATGTAAATTTCTCTCCTTCAGGTGTCTCTCCTCTCTCCCTGTGTAGCGCTTAATGCCTGCCTCCACCTACCTTAGCCCTTGCTTGGGTGCACAGTTACTTCCTTCATTATATATGGTCGGGCTCTTGAGGGATTGCTATGTGTTTTATAACACAGTAACAGTGGCGATAATCACACCAGCCACCACATACTGAGTTTCTATTGTTTTTTTCTTATACTGAGTATCTTCTGTGGATTATCTCATCTGATCCTCGTAATCAGCGTTTGAAGTCAAATCACTGATGTTCCCCGTTTGTTGTACAGATGAGCTGACAGAGGCATCCGTCGCATCTCTGCCCCCCAACCACCATTTCTTAGCACTGAGCCTGGTACTGAGCATTTGTTGAGTCAGTGTTGAAGTGACTTTGGTGATGAAGTAATGAGCAAGACTAAGTTTCCTCCTTGATTGACCTTTGATTAGAGAGCTCTGCTAAAGCGTAGAAAAAACGAGCGTCTTGAGAATAATCGTTTCCCAAAAGGTTTAGAAAGTAAAGTTTTATCCTTTCTTTTAAAAAACTTTAATTGCTGTTGGTGGACTTGTTAAGTTTGCACATAGATTCTATCCTGCATATCATGTCTTTGCTAATACAGTGTTACTGTATCACTGTTCAGATTAATGTAATATCTTAATGAAGAAACGAGTGTTTACTTTGAAAGCTGACATCTTGAGTCCAGGAAATGAAGACTTAGGAAGAAATCAGCAGATAGAAGTGTAGAATTAAAACCAAAGTAATGACAGAGAACATGTCATGAGAAGATAGACCTATGGAAGATTGCTTAATGTCATCTTCCAATTTATGTGTTTGTGGTAAAAATATGTATACTAGGAGCTCATTGTCCATATGGTTCTATGCTAGACAGTAGAATCAAGTCAAACAACGTAGAGAAGGAACCTGTTCTCATAGAGTAATGAGCTGGTGGGGAAGCCAGACACTAAAGAGTAAATAATTACATTCATGATCAGACATCCTTAGGAAAACAAGAACCCATTGCCAGGAGAATACAGAATCCTGTGCATTTCTTATGAAAGCCTCCTTGACAAGGGGATATTTACACTGAGGTCAAACCTTCAGCCAGGAGTTTCAGATGTATTCATTGAATTTATTAAAAGGAAAATACTGGGAATTCCCTGGCAGTCCAATGACTAAGACTCCACACGTCTACTGCATGGGGCATGGGTTTGAGCCCTGGTCAGGTAATTAAGATCTCCCTTGTGTCCAGCCCCCCCAAAAGAAAATATTTTTCATTCTAGATTGAGGGAAAGTCACTGTTAAATTCCCTTGGTACTAATATGTTGGCAGTATGTCTCAATCAGATCTAATTCATACTAGACTCTTAACAGGTGAACAGGGAGTCGCTGTTGGCAGCCAAGCTACCCTGCGGTTTCTACCTGTGAGCCCCATGCCTCCCCTTTTTGAGAAGATAGCCTTGCATATTAGATTGTCATGTTGGAGTTGGTGAACTGCTCTAAATAGGTCCAGCTGTTAAAATGCAGATATTCTAAGCAAGAGTCAGTAAGAGGAAACAAAAATGCATATGACTTTTTCTTCTTATTTTAGGCGGGTAATCGCAGACCTGAGAGAGGAAGGCTTCTTGCTAATTGTTTTCCCTCCTTCAAAACCAGGTTTCAGTTAACCACAGTGGTATGGTTTTGTTTTGAGTCATGTTTTTAGCTTAAAGGCATTTACTCATAGTTTTGAAAAACAAAGCATTCAATGCTATGAGACTTGTGCATCTGGAAATGATTAATGATATAATTCTCCGTCCTTTATAAAGTGTCTGAACACTGAAGAGATTTATACAGTGTGGAACGGCAGTGGTGCTTCAGCGTGAGAATAGGTAATCGATACCTGCAAGCTTGGAAAAAGTGTTCTATTTCCTCCACTAATGACATAAGGGGTTTTTGCAAAGCAAGGGTGTCTGGAGCATGAAGCACTCCAAAGAAGAATTAATTTAAAATCTGAAGTGGAAGATCAGTTTCAATTAAAATTGCACTTGAGCAGATATTGGGTAGAAGTGTGAAAGCAAGCATGGTAGTTGGCTTAAATCTTCAGATTGTTACCAGTGAATAAATGAATCTCCCTGATATGAACCCTAATTATATTTTTATAGAGTGCTAACTTATATTTCACCCATGTCTGGCAGGTTATGAGAAATAATGTGAATGGCAAGTATCTATCAGATGTTACAGAGTATTTTTTTATTATTAGAGGTAGGATAACTACCAGGTGTCTAGGTGTTTTTACAAATGATGACTTGTGTTCTTAGTTCTTTGGAGTCACATGTGTTAGAATTGATTTTTTACCATGCATTTTTTTTCAAAGGTGTAATTTTATTATAGTGAGTTTCTGAAAGACATTATATACATACACACACACACACAATATTCTAACACTTCGCTTTCCATATTTCCAACATACAGGCCCAGTTGTAGCTTAGCCAGAATTAACATGGTGTTCAGCTATCAAATACATCAATGACACTTTATTCAATTTTTTAAGGAATCTTTTTGGTATGTGGAAGAAAATGTAGAGCAAATAGGATAATTGGAGCCATTCCCGTCCGCTTTCCTCTCTTTTTTTCTTCAAGTATATTGATGCAAGGTGAAACATACGCATGCACACTCCGTTCCTTCGTGACTCATCTCACACAGTCTTAGGGAATTCGACCAAGAGGTGACATGACATGAGCAAACAGCCCTTGACAATTCCTAATGTAGCTGGAATCCTACAGTAAAGGAAGTGGTGATGCTAACTTTTTGCAGAAAGTCTTCTGGCACTTACAAGTAATTTTGAAACGTGACCTGAGGTCGCTGAATCTTTGCCCATCAGTGAACTTGTTCTTTCTGATAGTCTTTGGGATGTGGATTAGGGAAGAGGACCCAGGCATAGAGTGAGGCTGAGCTCTTTGCCAGACATCAAGCATCTGAATCATTTTGGGGGCAGCTTTGTCAGTTACTCTTGCAGCCATGAAGCTTCCATTACTGTGACTGAAAAGGTTTTTGTGGTCACCTCTTTGTTCATGGTACTGCTGTCTGTATCTGCTGTGAGCTGTATCAGACTTAGGGCAGTAGGGAAATCCATGGTCAGTGAGTGTGTGGTGGGTGCTGGGCACAGGTGTCGACTTTTACTTGGTAGCAAGGAGACCTAAGATGTCCTCCTGTCTTCCATCATGCACGGCTAAGTATGGAATGAGGCAGAAAGGGATGGGTTCATGGATGAGTTGATCACCTAAAGTCACTTTGGCCATTCATCCTCTTTTATTTGATATGTGAAGAAATTTAAAGCTAAAAAAAAACCTGCTAGGAATACAAGTATGTGTATATGTTTGTTTATACACATACTAAACTGTATTGATTGAGAAGTCTAAGTTTTATCTTCTAATTATTATACAGTTATTATATGCTGCTATATATAAAATAGATAATTAAGAAGGACCTATGGTAAGCACCCACTCCAGTACTCTTGCCTGGAAAATCCCATGGACGGAGGGGCCTGGTGGCTGCAGTCCATGGGGTCGCTAGGAGTCGGACACGACTGAGCGACTTCACTTTATTTTTCACTTTCATGCATTGGAGAAGGAAATGACAAGCCACTCCAGTGTTCTTGCCTGGAGAATCCCAGGGACAGGGGAGCCTAATGGTCTGCCATCTGTGGGATCGCACAGAGTCGGACACGATTGAAGCAACTTAGCGGCAGCAGCATGGTATAGCACTGGGAGCTACTCAATATTCTCTAATGACCTCTGTGCAAAAAGAATCTGAAAAAGAATATATATGTGTGTGTGTATATATATATATATATATATATATATATAATTGAATCAGTTTGCAGTACACCTGAATGAACACAACATTATAAATCAACTGTACTCCAATATAAAATAGAATATTGAAAAAATTATACAGTTTAGACCTATTCTATATCTGGTTTTCAAACAAAAAATTTATCTTAATCTCTCTAGTAAATGATGTTTTTTCTAGTTGACTACTGCTGCTTTGTCATGTCACGAAGGTTGTAAAATTTTCTCTCCCTATGCCTGCTTGACACTCATTAGGGTTATGCATGATAGCTGCATTCTCTTTGTCTATGTCCGTGGCATATGCCCCTCCAAAATCTTTATATGAATGCTGAGTCCAGTCTTAAGGTAGCTTTGTGTCCCCATCTCCTATGACAGAGAGGGGCTGAGAAAGGGAAGTGGGTGCCTTAATACATATGTGTTCAAACTGGCTACACTGAAAAATCTCACGATTAGCCAAAGGAAAACCATATCCTATTGACTACATTGTTTGTAGTGACTCTCATCCCGTGTTGTGTTGCTTCTAATTTTTTTTCCAGTTCAGAAATTCCTAGAAACATAGCAAAAAGTTATGTTTCATATAATGTTCACAATAGCAGAACATGTTAAATTGATGAAGGTGTTTTCTTGTGAATAAATGCTCTGTTTATTTTAGGAAAATTATTTTTAAAACAATTTTTTTTTAATGTGAATAACTCTGACAACCCTTCTGCTCAATTTTCTTAATTGGGTAATGGAAAAAAAAAAGCAAATATTTGATTACAAATCAAGAAGCAAAACTGTCTCAAGTACCATTTTTTTCTTACCTTTTGTTGCCCTACCCAGCAAGTGGCTTGGGCTGATAGCTTTCCAGTGCACTAACATCATTAGGGTGGGGATACGTAGGACAGTGTATATTGGCAGATGACGTGCTTGACTTGTGTGTGTCTTATTCATTCCTTCCGTGCCCTTTGAGCCACAGGAGTTGAAATCTTGTTTTCTCTTAACAGGTGCCTACGGTCCTGAGTACTGGGTCACGTCCAGTGTCAGCTGTGGGGGCCGTCAGCAGTCGCCTATCGACATTTCAGACCAGCACGCACGCGTCAGTGAGGAGTACCAGGACCTGCAACTCGATGGCTTCGACAACGAGTCTTCTAACAAAACCTGGATGAAAAACACAGGGAAAACAGGTACAGCGTCTTCTTTACCTGCCTGTAGGCCAGTGTAAAATGTTGCTGGTGTCTCTGGTCTGTACCTTAACCATGACTTGCTCCTTTAGTTCTGCACGTTCCTATGGAGAACGTATAGCTGAGTGACAGCTCTGGAATTGACCCTCAGTTTAAGAACGGCTGCTTGCTGTGTGATTTTGGGCAAACTGCCTAACCACTTTGTGCTTAAAGATTTTTTTTTTTCAACATGATAGGGTAAAAATATAAAGATAAAAACGCATATGGATAATGAAATTGTATCAATCTCATAGAATTGTTAAAGATTTGAGTGGGTCAGTCCATGTAAAGTATATAGAATGAACTTTGAGACCTCTGTTCTAGTATGGTGACCACTAGCCATATGTTAGCTACATTTAAATTTAAATTAATTAAAGCTCAGTAAGATTAAAATTTATTCCATGTATAGTTTTGTTTTTGTTTCCTGCCTTCTTAGGGTATCTGTCTGCAATGTTGGAAAGCAGAGGAGACACACGTTCAGATCTTTGTATTTTGAGGGTAGAGGTAGGGGATCGCCTTTATTTTTTTCAGCTTTAAGATATAGGGCTTCCCAGGTGGTGCTAGGGGTAAAGAATCCCCCTTCCAGTGCAGGAAATGCAAGAGACATGTATTAGATCACTGGGTCAGGAAGGTCCCTGGAGTCAGAAATAGCAACCCACTGCAGTATTCTTGCCTGGAAAATTCCTTGGACAGGGAAGCCTGGCAGGATATAATCCATGGGGCTGCAAAGAGTCAGACACGACTGAGCGCCTGAGCACACATTAAGATATAATTGGCATATAACATTTTGCCATTTCATTTTATCGGTCATTTCTTTTGCAGTGCAGAGCTTTTTATTTTGGTGAGTCTCATTTGTTTGGTCGCATTTGCTTTTGTCATTTTTGTCGCTTGCATCATATCCAAATTTGTCGCTTGCATCATATCCAAATTATCATTGACATGACCAATGTCAAGGAGCTTTCTCCCTATGTTTTCTTGTAGGAGTTTTATAGTCTCAAGTCTTATATTTACATCTTTAATCAATTTTGTTACTTTTCATGAGGGATGTAAGGTAGTGGTCCAGCTTCATTCTTGTATGTGAATGTCTCATTTTTCCAACACCATTTATTGACGAGGCTATCCTTTTCCTGTGGAGTATTCTTGGCTCTTTTTTTAATTATGAGCAAATATTCCTATGTGTGGGTTTATTTCTTAGAATCTAGATTTTATTTCATTGGTTGATGTGTTTTGTTTTTTTTTTAATGCCTGTTCCATACCGTTTTGATTATCATAGCTTTGGAGTATCATTTGAAATCAAGAAGTATAATGCCTCCAGCTTTGTTCTTCTTTCTAAGGATTCCTTTTCTTAGGGTCTTAGGTGGTTTCATAGGAATTCTAGGATGGTTTTAACTTTTTCTGTGAAAAACGCTATTGGAATTTTGATAGGAATTTCAAAGAACCTATAGATCTCTTTGGGCAGTATTGTACTAGCCACGTTTCGTATGTTTGGTAGCCACGTATAGCTAGTGGCTACCATAACAGCCTGCATGGTCAGAGAACATTCTATCATTACAGAAATTTCTACTAGACATCACTGTGCCAAATGCACAGATGGAAATGCATTTCTTATCTCCCTTGAGAATTTGACTTGTTAATATTTGTTTTGTATTATAATACAGATGAACACTGTCTTATCCCTTTGTGTATCAGACCAGCAGTTTGATCCTCCGGCTTCCTTTTACCTACCTCACCTTTCACTTAGGGTCCATAAATATGAAATACCACATTTTCAGAATTGCTAATGCAAAATGCTTCCCTCTTAATCACTACCATGCAAATAACAGTTACAGATTGTTGATGGAAGTAGCAGAGATTGCCTTGCTCTGCCCCACTGTTTGATTTGAAAATAAATGTGTGGGTGTTATATTACATTTGTGCCTAGTGTTAACTGGGATTCTGTGGTGCTAAAGGTATTTTTTCTTATCTTATTTTTCTACTCTTATAACCCAACCCATTAAAACTGACTCTCTCTCTCTCTTTGGAACGATCCCTTTGTAACCAAGGATGTCAGTACAGAGCACTCTTAGCAGTCCCTCCAGGAGCCTTGGCTGCCTGAAGCCCTCATGCGAAGCTAAAATGACTTCATTATCTGTCTTTTGGTCCCATTCATGTTGTGGGTCACTGAGTTGCCTTTAAAAAAAAAAACATCTAAGTGGCTGCACGTACAACTTTAGGGCTCTATTTTCTTTCTCTGAACCAGCATTTGTCAGAGATTTTTTTTGTGGCTGATTGCTTTGAGTTGGTCTGACTTGATCTTAGAATTGTTTTCCACTCAACACAGTGGTTCCTGGCTTCGAGATCTTTTTCATAATGTCCCCATAAACAGGTCTTCGAGCATTATAGCAGGCTATCTTCTCCTGTACCTCGATTCATCCATTTGAGCATCTGCTCGGAACAAACTTGTATACCAGTGATATTATTTGTACACACCTTTTCACCTGCACCTTTCTACTCCCTGAGTTTAGATGGTGTGTTTATAGTTACAATTCAGATTTTATCTAACAGTAGCTCTGCTTTGTGTTTCAAATGTGAGTGTCCTTTGGAGATCCGTGATGGGAATATTACTCTACAGACAGTCTGAATGTGGTGGACGAGAGCTTTGCTCTGCTGGGGTAATCAGATCTGGGGGTTGAGTGCCACCTTGGTGCCACATTCCGGAAGCCTGCCAAAGGCAATTTGCTGGGCTCTCTGATACGGTTTTCTACTTGACTTGCAACGCTTGACAGCCTTCTGCAAAGATAACATGTTTCAGTGACAGCTTTCAGCTTGGTATCTCCAATGACAGGTTTTAGACAAGTGTAGGGTTCACTCAATGCAAGTTGATTCATGACCTTGGTCTTCCAGAAGCTGATTATCAATCTCTGTCACTCTCCTGGCCTCCAGAGTGATCCACAAGTTGTTGCCTGTCTGTGGGCGCATGCGCCTGACTTTAGAGCACAGCCATCTAAATATGAACGCATCTGTCTCTGAAATTCAGAAGCACGGCTTTCTGAGAAGCAGAAATAAATCTTTGTTACTTCTCAAACTGTGCTTATGACTTCAAAATTTATGACATCATACTAGACAGGCTAATAGCCCATGAATAATCAATCTATGATCTTTTTTTTTTTAAGTACCAACCATTTACAAAAAATTAATTTATTTATTTTAATTGGAGGCTAATTATTTTACAATACTGTGGTGATTTTTGCAATACATTGACATGAAATAGCCACGGGTGTACATGTGTCCCCCATCCTGAGCCCCCCTCCCACCTCCCTCCCCATCCCATCTCTCTGGGTTGTCTCAGTTCACCAGCTTTGAGTGCCCTATTTCATACATAGAACTTGAACTGATCATCTGTTTCACATATGGTAATATACATGTTTCAGTGCTCTTCTCTCAAATCATCCCACCCTTGTCTTCTCCCACGGAGTCCAAAAGTCTGTTCTTTTTATCTGTGTCTCATTTGCTCTCTTGTGTAAAAGGTTATCGTTACCATCTTTCTAAATTCCATATATTTGCGTTAATATACTGTATTGGTGTTTTTCTTTCTGACTTACTTCACTCTGTATAAAGGCTTCAGTTTCATCCACCTCATTAGAACTGATTCAATTGTGTTCTTTTTAATAGCTGAGTAATATTCCATTGTGTATATGTATCACAACTTTCTTATCCATTTGTCTGCCGATGGACATCTAGGTTGTTTCCATGTCCTAGCTATTGTAAACAGTGCTGCGATGAACATTGAGGTATGCAGTGTTAAATGTAAACATCGAATTGTATCTTCTGTTCTCTTAAAAGAGTTTCAATGTATGTTTCTCTAGAAACTTGGGTGCCTGAAAACCTGTCTTCTTGTTCTTTTTTTTTAAATATGCATGAACCTAGGAACAGCTTTATTCTCCTGTTCTTAAAATGCCAGATGAGTTCATAAATATTCCAGCATTTTTAGAGAAATGAGGATCCATTTGCTTTGTCTGTTATGTCTGGATCATATAAACTGAGCTGAACACAGTACAAATACAGGGCAGGATGCTGTGTATCTGAATTAACTGTCAGAGTTGATAATACCAACAGTGAATCGTATTGATAGGCAAGCTGGATAATATTAGTTTAAAAAAGTACATATCATTGTACTTTAGTTTTATAAGATTTGACTATTTGGAGAAACTGAATAGAGGGGACACAAGACCTCTGTATTATTTCTTAGAACTACATGTGGATCTACAGTTATCAGGAAGATTAAAAGTTTAATTAAAAAAAATTATATCATGAGCCACATTGTTGTTGTCATCATCATTCATTTTGGATCTAAATTTCTTGACTAGATGCCAAAAAACCTTATTTTTCTTGAGTCATTAATTTTTGAGCCCCAAAAGTCTTTTCTTGAAACTTGCACTTCTACAAAATAAATTCAGGAAGAGATACTTATTTTTTCTGTTGGAAATTTACAGGTCACTTATCTGTAAAATAGACTGTCTTGTGGATATTAAAATATGAATACAGAAAGTTAATATTTAAAGCGGCCTGTTACATACAGACAGTGACTTTGCCGTAAAACAGTTTGAATGTTCATATCTGTCTTAACCTGTGGAGAGGACCATATATCCAATCCAGCATAATCAATAGAGCAATGTGGTTGTCCCTAGTCCACTTCTCGAAAGTTGTTTAAAATATCTTTAGAAGACAGATATCATCTCTCTGTTTCTTTCCGAACAGCCGTAACTCTCTATTGTGCCAGTTCTCATTTGATTTCATCTAAAGTTATTTCCTTTTCTTTCATTTTTGTAGAATGAAAAGATAATGCATTCAACAAGAACGTTTCAAGAGAATCTTGCTGTTCCTAGCGTTAGCTTCGAACTAAATGATTGGAATTTAAGATGTAGATAGTGGTCCTGGTGTATGTTAATAAGCCATGGTCTCCTGAGAGTTTTAACTATTTGGAGGGTGTTTATTTTTCCACCTCTTTTTCTTTTACCTTACACTAAGGACAAAGAGTAAATACATTTGCCAAAATGCGCGTTACTACTGTTTTCACACTTCATATTGGTTTGCTCTATTTTTTCTTTGCCTACCTACTTTCTTATTTGTCTACATATACCTGACATAGATGGATTTAAAAAGTAGTTGTTAAATTAATAAAAGTAGATCCACAATTGGCAAAGTCTGCATAGATAAATTGTGGAGGAACCATGTCCTAACATGTTGCTGAGCCCATATAATTCAGACAAAGATTAGGAGACTGTTGCATCTGCTTTACTTCACCTAGTCCTTGGAGCTTTTATGATAAAGCAGTTCCATAAGAACCCACAGGTAAACTAAGTCTCAATGAACAGTCTCACCACAGGCTGGTAGAAAGAGAAAAATACAATCTTAAAAACAACCTCACTCATTTCCACATGCTAGTTTCGTGGCTGAGCACATCACCCCAGCTCAGTGCGAGAGGAGCATTTGACGCTGCTTCTCTTTTTGCTCACATGGTAAGCCCCACTCCACCCCCAGCCAAGCGAGTGTCTGACCAGAACGGACACTCTACATTCATTGCAGTTGCTGCTTGACCAACTGCTGCCTCCATGGTGCCCTGAAGAATCAGTGTTTTGAGCAAGGTTGATGGAGAAACTGACGCGAGCCTTACTTAGAGCCATCATTGGCTCCTTACAGGGTTTCCAGTGGTGATTTTCATGATGCTTGATTTCTGTCCAAATTCACGGACTTCTGTGCTCAGCCCTCACTCAGGAGGGAGTTCCATAGTTTGAGCATGACTGTCCAGGTGTCACACGCAGGGAGAGGGTGGGAAGATTTGGGAGAATGGCGTTGAAACATGTGAAATGTCATGTATGAAACGAGATGCCAGTCCAGGTTCAATGCACGATGCTGGATGCTTGGGGCTGGTGCACTGGGACGACCCAGAGGGATGGTATGGGGAGGGAGGAGGGAGGAGGGTTCAGGATGGGGAACACATGAGAAAAATTAATGAAAGAAAAAATTAAAAAAAGAAAAGCCTTTAACACCTCTGAGATTGGTAAGGAATATTCTAGGAATTCTCTGTGTGCTTGTCTTCTTGACCCTCACTGTCTGTGCTTCCTCTTCTTTCACTTTGTAATCTATTTCTGTCTGTTCATGAGTGTATCTCCACATGCTTTCGTTTTTTGTGGTTTTGCTCTCTCCCATCTTTTCTCTCACATCTCCCTGAATTTCCTGTCTCCTGTAACAAGACTGGCTGTTGCCTGTTGGTCTGTCTTTACCCCCAGCTCCTAACTTTGTCCCCTTTCTCTCCCTTCTTCCTGTTATCCTTATAGCTAGTCGCAGATGAGAACCGCGGTTTGAAAAGGGGTTTTGCTTACTCTATGTATGGAGTAGAGTGTTGAGCATTGATGGCGAAAATCTAAGTATGTCCTCATTTCAATAAAACCTCTATTCCTGGCATATTGATGTAGGACCGGTTTTTGGAACAAGTGAAAATACACACTGATCTCCCAAGTCCGTGTTCTTAGGGTTTCCAGTTTGGCTTGAGAAGAAACCGTTACTTATTTGTATTCTATCACCCACCACCCTATCGCAGTTATCTCAGTGATCCTTGACAGGTACTGAAGAGGGACTGGCATTGGATCTTTTCCCCTGGATCACATTTTCTTCTTTAAGCTATGAGTTTTTATGCCATTAATGAATTGGTTATTTTGCTCACAAAGAAGCTGCCAAGCTTTCTGATTAGAAGCAGAGCATCCGCCAAGTAGACAGATGTTTGAAAGCATCTGGGTGTTCAGCAGCATTGACGTTGGGCCTGCCCAACCCTGTCTTTGTAATACCCTGTAGCACCTCTGGTTAGCTCAAGGTTGCCCAAAAGAGAAAATTCAAGTGTAATTAAAAAAAAAGTCCGTTCCTCTTTGGGGCATGCTAAATGTGCTTTGGCTCTTCATTTTTTTAATTTTCCTATTTGAAATATCCAGATCCCTTATTATTTAGCCATTAAAAAGAGTGAAATAATGCCATTTGCAGCAACATGGATGGACCTAGAGATTGTCATACTGATGAAGTAAGAGAGAGAAGGGGAAATATCATACGACATCCTTTACATGTGGAATTTAGAAAGAAATTATACAGAGGAACTTACAAAACAGAAACAGACTCCCAGACTTGGAGAACGAACTTACGGTTGCAGGGGAGAGGGATAGTTAGGGAGTTGGGGATGAACGTGTACACATTGCTGTATTTTAAATGGATAACCAGCAAGGACCTAGTGTATAACACAGAGAAATCTGCTGAGTGTTATATGGCAGCCTGGATGGGAGGGGAATTTGGGGGAGAACAGATAACGTGTGTACGTGTGGCTGAGTGCCTTTGCTGTTCATCTGAAATTATCACAACATTGTTAATCGGCTGTACTCCAATACAACATAAAAAGTTTTTAAAAAATCAAATATCCAGATTCCTGGATTCTTGTCAGCCTGTTAGCGTTCAGTCTTGCCTGAACCCTGAAGTTCCAGTTGGAGCTATTTCCCTAGGTCTCTCTTTGCAAGACACACTGTAAGCTCTGTTTCCTGCCTGCCAAGCTCCACATCCTTTCTGTTATTCCCACAGCCCGAGCGCTCGCTCAGGTAGTAGCAGCTATCTTCTGGGTAAACTGAAGCTTAATTTACCAATTACAGAATGGGCCAACCAGCGCTTTGTTATGTAACTAGACTCACGTAGAGTTTGAACTTGGAGGGTACTTTTTAAAGTCCACTTTTCTGTTTTAGGGCACAGAACCTACTGGGTTGTCATCCAACATATTTTATGATTAAAGGGTCAAGTATTCTGCCTTGTCCATCTTGCTTAGTTTCAGTTCAGTTCAGTAGCTCAGTCATGTCCAACTCTGCGACCCCATGGACTGCAGCACGCCAGGCCTCCCTGTCCATCGCCAACTCCCAGAGTTTACTAAAATTCATGTCCATTGAGTCGGTGATGCCATCCAACCATCTCATCCTCTGTCGTCCCCTTCTCCTCCCACCTTCAATCTTTCCCAGCAACAGGGTCTTTTCCAGTGAGTCAGTTCTTCACATCAGGTGCTGGGGCCTGTTTTCCCCAACTATACACTCTGTGAGGGCGGGAGATAAAACCTCATTTAAAATCTTTCCTTTTCTTCCCTGTAGGTACAGGTAAATATTAGATAAAGTAAATGCTGGTGCCTATAGGGAAGTCAGTAGAAGGTTAGCACTTGAGCTTCTGTGTGTTGACTTCCAGACCAGGGAGTTTCTATGTGACCAGGAGCCCCAAAGCATTCCCTGATGCACACTGGAGTTGTGGGTGGTTGGGGGTCTCAGCATTAATGATCTAATAATGGTAGCCTTTCCCCATCTTGTATTGAAAGCTGGTTGACAAGTGGTGGAGGCAAGATACTGAGGCGCTTATTTTCCTTCTCTCATCGATTTTTAAAAAACTTTTGGCATCTGTTGCTATTTAGTCAGATTTTAGTGGGGATACTTGCTTTAGGCCAGCATTATTTAGACACATTGAGTATAATTTATTAACCATTAATGGATGTCCTGCAAAGAATGCAGTGAGTGCCTGGTCCTCAGTCACCCCGTCAAATTTGGAAAGTAATTCCTTATCCATGGTGTGACTCCTTATGTCTCCCCTGCCCCTATGCAGAGCATTTTTGCATTATGGGGAGCCCTGGACATAGGGGGAATCTATGAAAGCTGTGGATCCTCTTCCTGGAAGAACTGTTGTAAACAGTAGTTATACAATGCCATCTATTTTTTTAAATATAATCTTGAGGTATGCAGTATTATTATCTGACATCTGTGTACACTACAAGTCGATCAGCACCCCAAGTCTCATTACCATCAGTCACCGTACAGTTGATTCCCTCCACACATTTCACCCACCCCTGGTAACTGCTCCTCTGATCTCTGTGTCTATGAGTTTATTTTCATTTTAGTTTGCTCATTTTGTGTGTGTGTGTGTGTGTGTTTCCAGACATAACTGAAATAATGCACATCTGTCTTTCTCCTTCTGGCCTATTTCACTTAGAGCAATATCTTCAAAGTCCATTCATGTTGTTGCAAATGGCAAACTTTCTTTCTTTTTCGTGGCTGAGTAGTATTCCATTGTGTATACATACACCACGTCATCTTTGTCTGGTCGTCTCTCTGTGAGGCCTTAGGTTGTTTCTCTATCATGGCTGTTTTAAACATAGAGGTTCACTTACCTTTTCAAATTAGTTTTCATGTGCTTTGGATAAATGCCCAAGTGGAATGGGTAGGTCAAATGACAGTTCTGTTCTTACTTATTCTTACTGTTTTCTATAGTGAAAAAATCCCCACCAACGGTGCCCAAAGTTTCTCTTTTGTCCACACCATTGCCAGTACTTACTTCTTGTCTTTCTGGCGATAGCCCTTGTAACAGGTGCGAGGTGATTCACACTGTGATTTTGTTTTGCATCTTCCTATTAATTAGTCATGTTGAACATCTTTGCGTGTGCCTGTTGGCCATCTGTATGTCTTCTCTGGAAAAATGTCTACTTAGATCCTGTACCTAATTTTCAATCAGATTGTTAGTCTTATTGTCATTGAATTCTGTCAGTTCTCTGTATTCACCCCTTAGTGGGTATACACATTGCAAGCACCTTCTCCCCTTTAATAGGTTGCCTTTTCTTTTCTTTTAAATTGTGTTTCCTTTTTTTGAAAGATGTATATTTACTTGTTTTATGGCTGCACCGAGTCTTCACTCCTGTGCGAGCACTGTTCTGTAGTTGCAGCTGGTGGGAGCTACTCTCGTTGCAGTGTGTGGGCTTGTCTTGTCGTAGAGACAGGCTCTAGGTGCAAGGGCTTCAGTAGCGGTGACTCCTGGGCTCTGGGGCACAGTTTCAATAGTTGCGGCATATAGGGTTAGTTGCTCTGCGGCATGTGGGATCTTCCCAGAATGCGGATTGAACCTGTGCCCCCTGCATTGGCAGGCGGATTCCTAACCAATGAGCCAACCAGGGAATCCCCTGCTGTTTCATTTTGATGGTGGTTTCTTTCTCTGTGCAGAAGCTTTTCACTTTGATATATTCCCATTTGTTTATTTTTGCTTTTGTTTTTCTTGTTTTTATAGTCAGATCCAGAAAAGAATGAGTAAGACCCATGTCAAAGAGTTTACCACCTATGTTTTCTTCTAGGAAGTTTGTGGTTTTGGTCTTTTAGTCAGATCTTTAATTCATTTTGAGTTAATTTTTGCATATGATATGAAATGGTAGTGTTCATTCTTTGTATGTGACTGCCCAGTTTTCCCAACACCATTTGTTGAAAAGTCTATCCTCTCTCCATCATATGTTCTTTGCTCCTTGTAAATTAATTGCCCATATATGTATGGATTTATTTCTGGGTGCTTACAATGCCATCTTCATGCAGTAATGTGGTGAATGAATAACTCTTCTGGGCATTCACCCTATGTCAACTATTGTGATCCCACAACAAACTTGTGAAGTTGCTGTTGTATTATTCCACTTTTAAGAATAGGAATGGAAGCACCCAGAATTGCAGTAACTTTATCAAAACTGGATAGTGGCAGATCTAGGACTGAAATCCAGACCCAAGTGGCTCCAGAGTCCAACTCCATTTATGACCCCATGCTCAGAATTTTACTTCCTGTTTCAGGAGGGCATAGACCCCCAAATCTGTGAGTAGCTGTTGCTATGGACTTTGGAATCCAGGTTAAAGATTCTGAATTTGAAACCTATATCTTCTACTTCCTCCATCATTCTGCTTTGACTTCATCAAAATCCATGTTAGCAGTTGAACAGCCAGAGGGCCTTATTCTATAAAGTCCACTCCTAGGTAACTTACCTGCCTCCTCATCCTCTTCCTAGCCCATCTTTCTCCAGTCTTTAGCTGTTGCTTGCTACCTTCTTTGTTGCTTGCTACCTTCTTAAATGTCGCCTTACCCAGATTCACTTTTTTGTGCTATTGTTTTAAAACTTAAATTAAAATGTATTTGTTTATTATTATCATAGTTTCATTTACCTATCATACTATACTACTGTTTTTCAGTTGACTCCCTTCATTTTAATTAAAATGAATTGATTTTAAAACAAAACATTTCATCAACACCTTAATGCAAAAACCTGTACTATTTGACATGTGATAGACATATGTAAAAAATTATGCCTATAAGCTGTGAAAGTAAATCAAAGGTACCAGTGTTATTACGTTCTAGCTTAAATACTTCTGGTAAAAGGGGGAAATGAATGAGTATCATTTGAAGTGTGGAGTGCATATTAGACATCAAATTAAGATTATGTTTTCCATTGATAAGCCCAAAAGGATAAAAATAATGGAAATATGTTTTTTACTCGATGTTATAGTAAATTCAAAGCAGCTACTCAACACTTAACATCTCAAGTATTTGGGCCACATCTACCTTTGCTGTTTGTTGTTTCTGCTCAAGGACACAGTTTTGTTTTGTGAGAAAAACAATACTGCTTTAGAGTGGAACTCTGAAAGTGAAAGTACAGGTGTGGTCACCCCTCTGCGCTGTGCTTCTTTTGACAATAACCGACATTGACCGTGCACTTGCTGAATTGCTGGCACTGTTCAGCGCTTTGTGTGTGTGATTTCCTTCACACATCAAAACAGCCTCACCAGGTAGGCACTGTTAATGCCATTTGAGTAATGATGGAAACCGAGACACAGAGAAGTCAGATAACTTGCCCAAGGTCACCCAGCTTTTAAGTGGCAGAACAAGATCCTCACCCAGGTCTGTCCGTCTTCTGAGCTCGAGGCTCTTACCACATTCTGTGCTCTGCAGCACCTACCTCTGGTACATTTTGTTCTGAAGCAGAGCTGTGTTATCTGTGGTCGGCAGAAACTTGTTGCATGGTAGCTGGGCAAGTTCTCTCTTCCCAGTGTTCCGTGTAAACAAAAATGTAAGCCGTAAGCTGCTTTCAGAAGGTTGGGGCAGTACGTGCTTGTAGCATGCTGTGTTCTCTAGTGAGAGATACTGTAAAATGAAAAATGAGATTAGTGTTTCAGGTTGTACGGTTGCCTAATTATGCTTTTAATTATTCATGTAAAACAAGTAAAATGACCCCTGACAGAGACATAAATGATTTAGGTAAAATCAAATATTTATAAGATGCTGCTGAGTCCCTGGATGTATTGTAACAGATGCACTCCAAATGCTTTGCCTCCGTCCTTTGGATGCAAAATGGTAAGTATAGAATCTGTAACCGGCTGAGAGTCATCAACAGTGTTTAGGACACTACTGAGCGAATTCATAGGTATTTTGGCTTTGGCACGCAGGTTCAAAATAATAGTTAGTCTTCTAAAAATATTATATCCTAGAGATCACCCATTCCAGCGTTCTTGCCTGGAGAATCCCAGAGACAGGGGAGCCTGGTGGGCTGCCGTCTATGGGGTTGCATAGAGTTGGATATGACTGAAGCGACTTAGCAGCAGCAGCAACAGAGATCACCAAATGACAACCCCCTCCTGCTTGTTCTTACTTTTTTTTAGTGGTTGGGAAAATTAAAAAAAAGAAAAAAGGAGAAAAATATTCCATAACCTGTGAAAATTATATCCAAATTGTAGTATGGATAAGTTTTTATTGGAACAAAGCCTCACCTGAGCATTTACTTACTGTGTTTCACTGCTTCTGCGTTATGAACACTGTTAAGTAGTTGAAAAGGAGCCATAGGACCCACCAGTCCTTCAGTATGTCTTATCTTAACCTTTTACAGAAGAAGTTCGCCAACCCTTCTTCTAAACCATGCTAGCAGAAATAAAGGTGGAACAAAGCTGTAGCATATTCAATCAGCCTAAGAAACACTTTTATTTCATCTTATCCTTTAATCTCCATTCTACTAATTGAATATTTTTCAGAAGTTGGAGGAAAACTGCCTTTTGAATGCAGTAAAAAGGGATTTACACAAACAGGTTTCCTTCACTTCCTTTTAGTGCTCCCTTAATATAGAGAAGTGCTGAAACTAATTATACTTGTTTTAGAAATGGGTCATTAGTTTAGTCTCTATCTTTTATGGAGACCTAATTTTCATGCAGGATTTCTCTCTAAGACTCGAACTGGGATCTCTTTAGGAAGAGCAGATGATGAGGATATGAAAGGTTTTCCCTGCCTTAAAAAAGCTTAGCTTTTGATCACAAACCATTTAATATATTGATTGGAACTTAATGTGTATTTAGCAGCCAATAAGTATTTGAATGAATGAATTCAGTTCAAACAACAAGGAGGGGGAAATATATGACTTACAAAATAAAATCTTTTTATCCACTTGGGTATTACATTCCTTTTGGAAAAATAATTTTTCTGCTAGTATAAGTCCATGTTTTTGGTTCTTGATTTTTCTTTTCCAGGTTTTAAGGAAGAGAGATGTGGTTTTGAAATTCAGGATTTGAATTGATTGACCTTTTTTCAGATGGGCTAAGCAAAAGTTTCCTAGAATTAAAAGAAATAGTAAAGTAAATCTACTAAAACGCAGTTATTTGAGTGACTTACTGAGAATTTTGACTGCACTTTCCTGTACACCGTATCAAATATGAACACATTCCCCAACCCTGGCTGTCTTCCCTTTATTGTTGCCTCAATATTGGTTTCTTGTAGTCACTAAGTCATGTCCAACTCTTTATAACGCAATAGACTGTAGGCTGCCAGGCTTCTCTGTCCATGGGACTTCCCAGGCAAGGATGCTGGAGTGGGTTGCCATTTCCTCATCCAGGGGATCTTCCTGACCCAGGGATTGAACCTGGATCTCCTGCGTCGGCAGACAGATTTTTTACCACTGAAAAGCCTGCCTTAGTATTTGTAGACCCTGCAAGTATTATTACTTGATACGTTGCCTAAGTTTTCTGATTGAAGAAACATGTCTTTTGCATCCAGCCTATGTGTATTTCCATCTCATTCCAGAGTGAATCTTGGGGTGGCACCAGGCGAAAGAAGTGAAAGTGTGAGTCACTCAGCTGTGTCTGACTCTGCGATCCCATGGTCTGTAGCCTGCCAGGCTCCTCTGTCCGTGGGATTCTCCTGGCAGGAATACTGCAGTGGTTTGCCATTTCCTTCTCTAGGGGATCTTTCCAACCCAGGGATCGAACCCAGGTCTCCTGCACTGCAGGCAGATTGCTTACCAGCTGAGCCACTAGGGAAGCCCTAGGAATCAGTGTTTTAAGAAAGAGAA
This sequence comes from Bos indicus x Bos taurus, assembly GCF_003369695.1. Taxonomy (NCBI): domain Eukaryota; kingdom Metazoa; phylum Chordata; class Mammalia; order Artiodactyla; family Bovidae; genus Bos; species Bos indicus x Bos taurus. Next base: position 21,452,641 of record NC_040097.1, read on the forward strand.
ATAATTTTGATCATCAAGCAGATTTAGGAGACCTGAATCAAAGCAGCGTATTCTGTTATTGTCTGTGATGTGTGCTTGTGTTTTCTTTTCCAACTATGAAATGGATAAATTCTGAGACCATTCCCTGGGAATTTTCAGAAGTTAGAGTCAACTGACTCTTGAGAGCATTCTTCACCTAGAATGTGCTAATGTGTGCAAACTGATGTTTGGGGTTTGCGTTTTAACAGGTACATGAGGAAATAATTCACGTCGTATAACCATGAGCTTTTTTAATGTAGCAAAAGATATCTTTTCAGTTTGGTTTGGAAACTCATTGTTCACCCCCGCACCCTATTTTTCACAGTTGCCATCCTGCTGAAAGACGACTATTTTGTCAGCGGCGCTGGCCTGCCTGGCAGATTCAAAGCTGAGAAGGTGGAGTTTCACTGGGGCCACAGCAATGGCTCTGCCGGCTCTGAACACAGTGTCAACGGCAGGCGGTTTCCCGTGGAGGTGAGTGCAACCTGAGGCTTCAGGGACAGCTGGGTCCTGGGCCTTGGCGGTAACGGAGTGCTTTGTCTTTATCCCCCAGACATTTTGCGTGTAAAACTTGTACCATTCTTTCCTTTGTGTCTGAAAATCCTACATATATAGCATGACAGAGGATAGCTGTTCTCCAGTTTCTCATCTTTGTTTAATGGGCACAGCATATAGAAGTCACAAACATTGTGATTTGAGTCGACTTAAACCCTTGGTGGATGATTTCAAACCCTTGGTTTTATTTGACCCGATTTCTTCTCTCTGTCCGTTTCTGAAACCCTGCTTTCTAAAAGTGAAATTCTGTCTTCGTTTTGACCTTTTACAAAAGTGAAGGGGTAGTTGATTTGTGAATGGGAGTCTCAGAACCATCTCTCAACAGGGAAGATGCTTGAAAGGTTTGTGTGCTGCTGAAGAAGATGCTGTGGCCACTGGTCATATGATTCACTGTTACCTTTTTGGGATCAATGGTGTCATTTTGCCTCTATGTCTGTTTTCTCAGAGATCCATGCAGACGAAAGGGTGGGTGTGGTAGGTCAAGACATGTACTTGAGAGAGAGGGAAGGCTCAGTTCTCCAAGCTCTTGTTTTAATCTTGGTGGGGACAACACATCTGCTCCATTGCTAGCCTCATTTTTTTATATCTTTAATCACAGTCAGGATGTAAATATTCTTTCCTTGGGACAAGCGTATCTGTTGATTATTTGGATGCCCACATGGTAAGCTTTACAAATGTGTGAAAGAAGTAGGTAGGCTTGTACCCAAGCCTGTGACTGAACTCAAAACATGAAATGACAACTCTCTTAGGGTTTTATGACTTCAGTAAGTCATGACCTACTTGGGTCATCTGATGAATACTTTCAGTCCTTCTCCATAGAGAAAAAATATAAATGTGTACACACACATATTTGCTCGTAATCTGTAGGGTTTTTCACTCACCCTCACTCCTCAAACCCATGAATGGGCCTTTTAGGTTAACTTTGAAGCTTAGGTGACAAATCTCTACAAGAGGTGGAAATGAATAGTATTTCTTTGCTTATACATGTTTATATTCACATACTGATTTGTCTCTTATCCATGATTGCTGGAGAAACCAGAGATCACCATTCTGAGAAAGGGCTGCATATTTTTGTTGTTGTTGTTGAGCTGATGAATTCACAGTATTAAAAATTCTTTCTGCATTGGCATTCCTCTATCATGGGACTTCCTGTCCTAGTCACATTAATGTTATGCCTTATGAGTAGGGTTTCTACTTAATGGTCTCTTTTTCTCCTTTTATGTTGAATGAATCATTTCTTAGAAATCTTAGCTTGATTTGTACTTGGAAAACTTGATTCCTAGAAGCCAAGTTGCATCAGGTTTTGAAGTCTGGGGTTTCTCTTTTGTTCCTGTCGGCCAGTTCGCATTGGCAGTGCAGCTGAAGGGAAAGTTTCTGTCCAGCCAGGTTTGCGCTAAAGCTTCTTTATCTTTGAATCAGGCTGCCATTTGTCTAGTTAATGTTGATCTGGACAAAAGACATGTACTTGAAAGTTTGGGAAACTTAATTTGGCAGCTGGCTTGGAAAAGACAAACTCTGAAAGAAAAAACTGGAAACTGCCTGCCTCATGCTGAAATCACATTTCCTAGTGCCTGTCTCCTCCTCCTGTTTGATTCTGGAAAGATGAATAGAATAGATAAATATTCTTTTGAAAATTTATTGCTTTAAATGAATTTTTTTAACTCAAAAAGGTCCATGAAATTTAGAAACTAATTAGAAATGGCAGCTACAATGCCCAGACTTACTTTTGGACCAAGCTCTTTGAATTTATTTCTTCTCAGTAATGTCAGATGGTAAGCTGCCTATATTAATTGGGTGCTTCATTGAAACCCATCTGGTTCCTAACTTGTTTTTCTTTTTAATGTGATAAATATGTTAAATTACTTAGTGGTTGTAGTTGGAGGAACTTGAATTTCAGAGATCAAAGGTAACGGGATCAAATTTAGTTGTAAAATATGCACAGAAATGTTGCTCATTTTTGCACAAGAGTTAAATTGCTTTGAGCTCTTGATTAACACCAGCTCTTCCTGAGATTTTTACCCTGTTTGAATATCTCAGACTTGGTTTATATGTTCCCACATAACTACACTGCTTTTCAAGATGTTAAAATGAAAGGGAGAAAATCATAATGTACCACATGGTAATTTATCAGCATTGGGGATATTATTGGTCTTTTATAGAGAGCCAGAGAAGGAAGAGCCATTGTGGACGATTGGGCTGGGATTGGTCAAATACAGCATTGATTCTCCACTGGAGATATCATCCTACCCTTCAGAGGACATTAGGCATTTTCCGGGGACACTTGTGGTTGTCGCCGTTATGGGCAGTGGTGTGCTACCAGCATCTAGTGGGCAGAGGCCAGGGATGATGCTACACATCCCAATTCATAGGACAGCCCACTGTCACTATTGGGAGACTCTCGGGAAGAGAAAGCTGTGTGTGTAGTGGAATCCAGCCTTCCTTTACTTGTGTGGCATCATTTTAAGTAGATTTGACTAAAGAAGCCTCATGGCAGAGTTGTTCCGTCCTCCTGCGGTTTTTAGAGAATAAATTGCCTCTCTTGCCTCCTGGGTCAGAGTCTTGCCAGTCCTGGTTCCTTTAGATTCCATTTGGGATAAAGTCATGACCTTGAGTGTTTCCTATTTCTTCAGTTGCCTCGGCCCCAGCGCTGCAGATTGGATTTCAAGTTTATGCCCCATGAGATTCTGGATCTGCTCCCTGAGGGTAAACTGCTACAAACCCAACCTTGGATGTTTTGCTGCTTCCCAGGAATTCTTTGAGGTCATCTGCAACAACTTTGTACACATTCAGAAATTAAACCTCTCCGTGTTTTCCTGGCTGAAATCCTGGACTCAGCCTTGTTGTTCCTGCAGTTAAAAACATCCAGCCTAACAGAAGAAATAAATGTCATTGTTAAAACAAAACAAAAGCCTTTCAATAGTGGCATTCTTTACAGCTCTGTTAAAATTAGAAAAGAAAGTCGAAATCAGATGACGAGGCTAGGAGACGAGACCCACTTTGGGTCCTCAGATGCACTTACCTCCTAGTATTCAGTTTTATCTCTTGTCTAGAAGCAGATTTGTCTGGAGTGCCTTCTGTCATGTGGATGCTGGGTTACAATGATGAGGCAGAGAGCCTTTTCATCGAGATAATTATACTCGAGTCACGACACAGATATTGACCAAACACTCACATATACGGGTTTGTAATATTGGTTGTGAAACCGTCTCTGAAGGAGAAGGGCATTTTGTCGTGAGATGGAAGACGTCGGTGGAGACAGGTATTTATTAAGAGGGAAGAGATTAATTGGAGCCTGCCCAAAGAACACAGGTGTGCAAAGGCCCTGAGACAGGTGATATTTAATTACTTACAGGTACCTTTAAGCAATTAAGAGAGATCAGTTGGGGTTTTGATAGGATAATACCCTCCCCCAAACAATGTTCACTCACTAATTTCTGAAACCTGTGAACTTATTTGTTACTTTGTCCAGCAAACGGGACTTTGCAGATGTGATTAAGCATCCTTAAAGTCAGAAGGTTTAAAATATTCCTATGATTAGAATAGGGGTTCTGTTTGAGTTTGTCCATGGTACTCCACTTTGCTTTATCTGTTCAATCAGTTATCTGTGATGGTTGTGTCCTGAATATCCTCACTACTCCATACTCATTCCCTGTTTTAAATAAAGGTTCATGTAGCACTAATAGGAATTGAATCATGCCGTGTTTTCGCTAATAACTGAAGTTGGAGTTAATGCAAAGAGAAACCTCCAGATGAAACCCTCTGAGAGCTCCATTAAGGTGGAGGTTCATTGCATGCTTATTTTCTGAGGTAGTTAAAATCTTGTTTATTACAATAAGAGATCGTGGGAGTTGTTGATTCAGACTTATCGGTGCTTTATGAGTTGAAGTCTTCAATAAGCTTAAATGATCCAAATTGATTGTGTGTGCCCTTTCCAGTGAAACTCACAGCTGGTTCACTTCAGTTCAGTTTAGAGCATCTTAGCAAGTGAGTAGAAGCAAAGACATTTTTCCTAATACATACCGTGCACACACTACCATATGGTGCAGGTCTGCAGGGCCTTAGCTGAAACCCTTGAGGCCAGATGTTTTAGAATTCAGTATCTTTTTTAGAAAGGCATGATGGTGCATATGTCATATATATTTACAGAAGACACATAGTGGGGTCTAGGACTATACCCCTTGAATGCATTTCTATTTCTGCAGCATGCAGATGAATATTCACACAAGTAGGAAATATCAATATTCTAAGTAGCTTCATGTCTCTCCACCTCTGATTTTACTACTGAATTAGTTTTGCACCAGAGTTATAAATATCAATAATAACAACTTTGATCTCAGAAGCTTTTGAGGTTTCGTAGTCACTGATAAAGGATTTATCAGACATTTTAAAAATTGATCCACAGTGTGGCCCTGGTTTATGTTCCAAAGAGTGTAGGTTATTTCCACCCATGACACAAGCACACACTAAATTCTTTGTCTCCCTGATGGGCTGTGTACGTCTGGGTACCCTTCTCGTCCTGCTCCCTGCTCTGCTTGGCCGTAATACCATACAACATTCTTAGTCAAAGTTAGGTTTTGTCCAGGGGGCAAGAAGGTGCTAGTGTTAGCCTGACCTCAGTGTGTGATTCAGTCCCATTTTAACGTTCTGTTTGAGGCTGCATTCTCCGTATCCACGTCTGTGGATATGTTACCTGGACCTACTCTGTATTCATTCTTGTCTGCTCAACACCTTCCTTTGTGCTTAGAGTCAGCCTGATGATTTTCCTTTCATTTTGTGAAATGAATCTTGTTTTTCCAGTGCTTCTGTCCTGTTCTGGTTGGATAGTTGACTTGCCTTAAACCCCTAGGTTATGTCCAGTAGCTCACATCTGCCTTCCTTCTCCCAGATAAGATGCTAAAAACAACCTAAAGTGATTACAAGAAAAACAGTGACATAATGTATAAGTAAAAATGAATCCTAGTTAAGATTTTGGAGACATTGGGACCCAGATTCTCGAGTTCTAACACTACACTTCAGCCGGGGCACTTAGCATCCCAGAAGCTCAGCCGTGCCATCTGTAAGATGGGTGTGATAAGAGTGGACTCGTGCTCTTGTGACACACACAGAGGCATCACACTCTGTCACCGTCTCTCCACTCATACAAGCATGGCAGTTACTGCATAACTCAGATGTGGACCAGTCCGGCTGGGGTTTGAACTGCCACGTGGAGTCCTAGCTACAAGCATGAGAAGAGATTAAGTGGGCTGAAGGCAATTTGCCCATTACTCTTGTATGAATTTCTTTTTTTTTCAGCTGGAAATAAAGGTTGACATATGAAATGCCTTCTTGAAGACTTACTGTATGCAATGGCATTCCAAAGATTATTAGAAGTCCTCCATTGAGGAAATGTGTTTGAAAAGTGAAAGTGAAGTCGCTCAGTCGTGTCCAACTCTTTTCAACCCCATGGACTGTAGCCTACCAGGCTCCCCTGTCCATGGAGTTTTCTAGGCAAGAGTACTGGTGTCGACTGCCATTTCCTTCTCCAGGGGATCTTCCTGACCCAGGGATCGAACACAGGTCTCCCACATTGCAGGCAGACACTTTACTGCCTGAGCCCCCAGGGAAGTGGAAATGTGTTTACCTTTGTTTAAATTGGTATTTTTCTGAACTTACATAACTGCTGTCTCCCTCCTTTGTCAGTGTAAGTTAGGCATATCACTCTTGCGGAAATGAGGTTCATAACTTTCTCCTCTCCTCCCTCAGTCCATATTCCTTGTAAGAAGTTGAGTCCTCTTCAAATAAATGTTTTCAGAGGACAGACAGGATGATTTGGATTTCTGTCACGTTGAAAACTATAGAACCAGCAAGGCTTGTTCACAGAACAGTTGTTTAGTGTCTTTATAAACTCGATGCTATCTTGCTTTGTCATTACAGGAAACTGTCATTAAAGGGAGATTGAGAAATTTTCTACTAAAAATAATTTTTGCAGTACCACCCTTTTTCTTTGGCCTTGCCTTGTTCTTAACGTAAATTCCTGCAGTTGTTACAGGTTCTTGGAAAAGGTGCTTTGTATGCAGAGCTTCCTCAGTCGGTGGAACTCAGGACAGGACCTGGTTTCCTTGTCTTGCCCCATCCTGGAACATAGAAAGTGTTACAGAAATTGTTACCTGGTTGTCTAGTGTTGGCTCTTCGGCGATGTGTCCTGTTTTTCTTTAGTGGCTTCCATCACATGGCAAGGGAATTGGTTGGACTTCAAGTAATGACTTTATTGAAATAAGGATTCCATGAAATATTTAATTTCCATCTGGCTGATTTTTTTTTTTTTGGTAATGCATATGTCCCATGTTAATTTGGTTTCTTTCCCTGATGGCTCTGCAGTAAAGAATCTGCCAGCCAATGCAGAAGATACAGGTTTGATCCCTTGTTGGGAAGATCTCCTGGAGAAAGAAATGGCGGTATTCTTGTCTGGGAAATCCACGGACGGAAGAGCCTGGCAGGCTAGTCCGTGGTGTCGCAGAAGAGTCAGACATGACCGAGTGTGCACACATGCACACCTGTGTTAAGAAGAACATTTGAGGAGGCCCTAGGACTTCATGCTTATCTCCAAGGACAGGGGAGCCTGGCGGCTGCAGTCCATGGGGTTGCAAAGAGTCGGACACGACTGAGCGACTAAGCACACACAGTACCTAAAGTATGCTCCATGGAGAAGCTCCGGCGTGGCTGTACAGAGCCGGAGAGTGGGTTTTGTGAGACGGAAGCAGTCTCGGTCCCCTATGTGAAGATGTCCGTGGTGTCCAACAGTCCTCACCACGCACTGTCATCCTGCGATCTGAACTTGACTCAGGACTGCTTGATGCTGTGTCCCTGTCACGTGGGGTCTGGCAACTGGTTGCATTGCACTGAAAAGCTCAGACAAGCAGAGGATACTCTCTGAAAAGCAGCTTGGTTAAATTGGAAACATTCTCAATATAGAAATGTGAAGACTTCGTGATGGGGGTGGGGGAGGGTGGCTTGGACAACCAAAGAAAAAGACTTAGGGAGGCCATGATGGTGTCAGAGGTGGGGCTGCTGTTACCGACTCAGGTCCTTGGACTCGTGATTCAGTAGAAAGTGATAAGGCCACGGGTGGAATTCAAGCATCGCTTCACTGGAAATAGTGCTGAGGGAACCCGAGGAGGTTGGGCGGGTTCCTTAAAAGGGGTGAGGGTAAGGGCAGATTGGTGGGTCAGGCTGGAGGGTTGGCTTTGGTGGCCTGCCTCGCCCTGGCTGCTGCTGCACATGGGGATCACACCTTGCTTTTGCTCTTGCATATCAGCAATGGCAGTTTGGTTTTGGCCCTTTGGTATCTTACTGTTAATAATTGTTACAACTGGGACTGCTGCATTCATGCAGTTATTTTTATTTATTTTTTTAATTTATATTTTTGAATTTTTTTATTTCTGGCTGCACTGGATCTTCATTGCTGCATGTGGGCTATCCCTGACTGTGGTGAGCAGGGGCTCCTGCAGTGGTGCATGGGCTTCTCATTGCTGTGACTTCGCTTACTGCAGAGCTCGGGCTCTAGACCTTGTGGGCTCAGTGGTCGCTGCACACAGGGTTCCTTGCTTTCTAGCATGTGGGGTTGTCCCAGATCAAGGATCAAATCCCTGTCTCCTGCATTGACAGGTGGATTCTTAACCACTGGAAGTCCCTGGTTATTTTTAGACTCTTATAGTTTCTTTGTATTTTGTTGCTTGAGGAGACATTTGTCCAGGTGTAAGCACTGCAGCTCAGGGTCCCAGGTTCCGACCTGTCTCACTGGTAGTTATGATTGTGTAACAGCGATACTACAGACACCATTTAATAAGTGTTACTTGTGTCTAGAATGTTTCAGATGTTTAATTTTCTCATGTGCCTTATGAAGGCGGTGCTTTCATGATAACCATGTAACGTGGCACAGCTGACCTTCTGGGACGCTAAATGGCTTAGCTGAGGTTTACTGTTAGTACTCCAGAATCTTGGTTCCAATAATGACCATTCATTTTATTTGATAAGTTATTTCACTGTTTTTCTTATCATCACTGTAGGTTGTTTTTAGTGTCAGCAGTAGAAATAGTTTTGTTGACATCATAACCACTGTTTATTGTATAACAGGAGAAAAAAAAATCAGAGAACTTAAAATGTCCAAAGATGATTGAACCAGCAGTAAAACATACAGTAAAAAAAAAAAAAAAAAAAAGAGGAGAAGTGAACAGAAAATGCCATCAGCTCCTTGCCTGGAGATATCTGTAGCAAGCACTACATGTTTTATCCGGCTTGACCACTTTAGTCTATTCTCTACTGTGTAGAGAGCGACACTGTCTGATAGTATAATATCAGCCATACGTTGTAATTTAAAATTTGGGGTAGCCACTTTAAAAGAGTTAAGAAGAAGTGTTTTAATTTGATTTTAATAATTCATTTTATTTCCTATAATTTATATAATAATTATCACTGTTACAATTTTAATTATCTATTATTTTCACCAAGTTATTTAAAAATTTGGGGCTTCCCGGGCAACACTAGTGGTAAAGAATCCACCTGCCAATGCAGGAGATGCAGGTTCAATCCCTGGGTCAGGAAGATCCCTTGAAAAAGGGATAGGGCTACCCGCTCCAGTATTCTTGCCCGGAGAATTCCGTTGACAAAGGAGCCTGGTGGGCTACAGTCCATGGGGCTGCAATGAGTAAAATTTTACTATTTCAACGTGTTGTTTTGCAGTTGCTCAGTAGTGTCCGATTCTTTGTGACCCCATGGACTGTAGCGCAGCAGGCTTCTCCTTCACCATCTCCTGGGGCTTGCTCAAACTCATGTCCATTGAGTTGGTGATACCATCCAACCATCTCATCCTCTGTTGTCTCCTTTTCCTCCTACCTTCAGTCTTTCCCAGCATCAGGGTCTTTTCCAATAAATCAGCTCTTTTCATCAGGTGGCCAAAGTATTGGAGTTTTAGCATCAGTTCTTCAAATGAATATTCAGGGTTGATCTCCTTTAGGATTGACTGGTTTGATCTCTTCGCCTGCCAAGGGGCTCTCAAGAGTCTTCTCCAACACCACGGTTAGAAAGAATCAATTCTTTGGCGCTCAGCCTTCTTTATGGTCCAACCCTCACAGCAGAACATGACTACTGGAAAAACCATAGCTTTGACTATACAGACCTTTGTCGGCCAAATGATATCTCTGCTCTTTCATATGCAGTCTAGGTTTGTCATAGCTTTTTCTTCCAAGGAGCAAGCATCTTTTAATTTCATGGCTGTAGTCACCATCTGCAGTGATTTTGGAGCCCGAGAAAATAAAGTCTGTCACTGTTTCCATTGCTTCCCCATCTCTTTGCCATAAAGTGATGGGACCGGATGTTATGATCTTTGTTTTTGACTGTTGAGTTTTAAGCCAGCTTTTTCACTCTCCTCTTTCACTGTCATCAAGAGGCTCTTTAGTTCTTCTTTGCTTTCTACCATAAAGGTGTTGTCATCTGCATATCTGAGGTTATTGATATTTCTCCCAGCAATCTTGATTCCAGCTTGTGCTTCATCCAGCCTGGCATTTCCCATGATATACTCTGCATAGAAGTTAAATAAGCAGAGTGACAATATACAGTCTTGATGTACTCCTTTCCCAGTTTGGAACTAGTTTGTTCCATGTCTGGCTTTAACTGGTGCTTTTTGACCTGCATACAGATTTCTCAGGAGGCAGGTACGGTTGGACTGGTATTCCCATCTCTTGAAGAATTTTCCACAGTTTGTTGTGATCCACACAGTCAAAGGCTTTGGTGTAGTCAATGGAGCAGAAGTAGATGCTTCTCTGGAATTCTGTGGCTTTTTTTATGAGCCAGTGATTGTTGGCAATGGGATATCTGGTTCCTCTGCCTTTTCTGAATCCAGTTTATACATCTGGAAGTTCTTGGTTCACGTACTGTTGCAGCCTGGCTTGGAGGATTTCAACATGTAATGAGGATTAAAAGCTGAGATATTTCACATTCTTTTTTTTTTTAATTGATGTGTATTTTACATTTAAGAGATCCTCTCAAGTCAGACTGGTTGCATTTCAGAGGCTCAAGATCCACGTACAGCTTGTGGCTACTGTACCTACAATGTGCAAGACTTGAGAGCACCAGACCTCAATAGCAAAATCTAGATAATAAACTGGGGTTTCCCTGGTAGCTCAGCTGGTAAAGAATCCATCCTCCTACAATGCCAGAGATACCAGTTTGATCCCTGGGTTGGGAAGATCCCCTGGAGAAGGGATAGGCTACCCACTCCAGTACTGCTGGGCTTTCCTGGGGGCTCAAATGGTAAAGAATCTGCTTACAATGCGGAAGACCTGGTTTGATCCCTGGGTTAGGAAGATACTCTGGAGAAGGAAACAGCTTCCCACTCCACTATTGTTGCCTGGAGAATCCCACGGACAGAGGAGCCTGGTGGGCTATAATCCATGTTGTCGGAGGGTCAGACAGGAATGAAGCAACTTAAAACAGCACACACAGTTAATAAACTAGCCGAAAGAGTAGCAGGGATTCTTTAAGAGGAATCTTTGTGCTGAATTTCTGGTAATTTTTGCACTTCTGCTCTCCCAACAATAAAACAGACTCTGTAGTTCACTTTTGTGTTGGGATCTGAGTTGGTTGTTGAGAAGCCTTCCCCTTCCCCTGGATGTGATATAGGATTTCTTTTGTTCCTTTATAGACTCTCAGGTCATTTCCTGTTGTTTAATTTTACGACCTTCTTTCCTGGGGCTGTGAGCACTATTCTTCTCGGAATCCATTTCCAGGCTGAGGAAGTCCCAATAAAGCTTGCTGGGGAGACCTTTGTGCCCTGGGGGCAGGGATGGACCTCAGGCAGCCAGATCGGATGCATTGTAAGTTCAGCTCAGGCGGGGTTTATGGACATTGGACTCAGAAACACACACCAGCACAGACGGACACCACCATCACTTTTTTTTTTTTTTTGATCCTGTCAAAATTTGAGCAGGAAGGTTTCAAGTCATCTTAAATCTAAAGCCTTTATCTAGTTCTTTAGTGTCAGCATCTCTCACAAAGGACAGTCAGAAACATTTATAAGGAATAGAAAGAAGTCAGGATTGAAAGAAAGTCTGTTTCCCCCCTCCCCGTCAAATCCCGGGCATAGAATTTCATTGCATCCTCGTTTAATGAGATGGGAGCAGATCCCTACAGCTTCCTGCTCCAGTTGCATGGCCTGGCACCCTGTTTGTGCAGCAGAGATACCAGTCTGGGTACATTTCCTGTGATGTACTGAGGCTAGCTGTGCAAAGTCACCAAAACCCCATTTTAGTTAAAAATGCAAAATTTTATCTCCTGAATGTTTGAGGATGTCTTAGAAGACTGGGCTGTAAAACTCAGGTTAATACATGAAAGATACTTGGGTTAATAGTAAAATATCTTCTAAATCCCAGCCCTTTCTATTCAGATTGAGCTTCGGTTTTTTAATTTCCCTATTAAAACCTTTACTGCTTAGGTTAATAAAGTTCAACATTCATGGAATCTTCTTAATTTATGCCTTGGAGTTGGCCATTCTCTGATCAAGAAAAGCTCAGGACGAGGGGAAAAAAAGCTCATCCTGTGATTTTCTGACATTGCTCATGCTGCCTCTGACTTTAATTTTGCCTGTCTCTATCTCCTTGTCTCTTTCTTTTTTCTTTTCTTGTTTTTTGTCACCTTATTTATGTTTATTTTTCTGGCCAATATGGGCTGAAATATCATAACTATACATAGGCAGTGTCCTTGGGAAAATACGTCTTTGGTCTATTTTCTAGATTGTTGTTGTTTCGTCGCTAAGTCGTGTCTGACTCTCCGAGACCCCATGGACTGCAGCACGCCAGGCTTCCCTGTCTTTCACCATCTCCCAGAGTTTTCTCAGACTCATGTGCATTGAGTTGGTGATGCCATCCAACCACCTCATCCTCTGTCACCCTTTTCCTTCTTGTTAGTGGGTCTAAATGTATAAAGAGTGATCTGTGGTCAGATAGATGTAGGAAATCCTGCTTGATATGTTTTCCTCTTATATTAATAGCTTGAGAATAAGCTAATTTGGTAATACTTGAAGAATATTTCAATAGAGTAGCCTGCTTAATTTTCATCTGACTTGGAATTTCCAAAGCTTAGGTGACCATGGAACTCTTATTTTTGCCTTCTGATAAACTAATGAGGAGGAGAATAAATACTCGGGGACATGCAGCGTCTCATAGTTTCAAGGACAGCTCCTTCTGATGTCTAGCTGCTATCTATACACATGTTTAAATAACTTCCTTTATGTTTCTGAATTATCACCAATGTTTGCTTGTTAAGTTAGCATACGGAGCCTTCTCTACATGGACCAGAAAATGCCCTGGCCTCAGGGAACCTTTATTTTAATAGGTGCTATGGCCCTGAGACAGAAGCCTGCCTCTCCTGCTTGAGCAAGCAAGGGGCAGAGTGATAGGAACAAAGTCAGCAAAATAGTCAAGGTCCTGATGATACGAGCTCTCGTGGACCGTGTGAAGCTCCGTGGCTTTGTCTCCAGGTGAGTAACCAGAGGAGCGACATTATCTGGCTTATATCTGAGAAGGATCTTTGTGGGTGCACTTGAGTGTAGGGAACAGAAGTCAGAAGATGACTGTAGTATTCCGAGAGTATCCTAGGATGTGTGTGCTGTAGATGGCACCAGTGGGAAGAGGCTGAATTCCTATTATTTGACGGAAGAGTGTGTTAATCAAGGGAGGTATCATATTGATGTTATCTCAGGAGAAAAAGTTTGTATGTCTTGATTAGGAAAAAAAAGACAATATGAGGAGAGAAAAACTGGATGAGTCACTAGTCTGTAGGATTTTCTTGTATTTCATTTAGCTTTTAAATATACTTTTATATCTTTCTTGAATGTTTTATAGTATTCAAATGGTATTTGCATAATAGGTGTTATACACAAGTTTTGAGTATATACTATTCAGTTCAGTTCAGTCTCTCAGTCGTGTCCAGCTCTTTGTGATCCCATGGACTGCAGCACGCCAGGCCTCCCTATCCATCGCCAACTGCCGGAGTTTACCCAAACTCAGGTCCAATGAGTCAGTGATGCCATCCAACCATCTCATCCTCTGTCGTCCCCTTCTCCTCCTGCCTTCAATCTTTACCAGCATCAGAGTCTTTTCAAATGAGTCAGCTCTTCACAACAGGTGGCCAAAGTATTGGAGTTTCAGCTTTAGCATCAATCCTTCCAATGAATATTCAGGACTGATCTCATTAAGAATTGACTGATTTGATCTCCTTGCAGTCCAGGGGACTCTTAAGTGTCTCCTCCAACACCACAGTTCAAAAGCATCAATTCTTTGGCACTCAGTTTTCTTAATAGTCCAACTCTCACATCCATATATGACTACTGGAAAAACCATAACTTTGACTAGATGGACCTTTGTGGGCAAAGTAATGTCCCTGCTTTTTAATATGCTGTCTAGGTTGATTATAACTTTTTTCCCCTTTAATTTCATGGCTGCAGTCACCATCTGCAGTGATTTTGGAGCCCCCAAAATAAAATTTCTCACTGTTTCCACTGTTATCCCATCTATTTGCCATGAAGTGATTGGACCAGATGCCATCATCTTAGTTTTCCGAATGTTGAGTTTTAAGCCAACTTTTTCACTCTCCTCTTTCACTTTCAAGAGGCTCTTTAGTTCCTCTTCACTTTCTGCCATAAGGGTGGTGTCACCTGCATATCTGAGGTTATTGATACTTCTCCCGGCAATCTTGATTCCAGCTTGTGCTTCTTCCAGTCCAGCGTTTCTCATGATGTACTCTGCATATAAGTTAAATAAGGGTGACAATATACAGGCTTGACGTACTCCTTTCCCTATTTGGAACCAGTCTGGTTTTCCATATCCAGTTCTAACTGTTGCTTCCTGACATGCATACACATTTCTCAAGAGGCAGGTCAGGTGGTCTGGTATGGCCATTTCTTTCAGAAATGTCCACAGTTTGTTGTGGTCCACACAGTCAACGGCTTTGACATAGTCAGTAAAGCAGAAGTAGATGTTTTTTTGGAACTCTCTTGCTTTTTTGATGATCCAGCAGATGTTGGCAATTTGATCTCTGGCTCTGCCTTTTCTAAATCCAGCTTGAACATCTGGAAGTTTATGGTTCACATATTGCTGAAGCCTGGCTTGGAAAATTTTGAGCATTACTTTACTAGCATTTGAGATGAGTGCCATTTTGCGGTGGTCTGAGCATTCTTTGGCATTGCCTTTCTTTGGTATTGGAATGAAAACTGCCCTTTTCCAGTCCTGTGGCAACTGCTGAGTTTTCCAAATTTTTTGGCGTATTGAGTGTAGCACTTTCGCAACATCATCTTTTAGGATTTGAAATAGCTCCACTGGAATTCCATCACCTCCACTAGCTTAGTTCGTAGTGATGCTTGTAAGTATATTCCTAAGTATATACTATTAGGTATACACTAAGGAAGAACGTAGCATGGAGAAATGATTAAAGATGACAATGATGAAACAAACCCCGTCCTGGAAGGCTTCCTTTGAATTAGTAGATGTGGCGTGCTGCAGCAGAACTGGAACATTCTAAGAGTATGTTCAATATTCCCCATTCCCCTTATTATGTACAAATCTGCTCCTTCTATGTGGCAGCAGATCCTTAATCCATCAGTTTATTGTCTTTGCCACTATTTCCACCCAGGTTTCAGCTATCCCCATCTCTGACCATTGCTGTAATTTCTTCTCTAAGGTCTGTCTTGCCCATCCACCCCTCTCCATAACAATCCACTCCTTAATCAATATCGACAGTTTTAAATCCTTGAATTGCATTATATTTTTTCTTTAAAATCTTCCAGTGGTTTCTGATCCCATGTCGAACAAATCCCCAAATCCTGCCTCACCTTACAGACTCCCACTTCATCTGGCTCCTGCCCTCCTGACTCCTCTGCTTTCACTGGTTGCTTCTCAGTGGAGAATATTCACTCCCTGATTGTCCCTTTGCCTTGCTCATTCCTTCCCTAATCCTACCCATTACAACTACCATTGCATGTTTAGTCCCCTCCCAACTCAGCCACTTTCTTTCCTATTTACCCTGTTTCATTTTCTTCATAATGCCTATCACTTTTTGAAATTGGTTATTGATTTGTTTACTTGTTTATTCACTTACCACCTCCCCTACCCCTGTATGCGGCATGTAAGCTTCTGGAGGAGAGAGGAGTCTGTCTGTCTTGGTCACTGCTTCATCTTTGTGCCCATGGATACGATGTCATAAATGGTTGAGCAGAGTACATATTAAGAAACCAACGTCCTCATTTTGAATCTTCATTTTGTCCTCTCAGTGACTTCAGGGTGAGGAGCTCTAATCCCTGAGAATAAAAAGTTATAATTCATTCCTATAAAGGACCTATGAAGAAACAAATCCTACCCTCCCCTCTCAGACTACCTCTTGTATTAAGGATGTGGAAGACCCAAATGAATTAGTTACTCGCCAATAAACACGTTCATTCCGTTGCCTCATGCTGCTAGGCTGAGGGCTAGTCATATAGCTTGGAAAAATGATCTTTTTAAGGTCTGTTCTGCCAGAGTGGAGCTCTTATATTAACAACCATTACATCTACATATCAAGACAGATTGTTCCAATTAGTCAGTGAGGTCCAGGTTTTTGAGAGCTGTTAATATGTACATGAGCAATTACTGTAGCAGAGTTTAAAAGGCGTGCCTTTGGGAATTGTAGATTGAGATTATCAGTTTCATTCATGAACTAAAGCCCTGAGAATTAAGTGTAGCATTTCTCCACCAATTTATTCGCTTGAAGGTTCTCCTATATCCACACACAAGGATGATGAGGTTGCCAGTTCCCCTCCTCTGCCTCACTCTTGCCCGCATCCCAGACCAGTGCCTTCCTCTGTGTTTGTCTAGAACTAGACACTGTGTTGAGCATTAGGAGATTTCGTAGTGAACAAGATAAATAAGCCCCTTGACTTCAGGGCACCTGAGAGATCAGCAGAGAGAATCTCAACTGGTATTTACATCAAAATCAAGGCAGCATTTTTTAATTTTCCTAAACCAAGTTCAAGTGGTTTCCACTCATTCCTAATTAATGGTAAGTTAAAGAAAAAAAAATAAACAAAAATGCTTCATTAATTGTCGGTATTTTGACATTGCAGTAAAATGCTGTGTATTCCTCCTGTGGGCACCATGCCTCTCCCCTGGGCTCACATGCTCACATACTCTGTCTCCTTTGTAGAGTTTACTAGAATCCTGTGATGGAAGCCAGCACTGGATTTGGAGTTTAAAAAAAAAGAAAATGATTTGTAGATCCTGGGGGTGATGCTGCCTCTTTTAAGAAGCCTAGTCTCTTTGAATGATTGTGGATCGCCATGTTTATCTTAAGGTTTGGTGGCTCAAATTCTTCTGAGTTTAAGTATTGCTGCCTCTTCAAATGCTAATATAAGGGAAGAGCAATATATATATGAGAGTTTTATGTCTTGAACACATGAATTAAACTGAACAGATCCTGCTTCAGAGGTAGCTCAAAAAGAATAAGATGCAAAAGAGGGCCTTCCCTGGTGGTCCAGTCGTTAAGACTCCTCTTTTCCAATGCAGGGGACGTGGGTTTGATTACTGGTCAGGGGACTAAGATCCCACATGCTGCACTGTGCTACCAAAATAAAAGATGCAAAGGAGGTCAACTCTGAGTGAACAAAGGTGGACAAGACTGGATACAGTGGTTCTCGTGGGAGAAGGAAAGTCTGGATACATGAATGGGGGTGTGGATTGGAGAGAAAGTGAAAGTTGCTCAGTCATGTCCGACTCTTTGTGATCCGATGGACTTCTCCAGGCCAGAATACTGGAGTGGGTAGCCTTTCCCTTTTCCAGGGGATCTTCCCAACCCAGGGATCGAACCCAGGTCTCCGGCATTGCAGGCAGATTCTTTACCAGGTGAGCCACCAGGGAAGCCCAAGAATACTGGAGTGGGTAGCCTATCCCTTCTCCAGGGTTATCTTCCTGACCCAGGAATTGAACTAGGGTCTCCTGCATTGCAGGCGGATTCTTTACCAACTGAGCTACCAGGGAAGGATTGGAGAGAGTAGGCCTTCAATCCAGTAGTGATTAGACCTGGCCGTCAGTGAGCCAGCCGCACCTGGAGAGCAGATGATCTGACTGAACAGTGGGGTGTGCAGGGTGTAAGAGTGAGTCTCGATATTTGTGGACAGAGTCTCACTGAGTCTCATTGGGAGCCCAGAATGGAACCAAGACCAATAGAAGCTGACCCTACTAAAGAAACTGGTTACAGCTCAGGCACAGCACGCAAGTCAGGAGCAGGTACCTACCATGGCTGCTTCTGTATCAAATAATTCAGGGGGGATTTTTCAACATCTAATTTTCTCAGTCCCTCCAGGGAACTTCTGAGTCAGATGTTGAGAAGTAAAAGCTACCCTCCCAAGTTCTGCCATCGAAAACGGCACCTGGGATGATAAAGATGGTTAACTTTGCAAAAAGCTCTTCCTGTGTATACTTAGAGTGTTCTTCACAAATTATGTCATTCAGTCATCACTTATTAAAAATATCCTTCCATGAAAACAGCAGTTAATAACAAGTATCTCTATTTTTCTGTAAGAAAAATGAGGTTAGAGAGATCCTGAGACACATCTCAGTACAGCCTGAAGTTGTCTTGGTAAAAATCATCTACAAAGGCTAATAGTCTGAGTTTAAATGCCGTTTTCTACTGATCACAGAATGATCCCTGTTACCATTTTGATCTGTTTCCTTCCAATATTTGGCAGGAGGGTGAGAAAAGATATAACTCTGGTCAGTATGAAAGTGAATACAATCATCACCTGCTTTATTACTTCACATACTATGTACATTTTCCAAGTTTTAAAATATTTTTCAGTCCTTCAAAAATTTTAATTTTCTTGTCATGCTGCTGTCTACCAATTTTTCATACTTAATACATTTTACTTTAAGATCTGGGGGAAAAAATAGGCAGAACAATGAATCTAATTTAATGTCATTTCTGAGACCTTTTTTTCCTAAGCAGAAACAAGTACAAAGGCGGCATATTGAAAACATAAGAAATATTTTTTTCTTAATATGCAAATAGTTTTGTAGTTTTTTGATTTTCAAAGTAATATATGTTCATTATAAAGGAACTCAAGCAATAGACTAGTTAAGAAGAAAGGACGTGTATTTCTGGCAAACACGTAGCACTCTTTAGAAATGCCAGCATGATGTGCATAGTTAGGCTCGTTTCCCTTTTTAGATGAAAGAAGTCGCCCATTGACAGGAAGTAGCTCTCTACATCATGCTATTTAAACGTTGCATAGCTTGGGTTCTGAGGAAGAATATTGGAGTTCAGATCTCATCACTGCCATTAATTTGTAGCTTTGTGACTTTTGGGAATCTACTTAATCCACTCCTCTATCTGTAAACCGACATTTAGTATTACTATCTATCTGATGAGAATTCTTGGAGGAATTAAAAGTACTGTATTTATAAAATACTTGGTTTAGTGTCACACAGTAGGATGATAGAAAAACGTTTGCCTCTCCATGGTGTGAATGTGACATTATTTAGTTTAGCAGTGCTTTGTTGATGGAACTTTTGGCTCTTTCTGGTTTTCCCTGTTAGAACCATCACAACTATTTAAAAGCATGTATTTGAGATTAACTCAGGTTCTCTAGGGACCAGCAGTGTGACATGAATGTGAAAGACTGGAATTGTCCTAAATGCTATTTGGCTTGTTGACACTTGAGAATATAAAGCAACATGAGTCAGAGCTTTTGGCTTTTTCAAAAGAAGCTGAAAATCTCTGGTTGAAAAGGCCCAAATCTCTGCATTTATGTGGATACTACGCTCTTTATGTAAAATGTACTCTCTCGGTCTTCACAACTTACTGGTGGGCTAGAATCGATCAGTTGAATTTCACATGCAGGGTGTTTAATCTCAAAGATCAAGTTCCTGTGTCATAGCTCACTCTGCCTTTACCTTCATGAAATAAGAATATTCAGGATGCTGTAGGAAAAGTTGATTTGTTATTATATCATGTGGCTTTATATATAGTTTCTAAAACTGTCTATAATAATAATAATTGGTTTCTCTCACCGGAATGCAGTATATGAGTTCCTAAAATGGGGCTAATAAACTTCCTGAAATTCCATGTGAAATTTTGTACATTTATGTGTCTCTCTTTAATGGACTGCTTCCTTCAGACTCTAGTATTGTCTTCTGATTCTCTTTCTGACCCTCATCCCTGTAAGAGTGAAGAATTTGGAAAGAAAGCAATATTTTTATAGGACATTTGTTTTTTGCTTTCTTGTGTTTAGAATGTAGAAAACTTGTATAGTTTCATTCATAACCTCATTAGCAGTCTCATGAATTTTCCAAAGTTTTGAATACTCACAGTGAAGGCAGACATGAGTGGCTCTTCTGCCACCATCCAATGGACAAGGACCATCATTTTCTCATTAATTTCTATACTTTGAGCACCAAGCACAGAACACTGGACATCATTGGTGACCTATGTAAATGTTTTGTAAAGTTAAAGAATGGATCCATTGCTCTTTATCTTAGTTAATACATACAAGGAGTCTTCCCGCTCAGGTTCACAGAACGAGCTCACAAAACCTGTCTTTTGGTCAAAGCTGGTTCTTGGTGCACCAGCATCAGTGCGGATCGGGACTGTGTGTTTTTGTTTTTTGTTTTTTTTATTTTTTTTTTATTTTTAAACTTTACATAATCGTATTAGTTTTGACATAGTGAGTGGCAGGCACAATGCTTGTCACCTTCTGTTGGCTCAATGAGGATGGAAAGTTGAGCAGGGCATACTCAACCGGCTTTGTTCAATGTAAGCAGATTACAGAGTGAACGATGGAGAAGAGGACGGGCAAAGAGCTGCAATTTGAATAGGAGGTTTTGACATGTCTAATGTTCTTATGAATGGGGATGGAACCTTGGTTTTTGGTGCTAAGTAGAAAGATTGGCTATAGAACTGATAGAGTCTTGGATGGATTAGTAAGGTGATTTGCTAAGAACTAGAATGATACACCTTTTTGGTCTGAAATTCACCTAGCAACAGCTTAAGATAACAAACCTACTGTCACTAGTACTTCAGAGGCATTTTGTACATAAGCTATAAGTGGCTTTTCTGTAAAACTATTATTTCTACAGAAATAAAAGCTAGTATTTTCCTTAATAGAAATGGGTAATTGATTTCTTGGTGACATATTGCTTATCTGAAGCGTTTTATTTTTCCTGGCTGTTCTTTTTTGAAAATGTGTTCTTTAACCTTCTCATTGCATATTTATTTAAATTATATGATAAAATCAAATTAAAAGGAACTCATTACTGAGGAAGATACTTCACTAATTAATTAAATTTAAACCCCAAAGGCTGCAGTTTAATTTTACTGATACATATGTTTTGGTTAAATTACCTGTTCTAAATAGTTTAATAAAATAGGAAAAAGCAATAGTACCTATTATCTGTTCAGTGAATTAAACCTTTTTGTTATATTTACCTGAATGTAAATGTATAACCCTGAATCAACCTCAGTAATATTAATAAGCAGATAGTGAGGTTTTTATCTTTATGGTCCTACTGAAAATATCAGGAAATCAGAATTTTCCTTGGCTAGAGATGGGATTGACCAAAAATAGATTTATGATGACATTTATGTCAACTGTCCGTAAGCACTAGTAATACAAATATATATTTCCTCAGTGTGTAGCTTTTTAGAAATTTCACCCAAAGACCTCCCTCTTTCTTTTCCAGTTCTCTTTACATCTTCCTGATGGATTTCAATAACCATTTTTATTTTAAAGTTATTAGTATGTGGTCCATGTGGTTCAGAATATTTTTATTGCTATACATTTATCCAAGTATTTTTTAAAAATAGGTATTACTTTTCTCTCTTCATCTTGTTTCTTCATCATCCTTGTTTACTTCTGTATATAAATATATTTTAAAGAAAATCATTTCCAGCCTAGGTTACCTAATATAACTTAATTTTCTGAATTATAGAAGTATCCAAAATCTGCCCTTTTTTCTTTTTGTTTCTTTCTTTTTTCTTTTGCTAATATGGAAACCCAGAGAGGCAGAGTGTTCTGAGATCCCAGGAGCAACTTTGGCAGTGCCAAGACTTGAATATGAAAAGGTTAAAACACAGGGTCCTAGTTTATGGTAAATTTAAAGAGGGTGCTAGTTTCCATAGAGTTTTAGAATATAGTAAATACTGAAAAAATAATTGTTTTATAAAATACTAAATTGTGTTATGAATCATATTCCTAATGGGAAATATTTAAATCTTCATTGAAAAGCAGATTTATCTGAGGTCATGTCATAATTGCCTTCACAGATATGAAGGGCTTCAAGGAAGTCTAGCTTTGGTCATTACTGGAAAGATGAATGAAATAAGGTTACTTAGAGAGTGTCTGTGTAGTATTACCAATGCTTTCTAGACACTCACTGTTATCTTTTTCCAAGTCTTTTTGGTCTTAATTTAGTATACTTGGTTTAGCTCAACCTGGTGGTGGTAATGAATTGAGCTTATTTTAGTATCAAGTCACTGCTACTGATTTCCCATCTCTTCACTTTTCCATAATGTGATTAATTTTGGTAATAGTTATAATAAAAGTTCACTTTATTATCTTTTGGGTGTTTAGTACTAGAAAAATGCCAGCTAACATCTAAAAAGCGTTTGACTCTGTTACTGTCATTACCTGTTTTGATTTCCCATTCCATCAAACTTAGGAAAACAATGCTAAAGTCTGAATGAAGCACTAGATTTAAAAAAAGAGAAAAAGACACCTCAATGTACTTTTAAGCAGAAATGGAATGAAAAGTAGATTCAAATTAGAGTTGATCAGAGTTTCATCAGCTGCTTGTTTACTTCGCTGTAGAATCTTTTGACCATTTCATTGCTTGTTACCCTTTATATCAAGTGAGTATTTGAAGAAAGTGAAAAGTTTTGGGTTCAAGTCTTTTCTTTCTAACCCCTAACATGTTCTCTGATAGGTAAAGGTTGATCAGTTAATGAATGGATTTAAACTTCATCGATCTGATAAATGCTTTCGATTTGAATTCATGTTATTGGGTTTAGCATCATAAACAGGGCTTTATTTTGTGTAATTCATTGTGAGATTTTCTTATTTCTCTGTGTCAGATAAGGGGAAGTTATTTTCCATATTTTCAGAAATAATCTGTTTTTAAAAACAGGTAGCTACCTTTGTCATTTAGACCTCACTAGAGCAATATCCTGCTGTGCATTGTTGTTGTTCAGTCGCTAAGTCCTGTCCAAGTCATTGCGACCCATGGACTGCAGCATGCCAGGCTTCCCTATCCTTCAGTATCTCCCAGAGTTTGCTCAAACTCATGTCCATTTTGTTGGTGATGCTATCTAACTATCAGATCCTCTGTCGCCCCCTTCTTCTCCTTCCCACAGTCTTGCAGCATCACTGTCTTTTCTAGGAAGTCAGCTGTTCACATCAGGTGGCCAAAGTATTGGAGCTTCAGCTTCAGCATCAGTCCTTCCAATGAATATTCAACTCAAGGTTGATTTTCTTTAGAATTAACTGGTCTGATCTTATAGTCCAAAGGACTCTCAAGACTCTTCTCTGGCACAACAACTCAAAACCATCTATTCTTCAGTGCTCAGCCTTCTTTGTGGTCCAGCTCTTACATCTGTACATGATCCCGGAAAAACCATAGCTTTGACTGTACAGACGTTTGTCAGCAAAGTGATATCTCTGTTTTTTAATATGGTGAGTTAGTCATAGCTTTTTCCCCCCAAGGAGCAAGTGTCTTAATTTCATGGCTGCAATCACCATCTGCAGGGATTTTGGAGCTGAAGAAAAGAAAATCTGTCACTGCTTCCATTGTTTTCCCTTTTATTTGCCATGAAGTTATGGGACTGGATGCCATGATCTTAGTTTTTTGAATGTTGAGTTTCAAGTCAGCTCTTAAACTTTTCTTCAAGTCATCAAGTCATCAAGAGGCTCTTTAGTTTCTCTTCTTTTTCTGCCATTAGAGTGTTATCATCTGCATATCTGAGGTTGATATTTCTCCCGTCAATCTTGAATCCAGCTTGTGAGTCATTAGCCCAGCATTTTTACATGATGTATTCTTGCATGTAAGTTAAAATAGCAAGGTGCCAGTACACAGCCTTGCCATACTCCTTTCCCAATTTTGAACCAGTCTGTTGTTCCATGTCTGATTCTAACTGTTACTGCTTGACCTGCATTCAGGTTTCTCAAGAGACAGGTAAGCTGGTCTGCTATTCCCATCTCTTTAAGAATTTTCCACAGTTTGTTGTGATCCACATACTCAAAGACTTTAGCGTAGTCAATGAAGCAGGATCACACAGTTTGTTGTGATGCACATATTCAAAGACTTTAGCGTAGTCAAGTAAATGTTCTTCTGGAATTCCCTTGTTTTCTCTGTGATCCAGTGGATGTTGGCAATGTGGTCTCTGATTCCTCTGCCTTTTCTAAACTCAGCTCTGGAAGTTCTGGGTTCACTTAGTGCTGAAGCCTAGCTTGAAGAATTTTGAGTATAACTTTGCTAGCATGTGAAATGAACACAATTGTACAGTAGTTTGAACACTCTTTGGCATTCCCCTTCTTTGGCATTGGAATGAAAACTGACCTTTTCCAGTCCTGTGGCCTTTGCTGAGTTTTCCAAATTTGCTGACATTAAGTATAGCACTTTCACAGCATCATCTTTTAGTATTTTAAGTGGCCTTGCTGAAATTCCATCACCTCCACTATTTTTTAATAGTAATACTTCCTCTAAGGCCCACCTGGCTTCACACTCCAGGATGTCTGGGTCTAGGTGAGTGAGCATTCCATCATGATTATCCGAGTCATTAAGATCTTTTTTTTATAGTTCTTCTGTGTAGTCTTGCCACCTCTTCTTCTTCTCTTCTACTCTGCTAGGTCCTTACCATATGAGAGTTATCATTGTGAAGTATAAAAGCCATGCATATGACCCCAGTTAGAAGGGAGACGTTTATGTAATAGGTTGGGAGGTAGACCAGAAGGCTTTCATATGTGGGCAGTGAAGTCAGGTAAACACTATAAAAGGGAGCAGGATGAAGCGTTAGAAATTTTTAATATGTGGTGTCTTAGCTGTCACTCTCCACCTCTGCTTAAGAGAAGAACTTATTATAAAAAAAATTACAGGTCTGAATGTGTATATATAGCAACAAACATATTGTTGATGCAGATGTGCTATTATTATGGGGAACCTTGCTTTATGTTTCGCTTTGGCGTTTGAAAATTCAGCTTTGCAACCTTGGCAGAAAGACTGGGACTCGGGAATGTTTGGTGTTTGTGTTTTTCTACCTATAAATATTTTTTAGGAATTCTCAATTCAGGTACAGTGGAAAATCATTTTTTATTTCTTTTCATGACTGTTTTTCCTTTGTTTTAGTAACCAAATTTTCGTCTGTATTTTTGAGTTGATATGACCTGATTTTAAGACTTCAAAAGGGATCCAAGGTTTTGTTCTGTTGACAAACATGAAATGTAACTGTTCTTAAGCAATTTTTTGCCTTTGAATTCTTTCCAATTGCCGTCAGTTATTCTACTGAGTTTTTTTTTGAGTATCTACCTATCCTTAAAGATCATCCAGTTTCAAAACAGCTCTGTTTTGAACTAATGTAAAAAGGATAAATGTTTTAACATAAATACACAATAAAAACTAATCTGATTTGAAAAAATTGTTGGATAGGCCATGTGTAGACTTCAATGATAACCTGACTAAATCTGATCAGAGTTGTAAGAGAAAACCTTAAGCAGTGTCCTCATCAATATTGGTGTTTAAAAGGCAAAATTGTTTTTATATTCTTTTTTATATTTTACTGATACATTTTTAATCACAAGTTTTCCAAAAAGTTAATAAAAATTGCAGTGCTTTATTGCCATGATGCTTATATGATTTCTTTTTCAATAAAGCATATGTTATTAAAGAGAAAAATGATTTTGTAACCCATGCATTAAGAGATGCAGTGCCATCTGTCTTAAGGCTTGGTAATCAATGATGTAAGTGAGGCTAGTTTATTTTTCATAGATTTACTGGTGTCACTGCATAAATAGCCATAATGGAATTGATCTCTTAGGGCGAAGCAGCTTTTATCACATACAAGGGTTTGATGATAACTGTATTAAACATTGGCCTTTGATTATTAGGCTTCCCTGGTGGCTCAGATGGTAAAGAATCTGTCTGCAGTGTGGGACACCTGGGCTCAATCCCTGGGTTTGGAAGATCCCCAGGAGAAGGTAATGGCTACGCATTCCAGTGCTCTTGCCTGGGAAATCCCATGGACACAGGAGCCTGGTGGGCTACAGTCCATGGGTTCACAAAGAATCAGATATGACTTGGCGACTAACACTTTGATTATTCTTAGTCTTTCTTGATACAGAGGTTCCAGAACTTCATGGTTATAGATTGATAATGCACAGTTTTTACATTAACTACTAGTCTTTAATACTACTTCCTAGACACGTCCTTATGTTGCATGTCTCTCGACTTTTCTTTAACTCAGTGAAGTGCTGTGGTTACCCTACCATGGCCATCTCCATTGTGTTCATTTCAGAGGCACAAAGAATGGGGTGGTGAGCAAGTGTATAATATTTGAACTCAGACGTATGTGCCTGGGTTTCAGGAGTGCCTTCACTCCTACTTGTATGACCTGAGCAAGTGACTTGATTTCTGCAAGCCTCCGATTTCTCATTTTAAAAATGGATATGGGAATTTCCCTGGTGGTCCAGTGGTTAGGTCTCAGCACTTTCACTCACGGGACTGAGTTCAGTTATAAGCTGGGGAACTCTGATCTTGCACGCCATGCTGTGCTGTCTATTAAAATATATATATATATGAAATCCTACTTATAAGATTGTGGTACAAAACAAAGCAAATATGTGTTGATCATACTTGGCAGAGTGCCTAACGTACGGGCAAAGTGAAAAGTGAAAGTCACTCAGTTGTGTCCAACTCTTTTCGACCCCATGAACTATATAGTCCATGGAATACTCCAAGCTAGGATACTGGAGTGGGTAGTCCCCTTCTCCAGGGATCTAACCCAGATCTCCCACATTGCAGGCAGATTCTGTACCAGCTGAGCTACCAGGGAAGCTCCAGAACATAGGGACAAATAAATGGTAAAAATAATTAATATTGTTATTACTACTACTGCCATTATTATTATCTGCTCTTATTATTTCTACTACTGAGTCAAAACAAGACTTATTCACAGTAATCATTTAGAGGCCATATATGTGTTTTAGTCTCCTGAGAAAAAGGAAAAAAAAAAGTAATTCTATTTTATTCCATTTTCCTGTGGTGTAGTGTTTTTTACCATAAGTGGCTATTTAATAGGGTAAATTGGAGATGACTCTGATTGTGTTCATCCAAAATTGTTTCTCTGCAAGAGAGTAAAAAAAAAAACACAAAATCACCAGTGAATACAGCAGAAAAGGCCTCCCTTCTGCACAAATCTAGGTCTGGAGAACATTGTGAGGGCAAGGGAATCTGTGTTCCATCCACTGTTCCCAGAGCAGTCCTGCCTGAACTGGCCTCCACAGTCTACACTTTATTCTGGCTGTGGAAGGTGACTGACTGGCAGCTTCACTCCTGTTTGCTGGCCCCAATGTGCCTCCTGCCACCCCTACCCCCTCTGCTGGAAAGTGCAGTTCCTACCCAGTGAGCTTGTATCTGAGGGCATTGTCTCCTCAGACCCCAGTCAGCAGTCAGGCTGAACATTGAAGATGTTCAGGATCCTGGCTGAAAGCAAGTGTCTGCTTGAAAATACTCTGTCCCTTACCTGAAAAAGCCTCTATCCCATGCTAAACCTAATTTCTCCAAATATTTTCGAGTGCTGACTCCTGTTTTTAAAGCCAGGCAGCTGACAAAAATTTGCCTGTAGGCTAGCTTCATCAGACTGTAACCTAGTCTGAGGCCCAGCCAAAGAAAGAAACTTCTTTCACAAGGAGAGATTTTCAAATCTGTCAAAACATGTGCCCCAGGTCCCGTGTGAATTTATTTTTTTTTAAGGGATTTGCTAAATGATAACCTAGGAAATGTGTGCGTGCGTTTATAGGGCAAGGCCAGTGGTTAGAAGAGAGGCACGTTTTTGTGTTTCAGTAAGTAATTTTCCTTGTTATAATAAAAAATCACATCCCTTGTTGGAAATCTGGTCGGTACCCAAATGCTCCAGGCAAGTGTTTTCAACTCGTGATTATTTATTCCCCGGATCTGTTTAGATGTGCTATGTGTGAATCAGCCCAGCCTGCATTTAAGGTTTGAAAAATGTTCTTTAGGATTCCTTGGTATCAAAGCATCCATTAATTACTGAAAGGATAAGCTGGTGGTTTACGGGAAGTCGGAATCTGCGTGGCTTTTTGTTCTGACGGGGAGAAACGG
Source organism: Bos indicus x Bos taurus (assembly GCF_003369695.1). Lineage (NCBI taxonomy): Eukaryota > Metazoa > Chordata > Mammalia > Artiodactyla > Bovidae > Bos > Bos indicus x Bos taurus. Next base: position 21,480,597 of record NC_040097.1, read on the forward strand.
AGTCTTCCAGAGAGAGGAAAACCACTTTTAAAATTATCCTTTTAATATCCTGTTGAAAGAGACGTATTTTTTAGTTATAAAGAATTTTTTCAAAATGATCTTTCTGTAGTGACATCCACGTTATACTGGAAAATATTCCTGTTTCTGGCAATGATACACTAATTACTGCCTTTACATTTTTATATGGCATAATTTGTCATATTCTAGGAGGGAAGTGACTCTGACTCCAAACAGGTGAAATGCATGACCAAACACGTTATACAATATGTGGTTTCATCAAATCCTGTTTTTAATTCAGTGAGAAGAAAATTGTTTAGTTCATCAGAGGAACAGGAGTGCCAAGGTAGTATGATTGCATTTCCAAATATGCACATACCTTACTATTCATTGTCAAATTTTGTCATGATAATCTAATATACTGCTTGGGAGCTTCAAAGAAAGGAAGACCTGTCACAATTTGAAAGGAAAACATTGTCATAGATGGTAGTTCTGTTAGTACTCATGGGTTGCACAGAACAGAAACCTACTAAAGTCAACTTAAATGTAAAAGGATAGTTTATTATAAATACATAGGAGTGTCTCATGGAATTCAAGGGCACAGAATGTGACTAGAAAGCAGCTGGAATTTCTGCTTTGTGTCTCCATGGTTTCCTTTGTATCTGCTGCTATGAGCAGGTTCTCTCAGTCTCTGTGATGCATTCTGGTTCTTGATACTTCCTGAGTTTGTGGATGATGGGTTGATACTCACCCATAATCCTTTGGACCTAACACCAGAGACCCAGAAATGACAACGTGTTTGGTCCGGTTGGGTCAGGAGGTCCATACCTTTTCTAAATCTCAAGGGTAGTGGTCTTGCAGTAACTGTGCCTCATCTGAACTTGGTCTGCTAGCAAGCGTGACTGACCTGGGTCTGCGTTAGAGTCAACCAGGAGACACTGCTTATTATTTCATTCTCACAAATCCATCTCCTGTCTTCAGAAGCTTCAAACTAGCCTCCTTAGAACAGAAAAGAAAGATATCTATTATTTAAAGACGAACTCATTATCGAAAGGTTACCAGGGATGTCCTAGCTGCAATTCACATTCCTAGCACGCCCTTAAGAACTGCTAAAACATTAGGTATTATTTATGGACGAGTCAGAATAGCCGCATGTCCTCTGAAGGGATGCCTAGGTTATTTATTTATTAATTTATCTGTCTCCGTCTGCAAACTTACCATCTGGATGTTGTCCACATTGAAGAAACACATAAATTAAAATCTAAGGCAAATTGACTACAACCTGGGTGACCTTGAAACCCCTCTCATGCCAGCCAGCCATTTCCTGTTCTGATTGCACTGAAAGGAAGGAGAAAAGAGGAGAAATACATATACACAGATTTGTCTGCTCCTGTTTATTTGGTGGGATCAGATCTTCCTTCTTAAGACCTTGCCTTCACTTTAAACTTTGTATTATAGATGATGATAAAATGTGAAGTGTGAATATCATGCTAAGGTAACACTCTGGCAACAACACAATGCCTCTTCTCTTGCCTGGCCCCCTTGCCCCCCTCACAAGGCATAGTCCAATCTGATTTTCCATCCTGCATTTCTGGCTCTGCTTGAATGACTGCATAAATTGCTTTTATGATTATCCTTAAGGTCTGTGAAAGGGTACAAGTTTGATGAGTAAATACATTGTTTACAAAGCTTCTATCATTTGTGTATTCTGAGCTGCTCTCTTTTAAATTGCATGAGGTTTTTAGGGAAATCATGTGTATCCAAACACAGGTTTAACTTTTTGCAGCTATGTGTGCTACATAGAGAAACGGTTCTTAAATGATGGAAGGGGACGTGCTCCCAGTCTAGTGGTTAAGACTTTGACTTCCAAAGCAGGGGATGAGGGTTCAGTCCCTGCTGGGGAAGCTAAGAATGCACATACCTCATGGCCAAAAAATCGAAACATAGAACAAAAGCAATATGGCAACAATTTCATTTGTAAGCATGGCCCACATTAAAAAATAAGAATAAAATAAAGTGATGAAAGAATTTTCCCTCTGTTTTTAAACTTACGTCACTTTCTTCATTTCTTTTATTAAAGTCCATTTAGACATATTACCCCCCCAAAAAAAAAGCTTAGTTTATTAAAAAATGTTTTTGTTGTTACTGGTATTTGTATGAGAACTTAATTTCACCCTCAGTGACAAAATTCTCATCGATTAATTAACTATAAGAACAGTCTAATTGAAATATTTCTTTAGGGAAATGTTAGGGGTGGGTAAGAGGACAAAATATACATAAAACTAATTAACATTTTTCAGTAGATGGTACATTTCTATAAATCAGAACTTTCAGCCTAGGGATTTATTGTGGAATTGTGGTTAAATGGGGATTAGTCAGCTTGAGCATGTTTCATAATGATGAGTAGAAGGAATTGGGTTTTTACTAGAAATGCCGTCATTGATCAATCAGTTGACTTTCAAATTAGTCTTGAGGAGGCATAGGTCTTTGAGTGGTGGTGGGGAGTCAAACATCATAAAATCCAGTTTGGGATACAAGACACCTCCCTGAACAGTTAATGCATAGCGAACGGGGTGAAATAAAGAATTTTGTCTGCATTGCAGACAAACCCAAGGAGATGATGTGAGTGTCTATAGGGGGAGTAATTGTGAAAAAATCTGAACAGGATGAGGAACTGTCATTGACTTTTCAGATGAAGGCAACTTGACCTCTGGAATGGGGCAGTAGTTTAGACTGAATCCCACTGCCTTGGTGATAGTCAGCAAAGGGGCATGGAGCACTGACTAAACAGCAGTCTGTGCTGGGTGAGCAAGGCAGAACTAGCTGTCGTTTAGTTGCTCAGTCATGTCCAAAATTTTTGTGACCCCATGGACTGTAGTCTGCCATGCTCCTCTGTCCATGGGATTTCCCAGGCAAGAATACTGGAGTGGGTTCCTATTTCCTTCTCCAGGAGATCTTCCAGCCTAGTGACTGAACCTGTGTCCCCTGCATTGGCAGCCAGTTAGTTCTTTACCAGTGAACCACCAGGGAAGCCCCGGCAGAAGTGGAGTGCATGAAAGCTGCTCATTCCATGTCCAACTCTTTGCGATCCCATGGACTATACACTTCTTGGAATTCTCCAGGCCAGAATACTGGAGTGGGTAGCCTCTCCCTTCTCCAGGGGAGCTTCCCAACCCAGGGATCGAACCCAGGTCTCCTGCATTGAGGGTGGATTCTTTACCAGCTGAGCCACAAGGGAAGCCCAAGAATACTGGAGTGGGTGGCCTATCCTTTCTCCAGCGGATCTTCCCCACCCAGAAATCAAACTGGGGTCTCCTGCAGTGCACGCGGATTCTTTATCAACTGAGCTATCAGGGAAGCCCTGGAAGATGTAGTACTCATTAATAATTTTACGTACAAAACAACAGGTGACCTATGGTGGAAGAAAATGACACGAGTCATCATCTAGCCTAGAAGCTCAGAGACTCTTTGCTGAGAGGACTTACATCTTTCCTGAAACCTGAAGAATGTAGAATAATGGGTGAGGGGAACCTGGGGAAAGGGATGTTGTAGGCAAAGGGAAGAACAAGTGAAGGCTGAGCGTTTAGGGAGAGAATGACGTACAGGAGGGGAACAGTCTGGACAGCTAGTTGAGTAGACCAAGTGACGATGTGTTAAGAAAGAAGCCTAGAGATGTCGACAGAGGGATTTGACGTTAATGAATTTGGATTATATCCTAAGGAAAATGGAAATCCTCTACAGTGCTCTGAAGAAGGAGAGTGGTGTGATCAGAGTTATCTCTTAGGTAGTGACTAGGACTGTGGCGTGAACGGAGCACTGCAGAGTGAGGTCTCCTGGGGAGGCTCCTGAATGGAAGAGACGCATGATGGTGGATCTGACTGGAGGCAGAGGCCTGGAAGGAAGTGGGTTGATTGGAGTGCTGTTTGGGAAATGAGGTTGACAAGTCTTGGTGTTGGATGTGGAGAGAAAATAGATGACGTCAGTGTTTAGGTGTGCACGTGTGAGTTCCAGACAGTGCTGTATGGAAACCGTGGGCCCTATGGAAGGGGCGGGATGTGTTCTGGTCTAGAGGTACAGGGTGTATTCGACTGGATGTGTCTAAGAAACCAGTTGGTTAGATGGATCTGCCACTCAGGATACAAGTCTGAATCAGAAATAAAGATTCGAGAGGCATTTGCACACATGTGGAAGTGAATGGCTTGGTGCTGATGAGCGTGACAAAGAGGCCGTTAGGTTGAATGAGAACCAGTCTTCCCAAGCCACCAGCCTTTAGGACACACCTAAGGGAAGAAGAAAATGACAGTCTACTCCAGGATTCTTGGCTGGAGAATCCCATGGACAGAGGAGCCTGGCAGGCTACAGTCCACGGGGTCGCAAAGAGTTGGACACGACTGAGCGACTTCACACACACACATGCACACAAGGGAAGAGGTACCTTCAGAGGAGACAGAGATGTCTTGGCCCAAGAAGTCAGCAGAAAACCTGAGCGTACACATATAGCTAGGGACAGACACATTTGTTCTGAGAAATACAGGAGCAGTCCATGGTGTCAGGTGGGAGTGAGAACTGGGATGGAATTCAGTTACAGGAGAACTTGGTGGTGACCCTCACCCCCACCCCCGCCGCCCAGCAGTTGCTTTAGATTTAATCAATATGGATTTAAACAGAAATATTCGATGTATCATTTCCTAAACCAACCTGAATAGTGAATACACAATTACAGGAAAGTCCAAAGGTCCCAGGGGCTACCCTGGCAACACTGATAGACCCTTTGTGGCCAAGGAAGGAATGAAGCCACGGGGTTTTTTTGGAGACTGTTCCAATTTCACAAAAGTATTGAAGGAAGGAGGGAAGCAACAAATCTGATTTAGTGAAGACATTTTCCTTGACAGCAGGATTTACTCCTGGGTTATAAATTTGCCATGATCGAGACTAAAATGCAGTGAAAGTTAAATTTCACCTATATCTCATTCAACGCCTAACGTGATTTAAATGACAAGATTTCAGAAGTGACATGTAGCCTTGGATCTAAATATATTTTTTATGGCTGGAAATCTTAATTTCAGATCAGTGAAAAATCATGACGCCTCTTCATGTGTAAGAGACTTAAAGAGTGGAGCATTAGGCCAGTGCAGATGGTTTTGTCAGGCAGAACTATTAATGCTAAGGGGAGTCAGATGGCAGAATTTGCACAGGCTTATCTATAAATTCACTCCTGCAAGATAATATTGAAATGGTTGAATGACCGACCTAGTTCTAAGATAGAGACACGATGAGTTCATCTTGTTTTAATCTCACATTGGATGTTCAATTTGCCCATGACATGCTGGTGCAGATATCCTATAAAAAAGTATTACGTGTGTGTGACCCCCGTTCCTGCCTCCCAGCCCAGCTGCATCTGGAAATAGTTTTTCTCTTATTATTTCCACTCCAGTTTCAATGGCCTTTTTCCTTCCAAGGGGTTTGCTTCTTTCTGCCTCAGGACCTTTGGACCTTCTCTCCTGCCTCCCCCTTTAAAAGTCCCCATTCACCTTGTCATTCTTGGTGGAAGCCTTTTCTCTCACTTCCTTCCTGAGTTCTAAGGTCCCTATTATTTATTAATTTTTATTATTATCATTTTTAACCATGCCACATTGCATGTGGAATCTTAGTTCCCTACCCAGGGATTGAACCTGCTCGCCGTACATTGGTAGCACAGAGCCTTAACCACTGGACTGCCAGGGAGATCCAGGGTCCTGTTATTTACTCTCATTGTCCCCTGACCTTTTGTGAGTGATGGCACATTAGGGAGAGAGGGAAGAAGGGAGAAAATTTGGTAACAGCCAACCCTGACTTCTCTTGACGTTTTCATGACCCTTCTTGTTAACTAATGATTTTCATAGAGAAGATGACATGAGTCGACGTTTATTGGGTGCTCATTGCATGCTGAGCATAGGGATTGTCTGAATTTTCACAGGAACTCTTTAGTGTTGGTACTCTCTTCCTGCATGCTATATGGGGAAACTGAGGCACAAAGAGGGTGCGTCGCCCAGCTAGTAAATGTACTGAGTGACATTTCAGACCTTGGCGTGGCTTCCTCAATGAGGTCTGATGGTGGAATTTTTCTTTTTAAAGGCAGATATCCTATAAATCCTATATATCCTATATATCCTGCCTTTTTAAAGGCAGCTACTCTCAGCTGTGTGCTGAGTCACTCAGTAGGATGTCTTTTAAGCCCCTCTCTCTTCTGGTGTTTTGAGCTCTTCAAAGTTATACTTACTTAGCAGTTGATGAATTTTCTGTCCATTAGATTGCTCTGTTGTGATGGTGACTAATTGAGTCAAGTGATTGAGACAAAGAAATTCCAGCAGTCAATGCCCCCTCCTCTGAAAGAAAGTTTAAAAATTTCCATCCCAACAGAAGAAAACTATGAATGATTTTAAAATAAATAAGATCAACACCATGGCTTTGCTGGGTTTTCCAGATGATTGTCTGCGGTGGACTTGGCCAGTCACTGGAGATGCTGGTTCGATAAATGTAATGGGAGCAATCGCACTCTATTACTTTTAAATTAACTTAGTCCGTGTGGTTGTCCTTGTCCGTGGCTCACTCTTGGGGAGCGGGATGGTACCATATTGATTCAGCTGATGGATGAGAATATTAAGCGTTCACAGGCAGCATGAGGGACCGGCATCGCGGGCTCCACTGTGTGCAGACCCCTCGCTTCTGAGTAAGTCAGTGCTGCTGGATGATAACAGAACAACCCGGGGGTAGATTTAAAGTTGAAAGCTTAACATCAGCACTTTGCTTGCACCTTGAAAATGACAATTTAGAGACTCTGCATTTGGGGGCTGTTTTCTGTTTAAGTACAAGTCGAAGCTAGAACAAAGTGACGTGAATTCCTGGTCATCAGGCAAGACTGATATTTCATGATCTTCCCAGCACCTGAAAACAAGAAAGTAGCTCCTCCAAACATAAAAGCCAATCAAGACAGTTCGGCTTTCATGCCCAGAGAAATGGCCAGGGTGGGGTGGGTGAGATGGCATAAAGATTCTTCCAAGACATTGCAGAGTAATTGTAACAATAACACATTAAAGTGTCAGGAGGGGAGCTGATTAATTGAATTTGCCTTCATTTTTCTCATCTATTTGCTTTCAGTCCTGTCTTCACTGTCCTGTATTTTAAAAAAATAATCCAAATTGTCCTGCTTTGCCCCGTCCCCAGCATTCTCTCTGAAGTCTTTTATTATTGCAAAGTGACATATGTGAAACCTTGCTACTGACATTCATAGACTTATAATCCTGCTTCTTCAATTGCTTTATTAATGCCTTGGCTTTTAGCATAGAAGCCAGCACATTGAAAACCACAGAAAATTTCTGGTGCTGACAGTGACATTTGTCATTCTCTAATGGAGGAGTGGTAGCTTCCAGGTGGAAAGCTGGGGAGTGCATTCAATGCAAAATTCCTCCTTTTAAATGCATTCCTTACTGAGAGTAGCTGTTCTCTCCCACTGGAGTATTCTTAAGCCTCACACAATTGCAGGTGTATGTCTGACAAATTGGTGGGAGCGCTGTTAATAACTTTTAACTATCGATTTTATGGGTGAAGAATGGATGCCATGTTAACACATTATTGACTGGGGTATTTGTGCAGAAACCAATGCCTATGGCTAGGGATTTGTTACGTAAGTGAATATTGAAACACTGTAGTCAGTAATGTTCAGGGGACAAAAGACATATTAATATGTGTCTGGTCAATAAGTTGTTAGTTCAGTGATGTATTTAACATATTATAAGTGCTTTCTATATGTCAGACACTTGGGATATGTCAGTAAATAGATAAAAATTCTTTTGTCCTACATTCTAGCAAAGGGTAGGCAGACAATAAACAAACAAAAAAACACGAATTATCATATGTTAGAAGGTGTGAAGTATTAAATTTGGGGAGACAATAGAGTAAGTAATGCAAGTTCATTGAGCCAGGGATTTGTTCCTGCTTGGGGGTTACAGCTTAAGAGGCCTCATTGAGAAATTGATGTTTAGGCAGAGGCCCTGAGGGAAGTGAATCTGATAAGTATCTCAGAACTCTCACAAGGAATTCCAGATTATGTGGGGGGGGGGGGGGGGGGGAATCCACATTGGAAAGTAATAAATCCTGGGTCACTGGAACCTGAAAATGTTTTCCCTTTTTTCCTTTTCAACTTGAGTTCTCTTTCCTCTGTCCAAGCCCTGGCATTATTTGGGGACAGTGGCCCACCCTCTGCCCCCCTGCCCCACTGACAGGAATGGGATGAAATCTGAGAATTCAGAATGTGACCTTGGTGTGTGACATTCACAGATTGTCAGGAAATCCATTCAAGAGTTAAACAGATGGGAAGGGGTGTTGGCTTCAGGCATGCTTTTGCCTCACTTTTATTGGCGTTCACTGTGATTCACTGACCTGATTCAGTTCTAATGGTTCACTTATACATGCAGCTTATTGGGAAGGAAAAAGATAAAAATGTCCCCAGAGCAGTTTTACTGAGATTTTGGTCCAAAAAAAGAAACAGTGTAAATAAACAACAAGAAAAGCCTTGTGCTCTGGAACAAGCCGAGAGACAAATGCAGGGTAATTTGTACCATCCTCTGATTAAATGGCCATGAGCAAATCCTGGAGCCTCCAGGGCATCTCCTTTCCTCTTGGCTGGGCAGTGAAAGGGCTTCCCAGGTGGCGCTCATGGTAAAGAATCTGCCTGCCAATTCAGGAGACTCAGGAGATGCAAGATCTCTGGCTTGAGGAGATCCCCTGGAGGAGGAAATGGCAAGCCACTCCAGTATTCTTGCCTGGAAAAGTCCATGGACAGGGGAGCCTAGCAGGCCACAGTCCATGGGATCGCAGAGTCAGAAATGACTGAGAGACTGAGCACACGTGGGCACAGCTCTGCCCTGAGATAACTCGGGCTCAGTTGCTACTACTCCCCAGCACCCTTAGAACCACACACATAGTGTTCCCTGATGTACCCAAGCCAGTTACTATCCTTATCTAATAATCTGAGTGCATTATCTAATCTCTCAGTAATCTCATTAAAGCAGTGCTTTATTTTTTTCCCTTTTTTTTTTATAGTTTTTATTTTATTTTGGTCACAGCTTTATTGAAATATAATTCACATACCATAACAATTCACAAATCTACAGTGTATAAACTCAGTGGTATTTAGTATATTCAAAGAGTTGTGCAACCAGTTAACTATTCAGGCAAAAATAGGTATGACATATGGACACATGCTCTAACATCGATGAACCAGATACTAAAAGAAAGAAGTCAATTGCAAAATACCATGTATTTTGAGATTCTGTTCACATAAATTGTTCAGAATAGGCAAATCTGCATAGACATGCATTTTTTAATCCTCAGTTTACAGATGGAGTTGTGGAAACGTGGACAGCCTGGCACCGTAGGTCAGGCAAGAATACTTTGTTATATCCAGTTAAATCCTTTTTATTGACATGATGCTAGACAATAGTATTCATGGAATTGGTCTCTTGATGTTCTGCTTCTTGACTGGCTGATTTAACTTCTCAAGCCCTTCTCTTCTCTTACCTTTCATCTACCTCTCCTTGCCGGTGTGTCCTTTCTACACAGATGTCCCTCTCCTTCCTCTAAAAGTCTGATGAGTTTAGAGCTCTTTTTTTGGGGGGGTGGGGCGGGGGGAAGGCTGCCATGCAGCTTACAGAATCTTATTTCCCCAGCCAGGGAATGAACTCAAGCCCCTGGCAGTGAAAGCACCGAATCCTAATCACTGGGAAACCAAGGAATTCCCATATAACTCTTTATAATGTTGGTGACCTTTGCCCACTGTAATTTTCTTATAGTGTTTCTGGAAAATCTTAATTCCTTTTGCTGACTACTAATGTACATGGAAAAAGACCAGTACATGCTTTTTTTTTTTTTTGTAGCTACTGGCAGTGCCTGGCAGAACTCACTATGTACTTGTTGAATTTACCCAAATGCTCATTCACAAGTGTTTGTCCAGGGTCTGTTATGTGTCAGGTAGCGCTTGGGAGCAAGGGCTCTCAGTGCAATCACCACTGGGCATGGTGATTCTCTCCCATGTGGGGCCATGTCCCTGGCCTTAACTCAGTAGGTACCAGTAGCACCTCTTGCAAATTTTGACAATTAAGTGTCCTCCAGCTTTGCCATAAGGGCAGAATCACTCCCTAGTTGAGGGACCTGTGGTCTCAGTTTACACAAACCTGCTCTCATGTGCTAAAATTAAACTTTTCGTCTCCAGTCCAACTTTTCATTTATCTGGAAACTGTTCCAGGTGGAACAGTTGTGGCTGAGTGTCTTAGTCAGTTTGGGCTGTCATAAACAAATACCAGAGACTGGGTGGCGTAGACAACAGACATTTATTTTTCACAGTTCAGAAGGCTGGGACATCGAAGGGCAAGGTACGGTTTGTTCTGCAACCTCTTCTCTTGGTTTCTAGGCAGAAGCCATTTCAGTTAGTGCTCATAGGGCCTCTTCTTTATGCACTCGGGGATAGAGAGAACAATTTGACTGGTGTCGTCTTACAAGGGCACTAATCTTACTATGAGAGCCCCACCGTCATGTCAGCGTTTAACACTGATTACCTCCCAAAGGCCCGTCTCCAAATGCCATCATGTTAGGAGTTAGGGCATCAACATGTGAATCTGGGGGAGACAGACCATCAGTCCACAACCCTGAGCCTCAGTATGTTGAAAGGATAAAGAAAGAGCATAAAGTCAAATAGATATAAGTTCACTCATGTTCCAGCTTATTTAGACATGCTATTTAACCTTTCTTAGCCTATTTCCTGACCTGCTATTAATAAATGGGGATAAAATGATGTACTTCATGGGTTTGTTTTGGAGATTAAATGAAACAATCTAAAGGGTCTCATTTTTATTAGGAAAGAGATATTTGGTCTGTTCTCTCCTAAAGTCTCCTCATACATACCCTGGGTGGGTGATGAAGGCCTACATTCAAAGTTTGAGACACATACTAGCATTTTTTTTGTAGTTTGTAGCATTTGGTGTAGGCTTTCTTTGCATAGCATTTTATTCAGTTCAGTTCAGTTCAGTCATGTCCGACTCTTTGCGGCCCCATGCAAAGTGTATTATAATGTATGCAGTGAATAATTATGCTTTATTTCTTGGTCACCATAATTATTACACAAGTAAATGGGGCAGAGAGAGAGTGATAGAGAAAGAGGAGTGCTTAAATGTATTACTTAAGTAAAAAAAAAATATATATATATATACATATGGAAAAAAGACACTTCTGTAAAGTTTATTACCATATCTGTAAGAAACAGTGTTTTCATGCAATAGGGGAAAAGTCCATTTTCCTCTAATAAAGCTGTGGAAATAAGATGAGTAATAGCAAAGTGACAACATAGGGTGTTTTCCAAATACTCTGGTGTTTGTCCCACATTTTCTTTCACTTCAGGCAGATCATGGCCTTGTACACAAATTTGAACTTCAGATCCATTTTTAGTAGATATGAAGAGAGTCTGTGTACAGAACTGTTATTTGCCATCCTGAGGAATTAATTTCATAGACAATGGCTAAACAAATGTGGCTGTACGTTGGTCTCAGAATACATTTGGGGCGATCTGCTGTGCAGGGACTCCTACAGCTGTTGAGCCTTTAAATGTGCTTTATAACCGTCTCTGTCTGCTGCCAGCACAGCTGTAAGCACTTGGCTCCTTTGCTCTATAATAGTTAACAGCACTTGCCTTTTTTTACCCAGCATTAGAATAGGGCTAATCATTAAGTATGTTTCATAAAAAATATCTTCCCAGCCTCCAAGTGACTCTATGTGTTAAATATTTTAAAAAGTTACTGCACTCAGTGAGACACTCTTGATGTTAAATAGATTTAATAGGAAATTGTTGGTTTCTGATGGTTTTCAGTCTTAAGTATTTTTTATAGGTAGTTACTTTTCCAGCTGACAGCCAGCTCCAAGTCTTCAATATTTAAAAAGTTGCTTTTATAGCTGCTTTGGTGCATCTGTGTAGAAAACATAACATGAGCATTGCCTCTAAATTTTGAAAGACTCCTCTTAATGAACATAAGAAGAAAGCATTTTCATTTTCTAAATATGTTTATATTTCATACACCAAAGTAGATTCCAAGTTGTACAAATTGGAGACAGTTTGCCCCCAAATCTCAGTTTTCGTGTCTTGTAAGATGCCACACACAGCAGGACACTTGAAGAAATGTATTTATCTAGTGTTGAGTACCTATGGGGAATGTACTGTGGGTGATGATTAAGGCATATAATTTTGTTTCCCATGGAAGCTCTGAGACATTGCAGATAAGTTAATCTGTCTTCACAGAATTTATTCCAGCTTGCACATGCTTCTCGTGAGTAGCTGTTTAAGGTAGAACACAGGGCAGTCAAGTACAGGAATTCAGAGCTTACTCAATGATCTCAGAGAAAGCTGGGCCCACCCCTTGGATTCTGTTTTGAGAGCTTCATCCTAGGCCTTTATAGTGTTCAGCTCAAAGTTAGGATGAACTCTCTACAGAGCGTTGTTGTTAAGTCGCTAAGCCATGTCCGACTCTTTGTGACCCCATGGATTGTAGCCTGCCAGGCTCTTCTGTCCATGGGGTTCTCAGGCAAGAATACTGGAGTGGGTTGCCACTTCCTTCTCCAGGGGATCTTCTTAGATCAGGGATCAGACCTGTGTCTCCTGCATTGTCAGGCAGATTCTTTACCACCCAGCCACCTGGGAAGCCCTATGTTTATAGTAGTTGTCGATGATTTTGGCAGCTTTGATGGGTTAGCTGACTTCGACTAAACCCTGGGGTTGATCAGTTGCAGGAGGCAAGTGTAGACAGTAGACACTGGGGATGGTGATCGATAGAGCGAGCTTTGAGACCGGAGTGTCCACTTTGCTGAGTGTGTCTGCGTCAAGACACTTAACCCCTCACTATGTCAGCCTATTGCTTTGTAATATGTGAATAATGATATCTGATTCTTGTGGGTTTTGTGAGAATTAAATTAGCTGATGCATACTGAGATTTTCTATTCAGCACCCACAATATAGTGTGTTTGTTATTTACTGTTTTATATTGTGTTTTTGCCATTGAATTGCAGAGTTCATTCTTTGCAGCCATGCTTCACAGAAAGACTGACTTGCAGACTTAGGGCCTCTTCAGTGCCAAATTCGATCGCTCCAGTACACACAACTTTGTCACTTCCCTTATAGGACTTGACGAACATCAGGATATTTTCCCACATGTGAGCAGATTAGTGTCAGAAGTTTGGGATGATACCATGTGTGAATTCTAGGGATATATAGGACGTGCAACCTGAAATTAACAAAGGTCTGAGGGTGTCTGTGGACATCGTCCCCATTGTGAAAGTTGCTCAGTCGTGTCTGACTCTTTGCGACCCCATGGACTATATAATCCATAGAATTCTCCAGGCCAGAATATTGGAGTGGGTAGCCTTTTCCTTCTCCAGGGGATCTTCCCAACCCAGGGCTCAAACGCAGGTCTCCGCATTAAGGGCGGATTCTTTACCAGCTGAGCCACAAGGGAAGTTTTCCCCTTTGTAACACAAGGAAATTCTCCAAAATCTCTTCCCTCTGATAAAACGTGTGACCCCTTTTTCTTCGTGTTCATATTTCTCCCACTTTGCTTAGAATTGGCCTTTTTGTCATTTTCCGCAACGTCTGACACTCTAGGATGTTCCCCTGGATCAATGTGGTGAGCTGAAAAGATCTCCTCATACCTGCCTCCAAAATCTTTCACTGGACTTTGTGCTCAGATGTGATGCGGTGAATATGGAGATGGTACCTCCCTTGTGTTGACAGTTATCATGTGATTGGTACGATGCTAAGTACCTGAGCTCATAGTCTCTTTCATTCTGTATCATCACCATCCCTCCTGAATAGCAGGCTTTAGTTTACCCAGGGCTTTAACCTGGGAAGTGGTGAGCTCATATTAGAACCCAGACCCTACTTCAGCTCCTGTTGGGGGCGGGGGTGGCGACAGTCACTGAAAATCCTTCTGGAGCTCCTAGGATTAGGGTTAAGCTCAAATTTAGGCAAAGTTGACCTGGAACTTCCCCGCCAGCTGTGGAGGTAGAGTCATGAACAAGGTTTCCACCACTACTGTGGCCTCTCCTAAAACTGTGTCCAGGGGCCAGCATGGAATAAACCTGGGCTTTGGAGGTGGGATCCCAGAGACCATTTGCCTTCAGAACAAGTCCACGGTGGCTCGCCGTTCATATTTTAAAGACCTGTGATTTCTGCAGTCTTGCTGAAAACCATGCTGTGTTTAGCCTTTCAGATCATTTAACAATGATTCCAGGTCTTGAGCTCCCTTTCTATATAAAGGATCTGTAAACATGATGTTCCTTTGCCCCTGCCCAAAACTTCCTTCCTCCTACTCCCCCACCTCACAGAGCCAGTCTTAACTATTGCTTCTCCTCTGGATCTGGCCTTAAGTGCTTCTTCCTTACACCTTTTACCTTCAGCTTCCTATCTGGTACCTCTCTTCCCCGGTGTTCTTCTCCTCTCATGGCCTCCTTCACATTTTGCTGGAAGTGCTCATTTCCTCCTCGTCTTTGTCAGAGATCATGAGCTTCCTGGTGATGCTAAGTCTTGTGGCATCTGTTCATCCCTGTGTGCTCAGCATTTAGCACCTGCCTTGGCTTAGTCAATATCAGTTGCCTGTGTGAATGGATTCATGTCACATTTGCACCTGAGAACCACTTCAAGGAGCATGGAATTAAGGACCTGGCATTGTGACTTTTTATCTTTTGACCTACATCTTAAAAGGGTCAAATTCTCCAGTTACATACAAGCCATCACAGTGTAGTAAAAAATACATTTCCTGTTGGAAGATGCCCTTCAAGGGTACACTTTGTTTCTAAGGAATGTGTCAAGGAAGTAGTTGGACTAGATATAGATAAGAAGTTCATTAGTTTGAAATGTTCATTTTTAAAAGACAGAAGGCATAAGGAAAGGCAAAACTCATTTTCCTCTTCTATTTAATTTCATCACATAAAAATTATCTCAACAAATACAAGGAAGCCCAGTGTGTTTTTCCATTAGGCTTCTCTGTTTATTTTGTAGAATCACCGCTATGGATGTACCTCCAGTGTTTTGTCATCTAGCATGCAATATTGTTTATTTTCATATCCTATTTTCTCTCTCCAGCAGCACATCAAGACTTTTTAAATCAACATTCAATTATCACCAAATGACTTTTCTGCCTGTTTTGGAATGATTTTAATGTGGCAGTGTTTATTTTATTAAAGAGTTTTTATATCTGCCTTGGGATAATGCAATTAAAATTTTTCCTTTTACGCAATCTCTACAGAACCCTTTGCATGAGAGAATAAAGACAATAGAGAAGGAAAATGGTTTCGGTTTATTTTAAAAGGGCAGTTAAGATGTCCTCTGTTTTTAAAAGTCTTTTTTTGGCCCTCTGTTTAAAACAGCCTATCAGTGGATTATATCATGCACTCAAGATTTAAGGCATCTTGATGTAGGTATCCAAAAACAAGCTTTAGTCACGGCTCAAGTTCTTAAGTTCTGCCAGCTTTATTATTGGGATCGTGATAGCCTCCTGTGGGTTTCAAAAATAGTAAAAGACCCAACCCTTGTCCAAGGGGTAGTATAATTTCATTAGAAAGAAACTACACGAAGGAGAAAAAATAGTCTTAGAAAAGAAGTTTTGAAATCTCCATCAGAAGCTATTAGAAAACAACACAGCTTTTCAAAAATCTTAGTGGGCCAGTGCAGATGGGTAACACACAGCAAAGAACTAGAAGCAACTAGAATAATTACGACGGACATTGCCAGTTTTCTTGGATAAACGCACTTGGAGGCTCATTTGCTCCCAGTAAGAATGGAGCCAGGGAATCCCCTGGTGGTCCTGTGGTTAGGACTCCACACTTCCCCCGCAGGGTGCATGGGTTCCATCCCTAGTTGGGGAACTAAGATCCCGCATAGTACTGTCCAAAGAAATCAATAAATAGATAATCAGTTAATTAAAAATGATCATGGAGCCAGCACCCTCTACTTTGGCACGAGCCCCTCCCATTTTCTTCTCTTCTCTCTCTGGAACCTTCCTTTTTCCCAGAATCTGATTATGAATGCACGTCCTCAGCTCTGCTCCTTACTAGCTGTGCACCACTGAGCAAGTCATATAGCTTCTCTGTGCTCAGTTTCCCCATTTTTAACATCAAGGCAAATAGTGATGCTTGAGATCACTGTAGGATCAAATGAACTGTCACATTTAGATCAATTAGTTCAGCATTAGCCACATGGTAAATACTTCCAAAATCTTAGCCATGGCTATTAATAAAAAATAAAAATAATCAATGACATATATTATGCAGCCATATTGTCATTGTTGTTAATATCTCTCTAATCTCATATATGTCATTGCTCAGCCCAAATGCCAGCTCGTCCATTAAGCTTTCCCTCTTTACCCACTGGAATTAATTATCCTTCTGTATTTTATACTTTTTATGTATGTTTATTGTAGTCCTTAATACTTGATGGATTTTGTTAGGAATGTCCTAGAAACTTGGGACCATTTCTTATGCATCCTTTTTAATCAAGCCTGACCATAGTAATTATTTTAAATTAAACAGCATTGTGGTAGAGTGAAGGATAAAAGATCGTGACCTGCATGAGTGTTTTAGATGGCTTTCAGTGCAAGACTAGGGAAGGGATAGTATTATGAGGTGAAGGCAGCTATTTCCTGAAACTCAGAAGAGTTGCTCTGGAGGTTAGCTATCTTCACTGAGCTGTG
The DNA here is from genome assembly GCF_003369695.1 of Bos indicus x Bos taurus. Classification (NCBI taxonomy): domain Eukaryota; kingdom Metazoa; phylum Chordata; class Mammalia; order Artiodactyla; family Bovidae; genus Bos; species Bos indicus x Bos taurus. The sequence continues at coordinate 21,497,357 of NC_040097.1, forward strand.
TGTTTGGATATTTGCTTAGATTTCAGCTGTTGCTTTTCAAATGATGCAAACTCTGTCCTAGGTCGAATATTCGTTTTGCAATTCAGGAAGAAGTTTCCCCCAGATGGAAAGCCTTGAATTATTGATGCAGTGTTTATCTCTGAGTTTACTTCCCATCACAACCAATTAAGGCTATTTGGTTTCATTAAAAATAGCATTTTCTCATTTGGGGAAACATTTTATCTGAAAGAAATTTAAATTTACCCAGTTGGAAGCTTCAAAGCTAGTGTCAAGTTAGCCATACAGCCTTTAGCCAAGAAACAAAAAAAGGAAACATGCATTTTTCTCCTCACTAGACTGTTTTTTTCCCCCCTAATTCTTTAAGACTTTAATTACATAAACCAATCTCATTTTGTCCAGTTTTTAGATTTAAATCTCTGCGAATCAGAAATATATAAATGTCACAGGTAAGTATATTGCGTTCACCCTGAAAACTGCTGTTTTCTGTACCATGTCAAGTGCTTTTAATATGAGTTATGATAGTTTAATACATGGAGAATGGTATCAGTCACTCAGCACTTACCATTCTCCAGCCATTACCTTGAGTAAAATGTGTTTGGTCTTCTCTTCATAGGTCATGATCTATATAACTCGTGATTCTGAGCTCCTCCCTCTCCCAAGTTCTAGCAGTATTCCATGAAAAGCCATATTGAAGCTTTAACTTCTATAATTCAGATTTTGCATTCATTCTTAGATACCATATTTGAAATGAGGCTGAGTTACACTTTGGAAGGGCCAAGAGAACCACAGCAGTAAGGCCCAAAACTTTAGTGACCATTTGGCCAGGTCATCTCCAGGACACTGCTCCAGCTGGGCCACCACAGGCTCAGATTTTTCATCAGGAGGCAGTTGATTCCCATGACATGCTCTGCTCCCTTGCCCTCTGCTCATGCAGTGGTTGCGTGGAGCAGCATCTGACTATCATGTTGTCACTGAGGGCCCTAACTGTCAGCTATGGGATGTTCCAGTTCGCTCTCCGGGTACTCTTTTTGCACTCAACTTTCTGCAGAAGGCCAGTTGTTTTAGGTAAGAATGGAAATAGAGTAAAGCTCCAGCTGGATGATGTTGGTGATTAATATCAGGCCATCTCCCACAAAGATTATCTAGTGGTGCACACCCATCCACCCTGCCCTGTCCTTGAAGGTACACGTGGGGATGAACCCTACAGGATTCCTTCAGTTTACCTCGCTTCCGTGTCACTACCCATTTTCTCTTTCTTTAGGGAGGATAACAGTAGTATATAAAATGGAGGAATAACAGATACCTTCTTTGTATACTTCTTAAGCCCATGCTAGTCCTCACTAACTGATCCTAGAATTCTTTCCCCTGAGTCTGATAGGATTTCCTAATCTTTATCCAAGATCAGAGCCAAGCCACCACTACCACCGTTGACATGCTAGACTAAAACCATTTGCTACCTTCAACTAATTCAAGTCTTTCTTCCCTATGTTCAGCTTGGGGGAACTTTCTGTCTCTTATGTGCTGATTTATTTTGAAATAAGGCTTTCAGAATTCATGTATCACCTCCAATCTGGAATAGTCACATTTTCCCATGCAAAATCATTTTATGATTTCATTCATAGGAAGAATACTTAAAAAAAAAAACCACCACCACCACCTTTGGGGAGGATTATCCTTCAGTTTACTGGTAGATATTTGCTATTTATCTGGTTGTTTCGACTCTTACTTAAAGGATGTCATATACATTGGAAAATATGCTAGTAATAACCACTTCCCTTTAGTGGTACTTACTGAGTACAAGATTGCGTGCTGAGCTAATTACAAACATTATGTAATTTAATTCTCACAAATGAGTGCTAAGTAGGCAGTATTACCACCCCATTATTACAGATGATATAAATGGGATTTGGACAAGGTAATTTGCCCATGCATATAAGTACCAGAGCTACAAGTAATGCAGAGAATTAGAACCCATATCTGCTGGATTTGCAAGTTTCATCTCAAAGTTAAATCAGTCTTTCTGTTTAATATATTCAGTGTGACACAACCCCGTTTACTTCTATATAGTTGCCCTTTTGTGAATTTGAAGGTAGCTTCTAGAGTGCAGGAATGATTGTCGTTTCTTGGTTCACAATTTCCTGTTGTTTACACAGTATCCCCGGATGTCTTGCTCCCAGTTCCAGACTTGCATGAAGTTCAAGTTTTATGTAAGACTTTTGTACTCCATTCAGCTGTCACCTTATGTAACATGCATTTGCCCTCGTCTTTAATGCTGGTGTCAGTAATGAGTTCTTCAGAGATAGTACATGCCTCAGGATGGTAGGACCCCTTCGTCCCAGATGTAAATCATTCCAGCAGAGGCCTTTGAGTTCATAAATGCAGTAAGCTTTTTCTCTTTTCCTGCCTTTCCTGCTTCCTCCCCTGCCTTCTTAAAACAGATTTCAGGTTTAGATTTACAGAAATACAAAAAACCAGCATGGTTGTTTAGCACCAGTCTGCAGTTAAAACAGTGGGATGCATAGCTAACTTCACTCATATTTTTTTTAGTGTGCATTAGTAACCTGATTCTCCATTAATTACTATATTTCATGTTGGGAAGCTCAACTTACTTTTCATAGAAGCCTGCTGAAAGTAAGACAATTGCCTCTGCAAGCCATCTAAGAGTGTTTCATATTTAATATAGCATGTTAACAAAATCTGCTCCATGGAGAAAGGAGGGTGAATTATATACTGATAATAAAAACCCTGCTTTAAAAAGTAAATTTAAAAAGGAAAGAACGTGGAAATGGATGTTGCTCTGTCCCAGGAGGCAGGATCTACACAAGTCAGAAGAAAACTTAGCCTGGTTCAGGTAGGTTGTTGTAACCTGCCTCTTTGGCAATTTGTGGCTTTTCTTCTACTTGGCTGTGACTCGAATGGGGTGAGGGTGGCCAGTAAGAAAACAGTCTAGAACACATCCTTATTTCTCCCGAGATACAGACTTTGTGACCTCTCAGCATAGATGAGATAGGTAAAAAGGAAATCCTTTGTCTGTCAATGGAAAACTTCAGAAGCTATTAATCACCTCCTGTAAAGTCGAGATGCAGGAAAGCACTATGATGTTATTGTCAGGAAGAGCAACCTTTTATATACATTTACATCTCACCACCTTTTTAATTTGCTACCCAGTTTCTTTTAGTGCCAGGAAGTCCCTTGATCACATGTAGACCAAAAATGAATGAGACAATGTATTAAAACACTGTGACTGTCCTTAGAAGATGTTTGTGGTCCTTTATTCTTCATCTGGAATCATGCAGTTTACCTGCACCACGTAAGTGCTGTGTCATCAGTTTTATTTGCTCTGTAAAGGCGAGCATACTCTTTTTCCCCCTCCCACAAGGAGCAAAGTCAGAGAATATGTATAATTCAAAAATTGGTCCGGTGAAGGCACATAATTTTCATTTAATTAAGGACTTTGAATAAAGGAAGTTTGAGATAAGGTTGAACAAGTGGCCAGCTGCCTGTTTCTCTCTCTGGCCCTTTCAAAAGGGACATGATGTATAACTGAGGATTTTGTGAACTGAGTGAGGAAATATCAGAAAAGGAGAAATGACTGTGACACAAATTTGAAGATGATAACCTTGAGAAAGAGGGAGTAGGTAAAGATCCTGAAAAGTATTTTCTTAAAACCAGAATCTGGGAAAAGAAAGTGTTCTCACTGTTCTCCTTTTGTATCCTGCAACTAATGCTTGACTCAAACTATTTCCTGTCCATTTGAGATCTAGGTAATACAAGCTACGTGTATGTTCTTTTAAGGTTTTAACCCAGATTACGCAAGCCTCTCTTGCTTTTGAAAATGAGTTGTGGTGTATAGTTTTTCAGTTTCCAGATAAATTAATAGGTATGTAGCCTTTTGACATACTGAGTAGAGGAAATTTGTTCAGAAATAATTTTGAAAGTCCCAGTTTGGTAAAAATATTTTCCAGTGGATGTATTTGCATGGCAGTACACATATAATAAGCTGAGTGCCGAAGAATTAATGCTTTTGAACTGTGGTGTTGGAGAAGACTCTTGAGAGTCCCCTGGACTGCAAGGAGATCCAACCAGCCCATTCTGAAGGAGATCAGCCCTGGGGTTTCTTTGGAGGGAATGATGCTGAAGCTGAAACTCCAGTACTTTGGCCACCTCATACGAAGAGTTGACTCATTGGAAAAGACTCTGATGCTGGGAGAGATTGGGGGCAGGAGGAGAAGGGGACGACAGAAGATGAAATGGCTGAATGGCATCACCAACTTGATGGACATGAGTCTGAGTGAGCTCTGGGAGATGGTGATGGACAGGGAGGCCTGGTGTGCTGCGGTTCACGAGGTCGCAAAGAGTCGGACACGACTGAGCGACTGAACTGAACTGAACACATATAATGGAAGTTTACTCTGAATAGTGCTTATTGTTTCCTGTAATCAAATGTGTTTTTAATTGGTCACTTTTCAAGTGATGTGTAGGATTTTCATTGTTTTGTGCCCATTAAAATCATCAGCTGGAATGGAACAGCTCGATAAATTGCAAAAGACGCTGAGAGGTAATTTTTGAACTTGCCTAAGTTTGGAATACGTAACATGTTGATGTGAAAGCTTTCAAGGGAAATGTACATGTAAAACATTTTGAGTTCTGCAAACTCAGCCTATATGATAAGTCAAAGGGAATTCCAAGCAGTCAAGAAAAATATTTCTGAGCTGTAGAGATAAATTCGGAGGAAAATTAAAATTTGTTGGTTGAAGTAAAGTGGTGTTAAAAAGTAATTTTCATGTGGCTCTCATATACACACACACACACACACACACACTCACACACACACTCATGTGCTTGTGTGCCCAGTTGTGTCCGACTGAGCAGATACTGAGCATGTCTGGCTCTGAGACTCCGTGGACTGTAACTCGCCAGGTTCCTCTTTCCATGGATTTTACAGGCAAGAATACTGGGGTGGGTTGTCATGCCCTCCTCCAGGGGATCTTCCTGACCCAGGGATCAACCTGCAGCTCCTTCCTTGGACAGGTGGATTCTTTACCATTTGAGACACCTATCTATTTATCTATCTATCTATCTATATACATACATACATATATATAGAGAGAGAGCGAGAGCGAGAGAGAGAGCAAGCACCACACTGTGAAGCTTTAGATCCCTGATCAGGAATCAAACACATGTCACCTGCAGTAGAAGCATGGGGTCCTAACCATGCTATCACCATGGAACTCCCTTATGTCACTTTCTATAGAATCTCTCTCACTTGTTTCTCCCAAACCTTGGAAAACATCCAAAAACAGTGTTAACCTGGGGAAATATTAGACATAATTGAAGACATGACTAAATTGACAGCAAGAAGGTTGTTAAAGATGCCTGTGGATTCAAGAGTTAAGCTTGTTGAGCGTTTTAGTGGACATCAGTAGTATCCAAAAAGGATAATGACTAAATATGAAAACCGTTAAAGAAAAAAAGAGATTCCTAGAGATTATCATACTAAGTGAAGTGAGTGAGACAGAGGAAAACAAATATATCGCTTATATGTGGCATCTAAAAAAATGACATAGGTCAATCTATTCATAAAACAGGAATTGACTCACAGACATAGAAAACAAACTTACGGTTATCAAAGGGGAAGGTGGGGAGGGATAACTTAGGAGTTTGGCTCTAGGTTCATCCACCTCATTAGAACCGACTCAAATGCATTCCTTTTTATAGCTGAGTAATATTCCATTGTGTATCTGTGCCACAACTTCTTTAACCATTCATCTGTTGATGGACATCTAGATTGCTTCCGTGTCCTAGGTATTGTAAACAGTGCTGCAGTGAACATTGGGACACGTGTGTCTTTTTCAATTATGATTTCCTCGGGGTATATGCCCAGTAATGTGATTGCTGAGTCATATGGTAGTTTTGCTGCTAGTTTTTTAAGGAAACTGGAGCCTATTATACAAAGTGAAGTAAGTCAGAATGAGAAATACCATTTAACACATATATATGGATACACACACATACACACACATATATATATACATGCATATATATGGAATCTATAAAGATGATACTGATGAACCTATCTATAGGGCAGCAGTGGAGATAGAGACATAGAGAACAGAGTTTGGGGCACAGTGCAGGGAGAGAGAAGGTGGGATGGTTTGAGAGCGTAGCACTGAAACATATCCATTGCCATATGTAAAGTAGGTAGCCAGTGGGAATTTGCTGTCTGACGCAGGGAACACAAAGCTGATGCTCTGTGACAAGCTAGAGGGGTGGGACGGGGAGGGAGGTGGAGGGAGGGGACATATGTATGCCTGTGGCCGATTCATGCTGATGTATGGCGGAAACCATCACTATATTGTGAAGTAGTTACCTTCTAATTAGAAATAAAATAAAAGACTATAAAAAATTAGGAGTTTGGGATTAAAATAACTAGGTTATTACAGAATTGGAAAAGAATTTGAAAAAGAAAGATACATGTTTATGTATAACTGAATCACTTTGCTGTACACCTAATACAACATTGTAAATCAACTATATTTCAATCATTTTTTTTAATGGAAATAATTTTTTTAATGGAAAAATGGCAAAACAAAGAAACCAGAAAATGGATTAAACTGTTCAGCTTCTAGCCGCTCTGAGGCTTTGTGTACTAAAATAGACATATATCCTCAATAGAAAAAAAAAAAGTTCAACAGGTAAAGCACAATAGAGAGACACGTAGAAAATAATAGAAACAGACATAACAGGGGCTTGAGAGACAGCCCAGTGACCTTGGTTTTTTATGAAAATGGAGGGACATTCCTACTAAGTGGTTTTCAGCATTGCGTTAGTATTGCTTTGGTTAGGAACTACAGAATTCACTCACATTTAGCTTAAGAAAATTATGGGGATTTAATGGCTCGCATAACTGAAAAATCCAGAGGTGGGATTGATGTATTGCAGTGAAGACAAATGGCCACCATGAAGGTGCTCCATGGCCTAGCTCCTCCTTTTGGCCAGGCAGCCTCCTGAGGTTGCCTCCTTCAGCTCCAGCACACCCTCCTAGGTTCGCACTGAATGGGAAATCCTCTCTGAGTATTCTGGAAAGTACCCCCGCCCTGCCCCCGCCACTAATTTTTCCTGTGTCTGAGTGGATCACGTTTCCATTCCTCTAGCCTGGATGTGTTTCTTCTAAAGATAGGGAAGAGGGGTATCCAAAGAAAGTTGGAACTTGGTTATCAGAGGCAAGGGTCACACCTTCTAGCGTCCTGAAGGTAGCACTTCAAGCTACCTCGGGGCAGAACTGAGGCTCACCTCCAGCTTCTGACTGTATCAGACTGCCATTCTTTCCATTGGGACCATTAATCCAAAACATATTTGAGTGTCATACACAAGCAAGATATAGAAAGTAGCAAGAGTATCATTGGCAAATTGATTCCAGTTTGGATTGGAGAGGCACTAGGGCACTGATGTCCAAAGTTGTTTGCCATGGGGCTTGTCTGGCCTGGCTACCCTGGACCTAGTAAATCACAATCTCTGGCACGGGAGCCCAGAAACGTGCTATATCAGTGAGCCTCCTGATGACACTGATAAGCAGCCAGTTTGAAGAACTATTGTGCTAGGAAGAAGTGCTCTAAATATGAATACATGTGTCTCTAAGGGTCATTTGTGGATTATTTCCGTCATACCTGGAAACCAAGTTGGAGTTTTCTCAAAGTTAGGAGTACAGAGTTCCTGATTTGGAATTAGCATGTTAGACTCTTCAGTTTTCAAGGGCCCCTGCATGCGTGCTCAGCCACTCAGTCATGTCTGACTGCTGCCCCATAGACTAGCCTGCCAGGCTCCTCTGTCAGTGGGATTTCCCAGGCAAGAATACTAGGTTAGGTTGCCATTGCCTTGTCCAGTGCTTCTTCCCAACCCAGGGATCTAACCTGCATCTCCTGCATTGGCAGGTGGATTCTTTATCCTGGAGCCACCTGGCAAGACCCTTCAAGGACTCCTAGTCTACACCTACTGGAATTTCTATTCTTGAGTTCAGGAATCTGTATTTTCTTTAAGCTTCCCTGGGGAATTTGAATACATGATAAAACTATTCCCCCAAATGGGTTGTGCAACACTGACCCATTGAGGCTGAGAAAGAGAGTGTGTTATTTTTATTTTTGTCAGTTAAAAGAAAGCTTTACTAATATTTGATATATCCATGGCAGCTGGCACCCTCACGTGGTCTGTGTGCCAGGTGGTCATGTGTCTTATGTGGCAGGTATCCGATGGAAAGAATGGGAATGCCAAATACATGAGCATTCAAGTGCTTTCAGCATATTGCAATCAGTTGCATTTTATGTATGCCTGTATAAGTGAACCTATGTGTTAATATTATGTTTGTAACTGAATCCCTACTCCCAAAATAGGCAAATGGCTTAATCAGCATGCTGTCAGCCTTCTTACAGATAAAAATTAAGATCTAATCAGATCTGACATGAAAGCTATAAATTATCAAGACGGTTTGATATATGCTTTTTTGTCCCTTATCATTAGCCATCAACCTCACGTGAAATATATTTTGTTAAGTATTACTAAATGGTGTGGTTGTGTAATATTTTGAAATAGTGTTTGTTTCACCCTTAACTGCATCCATGTTTTAAATGTCTACCTCTGTGTTTTAGAATGAGAGCGTCGTGTTTAGTGCAGTAATGTAAGTATATAAGTTATCAGTAAACAAAAGTATTAGGAAAGCCTGCACACGCAAAATTTCTGTCAGTGGACTGGGCACATGACCTAAAAAATAGAAACCACTGCTTTGTAAAAAAGAAACAGCTAGTTTTTAGAGCTCTGGCTCCTATATTATGGTACGTTTGATCAGCCTTTCATTTCCTTATTGCTTGACTTTAAAATAAAACTGCCATTTAGTGTTAGATTTAAACCATAAGGAAAATAACTCCTCTGTCTTCACATGTTCATAAATTGCCTTCACTCCATCAGATTTATTTGCATATTTCTTTGCTCTATTGGTAGAACAGAGGGAGACGCCCGGAGTAGCCAGATCAGCTCATACAACACGTTAATTTTTAAAGTGTTCTTTAGATCAGTCTCTTAAATTCATTGGATTTTCCAGTTGCAGTACCATTTGACAAATGCTGTGTTCATTTGCATTCCCTCTGGCTTTGAAATTTTTTTTCTAAGGGTGCATCAAACTCTTGACAGATACTTGAGTGTCATTTTTCTTGGTTTAATATAGATGGTATTCATATTTATAAATGTAATTGCTCTCCAAAGGAAATCAGTAATTTGTAGGCAATTATCCGTATTTCAAACTTCACTGCCTTGCTTTTACTACATGTGAAACTCCTGTAACTGGTGCTTAATATTCCAAAGGCACGATTTGTTTGCTGTCAGAAAGATAAGCGTGACTTGTGTTTCACACCTGTGGTGTGCTCAAAAGGATGCAGTGAGCTATATTCAGGGTTCTTCACTGGCTCTCCAGAGAATGGTGTCCATTCTGAGATTTCTTCTCATTTAAATGTAAACAGAAATCTCAACATCCCTGATACTCTCCCTCAACTGCACACTTTTAAAGGGTTTGGAGGTTCAACCTGGCTGTTAGATAATTTGGCTTCCCAGGTCTGCCAAGAAAGCTGTTCATACAGTGCTGAATTAAAAATTTTTTTTATTGTGGCATAACTTACCTGCAGTCAAGTTGTCATGTAGTAAGTGTGCAGCTTGATGGATTTTACATGTGTGTACCCATGTAGGGTTTTCCTGGTGGTTCAGTGGTAAAGAACCTGCCTTCCAATGTAGGAGATGATGATTCAATGCCTGGATAGGGAAGATCCCCTGGAGGAAGAAATAGCAACCCATGGAAATCCCGTGGACAGAGGATCCTGGCAGGCTATACCCTGGCAGGGTTGTGAAAGAGTCCGATACAACTTAGCGACTGAACAACAACCACCACCACCGCCACCAGGTAACTACCATCCACAACAAGATATTAAACTTTTCCATCCCTTTTAACATCTGCCGAGTATCTCTTCCTGGTCAGTAACCTGGTCCTCACCCATAAGGGCTCTTTCAGGAGGTTCCCTGGTGGTTCAGATGGTAAAAAAACCTGCCCGCAATGCAGGAGACCTGGACTCGATCCCTGGGTCAGAAAGATTCTCTGGAGAAAGGGAATGGCTTCCTGCTCCAGTGATTTTACCTGGAAAATTCCATGGGCAGAGGAGTCTGGTGGGCTGCAGTCTATGGAGTCACAAAGAATCAGATATGACTGAGTGGCTAACGGTTTTGCTTTCTGCTGACTTTGGGCCTTTCTGTCCCCTTTTGCCTGTTCATAACCAAAGTTAATTGCTGCTGATACCCTGGTGCTTGTTGGGTTAGAATAGTATTATTGGTACACTAAACTTCTATAGTTTCTATAGTGCTGAACCAGGGAAAAGCCCTGTCTGCCTTCAGACTCTTCTCCTGGGCTTTCAGCAGTATGGATGGTGTTCATTATTAGTTAGCTAGTAATTTAAATTGTAATTTTATCTTCTCTCTCCAGTTGGTCCTCAGTGTACATGCCACCAGCTCAGAGTAGCTTGTTAAGATATTAGCGTCTGCAAATTCATTTGTAACAATCAGTCAATGTCATGAGCTTGCGGATGGTAGTGGGGGCCTCCAGGCAGAGAGATGTGGGCCACATAATTTGATGAAGAGAAAAGAATCCAGAAAGTTGGCTGTTCTTCTGGGTGCCTCTTGACTTCACCTGGTTACTCAGGAAGACTAAGGAGGAAGGGGCAAGGTTAAAAGCAGAGATCGGGACAGCTGCCTAACCACGTATCTCTTTGGGATATTTGAATTCCTTCAGGATTATGAAAATGGAAACAAAATGGGAATCCCTATTATGTTTGTCCCAGGTGGCTCACTGGTCAAGAACCCTCCTCAATGCAGGAGATACCAGTTCAATCCCTGAGTCAGGAAGATCCCCTGGAGGAGGAAATGGCAACCCACTGCCGTATTCAAGAGCCTGAGAAGTCCCGTGGACAGAGGAGCCTGGTGTGCTGCAGTCCAAGGGGTCGCAAGAGTCGGACAGTACTGAGCACCAGCAGACATGCATACGTTATGTTTGTACCTTTTAAAGCATCACAATTCACAGTCTTAACAGTCTTAACAGAACTGCATTATTTTTAAATTTGTTAACCATGTGACAACATACGATAAGGGATTCAAAGATGAGAAAGATGCAGTTTGTTACTGTTTGGTTCTTAGACGGCAGAGTCGTGTATTTTGCCAAATCAGTCTATAGATGACTTTTCAAGTCTGAATTGGACACAGAAAGTCATCCCTGCCTCTGGAGTTCTGAGGGGAGGCTGGCTGGTCTGGCATATTTCTTAAGAAATACTTCACATAGCAGGTAACACTTAATTTGAATCTTGAAAGATGATGAGTAGGAGTTTTCCAGGTAAAATTTCTTTTTTTTTTTTTTTAATTTTATTTTATTTTTAAACTTTACATAATTGTATTAGTTTTGCCAAATATCAAAATGAATCCGCCACAGGTATACATGTGTTCCCGCTTTCCCGATGCTGGTCGTTCTGAATTGATACCCTCACATCACAAATTGTTATTGTGGTTAATATTGTAATTAAGGCCCAATTATGTTTCAAGTATTAGCAGAATTGAGTCCATGCTTTCATTGTATTGCAGAATTTAAAGCAGTAATTAATACAAGACTATTATTATAGCATTACACTTGTTTTAAAGATGACATCATACTTCTTTACATTTTGGATTAGAATTGCAAAATATAGTTGAGAAAAAAAAGATGAAGGTGCCATAGAAGTGAAGCTTCACCGGTTCCAGTCACTGATGGTGGGCATTCTAATATGAGAAGAGCCCCTGCTTTTTGAGCATCTAACATGGGCTAGTCACTTGGCTTTGTTTGTCACATGTGCGTTTCACAGCAGCCTTGAGAACTGGATACTATTATGTTTAATGCCACTTAACAGATACTGAAAACTGAGACACATGCAAAGTTCCCTGTATTGGTTTTCTAGGGATGCTTTAACAAAGTATGGGAAGTGGGTGAGCTTAAGCGATAGAGATTTACTGTTTCTCACTTCTGGAAGCTAAAAGTTTGGTATCAAGGTGTCAGCAGGGTTGGTTCCTTCTGAGCATTTTGAAAGAGAATCTGGTCCGTGCTTCCTTGTTGGCTTCTGCAGACTTGCTGCCATCTGTAGTATTCTGTGACTTACAAATGCGTTACCCTCCTTCCCCTTCACAAGGCATTCTCCCTGTGTGTGTCTTCATGTCCAGATTTTTTCCTTTTTTATAAGGACACAGTCATACTGGTTTGGAACCCATCCTCATGACTGCATCTTCCCTTGTTTGTGGGCAAAGACCCCTTTTCCAAATAAGGTAACATTCACAGGTAGGATTTAGCATTGCAGCATCATTTTTTTAAAAGACTTTTATTTTACTTATTCAATGGCTGCGCTGGGTCATTGCAGCACATGGGCTTTCTCCAGTTGCGGCGAGCAGATGCTGCTCTCCAGTTGCGTTTTGCAGGCTTCTCATCGCAGTGCTGTCTCTCTTTGAGGACTGGGTGTGAGTAGTTGTGGTCCATGGGCTCAGTTGCTCTGCGGCATGTGGGATTATTAAACAGTTCCAACATGGAGTCAGAATTGGCTCTTCTTGCAACAAGGAAGAGAATTGGCTCTTCCTGGCCAGGGATCAAACCCATGTCCCCTGCATTAGAAGGCAGATTCTTAACCACTGGACTACCAGGGAAGTCCCCACAACATCTTTTCAGCCCATAGCTTTACATGAGTTCACCCAGGTAGAGTGCAGTAGAGACAGTAGTCCACCTCAAGTTCACATCGGCTCTGCAGCCCAAGGCTCTGACTGCCTCGTCATCATGCGTTAGCCCCAGTGTGTCACCCAAGTGCATCACGTGCTGCTCAACTCAGCAGTCAGTAGACAAACAGCATGATGTGAACATCTTGTCCAGACATGATTGATTTGGGAATAGGCAGGGGAAGAAATGTTAGTCCAGTCATCTTGAAATTGGAAGTTTTTGATCAACCTTCTGTGTATGAGGAGCTTCTGAGCCATTGTCCACTGAGTCTGAATAGAACAGAGAAAGTCAACCTTATCAGAGAAACTTCCCTGACATTGTGGGCTGAATAATTCTCTATTGCGTCATGTGCGTGGTGAAGTGTTACTAGCATTCTAAGCCTCTACCTGGGCTTCCCAGGTCACGCAGTGGTGAAGAATCCACCTGCAATGCAGGATATTCAGGTTCAGTCCCTAGGTTGGGAAGATCTTTGGAGGAAGGAAATGGCAAATCACTCCAGTATTCTTGCCTAGGAAATCCTATGGACAGAGGAGGCTGGTGGGGCATCGTCCAAGGGATTGCAAAGAGTTGAACACAACTTAGTGACTCAGCAACAACACAAGCCTGTACCTATGACAGGTCAGTAGCACCCGAGCCACAGTGCGTCAGTCTGAAACATCTGCAGACATTGCCAAGTGTCCCCAGGAGAGCGGCATCACCCCTATTTGAGAATCAGTGGTCTACAAAGGGAGGAGTGGCGTTATGGATAAATGATGCCGGCCTGGCACTTGCTGTGTCATGCCTAGACTTCGTCTTTATTTAAAGTGGTTGCTGGTGGAGAGCGTAAGGAAGATAGCTATTTTGCTGAATTTACTCAATGGTCTGTGCTGTCCATGGACACGAGAAGGAAGACGACAGGCAGGATGGAGAGTTGAAGACCCAGTGCCATTAAAAATGCTCCCTGAATAGTATGATGATTTTGCAAGCAATCGGGTCGTTTTAGAATAAATTTAAGATTAAAAAGTAAGAGTCTTTCATCTGAACACAAGGGGTTATCCACAGTTTTAGAAAAATGCAAATGATTCTGATGGCAGACCTGAAGATAATGTTTTTTCCTTACTATTTTGGGAGATATTTGCAATTCAGATCACAGTTTTGATGGGCCTTCTGTCTTAGAGGAAGGAATAGTAAACCCTGGTCATACCTACAGGATAGTTGGTGAGTTTTTTTCTGGGTATTTATGGTAAGAAAGGCAATGGCACCCCACTCCAGTACTCTTGCCTGGAAAATCCCATGGATGGAGGAGCCTGGGAGGCTGCAGTCCATGGGGTCGCTAAGAGTCGGACACGACTGAGCAACTTCACTTTCACCTTTCACTTTCATGCATTGGAGAAGGAAATGGCAACCCACTCCAGTGTTCTTGCCTGGAGAATCCCAGGGACGGGGGAGCCTGGTGGGCTGCCGTCTATGGGGTCGCACAGAGTGAGACATGACTGAAGTGACTTAGCAACATGGTAAGAAGCCATAGCTATTCTCAGCTGAACACAGGAGTGTTCTTGGGAAATTCTGACTTAAGGTTCATCTTGTCCTTCACCCTCCCATTTCCACTATTTTCTCCTGTTGAAGAAGATGGAGAGTCTTCTCGCGTGGCTCAGCGGTAAGGAATCTGCCTGCAAGTGTAGGAGACACGGATTCTAATGTAGGAAGATCCCACACGCCACGGAGCAAGTAAGCCCATGTGCCACAGCTATTGAGCCTATGCTCTAGAGCCCAGAAGCGGCAACTGCTGAAGCGCACGTGCCCTAGAACACGTGTTCTTCAACAAGAGAAGCCACTGCAGTGAAGCCCGCAGACTGGAACGAGAGAGTAGCCCCTGCTCACTGCAACTAGAGAAAATCCTGCACAGCAGCAAAGACCCAGCATAGCCAATAAATAAATAAAATTATTTTTTAAAAAAGAAGAAGAAGATGGAGAACTATAACTCTTCTTTTAGGAGAAATGCTTCTTTGTGGGTTGCTTTGCCAGGGTACCCAGAGAATCCTGTTTCCCAAGATGTGTTGGGGTATCTGCACCCCAGGGTGTTGCCAGGCCCCCAACTGTCGGTGTGTTTTCTCTCGTCCCCCAACTGTTAACATGGTTGTGTACACTGGTAACAGTTCACAAAACTGGAAAATGAGCTCAGAGCTTCACTGCCAGGAAAGCCAATTCACAAAGATAACTCGGCCAGAGCAGGACCCAAAGAGGTTCACAGCTCCAAGAGCCCCCAGTGCTGATTGCCTGGAAGCCCAGTAGAATGGCTCTACCGAAGGCAGAAATCCATCTGCTGTGTGGTTAATGTTCCAAAAAGGTAATGCCCAAGAGCTCCAGATGGGTGTTAACATGCTGTTTAAGACCCAGAAAATTCAGAGAGCTGTATGTTCTATACCATCCTGTGCTTGCAGACTGAGAACAAAAAACGGTATTTCCGTGCAGCACAAATAGACAATCATGGGGAGGAATCCGTGGGTAGGAATCATTGAGCCAGCATGTTAAAATACTTGAGGTGTAGGTGTTTGAAGAAATAACAGAGCCTGATATTCCAACCTTTAGACCAGGACATGTGCTGTATTAAGGTGGAATACAGTGGGCTTCCCAAGTGGCTCAGGGGTAAAGAATTCCCCTGGCATTGCAGGTTTGATCCATGGGCTCAGAAGATCCCATGGAGAAGGAAATGGCAACCCACTCCAGTATTCTTGCCTGGAGAATCCTTTGGAGAGGAGCCTGGTGGGCTGTAGTCCATAGGGATCACAGAAGTGTCGGATACGACTTACAGACTAAAAAACAGTGCTGTGAATAAAAACCCATCTACCAGTGACCCCTTTAAATACAGCAATGCATGTGTGAATGTATTTCCCTGAGCATGCAAATCCCTATGGACCCAGCGTTTAGAAAAAGGATGGAAGGTTCTGCTTACCTAGCCATGTTTACCTAGTTATGTTTCTTTAATGTGGGGTGTCTGGTACAACTCCATCCCTAACCTCCACTTAGTAACTGTGGAAGCAAGCTAAGTTACCTTACAGTGAAGAGACCTTGACGACCGATGACATTTGGATGGATGTTCAGTTTATTTGGGTCTGTTCTTGAATTCTGAATCCTTCCCCTCTCCTTGATTTTGTTAGTGTCCAGAGTCCTCTGACCGCCGCTGGTTCTGGTTCTTGGCTTATGTGTGTGGCCCTGGGTAGTTTCTGTACCGAGTAGGTGAAGACTGGGCTTGTGCTGGGCTGCATGCCTGGCTGCTGATGGTTAGAATGACTCTACTAGGCGGTAAGGACCAGGGTGAATTCAGGGTGCTCACAGCATCTCACAGATAGGACAGAACTTGAATTGGAAGCAAAGCAGTTGTTGAGACAAAGTACATCCATGCTCCCTGAAGAAAGAAAATAGAGCCCTAGTGATCAGAGCTGACTCAAGTTGAGATCCTTCAATGAGGCTTTTTGCTGTTGGGTATGCTCTGCACCGTGGCCATGAGTGGTCATCCCACCAGGAAGAGTCAAGGGCTGCACAGTAGAACCGCCTTTGATGGGCTGAAGTGAATAGTCCTCCAGTGTCTGATGGGTCCCACGGGGCGCATCCCAGGTGTCTGATCTGTTGGAGAGCAGCAAGGCTGGGTTCCCGACTGCTCACCAGCTGTTCCTGGAAGCAGTTTCTACACTTTTCTGTGTCTCCCCTTTCCTGTCTCTAAAATGAGGACAACAGCAGCAGCCCTCCCTGTTAGAGTTGTTATGACAGAAAAAGTTTCCTAATTTTTGTGAAGCACATGGCCCAGTGGCTGTTTCATAAGTGGAGCACACAAAAGTATGGATGATGACTCTGAGATGTGGAGCGTCTCACATCCCTGTTTCATAGGACCTCCTCCCATCTACCTCCTAGCAATCATCTTGAAATAGCTCAAAAGCGTGCCTCTAAAGGCTCCGAAACACTCTGACAAACCCCCATCATCCATTAAAAAAAAAGCCAGGGAACAAGAACTCACTGATCTTCCAGATGTCACCCTTGTAAGAATGTGGACTGAAGCCTGGTGGCAAAGAGAGGACTTGCTTTAAAGCATCGTAGAATCTCTTGTTTAAAATTAGCTGAAAAGCCATCTGGTTAGAAGAATGAATCTCTGCTAGTGGGTGTCAGGAGATGGTTACTCTTGTTTGAGGGTAGTGACCAGAGGGAAACACATGGGGCTTCTTGGGTCCAGAAGTGCTACATGAGTGCTCACTCTGAAACTTTACCAAGGTTACTTACAAGTGCATTTACTCCGGGCACTGCTCTGTATGGATGTCAATACTTTGTAAAACTTGATGATGCATCTTGTCCTCTCTATGTTGTTTGATTCCTGTTTAAGTCTTCCTTTGTTGTTGCTATTTTTTGTTTATTATCTTAAAAACTTACAAAACAAAGTTTTCTCATTGAAACAATCTTTAAGCAGTACTGAACATATGAAGTGGAGAAGGCAACAGCTACCCACTCCAGTACTCTTGCCTGGAAAATCCCACGGACGGAGGAGCCTGGTAGGCTGCAGTCCCTGGGGTCACGAAGAGTCGGACACTTACTGATCGACTTCACTTTCACTTTTCATTTTCATGCATTGGAGAAGGAAATGGCAACCCACTCCAGTGTTCTTGCCTGGAAAATCCCAGGGACGGGGGAGCCTGGTGGGCCGCCGTCTATGGGGTCGCACAGAGTCAGACACGACTGAAGTGACTTAGCAGCAGTAGCAGCAGCAGAACATATGAAGTGAAGATGGAGTCCATTGTGTCATCCCCATCTCTGCATTTTTAGTTCTCAGAGGTAACCATAGTTGTGATTCTTATAGATTGTTTCAGAGTTTTCTTCTTCCTCACTGTTGGTGTTTCTGTGTTTTTTCCCTTTACTTGAATAATCAGATGATTATGGACATAGTGTTCCATAACTTCAGTGTTTGACTTAATGGTATATCCATGGGCATCTTTGCATGTCAGATACAGAATAAGCATCATTCTTTTTAAGAACTGCATAATATTCCACAGTGTGCTCCCAGTTTACTGAGTCATTTTCTCATTGATTGACAATGAATGTATCTACATTTTTTAATAGAAGTATAGTTGTTTTACAGTGTTGTGTTTCTGCTGTTCAATGAAGGGAATCAGCTGTATGTAAACATACATCCCCTCCCGTTTGGACCTTCCTCCCGCCCCACCCCTCTAGGTCATCACTGAGCTGAGCTACTTGTGCTGTAGAGCAGCTTCCCGCTACCTGCTTCCCACACGATGGTGGCTGTATGGCAGTGCTGCTCTCACAGCTCGTCTTCCCTTCCCTTCTCCCCCTGTGTCCAATGTCTGTTCTCTGTTCCTGCCCTGCAGACATGTTCATCTGTACCATCTTTCGAAATTCCATCCATATGCATTAATATACAGTATTTGTTTTTCCCTCTCTTACTTTCTTTACTCTGTATGACAGATTCTCAGTCCATCCACATCTCTATGAATGACCCAATTTCATTTTCTTTATATTGAGTAATATTCTCTGTTCAGTTCAGTTCAGTCTCTCAGTCGTGTCCAACTCTTTGCGACTCCATGAATCGCAGCACGCCAGCCCTCCCTGTCCACCACCAACTCCCGGAGTTCACATCCATCGAGTTGGTGATGCCATCCAGCCGTCTCATCCTCTGTCGTCCCCTTCTCCTCCTGCCCCCAATCCCTCCCAGCATCAGAGACTTTTCCAGTGAGTCATCTCTTCACATGAGGTGGCCAAAGTACTGCAGTTTCAGCATCAGCATCAGTTCTTCCAAAGAACACGCAGGACTGATCTCCTTTAGAAAGGACTGGTTGGATCTCCTTGCAGTCCAAGGGACTCTCAAGAGTCTTCTCCAACACCACACAGTTCAAAAGCATCAATTCTTCAGTGCTCAGCCTTCTTCACAGTCCAACTCTCACATCCATACATGACCACAGGAAAAACCATGTCCTTGACTAAACGGACCTTTGTTGGCAAAGTAATATCTCTGCTTTTCAATATGCTGTCTAGGTTGGTCATAACTTTCCTTCCAAGGAGTAAGCGTCTTTTAATTTCATGGCTGCAGTCACCATCTGCAGTGATTTTGAAGCCCTAAAAAAATAAAGTCTGACACTGTTTCCCCATCTATTTCCCATGAAGTGATGGAACCAGATGCCATGATCTTCATTTTCTGAATGTTGAGCTTTAAGCCAACTTTTTCACTCTCCTCTTTCACTTTCACCAAGAGGCTTTTGAGTTCCTCTTCACTTTCTGCCATAAGGGTGGTGTCATCTGCATATCTGAGGTGATTGATATTTCTCCCGACACTCTTGATTCCAGCTTGTGCTTCTTCCAGCCCAGAGTTTCTCATGATGTACTCTGCATATAAGTTAAATAAGCAGGGTGACAATATACAGCCTTGACGTACTCCTTTCCCGATTTGGAACCAGTCTGTTGTTCCATGTCCAGTTCTGTTACTTCCTGACCTGCATATAGGTTTCTCAAGAGGCAGGTCAGGTGGTCTGGTATTCCCATCTCTTTCAGAATTTTCCACAGTTTATTGTGATCCACACAGTCAAAGGCTTTGGCATAGTCAATAAAGCAGAAATAGATGTTTTTCTGGAACTCTCTTGCTTTTTCGATGATCTAGTGGATGTTGGCAGTTTGATCTCTGGTTCCTCTGCCTTTTCTAAAACCAGCTTGAACATCTGGAGGTTCACAGTTCACGTATTGCTGAAGCCTGGCTTGGAGAGTTTTGAGCATTACTTTACTAGCGTGTGAGATGGTGCAATTGTGCGGTAGTTTGAGCATTCTTTGGCATTGCCTTTCTTTGGGATTGGAATGAAAACTGACCTTTTCCAGTCCTGTGGCCACTGCTGAGTTTTCCAAATGTGCTGGCATATTGAGTGCAGCACTTTCACAGCATCATCTTTCAGGATTTGAAATAGCTCCACTGGAATTCCATCACCTCCACTAGCTTTGTTTGTAGTGATGCTTTCTAAGGCCCACTTGACTTCACATTTCAGGATGTCTGGCTCTAGGTGAGTGATCACACCATCGTGCTTATCTGGGTCATGAAGATCTTTTTTGTACAGTTCTTCTGTGTATTCTTGCCACCTCTTCTTAATATCTTCTGCTTCTGTTAGATCCATACCATTTCTGTCCTTTATCGAGCCCATATTTGCATGCAATGTTCCCCTGGTATCTCTAATTTTCTTGAAGAGATCTCTAGTCTTTCCCATTCTGTTGTTTTCCTCTATTTCTTTGCACTGATCACTGAAGAATCTCTGCTTGCAATTCTTTGGAACTCTGCATTCAGATGCTTATATCTTTCCTTTTCTCCTTTGCTTTTCGCTTCTCTTCTTTTCACAGCTATTTGTAAGGCCTCCCCAGACAGCCATTTTGCTTTTTTGCATTTCTTTTCCATGGAGGTGGTCTTGATTCCTGTCTCCCGTACAGTGTCACGAACCTCCATCCATAGTTCATCAGGCACTCTATCTATCAGATCTAGTCCCTTAAATCTATTTCTCACTTCCACTATACATATATACACCATATCTTCTTTACCTATTCATTTGTCGATGGGCATCGAAGTTGCTTCCATGTCCTTGCTCGTATAAATAGTGCCACGGTGAACACCGGGGTACACGTGTCTGTCTGAATTATGGTTTCCCAGGGTATACCGCCAGTAGTGGAATTGCCGGGCCATATGACAGTCCCGTTTTTAATTTTTTAAGAAACCTCCATGCTGTTCTCCGTAGTGGTTGTACCAATTTATATACCCACAAACAGTGCAAAGGGCTTCCCTTCTCACTACATCCTCTCCAGTATTTACTGTTTGTAGATTTTTTTGGTGATAGTCGTTCTTACTGGTGTGAGATGATACCTCATTGTAGTTTTGGTTTGCGTTTCTCTAATAATGAATGGTGTTGAACATCTTTTCATGTTTTTGTTGGCCATCTTTACATCTTCTTTGGAGAAGTGTCTTGTCTTATTTGCCACCCATTTTTTTGATTACCTTGTTTGTTTTTTTTTTTGATATTGAGCTGCATGAACTGTTTGTATATTTTGGAGATATATATTTTTGTCCATCTCTGTCAATTGCTTTGTTTCCAGATTTTTTATTTTTCCATTCTGAGGGTTGTCTTTTCTTCTTATGTATGGTTTCCTTTGCTGTGCAGAAGCTTTTCAGTTTAATTGGGTCCCATTTGATTATTTTTGTTTTTATTTTCAGTACTGTAGGAGATGGGTCAAAAAAGATCTTCCTGTGTGTTATGTCGAAGAATGTTTTTCTTATGTTCCCTCTAAGAGTTTTATAGTGTCCCGTCTTACCTTTAGGTCTTTGATCCACTTTGAGTTTATTTTTGTGTATGGTGTTAGGTAGTGTTCTCATTTCTTTCTTTTACATGAAGCTGTCCAGTTTTCGCAGCACCAAGTATTTTGCTATTATAAATCAGGCTTCATGAACTCCATGAATCTCCCTAGTAACATACACAACACTGCTTGAATCCCAACTAAGACAGCCAATTTTAAGCTCCTTTTGATTTCAAAGTACCTTCTTCATTAAGATTTTGGGCTGAAGTTCTGTGGGGAAGACTCTCATCGGTGACTGAATCTCAGATATGGAGATAATGAATCAAGCTTTCTGGATAGACTGCTGGGTGTGTTCACTGTTACGTTACGTGTTATAAATTCAAGACAAGTGAAACAAGCGTTGAGGCATGGTTACACTTAGTATATACTCTGTCTGGATGTGTTCTGGTATTAGCTCATCAGAGTGGGGCATGAATGGAGCCAATCAATAACATGATTATTGACTAACACTGTCTCCTGTAGACTCTTGGCTTCTTCAAGACATAGCTTTGATATTTTGTTGTTTTTGTCCCATCCTTTAAACTCTGTCTTTATTCCAAATTATGAACAGTTCCCTGCAGAGATATAGCTATCAGAATCTCAAGATGTTCTCATTAATGGAGTTATTAACCCCCTTGCAAACCAGCAAGACATTCCCTGGCTTGAACCCAAAGCCTGGAAAGCATTGCCTGGCTTTCTCTTAATATTGAGGCAACTAGTTGACTGCCTGAAAGTGCTAATTTTTTTTTTTTTCCCTTTAAAATGCAGTACCTGATCAAATGTCTGGATAGAGGAACCCGTTGTTATTTGATAGAGCAAGTTTCTTAGAATATTAATGTTAGAATCTAGTTTGCGGTATATAGGCGTTCACAGTAATATTCTTCAACTTTTCTCTTATGTTCGAAACTTCTTCATAAAAATATGTTGGGAGTGGGAAGGAGTATGGAACAGAATGGAAATGAGAAAACCTAATCAATAGAGGACTTGGCTCTAAAATCATAGTCAGTGAATTTAGTACTACATAGCGAGCTGAACAGAGACATGTATTTTTTAAAAGGATTTTCGTGTAATAATTATCATAGCCATAGTAATAATGAGGAAGAGGATTTTAATATCATCCATAGGTTTTGTGGTATTTAATCATAACATCAAACCTGTACATTTGTAGTCAGTCATCAAACCTCTTTTTAAGTCATCATCATTGAAATTAACCTAATAACATCATATCCGTTGTTCATATTTAGAAACTGGGATCTAGAAAATATTAATTGATTTGCCTCCGATTTTAAGACAAGATGAGGCAGAGCTTGAACTGGAACTTAGATGTTCTAATCATATCTGTGTTTCTCTCTCATGTGGTTGCTCTGATGATAAGATTTTGAAATTCAAAATCATACTCTGGGGAATTCACGGAAAGGAGGATCATTCAGCAAGGATATTATGAACGACGATCAAAGCACTGTTGGTGGCAGAACTCTGTCCTCACCGCCACCTTCAACCGTTTCCTAAAAGCTTCTCCCTAAATCACTGCTTTCAGGCTGTACTCAGTCCATCAGCAGAGCCAGGGCTTTGCCCAGCTTTGGGCAGCCTTGCTTTCCTCCTTAATTTGCTGGTGTTTTCCTGACCAAATATACAGTCTGTGAGCATTAGTACTTTGTGTTTACTAGGTGTGCACACTGTAATTTTATGGCCAGGTAGGTGGGAAAGTATTAGTCTAAATAAATGTACTTTTCAACAGAGCAGCTGTGTTAAGTGAATTGAATAGTCTGTGTAGGTCAGAAACAGTAGCTCTATCTTTTTTATTTTTCCCCCTTCCTCCTTTGGAGTGTTACTGAACTTGAATAGTCGTGTTTCACTGCAGGCAGAAATAAATGAAGAGTGGATAGTGTCAGAGTGAAGTCAGGAATAGAGCAAGATCATAGCCTGTGTGACGCTGTGCTCTCTGTCGCTAGGGGCTGATGGATTCATTCCTTTAGAGCACTTTGCTGATAACACAGATTTTCTGAGTTTGGTCCCCCAAATGAATCCATTAGCTTCACCTTCTCCCTGTGCAGTAGTGATGGGGATTTTGATTTTGTTCTTTTATTTTTCGATTTTTCCCTTTCCTTTCCCTCATTCTAAGGAACCCTTCCAACCCCCGCAACACAGAGAAACTATTATTTAGAGCCAGCAAGTATTTTAAACCATTGAAATAGAACAAACTACCTTCCTTGGCCCCAAACCAATCCAAGTCCCCTCTCTAGAGAAAACCACTTACTAGTTGGTGTTCCTTTCCAGAGCCTTTTCTTTCCTTACTTTTGTATATCTGTGCAGATGCTTTTGTTATTGTTCAGTTGCTAAGTTGTGTCAGACTCTTTGTGACCCCGGGGGCTATAGCACGCCAGGGTCCCCTCCCCTTCACCATCTCCCAGAGGTTGCTCAGGCTCATGTCCATTGAGTCAGTGATGCCATCCAACCATCTCATCCTCTGTTGTCCCCTTCTCCTCCTGCCTTCAATCTTTCCCAGCATCAAGGTCTTTTCTTTTGAGTCAGCTCCTCGCATCAGGTAGCCAAAGTATTGGAGCTTCAGCATCAGGCCTTCCAGTGAATATTCAGGGTTGATTGCCTTTAGGATTCACTGATGCAGATAGATACACAACAAATATTTTGTTGTGAGACTTTTTAAAGATCAAATGTGTATATACCCTGCATCTTGACTTCCTTCATTACTAATACATCTTCAAGAAGTTTAAATGTCAGTGCCTACTTGCGAATTTCTTTTCTCCACCCCATTATTTATCTTATCAGTTCTTCTATTTATAATGCATGTGAATTTTTTTTCCCGATGTATATGGGACAGATATGTACTTATCTGTCTGCCTTTGTATTTGCTACACTTCTGGCAAATCTTAAATTTTCTTAGTTGAGAGCCTCCTTAAATCATAAAAAGGAAAATCACTAGAAAAAAATGAATTAAGATTCTCATCTTTACTGATTATCAGGAAAATTAAAAAATGCAAACAGGAATGTTCACCCAATGTGTAAAAAATAAGGATCCGCCAATCCAGTGTTAGCAGTGGTGTGGGGAGATGGTATTCTTTTCCATTACTGCTAGAATATAAAAGGTGTGTACCCTTTTCAGGCGAAAATTTGAACCACTTCTAGGGATCTGTCTTATAGAAAAGATTTTGTGTTCATAGAAGCATATTTACATATTTTTTTTATCAGTGATTCTTACCCTTTCTGGCTTGTAGGACCTATGAAGATTTTGATAAAAGCCATTGTCCATGTGGCATCAGGACTGAAAATGTGGTAATAGGTATAACCATAAGAGTTTATCTGGTGAAAAGAGGTAGACAGTGTCCAGGGTACACACATACAACCCTTGGCAGTATTCCAAGGGATGTGCAGAACCCCAGTTTATAGCTCCATAAATTCGTCCCCCCTCCACCAGTTATCTACCCAAAGCTGTTGTCTATAAGGGAGACTTAAAAATCAGAAAGAGTTTGAATAGAGCAAGGCAGTGCATTTCCTCCTGTGCAAGAAATAACCTCCTTCCATTTATTCCACAGTCATTTAATGAGTAACTACTGCGTGCTTGGTGGACGCAGGGCCACGCTGGGCCAGTACTGCCCAGTGGGAGAGGTCTCAGCACGTCGGACCTGGGAGAGTCCATTGTAAGGGCACCTCATGTCCTGTGCTCAGGCGCTCAGTCATGTCCGACTCTTTGTGACCCTGTGGACAGTAGCCCGCCAGGCTCCTCTTGTCCGTGGGACTCTCCAGGCAAGAATACTGGAGTGGGTTACCGTCCCCTCCTCCAGGGGATCTTCCCAACCCAGCAATCAAATTCGGGACTCTTAAAATCTCCTGCATTGGCAGGTGGATCCTTTACCACTAGAGCCACCCTTCACTAAAATTAAACAGAAGATCTGAGAAGAAGAGAGCTGTTTTAAGGAACAGATGTTCTAGTTGGATTGACCCAGCTAATCTAAAAAATGCCTCCTGTGCAGATTACCCTTAGAACATAAGAGGGTGAGGTTTTGATTTATAGAAGTCTAAAAAGCTTTGGAAAGCATCCATATTGTCTCACACGTCCGTTCTCAGACATGTTTTGCATAAACCTGTTTCTTAGGGAGAGCTTAATTTGGCAACATTTAGCTGCAAAGGGCAAAATGCAGTTTTCTGGGTAAAAGTGCACAGCTTCTCTTTGTGTAGAAGCTTTCTGGCAGACTTTTTGCTGGGAGAAAGAGAGGAATACAACTAACTCTATACCTGTGTTAATTTTATTTAGCTCGATTGCAGATTCACGGCATCATCATTTCCCCAGAACCTATTGGGGGGTAGAAAGTACAATATCAGAAATGAGGAAAGAACCATAGTGGGAATTTTGGGTGAGTCAGTAACAAATAAACTGTATTTCAGGTTTCTTGTATTTCAAAATGGGAGACATATTGCTGATTCCTCGTTGGTTTTGAATGATTTATAACCTTTTATTTGTGGTTGAGTGTTGCAGTCTATGTTGTCATGGAAATTCTATTGAATTTATAGGTCCATTTATCCAAAATGATTTTCCAGACTTCATTTCATGGTGAATCATGTGGCTGTTACTCCCAAGTACAAAGCAATTTCTAAAAAGTTTCACATTACAAAGAGCACAAACACTGAGGTGGTTATTTTCCTGTTTTTGAAATACAAATGAGTTCCAGATTCACCTAGGGCTCCCCACCCCCTCCACTATGTCCAGGGCGTTAAGCTCCACTTAAGCATTTCAGAACCAGGCTCAGGTACAAAATAGCAAGCAAGGATAGGTTGTTTTAAGAGAAAAGAAGGTTATTACAGTCACTTTCACCAATAGGTGAAAGAGATCTTAAGTTACTGGTTTATGGGTTAGGGCAAGACCCTGCAATCTTTGAGCCCCATTACAGCAGACTTGTTCCTCCTCCCTGTAAGGTCAGTAGTAGAAAGGAGAAAGAAAATCAAAGAGCTTTCCTGTAGTCATTGACTAGACTTCCTGTGGCAGTGGGTGTAGACATGATTTGTGCACCTCAGCGCCATTGACATTTTAGGCTAGATAATTAGTTGCTTTGGCGAGGAGTATCCTATGCATTGTAGAGGGTTTAGAAACCTCGCTGGCCTCTACCCAGTATATGCCAGCAGTAGCATCTGACCCCAAGTGACACCAACCACAGATGTCTTCAGACATCGACAGATGTCCCCGGGGGTCCAGAAATCAGCCTGTTTGAGAATACTACCCTAGAAGCTTTGTACCAAGATCCTAACAATAGATGATAGGTTGTGCTCATGGCTTATGGGAATTCTGTCAGGATGATCTACCAAGAAGATTTTTAAAGTGTGAGCTCTGGGTTTGAATCCTGGCTTTATTTTTTCACAGAGAAGACATAATATCTCAGCCTGAATTTCCTTTTGTTAAAAACGGGGAGAATAATACCACTTTCCCTGTGGCTCAGCTGGTAAAGAATCCACCTGCAGTGTTGGAGACATGGGTTTGATCCCTGGGTTGGAAAGATCCCCTGGAGAAAGGAAAGGCTACCCACTCCAGTATTGTGGCCTGGAGAATTCTATGGACTGTTACGTATAGTCCATGGAGTCACAAAGAGTTGGACATGACTGAGCAACTTTCAGTCACTCACTCACCCTCCATATATGCCAAGGATTGAAGGGATGAATTCATGTATTGTAAAGAGTTGGATATGATACGTTTAAGCAGCCCTCTGCTGCTGCCTCTTGGCTTCATTTTGCAGCGTCTGCCTCAAGCGGAAGGGTGGAAAGAAGCAGAGCTGGGCCCATGTCACTGTTATTTGGTCCTAGGCAGGTGTGATTCTGCATACACCTCCTGTCATCTACCCTAATTTGCTCTTTGAAGCAAATCAGTTCTCTGTGGCCATACCCCCCAGTTGGGATCAGCCTCTGTTGTATGGAATGGGTACAGAATAGGGAAACAATGTCACCCTGCTCCTTTATTATAGGAGAAGACTATATTTTGTTTATCCCAGTTGGAAAATTACAGCTATTTCACTAATTTTATTTTTCTTTCTTTAATGTGGACCACTTTTTTTGAAATCTTTATTGGATTCATTACAGTATTACTTCTGTTTTTATGTTTTGTTTTTTTGGCTGCAAGGTTTGTGGGATCTTAGCTTCCCAACCAGGGATCAATCCTGTACCCCCTGCATTGGAAGGTGAAGTCATAGCCACTGGAACCCCCAGGGAGGTCCCTAATTGTATTTCTTTATTGTTGAAATATTTATATATAGAGAGAAATTCACAGATGATCAGTGTGCAGCTGAATGAATTTTCACGCTCTTGGAACCAGGCCCTAGATCAAGAAAAAGCACCTTCTCACCAGCTTCTCCCCAGGACCCCTCTTACAGTTACCACCCACCAGGTGTTGGCTTGTAACTGCAAGAGTTTTTCCTGATTTTGTACTTCATTGTAGCAGGATCACAGAGTATATACTTTCTGGTAAAAGGAAAAAAAAATCGGGTTTATTTGTCTGAGCATGGTTTGCGTTTGTGAGGTGCGTTCATACTCTCACGTCCCAGTGTCATGTGTTCTATTAGGTAGTCCATTATCGACTGGCATCTGGGTGATGCCCAATTTGGGGTTATTGAAAACAACCCGTGCACTAATGTATTTGGGTTTTTTCCTTTCCTTTTTCCCCCCATTAAGTAATTTTTAAAGGCAAATAATTCATTAGGGGGCCTATTATATGTCAGCTATTGTAGGAAGCACTTTACTTATTTTATTTAATCCTCAATGTAGCCCAATGACTTGTTTCTGATCCTCAGTTTCCTGCTAAGCTGCTAAGACTCAGAGAAGGTGACTAACTTCATCTGGGTCACACAGCTATAAAATGGGAGATCTACAACTTTCTGGAGTCCATGATAAGGGACCAACTGTAGCCAGATGCTTAACCTACCTCATTTGTGTCCAAACTTAACGCTGAACTTTTAAGAAATAGCTCACGAATCACCATAGTAAATCCTTCGCTGATGGAAGCAAGAGCCTGAACTTTTCCCTACCAGGAAACAGCCGAAAAAGTTAAATGTTTATTTGACTCATCAGATGCAGAAATTAAAAAAAAAAAACTAATAAAGAGACAATGTCATAAACAAGTTACACACAAGAGACTTTTGAAAGGGATTCCTTGATACCCAATTGTATAGGAGTCATGGCGCTACAGTACACATGGGATTCTTTTCCAAAAATTTGGATTCCTGCTGTTTATAGTTGAAGATAATTCCATATTACAGGGCAGGGGAGAAAAGGGGAAATAATTAAGGATTGATGCACTCCATGGTTAATGATATTTTATAAAGCAAATGCTTCAGAATGTTTATTTAAATGCTGCCTTGCCTGTAAAGATGTTGAATGCCATCTATTCTTTGGGTCAAGTTTCTTCCAAAAATATTCTTCAAATGAAGGCTGTGTGAAGCCCACACACAGGTTTCTTTGCCTTGTGACATGACTCATTGGGATTGTTGGCTGGTCCGTGGAAACAATTTATTTTCACCTGAATTTGCATCTCTCTCCTGGTCTAAAGAAAGTAATAAAGACACGTAGTAATAAAAACTGAGGGCTATGGAGTTTCTTCTTACTTTTCCCAAGCAGGCGAGTAGTGTTTCTTTATTACAGCTGTCCCATGAGGTGAGTATTACCTCTGTTTGACAGAAGGGATCACTGAGCCTTAGAGGCCTCAGGCGTCTTCTGTATACAAATCAGGTCTGGTTCTGTGGCCCATGTCAGTTGGTCTTCACTTTATATCACCCAGTTGTGCTGTCTGTCAGTTTCATGGATGTTTTTCTGTGGGTCGCAAGAGTTTGAGCTGGGTTGTAATGAGGCCCGCATTCTCCAGGGGAGAACCTTATCAGAAAGAGACGAATGAAGAGGATAAAGCTCAGAGCTCAAAGAAACTCAGAAAGGAATGAAGTTACAGAACAGTTTTATAAGGGGAAGCACAGAGACATATAGATATATCCGGATACATTTTGCTTAAGACTAGTAGTGACAGTTAGGGTTGTATTAGTGAGAGTTCGCCAGAGAAATGAGACCAGTATGAGAGAGGCAGACTGAGATTTTAAGGAAGTGCTTGTGCCTCAGTTGCGGAGTTGGGCAAGTATGAAATACGCAGAGCAGGCTGGAAATTTCAGCCTTGATGAAGAGTTGTGTTGAAGAGTTGATATTGCAGGCTGAGGACTGAAGGCTGGAAACTCAGTCAGAATTTCTCTGTTGCATTCTGGAGGCAGAATTCCTACCTCTTCCTCCAGGTTTCAAATGATTGGATGTGGCTCCCATGGAGAGTCTAGTGATATAAATAGTAATCACATTTAAAACAATACCTTCACAGCAACACGTGGAATACTGTCGGACCAAACAAGTGGGCAGCATAGCCAGGGCAAGGTCGACACATTAAATTAACCCTCACGGGGGATAAAAATATGATCATGATGCTTTAAAAAAAAGTAACTGGGAGTAAAGACTGTTGATTGATACAAAAGAAAACACCTATATTATAGTTCTGAATTCAGAGTATTACTTATATAGTATACATGGTGGGTATGTGGGTATTTATAATTTTTCTCCACACTTTAGGTGACTAGATTTTCTTTTGTTGGATCATTAAAATTTCAGGCTAGAGTTGCTTGGGTAGAGAACAGTTTGAAATGCCTTGCAGATTAAAGAGAAAGGAATGTTGCCAGTGTTTAGCAGAACCATTCCTGGTTCCACGTAGTCATTTCATAATGATTTTGGGTTATATTTGCACCTTCTTGAACATTTTCTCCAGCAGTTTTAAGTCCATTCATTCTCTTAATATCCTTATCTCTCTTTGCTACTCATCTCACTGTATAATTTATTCCTGGAAATAACAAGAACCTCAGTGTAATGATTGCGACTTTATCATTCGACTGGCCTTGCTTCCAGTCATCCAGAGCCCCCACTCATTTTATTCATTCCACGAATGAGTTAATGGTATTTATAAGAACAGCACTGTTCAAGACAAAGTTTTTAACTAAGTAGGTGGCCTTCCTGCCCTCATCAGTCTTCCTGTCTGATGGCAGTGGCAGAATGAAGGAATCGTTGAATGTGTGTGATCTGGCTGTTCAGTCGTTAAGGTACAGCATAATCTAAAAATAAAGTTAGAGTAAGAACTTGTTATCCTAAACTTTGTGACATCATCATTTGCAAATCATCCAACAAGTAGAACCAGCAGATCATTAACTGTGTTTGGATTTTTTCTTTGTCTTTACTACACATTTTTATCCTTGGGTGACTTTTTTGTCCACTACTGTGTTCTCAACTGGTTGACTACATGGTAGCCCCAAACACGATCAGAAAAGTACATTTCACCTCTTCAGTCCTGTTATGTGCTGCCTCCTCGGTGACTTTTAATCTTGCTGTTGCCCTTTTCATCACCATCTTTATCTCATCGTCTTTATGTCTCATTTGTTCTTTTCCTGTAGCTTCTCCTGTGTGTTCTTCTGTTCTGTTAAAGATGAACAGCAGTATCCTGGAAGTGTCTGATGAATCTGCCAGTATATTGCTTGTCCTCTGGGCTGTCTGCATGCCATTTCCTTAATTCATCATGAATTTTTCTTGGTTCATGTATGTGGGAGGGGTGCACATTGGAGAAATACGTGTTCTGAGAAGAAATTAAGATGTAGAGCTTTCTGAATCACCAAGGAAAGTTCTGTTCAGTCTCCCACTCTTGCATTGGAATCATTTCCTCTTGCTGCCATTACAGCAGGGATATGAGAGCTGATTTAAACAAACAGCTACAACATTAGAAAATAGGAAGTCCAACTTCAGCAAAATCTCCCCCTGACCCGGTCCGTTCCCTGTATTATTCTATATTCATTTAATATATGCCTCACATGGCCCTGAACCATTTACTACCTTATGCTTTATTGTGGTACATTTACATATGACTCAGCTTGAATCTAATCATGAGAAACCATGAAACTGACCCCATTTCTACTTAATAACTGGCCTGCACCCTTCAAACTACCAAAAAAAGAAAAAGGCTAAGTAACTGTCCCAAATGGAAGTTGGGGGTCGGAGGGGTCATTATAAAGAGACGTGGCAACTGAATGCAAAATTTGGTCCTCTATTAGATTCTGGGACCAAGATACAAATAGTGATCTATAATGGACTTTATTTGGGCACTTGCCAAAAGTTGAAAATGGACTGTGAATATGATTAACAGTATTATATCAAAGTAAAACTTGCTAATTTTAATAACTTTACTGTGGATGTATAAAAGAATAGTCTTATTCTTAGAAACAGTACACTTAAGTATGTATTGGTAAAGGGGCATATTTTCTCCCACTTATTATTAAATGATTCAAGGGAAATGTTTGTGGGGAGAGAGGAAACATGCAAATAAGGTAAAATATAAATAATTGGTGGTCCAGGCAAAGGATATAGGGAACACTTAATAGATTTCTTTATTGCCCAGTTTCTCAGATCTTTTCTTCAGCTTCTGTTCACCACGTTTCTTCAGAAGGAGGATTTCTACGCAGTCAGTATCACTTTAGTTCACATGATTAGAAAGAACACACTTTGGCGAAGGCTGAAGGAATGCTCTGAACATGGCACTTGCAAAACAGATGTAGAAAATGGATGGGCTACTCAAAATGCTCAGTAGCTACCATGACCGTTCCCAAAATGTTTTTGTAAAATAAGTTTCCAGACTATGCCTGGATTTGTCTCGTCAGTGGTAACACAAAATAATTTAAAGTCCAATCCCTCAGCAAAACTCCATCTACTTACTTTCACATTTAAGATTATCTTTAAAAGTTAACAAAATTCAGTAGACTACAACTTGAGAAAGATACCGATGGCAAGGGAAATTGATATTTCAGACCTATGGCTGCTGTTCTCTTTATGAGACATTTTATTATCCTGATGGGTGGAGCCATGATTCAGAGACATTTTCTAAAAATGAATTTCCTCACCCAGTTGTAAATGAAAATGCCCTTGAAGAGGTTTGAAAGTATTTTGTATCACACACTATTCAGGTGATGCATTAAACAATGCCGCCCCTGCTCCTGGACTGAAGAATAATAAAACCTGTGTGAACTTGCTTCATCTGAGGGTCTGAGTTTTAAAAGGAAAGTGAAGTGTAATTTTCTGAATATACTTGTGCAGAGTTTCTTTCTTGGGTTAGTCTCATTGTCACCAGAGCAATTTTCACCCCATATTCAACTATTTTAATCTGCACCTCATTGAATGCATTTTTCTCAGAGTAAATTCATGATATCTGTAGCTGTCCAGACATAAAGGTAACACATTTGTAAGTGGGTGGTGCTAGCGTCAATGGAAATTCACAATCTAAGGAGAACAATTCTGCATAAGAAAGAATAATCTCCAAAAGAATCTTCCATCCTCCAGTCCACTTGGGTGTCTGACTTTTCCTAGAAAGTGTCCTAATTTGGGCTCCCTGATCACACCCTTCAGGGAAAAAAAGTCAGCTTGTTTGTACGTGTGGGTGAATTCGGTCAGCAGGACTCTTCGCGTTTGACCTGTATTTCAGATAGTCTGTCTGACTTCACTTTTCCCACTGGGTAGTTATCCTTTAACATCAAGTCTCCATATTCCATCTGGGGTGTGGTTGTTCAGAAAACAGCATCATGTCATTTGGAAAAGTGGAAAAATAAAGGTCATAGACGAGAACCAATGATAGCAGGAGTTTAGATTTTCTGTAAGGAGGAGGAGTGATTCAAGAAGATTCAGTGGAATTATACTGCTGTTAGAAATCTGAAGATGCCTGCTGGGTGTTAATGTGATGGTGGTGGTGCTTTGTGGACCTATAAGGTCCAGGCATCGTGCACGCACTGTCCTACACTGACATGTTTAAGCCCCACATTCATCTTACCAAGGGTAAGAATGTGATTCTGTACATAAGGAATAATGCTTAGAAATTAGCTTACTTGCCTGAGATCTCACATGCAAGTAAATGAGGAAGCTGGAATTAGTGGCCCAGATCTTTTATTCGTATCTCATATGTAGTCTCTCAAGAATACTCTGTGATCTGTTTTTGTTCTCTGGATTGTATTAGATATCAAGGAATGTTCAGGCATTCAAATTGTATAATGATTTTAAGTTGATTTACCTTAAAGGATGAGAAGCCCTTGCCAAACGTCAGAGAAGGTATTCAAGGTTGGGATGAGAGTCCCTGGATTTTGCCCTCATCAGTGTTTTTGACTTGACCAAGTGAGCATCAAGTTTATGAAGTACTTTCTTCGTGTGTAACTGAGTGTAGTCATTTCTGCCCAGCCTTCACAGGGATTGTTAGATGGATTAAGTGAGATCAGGAATGGGATGGATTTTGCGAACTGTAAAATCAAGAGTATTATTATCATCATTACCATTAAATTTTTGTGGATTGACTGAAATAGCCCATATTGGCTATTTCTTAAAGCTGAGAGCCCCCATCAAATTCTTACCATTAAAATGATACTTGTCTATAAAGACATGTCCATTTAAGCCTTTAAAATTTTAACATGTGGACTGAATCTCACAGCCTTGGTTTTCTACCTTACATGTTTTAACTCCATTAAAATCTGGCTTCTTAGTAGGGACCGTTCATCATGGCATGAGTATTAGGTAATAAGATGTTGGGTGTTGTTTTTGTGTGTGACCTAAAGTCATCATAGTTATGTGAAAAGACATGTGTTTTATTGATATCTACTGAAGTAGGGATAGAATGATAAAATGTCTAGGGTTTGCTGTCAAATACTTTAGCAAAGAGAAATATGGATAGATGAATACATTGGTCAAAATCTTATTATGTTGGGGAATCTGAGTACACTGTACTATTCTCTCCACTTCTGCTAGGTTTTCCTGGTATATTCTCCTAATATGTTTTTTATTGTTCTTTTTACAGATGCAGATTTTCTTTTACAATCCAGATGATTTTGACAGCTTTCAAACCGCCATTTCTGAAAACAGAATAATCGGAGCTATGGCTGTATTTTTTCAAGTAAGTTAACAATGGCTCGAGTACTTCGACCAGAGTTCTTTGAGTATTTTTTTTTAATTCACCGAATTGTTCCATGTTTAATGAATGCATCTGTTTTCTAGTTCACACCTGTCTAAATGAAAGATATTTCATATTGTCTAATGTGTGATTTAAAATGTAAATAAGTATGTTTAGAAACATAATGAAAAATTTTGCATGAATTATTCTGATTTTACTGCTACTTGACTGGTGCACAGATTGAAGAACACATTTATCATCTAAGTTACTTCACTCCTGAAGCGTTTTGAACAGGTTCCTTCAGCATATTAAGAGGCTGATGTTTAAAAAAAGGTAGTTTTCTTTGGAGCAACTTTAAAATTTGACATTACTTGCAAGTAGATTAATAAATCGCATCAGTCATTTCTCTAAAGAGACTTCATTTCTCCCCCCTCGTTCCCCTCCAGAAATCCCCATGGTAACTAAAATTTTTATTGAGACTGTTTCCAAGTTAGTATGTTTATGATCTCCCAGACTCTCTCCTTTTTGTTGTATTTGTATTAAGGAGTTTTCCTGGCTCATGTGTTGGTTCCATGTCTAGAAGTGAAACATTGCATCCTTCCGTAGATAATACTGTCCAGGCTTCTTAGTGTTGATCAGTGGGTGTCTTAACCAAGCAGCCTAGAGGAGACCTGGTGCTTTTTATGTGTGGGAAGGTAATCTGAGTAGGAGGTGTATGGCTTGTCTTTCAGTCTTGCAATTTGCCTAAAGACCACTTACAAGCGTTCCTTTTACCAGTGAGTCATCATGGGGAAATTATGTCTTTCTGACAACTCAAAGGAACATTAGAGACATCAGAACCTCCTTCAGTATGTGTCTTTAACCTCCGCCTTTTGAGGCAAGCTTCTTTGTCATTGAGATGGAGCCACTCTTGTGTGGAGTGTGTTAATTTCACTGCCCTTTTTAGTGAGTGACACAGAATGGACAATTCTCTTTACTGTTTGTCTCTCTCTCTTAATACCCCTCTCCCTGTCTTTTCTTGGATAAAGGCTCGAAGGGGATGTAATTTTTGAAAAATTGAAAAGCCTAATCTCCTATCCAAACTTCAGAAACAATAAAAGTGGCATTCTACAGCATTGGTTATGACACTAATTTTCATACTAAGGTTTCTGACCTAGTAGTGTGCCATGAAATCATTTCAGTGAGTCTTGACCAGCATTTTTAAAATAAATAGAATAATACAGAACAGAAAGTATTCAAGTGTACCACACATAGTAAGGGTAAATAATTTCTTTGAACTTGTTTTTTCATTGCTCATACACAGACATGCAAACAATTGGGTGATTATATGAAGTGTGTTTCTCATTGTGGGTGATACTGAAATATTTTGAAATATTTTGTTTACACTGTGTATTATGATAATCTCCTCATTGTTCCTACTGTTTTCCCAGGCATTTCTTCCCCTGATTATTTTCATGAATCACAGTAGAGCGTAGTGTTTTTAAAGCTTATTCGGTGGAGTCAAAAATAACGTGCGTTTGAATCTCATCTTTTCCACTTAACTGCATGATGGTGATGTAGTTGTTTAAACTTTTTGTTTTTATTTTATTTTTTGACCACACCACGTGGCTTACAGCATCTTAGTTCTGTGACCAGGGATCAAACCTATGCCTTAGGCATTGAAAGCGCTGAGGCCTACCTCTGGACTACTAGGGAATTTCTAAACTTTTCAACCACAGCATTGTGATCTGTGAAATGAGGATGGCAACTTCTGCATCATCGAGACTGTAGTCGTTAAATGAAGCCCCTGGTGTGGGTTTTGGCACATAGTAGACATTTGGTGAATGCCAAACAAAATATGTACCCATATCCAGCCACTTCCGTTTCTATGAGATGGAGACCCCATGGTGTGTGTGTGTCTTCTCTGCATAAACAGAAGTCTCTTCTGGGCACAGCCCTGCTAGGAATTCAGGTGGGTTGTCATAACCCCTTCTGCATCTAACCTGTGATAGATTTGTGGTTGGTATTACTGAGGCTACTTGAACTTCTCAGACTGTGTGTATGTGTGAGCGTGCTCTCAGTCATGTTCAACTCTTTGCAGCCCCTTGAATGGTAGCCCATCAGACTTCTCTGTCCATGGAATTTTCCAGGCTAGAAAACTGGAGTGGGTTGCCATTTCCTCCTCCGGGATCTTCCAGACCCAGGGGTCAAACCTGTGTCTCTTGCATCTCTTGCATTGGCAGGCAGATTCTGTGTCACTGTGCCACCTGAGAATCCCTTGCACTTACGTAGTTATCCCTTACTTTTTATCACTCTCCTCTTAGCACACTGTTTTTCATATCACTAGATCTCTACTCCTGCAGCCCTGCCTTCATACCTACCCTTTCCTCCTTTTCTGTCATGCCCACCCATGCCTCATCCAACCTGGTTCTATTAATACTTTATAGGGCACCTTTTTTATAGGAAAATAAAATTTTAAAATGTTATTTATGAGTACTAGAAAGTCTATTTCACAACATGCTCTACCCAAAAGGCTTCTATTTTTCCAGCTCTAGAAAGTCTTCTTAAATATAAGACCAATTAGAGTATGCGCAGGAGAGGCACATTGGTGTAAAACCAGCAAAAGACCTCAATGTGAAATCTAGACTTTGGATTTTTAAAGTATTTCCAGGACAAAAGTGCTTGTTCACAAAGAAATACAATGTGTATTTCATCTGGTTAGTCCTCTAAGTTTTGGCTTGCTATCCTGTAGATACAAAATAGAGGACAGATAATAAAAAATAGAATAGTTTTTTTTTTTAGATAGCAGCTGCTTGGAGCTGCTTTCTTTGTTTTCCTTGTAAGTCCACATGTACGTTTATACATCTGAGTTCACAGTATGTCATTGCAGCGGAAAGAAGATGATATTATTGCTATTTTAATTTGGCAATCTTTTTAGAACCTATGTTTTGAGATCTTTGTGTTTTGAATCTTTCTAATAAGAATGCTTGATTTGGGACTTTGGTATTTCTCCCCCAGGTAAGGAAATCTTGATGTACATTTCCAAATTCTAACCTAGTACCTTCCATTTTGGTCTTAAAGAAGTATTTATCATTCTCTCAGGAATGATTCGATGACATGTATGGTATCACTTACTACGTTAAATAGACCTGATAAGTGTAGTCACCTCCTGCCCATGAGAAGTGGGTCATAGTCCCATGTGATAATGGCTCAAAAGAGGTGAGAGGAGAAGGTCTCCTACTCATAAATTGGCTGTACTCTGCTCTGGTGCCCATAAATGCACAGATTCATTGTTGAGAATCACAGGATATGAATGACCTACAAGTGCATATCTAAGCAAGGCTAAGTTCTGTGTAGATGCTGTGGCTTTGATGCCAGCTCACTCCACACACTAGAATAATTTTCCCAACAATTTCAATTTTTCATTATCTGTGTTTCTTTCTTTCCTTCCCCCTGACCCTCTGCCTGTTACTCCAAGGAGTTTTGGCTCTCTTACTGCCTTTGCTGTGGTTAGGTATGATGAGGTTCTTACATTTCCAAAACACCAAAGCACACACACACCGGGCAGACACATGGTCGACCAGGGAACATATTGGCTGAGTGCAGGTGGTCCTGCTGTAGCTCATGGAAATAATGATGGATGCTCCATCGTGCTTACAATTATTTTCTTCAGTTAAACATGGAGTATTTCACATCAGATTTCCTGATGATGATGTAACACTTGAGATCTGAGTAGTGACTGTCTCCTTTGGAGGGGGTGTGAATTTCCATGGTAATAACCCATTCTCTAAGCAGTTTCTATGACTTCACTGTCAGCATGACCCTGATTTCATGACCCCTGTAACTTTGAATAGTGCCTGACATCCTTTGGTTGCGGACAGAATTGAAGGTCAGTCTCAATGTTGAAATGCAGTGAGGCAGATTTCCTGTGAGTGCTTTGTGTGAACACCAGTAAAGGAAGGATCGCTTCCAGGTACAGAGCAGAGCAAATCGTGGCAGCCCCACAAGGTTTTATGCTTTTGTGCCCACGCAGTACTAAAAGGCGCATTCATTTCATAGATAACTACTGCTGAGTGGAATGTTACAGTTTTCCAACACATGTTACTAAATGCATCTGGAGAAAGAAGACCCTTTTTCCAGTTCACACACCTTTGGGCTAGTGGCCCTCTGGAAGATAAAGGAGAAAGGAAGGCTCAAGTTTGATTTTAAAGAATTTTTTAAATAAAATAGGGTAAAATAAGAAATAGGCGAGGCATGAAGATACTTGTTAAATCACTAAGAGAATAAATAGATGGTTGTTTAGCTAATTTATTAGAACAAAAAATACGTATTTTCTGTTTGGTAAAATAGAATCTTCTCTATCAGCCTGTTTTGAAGTCCTGTAGAAATGTAAAAAGCCAAAAGTCATCAAAATGCTCCTTTAATGTATTCTCATTATTTGGGTAACACACTGATTGGGTTCTCTCTTTAAAGAACAAGGATGAAAGCCTGTGTTTATAGGACGGTTGAAATGACAGTGGACTGATCAGGCGATTTGTTGATGATACTTTGTTTCGAAAATAACTCAAAAAGGTTTAATTAATTTTGATGTGAAGTTACAAATCTTCCTTGACAAGTTGAGGTTTCCTCCTGGTAAACATTGTAAATTTAAAACGTAGCAAGTGGAAAATGCATTTAATACACCTAACTTACTGAACGTCAAGCCATCGTAGCTTGGCCCAGCCTACCTGAAACGTGCTTAGAATACTTGCATTAGCCAATGGTTGAACCTGTTTATCTAACACAAAGCCTGTTATTGTTAACAAAAAGTATAGCACAGCATGAAGTTTTCATTGTCTCGTGGGATTTACTGAATAGTGAAAGGGAAAAAGGAAGGATCATCTGATACAGAAAGGTTGTATGTGTATTGGTTATCTACCCTGTGATCACGTGACTGACAGGAAGCTGTGGCTCACTGCCTTGCCTATCATCAAATGACAGTTTATCTTACCATCTCAATAGCCTGGGAAAAGAGCAAAATTCGAAATGATGTGTATCACTTTCAGAGTATCATCAAATCAAAATTATAAGTTAGGGACTCTCTGTATAGAGCAGAGACTACTCAATTCTCAGAGTGACATTATGTTTAACTCGACCTGTATTTTTTTTAAATCAAGAATCTTCTATCATCACCCTTGAAATTGGGTTCTGGTTTGATTTTTCTTTCTTGCAATCTGTTTCTTCATTATTTCCCTTTGAACTGTTTCCTCCATTATCCCCATGAGCATCAAAATGCCTTTGAACCATGCAACCATCTTAATGACTTTCAATCTGTTGCTTATAGAAGTTTGGGATTCCCAAGCTTGTAAAATTTTGATTTTATAGGTTTGATTTTTGTGGGTTTTTTTTTTTTTTCCTTTTGAGGAAGGACATGATGATTATCTTTGAATATGTGATGGCGAAGAAATCTCATTTGTATTGCTACCCAGTTGCCATTGTTATTTAAATGCCAGAAATTTTATTTATATTTCCTGATTCTATTGAACTTCAGAATTATAAATGCATGATTCTTTAAAAGCATCTATATTTAGAAACTTTTCTCAGGTGGTTTTCTTTTCAGCTTCTTTTTTAGACCTTGTTGGGTATAATCACTTCTGAATCTTTGCATCAGACACAAAGAAAATTTTTATCATGTCTGCATCCAGGGGCCCAATCAATAGCATGTTTCTTATACATTTAAGAAATAAGTTGATGTATTTATAGGTTGTCTTATAGTACTTCTTTTTGACAACCTGTCTTCAGCAACTCCATTAAAGCTTTTTTCATTTAATACTAGCTCCTTCTTCTTCTGGGAGCATTGGGCCCCTTTGCACAAGTTTTTTTTTGTTTTTTTTTTTTCTCCCTATTCCAATTTCTATCCACAAACTAACTGCTGTCATTGGATTTTTGCTAAGGTCTGTTGCTCATACATTTGGGCCTTCCTCTCTCTGTCCTAGGAGAAGGCAATGGCACCCCACTCCAGTACTCTTGCCTGGAAAATCCCATGGATGGAGGAGCCTGGTAGGCTGCAGTCCATGGGGTCGCTAAGAGCTGGACACGACTGAGCGACTTCACTTTCACTTTTCACTTTCCTGCATTGGAGAAGGAAATGGCAACCCACTCCAGTGTTCTTGCCTGGGGAATCCCAGGGACGGGGGAGCCTGTTGGGCTGCTGTTTATGGGGTCGCGCAGAGTCGGACACGACTGAAGCGACTTAGCAGCAGCAGCAGCACTCTGTCCTTCCTTCATAGTTGAAAGCAAACTTCAAAACTCCAATGTTTCCAGAGTTGCTAACCCATTCTTTATATCACTCAGTGGTGCAGACTGCTTAATTATTTTTCTCCATCTGGAGAGGCTTAGTAATTAAATGAAATGGCAGCACCTGGGATTATTTATAGACGTGGAGAAGGCAGGAGGAGTTCTTGATGACTCATCCAGGGCTGGCAAGGAAGGCTTTTTCTCCACTTCCCTGGGTCTCCCCCCACCAAAGGAGCTGTGATTTGTCCTTGCTCTAACCCACCACTTCTCTTTCCACTCCATCTCACAGTCTCGCTCTGATGTCAGTCGGTTTCTTCTGACTTTGTACTGCGAATTCATGGAGGACTGGGAGCCTCTGCTCACTCATCAAGTGCATCTCTTGTGGGTGACTCCCATTGTGACTTGGTGGTGCAAGTACTTAGGTGAATTCAGTGCAAACATATGCAGGCTGTCCCGAGTCTTGACTGGAAAGGCGCACGCGATAGCCTGGTAGCAAAGAAGTGATTAGAAACAGGCTTTAGGGAGTGTTGTTTGGTCACTAAGTTGTGTCCGACTCTTTTTGCGACCCCATGGACTGTAGCCCACCAGGCTCCTCTGTCCATGGAATTTTCTGGGCAAGAATATTGGAGTGGGTTGCCTTTTCCTTCTCAAGGGAATCTTTGCTTCTCAGGGATCAAACCTGCATCTCCTTCTTGGCAAGTGGATTCTTTACTACTGAGTTACCTGTGAAGCCCATGAGGGAGCGTAAGACCTAAGATTACTGGACTACAATCTTGGAGGTGGAGGTCCATGTCTTGTTCCTCTGCTTCCTGTCCCACCATCCACCTTTCTCTAGCCCTCACATCAGTGTCTTGACCTCACTTGTTGCTCAGGATATTTGTAGTGGATAGGACTAACTTACAGGAAGCCTTTTAGGATCCCACCACAAGACTGATGATTTGGGTTTTGGAAAAGCACGTGCCTAGGTAACTGCGTAAGCTTCAGCTGAAAAAGGTGATGGTTTTACAGAAGGGTAAGGCTTTTGAAATGGTGAAGGACACTGACCATGAGGATTCTCAGACTGCGGCTCCACTGAGGAGGCAGTTCTAATCTGGGACTCCTCTGGGTCTAACCTTGCTCTCAACTCTATGTCTGCTTATGCCTGTAGTTGGGAAAAGCATCAGGGCTTGAAACTTCTTAAAAGGTACAGTGTATTCAGAGGCCTTAAAGGAGTGTGTTAGTGCCAAGAATATCTGGGTGTATCTATGTCTGAAATTGTTCTTATAAAGTTTCCCACAGGAAGTTCCCTGGTTCAGTGGTTAGGACTCTACTTCCATAGTAGGTGGGTGGGTGGGTGTTCTATCCCTGGTCGGGGAGCTAAGACCCCACAGGCAGTGTCATGGCCATTTGGGGAAAAAAAAAAAATTAAGTTTTCCACCGAAATGATTTTATCTCAGTAGATGATGGGTGGGGAGAGAGGCTTTTTTGGATTGTTGGCTCTTTTTCATTCTACCATGACTCTTTTTCTTGTGCATTTCCTTCCTAGGGTTAGTTTCTTTGTATTTCTGTTCATCTGTATGTATGTCTTTTTTCTTGCTCTTGCTGTATCTCTGCTTGTGTTGACTCATTTTACTCATTCTGAGGTATGTTAAGCACCTTCTTCCTGCCATTCTTCATTAGCATGGCGAATGCATCCTCAGAAGGTAGCTTGCCCTCAAAGTAGTTAGGTAACTGTAAGCTTTGAAAAGAGGTGGCCTTTGAATTGTTGCTTTACTAATAGCATCATTTTTTCATTGGGAGGTAGGGGAAGACAGATCAAATTAAGTAGATAAAGTATCGAGAAAAGAGTACAAGAATTATGTCTTTATATATCTGTATAATTTAGAATGATAAATATTTAATTATAAGAGTATGGATTTCCTATTTGTGAGTTTTAGAACTGGAGTTTCCTCCATTTTTCATTTTCCTCCTATTTTTCCACAAAGCACAACACCAGTATAAACCACCCTTTTTTATTTATGGTGACCTGAAGTCACCTTTTCGGTTAATTTTTTTTTTTTTTAACCATCCTGAGAAATGGTTTTTCTTTTTTAATGAACAGCACATTTTCTATCATGGCTATAGATAATTTTCTTTTTTTTTTTTTTTTTTTCCTTAACTTACGACTGGACCTGTGGGCAAGGTGAAATGAACGCCTCTACCCCATAGAATGAAGGGAGAAGGAAGGGAGCAGAGAGAAAGAAGGAGAAAAGGAAGGAGTGAGAAGGAAAGGAAGGAAAAAAATATTAAACCCACTACCAAACACCCAGCAAAAAAAAAAAAAAAAAAAAAATCCAAGAACTATTTTTGAGTCAGAGACTGAGTGAATTTGTGTCAGGGACTCATGATGGATTTTTACAACTTCTTCCTTAGACTGCTTTTGGGAATAATTGAAGTAAACTAATATGATTCTTAATTTATCCCTTTCCAGTTGCTGCTGTTTGAATATCATCCTCCTCACATTTTCCACATCCTTGGTTTTATCCAGTTATAAGTTCAGTTCTTTTACTACATTACCTAGAAGTGTAATTTCGGAATGTTTTGGGCTAATTAAGAGAATTTTTTTTTTTTATACACAGCAAGAATTAAAATACATATGTTCCAATTAAACTTTTAACAGCTAATTGATTTCACAAGACCTACCATTAAGTGAGGGCAGAGTCTTTAATGCTCAGGTGCAATCGTGGAATAGATGTGTGGATGTACAACATTGCATTTATGCCCTATGAGGTGTTTTCAGTACATCTCCTGTCTGCAAATGGCCTGTAATTCAAATTTCCTCTTAGTGGACATTATGGAGGACTAC
Source organism: Bos indicus x Bos taurus (assembly GCF_003369695.1). Taxonomy (NCBI): domain Eukaryota; kingdom Metazoa; phylum Chordata; class Mammalia; order Artiodactyla; family Bovidae; genus Bos; species Bos indicus x Bos taurus. The sequence continues at coordinate 21,540,557 of NC_040097.1, forward strand.
AGTTGGTGAAGCATTACATAATTAAGAAACTTTGAAAAAGACCATGTGAAAATCTTCTTTAATTAAATCATTGCACTTCAAGGACAGTTACCAAGTTCTTTGCCTTTGTACATCACTAAATGATGGTTTAGATTCTACCGTTTACTTTAGAATTTAGATGTTTTGGCCAGTCACCGAATCTGATTGTCATAGTCTCAGATGAAATACTGGGAACTCTATAGTGATCCCATTATAATGACAGAAGAGAGATTGGCTGTCTGAGAGCGAAGTGGTTGGCCATGATCCCATAGCTCTTTGAAATCTACTAAGCTAAGAATTCTAGTTTTGTTACTGTGAATCCAGTTGTCTGATTTTTCTTAAGCTCCGATTTCCCTGAAGTAGATGTACATACCTTAACTATTAATAATTAAATCTCTTGGGACAACTCTACACACAAAGCATCTTGCATCCCAAGGTTAGAGGTGAGTGACAACTCTCTTCTTTTCCTTCTCTTTCCTCTAGGTAAACTAGTTGAAAAGATGCTTCTAAACAGAATGCAAGCACTTCTAATAAAAGTTAGTGTTTATCACAGACTTAATGCATGTAATCTTTACTGAGACCCCCCTCAAGGTGTTATTGTATCCATTTTACTGATGCACAAGGTAAGGCATGGAACTTTTTTCAGTATAAATTACTCAACATTGTATCAGCCAATAAATGTTGGAGCCAGTATTTCAACAGCAGTAGGGTATCTCCAGGGTCTGTGCTCTTTGTGTAAAACTGAATCAGAAAATTTGGCTATTGTGTTGGAGAAGATAGAGAAAGAAGTGTATATCATTGGTACCAGTTATTATATATGTATATGTGCTTCTGAGCCTCTCTTAATTTTTCTGGTACCCAAAAGTTATTTTTCTCCTAACTTAAAATTTTGTCCTTACTCTTTTTGCCTACAGTTAAAACCTTTGATCTCATTCTAAATTCCCTTAGACTCTGTGCCTGTAATTATTTTATAGATTTGATGACAGCTTTTTTTCTTCTGCCTTTTCCCTTTTATGAAAAGGCTATAAAGGGAATTGAATGAATGGTATGGTTAGATAAGGATACTGTGAGTGAACAGGGTTAAGATTTGAACAGTCATTTATTAACTTTTTTAATGGCAGTGGTTCTTGAGGGAGGGGTGCAGGGGATTTTCCCCCCAGAGGACCTGAAGCCACGTCTGGCGACACTTCAGTGTGTCACATTGGGGTAGCGGTGCTGCTGGTATCTAGTGGATGGAAGCCAGGGATGCTGCTCAGAATTCTGCAGTGCACAAGAGAGCCCTTCACAACACAGTTTGGTCTGGCCCAAATGTCAGCGCTCACATTGAGAAACCCAGCTTTGCGTGAGGACACCAGAGGGTTTCGATCTCAGTAGATGTGGGCTATCCGGGCTGCTGAAACTCCAGTACTTTGGCCACCTCATGCAAAGAGTTGACTCATTGGAAAAAACTCTGATGCTGGGAGGGATTGGGGGCAAGAAGAGAAGGGGACGACAGAGGATAAGATGGCTGGATGGCATCACTGACTCAATGGACGTGAGTCTGAGTGAACTCCGGGAGTTGGTGATGGACAGGGAGGCCTGGCATGCTGCAATTCATGGGGTCGCAAAGAGTTGGACGTGACTGAGCAACTGAACTGAACTGAACTGATCCGGGCTGCTTGGGTTATTCTGCTAGCTGATGGCTGTAAGAATAACTAAATCATCCCATGCCTGAGAAGTCCCCTAGGACTCTGGTCAACCAGGGTTTCGTTGACTGGATTCTAAGATAAGACTTAAAGGCTTAGATGCCTGTTTGCAGGGAAGGAATGAAAACACAGGTATAGAGAACGGACTTGCAGACACAGTGGGGGAAGGAAAGAGTGGGATGAACGGAGAAAATAGCATCAACATATGTACACTACCATGTGTAAAATGTATAGTGGGAAGTCACTGTATAATATAGGGAGCCCAGCCTGGTGCTCTGTGGTGACCTCAAGGGGTGAGATGTGGGGAAGTGGGGGAAGCTCACAAGGAAGGGGCTATATGTGTCATTATGACTGATTTGTGTTGTTGGTGGGCAAAAACCAACACAACACTGTAGAGCAATTTAAATCAACCCTGCCTCTAGGTATTCCAACCTCACCTCAGCCCCTAGAAATGAAAGAACCCAGGGGAAATGTGTTCCCAGGCACTGCAATGATTTGTGAAACAAGCACCGATTTAATAGTACATGCACTTAGACCTAGAAAAGTAAACAAAGGTTAAGAGCATGTGCAAATGCCTTTGAACTAGACTTCAGCGGGACTGGTTTGAAAAACAGAGATCAAGGAAGCTCCCTTGGTGTAGGCTGTAGGAGACCGTGTCTCCATGAATCACAGGATGCTCTTGTTCCCACAGTCCCTGTGCTTTCCTAGGGCAGGATTTTAAAGCTATTAATGCTGGTTTTATTTCAGAGGTCTGTTACGGCTTCTCTTTTGGCCATCTCGGCATTGTCCCAGAGGTGTGAGGAATCGTCTTGAGCTGGATGAATCCAATTGTTACTCACCTGTGGTGCTGCTGCATTGAGTTGCCCAAATGAGAAGCTTGCAGTTCTGAGTTCAGGGTTTACATGAAATCCACTGTTTGTTTTCTTTGTCTGTAGCATTTTAATATATATGATACAAGTGTGCTTATCTGAAGCCCAGAGCTTTTGTTTCTCTATGTGTTCCGGATGAGACTTACCTGTCTTCTGTTAAGATTTTTTGTTCATGGAATGTGCTGAATCTTCATTGCTGCTCGGGCTTTCTCTAGTTGCGGAGAGCAGGGGCCACTCTCTGGTTGAGGTGTGCTGGCTTGTCTTGTTGTGAAGCATGGGCTTTAGGTGTGAGGACTTCAGTCGTTGTAGTATGTGGGCTCAGTAGTGCTGCGTGGGTCTAGTTGCCCCCGGCATGCGGGATCTTCCAGGACTGGGGATCAAACCCGTGTCCTCTGCATCGCAAGGCAGGTTCTTAATCACTGGAGCACCAGAGGAGCCCTATCTTTTTTTTTTTAGTATTTATTTGGCTGCACTGGGTCTCATTTGCAGTATATGGGATCTTTAGTTGCAGCATGTGGGATCTAGTTCCTTGAGTAGGGATTGCACCCGGGCTGCCCTGAATCAGGAAAGTGGAGTCTTAGTCACTGGATGACCAGGGAAGTTCCAGTAACTGCCTTACTTGAGCATACCTTTGACCCATACTCCAAGCACTTGTCTGGTACACCATAGGGATTCGATGTAAAGACAGACTGTTTTGCACAGCTCTTCTTAGTTGGTAGAAATCCATTCAACTATTTTTCCATGAGGTGGTAACAAATGAAGAAGAAACTTAGTTTTATTTATATGAGCAGCTGCTGCTGCCGCTGCTAAGTCGCTTCAGTTGTGTCCAACTCTGTGCGACCCCATAGATGGCAGCCCACTAGGCTCCCGCATCCCTGGGACATCCCTGGGATTCTCCAGGCAAGAACACTGGAGTGGGTTGCCATTTCCTTCTCCAGTGCATGAAAGTGAAAAGTGAAAGTGAAGTCGCTCAGTCGTGTCCATCTCATCGCAACCCCATGGACTGCAGCCTACCAGGCTCCTCCATCCATGGGATTTTCCAGGCAAGAGTACTGGAGTGGGGTGCCATTGCCTTCTCTGATTTATATGAGACTTTTCCTCATTTCTCTAGTATCCACTTCTTCCTCTGTCATCTTGGTCTTGGTAATACCATCTGGCCAACTGTGATATTTTTCAGGAATGCAGTCCTGTGGTTTGTGAGAGAAACAGAGACTATTTGGAGAACTTCCATAATACTTTAACCCTCCTATCTTTCACTTGCAACGAGTAAGCACCCAAATGTGATACAGTAAAACACACAGTATTTGGGGTGTCTATTATTTTTTTATTGAAGTAGAGTTGATTTACAATGTTAATTTCTGCTGTGCAGCAAAGGGAATCAGTTTTACATACACATACATCCACTGTTTTTCAGATTCTCTTCCCTCATAGGCCATTACAGAGCATTGAGTACAGTTCCCTCTGCTGTACAGTAGGTTCTTACTAGTTATCTATTTTATATACGGTAGTGTGTATGGGTCAATCCCAGTGTCCCCCTTATCCACAGGTAACTGTGATTTTGTCTTCTACATTTGTAACTTATTTCTGTTTTGTAGATCACTTCATTTGTATTCTTGTTTTCTTAGATTCCACATATAATGAATATCACATGATATTTGTCTGACTTTCTCACTTAGTATGACAGTCTCTAGGTCCATCCATATTGCTGCAGATGGCATTATTTCAATATATATTTTTTTTAATGGCTGGGTAACGTTCCCATTGTTTCTTTATTAGGACTGCCTAGCTGTCTTTTGAGAAAGATGTTAGCATTGAGTTCCCCTGCTTTGGGTTTTGTGGGAGTCCTAAACATACCTATACATTGACTTGCCTGAACACGTTTATATAGCAGATTCTATTTTTCTCAGTCCTTTGAGTTCTCTGAATATGTATTAAGTTATGTGATTTTTCTGTTCATGCAAATTCCTAGGTTGCTGCATATAAAATCATAGAGTTAATTAATTTAGATCTCACTTATTTGGCATCTGGGTTTGTCCGAAGTTGAGGTAAGCTGGAACTTACTTAAGAAAGCATTAATTAGACACATAAGTATTATAGATTGCATTGCAGTGAGAGGAGCTGCTTAATCTGTGTGTATCAGCTGAATATTATCGACCAATTTTATGTAGGATTCATTTGATACCAATCTTTTGGTTCTAACAGAGAACTCTTAGATATCATATAAATGGATTTGGTGAGGAGCACTCCTAAAATCACATCGGTGTGAGCCACATATAATGAAATAAAAACCTCTATCTCTAGAGACCTCTTCATGGACCCCATAAAGGGGCTTGAACCATAAAGAAGGCTGATAAAGAAGCTGAGCACCAAAGAATTGAGGCTTTCGAATTGTAGTGCTGGAGAACGCTCTTGAGAGTCCCTTGGGCTGCAAGGAGATCAAACCAGTCAGTCCTAAAAAGAAATCAACCCTGAATATACACTGGAAGGACCGATGCTGAAGTAGAAGCTCCAGTGCTTTGGCCACCTTATGCGGAGAGCCGAGTCATTGGAAAAGACCTTGATGGTGGGAAAGACTGAAGGCAAAAGAAGAAGGGGGCAGCAGAGGATAAGATGGTTAGATAGCATTACCGACTCAATGGACATATATTGGAGCAAACTCTGGGAGATACTGGAGGACAAAGGGGCCTAGTGTGTTACAGTTCATGGGATGGCAAAGGGTCAGACACGGCTTAGTGACTGAACAGCAACAATTTCTAAAGTGATTTAGACTCTTAGATAATTCCATTCCTGAATCTTTTTTATCTGTATTTGTGAGGTCTTACTTGACTTTCTGCAGGGTTTTCCCAAGCAGCTTGGCGTCCTTGAGCACCATTCTGATAAGGTTTCAATGAATTATTTCTATTTTTAGGCACCTCTCCAATGGTGGCTGCCAGGCACCAGTTCTTTTTTTTTTTTTTTTTTTGACTACTGATTATCAGGTTTAGTGCCAGATGTCTCCGAAATGCAAGCAGCTAACTAACACACGATTACTAGATCATTCAGGACAGGAAACAAATGTCTAGGGCCACATCTGAACTCAGCAACCTGGCTACCCTCCTTTTTTTTTTTTTCTTTAAATGGCAGTCAACCTAAAGCTTTGGTTCCTCTCTGTTTTATGTTGTACAGGTGAAAGATGTCCTCATCCCACTAAAGTACTTCGGACGGGTAAAATTCCAAGACTTCTAAAAAAGAATTACAATTTCCAATTCGCTATGAATATAAACAAACAAAAAATAAACCCAGCAGGTGGCGGTTGTGGATCGTGGTCAAGAGATTGTTCTGCCAAGCATTGTACATGCATTATCTCTTGTAATGCTCCTGCCAGTCCTCTGAGAAGGAGCTTCTGATTCCAGAACTTTTCTCCAATGCTTAGATTTCCTTTGATTGTGAAATCAATGTTAGGAAAACATTTCTGGTGAGGGTTGGCATTTTGGAATGATAGTTCTATCCTAAAATGATAGTTCTATCCCTCACTGGCCTACTCATTTGGACAAAGCTATTCCTTCTCTCGCTGCCTCAATTTCTTTGTCCATAAAATGGAGATACTGTTATCCTGTTGATTTGTCATGAGCTTCAAATAAAATCATGTCTGGGAAAGTGCCATGGAACAGAATTTGAACCAGTCTGTAAAATTTGTAGTATTTCAGTGACTGTAATAAGTAATCATTTACATGATATTGATAACGAGTAACAACTGGAGTCCAGATGCTAAAATAAAATGAAATACTTTGTTCTTTTTAAAAAAATTTTTTTTTTAATTTTCTATTAGGGTGTGGCCAATTAACATGTTGGGGTAGTTTCAGGTGAACAGTGGAGGGACTCAGCCATGCACATACATGTATCCATTCTCCCCTCAAGCCCCCTCCAATCCAAGCTGCCAGATAACATTTAGCAGAGTACCCTGTGCTATACCGTAGGTCCTTTCTGGTTAACCGTTTAAAATATAGCAGGGTGTACAGATCTGTGCCAAACTCCCGAACTATCTCTTCCCCTCATCCTTCCCTCACTGCTCCCCAGCAACCATAGATTTGTTCATTCTCTAGTCTGTTTCCATTTTATAAAGTGAGTTCATTTGTATCATTTCTAAAAGGGAATACTCTGAATGATTGCTTCCCTGTACCCTGAAGCCTGGCCCAGAATAGATACATTAAAATAATCATACTGCTTTGGGCACATCAACTATATGCATCTTCCCAGGCTCCTTGTGTTTGGTGGAGGGTGCTTGAGCTCTGATTACCTTGAGTGTGGGACAAGGTTCTGAAGTCTAAGTGTTGTCATTGGTGCTGTAATTCAGGAGGAGGTAACCAGATTCAAATTTCTTCAAGGAGCATCTACACATCTCTCTTACTCCTTTAAAGACGAGCTAAAGTAATTACTCCTAACACCTGGGATGGTGAAATAAATATTAATTTAATTGGAGCAGCCAGTCAGCTGGGGGAGAAACAAGGAACACATTGGTATGGGCCCAGATGCCTGCACATGGTGAGTGGGGGGTGCTCTTCGGAAGTCAGAGGACCCCATCAGCTCTGCGCCCACCTGGCTGCTGAATTCCTAGTCGTGAATTTCACTCCAGTGTCAAAGTTGTAAACCAGGTATCCTTTATGTGGCCTTATTTGTGCTGGAAATGTATCCTGTCTTTGGAGATCCTTTATTATTGTCTGCCTGGTTAGGGACACTGCCAGCAATAATGATGTGATTGCTGGAGGCTTCTTAATGCTATGGCATGAGAATGATTGTGCTGGCAATCTGTTTCATCCATCCCCATGGTCACTGTGCGCCATTCATTGGGTTGTGAGTGGGAGGTGCTTGTCATCTGTGTTTTGCGGCTCTCACTCTCTGTTCCTCCTTGTCCAAGGGGATATGATCAGCCCATACACATGTCCCTCTCTCCTCTCCTGTGGCTCTTCCATTGCCTTCTTTGTTTATTCCCTTTGCAAAGCTGCAGAGTCCACATGGTGTCCCATGTACTGTGGGCACCATGGTGTCCAGAGAATTGAATAGACTATGGACCCTGTCATGTTATCAAGGACGTGACTCCATGCATACACACATGGATGTGTGCATGCACGCACACACGCACACACACACTAAGACAAAAACCTTTCTCTGTTTGCTGTTACAGTCTCACTGCTTACCACAGACGCATCGTGCTGTGTGCAGTCACTCAGTTGTGTCTGAGTCTTTCTGATACCATGGACTGTGGCTCGCCAGGCTCCTCTGTCCATGGGGTTCTCAGGCAAGAATGCTGGAGTGGGTTGCCATGCCCTTCTCCAGGGGATCTTCCCCACCCAGGGATCGAACCCACATCTCCTGGGTCTCCTGCATTGGCAGGCGGATTCTTTACCACCAGTGCCACCTGGGAAGCCCTCAGAGGTCCTGAATGCAAGCAGAAGTCACTACTTAAGAGAGTCTGCTTGGTGAAGCAGAGAGACTCTGGATCTCGCTGGCTTGATTCAATCCTAGTTCAGCCCATCAGTACTTGTAAACTTCATCTCAGTTTTCTCATCTGGACAATGGAACAGATGAAAAGAGACCTATGTTTCAGGATTGCCGTGAGGACTGTGTTTGTGAAAACAGATGGAATGAACATGTGTGTGGTGCAGAGTAGGCTCTCAGTAAATGTGAGCTTCCATTGTAATCTAGGCAGTAGCAGGTATCATCCTTTATGCAGTAACAAAAAGCTGTCACCGAGAGCTGCGGTCATGTGGAAGGAAGAGTAAAGAACCCACATTGTGTGAGAGAGGAAAGGCGTTGTCCCCTGCGCTGGGGTCCTGACTCCTTATCTGTGGTTTGTTCTTCCTCTTCCTCTCCAAGCTCAGGGACTGGCAAGAGCAAAGAAGCTTGTGCTCCCCATTGACTGCACAGTGGGATCACTGGAAGAGCTGTGAATCTCCTGGTATTTGGGGCCCCTTCCCAGGATTTAGATGTCCTTGGTCTGGGTGGTGGTCTGAGCAGCAGTCTTTCTCCCTACCCTCGCCCCTGCCCTTGCTCGTGTGTGATTCTTAGATGCAGTGAGCTAGTGACTGGCTCTCAGGACTCCCTCGCGTGCATGCTCAGTCTCTTAAGTCACGTCTGACTCTTTGCAACCCTATAGACTGTAGCCCGCCAGGCTCCTCTTTCCACGGGATTCTCTAGGCAAAAATACTGGAGTGGATTGCCATGCCCTCCTCCAGGGGATCTTCCTAACTCAGGGATCGAACCCTCATCTCCAGCAGCTTCTGCAGTGCTCGCAAATTCTTTACCGGTGAGCCAGTGGGGAAATCCCTGGGACTCCCTTGGGTCTCCTGAATTATCCTCACCCCCTCTTACCTCCTCCCAGCCCCCGCATTCCTGCTTAGGCAGCTAATGATTCACTGGGGCCTTACTCGACAGTCTCCTTAACAGAGCGTGTTCTCTGCTGATGACACCCCAACGACCCTCCCTCTCTCACATCCCAGGGTAGCACCAGTCCCACTTGCATTGTGTTCTTAGTTTACAATGAACAATTTCAGGAAGTGTCGTTGTCTGTGGGTGACTCCACCTTATCCTATTACCCAGGATGGCAATAATCTCCTAGGTGCAGAGGAGCCTCATCGTCTCTCCTGCCTCCTAGTTTGTGCCAGAAGAAATGCAGGAGTAAGAGTTGTTAGCGACGAGGTGGATAGAAGGAGACTGCAACGGAGGCTCAGATGAGCTACAAGCTTCTCCCCACCTGGAGAGGATGAGGAGGCAGAGCAAGGCCAAGCTGATGCATTAACCCAGGTGCAAGGTCCTGGGACTGCTGTCTTGGGCTGGCTGCTCTAAGCTGGAGACCAGAAGCCCAGCCTTCCCCTCTGGCTGGGGTGTGGCTGTGTGAAATGGGAAGACAGTATAGGAAAAACAGCTGAGCTTGCTTTTCTTCAAACAGTTGTATTTAGGGGGGCTTCCCTGACTTGGGTGGGCTTCCCTGGTAATTCAGACAGCAAGGAATCCACCTGCAATGTGGGAGATCCGGATTCAATCCCTAGGTCAGAACGATCCCACAGAGAAGGAAATGGAAACCCACTCCAGTATTCTTGCCTGGAGTATTCCATGAACAGAGGAGCCTAGCGGGCTACAGTCTTACAAGATCTCAGAGTCGGACATGACTGAGTGACTAAGACCCTCGCTTCTTTCCCTAACTTAGACAGGGACTTATAGAGGGGAACTAGAAGCAGAGTTCCAAGGAATAGAGAGAGCTGCTCCCCAGGCCCTTCTGGATACATCCACGTTGGGACAGATCCCCACTTCTGGCGAGCCCAGAGGAAATGGAGACGAGAATAGAGCTAGGGTGCATTTTGTCTCTTCATCCTCCAGCTTACTGTCTGTTACTGATCATATTTGGGAGGAAAGTCATATGTTTGTCTGGCCAATCCATACCCGTTATCTTCTTTGATGCTCAGACTTGTGCGGTAAGAACTTGCGTCCCTGAATGACAAATGAGACTAAGAAACAGACAGTTTGTAACTTGCCCTGAGTCACACAAATATTAATAGAAAACGGTGGGATCAGACCTAGTCTTCCTGCTCTGGAGGCTTTTCCTGTCTGGCCAACCTCAGTTGGATCTGCTCCTACCATCCTGGAAACCCCACCTCCCTGCTTTTTCTTCCCAGGAGTATGGACCTGGGGTGGGGCCAGTTCCTCAAAGTGTTTCTGCTCAGCCCTCGAGGTGGGCTCTGTGGTGATAGCACTCAGAACATCAGGCGATGAGAACTTTCAGGAAAAGACTTTATTGGGGAAACCTATATGTTGGAGTCACTGCTGCCAGCAGCTCTCTTAACATTTGGAAGATGCTAAGGCTGGAGAGCTATGTGTTTTCCACTACCTGCCCCCAAAGCACATGGTTTTAATTGGCTACCCGTGGAACTTCACTGTGAGCCCATCGACACTGGGTCTTTATGCTTGTTGCCATGCAGCTCCCTGAGTGTGGTTGCTTCAGTGGAAGATTATGGATGTTCTCTGCTTGGATATTCCAAGCACTGGCAGCACCTGCTCCAGATCTTGGGAACCGAGCCAGACCTCCTCCCAGCCCAATGTCCCCACTGAGGCCGTGTGCAGGGCTGATGCTGAGAAGTCAGCTCAGGCCCTGGGCCAAGAAAGGTGTTTGAGTTGGGAGGCTTGGGGAGGCTCCAGGAGTTCTCAGTTGCCTGGCGGACCCTTCGGTGCTGCTGAAACTTTCTGGAAGCCCAGAAGCAGTCCTGCTCACATCTGGGCTGTGGTCTGCCAAAAGGCTTTTCTTTTTCGACGTTTTTGGATGAGAAAGGCTGTGACCTGCTGCAGAGGAGCACTTCCATCCACAGGCTGCCTTAGCCTAGAGGAACGAAAATCCACCTTTGGTGTGTTCATCTGCCAGAACAGCCCCATCGTAATCATCTTCTCTCCAGCTTTACACATGATGAAGTGCTGCACAGCGTTCTTCTGTCGGGAGAATGTGTAAAATCAGCCCAGATTCCCAGCAAAGTACCATTCTTTCAATTACATCCTTGTTATAAAAGCTTCATTTAAAAATTCTTGGGCCATAAAGCAAAGCGAGTGAGCAGTGTTTACCATCGCAAGTTGTTAAGTAGACGGTCTTGATGTCAGAGGGCACTCTGGTAGGCAGCGATCCTATCAGTTCTCGGGCATTTCAAAGCCACACCCGCTGTGTGGCCTTCAGTGAGCAAAGGAAAGATGCTCTACAAAGAGATTCCTGCAGCTTGTCCTGGATGTCACCTCACTGGCGACTTCCAAGGCTTTTCCAGCTGTAAAAGACAGTATTGGGAGACATCCCTGATGGTTGAGAGGTTAAAAATCTGCCTTCCAATGCAGGGGATGTGAGTTTGACCCCTGGTTCGGAAAGTAAGATCCCCCATACCATGGGGCAACTAAGCCCATGAGCCGCGACTAGAGAAGCCAGCGTGCCCCAAGGGCCTGTGTGCTGCAACTAAGACCCAGCAAGGCCAGAAAAATGTTTTTTAAGGCAATATTGGAACATTACGCTAGTACAGTGGATCATGTACTATCCTGAGTCCTCAGTGGAAGAAGCGTGTTAACTGTCTGGGCCTTTCCAGCCGATCTCTTTCAGTGTTCACTAAATATCCCTCGTCGCCCAGCAGGGGCCAGGTGCTCCGCTGGACATCAGGCCTTAGTTAGGACACACTCATGTGGCCCTGGTCCTTGTGGACATCACAGTCTGTTAGGAAAGTAGATATTATAATTACATAAATGTGCTTTCGATGCAGGATTAGACTTGTGTTGAACTCATTGAAGGAAAGAGACATTCAGTGCTTTGAGAGCGAGTCACGGGGTCCTGGTCCCATTTGGGGGTCAGGAGAGGCTTCCTGAAGATGTGATTGCCCAGAATTTCTCTAGGTCAAGAAGCTTCAGGGGAGTAGTAGTGTGTGCCATGGCCCCAAGGCAGGAGCACAGAAGGCCGGGAGACCTGGGAGGAAACCGCAAGGTTGGGAGCTGGACCCCACGAAGCCCGAAGGCCATCTCCTCTGGGGTTTTATCCAGGGGAGCCCTTGAGAAACTGGCTTGGTAGGGAGACTAACTTGTTAGCATCGTGGAGCTGATTAGGAAAGCTGGGGTTGGGGGACAAGCTGGAGAGAAACCCAAGGAGCATGCACTGGTCATCCGTTTGTCACAAAGAGACGGCAGTGGCTGGGACCTGGAGAAAAATGATCCCTTTCTATTACCAAGATTGTAGGAATTTTATGTTCTTATGTAGGAGGAAGAAAATTAGTTTCGGGCTCTGGGAGAGTGCATTTGAAGCGAGTTGGTGACGAATGAAAAGAGAACTTCTAGGGTAGGAAAGCAGGTCAGAGGGGTTTTCTGAATGCTGCTCACGATCAAGTTTGTAGTAACATCCTCATTGTTGCTTGGAGGCCGGCAATTTATCTACATTCACTTTTCACTGACTGTTGTGTTGGGTGTTTTTTTCCTGTTGTGTGTATTTCTTGTTTTATGCGCATTGTGCAAGAGTATTGAATGGGCCTTCTGTCTTCGTCGGGTTCCATTTTAATTTTGGAGAGCTGGACAAGGGTGTGATTATAATCAGTTCATGTATGCATTTCGTCATGCCCAGTCTGCAAATACAAGCTGACTGCTTCCCATTGTGAAAAATGAATTTTGCAGCCATGTTGTTAAACCCGTAAGCCTATAGATTGAACTTTATGGGAATTTCATTAGTGTGTTTCTGCAAATAGTTTTCGGATGTCTAATACATAAAAATTAGGGATGTCATTCAGAATGTCATGTTAGCTCTTCACCCTCTGTTAAACGACAGATGGATGACCGGACTGAAGCTTCATTATAATTATCAGAATAAAAGAACAAACGAAGTGAATGGTCCCAGGCTACTGTGGCCTTTTAATCCCAGACTTTATACTCTGTTACAGGTTACAGTTCCAAAACCTTCCATTTTGGTTTTGTCAGTAACACAGAAGGATTTGTAAACACACACAGCTTACTAGCTCATTTGAAAAACACAAAGCAAAGAACTCTCCATCTTAAAAGTGAAATGATAGAGCTGAGCTGGCTGAAGATGACTCCATTAGTAACCCACTGTCAGAAACAGCAGGAAGCCCCCTAAGGAAATCAACCCTGAATATTCACTGGGAGGACTGATGCTGAAGCTCCGATATTTTGGCTACCTGATGCGAAGAGCCAACTCATTGGGAAACATGCTGGGAAAGATTGAGAGCAGGAGGAGAAGGGGATGGCAGAGGATAAGATGGTTAGATAGCATCACTGACTCAGTGGACATGAATTTGAGCAAACTCCAGGAGATAGTGAAGGACAGAGGAGCCTGACGTGCTGCAGTCCATGGGATCGCAAAGAGTTGGACATGACTCAGTGGCTGAACAGCAACAGGAAGCAGAGGGTGAACTCAGATTCTCTCTGAACCTGGTTGCCTTGTCCAACTTAGTCCTGTGGAGGAGATACTGGTTGTAAAACATAATGGTACGGAATTGAGTTACTAAAGGATGGCCTTCCTGGTTCCTTTATAAAGATCTTGCTCATGTCGTCTTCCAGCTGAGAAGTGAGAATATGATTCCTATTAAATGCTGTTCAGGATGTTCTGCCAAAGCGATATTGCTTCAAACCTGGGGCTGGTCCAGCAAATGAAAACCTAAATAAACTCCACAAGAGCACCCAGTGTTCTTTGAAGGACTCCTGGCCTGAGTGTTTCCACATAAATAAATGAACACTGGGTGAGTACTGTTGCATTTTTGACATGCTCTTGTTATTGATCTATAAGTACCAATTAGGTCATGTTCTTTTAGCGGCAAAAGCGAATCCCCTCCACATTCCTTTCCCAAATTGAAGGTACCATAGCAGAGTAGGATCTGTCTTTTTTTTTTTTTTTTGAAGTATAATAAATCTATAATGTTTTGCCAGCCTCTCCTATACAGCAGAGTGACTCAGTTATATGCATGTAGACATGCTTTTTTAAATATTCTTTTCTGTTGCGCTTTATCCCAGGGTATTGAATATAGTTTCCCATACTATACAGTAGAATGTTGTTTTTTATCCATTCTGAATACAATAGTTTACATCTGCTAAGCTCAGAGTCTCAGTTCTTCCCTTAAAAACAAGTTTTCTAGATGATATCACTTGTATGAAATAAACTGCACTCCGTTTTTGGTACTGTTGGTATCTAGAGTGCTCAGAAAATAGAATTTTCAAGAAACCTAACAGTCCCGTAATTAACTTCACTATATTTTGGGTATTAAATAATAATGAACATCATATTATATCTTCAATAAATAATAAATACGGACTAACATGGTCAGAAAATATCTAAAAACTAGAAATTCATTTTCCTAGAGGATCTTTTCTATGCAATTTCTCTTCTACTATTCACTATTTTGCTGCTGCTGCTGCTGCTAAGTCGCTTCAGTCGTGTCCGACTCTGCGACCCCACGGACTGCAGCCTACGAGGCTTCTCCGTCCCTGGGATTCTCCAGGCAAGAACACTGGAGTGGGTTGCCATTTCCTTCTCCAGTTCTAAACCTAAGTTAAACTACATTTACTCATTTTTAATACAGAGAAATGGTGTTGATTTTCCTCTTCAGTCTTCTTTTAATTTTTCTATTATTTTGTTAGGCACAGAAAGTATATTATTTATGTTTTTATAAATATTTAAATGGATAACAGACATAGCCAAATTATTAATCTCATGAAGAACTCTCTAGAAGAGGCATTTGTGACTCTCAAAAGTACTTTCGGTTAAAAAAAAGTTTTTTTTTCAGTGTACAATATAATGCTAGGAAATTAACGTCAGTCATGAAAATAAGCAGTAAATATCTCAGAACAATAATTACTGTCATCATACCTTTCCAGGTTCAAGTGATCACTATTTGGAGATTTACTAATCCTGATTAGAGGTTATGTTCATAAAGGATAATAAGCTTTTGAGAGATTACAGGGCTAATTGATTAAAAAAACTACAACAAATATTTTAATATCAATTCACCTTTCTACAGAGCATGACAATTTATCACAAGTCTTTACTTATATCGTTTGGTTCTTAAGTTGGTAAATATGGCATGGTGGATCCCCTCACACCCTTTATTCTGGCCCCAGCTTTTCTTCTGGTCATTTTCTTAGCAGGTTTTTGGAAAGAAATGTAGGAGGTCAAGTGACTTGCCCAAGGTCACAGAGTTAAAACTAGCACCCAGACCCTTGGCTTTTATGCCTGTATCCTTTACTGCCTTCCCGGAAAGCTGATGTTTCTATAACTGTTGGCCTTCTCTTAGGGTCCATGGATGGATAGGCTCAAAGAATATTCTGGAAGCCATGCCAGGTGTCTTTGTATATAATCTCAGGACAGTAGCAGTCTTTGATAGCTCCTAACCTTCCATGCTTATATCTCATCCCTAACAAATGGGAGAACTGCATTGGACGCTTCAACTCAAAGGGTTGCAGCCACAGAATGTGTTCTGACTGTAGGGATAGCTGAATTAAGATATAAGATGTCTTAGAAACAAAAGTGCGTATCTAAATGTCATTGGACAAACAAATCCCCAAGTGATGAATTTTTATGCAAATGTAGAATTTAGACTTGTTTGAGACAGGAGGTAGTTCTGATTGCCCCCAGCCTACAAATACAGCTGTGTTTTCTGATTTACTCGTAAAATTCCCATGTAATATTCCTAACACGTGATGTCACCAGTGCTGTAAAATGTGTTCACATGTGCGTGGGAAATTTGGAAGGACAAGTGACCCAGTTTCCAGCACTGGTGACCTGTCTGATGGGAGTGTGTGAGGTTTAGTCCTGGTTTAGTCTTTTCTGTATCTTATAAAGAACTTGTGATATTTTTGTTCTTAGAACATAATGCAGTTTAAAAAATTTTTTACTTATTTCCTTATTTTAGCTGTCCTGGCTCTTCGTTGCTGCACTTGGGCTTTTTCTAGTTTCGGTGAGTGAGGCTGCTCTCGAGTTGTGATGCACAGGCTTTAGCGCATGCGGGCTCAGTAACTGAGGCACATGGGCTTAGTTGCTCCACCTGGACCAGGACTCGAACCCTTGTCCCCCTGCATTGGCAGGCGGATTCTTAACCTCTGGGCCACCAAGGAAGTCTATAATGCAGTGTTACGTAAGTGAGTACATAGAAGCCGTCTTTATGTTTCCCAGAGTCTCCTTGCCACTGAGTGAAAAGCCCTCCCTATGCTGTCATATCCATGTCTTCGTTTCTGAGCAGTCAAACCACAGTGGTTAGGTTTCCTCTACCATGACGTGCATTTCCTCAGTCAGAGAGCGTGTCTGGCCATATACCAAGCAAGTTTGCCTGGACATTTCTCTGTTTTTCAATCATAAGCAAAAATTCAAGGGGCACTTGGGAATGTCTGATCTGAATACTGGATCTCTCGGTTCCCATCTCATAATTTTTTAGTTGATTTGGCTAAACACTTGGGCATTTTAGCCATGGGATAAATACTAGTGAAGACCTCATGGAATGAATAATGGGAGGCATTTTCCAGTGGGGCACTGTTTCCATTGAGCAATGGACAGATGGGTTGTTTGTGCTCTTTCAAATACAGCCTGTTTTTTGTTTTTGTTGTTCTTTTGCTGGTGAAAAGTAGAACCAGAGTTCTTTTGTTTCTTTGTTTTTTAACTCTATCTCTCTGCTAAGCCATATTTAAATGTTTTCCTCTGTAAACTAATTTGCAATGATAAAGTAGCACCCCAAATGCTAAAGGAATCTATTAAAAAGCATTTGAAAGAGTCTCATTCATTTAAGAATACATATGAAAATATCGGGCTTCCCTGGTGGCTCAGAGGTTAAAGCGTCTGCCTGCAATGCAGGAGATCTGGGTTCAATCCCTGGGTCGGGAAGATCCTCTGGAGAAGGAAATGGCAACCCACCCCAGTATTCTTGCCTGGAGAATCCCATGGAAAGAGGAGCCTGGTGGGCTACAGTCCATGGGGTTGCAAAGAGTCGGACACGACTGAGCGACTTCACTTTTTTTTTCATGAAAATATTTACCAAGAAAATATGATTGAGGATTTTCTTCAACATATTTGGAAGAGGATAAGGATGTGAATGAAAGGATTGGTCATGAAGCATAGTGATGAGGACACAGGGGCTCATTAGAGGACTCTTTCTATTTTTGTTTATGTTGAAAAATTATCATCATAAAACAGTGAAGCAGAGACTTCACTGCCATCTTAGCAATTCTGCTGCATCATGGAAAACAACACATTCAGTTAGAAAGGCAAACGTTCAGGGAAGTCACATAGAACGTTAATCTGTAAGATGCCAAAACAAACCACTGAAATGTGATAAATTCTGACAGTCTATCACACTGTTTGCATACAAGGCTCAACCATGCCAAAGAATAATTGACTGTTTTTTTTTTTCCAGTTCAACTAATCTTATGAGAATAGTTTTAATGAATTTTTATATATGTTCACGTTGTACTTTTGAACTATAAGCCTTTTAGACCCTCTTACTCCTGTCTTACCTGTGGACTTTATAATTATAAAGTATCTGAAATGTTCACCTTTTTTTAAAGATATTGTAAAAATTCCTGTTCATATTGGTGTGTAGGTGATTGACAGCGTTGTGTTCATTTCAGGTGTGCAACAGAGTGATTCAGCTGCACGTACATACACGTGTATCTGTGTTTACTTAGGTTTCAGACTCTCCGCCTCCACGCCCCTCTGTGTGCTTCTTCAAAAGTAGTAACACTTGTCCCTTATTCTTGTCTAGACCTTGGCAGTGGATCTCTTAATCACCTGTGAATAAAATCCAGATGTTCTAGTCTGGCCCAAACTTACCCTGCAAATGGGCTTTTTTTCTCCCACCAGCCATTTCTTACAAATGGAACCACACAGGCACAAGAGAATAGGCTATTTTAAAACCCCTGAAATTTGTTTCTGAACAATTTCTGAAATATTTGTGTGAAATTGTACTCCCACTGAGTACATAGCAGTGCTCATGTCACCATACACACAGAAATAGTAAGTTTTATTATCTTTCAAAGTACCTTCCTGTAAAATAAATCTTTTTCTTAAAACTGTCACTGAAGATGGACCTTTTTCAGATTGTCATTGAGATTTATTTTTTTCAATTTAATGTGTATTTATGTCCCTACCTATTGTATTATTACTATATTCTATAGTAATATTTTACAGCCGAATGAAGGTTCATTATTTGTTCTCACAAGTAGATTTTTTGAGAGGTCCTTGTATGTGACCCATTGCTCATCCTCCATACCTAGTCTTGTGCTCAGTGCTGGGTGGGTACTTAAATACCTGTTTTCCTGGTGGCTCAGACAGTAATGAATCCACTTGCCAAGGCAGGAGACCAGAATTCGTACCCTGGCTTGGGAAGATCCCCTGGAGGAAAAGGCTTGGTTACCCACTCCATTATTCTTGCTTGGAAAATCCCATGGACAGAGGAGCCTGGTGGGCTACAGTCTGTGGGGTCCAAAGAGTCAGACATGGACTGAGCGACCGACACTTTCACTGTGACTATTCACTTGTTAACATCTTTCTTTTGGAAGTGAGAAGAACAGAATGGGTTTGTTAGGAGTCGGAATTTCTTTAATACTCCTTGGTAGGAAGTATTTTTTATCACTACTCCTGAGACGTGGCCAGTGGAGGGGGTCTGAGAGGGCGGTGGCTCTAACTCAGGAAGAATTGCCCTTATGATTCTGAGCTTTGCTTCCCATACCAGAAGCCTCGTGTAGGCAAAGGGAGTGTTCTGTGCTGCAACCGGAACATTGGTCCTTTTACATGACACTTACCAGTAAGTAACATCTCTCGTGCTCATGCCATCACCTAAATCAAAGACTTAGAATGATTGACAAGTTTTGATAAGACTTCTTTAGCTCTATGCTCTAGATTATTTTAGTGACTTTTTAAAACCCATTTCTCGATGTTGGTACTAAAAATTAGAAGTCACATCATCATCTTTTTGTTGTGTCTTATGATCCCATCTTTGCTAGTATTCTACTTCCTGTCTGTCCTCTGTGGTTTTTAGTCCTATAAAAATTTTTTAATAAGCATTTTCTCATAAATTCTGTTTCTCATCACATTTCCTTTATTTTGTAATACTAGCTTTGAACACTCAGCCTAAAGACTCTGGTCTTTCTACAACATGCTTGGACTCTTTTGTGACATGGGGAAGCCAGCCTTCTGCATGCTGGCTGTGCTGAATAGATGTCCATTAACTCAAAGCCTTAATGAGACTTTGTGGCCCTCAACTCTCGCCAGCTCCCTGCCAGCTACAGTGTTAAGCAGGGTTTTGCCCGTCTCATCCCACACATGTCTACACCAAATTCTTCTAAAGGAATAAAATGAGAGTGATACACTTCAAACACCTGAGATCCCAATCTCAATTTTTAAAAAAATCTTTCATGTTCCCATGGTCTGAGATGTTCCTAGTCAGGCTAGCCCTAGAAAGGACTATTTAATTACCCCCTAGTTTTTTCCCTGTCCTCAGTTCCCATGAAGAAATTCAAGCCTATAATGTTTTCTTCTTTTTTCATTTTGATATCATTTTGTGACAGATGGTGAATAAAAGCAGTGAGCCCAGGCCAGGTGGCAGAGGGCCTGTGTCTGCATTTTGATGACACCTGTCACTGGAGAATCCAGGAACGTAGACAGTAATACTGTCTGGGGACAAAGGCAGAGGAAGTAGGCAGCCTGGGAAGCCCACCAGCTGAGGAGCTGTATTGGGGTCCCAACAGCTTAGGTAATTTTGATGTGATTTTGTAGTCAGATCCAAATTTGTAAACAGCCTGCATAATCCAAGAGTTGCTCATCATTTGAATCATGTTTTCTCTTATGTAATTTTCTTACAATCAGGTGTAGTATCCTGTTGGAATAAAATAATCAATGAAAGAGAAGTGCAGTCAGCTTTGTGACATTGCTTCTAATGAACCAACATTGTTACTAGCTCAGGTTCTACAGTGTTGGGTATAGTTCTGATTCTCCAGCCTAGCTGCTCAGAACTATGCTTTGGCAGAGAATAAGTTGGAATTTTGCCCCTAGACATATCTGTTATCAAGTCAGCAGGTCATTTTCAAGTCAGCTGGACTATCCAACCTAAAATGTTCCTCTTGCAAAGTTCTGTCCCTAACTTCTTGCCGAGCTAATATTCTGGAAGGTAGCATGGAAACGGAAGAGCTGATGACTTTAACCTCTTGCCATTACACCCTTTGAGGAAAGGAAGAGGATGCTTAAGTTTTCTCTGTAATCAACTATGTCTTTTTATCGACCTCCAAGTACTCTGTTTTTCCCTGTTCCTCTGTCTCTTTATCTCAAATCATTTTTATGTATGTATAATTTTAGCTACTTACACTCTCCTGAATGTCACCAACAGTGCATTCTAAGACTCTCAAATTATAACAAAGCTTTTCCAACTTGATCTGGTAAAACGGATTTAGCATGGCTCTGTACTCTGACCATAGTAGGGGAAAGAGTAAGCTGTGCCTGATTTTGAATCTGAAGGAAGTGATGTGACTTATTTGTCTCACAAGAGTTACTTGTATGGTTTCCTCTGCTTCAAAGCACACATCACACTGGAGCCTATGCTTTCTTTAAGAAATATTAAAAAAAAAAAAATTCTTGGCTGCACTGAGTCTTTTTGGCTGTGTGCAGGCTTTTTCTAGTTGTAGCTAGTGGGGGCTACTCTCCAGTTGCGGTGCTCTGGTTTCTTATTGTGGACTACAGGCTCCGGGCTTCAGTGGTTGTACTGTGCAGGCTTCATTGTTCCTCTGAAAGAATAATCTTTCTGGACCACGGATCAAACCCATGCTTGCTGCTTTGTAAGGTAGATTCTTAACTGATGGGCCACCAGAGAAGCCTAGTGTTTCTGCTACATAGAAGGGAGCCCAATGTGCTTTACCTCCTATTGAATTACAAGATGCGCCTTTATGGCAACACTACTTTGGAATATTTTTATTCCAAATAATTTTTTTTCATTATTATCAATAGCAGAAGGACATGGCTGTGGTGCTCTGTCACCCAACTCATGGACTCGCGGTGAAATGACAGTATAAGAGAGAGCATGGCTTTCCTTCCATCCTGTACTACCTTGATGCGCACTTCCTGTCTTCGTTTGCTTTTTTGTCTGAACCAAATATGAGGTTGAGGCATGAAATCCTACAGTGCTGGAAGTTCCAGAATCACACTCTAATAGCCAGAATCAAAGAATTAAGTTGTAGCTCTACATGCTACTGAGAAGTCCGACCTAAAGGGCTTTTGGTCCCTTGCCTTGTTTTCTGGAAATTGACTTTCCCTGGGTGAATTATCTTGGCTTTAACCAATTGCTGATTCGCTCATTCACTTCGTAAATTACATGAAATGGCTAGTATGCACCAGGCACTGTTAAGATTTTTTCATGACAATGTCAGTGTTTAGTGGAGAACGGAAGAGTGCTGGTTGTGTTTATGACATCAAGAACCATTTTTTAAAAAGTATTTATTTGTTTATAATGCTCATCTGTGCGGAATCTTTGTTGTTGTGCTTGGGCTTTCTCCAGTTGCAGCAAGCGGCGCCTACTCTTCATGGAGTTGCTCCAGCTTCTCCTTGTGGTGGCTCGTCTTGTTATAGGAACACAGGGTCAAGACCGTGTGGGCTCAGTAGCTGTCACACACAGGCTTAGCTGCCCAGTGGCATGTGGGATCTCTTCAGACTAGGGGTTGAACCCAGGTTCCTTCATTGGCAGGTGGATTCTTAACCACTGGACCACCAGGGAAGTCCTACAACCATTTATAATGGTGGACGTGAGCACAGTTCTCTGCTTCTTTGTTAGATTTGCTTTTGATGGGGAACAGAATTCACTTAAACACTCCATTGGGAAAAGTCCTTCCAAACAGTTCTTGTGAGAGTGAAATCTAGAACTGGCTGCCATGCTACTTGTGACCATGGGTCCAGAATTGTAGAGCATACTGTATTTCCTTTTAACCTGGAAAATCTACTGCTAGAAATTTATCCTAAGGAAATTAACATGGATATGTACTTAGCCATAAAGATGTTCATTCAGACTTTAAAAAATCATAGTAGTGAAAGTTTAAAATAACCCATGTGTCCAGTAGTGGGATGGGTTACATGTGTTATGGTCTGTCTGTACAGCCACTAAAAGTGATGTTGAAGAAGAATGAAACTTTTTTTTTTTTTTTGCATATACTTTTCATACATTTGGAGAAGGAAATGGCAACCCACTCCAGTATTCTTGCCTGGAGAATCCCATGGACGGAGGAGCTTGGTGGGCTACAGTCCACGGGTTGCAAAGAGTCGAACACGACTGAATGACTTCACTTTCACTTTCATACATTTCGGAAGCATAGAGGGGGCACCTGGGAATTTAGCTTCACTGTTGATGGTTTGGTGACTATTGGAAAGTGACTTAATATCTAGTATAAGCCTGAATTCTTCCTTATCCTTAAAATGGTAATACTTTATCAGTTAAGTAGTATCATTATGAAAATTAATGAGATAATTTACCTAAAGTGCTTTTAGCATGGTGCTGTGCTGTATTCATTTGATTCAGCTGTGTCAGACTCTTTGTGCCTCTGTGGATTGTAGCCCACCGGGCTCCTCAGTCCGTGAGGATTCCCCAGGCAAGAATACTGGTGTACGTTGTCAAACCCTCCTCCAGGTCATCTTCCCAACCCAGTTATCAAACTCATGTCTCCTGCGTTGCAGGCAGATTCTTTACCCAGTGAGCCTGGGAAGTTCTGTAGCACAGTACCTGGCATTTAATACACGTTAGGAAATAATTATTTAACTAGAGTTTTAAGGGAAAACACCTTAATTAAAGAAGTGTGGTCATTTGGGGCTTATGAGTACCTGCATTTTATACCAAAAGGTGTGGGAACTTTATTGTTGGTAGAACTGGGAGGATCCAACAATTTCCCACAGATATTTATGGCTGGAGTTTCACTAAGACAAAAGAACATGATTTAGTTGTCATCAGTGGAAAATTCATTGTATTTCTAGGGCATGTATATTAGCAGCAGTGGCCGAATAGCTATATTAAATGTTCTGGTGTGTGATTTGGGTTAATTACTGTCATAGTTTTATTAGGCTTTGACATGACTTTTTTTCCCCAGGAAATAAAACATGAGGAAATTTAAGATTGGTGTTAACTATCTTGCTGCAAATGAATTTCTAATATAGACAACTGAAATCAACAGCTATAAAACCACACTGTCCATGAGGAGGTGAAGATTTCCTAACTTAATGTTGAAAGCCTCTTTTTGATTTTCACTTCCCCTTGAATATGTGTTGGGCTTCCCTGGTGGCTCAGACGGTAAAGAATCTGCCTGCCTGCAGGAGACCCGGTTTCGATCCCTGGGTCGGGAAGATACCCTGGAGATGGGAATGGCAACCCACTCCAGTGTTCTTGCCTGGAGAATCCCATGGACAGAGGAGCCTGGCGGGCTGTGGACCATGGGTCACAAAGAGTTGGACACGACTGAGAGACTAACACTTGAATATGTGTAGTACATTCTGGAGAGAGGTATAGTGAAGTTGCCTCTGAGTGGGTAAGAAAAGAACTAGACTCAATGCCTTATAATAACCTATAATGGAAAAGAATCTGAAAAAAAATATATATATATATATAAAACCTGAATCATTTTACTGTACACCTCAAACTAACACAACATTGTACTATAATAAAAAAAAAATTTCTTTAAAGAAAATACCTTAAAGGGGCATAGAGTAGAGCCTCTATCTAGGTGGATTCAGTATTTCTGATTTGGACAGCTGATCCTACAACCTTTGAAGATGACGTGGAACCCTTGACATGTGTTTCGGATTGCCAGGAACTATAGACTTATCTAGTAACAAATTGTCTGTTGTTCACAATGCAACTTGGATCGTGGGCTCTTCTCTGTTTTCTTTCTTGAAACATTATGTATTGCTGGCTGCACTCGGTCTTTGTTGTCGTGCCCAGGCTTTTCTCCAGTTGCGGTGAGCGGGGTTACTCTTCATTGTGGTGCTCTGGCTTTTATTGCAGAGCACAGGTGCCAGGTGCTGGGGCTTCAGTAGTTACGGTACACTGGCTTAGTTGCCTGGTAGCATGTGGGATCCTCCCGGACCTCCAATCAAACCCATGTTCCCTGCATTGGCAGGCAGATTCCTAACCACTGGACCACCAGGGAAGTCCCTTCAATTTTCTTCATGTGTTAAGTGAATCCTGTACTATGTGATTAATTAGGATATAGCAGTGAGCACGGCAGATGCAATTCTGGCTTTAATGTGAGAATTTCTGGTACAATTATGTTCTGTAGTAATAGTCACAAATGTCAGGATTATTGCTACCTTTCTTATCACTGTCAAAGATATATCACAAAAACTGATCTTTATTATCATATATTTGAAATACAATTCCCAAATTTGTTTTTCATGGTCACCCAACTGCATCTGAGTATTACATAAAATTGTAAAAATATATTTTGCCCAGGTAAAATTATATCCTCTATTCCAAAACTGAAAAGGAGGTGGTGCAGGCAGATTTTCTGCTGCTTCCATGGTTTTGCCATCAAGAACACAGTTGGGATCTAGAGAGGGGAAGGGAGGGTATCCCTGACTCATGGTGGGTATTTTTTTCTTTTTTAACGTTAGCTGTACTCGAGCATCAGGGTGAGTTAGCCTGTTGGTGGACTGTCTCGGCAGATACCACTCACCAAGCAGGGAAATACTGAGAAGCCTCACTCAGACAGGAGTCAGATCAGTGCGGATAGAACTCCCTTAGGGATACACTGGCTGATTGTTGTCTTTCTTGGGGTGTCATGGTTCTCTTCAGGTCCTGGTCCTGATTTCATTTGGTCCCCTGTGGCTCTGAGAGACCTCACAAATGTCTTTAGTAAAGCTGTGTTTTCCCTAAAAGCAGATCCCTGATCTGTTTCCTGGAACGTAACTCTTTGCAACGTAACTGTTTCGTGTTGAAAAAGATCTTTTTAATTTGATTTATTTCATAGCACTGAATATTTTTGGGTGTACAACTTATGCCCACTCTCCTTTCTCAGGGTTCATATGGTTTTATGAGAAGAGTATAAAAATTGATAGTCATGTAAGAACTTTATTGAAAAGAAGAATGGTAGCTGTCTGTTTTCTTGATTATCTTCACTAGAAATATCAATGTCAGGCTACTCTCCGCGTTAAGAACTTGATTTCCTGTATCGAACCATGATCTCTCTCACCTGTAAATTAGAGGTGTTCAAGATGTTCCCATTAATATTGAGAGCAGGAGAAATGTGAAACAGCCAGTTGTAGAAATGGAAATTATAGGCATATGGTTGGTTATATCTCACTGTTCACAATGGACATGCCTGTGATGGATTATCTCTCAATAAAAATTTTGTCAATAGAATTAGATTATTAGGTGCATCATGGGAGCTTACTGTTCCAACCGTTTGTATGGTCAATTATTTATACCATGTAGCATATTCCTGTAAAATGATTAATCACCTCCAAATTTCAGTTGCACTTTTCTGTCCCCCATGTTTTCATAAAAAGGAAACTTCTGGGCCAGAAAAGGTATACTGATATGCCTACAGCATAAAAAATCTATATGAAATACTGTTACAATGTATACTATGATGATAAAGGCAGCTTTTTATAATTCAACCAAAATGTTTCTAACTCCCAGGCAGTAACCTAATAACTTGAAGAAATGTTTGTTTCAGCTTTAAATAACATTATATACAATGGATTAAGACTTCTCTGGAGGGACTTCCCTGGTGGTCCAGTGGCTAAGACTCTGCGCTCCCAATGCAGGGGGCCTGGGTTCGATCCCTGGACAAGGAGCTAGATCCCACATGCAGCAACTAAGACCCAGTGCAGCCAAATTAAAATAAATAAATGATTTAAAAAAAAAAAAAAAGACTTCTCTGGAGATAATTTTCCCTGTGAATTGAGTTTTGAGTAATATATGATACATATAGTAAGTTTTCCTAGCTTACCCTGTAATGAAGAAAAAGTGCAAAATATATTTTCTGTTGTCTGAACACAGATATTTCCTCCAGCAGCTGGTAAACAAACCAGTGTCCTGGTCAAAGATAAAACACTGCAAACACTTAGGTGTTTATTTGTTCATTCATTAATTACAAATTCATTGAGCAGGTACAGGCATTGTACCAAGAGTTTGTGCTGTGCTAAGTCTCTGCCATTGTGTCCAACTCTTTGCGACCCCATGGACTTCTCTGTGACCCACCAGGCTCCTCTGTCCATCAGATGCTCCGGGCAAGAATATAGGAGTGGGTTGCCATGCTCTTCTCCAGGGGATCTTCCCAACCCAGGGATCGAACACGAATCTCAAGTCTTGTGCACTGGCATTCAGATTCTGTACCACTCGTGCCACATTACTCTTTGCCAATTCTTTTACAGAGAGAGACTTTTTAATCAGCATTTTCTAAAATTGTTGGCGTCTGCTGATGAATCCATGGAAGTTTCTAGCTTCTCGGTCCAGCTCTTTAACAGTGAGCCGTTTTTCGGCTCTCAGTTACAAATCCACCCTTCTTTGCCTATTGTGATACTTGAGCTAAGCCCTGTGAACAGTTCTCCTTCAGTAATAGTGCAGCGGTGGGTTTTGTCCATAGAGGGAGCCAGGGCACACCACCAGGTGTGAGTTCCCCTCCTGCTCCGTGTTGGAGTGGTGGGCAGCTGGGGAGCAAGAGGGCGGCTCTGTGGGCGGTGTGAGTTCCCCTCCTGCTCCGTGTTGGAGTGGTGGGCAGCTGGGGAGCAAGAGGGCGGCTCTGTGGGCGGTGTGAGTTCCCCTCCTGCTCTGTGCTGGAGTGGTGGGCAGCTGGGGAGCAAGAGGGCGGCTCTGTGGGCGGTGTGAGTTCCCCTCCTGCTCCGTGTTGGAGTGGTGGGCAGCTGGGGAGCAAGAGGGTGGCTCTGTGGCTCTCTTCTTAGCAGCTCTCACAGCAGCTCGCGCCCACACCTTCCAGCGAGTTTCTTCACCACTAGGTGGGCTGCTCCTTAGCTCAACCCCAGCCCACTTGACTCCTCAGCAGTGTGTCTGTACTGTGCTGTGCTCTTTGGTTCTGTGTGCTTTCCGCACCATCTAACAAACCATTCATCTGGAGCTGTCCAGCTAGCTCTCGCTTCTCTGCTAACCAGTGAGCCAGTGTCCTGGACTGTCGCCAGCACACACTAGCAGGCTACATGCTGTGGCTTCCAGACCATGTTCCTGTGACATCCACGCCCTCCCCAAGAAGGTCTCAGTGCCAGCCTTCTGAGTTCTTCATTTCCTCTTTGCCCACGCTCTATCGGTTCTAAAGTTAGTGGCTACTTTCTGCATTTGCATCCCCTACTCCCTTTAGAGTCCTTTCTCTTCCCCCAACCCTGCCTCCACCCTCCCCCTTTTTGGGAGTTAATCATCTTTTAGTTGATAGCAATTCTTTATGTTAAATTTTCCCTGTTCGGATTACCAACGTGGTCTCTGTCTCCTGAATGGACCTTGACTGAAAGGAAAGGGACAAGCAAAAAGCCTCCTGCAAAAAGAATTACTTGCTATTAAACTGCCAGCTTGTGACCAGTACTGTAGTTTCTTTGACCTTCTTTGATATTTCTGCCTAATACCTAATTGTATTTTAGTGTGGCTTACATCAGACATTCCAGAATCAGGTGCTGAATATTCCCACCAGTATCACTCCTCTGAGTACAAAACCGGTAAATACCCTTTTATGCATTTATAGTATGGAGGCATTTATCCATTCAACAGAGATTTATTTAGCAGTGCTGGCATACTTGGCACTGGAGTAGGTGCTTAAAAAAGACATGATACTCAGGCCCTGCCTTGCAAGTTTGTCAGGAAGACAGGACCTTGGGTGTGTGAAAAGTTAACCAACAAAGCAATAGGGTTCACATTAGCATTTGTATTGCTTCATATTTCTAGACTAAGTAATGTTACAGAACAGCAGTATTCTGTTCTGTACAATCCATTCACATTGCTAAGTGCGTGAGCATTCATTTGTCTTTTCAATTGTTTCCTGTTTTCTCTACATCCACAGTACTTGCTGGAAGGAGTTTTAGGGGCTGCAAATTGGTAGGTCCTCTGTAGCCAATGAAAATAGTTTATGACCACTAGATCTTTGAAACGGTGTCTGAATATGTACACTTTGGGACTTCAGGAAACATTTCTTTTACTGTATAAATTACTGGAAGCCAGCTGTGCAGGATGAGGCAGGAGTGCTGGGTGGGATCTCATTGGTTTGGGGAGTGTAGGGCTCTGTGTGAAGTGATTCTACTTTTGAAGCCTTTATGCAGACAAGGTACATGAAGCCAGATTGGGAGTCTGGTATCCCATCAGCGATGCACACTCTGCAGAGTAATATTTAAGATGTTCCCTTCCCAGAATTGTTCTAGTGAGTCCCTTGAGTGGAATGGCGTGCTCTTCTCTGTGCAGTTCTTGCAGAGAAGTTAAATCACACAGGCAGTGCCTTTGCAGTCTGCAGCTCTGAACCATTGCTGAAGGTGGTGCTCTGAAATTGACTCAACCAGCCCTTCCCGGCACACATCTGACAGAGCACTAGTCTTGGAAGATGCTCGGCCTTGATTGAAACCTGGGAAATGTTTTCTAGTCAAGAATCTCCTCCTCCTCCTCTCAGAGACAGTTCAGTTTTCACATCAGAAGCACTCTCTGATAAGTCCTGAAATGAAAGGAACCTGTCATTTTCCTACATGATATTCCTTAAATCTTGCTCACCCCCCCACCTTTTTTTTTCTCTTAAATGTCTTTTTCCCACCAAGGTTTTCTTTTCCTCATGTGGATTTGGGAACTTGGCTATTTTTGCATATCTTTCTTTAAAGAAGCTATCATCTACCTCTGTGGGTGTGTGTGTACCATATGGCTTTTTAAGAAAATATTTGCTGATTAATTGATTTTGCTTGATTTCTTTGGCCGCACCGGGACTTAGTAGCGGCACGCAGGGTCTGCAGTCTTCATTGTGGCACACAGAATCTTTAGTTGTGGTGCATGGAATCTAGTTACCTCAGCAGGGGTTGAATCCAGGCCCCCTGCATTGAGAGCACAAAATCCTAGCCGGTGGCCACCAGGGAAGTCCCCTCATGCAGCTGCTGCTAAGTCACTTCAGTCGTGTCCGACTCTGTGCGACCCCATAGACGGAAGCCCACAAGGCTCCCCCATCCCTGGGATTCTCCAGGCAAGAACACTGGGGTGGGTTGCCATTTCCTTCTCCAATGCATGAAAGTGAAAAGTGAAAGGGAAGTCGCTCAGTCGTGTCCGACTCTTAGCGACCCCATGTACTGCAGCCCACCAGGCTCCTCCATCCATGGGACTTTCCAGGCAAGAGTCCTGGAGTGGGGTGCCATTGCCTTCTCCGAAGTCCTCTCATAGGTTTTTAAAAAAGATTTTCCATGGTGCCTACCATCCTTAAGACTTTGAAGGATTGGGTAAATGGCCTTGGGGCTAGAAGGGAAACATGCATGTGGGAAAAAGGAATTAAGACAATGTGGGCAATGCCTTAGGATATGCCAGCAAGACCCCTTTACCACCTATTTGTAAGTGTGTGTTGGTGGTTCTGATGTAGTTGCTAAGTTGTGTCCGACTCCTGTGACCCCGTGGACTGTGACTTTGGCCAAAACCACTTTTTCTCTCCAGGCCTTAGTTTTTGAATCTGTTACATGAGAGTGATGATTTGTTCTTCATAGCGTTGTTGAGAACAAAGTGAAATAATGACCACAGAGCACTGGGTGTACTGCGAGATACATTGTAACCTCAGTAGATACTGTTTTTATGTTGAAAAAGAACAGATAATGGCCAGTATTTGGGGGTGGCTCTCTGCAGATCCTTCCTGGATGTGAGAGAGGCAGTGAGCAGAATCATTTTGAACTAGGTTTGCAGAGGTTCTACTGGTAAAATGGAAGAGACCG
The DNA here is from genome assembly GCF_003369695.1 of Bos indicus x Bos taurus. Lineage (NCBI taxonomy): Eukaryota > Metazoa > Chordata > Mammalia > Artiodactyla > Bovidae > Bos > Bos indicus x Bos taurus. The sequence continues at coordinate 21,570,511 of NC_040097.1, forward strand.
TAAGTGTCACCAGGCTAAGCCAGATTCATTGCCGTGTCACTGAGATGGGTGTATCTGTGTGTGGGGGGTGCTGATGTCTGTGAAGAGGGACCCTTGAGGAACAGGCAAGAGAAACATCAGCTCCCACTGCAGTTGCTCCTCCAGATTGGCATCGCATGTCTACCCTGGTCCCATCTGCTCTGATGGCTCTTCCAGCGGTCAGTTTAGGGTGCATTTGTTTAGGTCTTACCTGCTTTTCACTGTAAACCATGTCACCTCAAACCCTATCCCAGTACAGAGGATCACATACATCACAATTCATAGGTGAAAAGTAACGATTCCTGTCCAAGAGCTGATTTCACTCTTGGCCTGTTTGGGGAAACAGCAGCTAATGCTCTGCAAATCATTGTCTTCTTTTCCTTGCCCAGGTCAGGGGGAGGCTGGGCTTGCTTTAATCCACTGATGTATTCAGGAACGGTATCTTCTGTCCCCAGCCAGGTCCACGTGGGAGGAAAGAGGGATTGTAGATGATTGGTGCGAGAATGTGACCTGTTGTCAGCCACCCAAAAATCATGCTGTGGTTTTACAGCCCCTGACCATGTGTCAGAATGATTCTATTTGGTCAGAAAGAACCAAAACAGCACTGCTGCTACCGCTTACCCTGGGCTGTCTTTGCCAAAACACTTCTTGCCATAATATAGGCATATATGAAGTTTTTCATTTATCATTTATATACTTGATATAAACACACCAAATTTGAAATGTATGCAAATCAGGATCACAAAATGCACATATCAAGTTTGATGAATATACAAATCTATCAAAGTTGGTATCTACATATATATCAACATTCAAATACAGTGTTTTTCTAGAATACAGACAGATTTTTTTTCTAGTTCTAAAAAGAATCATGTTGTACAAATTTCAAGCAGCATGAGATTCCATTAAGGAGAAGGGGGAAATGGTATGCCCTTGATCCCAAGCTCCAGAGAGAGTTGCTGATGTTTGCTCTATCTGCCATCTAAAGTTTTAAGAACATTTGTAAACAAGCGTCTCCCAAAGAGGATGAAATTCTACTGCAACGTGGTTTTTACCCAATAATATGTCATAGCCATGTCTTGATGCTGGAAGACACATGTTTTCCTTATCCTTTTTAAGCTTCATAGTGTTACACTGAATGGCAATACCATAATCCATTTAACCATTTAGCTATTAATGGATTTTTTTAGTTGTTTCCAGTATAGTGAACAACATCTAAGTGTTGTATTCATATCTTTCTGCCTTTTCTCCAGGTATTCAAGTTTGTTTTTTTTTCTCTTAGAAGATTCCCTGGGTCACTGAATGTGCCCAGGATTCATTCTGAAAAGGTGTGACCAGAGTATAACACTCAAATAAGCATGCTGTGCTCCTTTGATAAGTTTCTTATCAACATGAGGCATTTTTGATTTGATTTTCCAAGTATATTGTATATATTGTACTATTGTTATACAGAAATAACCAGTGTTGGAGTGAATTACTTAAAGCAAGAATGACTGCATCTGTTTTCATGACAGCAGTAAGAGGTTACTCCCAAGGCTGTTGTGCTATCATTGAACCTCATTCTTCCCCCTTTATATTTGTGTGGCCTAGGTATATCATATGCCGCCACTATTTAAGTTATGTAAGAAAGTCAATAGGAAACTTTTGACTAGAAATGAAAGAAATGTTGACCTATAAACGTACTAAGTTAATGTAAAAAGTAACTTTTTTAAGCCAAAAGAAATATGGGAGTTTACTCATTTGGGCTAGTATTAGTGACCATAGCTTTGCTAAAATGGGATTGAACTGAATGCTTCCATTGTACAGAGGCACAAAGCCTGTGGATTTTCAGGTCATCAAGAAAATACAGATTTTTCGGCCATCTTGTCTGTCTCCTCTCTTTATTGTCCTACCTCCCAATTATTCCTTACCCCAGTGGTCTAACTTGCAGCCAGACAGAATTTTTATCTCTCTCTGTCTTCCTAGGAGGTGGTATACATAATATCTAAAATTCATAGATAAACGTTCTCATGGTTTATCATCTCAATACTAATGCAGTTGACCGAAGATCACAAAGAAAAAATTTCCTTTCCCTCAGGAGGTTATAAAGAATGTTTATCTTTGGCACAGACTCTCAACTAAGATTTTGTTCTGTAGTTTTGAATATCAACAGATTTTCAAAGGGTTGGGAATCAAAAGCAGGTGGGTAACTGCTTTGTGAAAAGTGATTTGATGATGGAGCAAAGACTGTGAAACTCACGTCTGCTCTTCACTGAACTCAAGCAAGAGAAATTATTATTTTATTATTATTCTCTTTATAGTGTTAGAATTTCAACTTAGATTATGGAGTGTAATTGTGCCAGGCACAGTACTGATGGTTCCAAGGCACATTCCTGTAGTGGGAGACAATGTAAGTGAAAGAGTTGTTCAAAAAGAAGCTCACTGTGGGACTTCCCTTCGGGACCAGTGGTTAAGACTGTGCTTCCAATGCAGGGGGGAGGGATTCAATCCCTCATTGGGAAACTAACGTCCCACATGCCATATAGCATGGCCAAATATTTTTTTAAAAAAATTTAGAGTAAGAATGGTAAAATATTTTTTAAAAATAATTTGCTATCATGTTTTTGTCAATCGGTTTTACTGAAAACAACTTTTCCAAGTATTGTATATATTGTACTATTGTTATACAGAAATAACCAGTGTTGGAGTTGCTTCCTTAAAACATGAATGATTGCATCTGATTTCATGACAGTAGTAAGAGGTTACTAATGATTCACTTAGAAGTTGAAGACATTGAGTCTCAAGGTTAAGGGACTTGGCCAAGTCAGCCAGGTAGCCTAAACTCCAAAGTTCTGCCCAACTCTCATTATAGTCCCTGAGCTTGACAGTAGTGCTCTCCTGACTGCCAAGGTCAAGGCACTGATTGAGAATCGTGACTTAGATACCATTTGAACTAAGGTCAAAGTCAATGTCATTTCTGTGCTCCTTGCTGTCCTAAAATGTTGTACCCAACCCTGATGTGCTTTCTTGACTGAAAACCTTTCCATAATCTGCCTGAAATTGGTGATGGTTTATATGACAGAGAAATAATTGCCCACTGAAACAACAGAGTATTGGATAAGTAAGAAATGGTACATTAATATGATTAAATTCTCTGTAGTAGGGAAGAAGAGCAAACTACTGCTCCGTGGAACTTGGGTGAATCTCACAGATACAATGATGAGTAAAAGCAGGTGAAACAAGAGACTGGTGTATAATTCCGTCATTGTACATGTGTAATACGGGGCGCTGCCTGCTGAGAGGGGGTCATGAAAGAGCCCTCTGGGGTATTGGAAATATCCCTGTCTGTCTTCATTTGGACTGAGATGTGTCTCTATGTGTGTGAAAATCCATACAGCTGTGCACTTAAGATTTGTGTACTTTACCATTTTCTGTTATATCTCAATTAAAAATCAACCTTAAAAAGTAAATCACAGCACACATTTCATCCAGGGCCCCAGTGTCTGTGAAGGGTGAATTAATCTATGGACCTTTGCATCTCGGAGTCGATGCCTAATGAGACCTCTTACTGGCATCCAACTTATGTGTGGATCAGTTATCTGACAACCTTGAGAAGCTTATACGCAGGCAGTAACTGTAAAATACTTCTGAAGGTCCAGAGGAACCAGTGTATGCATCACTCCAGCCATATCCTGAAGTGCATGTACTACTGCGTTCACGAGGGAACTCTCAGGCAGCTCTCCCTTCTGGTGACACCTGGCAAGGATACATACACCCTGAGACTCTGGGTTTGTGAGACCTTTTTCACCCAATTATAATTCAAGAGGACCAGCTTTAATCATAAGACTTAGATTTGAAGCAACATGATGGACCTAGAGATTGTCATACTGAGTGGGGTAAGTCAGATAGAGGAGAAATACCGTATGACATTTCTGACGTGCAGAATCTAAAAAGAAATGAAACAAATGAACTTACAAAACAGAAACAGACTCAGACTTAGAGAACAAACTTGTGATTGCCAGCAGAGGTAGGAGGGGAGCGATAGTTAAGGAGATTGGGATGGACGTGTACACAGTGCTGTATGTAAATGGATGACCAACAGGGACCTACTGCGTAGCCTGGGAACCTGCTCAGCGTTCTGCAGCACCATGGGTAGGAGGGGAGGTTGGGGGAGATCGGATACACATATATGTATGGCCGAGTCCCTTCACTGTTCACCAGAAACTATCACAGCATTGTTATTCAGTGGTACACCAGCACAAAATAAAAAATAAAAAAAATTTACTAAGGCTTAGATTGTTTTGGAGAAGGCAGTAGCTTTTACAAAGATTTTATCTGAAGTTGTAAGAAAGTTGGAGCGCCTAAAGGGGACCTCTGCGAGTTCACTGACAGACTGCTTTCCGTGGCTTATTCTCCATGCTGTTCTGCCAACAGAATTATCGCATTGTGCCTCGCGTCACAGTGTGGAACTCTGCAGATTTAATGTTCGAAAACAACCCTCACATTTCTCAGTGCACTCTTAGCCTTTGGAATTACTTTAGCAGTGATACCAAGATCTGAGTAACACACCACCTGTGAAAACTGTCTAGATTTTGGGCGATTTTCATGTGGTGTTTACAGATAGACACAGCTCATCTGCGACATCAGTAACTGGGGCAGTTTCACACCATCATTGGAAGCCTCCCTACTTGGAAGTTGAACCTTCTTTAACAACCATCCATCAGTCAGTCATTCCCCCAAAGATTTTTTAAAGGCTTCCCGATGCAGTGCCTCTTCAAATAAAACAGAAGTCAAAGTCTTGTCAACATAGTCTAATACTGTAACTGCTAATACTCGTATCTTATAACTCCCAGGCTGTGAGGGCATTACAGATAGATATTTTTCATTCCTTTTTTTCTTTTTGCTTTTGTTCATCTGATAGATGTATCCACAGTCAAATATATTCTAGTTCAATCATTGCCACTTATCAGATTCTTAGTAAATATTTGTAGAATATATGAGTTACTGAGTGAATTAATGAATGAGTAATAGTTAGATGGTTGAAGGGATGAAGTTTATTGCTTATTTATTCAGAATTTATTTAGTTCATATATGCTTGACACTTTGTGAAGTATTTTATGTGGATTATCTCATTTGACTGTCTCAATAGCTCTGTTAAGAAAATACTGTTAGAAAAAGAAAAAAGAAAATACTGTTAGTAACTCCATTTCATAGATCCAGGAAACTGATGCTTAAGGGAAGTTAAGTAATTTATTTGTGTAAAGCTGGGCTTCTTTAACTTTCTATAAAGGGCTAGATAGTAAATATTTTTGGCTTTTCAGGTCATGAAGTATTGTGCCAACTGCTCCTTGGTGTCTTATACTGCAAAAGCACCCATGGGCAGTAGGTAAACCGATGGGCAGGGTTGTGTTACAATAAAACTTTATTTACAAACATAAATGGTGGGAGTGTCTCAATGGCTGTATTTTGCTGATCAGTTGGAGTTTGCTGACCCCTGTCACATCTCATCAGTGATGGCCCCTTGATTTGAACCAAAGCAACATAACTCTGAAGACCATGTTTAATTAGGAGTAAATTGCAATCTGTTAAAAACGAAAGTGGGAAACTTTCTTTAGCTGTCCTTTACTAATTCTCCTCTTCCTCCTATTATCATTGCTATTGAATTTTGTTTTTTTGATTTTAGCTTTCAAAACCTCCTTCAAAGAAAATAAAACGAAAGCCCATCTCAGTGAAACATCTGATTAAGTCACTTAACCTCAGGTCACACAGCCAACATACAACCAGGACTTGAATCAGAAATCCCGGAGTTCTGTCAGCTCTCTAGATACCCTGGCTAAAGTGTCCTTTAAACTCTTTCTCCCTTTTTTCTTTCCCCTCCTAAACCTCTTCAATAGCTACTACCTATTTTGTTTTTCATAAAACCGACATTTTTAGTGCCTATTCTATGCAGGCACCAAAATGAAGTTGATAATAGAAAATCAAATCAAAGAACACATTAACCAAATTTTCAGAAACAGAAACCAGATTGAAGTAGAAAGGGATTTATTTGGGGTTTGCTGGGACTGTAGCCTGAGAGACACAGATTTATGGAACACTTGACTTGTGTTCCATTGGGCTAGAAAATGAGGCTTTTAAAGGCAAAAAACATCATAAGGTTATAGTTAGTTACATGAGTTGTTAATCAAGAATTATAACTGGAGCTGGCAAGAAGTCAGGATGCTTGTTAAGCAAGGGTTGGCTGGGGTCTGAAATGGTTCATAGTTAAAAGGAGAGACCTTGAGACCAGCAGGTTGCAGCTGCCAGGTGTTCTGAATAGGCCTGGTGGTGTCCATTGGTCTGACACAGTTCAGAGAAAGTTTAAGTTCATAGTGGTGTAGTGATGTGTCTGAGACCAGATTCTCAATGACAGCCCCGTTCCACTTTTGCATGCCTGAACTGTGGTTATTCCATTATAATCTCAATCTGTCACTGAAAGTATGAGCCCTGCCTTCAGGCAGACAGTCGGGAGAACAGTTAGAAAATAGGTGTTTAAATAGGTCATTAAAGTAAAGTAGAGTAAGTGCTATGAGACAGCAGGAGTTATAGGTGATACCTTGGTGACACGTGGAGGGGATGAGGACCTCTGACCTGCTTGAATTTCTTGGACCCTTCATCCTAGGTTGGCTCTGATGCACTGACCACCTGGGCTATACCTTGACCTTCAGGTATTGAGAGACCAGTGCTTGCAGGGAGCTAAGCAGAGTGATGGTTAACATATATAGGATGGGCCAGTTTGGATGGGCACTCTGGGAAGGTTTCTTGATAAAATCAGACTTAACCAAGGTCTGAAAAGTGAGAACTGTCCTGCATAGAGCTGAATGAGGAACATTCTCAGCCAAAGATCAGTGGGACAAAGGCCTGGAGGCAGTGAAATATTCAGGGTATTTGAAGAAGAGGAGGGAGGCCAATGAGGCTGGACTGCAGTGCACCATGGGAATAAGAATTAAGACTTTACAGGAAGACTCTATAGGTGGCCTTGACCCAGATCCTGGTGAACTTCCAAGCAAGGCTGTGTTGTCATTGGATTTACTTTTTAAAAGATAATTCAGGAAATTCCCTGGCAGTCCAGTGGTTAGACCTCCATGTTTCGACTGCAGAGGGCACAGGGTCAGTCTCTGTTCGGAGAACTCAGATCGTACAAGACAAACTAAAAATAATAATAAGTAATAGATAATTCTAACTCAGTGACTCTCTGAGTCTAGTGAATCACCTAGAGAGCTTTTAAATACCAGAAGCCCAGACCGCAGCTCAGCTCAATCAGAACAGCTTTTGTTGTCTGATCCTGTTCTTCTCTGAAGAACTGATTAGAAGTGATAGCAGTAGGCTGCCAGGGGACAACCCTTGGTATAATTGCTGTACAGAGAAGGGCTGCCTGGAGGGTGCAGTGAAGAAACCAGGGAAATCAGTCAGTGCTTGTTTAGGTTCAGGGTAGCGGTGGCCTGGATAGAGTGAGAATGGAGGAGCTGGAGGAAGGTGGACCAGCTGAAGACATGTTTAGGAGATAAGCATCATAATAGGTATGGAAAGAAAGGGAGGGGTCAAAATAATTCCCAGTTTTGGCAATTAGTCTACAGGGTTGAAAGATACCATTTTATTGCAATGGAATTTTGACATGAAGGTGAAAGGGTCATGATCGACTGAATTTACCTTCAGTTCAGTTCAGTTGCTCAGTTCAGTTCAGTTGCTTAGTCCTGTCCGACTCTTTGCGACTCCATGAATCGCAGCATACCAGGCCTCCCTGTCCATCACCAACTCCCAGAGTTCACTCAGACTCACGTCCATTGAGTCAGTGATGCCATCCAGCCATCTCATCCTCTGTCATCCCTTTCTCCTCCTGCCCCCAATCCCTCCCAGCATCAGAGTCTTTTCCAATGAGTCGACTCTTCACATGAGGTGGCCAAAATACTGGAGTTTCAGCCTTAGCATCATTCCTTCCAAAGAAATCCCAGGGCTGATCTCCTTCAGAATGGACTGGTTGGATCTCCTTGCAGTCCAAGGGACTCTCAAGAGTCTTCTCCAACACCACAGTTCAAAAGCATCAATTCTTCGGTGCTCAGCCTTCTTCACAGTCCAACTCTCACATCCATACATGACCACAGGAAAAACCATAGCCTAGACTAGACGAATCTTTGTTGGCAAAGTAATGTCTCTGCTTTTGAATATTCTATCTAGGTTGGTCATAACTTTCCTTTCAAGGAGTAAGCGTCTTTTAATCTCATGGCTGCAGTCACTATCTGCAGTGATTTCGGAGCCCAAAAAAATAAAGTCTGACACTGTTTCCACTGTTTCCCCATCTATTTGCCATGAAGTGATGGGACCGGATGCCATGATCTTCGTTTTCTGAATGTTGAGCTTTAAGCCAACTTTTTCATTCTCCACTTTCACTTTCATCAAGAGGCTCTTTAGTTCCTCTTCACTTTCTGCCATAAGGGTGGTGTCATCTGCATATCTGAAGTTATTGATATTTCTCCCAGCAATCTTGATTCCAGCTTGTGTTTCTTCCAGTCCAGCGTTTCTCATGATGTACTCTGCATATAAGTTAAATAAGCAGGGTGACAATATACAGCCTTGACGTACTCCTTTTCCTATTTGGAACCAGTTTGTTGTTCCATGTCCAGTTCTAACTGTTGCTTCCTGACCTGCATACAGGTTTCTCAAGAGGCAGGTCAGATGGTCTGGTATTCCCATCTCTTTCAGAATTTCCCACAGTTCATTGTGATCCACACAGTCAAAGGCTTTGGCATAGCCAAGAAGGCAGAAATAGATGTTTTTCTGGAACTCTCTTGCTTTTTCCATGATCCAGTGGATGTTGGCAATTTGATCTCTGGTTCCTCTGCCTTTTCTAACACCAATTTGAATGTCTGGAAGTTCATGGTTCACGTATTGCTGAAGCCTGGCTTGGAGAATTTTGAACATTACTTTACTAGCATGTGAGATGAGTGCAATTGTGCGGTAGTTTGAGTATTCTTTGACATTGCCTTTCTTTGGGATTGGAATGAAAACTGACCTTTTCCAGTCCTGTGGCCACTGCTGAGTTTTCAAAAGTTGCTGGCATATTGAGTGCAGCACTTTCACAGCATCATCTTTCAGGATTTGAAATAGTTCAACTGGAATTCCATCACTTCCACTAGCTTTGTTCGTAGTGATGCTTTCTAAGGCCCACTTGACTTCACATTCCAGGATGTCTGGCTCTAGGTGAGTGATCACACCATCGTGATTATCTCACTCATGAAGATCTTTTTTGTACAGTTCTTCTGCGTATTCTTGCCACCCTCTTCTTAATATCTTCTGCTTCTGTTAGGTCCATATCATTTCTGTGCTTTATTGAGCCCATCTTTGCATGAAATGTCCCCTTGGAGTCTCTAATTTTCTTGAAGAGATCTCTAGTCTTTCCCATTCTGTTGTTTTCCTCTATTTCTTTGCATTGATTGCTGAGGAAAGCCTTCTTATCTCTCCTTGTTATTCTCTGGAACTCTGCATTCAGATGCTTATATCTTTCCTTTTCTCCTTTGCTTTTCACTTCTTTTCTTTTCACAGCCATTTGTAAGGCCTCCCCAGACAGCCATTTTGCTTTTGTGCATTTCTTTTCCATGGGGATGGTCTTCATCCCTGTCTCCTGTACAATGTCACAAACTTCATTCCATAGATCATCAGGCACTCTATCTATCAGATCTAGGCCCTTAAATCTATTTCTCACTTCCACTGTATAATCATAAGGGATTTGATTTAGGTCATACCTGAATGGTCTAGTGGTTTTTCCCTACTTTCTTCAATTTAAGTCTAAATTTGGCAATAAGGAGTTCATGATCTGAGCCACAGTCACCTCCTGGTCTTGTTTTGGTTGAATGTATAGAGCTTCTCCATCTTTGGCTGCAAAGAATATAATCAATCTGATTTCGGTGTTGACCATCTGGTGATGTCCATGTATAGAGTCTTCTCTTGTATTGTTGGAAGAGGGTGTTTGCTATGACCAGTGCATTTTCTTGGCAAAACCCTATTAGTCTTTGCCCTGCTTCATTCCGTATTCCAAGGCCAAATTTGCTTGTTACTCCAGGTGTTTCTTGACTTCCTACTTTTGCATTCCAGTCCCCTATAATGAAAAGGACATCTTTTTTGGGTGTTAGTTTTAAAAGGTCTTGTAGGTCTTCATAGAACTGTTCAACTTCAGCTTCTTCAGCGTTACTGGTTGGGGCATAGACTTGGATTACTGTGATATTGAATGGTTTGCCCCAGAGATCATTCTGTCGTTTTTGAGATTGCATCCAAGTGCTGCGTTCAACTTCAGCTTCTTCAGCGTTACTGGTTGGGGCATAGACTTGGATTACTGTGATATTGAATGGTTTGCCCCAGAGATCATTCTGTCGTTTTTGAGATTGCATCCAAGTGCTGCGTTTTGAACTGTTTTGTTGACCATGATGGCTACTCCATTTCTTCTGAGGGATTCCTGCCCGCAGTAGTAGATATAATGGTCATCTGAGTTAAATTCACCCATTCCAGTCCATTTCAGTTCGCTGATTCCTAGAATGTCTACATTTACTCTTGCCATCTCTTGTTAGACCACTTCCAATTTGCCTAGATTCATGGACCTGACATTCCAGGTTCCTATACAATATTGCTCTTTACAGCATCGGACCTTGCTTCTATCACCAGTCACATCCACAGCTGGGTATTGTTTTTGCTTTGGCTCCATCCCTTCATTCTTTCTGGAGTTATTTCTCCACTGATCTCCAGTAGCATATTGGGGCCCTACTGACCTGGGGAGTTCCTCTTTCAGTATCCTATCATTTTGCCTTTTCATACTATTCATGGGGTTCTCAAGGCAAGAATACTGAAGTGGTTTGCCATTCCCTTCTCCGGTGGACCACATTCTGTCAGATCTCTCCACCATGACCCGCCCGTCTTAGGTTGCCCTACGGGCATGGCTTAGTTTCGTTGAGTTAGACAAGGCTGTGGTCCTAGTGTAATTATATTGACTAGTTTTCTGTGAGTATGGTTTCAGTGTGTCTGCCCTCTGATGCCCTCTTGCAATACCTACCATCTTACTTGGGTTTCTCTTACCTTGGTCGTGGGGTATCTCTTCACGGCTGCTCCAGCAAAGTGCAGCCGCTGCTCCTTACCTTGGACGAGGGGTATCTCCTCACCACCACCCTTCCTGACCTTCAACGTGGGATAGCGCCTCATGCCAGGCTTCCCTGTCCATCCCCAACTCCCAGAGCTTACTCCAAACTCATGTCTATTGAGTAGGTAATACCATCCAACCATCTCATCCTCTGCCATCCCCTTCTCCTCCTACCTTCAATCTTTCCCAGCATTGGGGTATTTTCCAGGGAGTCCATTCTTCACATCAGGTTGCCAAAGTATTGGAGCCTCAGGATCAGTTCTTCCAATGAATTAGTCCAGGACTAATTTCCTTTAGGATGGACTGGTTGGATCTCCTTGCAGTCCAAGGGACTCTCAGGAGTCTTCTCCAACACCACAGTTCAAAAGCATCAATTCTTTGACACTCAGCTTTCTTTATAGTCCAACTCTCACATCCATACATAACTACTGGAAAAACCATAGCTTTATCTACACAAACTATTGTTGGCAAAGTAATGTCCCTGCTTTTTAATATGCTGTCTAGGTTGGTCATAGCTTTTCTTCCAAGGAACAAGTGTCTTTTAATTTCATGGCTGCAGCTTCCTTGGTAGCTCAGCTGGTAAAGAATCTGCCTGCAATGCAGGAGACTCCGGTTCAATTCCTGGGATGGGAAGATCCACTGGAGGAGGGATAGCTACCCACTCCAGTATTCTTGGGCTTCCCTGGTGGCTCAGATGGTGAAGAATCTGCCTGCAGTGCAAGAGACCTGGGTTCAATCCCTGGGTTGGGAAGATACCCTGGAGAAGGGAATTTAGCTTGGAATTGCCCAAACTGTTGGTCTGTCTGTAACCCAAAGTAGAGTCATATTTGTATCTTTGTGTATGTTTGTGTGTGCCTGGTCATGGTACCTCTTTGGGGGAAAGTGAGGCTATATCTACTTTTGTAAAGAATCTTGGATATATTAGTCATTGTGCTAAACATTAATTTAATCCCCTTAAGCACACTCTGAGGTTATGGGGGAATAGTCTTATTTTACTCCTGAGGAAACTGAGGCACAGTGAGATTACAATTACCTTTCCCACGAGCATTCGTCCCATTGAGCAACTAAGCACTTAGTTCAGTTGGTAAAGAGTCTGCTTACAATGCAGGAGACACGGCCTCAATTCTTGGGTTGGAATGATCCCCTGGAGAAGGAAATGGCGATCTGCTCCAGTGTTCTTGCCTGGAGAATCCCATAAAGAGCCTGCCAGGCTACAGTCCATGGGGTCGCAAGAGTTGGATGACTTAGCGACTAAACCACCATCACCAGCACCATGAGCATATGGCTATTAAGTGGAAGACTTAAGTTTCAATCCTGGGTCCACCAACCTAGTTTCTGAAACTCTGTGCTTAGTCATAGCACTAGTCTTAGAAACCCAAGTTGCTGTTTCGGGCAAGTTCATGACATTCAACTACAGGAGACCTATTTGCATGTTTTTAAGGAGTGACTTATTCTCAGGCTATTGTCAACAGCTGTTTGTATAAAATAAGCTTCATCCTGGTTAAATTTTACCTGCACTTAGCCCACTGGGGCCATTTTTTTCAACTGAGATGCTGGAGGAATTCAAAAATCCTGAAGTTCTGTTGCTTAAATAAGTAGACTACATGCTCTGTGAGGAAGTCATATTATTTTCTCAAAGGAAAGAAAGTTGGCCCAGTGAGGCAATGATTGCTGCAAACAAACTTTCTGGTTTTCCCTTGTGTTCTGCTACAAATGGCACGTTCTATCAATCAAGGCCTGCTGGGAAAGATTTTTGTCTTTTCTTGTTGCAGTTTAATTTTATCCTCTGCTGAGCTCAGGTGCATTTTAAATACAAAGCCTGAACTGTTCAGTTACTCTTCATCTGTGTCCTCCTTGAGATGGGGCTGGCTTTGTTGAGCGGTATCACTTACTTAGAGGGGACTTCTTTAATTTATGGATTTGAAGACGTTTGTCCGCTTAAATCATCTTTTTGTACCCCCCACCAAAATGTCATTTAGCGAAGGCTTTAATGCGTCTGCTCAAAACAGTTTTCATCAGTTAATTGGTGGCTGAAGTGGGATGTTTAGAACAGTTCAGGGGTTGATTGTAGAGGGCCGTGACGAGGGACAGGCGCCTTAGCGTGACAGGCCCCGAAGCCCCCCTGTGGGCGTGTGGTTTGGAATAGGAAATGCCGTGTGAAGCATTGCTTGGAGAGTGGATTGGTACTTAATCTTCAGAGACTACACTGTAGGAGCAGTCATTCAGTGCTCCAAACACAGCACAAGGTAGAAAAAGAGGAAAAAAAGCATCGGGATGTGTAATTAGTTTGCACTTGGCTTGCTTGCCATGACTCAGAAGCAGCAGCTGCTCACGCCCATGCGTTTCGCTGTGCACCTTGCCCAGGAGCAGGTTTCATCAACAAGAGGCATTCGGTTTTGTGCCGCCACTGACTGGTTTTCTATGTTTGTTTAAACAAAAGAGCTACTGAAAACTGTTCACTCACAATGCGTTATCAATGACTATTGACACTGTTTAAGAATTGCTGATTAATATTTTTTTTACCACATTTTCCTGGTTAGAACTTAGATTCTAAACCTATTGCTTCCCCTTAAACTCTCGAGCTGTGATACAACATAGCAGCTTAGGTCTAAAAGGGATAAGGGTTTACTCAGAAGGGTGGGAGCTGCCTTTTAATAGTTGATGCAGAGGGAGGACAGTGGCGAAGTGTGGATTCTTTAAGGAATCCTGGGTGCTCACCCCATCTATGTCAGTTTGAGCTAGACTCTGCTCTGAAAGGATAAGTGCCATGCTTTGTCCAGGATCATATCCCAGTGCCCTGTTCTTGACATGTGCGTATCTACTGCTGTATCACAAATTACTAGAAGCTTAGAGGCTAAACCAACACACACTTGCCATCTCACAGTTTCTGTGAGCCTTCTGCTTCGTGGTTTCTCAGAAGCCTGCAATCAGGGTGTCAGCCGGGCAAGTGTCTCATCTGAAAGTTCAGCTGGGGAAGGATCCATTCCACTCTCACTTGGGTTGTTGGCAGAATTCAGTTCTTCCAGGCTATTTTCCTGAGGACCTCGGTTTCCTGCCGTTGCTTGCCACACCTGCCCCTCTAGCATGGCTGTGTTTGTCACAGCTGAGTAGGGACTGGTGAGAGTCTGCTAGCAAGATGGAGATTAGAATCCCTTGTTGCCTCATCATAGAAGTGACTTCCCTTTGCTTTTGCCTCTTTCTACTGTAAAAATACAGTAAGACCCCTACAATGTTCACAGATGCAAGCATGCCACTGTATGCCAGCTGTCATATGGTACTGTTGTAATTTTCAAGGTGTAGTACTGTAAGATTGAGGCTTCTCCAATGGTTCAGTGGTAAAGAATCTGCCTGCTAATATAGGAGATGCAGGTTCGATCCCTGGGTTGGGAAGATCCCCTGGAGAAGGAAATGGCAACCTACTCTTCTATTCTTACCTGAAGAATCTCATGGATAGAGGATCCTGAGAGGGCCTGATAGGAGACTATCCATGGGGTCACAAAGAGTCAGACATGACTTAGTCACTAAACAACAATTACAACTGTAAGATTAAAAATATTTTCTTTTTTGTGTGTGTTTATAAAGTATTATAAACCTAATACAGTTCGGTACTATATGGCTGATGGTGGTAGTTGGGTACCTAGGCTAACTTTATTGGACTTAGGAACAATTGGATTTGAAAACACTCTCTCGAAACAGAACTAGCTTGTATATAGGGGACTTCCTGTAGGCCACTAGATCAGCCCAGCTTCAGAGAGCGGAGACCTGTAGGGTCTGAATACCTGGAGTGGGGACCATTGGGAGATTCGTTGAGAGTCAGCCTGTCACAGCATACAGCAGGCACTCAGTGCGTGTGTGTTGAGTGAATGAGCATAAGAGCTGGGTTCTTAGGATTTGAGCTAAAGAGAGCTTATCATTTCCCCCACTCCGCCCCCCGCCCTGCCATCACATATGTAACAATAAGATGGGCAAGGTTTGTTTTAATAATTTATATATGATACCTATGTGATATTTATACAGTCTTCCCCATCCTTCATAATGCCATTTGGATCTTTGGTTACTGGACTTAAAGTTTATCCAAAATGATGACCTGACCTACTCCTAAGGAGGAATCTCTTCAAGGGAAGGATCATATGCTTTGTCTCCCTAAGTTTTTCTTGCTGCGTATGTGGTGGGGATTTAAAACAGTCTCCACATCCTGCTTCCCGGATTCTGAGCCTTTTGTAAGTGGACAGCCCTGAGCAGCTTTTTGCTTCAAGGGAATGGAAAAGCAAGGGTGAGAGTTCACATTTAATATGCTTTAGTTGAAGTCACTCGCTACATGTGGAAACCGCTCTGCTTTCTTCCGCAAGCCTCTGATATTGTCAGAGCTTTTCAGTGCATGGCAGGATTATGAACAAGAGAAAGTCAACATTATCCAGCATTGCAATACCAAATCAAGAGCAACTCGCTGGCAAGGCACTGAACCTGAAATAAGCTTCTCTTGCCCCAGGCTTCTCTCTCTCTTTTTTTTTTAATTTCAAAGGTCATGAGAACATCTGTGTGAAACAGTAGCTTAAGACTCTGGGTCATTCTTTGCTGGATTGGAATTTCTCTCTTGCTTCTTCCCAGTACAACAGCAGCCTTTACACTGAGAAGACTGGCAAGGGGTAGGACAGGTGGGCTCCCCACTATCTTCTTGGCTCTGAAATGCAATGCATTAAAAAGATGAAGAAGGACAAAAATCACCACGTGGGCCCCTGTGGAAGTCCCATTTGCCAGGTGCCCTCATCTGCCCACTCCCTTGCTTTCTTCTGCTTTGGCTTTGAAACTGAGAGTTGAGTGAGTCTACAGCTAGAGGAGATGGCACTGTAGACCGAGCCCAGGGCAGTTTGATTCTCATGAAAATGAGAAATTGCCTATATTGACAGTATGCATGCTTGCTGCTGGCAAGATCTGCATCACTCCTGGGCCTCCCTGTCACCCTGCCGGGTTGGCTTTTCCAGTAATAGACTCCTCCAAGCCAAGTCTGACAATTAAGTGGTACACCCTCTGGTGAGCTGGGGAGGTGGGAGCAGAGGGATAGAGAGTGGTCAGTTTAAGCAGACCAAGAGCTTTAAATTTATTTCATCTGTAGCCTTCTCTGGCCATGCATCTCAATTCTCTGGAGATGAATAACTTGTGAATTGACTAGTCTCTATGAATATTATGAATTAACAGGAAGTAAGCCCGTGTCCGTGCTCAAGGGCCACTGGAAGTGAGGAGGGTGAATTTTATTAGCATTTATGATTGTGTTGCTTTCTCACATTAATCCCTTCCCGTGGCTGAGGAGTTAGGAATTTTCTCATCTGCTGATGGAAACCAGTCCCAGGAGTGTGTCCTGTCAAGTGCTGGAAAATAGATGATGATACGGAGCCGTGACCTTTCCCTCTGACAGGAACTCTTCCTTCTCTAGTGAGACACCTCTGTGATGTTTTTGCATATCTATTAGATTATGCTTAACTGTGATTCTGGAAATTTTTGATTTGAAGTTAATCCAAGCCTCCTGCTCAGGAATTCATACTTGGTTACTTGCCACTACTTATCAAGAGACTAAAATCATTCATTTCAGAAGTCCTGCAGCCTTTCAGAACTCTTTTTCATCAGCCATGACTCCTTCTGGGTTGTGTCTCTGTTTTCTCCTTGACTTTGTTCTGTGGCAGTGTGGGTGCTAAATGGACTTGAATACCTCTGATTCCACTTTTTGCAATCCCACTGCATCAGTGACAGTCCAGAGAGAATCAGAGAGCATATTTCTGTTATTGTGATGTCAAAAGGGAAAAAGAAATTTCTACCTTAGAAACTGAGAGTATAGGGTATACAAGAAGAGTCATATTTGTGAGTATTAAAAAGGAGAGTCAAGAAAACAATGATATTTTCAACATAGATCAGTGTTAATAGATCAATATAGTTCAATATAGATCAGCATTGTTTCAACAGAGTCAGTAGTTTGATGCTCTTATCTTCTTGAATGTAGATAGATTCTGAGATTATTGACAAGCATTTAATTTATTAATGGCTTCTATGTTGGCTCAGGTGGTCAAGAACCTGCCTGCAATGTCAGAGACCCGGGTTCGATCCCTGGGTCGGTAAGATCCCCTGGAAAAAGGAACACCAACCCACTCTAGTATTCTTCCCTGGATTATCCCATGGACAGAGGAGCTGGGTGGGCTGCAGTCCATGGGGTTGCAAAAGAGTTGGACACTACTGTTTATTAATAAAGGAATGTGGTCAGTGCTCTGTCTCTGAGGCTTAACTTGGAATGCAGTTTTGTAAAAATAGCCAAGTTATGAATGGTTTTTGTCAGGAACGTCTTGAGAGCAACTTTAACTAAACCCTGGTGAGTGGTACCCAAGGTGCTGGAGTCAGAATGGAAGAAGCTGCAGCATCCTTGCTGTGTGGCTCTTTAAGTGATACCTGTGGGTGAAGAGAAGAATCAGATATGAAATCAGATCTCCTAAGAAATGCCTGCCCTTTTCTTGATAAACACTTTAGCTTCTGAGTTCACAGTTACCTGCTAACCATCACTGTGGATGGATCATCATTGCTGCAATTCAGGATGTGCAGAGCCTCTGGTCCTGCTGTTTGTCACTTTCCCCCATAGCCGTGGTTAATGATGTAGCCATTCGCCCTCAGCAGGCATAAATCCTTTTTCCCACATGAGGGCATTGGCTGGATATGACGTTTATAGGACTAACGGAGCAGCTGGCGATGTCGGATTCAAGGCAACTAAGTTGTCTTGGCCATCCTATTCAGCAGATGGCCAGGACTTGATAGATTGAAGATTATTAGGATCCAAGTCAAGGGCCCCATGGCACAGTGGATGGAAAAAGTAAATGGCAGCTCATCTCCGAATGCAGACACACACAGTCTGGCAGGGCCTCTCTGCTTCCATGTCATTCTGCTTCCAGCAGGAATAAATGGATGTCTACCTATAGAGCCTAGATTATAGAGAGACATCTCTGGAGATTATCGATAACTTGATTACTTAATTGACAGCTGGCTGAATCACAGCTATAATTTAGAAAGAAAATTTTATGAAGTTTAGGCATCATCCATGTTTATATAAATTTGCCCTTTTGCCCAAACCTACATGTCATGGTTTCCTGTATTGCTGATATCCCTATGTCTTCTGATTATATCCAAAGACAACTTAAAAGCTTTAAATTCAGAGCCCTCTGTTGCGTCAGCATGCTATCCTTTTGAAGATGACTAATGCCATGAAAGCTGCTCTGAATTGGAAGTGCCTAAAGCTACATTTTGCAATGAAAGCAGGAAAGGACTGCTCTCCGGGAAAGCGGTGTCTATTTCTCCTTGTCCATTCTAGGCTCGTTTGTGCAATTGCTGCCTTCTCCATATTACTGCATAACTTCTTTGACTCTAAAGTGGAAGGAAGCAAATTTCAAAAGCCAGGAACACGCCTCATGTGGTTTTAGCAGGAGCAGCATATTACAAAATGGAGTGGATGTCAAATAAATTTGCATCTTTTGAAAATTGAACTCAAAGAAGTATTATTGCTTCTACAGCCAAGTGCATTAAGAAGTCTCAGGGATAAGATGGCTGGTGTTTGACATTCATTTACATTTGAGTGTTTGGGTCAGGTTGTTATCTAGTCCTATGCAGCCCATGTGAAGTGTTGCATTTGGACTCAGCATTAGACCCCAAGCTTCATACATTGCATTCTCATAACTTGATGAGATTGGGAATTTCCCTGGTGATCTGGTGGCTAAGACTCTGAGCTCCTAATCAGGAGGTCTGGTTCGATCCCTGGTCAAGAAACTAGATCCTACATGTCACAAGTGAAAGCTCCTGCCCGTCACAGCTAAGCCCTGGTGCAACCAAATAAATAAAATTGAAAAAAAAATTTAATTTATCATTAAAAAAGCCATGAGATTGTATCCCCATGTCACAGATGAAGGCACTGAAGCTCTAAGATTTCTATCTTCCCCCATCTCTTGGCCTCCTCTATCCTGGGCAGAGATTAAAAGTCACCTTGTACACCTTCTCTGTAGGCATATTTCAGAGGTGCCCAAATTGCTTAGCTAATGTCTCTGAATTTTTTTAAAGTGACACATTGCTTGAAGCAGTGAGTGGATGGGATTATTTCAGTTAGGCTTATGCCTTCTGGAACAAACCCACTTATTAATATGCTTAGGATTCTAATCCTGGAGAAGGCAATGGCACCCCACTCCAATACTCTTGCCTGGAAAATCCCATGGACAGAGGAGCCTGTTGGGCTGCAGTCCATGGGGTCGCTAAGAGTCAGACACGACTGAGCGACTTTACTTTCAAGTTTCACTTTCATGCATTGGAGAAGGAAATGGCAACCCACTCCAGTGTTCTTGCCAGGAGAATCCCGGGGACGGGGGAGCCTGGTGGGCTGCTGTCTGTGGGGTCGCACAGAGTCGGACACGACTGAGGTGACTTAGCAGCAGCAGCAGCAGGATTCTAATCCTGATTTTTAAATCCAAGACATGAACTGGAAAGTAGGTTCCGTATTATTAGTAAGTTACTTTGACCAGCCAGTTAATCTTCATTTTTCTCCCTTTTCTGATCCGTCTTCTAAACCTCAACCATATAAACCAGCAATAGAGGCTGTGTAAATGGACATTGTAGAAGGCTTTTCATTTTCAGAATTGCTTAGAATCTAGGGTAAGGCTCTTGAGCCTGAATGAGACCAGTCTTGAGTAATCAAACACAGAGAGGAGTCAGAAGCAACCAGAAGTTGAAGGTGGATTAGGGTGCCGGGTAATTTTCTTTTTTCATGGGCTACAACATTGTTGGTGGATGTAAGTCACAGGGGATTAGAACACTTTCTTTGAAGTTTCACATCATCTGATAAGGCTGAATGCATTGAAGGGTTCCCCTGAATACAGAACATACCCCTATTATTGGGATCAAAAATCAGAGTATCCAGGGGACATTCCTGGTGGTCCAGTGGTTAAGACCCCATGCTTCCAGTGCAGAGGGTGCAGGGCCCATCCCTGGTTAGGGCACCAAGATCTCACATTGTGCAGGGTGTGGCCAAAAAATAGAAAAAAAAAATAATCGGAGTATCTGTTAAATGTTGCCACAGTGGAAGAGGGGTAACACCATTTTGTAGAAGCACACGAGTTGCTCACGTTGATGGTAAATGTTGTGTTTTGTGACGTGAGATCTCATTGAGAAACCATCCAGACAAGCCATAAATAAGCAAAGTGTATTAATTAAGAAAATGGTTGATATCATAGCCTATCTCCCATCTTCCACCTCTGTACACAGTCATGAAACTCAGGTAAATGTTGCTCTTTAGTAAATGATCCCAATTAGTTAAAACAACAATCATCTTGTTAACTTTCTGATTCCCTAGATTAGCTGGTTGGTGCTTCTGGTCAAGGCCAACTTGGCTGGTCTCTGCAGACTGCAGGTGGTCCTTCTAAGACTGGATGGTCTTAGACAGACTTACTCTCCTGTTTGCTCTTTGGCCTCAGTCTAGGATGGCTTCAGCTGAGACTGCGTGTGTGCGCTCCTCTGGTCTCTTGTCCTCTCTTGTTTCTAGTCTTGCGTTCCTCACCTGGTGGTTTCCAGATTTCAAAGATTAACAAGACAGTATAAACCCTTGCACCCAAGTGCCTGTATAAGCCTCTGTCTGCATCATGTCTGCTAATGTCTTTTTGGCCAAAGCAAATGTGGTCAAGCCCAGTTTCAAAGAGTAGAGAAATTGATCTGCGCTCTCGATGAGAGGAGTAGAAAACCACCTTTCCAAGGTGTGTGTGACAGGGAAGGCGGGAGTTGGTGGCCACTTGCCATTTCCCACATACGTTAGAACAACTTTGAGTAGTTGGGCTGGCATTAACATGTCCAGCAGCCTGAATCTGGACAAGGGAGAAGGGGGACCATGTTTTTGTCTCTAACTTCAATTTGATACGGGGTGTTTGTCTGGAGTGTTGCTTTATTCTATCACTCTTAAATTTGGCCATTCACTGATAGACTCTCTTACCTTGCATTCTTGAATTGTATTTCCTTTTTGATTAAGTTTTAAAATGTTTGATTAGTCTATGCTGTGGTGCAAATATGATTTTTTTTTCCATTGTGTGGTGTTCTGTGGATCTTTGCCTTACAGGAATGTTTTGTTCTATAACCAGTGTATTAAACCCCTGGTTTGAGCTTCCTCTCAGGCTATTTTGGAAGTACACTCATGACAGCTTCCGGAATTCTACCATTGTGCTCTGATACAGTGATCCCTTTTTTTTAAATACTTGTAGTCTTTTTGATGTAGCACCAAATTCCACCTCATTTTATTAGTCTATAAACATAACCCCATACACAGTGACAACTGTGTTTGAATTTAGTCATAACTCAGGGCTCCAGACATTAATATGTAATCACTGTTAACTCAGAGCATCCATTCTGCATTTCTGTCTCAACTTAATGCGTGGTTGGAATCATGGGCTAGTTAATTCCTTGCATTTTTCTGAATGTTACTGGATGTTTAGCAGCAGCCCTGCCTCTACCCCCTTGATGCTCATAGCCCCACCTCCTCTACCCTTACTCATAACAACCAACAGTGTCTACAGACACGATTACATGTCCCCTGGGCGAGAATGGGGAGATAGGTTAAAATGCCTCCAGTTGAACCACTGCCGAGGCAGAAGAGAGAAAGACATCGCGAAGTATGACTTCCTATTAGAGAGCAAACTAGGATTGGCAACCAGACAAGGAGAACTGTAAGGGAGGAAGAGGTGCACTCATTTTTTCGGTTACCTTAAAATTTAACCTACAATGGCCCTGGATTCCCCTGGACTAACCAGGAAACATCAAGTTGGATCTTGCTACATGTTGAAAGGTTCATCAGTATCTTAACTTTATTATGTTAGAAGTGGCTTAAATGTAAATAACTTCCCTGAAACAAAAAGAAGTTTCAGGAGATATACTGGTCATAGATAATGGATTTGGAGAAACTCGGTTGGAAGAAGTTCAATGTACACAAAAGCAGAGAAAATCATATCATGGCCCTTCTGATTCAAATGCCCTAAGATCCTAAATGTGGTTAATGGCCAGTCCTGATGCGTCTGTGCCCTGCTCGCTTCCCCTGCTACCCATTGCTGAATTCTTTGGAAGCAAAAATCATTTCATTTGTTGCTATTTCAATATGTGTCTCAAAGAAGGAGCTTAAAAACCAAAATTATAACATGCTGGTGAAATTTTAATCTTCTGGAAAAGAGAAGATTGAGAGTTATACTGAGCAGTATCAGAAGTTAAGGGGAAAGTATGTGAGTCAGGATCAAAGAAGCTTGACATTTGAGGGGATTAAAAACTCCAGGAGGAGAAGAAGGGGTGTTCCCTGGTGGTTTAATGATTAGGATTGGCTCTTCCACTGCTGTGGCCTGCATTCAGTCCCTGGTCAGGGAGCTGAAATATCCAGCAAAGTGTGCAACGCGGCCAAAATTTTAAAAAGAAAGAAAAAAAAAAATAAAGAAAGCTCCAGGGGGGAATCAAGGTTAGAGACACTATCTCTTTGAGCTCCTTTCCTCTCTATGTTTGCCCTGCCTGAGTGACTCTTAGAAATGCCTCTTTGAGCATAAGTTAAGGCACATGGGACTGGGATCCTTAAAAAGGAGAGAAGGCTGGCAGGGAACAAATCCAGTTTCAAAAAAGAAGAGAAAAAAAAATCACAAAAAGGTATTGAAATATTCGGTCAATGATGGATTGCTCTCTGATGACTTTCAATGACTTTTTAGTCAGTTGGGGTCTACTTTTAATAAAACAAAGCAAGGGGAAAGTCTGCTTGCTTTTTAAGATCTTGCTGGGACAACAGTGTTTCTCTCCTGTTCTGATATGTTCTTAGAAGTTTCTCTCTTTTGATTTAGCCTTCCTCACTTGATTTTATGATGTCATAAATCTCCTGTGTTTGGTGAGAGGCATGGTGTATGTGAGACACAAGCAGCTTGCTTGATAGCATCCCCCCTCCCCCTTCTCCTTAGAAGATTAAACTGAGACTGTTGTGTCTGATGCCAGAACAGATTTAACCAATCATGTTTCCTTTACATATAGGTCAGTCCAAGGGACAATTCTGCACTGGATCCTATTATCCACGGGTTGAAGGGCGTCGTCCATCACGGTAAGGCAGCTGCGTACACTTGCCTTTTGCTGGGGTGGGGAGGGCTAAGGTCTCCACCTGAAGGAGTGGGTTATCTCGCAGAGGACGGAGCGTGACACCCATTCCTCATGCCCTGATGGTGAAGGGCATGAGAGCCATTATTTGATGGGTAAAGAGCACACCCATTTATTACCTGCAAATGGATCTGGGTTAACAGTAAGCCATTTGTTTCTCTTCAGGTACCACTCAGAATGCATATGTTATAAATCAGAACCTCTTAAGAGGTACCATTCATACACACTGAACCTGCCACCTGCCTCATAGCTATCCTAAATTGATTCCCTTTTCAAGTAACTTTTCATTTATGAATTTCTTGATTTGCCTCTGAGATTTTGGGGAATAAGTTTAAGTAACCCTGACAAGTCATTAAACTTTGCTGCATGTGAACAAGTACCATCAGCTGCTGGAATGGAAAATGCTGGGCCGTGTTCTGTGCAGCAGACATGTCTTATCCTCAAGCATAAAACTGGGAGAGAAAGTAAGATAGATGGGTTCTGTCTTACCCAACCTTTTTTTATTGGAGGAATTTCCCTGCAACTTTATTATTGGCGATGCATCATTACCTATGACATCAGGATCGTCTAATTTCAAAAGTACCCTGTCACGGGGAGGTGTGGAGTCGAGAAGTAATGTAATGATTTGCAAAGTTTTAATAATCTAATTAGAATTCCAAAGACATTGACAGAAGTAGCATTAGTAACCATAATAAATCTCCCCTTCATCTCCACGGCTGTGATAAAACATCTTCACAGCTTTCTGGGAGGGTATCTTTCCACATTAGCCAACTCTGCCGAGCTTAACAAACATTTTACCCCCTTTCTCTCAGGAAAACAAAACCAGTTTTCAGTGAAAGCAAGTAGGATTTGGAATTAATTCTTCTGCTCTTAGACCTGTTCAATCGTACAGCAGGTAACAAGAGTAACCTGCTACTTACTGCTAGTAACCTAGTAAATGTAGAAAAGTAAGATGACTTGAAAACACCCCATTGAGGTTTTCACTGTAGGAAATTCCCATTGCTTCTCTATTTCTTCTCTATTTCTGAAGAAATCCCCTCACACAAAATTGGGAAGTAGGTGGTATGGACAGTTCCCTTAGGGAGCAAAACACTTTTGCCAGCTCTTAGGCTGTCTGCCCCTTGGTGACGTGATGCTGATAGCAGTATAGGAGGTAGAGGATAGCAATATAGGAGGAGATTTGCGTTGTACTCTGAACACTTTCAAAAATGCACAGGATGTTGGTGTCATGGGCAACACGCTGTGTTCTCTGAGCTCTTTCTCAGAGGATGCCCTAGAAATCTCCATTGATGAAACAGCTTCTTGAAATTCCAGCCCATTGTGTAGATGATAAGTTTGGGGGGTTCAAATGTACTGAATGATGGACAGGCCTTCCTTCCCCTGGCTCTTCTTGGTGTTATAATACAATCACCCCACAAAGAATTCTAGAATCTTTAAACAGGTACCTCTTCTTCAGCCTAAGAGGAAGTGCTCCATC
Organism: Bos indicus x Bos taurus; assembly: GCF_003369695.1. NCBI lineage: Eukaryota > Metazoa > Chordata > Mammalia > Artiodactyla > Bovidae > Bos > Bos indicus x Bos taurus. The sequence continues at coordinate 21,595,311 of NC_040097.1, forward strand.
AGCTGTGGCACTTGAATAGGGTCTGTGGCATCTGTCATTGTCTCCACAATGATCAGTGAAGAAGATTCCATCTGTTAGAGAGAAGCAGTAGGCTTCCTTTAGTCCCTAAGTCCCCAGATCTCAGCAAACGCACTGCATTGTGATCATTTGGTTCATGCGCTGCATGCTGGCATGATCGTGTTATCCTTCTTCATTCTGCACAATTACCCTCTAAGAGGCTGTTATGTGTAGGGATGTGGTACCTGTTCTGGCAGGGATGCCCACGATGTGGTTTCAACTCTACCTCCTAATTGAAAAATCAGAGGAGACCTGTGAAAAATAGCTGCAAAGGAAGTTCACTTCTTCTTCTTCTTCTTCTTCTTTTTAAATTTTTAGAACTCAACATTCATGTCAGTGTACCTCAGAAGTCATTATCCCCTGGAAAGGTGGACAGATTTCTTCTTTAACACACAAGGGAATGTGTTTCTTTTGTCTCTTAAAATCTGGAAATGCCCCCTTTGTAACTTTTTATTTTGTATTGGGGTATAGCCAATTAACAATGCTGTGATCATTTCAGGTGAACAGCTAAAGGACTCAGCCATACATATGCATGTATCTATTCTTCCCTAAATCTGTTTATTAATCGTTGATATTTGACAGGAAGGCTTGAGCGTTCCTATTTGTGAGTATGTTTGGTTCAACTTTAGTCTTCTGGTCAAAGGCTGCTCTTGGTTTGGGCACATATGGCTGGCATAGCCCTAAGGCTTCCTTGAATTATTCATCATGCCCAGTTATGGAACTCGGATCAAGGTTTCTAATGTCTGGCTTTTATCCTGATTATGTTAAGTAACATATACCGCAAAGGGCACCAGACATGTGCCAAGCTGAGGTGAGGAACTGCAAAGTCACTTCTGCGAACAGAACGACCTAGCCTGGGAGGAAGCCCCAGCCATTCTGGGAGAGGATGCCTTCCATGTTCCAGCACAGGCCTCATCAGGGCCTTGTGGTTGGGGTGAGAGTGTGGGCTTTGGAGCCGGACTGGCCTTGGTGGGGATCTCGGCTTTGCCACTCCCTAGCTGGTTCGACAGCTGCCTCTTGAGCCCCTGTGAGGAAGTTCGCTTGTTTATTCCACAGAAGTGTTGCACGCCCACTCAGTCTGGTTGCTGGACTGATGCACTGGTGAAGACAGACACAAGCCAGCCCTCAGGGACCCGGGAGGAGATGAACGCCACCCCCTCTCCCCTTAGCCTGCCCAGACTGTCTCCCCTTCTAGTCTTTGCATCTGCTGTTTCTGTTTCCTCTGCCAGATAAGTTCAGCTCAGAACCCAGATGTCTTCCTCTAATTATTTCAGGTCTTGGTTCAGATCTTGCTTCCTCAAATAATTCTTCTTTTATCCTACCCAACTCCCCGCCGGCTCCCCACTCCCATCATTCCTTGTCATTTCATCTTAGGTTTCTTCCTTTGGAGCTCTTAAAGGTATCTGAAATCATGTTGTGTGTTTATTCCTGTGTGAGTGTGCTCAGTCGCTCAGTTATGTCCGATTCTTAGGCCCCCAGGCAGGAATATTGGAGTGGGTTGCCATGCCCTCCTCCAGGGCGTCTTCTTCACCCAGAGGTCGAGCAATCATCTCTTGTACCTCCTGTCTTGGCAGGTGGGTTCTTTACCACTGAGCCACCAGGGAAGCCCGTTTACCCCTGTATTATCTCCTTAAGTGTAGGCTTCATGGGAGCAGAACCCATGTGTATTTAACAGCTAATAGATCCTCAGGAATGTTAGCTAAAAGTGTGAATCAAGTAAAGATGCAAATAGGTGAAAAATATCAAAATATAAAATTGGAAAAAGAAGAGGAGGAACTAAAGGCTGCTTAGGCTTTGCTTTCATTGGGAAGAGAAAGAAGTAGGATAATGTCTTGGAAACTTGATTTTGCACTCTGTTCCTGGGCCGTGGTTGACTCTCGTTTTGATAACTCCCATCACTTCTGTCTTTCTTCCAAAAGAGAAGAAACATCTGAGATTGCTTTAAAAAAAAAAAAAAAAAAAAAACCTCCTCTTGAACTAGAAGTGTTTTGAGTTGAAGGTCCTATGAGGGATTTGAATGCTCTGTTAATGTGATGAGACATAAATAATCATGCCCTTCACAGAGTGTCTGGCTTGGGAACGATGATAGAGACATGTACAAAGAAGAAATCAATACGGATTTCTGTTCCAGTTCACCATTGTCTTTTATTTCCTCAGCTCTGGGAGTCTCATCTTAGAATATTAATTTCTCATTAAATGAATTTTTTTCTAATAGGAAGAATCTTACATATTCCTCCAGCTGAAATGGCAGTGAGGAATCTGGTTCCCCTAGCCAACCATTGGCCTTTGGTCACTAATGTCCCCTGTGAAGCAGATGAAAGATTGGATTTCAAGGGGAAGAGACTGCCTGGGAAGGATAAAGAGGAGAGGGAGCGGGAGTGGGTGGGGAGAGCATTAGAACCCCAACACAGGTCTGACACCTCCAAAGAGAGGGAAGCTAGGAGGACTGGCTGAAAGCATCTCTAAGGAAGTTTCGGCTGGGCCCTCGGAGAACCCCAGAGACAAGGCTGCCAATAAGAGGAGTCCTCTGTGTGCAGGAGTGACCCCACCTTACCTGATGTGGTCACTGACTAGACATCCTAACACGACCGGTCTCCCTGGAGGCACAGCGGCTGACAAGCCTCCTCACAGCAGCTTGTCTCTAGAAGGAAGATCTTAGGGGTTCTTCCATGACTGGTCCAGCTATTGACGTTTTCCTTCCAAAGACGTTTTCCTGATCACCTTGCCAAAAAGTTGATGACTTGTGCCTCTCACTTTTCCCATGCACAGAGCTTTTTACAGGCACTCCTTGCTGCTTTTGTGCACAGTTATTAAGCACCTAATCTAAGTACACCATGAAGCCACGCGTAGAGAGAGAGCACAGCTGAGTTTATAGACAGTCAGGAGAGACATAAGGTTAAATATGTAATTACAGACTTTACTCAGACTTGGGATTACAGAGCAGGCATCTCAGACAAAATGACCCTTGAGACCTAAAGAGTGCATAAACATTGTCCAGGTAGAGAAGGGAGCCTAAGGTTTCCAGCAGCACCAGCATAGAGGTGGCATGTTTGAGACCCTGAGCTCTGAAACCTGGCTTCTCTCATGCTGGGGAGAAATACCTGGAAATCTCTTGGCAGTGGAACGTGCACTCTCTTAAGGGTTCATTTTTCTATGTAAATTGTGATTTTTACAAACTTGAGAGGCGTGAAGAAATAGAATGAAGAGAGGTGATTTGCCATTGATTCTGATCCTGTCTATCTCTTGAGCCACAGATTGAAGCACTAAACTGTATCTAATCAGAGAATTTATTTACACTACCAGTAGCATCTGCTGGAAAGGAAAGAAATTGTGAATCATATTCACTGCACCGAGTCAGTCATTCACAATGCTTTTTGTATGTAAGAACCAGGACTTGTGAGCAGCCACGCCTGATAGAAATAATTGGTTTCAAAGAATTTAGTCTAATTCTAATTTTTTCAAAACCCATTAACAAAAATAAACTTGTATGTGAATTAGTATAAAAGCCTGACTTAGTATAAAAACATACCATTTCCCTAATAAGTATTTTGTACCCAATTGACCAGTGCTAAGAAATAGACATTGTATAATCTTTCAGTGAAAAGGGATGTATTATTTTTCTTTCCGTTTTCAGATTGTCTGCTTTCTATTCTTTTTCATAATATCTACCCAAAGAAAATCCAGCAGACTCTACATACACCTAGTCTAGAATGCTGTCGGGCATGGGAAGACAAACCATTCCCTCCTGTCAATCATCCAAGAAAGATTTGGGTTTTTTGAAGGAAATTTGATAGTAGTGATAGTTTGATTGTTTGACCTTTGACTGTCATCTTTTTTTTAATGTTTTTTGACACTCATTTTTATTTACTTACGTGTTTGGCTGTGCCGTGTCTTGGTTGAGGCATGCGGGATCTTTAGTTGTGACATGCAGGACCTTTGTTGTGGCATGTGGGATCTAGTTCCCTGACCAGGGACTGAACACTGCACTGGGAGTGCAGAGTCTTAGCGGCTGCACCAGCAGGGAAGTCCTGAGCTTTGACTGTCTGTTTCTCTTTGTGATTTCTTTTTCCTGAATGTACTACTTTAATGAGCAGGAAGGTATCGTCCTCATTCACAGGAAACGTAAGGAAGACAGTTAGAAATTGCCTCAGACATTAGGCAGAACAAGATGGCTCTTCGCTCTGTCTTCCCTTCCCGCACGCTTCTAAGAAAGTTATCAGTGAAAGCGCACATACATTATCACCCGAGAATGACTTTCTAGTGGTGTCACACAATGAGGCTCCCACAGGCTTTACTTGTTAAAACTCAGCACAGTGGAAGTTGAGTCTATGAAAGATCAAAACTTCCTTTGCAGAACGCCTCCCCTAACTGACTAGTTTGTTCACTGGGCTCACTTAGAAGGTATTTTTTACTCGTCTTCTCCCCTGCTCTGGGATACTCATCATCCACTCACCAGGTCTATGGACAAAGTCCATGAATAGCTAGACTCAATCTAGGCACCTCGCAGAAAGGGAAGTGATAACATAAATGCTGCAAATCTATGTGACTGCCAGCCAAGGGTTTTTATTCAGTGGTGAGATCTGCTGTGTCTGCGTCTGTTCTGTTCTCCATATCCCACCTGCGAGGACTGAGGTGTCCATGATCGACACTAACCTGGAAGAGACTCCAGTCATCAAACAATCTGAATTCCTTCTAAAGAGGTGGGTAGGCTTTGCCTTGTCAACTGCCAATGCCACAGATAGACTATTAAAAAAAAAAAAAAAAAACTAGCCCTGAGCACAGCACAGTTGACACTCCAGGAGAGGTACTGTGGGGACTGCAGATGGTGCAGCCTTTCCAGAGGCTGGGTAGCCTTACCCTCTGAGCCAGCAATTCCACATGTAGGTATATACCCAGGAGAAATGGCCACAGAAGCGCTTGTACACAGGAGCTTTGTTTATAACAGCCCCCAAGTGTAAACAGCCCAGATGGCCTCTAAGAGGAGCCTAGATATACAAGGTTTGGTCTAGTCATAGTGAGGGAATAGTCTGCAGTAATGCAAAATGATGAACTTGATTCACACAAAAATGAAAGCTCATGTGCTGCATGGTTCTATTTATGTAGAGGTCTAACATAGACACAACTAACCTTGGTAGTAAGAGGCAGAATAGTGGGGCAAAGGCATACATACACTGAATGAGAAAGGACCCAAAGAAATCTCCCAGGCAATAACAGTATATAGATCTGGAAAATGATTAGATGTTACAAGTAGAATATAAACATTTACCACACTGTCCCCTTAGATTCGTGCATTTGACTATTTGCAAACCAAAGAATAGCACATGTGCATTATATATTAATTTCGCAAAGATATTATATTCACAAAGATCAAAAATAATCTGGTACCATGCACCAGGTGGTCAATATTAAAAATCCTGACCATATCAAGTGTTGGCAAGGATATGAATGCCAGGAATTCTCAGGTCTCCTGGAAATGGTTTGGCAGTGTCTAGTCGAATTGATTGAGTAGTTGCACTGCTGTGTATGTCCCCTAGAAAAACTCCAATAAAAGCACACCATGAGCTGTGTATGAGATTGTGGTGTTCGTCGTTTTTCCTGACTGCCAAAACCCAGAAGTGCCTCAGATGCCCATTGTTAGCAAGCTGGATAAATACAGTGAAGTATGGTCATACAACGAAACAATTCACCCCAGTGAAAAACGTGTGGAGTCTTGTGGCTCTCGCCAACATGGGCACATCTGAAAACCGTAAGGTGGTGCAGGAGCCTGAAGAATGCGCTGGATGTTAAAAAAAAAAAACAAAAAAAAAGGTGGGGGTGGGGAACCAGAAACCAACACAGCATTGTAAAGCAATTTTCTACCAATTAAAAAATAAAACTTTTTAAAAAAGAAAAGGAAGTCCTATTCTGTTGTTTAGGAGTGCACATGTCGGTGGTAAAAGTGTAAGAAAAGGAAATAGTGATTATTTGAAAGCAAAGGTTTCTTTTTGGAGTGGGGAGGGAGAATGAGGAGGACCTCACCCTGGGAGGGTGGCAGGTCTCTTCATGTTCAGAGTGGTGTCAGTCCAAGGTTCGCTTTAGGATTATTGATCAGCAGGACATTTGTATCTGTGTACCTGTCTGCATGTGTGTTAAATTTCACCATCAAAGACACTGATGAGCATTAGAAAGTCAGAGATGCAGGCAGGGCTTTATTCTGGGACATATCAAGTACCAAGTGGCCTCACAGCAAACAAACAGACAGCGTTTTTGTTTTTACAAACTTTTTATCATAAGTACCCCTGACATGTAGTTTATTCTCTCTACAAATTGATTGCAAGACCCAGGAAAGAACTGTGGCTATCTCGGGATTGTATCATTAAGCAATGACTTTGGAAGCCAATAGTTCCTTGTGGAATTTAGAAAAGAGAAATCGGAAACCAAGGGGATGAGGTGGCAGGTGACAGGTTTGAAAACAGAAACTCCTCACTGCTAATGTGCTGGTACATGCTGGCTCTGCACCAGGTCAGGGTGTAATGTGCCCTGCAGCCATCACTAAATCCTCTGGAAACCCTCTGAGATACAACTCTCACGTTCCCCGTTACATAGGAAGGCAAGGAAAGCAGGCAGTACCTGGGTGACTTGAACCAAGGTCTTCGTGACTTCAGACTGCCTCTTATTATTCCCAGGCCATCTCCTGCTCTGTTCTTGGCCAGGATTACCATTTGCTTCTTTTAGTTGATTGAAGCCCATCATATAGACTTGTTGAAGGGGCAAGTGAAGAAATACTTGAGGACCATACTCTCATCATCACTCCAACACCATTTTAATTATCCTTGAAGCAAAGAGCTTAGCCTGAACTTTCTGTCCAAGACTTAATGGCTGAATCTCCTGAAAATATCTTGCATGGACTTTGGAAAAAGACATCCTAACGCAAGGAACATTGATAGCAAAGTATACTATTAGTCGGAAATGGCTGTATTATTATAATCCAGCAGCAAGGAGATGAAGGAGAGATGAATTGATGTGATCTGAGGGGTTCTTGCCTGTTTTGTGTAAGTGAACTTTGAACCCCTTGATCATAGCGTCCATCCATCAAATGCTTATTAAGTGCTAGTTTGGGTGTTGAGGGCAAAATGATCAACTAGATGTCCTCTGCCTTGGGAAAAATTTTAATCTCATGAGGATTTTTTTTTTTTTTGGTTCTTGCCATTCTTGTTGTTGAAGGTCAAAGAGATTATTATTTGACTGCAGAGTCATCTCATGTGTTCACGTGATTATAGTTGGCCTGGAAGGAATGGAATTTGAAAAGGAATTTGGCATTTCATGGTTTGAAAGGAATTTTTATTTTTAAAAAATTTGCTTATGGGATAATTTTAGAGGAGTGGAATTTTGTTATTTTTCATTTGAAATTTGACTCTTCTAGAACATTACTGAACAAGGATTCTAGACCAAGGCTATAGAGTTCAGGTTGTCTTAGATTTGAATGCTGGCTCTGAAGCTTGGGAGCTGTGTGATCCTGTTCAAATCGGTGGTTCTCTTTGTCCCTGAGATTTCACCTGGGGGCGTGGTGATTATGAAAGTATCTGCCTCGTATTAATGATAAATGCTTTAAGACAGGGAAAGTACTGAGAAGGAAGGGTGCCTGGCATGTGTCCACTGTCCTTGAAATCAGAGGTCAGGAAATACAATCTGTGGGCCAGGTTTGGCCCACTGCCTTGTTTTTGTAAGTAAAGTTTTATTGGAACACAGCCGCACCCATTCATTGATTTACTTACCGTCTATGACTAGGGCTTCCCTGGTGGCTCAGATGATAAAGAGACTACCTGCAGTGCAAGAGACCCAGGTTCAATCCCTGGGTCTCGAAGATCCCCTGGAGAAGGGAGTAGAAACTCACTCCAGTATTCTTGCCTGGAGAATCCCATGGACAGAGGAGCCTGGCGGGCTACATACAGTTCATGAGGTCCCAAAGAGTCTGACACAGCTGAGAACTAACACTTTGATGACTGCTTTTACACTATAATGGCAGAGTTTTGTAACCGAGGGACTCTTTGGCCTGCAAAGCGTTAAATATTTTTACTTACTCGCTGGTTCTTTACAGAAAAAATTTGTCAACCCTGCCTTGTCTAAATGGTAGTAGCTATTCTGGGTCTACTAATGGTGTTGCTTCGCGCAGTGGTATGTGCATTACTTACCATATGATACACTCTACAGAGATGGGCTTCCGTTTAGATTTTGCCCAAATTGCTACATCATCCAAATATATTTCAGTGGAATTAAAGAGGGTTCTGTTCTGTTTTAATGTTAACCTTCAAGAAAGAAATCATTCAGATTTCCTCCCTCTTGAAGGGAAAAACCAGTGCTCTGTTATTTACGGGCCACTGATAGTTTTGAACATCTTAACACGCGACAGAATTTCCCCTTTGAAGTTTTCTGTTTCCAGCATCTAATTACATGGAACTTTCCTGAAGTGAGTTATAAATATGCAGCACCCTGCACTGGACTAATTTGCTCATGTCTGTTGTGGATCCGGGAAGGGCAGATGTTTATCTGAACCCCCTTTGATCTCAAAATCTTCTAGAAACAGGCCCACTTCAGCCATTTCCACAGTTTCCTGGATTTGGGTGTGTCAGAACCACCACCATAGACGTGGGCTACTTCCATGTCTTTTCTTAGCCAAAGCCAGGAAATGGGATGCTGTGGGCTCTTATCACTAGGAACGCTTTTAACAATCATTGAGACAGAAAAAGCCTTCAGAAGTGATTCCTTTTAGGTTAGATTTGAATTTGGAGGCTCCTTCTCATTTAGCCAGCCTTCTTTATCAGTGTATCATCATGAGAACAGGATTGTGGGAGCCCAGGGAAATGCCCGTTTCCTGACTCTTTCACTGGGGTGTGGAGGGCAAAGAGACAGTTTTAAAATGTCTCCACTGTGTCCTGCAGAAGCACTTGGTCAAGTGCGTGGGGCTCCCTGGGTGACTTTGCTACCCTAGTCTGTGCACGCCACCTTGGTGTAGTAGAAGCAGGGTCATGTCATGGCCAAGAGCACACGCTCTGGGTTTGAGTTTCAGTTCTGCTTTTGAGTAGTTGTACAGCCTGCACAAATCACTTCATCTCTTTGTGTTTAAATTTTCTTAGCCATGTAAAGTGGTAATAGTAACACCACTTACTGGTTTTTCTCGAGGAGCCAGTGACTTGCCAGTGACTTACTGTACATACTTGTGCCTGGTACACGGTCAGCATCCAGCGTCAGCGGTTATCACTGCCCTCCCCCACCCCTAGCGACAAGTTACTGTTGTTACCTGGGTGTTTTTTGTTGTTGTTTTTTTTTTTTTAATTTGTCTGCACTGTGTCGGCTGCAGCACTGGGATCTTCGATCTTCATTGCAGCATGCAGGATATTTAGTTGCAGGAGGTGAACTCTTGGTTGCAGCATGTGGGACCTAGTTCCCTGACCAGGGATGGAACCTGGGCCCCCGGCACTGGGAGTCTGGAGTCTTAGCCACTGGGCCAGCGGGGAAGTCCCTGTTGTTACTTGTTGATGTGGGTATGGTGGAGGCCATGAGGCGACAGGAAATAATTGTGGATCTCTGAGTTCTGCCCCATCACCACCTGGCTATTGAAATAGAATGTGTGTTGCTTGACTTAGTTGGGTCATTCAAAAATCAAATTAAGTGATGGAGAAAACGATCACAAAGTTGATTCGGGAGAGCTGGTGCCTTTGAGGTGAAGGCATAGGGAAGTGGACCAGGAACCAGAAAGAGGCTGAAAGGAAGAAAGGGGAACCTTTTATCTGTTAACTTCTTGCTGTGTGCTGAGCTCTACCTGGATGTTTTAAACATAGAGTGTCATTTAATCTCAACAGTAGCCCAGGGAGATATGAATTCTGAATCCATGGTACAGATGGGTAGACTGAGCCTCACAGAGCTGTCTCATTTGTCCTGGCTCATATCAGTGAAACAGTGATTTGAACCCATTTGTATTAGACTCAGATTCATTCTGCTGGACCAGTTTTCATTTCCATCCTCGACTGTCTTCCTAATTATTGTCAAAATCACTTACCTCTGGGTTTCTGCCTAGGTTTCTCCTCTCTGAATTAGGTCATTAACTGAGTGTCTAAAAGAATATACACGCCATGTGAGTTATGGCCACCAGAACCGTGTCAGGGGAGAGGCAGGCAGTGAAACTGTTCACTGGTAACACTGGGTCTCCGTCACTGTATAACTCTGAATAAGCTCAGTGTCCTGTGCATTCTAATTGTTGATGGGACTCTGAGCTCTTTGTGTAGTTTCTCTTTGGAAATGTTAATGTCGGCACGTGCTTCACTCCAACATCAGTCCTTAAATCAAAATACCACATTTGGCCATCTGCAGCTGCCAGTAAACTCAAGGGGGTGAGATGTCTTTGAACCTGCGTAAAGTGGCTGTTAACCTTGGAGGGCCACCCTAGGTCCTTGAATTCAGGAGTCTGATTATCAGGTGAGCACTCTCCTGCTCAAGTCGCCCTTGCTCAGACCCTGCAGTAAGACGCCATCATGGGAGCTTCTCAGATGTTCTCAGACCATACCCATGGTGAAAGCCAAGGGGCATGTATTAAATTCTCTGCCCACTGGCGGAGACTGTTTCAGAGGCAGAAATAAGCTCCACACATCTCTGAGGTACCCTTTAGTTTGCTCCATTTACGCTTGCATAGGATCACTTGTCCCCATCCCTTCTAAACACCCTACCCTTCACAAAGGAGTAAGTGTCAGCAAACTTTCTCAGTAAAAGGATTGAGGGCAAAATTTTTTAGGTTCTGCCGGCCATCCATTGTGGGCTGCAACAACTCAACTGCCCAGTTTTAGCCTGAAAGCAGCCATAGACAATGGCGTGGCTGTGTTCCAGTAAAACTTTATTCACGAGAGCAGGTACTAGACAGGATTTGGCCTCAGGGCACAGTTTCCCCACTTGTGAATTAGAGCTCCTTCGTGACTTGGTTCAATCAATGTTTTCAGCCCTGTGTAGTGGACCTGTCCTCTCAGGTACTGTCCTGGGCCCTGGGGATGCAGTAAGGAGCCACAGTCTTGGTGTAATAGAGCTTCCAGTTAGCTTAAAAAAAAAAAAAAAAAAGCTATTGTTAACTAATTACACAGATTGTATAGCTATGACCATTGTTTAATTAGCAACTTGTTGCCTTTATTAATGACTTTTGAAGTAATGATTCATCTTACAATTGATGGTGACACGGATATGAAGAAATCTAGGATTTATTGGTTATTTAAAATACACCAGCTGCTGTGTTTGTTCCTTTGTTCTCTTTTCACAGTGATTGGGCATCTGCTCTGTTCTGGGCAGTGTCTTAGTTGCTGGATGTACAGGGTACCCAAAAAAGATGAGGTATTTTTCTCTTGTGGAATTATCCAACTCTTGAGAAGAAACCAACAGTAAATAAGTAAACACAGGAAGGAAAAGGTAACAGAAAGGTGAGGAGGAAGGTGATGGTCAACAAGGGAGAAGCTGGAGAGAAGTTGGGCTGCAGAGCTAGATCCTGGAGGGCCTCATGGCTGTGGCGAGAAGCTTGGATTTTACTGTAAATGAAATGAGAAGCCCCGGGAGGATTCTGAGCTGGGCAGTGTCAGGATTAGATTTAGGTCTACGAGGTTAAGTGAGTTCTTCAGTCTTCAGAGAGGTTTCTTCACCTGATCATGTTGGTATCCGCTGCAGGCAGGGTGCCCAGAGACATGGAATCAGGTAGTAGAAAAGGATACCCAGACTCCCTCGCACTTCTCTGTGTGATCTTAGGTCAGCCGCTTTCCCTCTCCGGACCTCATTTTCTTTATTTGTACATGGAATAGAACTAGCATCCTTTGAAACTCTTCAGAACCCCGCAGTTCTCTGTGGTTCTGGGGTGACTCCTCAGGGATCCCCTTGTTGTAACCTCAGTGTAGTACTTGTTCCTTAAAATCTTCTGTCGTGAAGCCTTGCTGAAGCTACACCTTGAAAATGGTCCAGCTCCACTTGGTTGCCCCATCTTTGCCATTTTATCCTCATTTTTTTTTCCATCTTCCTTATAGATGAGAGATGACATGTCTGCTAGTCACCATCCAGTCAGATGGAGCAAGCTTCATTTCTTATATTTAGATCATGAAATGAGTTCCTTGAGTCCCTCTGCCACCATCATAATTACAATGTAATGCTCTTTGACGTCCGTGGGGGCTGCTAGATGCCAAGCTCCTGAAGTCCTGGAGTTCCGGCCCTCCGGCTCTTTCTCCCCATTATGAGTTCCCGTTTTTTGTTTTTGTTCGGCAGGCCCTTCTGTCACCAGCTTGTCTGACCCACCGCCCCTCCCAGATCACACAGTCCACATGTGCCTAGTCCAGGCTTCACCCAGAGCTGCTGACTTCAGTTGAGTGTTTTGGCCTCGTCACAATTTTTAGCCAAATTCCAGGGTATCCTTAACTATCAGCTGATTTTCTTTTTTTTTTTTTTTCCCCCTCCTTGAGTTGTCAGATTTGGGCTCTTGAACTTTTCTTCCAGTTTTCCTTTTCCTCTGCTTCACTTCACCACACACAAGGCAGAACCACTTTGCAGTGGCCTTTCTCTCTGCCCAGAATGTCCTCCCCAGGTAGGCACATGGCTCGTTTCCATCTTCAGGTTTTTCAGTCAGAGGCTTCCATCTCAAGGGGTCTGTGCTTAAAACCCCATTTTCAGGACAATAGTCAGAGATAGTCACCTGATTGAGAAATGGGTCATTCAAATATAACTAAGTTGTTGGCAGCTGAATTTGGTCTCAAACCCAGCCATGAGTAGAGCAGTGAAAAAAATGTTCCAGGCAGAGTGGAGAGGCAGTGCAAGGGCCCTGGGGTGGTATGATCATGGAGTAGCCAGAGGTCCATGTGGCTCAGCCTAAGGCTCAGAAAGTAGCAGAGGATGAGACTGCAGAAGGCAGAGGAGCCCACTGACACAGTCCTCATAAAAACTGACTTCTCAAGTGTGATCAACATTATTAAATATGCAGAACCTCAGTCCCCATTCCCAAGCCTACTGGCTCAGAATCTATAGTACAACGGGCATCCCAAGTGATTTGCATACACATTGGTTTTGAGCAGCACTATCGTAAATCTTCTCCCATTTAGCATCACGTAATCCCCAGTTTTTGCCCAATGTCATTCTCTCCCTGCCTTTCCCTGTATGAAGCAGAAGGCCAGTCCTACCCCAGTGATTTTAAGCTTTTAGGGAAAAATTAATAGCTTTTCCTTATAAAAAGTTTTGGAAAACACTGAAGAAACCAGTCCTTGGGCTAAATATCAAAGTTTGGGCTTTCTGTTCTTAGTTTATTTTATATATGTCCCTAAAATTGGTTGAGTTCTTGTTTTGAGGATTTTCTTCCCTTTGCCACCATCACATTCTGTCCATACTCTACAATGCAATGCTCTGTTAATTGGGGTGTGTGCATATGTTTTCAGTATAATTCCATAGGTCTTGATTAGTGCATAGGTCTCCTCTCTGTGCTGATTGTTCATCATATTTTATAAAGGCTTTCTTTTTTCCTGTATAACCAAAGCATTGAAAATATTAGGTTATTAACACACTGAAAAACGCAATCAATCAGATGATTATCATCTAATGTTTTAATGATCACATTTTTAATCCAATTATGCATGTTTGAATCTTTCAAATTTTCTTTAATTAAAGATTGCCTCCTGGCACTGCTATCAGAAATAAGAAATTGAACAGAATTGAGCCAGATATAATTTAATGTTGAAAGGAAACTGCAAGGATAACTGGGCCTCTCTGCATTTAATGGTTGACCATGACTTTAAAGCCCTCATACAAAATTTTCTAATTGATAAGAAAATTTAATCATCTCCGGATATACTCTGTTTGCATTCAAATAAGGTATTTCTTTTTCTAAATAAACCTCCCCTAACTGATTATTCATATTGTCGTTCAGAATGCTTAAAAATGAAAGACAGAGTTGGGTGAAATGTAGACTACTTAATACAGTGTGTATTTAATAAAAAAGTCATACATTATTCATTTTTGCAATTTGAATAACTTTGAATTTAGCATCCCTGTTCCTCATCTTTTTCTTTGATGAACAATTAATTATTAAAATATAATATTGTCTGCATACAGCACTGGGATCCTTGAAAGTGGAATATGAGATTCATTCCTTTTCAATTCTTTTATCTAGTAATGCACAGTACCTGCTTATTATGGTATAATGGAATGAATGGTAGGATAAGCAGAGTGTTTCAAATATTTTTCTCAACTAGTTAAGTGTCTGGGACAGCAATGTTTCAAATTCAAATTACTAATTAGGATAAAAGTTGGAGGCAGAGTGTCCTGATCTGGATGGCTTTAGAGTCAAACTGCCCTTTATAACAGGATTCATTTTAACAAGTACTTATCTGTGCTTATTCTGTGCTTTCCTAAGCCCTTAACTATTGTTGATTCTGGTGGCTCAGACAGTAAAACATCTGTCTACAATGCTGGAGACCCGGGTTCAATCCTTGGGTCCGGAAGATCCCCTGGAGAAGGAAGTGGCAACCCACTCCAGTACTATTGCCTGGAAAATCCCATGGACAGAGGAGCCTGGTAGGCTACACTCTATGGGGTCGCAAAGAGTCCACTGAGCGACTCCATTTTAACTAATGTTGATTCATGTAATACTCTCCTGATGAGATAAGCCTTCAGATGAGTCACTGTTATAAACCCATTTTACAGATGAGGAAATAGTTGCAGAAAGATTAAAGTAACTTGTCTTAGGTCAGGCCCTTAGGTAGACTAATTAGGTTTCAATTCCAGAGGCCTGGCTCTAGCAGTCCCTATTAAACAGAGTGAAGTAAGCCAGAAAGAAAAATACCAATACAGTATACTAACACATATATATGGAATTTAGAAAGATGGTAACAATAACCCTGTATACGAGACAGCAAAAGAGACACTGATGTATAGAACAGTCTTATGGACTCTGTGGGAGAGGGAGAGGGTGGGAAGATTTGGGAGAATGACATTGAAACATGTATAATATCATGTATGAAACGAGTCGCCAGTCCAGGTTCGATGCACGATACTGGATGCTTGGGGCTGGTGCACTGGGATGACCCAGAGGGATGGTATGGGGAGGGAGGAGGGAGGAGGGCTCAGGATGGGGAACACATGTATACCTGTGGCAGATTCATTTCAATATTTGGCAAAACCAATACAATATTGTAAAATTTAAAAATAAAATAAAAATTAAAAATAAATTAAAAAAAAATATTTTCTTAGTGAGGGAGTGTAAATTTTTAGATGAAAAGTGCATTCTTCTTTATTTCCAATGGCTATACTCAGAACTCTCGATCTTGGGTCCAGCCAGTTAAGTGCCTTGTGGCTTGTGAGGGCTTTCTGGGCAGTGCCAGAAATACTGGGTAGCATTTCTAAAGTTGTTTCTAACAGTTAAGCATTATGAGTGCCCCCATCTTGCCAGTGGAGCACTCCTATGGGACTGAGCAGAAAACGGAATTTTCAGAAATAGCAGTAATAATTAATGTTTGAGTTGAACTTAGAAAACTCAAGGGAAAAAGAAAACAACTTGAGAGTTAATTCTGTAATGTATGTTCATAGAAAAAATTCTCGTTAACGATGGAGGCCCCTGAAATGTAGTGTGGCCCACCCGCCTTCTTGCTGTGGCTCTAGGATGGCCTTCTGCCACTACCCCCTCCGCCCTCCCATGCTTGGCGTGAAATCAGGAGTGGGCACAATGTGGCCCAAGGACCAAATCCGTGTCACTGTTTCCGTGTGGCTTCTGAGCTAAGAATGGTTCTCATATGTGAACCCTAAGTAAGCAAAATCTTATTCCTGCCTTCTCCCCAGTCCTAAAGAATTCCATTCTTCCCATTAGTAGATGTAAATTTTTTAAACTGTCCTCAGTTGTTATTAGCATTTTGAACATCGTTAATAAAGTCGTGGAAATGTGTTTGTTATATAGCTACCTATGTAACATCTTTGGTTTTGCCTCTTGGCCTGCAATACCTAAAATATTACTCTCTGGCACTTTCTAGGAAACATTTGCTAGTCCCTGGCTTAAAACACAAACCAATCTCGGCTGCAAGCCACTGTGCTAATAAGAACATCACGTTTATTAGTCTGATTAATTGTCACTCCTGAGGGGTAAATAGCATCAGTTTTTCCATTTTACAGATAAGGGAAGTAACTCAGAGAGGTTGAGAGCCTTTCCTGAGGTCACACAGCTATTGAATATCAGTTGATTCTGAAGCTCATGCTAGAGCTTTGGCAAAGAAAATTGTAACCTACAGTTCTCAGACTGATGGAGACTATATCAGACATGCTATGCCTCTAAGGCACTAGTAATTCTGTTTAAAAAAAAAAAAAAAAGAAAACACATGCAGAAACATTCAAGGAAGTACATGGCTAAGTATAGGCTTAGTAGTTTAGAGGAATAATAATAATAGTAATAATACAAGTAGTAAGAATTAGAGTGAGAATCGTATGTCGTTCATGAGATGTTTAGTCTGTTGCCAGCTCTTTCTGAACTCCATTTGCATACAGATTTATTTAATCTTCACAACAGCCTGGGAAGGTTTAGTAACTAAGATCACACAGTTCACAGGTGGAAGAGTTGGGATCTGAACCCAGTAGAATGAGAATCTGCTCGTTTCACCAGTTTCTGTAGGAATGGAGAAATGAAGGTGCTGATGAAGTTTTCGGCATTTGGTGATATTTCCTGCTCACAGACTTAACTGTTTCTGATTCTCAGTGGTATCTTTGAAGAAAGAATCCAGTCTCCTTAAGTTTTTGACCTTAGGTTTGTTATTCCTCTTTGGTCTCCTATTTTCCCAACTGTAAAATTAAAGAATTGGACTAAATGGGTGGTTTTCAAAGTGTCCCTGGGGTTTCCAGCTCAGCTTCCACCTTGGTGGCTGCACTCTGGCTGTGTGACTTGCCTGGCTCCTGTGTAAGATAGAGTTTGAAGAAAGGGTTCTTCGGCTCCCGAAGCCAGTGACCCAGGGAGGTCTGGTAATAATAAGTACTGAAGCCCCTCCCTTTTTTTCCCCATCACTAGGTCTACCGGCCCCACCACTCATCTTACTGCACCTTTTTTTAAAATCAGTTTTTAGGTGCTTTGCAATGTTGTGTTAGTTTTTGTTGTACAGCAAAGTGAATCGTCTATGCATATGCCTATATCCCCTTTTTTTTGGATTTCCTCCCCATTTCGGTCACCACAGAGCACTGAGTTCCCTGAGCTATAGGGTAGGTTCTCTTCTAATGAATTAAACTGGAACCTGTGTCTGAAGCCCTTCGGTTGATTTGGGACAGAGAAACAGTGCTGTATTTGTAGGGGTGGTCCTGCCTACAGTTCCCATCAGTCCTTGCCGAATTTAAGAGCCCGTACAGGAATGGTACATGAAAGTCCCGATTCTCTTGAAACTGTGTTCCCTTTTGAAATTCACCCACCTCTGATTGGCGGGGCAGGTTTTTCTGACTTATCTGTCTATATTCTTTAAAGCCACAGCCTCTTCCCAGAGTGGGTGCTTTCGATGGGGGCTTTGCTGCCCCGGGTGTACAGGGATTGTCCTGTCACTACCTGGCTGCATCCAGCGTGCTTAACTGCAACCCTAATGTTAGGTCAGGCCCCTCAGGGAAAACTCGGAAGATTTTCCTGTCCTTCAGTCCAGAGCCCTTGATCCTCAGGCAGGTTGGTGTGCTGCGGTGTGATGCCAGGTTTACCTACAACACTGGAGGAATGAAGGTGGCGGTTTTTGATGCCAGACCCTGTGCACCCTGTACTGCATGGGGCTTTGTGTTGACTATTTGCACAGCCCAGGAAGTCCAGAAGCAGCAAGCAGAGGCCAAAAGGGTTCTTCTTCCCAGCCAAGCCAGTCCCTGCCAAGCACGCTAACAGAATTTCCCCTATCATTAGGTGGCTGGTAACCAGGTTAAATTAAAGCCTAGACTTGCCAGCGGGTAGAGGGGTGACTCTGTTATTTCCGGCCTTTTATCCCACAGAAATTGCTTTTGTCGTTTTGATTATAGCACCCTATGATGCATTTATTAGTTAACATTTAATTTTCCCCTTTAAAAAGTGAGCTAAAAACCTTTGCAGAATCAGCCAAAGTTTCTGAGCCTCATGAATAACTGCTGGCGCTTTACTCTTCACTAGTGACCCGGGGCTTATTGATTTAACCTCTCCGTGCCTTAAGTTCAACATCTGGAAAATTGGAATATTAGAAGTACATACTCTAAAGGTTTATAAAGGGAAAGGGTGTGGTGATGGCCTAAGACAAATGAGAGCCTGAATTCCAAACTCTGCTACATGGTTGTATATGACAGCACTGGAGATGGTAATAGTAATCCCATGATGTCATGCTTCACGGGACTGTCTTTAAGTAGTAAATAAATCAGTCTTTGCAAAACTCTTAGAACAGGGCCTGGCACATACAGTAAGTGCTGTTTAAATGTCTGTGGTGTGGTGTGCCAAGTCGCTTCAGTCGTGTCCAACTCTGTGCAGCCCTATGGACCCACCAGGCTCCTTTGTCCGTGTGATTCTTCAGGCAAGAATACTCAAGTGGGTTGCCATGCTCTCCAGAGAATCTTCCCAATCCAGGAATTGAACCTTCCATCTCTTATGTCTCCTGTATTGAAAGGCAGGTTCTTTACCACTCGCGCCACCTCGGAAGCCAGTTCAAATGTCTGCAACATGTAAATACTCAGAAGAGTGCTTGGTATATAGTAAAAGTGAAATAAATACTAGGGTTTGTTCAGTAAATCTCTACCAAAAGGAAATTTTCATTTTCATTATTCTAATATGGTTAATCTCTATTGGTTTTTTGCCTTAACCCTCAGTTATATAGATCTCTTGAGTCTAAGGATAACACATTTGCCCAAATACCTGTACTGGTTGTTCTAAAGGAAAAGGCGGGAGGAGGTGTGAGGCTGGAAAGAATATTCCTGTAAGTCACGGGTGTGTCTATGCAGTTACCTAGAGCCTTGCAGTTCCCAGTGTCCAGGGGTGCTCGTGGAGGAGGCCATCAAGGAGCTAAGGCAACCTATTAGCAGGATGGGCTTCCCAGGTGGCTCAGTGGTAAAGATCCGCCTGCCAGTGCAGGAGACATAGGTGATGAGGGTTTGATCCCTGGGGCGGGAAGGTCACCTGGAGAAGAAATGGCAACCCAGTCCAGTATTCTTGCCTGGAAAATCCCATGGACAGAGGGTCCTGGCAGGCCACAGTCCATAGGGTCACGAAAGAGTCAGACATGACTTAGTGACTAGACAACAGTAACCTTATTACAGCCCTAAAAGAAATTCCAGACTAGGCATTTGAATAGCCAGGTGGAGATCACAACCTTCTTTGGCTTATGAGAGAAGCTAGATGATCTACTGTGTCTAATGGGGAGAGTTATAATATAGTCCCCTAATCTCTTGTACTGTTCCTTCCTGCCTCAGGACCTTTGCACATGCTGTTCACACAGCTTAAAATGCTCTTCTTTTCCTGTTCAGTATTCACCTAGTTAACTTTAGCTTCTTTAGCTGAATCAGAATTGTGCAAGCTCTGGTGTCAAGGTGCCTGGGCCCATATCCCAGCTCTGCAACACAGGAACTGAGCTCTTCTCTCGCTTGTTGTCCTCATTGAGTTATTGTACAATATCAGTGTTGGGTCTCAACTTAAATGGCATTTCCACTACCTAAGAGAACACCCCTCCACTTTTGTAAAAAGAAGAAGCCTATTTTCTGGGCCATCATTTTATAAATTCAGGGCCATGCCTTGGTTTGATTTCACTCTGATGTGAGTAAGCCTTGGATGAAGCCATAATGAAACTGTTACCAACTGTGGAATTGCAGTTTATAGTTGCCGTCATTTCATTTTCCTTCATCTCATGGGTGTCCCAGAGTTTGTTCACCTGATGATTAGTTCATAAGTATTAGATGGAAAAGGGGTCTATGATGCAACAAGGGTGGGTATAACTGAATCGCTTTGCTGTGCCCCTGAAACTAATACAACATTGGAAGTCAACTATATTTCAATAAATAATTTTTAAAAATTAAAACAGACATTACAAATGGACTTAGCACAACTCTGCTATATTTAAAATGGGTAACCAACAAGGACCTACTGTACAGCACAGGGAACTCTGCTCAGTGTTATGTGGCAACCTGCATGGGAGGGGTGTTTGGGGGAGAAAGGATACATGTATATGTATGGCTGAGCCCCTTTGCTGTCCACCTGAAACTGTCACAACACTGTTAATCAGCTGCACCCCCAATATAAAATAAAAAGTTAAATAGAAAGACTTAGTTAAAAAATATATAAAACATCTCATTAATAGTTTTAACTGTGATTAACTATTGAAATAATATTTAAAATACAGTGGATTAATTAAAATTTATGAAGGCTTAAAAAATGTTGGAAAGGAATGAGGTAAACAAAACCACGTCTGTTTCTTTTCTGCAGGACTCAGGGACTCGACTGTGCTAATGTTTTGCCTGTTTCCTGGGGACAGAGAGAGGGGTTGCAATGTTGCCCGGTGCTGTTCACCATGAAACCTGTTTTTCATGAAATACAGCGCTGTGCGAAGTCTCAGAACACACCCTGGGAAATGCTGCTTTGTTTTCCATGGCTCTCCCACCACCAAATGCTCATGCTTCTCAGGATGTAAACAAACACAAGACTTGTGACGTGGCGCCCGACGCCGAGGGTTTTGACTGTGTGTCTGCCGCGTAGCAGGACTTAACCACTGTGTTTTCTTTTCCCTCTTCTCCCAAACAGAGAAGGAGACCTTTCTGGATCCTTTCATCCTCCGGGACCTCCTGCCTGCATCCCTGGGCAGCTATTACAGGTACACAGGTTCTCTGACGACCCCACCGTGCAGCGAAATTGTGGAGTGGATAGTGTTCCGGAGGCCCGTCCCCATCTCTTACCATCAGGTAGCTACTTAGCCCCCAGAGGGCTTCCATGCTTAACTTGTTTTGTGTTGACTTAACCTGATGACATTGCTAGAGTATAACCAGGATAACAATTTTGTTTTTTGGTATCCTTTGCTTCTCACTGATTCTTTACATATTTTTGCACCCGGGAATTGTAAAATATAAGACATGGCTTGCTCAGCCACAAATGAACTTAGTTGAAGAGAATAGCAGGCATGAAAGCAGATATCTTGTAAGTATTCAGTCTTGAGCAGATAAATGCCACCCTCTGTGATGATGAGACCTTATGCCAGGAACTGTTGAGCTCTTTATATGCGTTAACTCATTTAGTCTTCATGAGCAGTCTTATGAGGTAGGTGCTGTTCATACCTTCATTTTATAGAAGAGACACAACAGAAGTGAAGTGATCTGTCAAGGTCACCCAGCCAGCTGCGAGGCCAGGATGTCTGACCCCAAGGTCATGCTCTGAGCTACTAAACCTCCTCAAAGTTCAGAAAAGAGAAATTGGTATACATGAAGAAATGAAGGGAAAAATGCCACCAATGGAGCTCTTTCTATATGATAGGCATTTTACATGTAATCAATTTAGTTGCGAAACAACATTGAGAGTTTGGTATATTGCACACAGGTGGTACAGGTAAGGACAACATCATGGTGTGGAGAAGTTGAATAACATGACCAAAGATTCATGGTCAATGAAGATTGAAGCCAGAAAACCAAGCCTGAGTTTGTCTAATTGCAAACCCATGTTGCTGACCCCTACATTGAACTGTGTCTCTCTGAGTATGACCTGGCAGATGTCATAGTATGCTGGGCTTAGGCTGAGCTCTTAACTGTGGGTAGGAATTTGGTGAAATGCAGATGAGATTAGGGGAAAATATCAGAGAAAGAGGATCCAGCAGGGGGTGAGAGGTCTTGACATCCCCTCACCCCATGAGGATTAACAGATGGAATGGGGAAAGAAGGCAAATATGATTTTTGATGAAAAATGCAACATGTATTGCAGTAAAAGAAGAGTAGACTTCTCCATAATTTCATAAAATGGGACCAAGAACAATTGGTAGGATTTGTAAGACCATGTGTGGATTTGAGCTGTTGACTCAGGACTGTTTGAAAAATGGAACATTCTTATCAGAGACATCCATACAGATGCATCCTTAACGTTGGTCAGCTAGGGATGAAGCTAATGTCAAGGAAGGGGGAAGTTTTCAAATTACATGATAAATTAATATAACAGAAGAAGACACAGGCAACAAGATTAAGAACCTGGCTGGCATGGGAAATAGTCCAAAGATTTTTATAACAGGGCAGAGAGTACAGTAAACGGCATGGGAGAAATAGAATTGGATGGTATCCTGGTCAGGGCTGTTTGGGGTATCAGAAACAGAAACGCACTTAAAATAGCTTCAGTAGAGGGAATATTTGAAGGAAACCAGAGTAGGGACATCCTGAGATGAAGACATCGTGACCAGGACTGTTACTAGCAAGTGAGGCACGAGTTGTACTCTGTCTTTTAGGGGCCAGCTCTTACATCTTAAGAGTTTCTGCCACAGCTTTGTGATTCTGTCCTTTTGCAAAACTCTGGTGCTGTCTCTCTGTCCCAGTTTGAGTGTGGTTTTCTTTGGAGGGGATTGGAGCCCAGTATGGTTTGTTGTTCATTTGTTAAGTTGTGTCCAACTCTTTGCAACCCCATGAACAGCAACACCCCAGGCTTCCCTGTCCTTCACAGTCTTCTGGAGTTTGCTCAAACTCATGGCCATTGAGTTGATGATGCCATCCAACCATCTTATCCTGTGTCGCCCCCTCCTCCTCCTCCCCTCAATCTTTGTCAGCATCAGCGTCTTTTCTGAATTGACTGTTCACATCACCTGCCGAAGTACTGGAGCTTCAGCTTCAGCATCAGCCCTTTCAATGAACATTCAGGGTTGATTTCCTTTAGGAGTGACTGGTTTGTTTTCCCGCTGTCCAGGCAACTCTGAGGAGTCTTCTCTAGCACCACCCAGCTGCCAGCTGTTAGTGGTCTGGGTCTTGGGTCAAGTATTCAGAAAGATAGATCTGAGTAGAAGTTATCCAACAGCAAGTTGGATGGCCTTGGTCTTGTGTCCATTTCTTCATAAATCAGCAGAGGTGCTGGTTGTGTCCTGAGACATCAGTGTTTGTTGCCATTCTGGGCAGGGAGGGAGGTGGGAAGGGAGCAGATTATCTAGAAGGACCTATGTGACGGAGAGAGATCCCACTAGAAAATGTAGGAGCTGTGGGACCAGGGGAAACAGGTTAATTTGGCCTTACTGCAGTTGGCAGGCATTTTACTTTCAGATTTTTCTTTTTTTCCTTTTAATTCCATTGTGATGAAAAAAGAAGGACTAGCAATTTGGTTGCTGAACAGGATCTGCTGGCTTTAAGAAGATAATGAAATATAAAACAAATTTTCTTCCTCATGGTGAGGCCAGCATTGTTTTATTAAAATGTAAGAAAACTGCAGTCCAAATATTTATATCCTCAAGGTTCGGGGTAGGGGACAGAGCTTTGAAAAGGGACCCTTTTTGTCGATTAAGATAAATGCTTTTGTCTTCAAAGATATAAAGGCTTGAGATAATGAGGTTAGAAAATTCAAGTTTGGCTTTTTTTGTTTTGTTTTTTTTTTGGAGGGTGCCATGTGAGGGGGAGGCATAGAGAGGTAATTGTTTGGCTGAGGTGAAATAGACCTTTAACACATAACTGGGTTTTACTGCAGTTTGGTGAATCTTAAACAAAATACAGAGTTTTAGGCTTGGATGTCTTGTCAAGTATTTGTCAATGAGAAGCATTTTGACATTTGGGAACTGGGTATCTTAAAAAGTGCTTTGTTAACATCTTTTTATGCTTCTACTCTGCTACTCATACTCTCAGAGAAATAATGGAAGAGTTTTGTTTTGTTTTGTTTTTCCCTGTGATTTTCAGTCTATGACCTCTCTGTAGGTACTATTGTTTCAAGAGAATGGTGAAGAAATAAACTAGTCATACTGGCTCCCCAGTTTCTTGCCTCTGAGCCGTCTTTAGATAATGCTTCACTTGCATCAAGCACAGCTTCATATATCCCTTCCTGTTTCCCAAGGGAGGAAGCAACTCATTTTCATGTGGCCACACTGATTCCTTGCTGGTGAGCTGAGTGGAGGTCACCGCTGTGTCAGTCCTCAGACAGGAAAGTGTTAGCCATCCAAGTATTGTCGTTTCAGCCCTTCCCACCTTGCGCCTGCCAACATTCTTTCTGTAGTTAGCACAGAATGTTCATTTCAGAAAGGCAAATGGCCAATTCAGAGAAGACAAGTAGACAGAATTCCATGTCTGCTTCTGTCAGGGGGAAAAAAAAAAAGCTTTCCTAGTCATTCATCCTTCCTTTTCTCCAAAGGCTCTTGTCTTCTACAGGGTGGGGACCTGTCAGCAGTGAAAAGGAGAGCAGGTTCACCCTAAAATAGAGTGCTGAGCACTCACTGTTGACTTACATGATGTGGATGTCTTTCTGAGTAAATATGAGCCTCTTTTGTGGGTTTCCTTGGGCATTCAAACCAACCCTGCAGCCAGTGAGCTCTGACACTGGCTTCTGTGATAATCTAGATTTGAATGTGGTGTAGGTAATGGAATCACGTTGGTTGGCTTGGTTGATCAGCAGTCAGCATGGCTTGTGTGGCTCCCCTCAGGTCGACTGTAAATATCAGGCAAAAATCCAACCATGATTTTGTCACCCAAACAAAACGGCAGCATCCTCAGTCCTGGCACAGGAGGCCAAAGGAACAGGGACTAGCACATTGAGATGGGTCCCTGCCTTGTGTTCATGATCAGTCAGGGAACATGATAATTTTTAGTCTACTATCTAGGATGTGTTTTATTCTATAGCAGTGGCTGTCAGATGGTGATACTTTGGCCATCGGAGACTATCCCAACCTTCACTTTCCAAGACTGTTGGCTTCTATAGTTTGAAATATGACACTACATATAATCTCCTAGCATCAGTTTTGTTGAAGTGCTTCTTGGAGGTTCTATCAAAAAGACTAGTTTATTTGTTTTATTTGCATGACTTCTAAAAAATTGAAGTTAGATGATTTTTTATTGGAGTTCATAGTTGATTTACAATAGTGTGCTAGTTTCAGATGTACAGCAAAGTGCCTCAATTATATATATATATTTCAGATTATTTTCCGTTATAGGTTATTACAAGAGGTCCAGTATTGTTCTCTATGTTACACAGTAAATCCTGTTATGTGCCTGATTTATGTACAGTAGTTTATTAATCCTATACTCTAAGTTATCCTTCTACACCACTTTTCTCTTTGGTAACCATAAGTTTGTCATCTATGTCTATAAGTCTATTTCTGCTTTGTATATATATTCATTTGTATTTTTTTATATTCCACATATAAGTCATATCATATAATGTTTGTCTTTTTCTCTTTGACTTACTTCATTTAGTATGATATTCTAGGTCCATCTATGTAATTGCAGATGGCAGTATTTCATTCTTTTATACGGCTGAGTAATATTCCATTGTGTGTGTGTGAAGGGGGGCACAACTGGTCATCTATTAATGGGCATTTGGGCTGCTTCCATGACTTGGCTGTTATAAATAGTGTTACTATGAACATTGGGGTGCATGTGTCTTTTCAAATTAGTTTTTGTCTTTTCCAGATACATTCCCAAGAGTGGGAATGCTAGATCATATAGTAGCTCTATTTTTAGTATTTTGAGGAACCTCCATGCTATTTTCCATAGTGGCTGTACCAATTTACACTCCCACCAATAGTGTAAGAAGGTTCCCTTTTCTCCACACCCTCTTCAGCATTTATTATTTGTAGACATTTTGATAATAGCTATTCTTAACCAGTGTGAGGTGATACTTGATTGTAGTTTAACTTTGCATGTCTATAATAAGTAACAATATTGAGCATCTTTCATGCCTTCATTGGAGGAATGTCTGTTTAGGACTTCTACTCATTTTTTGATTGGGTCGTTTGTTTTTTGGATGTTGAGCTGTATGTTTTGGAAATTAACCCTTTGTCAGGCACATTGTTTCCAAATATTTTCTCCCATTTCATAGGTTGTGTTTTTGCTTTATTGATGGTTTACTTCGCTATGCAAAAGCTTTTAAGTTCAATTAGGTTCCATTTGTTTACTTTTGTTTTTATTTCTTTTGCTTTGGGAAAGTGACCTAAGAAAACATTGCTACAATTAATGTCCAAAAATGTTTTGCCTATTTTCTCTTCCAGGAATTTTATGGTGTTATGTCTTATATTTAAGTCTTTAAGCCATTTTGAGTTGATTTTTGTGTATTGTGTGAGGGTGTGTCCTAACTTCACTGATTTACATGCAGTTGTCCACCTTTCCCAACACTAGTTCCTGAAGAGATTTTCTTTTCCCCTTTATTTATTTCTGCTTCCTTTGTTGTAGATTAACTAACCATTGGCATATGGGTTTATTTCTGGGCTCTCTCATCTGTTCTGTTGATCCATACATCTGTTTTTATGCCAATAGCATGCTGTTTTGATTATTGTAGCTTTGTAATATTGTCTTAAGTCTGGGAGGGTAATGCTTCCAGCTTTGATTTCTTCTCCCTACTCCTCCAGGATTATTTTAACAATACAGGGTCTTGTGTAGTTCCATATAAATTTTAGGAATATTTCTTCTAGTTCTGTGAAAAATGTCACGGGTTATTTGATGGGGATCATGTTACATCTATAGATTGCTCTGGGTAATCTGGCCATTTAAACATTACTTCTTCCAGTCCACAAGCATGGGATATCTTTCCATTTCTTTGGGTCACCTTCAGTTTTCCTTATCTGTGTCTTATAGTTATCAGCATATAGGTCTTTCACCTAATGATTAGGTTTATTCCTAGATACTTTGTTTTCTGATGCAATTTTAAAATGGATTTTTTGTTTGTTTAACTTTCTGGCATTTCATTGTTAGTGTAAACAAATTCTGAATATTAATCTTGTATCCTTGTACTTTGCTGAATTCATGTATTAGTTTTAATAGTGTTTATGTGGGGTCCTTAAGTGACATGACTTTTTAAAATTTCAACCAATATTGTTCCTGTCATAAAGAGTAGAGCAACTCTTTTGAATTAAGACCGTGTTCCATATGGAGCCAAACTGTTCCATTTTTGGCTATATTCTTCATCCAAGTTAATCAATTGCTCTACTAACTCTGTGCCTCAACTTTCATCTGTAAAATGGAAATAATAATAATACCTACTTTATGGAGTCATTATAGACATTCATTGATGGAGTGCATGTGGGATATGCTCAAGACTAGTGCCTGGCACCACAGGAAGT
Source organism: Bos indicus x Bos taurus (assembly GCF_003369695.1). NCBI lineage: Eukaryota > Metazoa > Chordata > Mammalia > Artiodactyla > Bovidae > Bos > Bos indicus x Bos taurus. The sequence goes on from NC_040097.1 coordinate 21,622,559, forward strand.
ACTCGGAGATATTAGGTGGGTTTCTTTGTTGCTTTTTTTTTTTAATTGCTGAAGCCACTCAGACAGCACTGTCCAGCAGCAACAAACAAGCCGCATGTATCATTTTAAATTTTCTGATAGCCACACTAAAATAGTTAAAGATAAACAGGTGAAGTTAATTTTAATAATATGTTTTATTTAACCTCATGTATCCAAAATACTATCGTTTCAATGTGTAGGACTAGCCACATTACCAGCGGAATGGCCATGTGTGACTGCTGATGGTTGGGCCTCTCATTTTATCTCAAGGCCGTAACAACTGATAAATCACGTAATTCAAAGAGTTTCTATTCCAACACTACACAACGTGCAGTGATTTGAACAAAGACTTTCTTTTAATAGTGAGTGAAGATGCTATTATTACACATAACAGGTAGGTTTCATTGTTAATTATGGTTAAATCCTCTTCTTTCTGTAGAAGGCCTTTCTATAATCACCTTCGCCCAAAACTGTCCATAGCTGAAGGGAGAGAGCACAGCCTGCAGACATGGAGCATTCTCAGATTTTATTTTTATAGCCATGGTTCAATAAGTAAAACTTTGAATGCTCCAGGCTACTGGGAATTTCATATTCCCTCATTATTATCTTGTTTACTTATGCGGCAACCAAACGATACATACCTCTTAAATGTATGACAAAACCCCATGACCTTAGGTGCGACATTATGGATCCTAATGTTTACCCTGGAGTTTATTATTATTCTTATAATGGACTCTAGCTTGGTTTAATTGGCATTCTATATACAGTCTATAAAATGGTGCACATGAGCTTTTCCATGGTTGGTAATTACATTACTTTTGATTTTCTCTCATTTGCCCCCTTCAACCATGATAGTCCTCTCCCACATCTTATGGACCAGATCTTACAAACAGTATGAATAGTTTTCAAATTTCCTTTGACTCAAACTGACAGATTAAAAACTAATTATTCTCTGTAATGTTTTTACAGTGAAAACTTAAGTTGAATTGATTTATATACACTTCCAGCCAGCACATTTGCAATTCAAGGTTAAAATTGTTCTTGAAACAGCACCAGTTAAAATGCAATTACAACTCCCCAAGCAGGGATAAAAGAAGGAAATGTTTTACATGCTCACTTCAAAAGTTAAAAAGTCAATTTAATATTACAGAAATAAAAACTTTCATTTATTTTCCCTAAATGATAAAGAGTTCGTTAATTATATTCAAGGTAAATCCAAGTGTGTTTATTACATGCCTCTGGAAAAGAATAAGGGAAAGAGAATACAGGCTTTGTGAGGTGGATCTGTTTTCCGTTTGCAGCTCCTGTCTTGTTCATAGTTCCTGATTCTTCCCGTGTTGGGTTGCAGGCGGTGTCTTTACAGAGTGCAGAAGAATGTGAATAGATGTATACTGCCAGTAGTGGAATGGCAGTAGTGGGTGCCCTGCATGGTAGGGTCTTTGGAGGGCAGCTAAAAGGAATGGTTTAGGGACGTCTGTACTAACATCAAATTCCGTTTGTCCACTACAGTATTGCTCTTCCGGTGAATGATACTGAAGCCGTTACGCGTGTGGCACAAAGTGACTGAAAAGTGTGAAAAGCAGAGTCACATAGACCCAGGCTTCTAATCCTCACTGCACCTCTCAGTTTCTGTGTGATTCTGAGCAACTGACTTAATGTCTCTAAGCCCAAGTTCCTACTCAGTCAAAACAATATAATACAAAACAATAAAAAACGATGGTAATACCGCCAACAGTACTGGATTTATATGAGGATTAAGTGGGAGAAAGCAGATAACATTCTTAGCACAGGGTGCCTAATCAACGCTCAGTAAATATTAGTTTCTAGTGTTAGTGATATCATAATAATATTATGAATAATGTCACTCTAATGTTATTTTGAGCCAAGACTAAGTTAGCAAAACAGTGTTTATGAAGGGCTTGACAAAGGTACCTGGCACATAATGAGTTTAATAAGATGCAAATATTCACGATACATATACATAGACACATTATATATATATACAGTGTATATGTAATGACATTAAAAATGTAACTACATATGTTTTGTTTACTATATATATGTATCATACACATTGTTAATATATATGTCTATATATACTGTAAGAAAAGAAAAGGAAAAAGAAGCTGCCGAGAACTTCTTACGGTTGTTGTAAGCTTAGCACGCAATCATAGTTACTACATTCTTCACAAAATAATAATAGTAACGACAGGGGGCACAGTGGTAAAGAACCCAGCTGCCAGTGCAGGAGACGCAGAGGACATGGGTTTGATCCCTGGGTTGGGAAGATCCCCTGAAGGAGGAAATGGCAGCCCACTCGAGAATTCTTGCCTGGAGAATCCTGTGGACAGAGGACCCTGGTGAGCTACAGCCCGTGGGGTCGCAGAAGAGCCAGACACGACTTACGCACTGATGCATACGCTAATGACAGTCATATTTACTGAATACCTTTTCTGTGTCAGGAATTATTCCAGGCAGGAAAATGTTTACTAATAATACCTGTCGAAAGGTAGTGGACCAAGGTACATTTGAGAAGGAGCTCGTGTACATTTTAGAAGGATCACTGTGTTAGCTAGATCTAGAAGAATGTAGTTAACTAGATCTAGAAGAACTGAACAGATTACACGCCAAATGCATGGACCAATCAGAGGCCGGAGAGACGCAGCTTTGTAGTTTGTTCTATGTCTTGTGCTTTACATGGGGCTGCCTTGTTGCCCATCTCTTCGAAGCACCTTCCTATCATCGCCTGGCCTATGAATGGCGTCCCATGGAATCCAACAAAGTCAGGGTCCTGGTGGTGGCCAGGTTTACCTTTAGCAACTGTGGGTTTCAAGGCAAGGGTAAGGACTGAGGGACAACATGCAGCAGCTGTGTGAAGAGCTGCAGAAGTTGTCTGGTCCAGATGACCGCTGACCTCCTGCCCAAGTGAAAAATATAGGTTCCCCTTGCCAATCTGGAGACCATGAACGCTTCCACTCAATGGCCAAGCATGCCCGTCACCAGCAGGAGAGGCCACTGACAATTTTTATCCAACTGAGAGGAGAGAATGAGTTTTCATAAATGCTGCCAACACTGAAGGACATTTATTTGATGAGCCTGCTAAGCTTGTCCTCCTTTTTTCCTCTTTTATGGGACTGTCAAGAGAAGCTATGATCCAGGTGACAATATAATATCGCCCAGGTCATCAGTTCACTCTCAGAACCATCACGTCGTTCCTTTGAAATCTTCGGGCAAGTTGAGTTAATGACAAGGATGTGGCCGAGCTTTTAAGCCATTGCATGTCATTAAACTGTAAGAACACTTTGAGCAAAATCACTTCTGTGTTGAATTCAGGACCTGCCTCTTTTTACAGTTATATGACTAATTCTTTCCTGAGGCATCAGAAATAAACTTTTCAGGAGTACTAAATGAGAGCTGTGAAAGAAGCAAGTATTCAAGAGAATACACAGACCTTGGAGTCACATTGCTGAGGGTCTCCCAGGCCATCCTTTCCTGGCATCCCAGAGATGAAAGTATTTGATTACAGATGGCTGTCCCTTCTAAAAAATTTCTGGTCTAACTTGCTATGTATGACAGCCCACTCTTCTTTAAAAAAAAAAAAAATCACCCTGAAGTTAAGGAATTCCTTCCTCTATTCAAGTCACATCTCTTAAGGCTTTAATGCAAACCAATTTTCTCTTATTTGGCCTTCTCCGGACGTGGATAAGAGCTGGTCATCATCTTTCACATACAAGGCCTTTAATCAAATTACTCCTTACTCGCCTTTTCTTCAGGCGAAACAATTCCTCTTCCTTTAACCTTTCCACACGGGATTGTGCTCCTTCCCTTTCATCATATTGGTTGGTCTTTCCCTTGACTGCCTCCAGAAGGTCTTTGTTAATTCCTTTCATGTAATTTTTAGGAGTTATTTTCTCTGAGAAAATCCTGAAAGCTCCTCTCACTTTGAGACGCTTTCAGTTGTGATTTTGGTAGTGTCTACCAAGTGTGTGCACCTTGCTAGGTTGAGTTGATTTTTCCCTTTCAGCACCTCCAATTCTTTTCATCTGAATAGGTCACCTTTGGACAGAGTAAACAGTCCAGTTTTTGTAATTCTTCTTTTATGGCCTTTCTCCCTTCATGATACATAAACAGGGACCATCAGAAGGAAGAATGGAAGAAAGACAAATTCTAAATAGCAACCACATGAGTTGTTAGAAGTTCTATGAATTGTAGAGAACTAGAATAAAAGGGGAATAACAGGCTACTTTTGCGTGGAATACCACCCTGCTTCTATTCCCTTGGGGAAAAAGCAGAAAAGGTTTCATGGTTTATTATCACTTTTCATGTGCAGGAGAATTGGGAGAGGAGGTGGAATGATGAGTGAATCCGTATACTTAAATTATTTTTCTTGACGGTGTAAATTCAGTGCCTTTTCAGGCAAAGAGAGGAGTTTCAGACTGTAAGCCAGTCATTTTCTGTCATTCTGTGAGGCTGTTAGAGAAACACGGGTTCGTTCCAGGCTTCAAGACGCCCATCCAGAAATCCCGGTCCTCATTCTCTTATTGTCCATTGGCTTAACCACCTCCTGGTCCTGTTAAGTTTAGGGAAGCCACTCCATCTCAGCTTGGGAAGTGGTTTTCTATTTTCCCTTGTAATTCTGTCCTGCAGAAAGCATTCTGATTTGGCATTCAAGGAGCCAGTTGGGCCAGAAAGAGTTCGTTCAGTTTCTCTATTTATTTCGTTTTTAACTGCAGCTCAAGGAGTTGGTGTTTTGGTGGCTGGACATTTTACGTTATGCTCCATTTCTTTGGTTACAAGAGTATCTTCGTGGCCCATTGAGAACAAATCTCTGTCACTTAGCCCCTGTTCTATTCCTCTTATATAATAAAATGATCTTTTCTAAAAAAAAAGAATTATTGGAGTATAGTTGCTTTACAGTGTTGTGTTAGCTTCTGCTGTACAGCAAAGTGAATCAGCTCTACTTATACATATATCCCCTCTTTTGAAGATTTCCTTCCCATTTAGGTCATCACAGGGCACTGGGTCGAGTTCCCTGTGGAGATGTTCGTTAGTTACCTGTTTTATACACAGTAGTATATGTGTCTCCCAGTAGTTTCCCAGTTCATCCCACTGCCACCCTTTACCCCTTGCTGTACATACATGTGTTCTCTACCTGTGTGTCTCTATTTCTGCTTTGCAAATAGGTTCATCTATACTATTTTTATAGATTCCATATGACCTTTTTTATGCTATGCAGAATGTTGAGGGCCACAAAGAATCCTTTTTGGTAGTATAAATAGGATCCTGGAGTCCTGAATTTTCTTTGATTTCCCCTAAAAGTTTAGACAGCAGTCTTGAGGAATATGTTTCCCAGTAATATTACTAATAATGACACCTAATCTTTACTACGGGCTTACTGGCTGCTTCATAGATTTTAATCTTTTTAACAACCTTAAGAAAGGCAGTACTAGTATCATATCCATTTTATAGATGAGGAAACCTGTGTTACTGAAAGCTTGAATAATTTGCTTATGGTTACCCATCTGGTAAATGTTGAACTTCAGTAGTTTAACCTGTACATCATGGGCTTATCAACTTTGTGACTTAGTAACTGTATCCCTAGTATATAAGAAGGTACTTAGTAAGAATTATTGATAAATTGTGAATATTTCTAAAGCTCTTCTGTTCCTGAAACTGTTTTAATGACCATGCATGGACAATCTCATTTACTGCTGACCCAAACCCTATCTGGTCGATGTTGCAGTAATTATCAGCATTTTACCAAGGAAGATTTGAAGCTCAAGAGAAGTCAAACAACTTTCTCAAGGTCACAGAGTGATTGAGCCATCGAGCTAGAATTCCCACCCAGGAAGTCTGAGTCTCAAACTTACCAGTTTCACCATATAACTCTGTGCTGCTTCCTGTAATCCGGAAGTTCTTGCCAGGGGTTGGGGCAGGGATGGCTGGGGGGTTGCTGCCGAAAGACCCGGCCTCTTGTCTGAGACACGAGCTGCAAGAGTTCTAAGCACCTTCCAATGAAGTGGTTTTCCTTTTCAGTTGACAGAAAAGAATCCGCAGCCAGATAAGCCCACTGGCAGTGATGCCAGCAGGCAGCCTGTGTCTGGCTGAGTTTGTCCCATTCGACTTCGGGCACCTCCCAGCACCTTGTGTTCTCATCACCCCTCCTGGCTTTGGACCATGTAGCCTTCTAACCAAATCTCTCTTTTTTTTCTTTTTCTCTGGTTCTGTGTTCAGCTCGAGGCTTTTTATTCCATCTTCACCACGGAGCAGCAAGACCACGTCAAGTCAGTAGAGTATCTGAGAAATAACTTCCGGCCACAGCAGGGCCTGAATAACAGGGTGGTATACAAGTCTGCCATTCGTGACGCCTGGAACCACGACATGACGGACTTCTTAGAAAACCCACTGGGGACGGAAGCCTCTAAAGGTACATTTGGATTCAGTGCCCTTGCCCAGAGGAAGATTTCCTTATCATAAATTACTTTAAGTGAAAAGGAGTTCGGAACCAGCCAAGAACTGGAACTTGGCATTAAAAGCATGTTTCTCTGCTGAAAGAGACTTGTCTGGGTGATAAATAGAAGCATTTGTGGGAATAACTTCAGTTAAATAGATATGTTCAGAATTGCCCTTTTGACTAGCGAAATATCAGTCCTTCTCTCTGTAATTTGACCTTGTAGCATCAGCACTAAACTTGTTGATGTGTTAAAGCTTTTTGGTGTCTTACTTTTTAACTGTTTCCCTGCTGCAATCAGGTGTTTGAGCTCAAACATCAGGACCTCAGACTCGCTTTCAACACCCCAGTCTTCAGCTTTCTTACTAACTTCCATACTAGGCAAGAAGTCTAGCTCTCCAGCTCTCCACCTCCACCAGACATCACGTAATCTTTTAGATCTATGGTTTAACAATTCAATTCCCAGATCTGAAAAACATAAGTTTCATAACTTGCTTGTGTCCTAATCTTTTTCCATTTCTCCTTTCTCATGGGAAACGGTCATGAATTTCTCTCCCAGGAAATTGGAAAGTCTGATTCTACCCTCACAGCCCAACCTTCAAGCTCTGTGATTTGTCATAAAATCACAGAGCTCAGGAAACCTTTGAAGGAATAAGGCTTGTCAAAGTCCCAGTATTTGGAAGGGAGGAAGGAAAAAGAAGGTATTTCCTTTGGGTTTGAAGAGATGGGCCTTTCCCAAGCCAGTTCTCTTTTGAAATAGTGGGCTTGGGTGATGTGGGAAGCGTTTATGTCATTTACTGACGTTGACAGTTAGACTGTGGTATTTTTAGCATCGTGAGTTATATGCAAGGGCTTTATTTCAGGAATGTACATACCCCTACCTCCAATAAAAGGGACCAGTTTACTGGCATATGACCTTTATAGGAACAAGAGGAGTGAGTTGATATTCCAGAAATAACTGCATTAATGTGCCCTTTGATAAGAATGAGCCCATTTTCCAGGCTCATGTATCTGCAAAGGAGCTAAAAGAAGAGGAAAGGGAGTTTTAACAATGTGATCATCTCCTTCCTGTCTGTATACTTTTGTCAGAGGACGGTGCGAAGAAGCTAGTCTGGCCAGGTTCCGTCAAGACATACTTGAGAATCAACTAATTTGGGGCTGACACTTTGTCAAGGGCCTCATTTATCAACTGGGAACAGCAGGAAGGTTGAGAAGCACACAAACCTGTAAACTATCTTGAATTGGACTGGCATGAAGAATCTCATTTGGCTTTTTTTTTTTTTTTAATCCAAGTTAAAAATAAAGCAAACGGCCAAACTGTAAAGCTTCTCCCAAGAGAACATGCTTGGGGAAAGGAGGACTCTTAGGGCTGACTATGTTGCAAGAGGTGGGACGTTCGGAGGATGGGGAATTTATATCACAAGTGAGTATAGGATCTGATAGCTTGGAAATGCTGACGTTATGACAGTTACAAAGTTCTTTCCTGATAAATGGGCTTGAGCATCTGATATACCAGCTGTGCAGAGAGGGTGCATAGTCCTTCTTACCCAAGGAAATTAGAGAGGACACTGGTTTCCATTGTGTTAAATTGTCAGAGTGGGCAGTATCCTCCACCAAATGGGCTTTCTCTGATTTTGAGCAGAACCAAGGACCCATCCTTAGAGGGAATCAGTTCTTCGTCTTGCAAGGTTACAGTGGTCATGGTGTGCATCCATTGCTGACTCTTAAGATGTTTGAATGTTAAGATGTTTTGTGATCTTTCTAGAGACAGTCTTCTTTTTAATTTTTTTAGCATAGTGTTAGAGTGTAACCTACAGAAACATGCACGCACCGTATGCATACAACTTGATGACTTTTCAGAAACTGAATATGCTTGAGTGACACACACCCAGATCCAGAAACTAACATCACATCAGCTTCCCAAAGCACATTCCTCTCCCCATTCTTAGTCACTGCCCATTCCCAAGGATAACCATGGTCATAGTCTTGCCTCCTGATCAGTTTCGTGTAAATAGAATCAGTTCACCAAGTTCTGTTGTGTGAATTGCTTCTGTGCTTTACACTGCTTTGAAGAGTCACCTATGCTATTTCATGTAGTTGTAGTTTGTTCTTGTTGCTGAATTTCAGTGTGTGACTGTCCCTGAATTTATCCATTTTAATATACATGAATTTGTAGATTTATTTTCATGTTTTGGTAATTATGAAAGTTTGTTTTTTCTAATTACTTATTTGGCTGTGCCGGGGCTTGGCTGCTAAACATGGAATCTGTTTAGTTGTGGCCTGGGAGCCCTTAACTGAAGCATGTTGGGACCTAGTTCCCTGACCAGGGATCAAACCTGGGTCTCCTGCATTGGGAGCACGGAGTCTTAGCCATCAGGGAAGTTCTTGAACATGCCTTTTAACCAGCATGTGGACACATCTCTGTTGGTTATGCACCCTGTAGTAAAATGACTACAGCTTAAAGGATACATGTATGTTTGGATCTGATTAGATACTGACCAGTTTCCCAGAATGACCGAATGTTCCACTTTACAGTTCTGCCAGTGATATAAGAAAGTTTTCTATTTTTTAAATGCTTTTTTCAAGGCCTGATTTACATATCATAAAGTTCAGGTGTAGTGAATGTGCAGTTCAGTGATTTTTATCAAACTCACACTTGTGCAGCCATCACCACGTCTACTCTTAGAACATTCTCTTCACCCCGGCGAGTTCCTTCATGCCTGTTTACAGTCAGGTCTTTTTCCTAACCTCAACTCTGCTTTTGACTTTAGGATTTTAGGATTTATCCATGTAGTGGATCAGTAGCTCATTTCTTTTTACTGCTGAATAGTATCCCTGTTTGATTTTTTAAAATAACAGCTTTATTGAGATTTAATTCACATGCCATATAGTTTACTCTTTTGCAGTGTACCCTTCAGTGGTATTCTGTATTCACAAAGTTATGTGATCATCACTAGTATCTGCTTCAGGACTTTTCGTCACCCCCAAAAGAAATTCCATCCCTCTTAGCAGTCACTCCTTTTTCTCTCATGCCTGCTTCCTGCCCAGGCCCAGGAAACCAGTAATGTGCTTTTTGTCTGTATGGAGTTGCCTGTTATGGAGATTGCACTTAAATGGAATCCTCCAATACTTGACTTTTTCGTCTCTGGCTTCTTTCACTTAGCATCATATTTTCAAGATTTATCCATATTTGCACATGTGTCAGAATTTCATTTCATGAACAAACCATACCTCATTGTATGGATATACCACATTTTGCTTATCCATTTGTCATTTGTCAATAGATAGATCCCACTTTTGGCTCGTTATGAATATTGTTGCTTTGAACATTCGTGTTCACATTTTTGTGTGAATGAATGTTATCATTTCTCTTGGATATAAGCCTAGGAGTGGAATTGCTGTGTCATAGGGCAACTCTACGTTTTCATTTTTTTTAAGAACTGCCGAACAGTTTTCCCAAAGCAGCGGTACCAGTCTACACTCCTGTCAGCATCGTGTGAAGGTTCTCATTTCTCCACATCTTCACCAACACTTGCTAGATATCTTTTTTGTTGTAGTCATCCTAATGGATATGAAATAGTATCTCTTTCTAGTTTTGATTTGCACTTTCCTGATGACTACTCAGTGAACTCCGGGAGCTGGTGATGGACAGGGAGGCCTGGCGTGCTGTGATTCATGGGGTCACAAGGAGTCGGCCACGACTGAGCAGCTGATCTGATCTGATCTGATGACTACTGATGTCCCTGTTTTTTTTAATACTTATGTGTTTACTTGGCTGTGCCGGGCCTTGTTTGTGGCACACAGGATGTCTTTAGTAGCAGATGCGGAATCTGTAGTTGTTGCGTGCAGGTTCTTGTAGTTGCAGCGTGTGAGCTCTTTAACTGCAGCATATGGGACCTAGTTCCCCAACCAAGGATCGAACCAAGGCCCCTTACATTGTAGGCGCAGAGTCAGCCACTGGACCACCAGGGAACTTCCTTCCCTATTGCATTTAAATAATGTTTCTATTTGTTTTAAATGTCATAGAACCATGGTCCACATGACCAAATGCTCCTCCTTGTATCCCCCCAAGAAAACTCAGGTATTTTCATGGCACCAAAGGCTGAAAGCCAGCTACCAGTGCTGGCAATTATCAGGAAGCCTGGGGGGCTTCGATTATCAAGGTTAGTGATCTGAGTAGAGAAGAGCCAATACAAAGGAAGAGTCCCTTTATTGATTTTTGGCTGTGCTAGGTCTTCATTGCTATGTGGGCTTTTCTCTAGCTGTGGCAAGTGGGGGCTGCTCTCCAGTTGCAGTGTGTGGGCTTCTCATTGCAGTGGCTTCTCTAGTGGAGCAAAGTCTCCAGGGCATGTGGGCTTTTATAGTTGCAGCTCCAGGGGTTTAGAGTGTACACTCAGTAGTTGTGACACTTGGACTTAGTTGCTCTGTGGAATGTAGAATCTTCTTGAATTAGGGATCGAACCCATGTCTCCTACACTGGCAGGTGGATTCTTTACCATTGAGTCACCAGGGAAACCCAGTAAGCTTTTTTGATCTAGGACCAGGTATTGGGCCATGTGATCTCTTGTTGCAACTACTCAGCTCTGCCTCTGTAGCATCAAGGCAGCTGTAGACAGCACATAAATGAGTAAGTGTAGAAAATGTCTTCTAATAAAACTTTATTTGTAACAATAGGTGGCAGTCCAGATTTAGCCATGGAACAATAGTTTATATACCCCTGCTCTCGGGGATGGCTCAGACTTGGATGGAGAAATCCAATCTTAGGCGTGTTTGAAGGTATTTTCATGGTGGTCATGACTGTGAGAGTGTCCATGGCTTGGTTCTGCCTTTCCAAGGCACTGCAAGAGGTTTATTAGCTTGGTAACCACTCACTGACCAGTCCACCCTAAGATCTGCTCATCTTCCACCCCAGATGTATAAGCAGAGCCTCAGTAGACTGAGCCCCACCTCCCTCGTTTGCTGGCTGTGATCATCAACTGGTGTTCATTGAGCAGCACCGTGGAGGAGGCTGCCTGAGTTAAGGTGCCCCCATCCTGCCCTTCTGTCAGGATGATCCGACATACTGGAACAGAAAAAGCAGAATCAAGCTTTCAGACCCAAGCAGGAGATGCATGGCCGCCCACGACACCCAAAGAGGGGGAAACGTCATCCTAATCTTGTACTGATGCCTGAGACAGACTTAGAATGGATATCATCTGTAAAAAAATATAAAGCTCTAGTTTCCAGGAAATGGAAACAATATTTAGGCTCAGTGATTGTTCACGGGACATCCAAGTCACCACTCTGCCCTTTGTCAGTAAATAACTTGGATAGACTTTCAGATTTAATGGGCTGTCATTTTAGTTACTCTTAACACTTCCCGAGCACATGGAAGAGCACGTCGGTGATGAAGTGCTGAATACTGTCTATTGTGAAGGCTTTTGGAACAGTGAACAGAGAAAAATAACTTTGCTTCCAACAACATGAAACATATGGTTTATTAATGTAATGAAACCTGTTCAAACCACAGTGGAATCAAAACCACTTGATCTGATAATGTGATTTGATGGCTTAATTAAAATGACATTGGATAATGTAATAAAAGCAAAGGAAGAGGACAGTGAGCTGCCAGGGTCCTGCCCAGTCTCCTAAAACCACTGCCATGGTTTTTGGAGAATGATTTTTGCTTTTTTTTTTTTTTTTTGCTGATGGAGGAATCTCTTTGTTAGCTATATTTTTAGCGCTAAAGATTGCTTCCTTTCTTGGTTAAAAGGCAGTTTTTAAGGACATGTACCAGTGTGAGAATGCCTAAGTAACTAGCCTATTTTAAATCAGAACACATCGAGAAAGAGCATCCCGCTTTCCACCCAAATTAGCAAACAACGAAGTAAATCCATGTTGCTTTTCAAAAGACTTTGACATTGAAATCATGGTTTTCTGCTATTTTGGGAGAAAATATTAATGTTGTTCTATTTTCAGTTTAATCATTTTCACTCACCAGATTAATGAGCTTGAATCAGTTTATCTTCATAAAAGAAATTCTGATATGAGCACTTAATTCCTTTGTAGGCAGCTGCGCTCCCAGAAACTCTTCCCAAAAGTTACCTTAGTACTTCTGTAAAGTTTCAGCTTAGAGAAGTATAAGGAAAATAACACTTTAAATGCAGCCCCTTAGAAGATTGTTACCTGTCTTCTTTAAAAAGTGGCTTCCCTGGTAACTCAGGTGATAAAGAATCTGCCTGCAATGCACGAGACCCCAGTTCAATTCCTGGGTCGAGAAGATCCATTGGAGAAGGGATAGGCTACCCACTCCAGCATTCTTGGGCTTCCCTGGTAGCCCAGCTGGTAAAGAATCTGCCCACAATGTGGGAGACCTGGGTTCAATCCCTGGGTTGGGAAGATTGGAGAAGGGAACAGCTACACACTCCAGTATTCTGCCGTGTAGAATTCTGTGGATGTATATAGTCCATGCGGTCACAAAGAGTTGGACATGACTGAGCGACTTTCACTTTCACTTTTCTTTAAAAAGTAACTATTACTAGCTGTTACTTTTTATTCTTGGAAGTGATTAAGAAAGAAAGAAGGAAAGTGAAGTTGCTCCAGTAGTGCCCGACTCTTTGCGACCCCGTGGATAGTAGCCTGCACCAAGTTCCTCTGTCCATGGGATTTTCAAGGCAAGAGTACTGGAGTGGGTTGCCATTTCCTTCTCCAGGGAATAAGAAAGAAGTAAAAAGAAAAAAAAAAAAAATAAGCTTGGTTTTTTAAGCTTCTCCAGCATCCTGGGTTCTCATACTTTTTTTTTTTCTTTTTTTTCATTGGAGGGAAATTGCTGTTCTGTTGTTCTTAGTGGCTCAGTTGTGTCTGACTCTTTGTGACCCCATGGACTGTAGCCCACCAGGCTTCTCTGTCCATGGGGATTCTCCAGGCAAGAATGCTAGAGTCGGTTGCCATGCCCATCTTGAAAGTGATTAAGAAAGAAGTTAAAAAAAAATACAGCTGGTTTTTTAAGACTCTCCAACATCCTGGCTTCTCATATTTTTTTTTCTTTTTTTTTTAATTGATGGATAATTACTTTACAATATTATGGCTTTTGCCATACATCAACATGAATCAGCCATAGATATACACGTGTCCCCTCCCTCTTGATCTCCCCTCCCACTGTCCTCCCCACGTCACCCCTCTGGGCTGTCACAGAGCACTGGCTTTGGTTTCCTGTGTCATACATCAACCCCCCACGGGATATCTACTTTACATATGGTAATGTATATGTTTCAATGCTGTTCTCTTCAATTCTGGGTTCTCATACTGCTGAAGGTCATGCCATGTTCTATCAAACACTTTTTCATGCTCAGATATCCCATGATGATTAATTTTATGTGAATAGGTAGAGAGTTGGTATAAGTTTCCCTTGATTGGTTGGCATAAAGTTGATACTTGACATTTAATGTAGCTTTAACTACTTTGGGCTCATGTTTGTAGGCAGTGAATTTCTTTTCATGTCTCAGGCAACGTCATCTACAATGAAGAGCTTTCTCTAGGAGCTGTGCCTGCTGCACCTATGGTTTAAAAGGCTACATAGGGGTTTTCATGGACCAAATGCTATCCTGGCCTTTTCAATTCATATATGTTTTATTTAATGCTCAAAACAGCCTCTGTCAGGATTCACATTCATTTACCAAATATTTGTTGAGCATCTCATAAGGCTGAGCAAGGAAGAAGAGTCTCTTTTGGAGCTTAAGTTTTAAGGGGAAGAAAGAAACGAACAGATTAGCCAATGATAAAGCTCCGGTATTCTTCTGCAGATGAAATCGGGTGGTTTGCTAGGAGTGGCAGAGTGTAGTGAGGCCGTGGGGAAGCAGCTTCCCTGGATAGGGTGGTTGTTCTAACGCTCAGTTGTGTCTAACTCTGTGACCCCATGGACTGCAGCACTCCAGCCTTCCCAGTCCTTCACTGTCTCCCAGAATTTGCATGTCCATTGAGTCGGTGATGGCATCCAACCATCTCTTCCTCTGTCATCCTTCTCCTCCTGCTCTTCAGTCTTTCCCAGCATCATGGTCTTTTCCAACCAGTCGGCTCTTTGCATCAGGAGGCCAAAGTATTGCAGCTTCACCTTCAGCATCAGTCCTTCCAATGAATGTTCAGGGTTGATTTTCTTTAGAATTGACTGGTTTGATCTCCTTGCAGTCCAAAGGGCTCTCAAGAGTCTTCTCTAGCACCACAGTTTGAAAGCATCAATTCTTCAGCACTCAGCCTTCTCTATGGCCAACTGGTGGGCTAGTCTGTGAAGTTCTGAGAGGGAAAAGTCCTTTGCAAAGGCCCTGCCTGAGACATAGGAACCAGTGAAGGTGAGATTTCAAAAGACCTTCCTTGGTAAGGGAAGACTTAAGACTATGTTCTTATAACCATGGGATGCCTTTGAAGGGTGCTAAGCAGGGCTGTGGAACCATCTGACCAGGGTTTTAAATCCATCATTGACTATTAGGTGAGAAATGTTTGCAGAGGACGTGGGGTGAAATTGGCAAGACAGCCGGAGGCTGATAGAAATACTCCTGGCAGGATGACATTGGTTGGATGAGGGCAGTCCAGGTGAAGGTGAAAGTCATCTGTTAGGGTTGCATTTTGTTGTAGAGTGTCTAATTTTTACTAACACTTTGGATGAAGGGTTGGTGGGGGCAAGCAAAGAGACAAATGCAGTGTTACTGTTTAACAGATGAGATAGCTGAGATTCCGAGAGAACAGGTGGTCATCCAGAGCCTCCCAGCAAGGAGGTAGAACTGAGACGTGAACCCAGATCCTTTGTGTTCAGATACGGTGTTCTTTCTATTTCACGAGGGACTGCCAGCTCCCGTATGGATCCACAAGCAGTGGCCTCTGTTTTTAAATGTCATCAGGTAGCTTGAGCAGCACAGTTTATTACTCCTTCTCTGAATGAAGGAGCTTTAAAACTAAACGTCCTTGCAGCAATCAGATACCCTTCCTAAAGATCAAGTTTATCTTCCTGAAAGGCATCGCTGGACTCTCTTTATCTGCTTGGCTTACTTTTGACAGGTTATCTTAAGTCCTCAAGGCAGGAGCTGCTGAGGCCTTGATCACAGGGTTGCTCCCAGGGAGGGTCAGTGAACCCACTTGATGGGGATGGTAGAGCCTCCTAGACTGAGGATTTTGTGCATCTTTGAATCAACAGGACCTGACACAGTTCCTAAAACATATGCTAACAGTTACTGTTCGTTGAATGAATGAATGAATGGGGAGACGATAGAAGGCCCGGTGGGTAAGAATGTAAATTTTGAAGTCAAGCACATCTGGACTCAAATTCCAGGCCAGTCGTTTACTCCTGCATGTCTTTGCTCTAGTAAGTGTCTAAGCCTCCGTTTCCTTTCTGTAGCATGGAGCTAATAATCACATTTCCTTCCCTGACTTTTAAGTGAGACAGAGTACCTCGGACCAGATACTGTCAAGGCATTGGTACCTTTCTTTGGTAGCACTTCTCAACATCGAAATTTTACATTCACATGTGTGTTTTTTTCCCCTAATACCTAGCTCTCCCACTACCTTATAAGCTCCATAAGTGGTAAAGTTGTTCCTGTGTTTTGTTTTGTGTTGGTTTTCCTTTGTTAGAGAGTGGGTGCAGTGCTCATTGTTAGCTCCACAGGAAATACTGGAATGGATGGATGCAGCTAATCAATACATGCCAGGTGGCCAGGAGTAAAACAATGCTTGCTACAAGAGTTGGCACAGTTGAGGCATTTATAACCTAGCCCAGACTAGGTGCTGTAATGGGGGGAGCATGGCCAGGCACTTGGAGTAGGGTTCCGCACCTCTCCAAGGCTTCCCCAGTGCTTTCGTGATAAAGAATCTGCCTGCAGTGCAGGAGATACAGGAGACGCGTGTTCAGATCCCTGGGTCAGAAAGATCCCCTGAAGGAGGAAATAACAAAGTATTCTTGCCTGGAGAATCCCACAGACCAAGGAACTGGCAGGCTACAGTCCATCGGGTCACGTAGAGTCAGATACAACTTAGCCAGTGAGCACTTCACACGTTTCCCAGGACCTGAAATCAGAAAAGCCTCTAGGATTTGGAAAGGCATGACAACACCATGTAAAGAAGGCTTTCCTCTCAGTCCCAAGGAACAACCATGCTTCCCAATTCGTCCACCACTGCCAAAAGCAGAGGAAGGAGGCGCCGAATGAGTCAGACGCTGGTGTCAGGATGCTCCCCGGCAGATCGCTTTATGGCTTGGGAGTTGCTGAGCTGATACTGGTACCAGACGCCAGCGGCCATCTGTCATTTTCACACTTTATCGATATCCCCTAAGTACTGAATCCTCTGTCTCCAGGCAGGTAGGCAGAGTTTCACCTTCAGGGCCGACATAACCACCCTCTCACAGCTTCAGCTTTTCTCTGCCCTCTAGAAAGAACCTTCCGTGACATTGGGTTTGTTTGTGTGGGCGCTGTGGTGCTTGCGAACTGCAATCTGAAAGTTAATAAAGGCCACCAGTATCCTTCCTTCCAGAGCAACATACTTCCCCTTTCTGTCGCTAACTAGCGGTTCACAGCCCAAGAAGCAGGAGGCGCTGAGATGCCTGCGTGCGTCCCGCGGAGTCCTGCGAGGAAAGTAGCTGGGAGACGGACGATTTATCTGCTCCATTCTTCCATTCATTCTTCCATGAGCAAACACAAGCTCCTTGAGATTGGTTTTTCTTTAGGTACAAGGAACGTGGCCCGAACCCTTGGCTTTTTCAGGGCTTAAGCAGTGCTGTCACGCCCCAGCGCCTGAGACTGTATGTAAAGGCACAGGGCGGGAGCCCACGATGAGGCCTCTGGAATCATTTTTTTCTCTCGCTTAAAAAGAAAAAAAAACGTATCTATTTATTTGGCTGCACTAGTCTTAGTGTGAACTCTTTAGTTTTAGCATGTGGCATCTAGTCCCCTGACCAGGGATCCAGCCTGGGCTCCCTGCATTGGGAATGTGGAGTCTTAGTCACCAGGCCACCAGGGAAGTCCCCATCTTTTCCTCTTTTTTTCTAAGCATAGCCAGGGTCGTCACAGTTCCTGGCTTCACTCCTGGGTCCTCTCAGGACTGGTTTTGTGATTCCAGAGCACTGGCTTGGACCCACATGAGCGTCATGGCCCGTGTCACGTGTACGGCTGTGGTAGATAAGGTGCTGTCTCCCCATCGACACTGGGTGCTAACAGGTGTTGTCTGTCAAGTGCACGGAGCCCCGTGGTTTCCATGCAAAAACGGCTTCCGAGAAGAGAGGAGCGTCCTCCATGAGGAATATGCTGAGCATCTCAAACTGTTGGTTTTCGCCATTCACCTAGAAGCCCAGGTCCTTGGAGCATTGGATCTGTGTGCCCAGGGGTGGGGAGGGGGTAGCTAGGAGGCAGAAGTGGGGCTGTTGTTCCCAGATGCTGCACAGGTGAGTTCCCCTCTGGGGCCCACTAGGAGCGCTGTTTGATCACATCCTGGTCTCTCCCATGTAAGTGGCATTTCTGATCTCTTGGATCCTCTTACCCAAGGCCAGTTGGGTCTGCTTGAGGCCGGTCCTCAGACATGGAAGACCCTGGACCAGACCAGAGAGGGCCATCCTTACCAAATGACCTGTTGGTACAGGTGCCACATCTAGGGATTGGAACAAGGTTGGAATTCAACCAGTGGAGCACATCCAGTGGCTTCCTTGAGCCAAAATGAGTAAGAAATGCAGGTGCCAGGAATCAGATTCAGAGCTGGTAAGGTGAATGTCAGGTGAGAGCCAGAACACTCCTTTTAGATATAGTCGGTACCTGAGTGATCCCTAATTCTAAGAGGAAAAGTACTTTAAGGACCAAATTCAAGCAAAGGAGTAAAGCACTGTGACTTGCAGAGTCATAGTTATCTAGAATCAAAGATTTAAATAAAAGCCTGGCTAAACACATCAGTGAGCCACACTAGTAGTTGTGGCTCTGTTGACATGGCCATTGGGATCACTTAAAAAGATAGCTCATGGGGTCTTAGATCTTGGGTGGTATTTAGATAAGTCTCCCAGTCCTGAGGACAGCTTTTGTTGTTCAGTCACTAAGTTCTGTCTGCCTCTTTGCGATCCCATGGACTGCAGCACACCAGGCTTTCCTCTTCTTCACCATCTCCCAGAGTTTGCACAAACTCATGTCCATTGAGTAGGTGATGCTATCCAGCCATTTCATCCTCTGTCGCCTGCTTATCCTCTTGCCCTCGGTTTTTCCCAGCATTAGCATCGTTTCCAATGAGTCAGCTGTTTCTTCATGATAAACGAGACCGTAACATCACGTCAGCCGTGGGAACTAGGAGACTAGTCAAGAGAAGGCCCGGCTTCAGTCTCAGGGCAGTGTGCATTTGCCCACCTCAGGCCTGCAGCCTGCTTTCTGGTACCGACCCTCCGTTGCAACCCATGACTTAGAGCAAGACTGCAGGTGAAGTTAAGAGGTACCATGGAGAAACGATGCTGTGCTCAATTAAAGTCGGATAGGTCTGCCGTGCCCTTTTGGCCGGCAAGCACAGCATGTTAATGTTGGGATGGAGGGAAGGGCTCTGGGGTGCATGGAATCCAGCCTTGCACCCAGGGTCTGAGAGGCAGCTCTTCTTAGGCAGGACTGGGATGATGCATCACTCTGAACTTGGCCACCTCCCTTAGCGCCAAGCTGAACAATGCAATTTCCTGCACAGGACAGAGGTACCTTCCCTGGCTTTTAGCTCTCAGAGGAAGACGGATATTGTGCAGACACAAAGACTCCAAGCAAGAGGGAGAGGTCCGGATGAGCAGAATGTGGGAAAGTCAAACCCGCGTGTTTGGAGGACTCTGGCTGCTGCTGTGATTTTTGGGTTTTTGTTTTTTTTTTTAATATTTGTTTACTCATTACAGCTGTGCCAGGTCTTAGCTGCAGTGCATGGGATCTTCAGTCTTGTGGAATGCAGGATCTTTTTTTATTTGTGGCATGTGAAATTTTTAGAGGCATATGGAATCTCGTTCCCTGACAAGGAATCACACCTGGGCCGCCTCCATTGGTTGCGTGGAGTCTTAGCCACTGGACCACCAGGGAAATCCCCTGATGTGTTTGGAGCCTGTGACTCCATCATATGCACCATGGAGACAGCTGATTGGATGAGAAAGTTTTCCAGTTTGCTGTCTTCTATGGTATTTTTCACACAGCTTCTGGTACTCGATTGTTGACTGAAAAATTGAATTGTATTAACACACCAAAGCTTGTTCTTGGGAACAGAGGGGATGCCACTGGGGGATGTAGAAAAGAACCCCAGGGATGTGTTAGGAAAACTGCGTTCTCCCTCCTGGGTAGGTTCTCCACCTCCTGGGTGTTTCTCCTTTACCTTTAGGCCATTCCTGGTCACCAAATGTAGGGGCAGGGGTTTCCCCACAAGTCATTCTCTGCAGCACCAGCTGAGTGTCCTACCATGTAACCCAGCTGTCACACTGCCTGGCCTCTGGCCCACAAGACCACTCCCAACCCACTTCAGATGCCAGCCACCAAGGAGCGGATTCCCAAATTACCCATAACTTCTGTCTGGTTACAAACTGGAGGTTCGCGTTGTTTTCTCTTCTGCTTTGATTAATTTGGTGGAGAGGCTCACAGAACAGAGGGAGGTATGTTTGCCAGTTTTTTGAAAGGTGTGATGAGGTGACAGATGGACAGAGGTGAAGGGGGACGTGGGGTGAGGTCTGAGCAGGTCCCCAGCACAGGACCTTCTGGCACTGCTCTTGGGCGCGTTCACCCTCCCAGGGTATGGGTGTGTTTTCCTCTCCGTTTGAAGAAAACAAAACCACTAACTTGAAAAAGGTAAATCCACCCTCGTGTTCATTGGATTATTTACAAATACCCAAGATATGGACCATTGATTGTTGCTGTTCAGCAACAAAAAGTCGTGTCCAACTCTGCGACTTCATGGATAAGCACACTAGGCTCTTCTTTCCTCCACCGTCTCCCAGAGTTTGCTCAAACTCGTGTCCATTGAGTTGGTGATACTATCCAACCATCTCATCCTCTGTTGCCTGCTTCTCCTCCTGCCTTCAATTTTTCCCAGCATCAGGGTCTTTTCCAATGAGTTGACTCTTCACATGAGGTGGCCAAAGTATTGGAGCTTCAGCTTCAGCATCAGTCCTTTCCATGAATATTCAGGGTTTATTTCCTTTAGGATAGATGGTTTGATCTCCTTGCTATCCAAGGGACTCACAAGAGTCTTCTCTAGCACCCCAATTCAAGATGAATGGATAAAGAAAATGTGTGTGCATATATATATATGTGTGTGTGTGTATATATATATATATATATATATAATAATAGAATAGTATTCTACTGTATCAGGACAGGAAAAGGTCAGTTTTCATTCCAATCCCAAAGAAAGGCAGTGCCAAAGAATGCTCAAACTACTGCACAATTGCACTCATCTCACACGCTAGCAAAGTAATGTTTAAAATTCTCCAAGCCAGCCTTCAGCAATATGTGAACCGTGAACTTCCAGATGTTCAAGCTGGTTTTATAAAAGGCAGATAAACCAGAGATCAAATTGCCAACATCCACTGGATCATCGAAAAAGCAAGAGAGTTCCAGAAGAACATCTATTTCTGCTTTATTGACTATGCCAAAGCCTTTGACTATGGGGATCACAATAAACTGGAAAATTCTGAAAGAGATGGGATTAACAGACCACCTGACCTGCCTCTTGAGAAACCTGTATGCAGGTTAGGAAGCAACTGTTAGAACTGGACATGGAACAACAGACTGGTTCCAAATAGGAAAAGGAGTATGTCAAGGCTGTATATTTTCACCCTGCTTATTTAACTTATATGCAGAGTACATCATGAGAAACGCTGGGCTGGAAGAAGCACAAGCTGGAATCAAGAGTGCCAGGAGAAATATCAATAACCTCAGATAAGCAGATGACACCACCCTTATGGCAGAAAGTGAGGAAGAACTAAAGGGCCTCTTGATGAAAGTGAAAGTGGAGAATGAAAAAGTTGGCTTAAAGCTCAACATTCAGAAAACGAAGATCATAGCATCTGGTCCCATCACTTCATGGCAAATAGATGGGGAAACAGTGGACACAGTCACTGACTTTATTTTCCTGGGCTCCAAAATCAGTGCAGATGGTGATTGCAGCCATGAAATTAAAAGAAGCTTGCTCCTTGGAAGGAAAGGTATAACCAACCTAGACAGTATATTAAAAAGCAGAGAGATTACTTTGCCAACAAAGGTCCATCTAGTCAAGGCTACGGTTTTTCCAGTGATCATGTATGGATGTAAGAGTTGGACTGTAAAGAGGGCTGCATGTATGGATGTGAGAGTTGGACTATAAACAGGGCTGAGCACAGAAGAATTGATGCTTTTGAACTGTGGTGTTGGAGAAGACTCTTGAGAGTCCCTTGGACTGCAAGGAGATCCAACCAGTCCATCCTAAAGGAGACCAGTCCTGGGTGTTCATTGGAAGGACTGATGCTGAAGCTGAAACTCCAACACTTTGGCCACCTGATGCGAAGAGCTGACTCATTTGAAAAGACCCTGACGCTGGGAAAGATTGAGGGCAGGAGGAGAAGGGGACGACAGAGGATGAGATGGTTGGATGGCATCACTGACTCAACGAATATGGGTTTAGGTGGACTCCGGGAGTTGGTGATGGACAGGGAAGCCTGGGGTGCTGCGGTTCATGGAGTCGCAAAGAGTCGGACATGACTGAGCAACTGAACTGAACTGATTCTGCTGTAGAAAAGAATGAAATCTTGCCAGTTGCAGCAGCATGGGTGAACTTTCAAGGGCTTCCCAGATGGTGCTAATGGTTAAAAAAAAAACACCTATCAATGCAGGAGACGTAAGTTAGCTGGGTTCTATCCCTGGGTCTGGAAGATCCCCTGGAGGAGGCTATGGCAATCCACTCCAGTATTCATGCCTGGAGAATCCCATGGACAGAGGAGCATAGCGGGCTTTGGTCCATAGGGTCACAAAAAGTTGGACACGACTAGAGCGACTTAGCACAGACGCGGGGTGGACTTTGAAGGTATTATGCTAAGAGAAATAAGTCAGACAGAGAAAGATAAATACCATATGATCTCATTTATATGTGAAAACAAAACCAAGGACATAGATACAGGGAACTGACGGGTGAGGTTTGGGGGTGGGGAAAAGAAGTGAACTAGTTTTTGTTTGTTTTGGTTTTTGGTTTAAATAAATTGAACAGTTTTGAAAGGAAATTTTTGAAAAGAGTAAGAGATGTTTCTAGTATCACTTGGGAAATGACAAAATTTTAGGAGCAATGTGCCAGGAACCCATGGCAAAGACCAATATATATATTTTCTATTGTAACAGGTTAGAATTTGCATGATTTAAAACAGCAGAGATTTAAAACTTGAAAACAGTTGCCCTCATGCTTGGGGAAACTTGGGGTCTCCCACATCTTGAGAAAGTGGTCCTCGAGTCAGAGCTGCCAGGGATGGACTCAGCTTTACACACTTACTTCCTTTGAGACCTGGGTCTCCACCATCCTCCTCCTCATTCTCTGCTTGCCAAGTCATGCTAGTATTCGTCCCAATTTTCCCACCTCAGGGACTTTGCACAAGCTCTCTTTCTGTCTTCCATATGTAAGTTTCCTTCCTTCCTGCTCATATTATAAACACCTAATCGTTGTTCAGATTTCAGTTCAAGTATCACTGTGCTCGGTAAGCTTTTCCTAACCAGTCTCTCAAATCTAGGTCAGAGTTCTTTATTAAACCATTTTACAGAGTGACTATGACATTTTCCTTAAAAGCATGTAATCATACTCCTTACTGCGGGGAGTATTTAACCTCTTTGATGCCACGGACTCTTTTAGCCATCGGGTGAATCCCATCGACTTCTTCTCATACTGATGATTTTCGATCGATTACTGAAGAAGCCAATTATCTTCAGATAATATGAAAGTAATTTTTAATTGTAATATAATAATTGATCTGTTTCTTGATGAAGACATTCAATTATAAAACCTAGCAGCAGATCTAATAACCATTATAATTTCAAAGTAATAATGAACATAAAGGAAAATTTGAAGTATTAGCAATAACTGCAATCAAATAGGAATGTATCTGATTTCTCTATTGGTGATGTCACACAGTTTCTGCTGACACTACAGCAGTTTCTAACATTTGAAATATAAGGAAATGCTAAATTGTAGTTAGAGATTAGCAAAAATCAAAGTGTATTTTTTTCCCATCCAAGTTAACACATTCCTGTGGATTCTATCCAGAGGCCCTAAGGAACCCCAAATTAAGAAGCCAGTTTTAGCTGGGGTAAAGCAGTTAATGTCTGTTTCCCCTCTGGGCTATAATCTCCAGATGATCAGAGACCGTGTCATCTTGTGTTCGCATTTATCCCTAGTTCCTTGCCGTATGGTAGGTGCTTAAAAAATATTTAACAGTTGCTACGTCTTATAGCATCCTTCCAACACAGCAGCCAGCATGTGCTTGCACGTTTCATAGATTTATTCCTGATGCTTCCCCCTAAGCTTTATCCCAACTCCACTTGGTGTGTCTAGAACCGAAGGAGTCTGACTTCACAGTGACAGAGTGAGTGAATGACCATCTTGAATCTCAGACTCTAAAACAGAGGTAACGATGGAACCAGCAGCCCCACAGAATGACCTGAGGATGTGCTGATGTAATTTGTGAAACGCACTAATTCATCCCAGAACCAGGCTCCTCAGATAGGACTCGTGACTGTTGCAGTGCTGTCACAGAATAGCAAGCAAAGGCCCTGGGGTGGGCACCCTGCTCTACCACTCCTGTTTCTAGCCTCCACATGATGGCTTGAGGGACTCACAAACTTAGTTAGTATTTCTGATGGAGGGGAACTGTACTTGGGCTGTGCCCAGTCTTAGAAGGCCTCGAAGGAGTTGGAGGCTATGCTGGAAATTGTCAAGAGATGCACACTCTTATCTGTCATTGAGAACAAAGAAAACCAGAAAGAACAGGTGGGAAGAAAGCTTTTTGCACAGAGTATTGTTAACCAGGGGGCTTTCCACTTAGCTCAGCAGGAAAGAATCCGCCTGCCAATGCGGGAGACACAAGTTCAGTCCCTAGGTCGGGAAGATCCCCTGGAGAAGGAAATGGCAGTCCACTCCAGTATTCTTGCCTGGGAAATCCCACGGACAGAGGAGCCTGGCGGGCTATAGTCCATGGAGTCAGACACGACTTAGCGACTAAACGACATTAACCAGGGAGGAGGCACAGACCCAAGACTGGAGCGGGGATGTATTGTGTCTGTATGGGACATTTTCCACCTTTCAAGCCCTTTGAATGACCCTCCGAGCTCTTCAGTAGCATCTTGCAGATGGGAGAACAGACGTGGGAGGTGTTTATGGATAGAGTATGTATGATAACTTCACCTATCTCCTTGGTATGAAATACGGCAGGCTGGGGCCAGTTCTGAGTCCTCCTCTCACTCAGGGTGCACAGCCCACCCCAGTGGCTTGATCACTCTGAATGCCAGTGTCTTCATTCATCTTTCAGGGAGAGGGTGGCCCTGTGGACCATCTGCAAGGAAGGCACAGTGCCTGACCCCTGGCAGGTGCTTGGCAGCTCCTTCTAGATAAGAGTTCAGGTGTTGTCCTTCCCCCCAGTGCCAGGGCTGGGACCCTGCTTTGACCCGGTTCTGGCACTTCGCCCATGCGGTTTCCCTCTCAGGAGCTCTTAGGCAGTGTTGGGGGAGGTGACACCCCCCACCCAGAGTACCACGATGCCACGTTTGAAGTCCTACACGATCAGCTTTGGGGGACTTCGTGTTTACCCAGATCTTTTTGATACAGCCCTTCAGAAACAGAAATCCTTCCCCGAGCCCATTTCTTTGGAAATTTTCCCTAAAGCACTCCACATTCAAGGGTTCTTGAGCTAGGCCAGGCAAGAAAGCAGTGACTGGCATTAGGCGTCTGAGGCCAGGCTGGTGGCTGAGAAGTTCCCGCCTGCTCAAGAGGACCCGCTACCTCCCCCGCGGTCCTCCGCTGGGTCCATGTGATGTCATCCCCACCCAGTCCCCACTTCACAGAGGCAGCAGTCTCTTGTCTGTTGACAAGCTCCCGGAGAGAGCGGATGGCCCCAATCCCTGTGTTAGAGCCATGCTGTTCATTTGACGCCTGATCAATAATTGCCCATTGCCTCAGGTGCAAAACTCGAAGAGTCTGGTGGCGGGAGGAGGCCCCCGGGGAAGATTTCAAATCCAAATCATGTAAGGCACTTAGAACTTACACTGGCTTTCACATTGAAAGTCTGCCATCAGTTTATCTCTAAGGCCCCAAATGAAGAGGATTGGGGTGGGAGGGGGAATCTCTCATATATTTGTGGAACCACCGAGAAAATATCCCTGACATTGATTGAGAATCAGAGGACCTTGGGTGCTCGGCTAGAGGCCTCTTCATTATGTAACGAGGGCTGGGATCATAATTAAAGGTGGTTTAGAAAGAAAGCAGGGATTCTTGGAGCTGGCGCCCAGCATAAGCCAAGATGCCTGTGAAATGCAATCAGACTCCAGTGGGAAGGTAATCAGGCCCCCAGAAGGGGAGGCTGATGTCAGGAGCACCTCACGGGGGATGTTTGTTCAGAGAGCCGGGTGTGGTGCCTCCTGCCTGGTTAAAAGGCTTTGATTTTGCACAAAAGGATGTATCAGGATTGGCCGACGCCCTGTGGTAGGTTCAGTTGTGATGGTCATGGTCAAGGGCATTGGGCACCTGCTTCCTGCCGAGGGCCAGGCAGCTGTGAGTGAAGGCAAAGGAGGGTGGTGGGCATTGCGGCAAACACAAGGGCACAGCCGCATCTGAAGGTGGCGCTCTGGGAAACTACTGCTGTGTGCGGATGCAGGCCCAACTGAAAAGCCAGCCTTACATGTGAAATATACCAGTTTTTAACAGCTTACTGAGCAGAGACGTATTAATATGTCTCGTTACCCAAATGTTATTGGCCAGTGTTTCGATATTCACATATATAACAAATCACCAGCCACAGGTGTTAGTTTCTGCAAAAATCCCCTGCTCAGCAATCCCCAAGTCGGCCTGGCGGTTTGTCCACGTGCCGCTGGGCCTCAGGCCCTCAGGTTCTGGCTGAGCCACAGTGTCCTCTGTGATCTTTACCCCCAACCCTGTGAGGAGGGCACTGCCAGGTACCAGCCACCCATTTCGCAGATGAGAACACAGGGGTCTCTATGAGTCTGGCTCGAGTCCACTCTTTCTGCATTATACCAGCTCTTCTAAGCTGTCCCTTCTGTGATGTACCTCGGTGCCACTTTTATCTATAGTTGGAATTTTGATGGAGGTGTTGTAGGAAGGAAGGGTGCGTGTCCCTGAAAAGGCCAGCAAAGTGTGGAAGCACAAGGCCAGAGCGTCAGGGAGACTGGGTGGAGCTGGCCCGAGAGGAGCCCATGAGGAGGACATGAAGGTGGTGAGGCTGGAGACATCGGAGTGGCCACGTCACAGGGGACCTGTGGGCCATAGCGAGACCAGGGAATCAGTTCCATCCACACTGGTCATTCAGCCCACATTTACAGGGAGCCCACTGGGTGCCAGGCTCAGATCTAGTACTAAGGAAAGTGTAGTGAACAGGACAGAAGTGTGCAGCCTCCTCGTGGAGCTCACGTTCTAGCAGTGAAGTGTCATTACTCACTGCAGGCAGTCCGCGAGTGGTCCTAAGCACAGGGGGATCTCAGCTCTGGGCTGGGTAGGGGGCAGAATGCAGTGCAGAGAACACAAATGCAGTCAGTATGGATGGAGGGCATCACCAACTCAACGAACATGAGTTTGAGCACACTCCGGGAGATAGTGAAGGACATGGAAGCCTGGTGTGCTGCAGTCCATGGGGTTGCAAAGAGTCAGACACGACTTAGCCACGGGGTCACAAAACGTATTTCAAATAAAGATTTGGCCTCCCTTTAGCTTCTGTGTGTGGCATCAACAAACCATTGATCCACAGGCCATTCTCCCCACCAGCACCTCTTGTGCACCCAGGAGTTGAGAGTGGTGTTTATATGTTAAGCAGTTGAAGAAAATCAAGAAATAATATTTCATGGCACATGAAAATGGTATGAAATGGAAACGCAGGGTCCATAACCAGTTTCCCTGGAGCATGTACACTCCCGTCACGTACAGATGAGCTGGGCTGCTCTGTGCTTCAAAGGCAGAGCTGCGTAGCCGTGACAGAGACCACATGTCTGGGAAAGTCATGCCCATTTACTGTCCTGCCCTTCACAGGGCAAGTGTGCCCACCCCTGTCCTAAGTCATCCCTGTGATCTGCAAGTGCTTCTTCCCAGTCTGGCCCAGAACATCCACTGTCTCAGGGAGGAGAGCAGGGCAATTCCTGCCCCACCTGCTCTTCCCTTAGGCTTAGCTGGGGGTCCTCAGCCTGCAGGCCCCTGACCTCTGCTTCCATGTATAACCTTTGACAAGCATGCATCTTTGGAGGCCCCTTCAGTTACGGCTCAGATAGTAAAAATAATCCATCTGCAATGCAGGAAACCAGGGTTCAATCCAAGGGTCAGGGAGATCCCCTGTAGAAGGGAATGGCAACCCACTCCAGTATTCTTGCCTGGAAAATTCAACAGAGGAGCCTGGAGGGCTGTAGTCCATGGGATCACAAAGAGTCAGACACGAGTGAGCACCTAACACTTTTTTCAGTTACTGAATTCTCCCCATGGCAGGTGGTCCCGTTAGAGTGAGGCCAGACCTGCCTGTTTTTTGAACTTAAACCAATATTTTCTAGTCCTTTAAGACAGTGGAATTCTATACTGTCATCAAAACAGTAATACCAAATTCTTTTTTAAATATATTTATTTATTCATTTATTTGCCTATGCTGGTCTTGGTTACAGCATTCAAATTCTTAGTTGTAGCACGTGGGATCTAGTTCTCTGAGCAGGTATCAAACCCAGGCCCCCTGCTTTGGGAGTGTAGATGTTAGCCACTGGGTCACCAGGGAAGTCCCCCATGTTCTTCCTGATAAGTCATATTGAAATATTGATAAGACTGAAATATTGATAAGACAATATTTCTGTGACTTAAAACAAGAAACTCACTCATAGAGCCACAATGCATTATATCCCATTTATGTCAAATTGTATGTATATGTTTTTGCAAAATGTACAAAGATGTTGGATCCCCAGAAAGCTAACAGTAGTTATCTCTGGATACTGAGATTATGGGTGATATTTTTAAAACTTTCTTCTTACTTTTTTGGATGACTTTGGTTGCTTTTTAAAAACATTAGCATGAATCATCTTAATCAGTAAAGAAAAAGCCAGCTATTTTAATTTCAAAGAACAAATAAGAAGAATGGTTGCATCCGCCTGTGGGTGATAGAATTATTTATGTGGTTGTGATGTAACTGGTAGAGACACATGCATTCCCATACGGCTCATCCCTAATTGGATCTTCAGAATAAAGGAGATAAGAACATGGGAGAAAGTGAGGAAAAGATCTAGAAGTCAGAAAATCTGACATGGTCATCATTGAAGGGGACACAGTCTTCCCAATACATAAATTTCCTTGGTTCGTTATTGGTATTTGGATAGATCGGAATGTAGATCTTTCCCTGGTTCGCCCCCGCCCGTCCCCCAGCCTTGACACACTATAAAGAAACTAAGGGTATTTTTTTAAAACTTAGGGTATTTTTTAAAATGATGTGTTGGCGCCACCTAGTGTCAGCACCCTGTCATCTCACCCCCTGTCTCCAGAGGGGCCGACCATCACATTTATTGTTTGATGTCTCTGCTCTGGTGGCATTTGCGCAGCAGGCAGCGAAATGCCTCCCGGGGTTCTGCAGGGCAGTGGGGATGCCTCATTAATTTATCCCTTCCTTCCTGTCTCAGTTGCACAAAACGAATCTGTCCGACTGAAGCAGGGTTTGGCAGTTGAAGAGCAAAAAAGGATGCCTCCCTGTCAAAACCAATCTCCACTTTTCTCCAGCAGCTGGCTCCTTAGAGCCTGTCCCTGCTTTTCTGGCAGGAAAGCCATCTTCCCCAGGGCCGCCTTGGGCTTGGGGCTCTCGTGTAGCACACTGGGGACTCTGGCTCGTGTGGGCTGCTTGGCTTGTAGTTGGGCTCCCGGGAGAAACCAACACCAAGCTCCAGTCCTCTGGGGCTGCCCCTCTCCTGCTTGCCACCGCGCAGCGTTGTCCTCCCTGGCTCCCTTGCCCCCATGACCCTCCTTGTCCAGCATGGCATCGCCTTTGTTTGCTCTAGAACCCGATCCTGTACTCCTTTTCTCTCCCAGCTCGACAAGCACCCCCACTGTCTGCAGCACCTCCTCCCAGGCCCCTTCTCCTCTCTTAGCTCAGCTGAAGCTCCAGGGAGCTTTGCCCCCCTCCCTGTATGGTTCTGTGGTTCGGATCTTTCCCGTGGCTTCTGAGTGCTGTAGGGTAAAGGCTGGAATTTCCCTCTGGGTGTGTGAGGCCTCCCGCCTTGTTTCCTGCACCCCGATCCAGCTGCCTGCCTTTGATTCCCCCAGGCCTTCTGCCTCCTGAGGTCCCTTGGCCCACCCTCCCCTCCTCCCCTCCTCCCACACAGTGAGTGTCCACTCAGTCCTCAGTTGGATGTGTCTTCAAATGGGGCGTTCCCTGGACTGCATAGCATGAGTCAAATCTCCTGAGAAAGTGCTTGGAAAATGCAGCACGGCTCTCCTCCCCTTACTCACCCCATCCCGGTGTAACCGTAAGTCTGTACATGTCATTCTTGGGTGAATCGCTGTCTCCCCACTTTAGACCAGCAGTTCTCAGCCAGGGATGGTTCGCCACCCTGGGGACGTTTGGCAATATCTGGGGACATTTGTGCTTGTTTTAACTTGGCAGGAGGTATACTGGCATCAAGTGGGTAGGGCCCAGGATGCTGCTAAACATCATACAGGGCACATGGCAGCCCCCAGGAGCAGAGAATCGTCTGGCCCAGGAGGCCAGTGGATTACTCAGCTATAAAAAGGAAGGCGTTTGAGTCAGTTCTAACAAGGTAGATGAGCCTAGGGCCTATTATACAGAGCGAAGTAGGTCAGAAAGAGGAAGACAAATATCATATATTAACGAATACATGTGGAATCTAGAAAGATGGTGTGACGATCCTACATGCAGGACAGCAAAGCAGATACAGATGTGAAAAACAGATTCTTGGACGCTGGGAGAAGAAGGTGGGATGATTTGAGAGAACAGCAGTGAAACTTGTGCGTCCCAGATGGCTCAGATGGTAGAGAATCTGACTGCCATGCCGGAGACCTGAGTTTGATCTCTGGGTTGGGAAGATCCCCTGGAGGAGGGCATGGCAACCCACTCCAGTATTCTTGCCTGGAGAATCCCCATGGACAGAGGAGCCTGGCAGGCTACAGTCCATGGGGTCGCAAAGAGTCAGACACAAGTGAGCGACCAAGCACACACGGCACATTCACGTTACCGTATGTAAAATAAATAGCCAGGGTGAGTCTGATGCATGACGCAGGGCACCCAAAGCCAGTGCTCTGTGACAGCCTGGAGGAGCGGGCTGGGGAGGGAGGGGGAGAGGGGCTCAGGATGGAGGGGACACATGTATGCCGAAGGCCTGTTCATACTGATGTATGGCAAAAGCCATCCCAATATTATAAAGTAATTTTCTTCCAATTAAAATAAATAAAAAATTCAAAAATGTCTTTCGAGAAAAAGAAAAACCCTGCCTCAGAGTGGAAGCCCCATGGAGGCAGGAACCACGGCCACTGGGAAGGAGGTCATCTGGAGAGCCAGAATGCCATTTAAAGGCTGACTCAGCGCTCTCGGCCCTTAAATGGGCTTGTCTGTAGACAGGTACAGAACCACCAGCCAGAAGGAATAAGTGGGAGGATTAGCCTGACTTTTCCTTGTGCTCTGCCTACTACAGAGTCCTCCTGCTCCCAAGAGAGTTATCCTGACCTTTTGTGCCTTTGCTTTAAAAATGATTTGAAGTCCCATTTTTAATTTTATTTGTTTACACTCTGGTCTATTTCCAGTAAAATTTGATCTACTATTTTTAGTTGAGACATTCCACAAGTCAAACAGCCTTGGTTTCTAACAAAAATTTTGTTGTGGAAGCAAAGGCCAGATGACTAGGCAAGATTAAAAGAAGTTAACGCATTATAACAACTGAATTTAACCTGTGATGTGGGGGGAAAGGGTTGTAGACAACCTTTTGGAGACAAGTAGGGAAATTGGAATGTGTATGATGTTTCAGATATCAAGTTAGTGTTTATTTTCTTAGGTATGAGAGTAGTCAGCATGGGCTGCTATATCACACACCATAGACTGGGTGTCTTAAAACAACAGAAGTTTATTTCTCACAGTTCTGGGGGCTGAGGGGTCTGACATCAAGGAGCTGGACTCACTCTCTGGTGAGGACTCGCTTCTTGTAGCTGTCTTCTCACTATGTTGTCATGTGGGGAAGGGGTCTTATCAGGACCTTATCAGATCTCCCTGGGGTCTTATCAGGACCTTCATCCCACTCTCGGAGGCTCCACCCTCACGATCTACTTGTCTCCCCACGCTCGTCCTCCTATGACCATCTCCTTGGACATTAGGTTTCAGCACATGAATTTAGGGGCACACAGGTACTCGGATCCTCGCCATTACAGAAGAGAATGTCCTTATTCTTGGGAGATACAGACCCAAGTATTAAGGAGTGAAGTTCAGAATGTATATAACTTGTTTTCAGGGATAAAGCAGGAAAATGTGTGTTGTCTATGTGTTGTGTGTCTGTGTGTGGTGTGTCTGTTGTGTGTCTGTGTGTTGTGTGTGTGTGTGTACAGAAAGAGGAGGAGAGAGGGAAAACAGGTGTGGGAAAATGTTAGCAGGGGGAGGATCTAAGTGGTGGGAGTGTGGTTACTCCCTGTCCTCACGCACCAGCATTTCGCGGCTGTGGCCTTCAGGAGCTCGGGGCATTGGGCCCGTGGTGCCACTTGGCGCTGAGCTTGGCACTGAGCTTGGCCGTCTGTGTCCAGTCTGCAGCTCCCCGCCCATCCACATGAAGGTGCAGCCGCTGAACCAGACCGCGCTGCAGGTGTCCTGGAGTCAGCCGGAGACCATCTACCACCCGCCCATCATGAACTACATGGTGTCCTACAGCTGGACCAAGAACGAGGACGAGAAGGAGAAGACATTCACCAAGGACAGCGACAAGGACTTGGTAAGACCGCCTTGTTCTGAGTCGGGGCGTCCACAGCAATGAGGGGGGCCCCCGTGCATGTCCGGGGGTGCTTCCTCTGCGACATTCCAGCCGCGTGCCGCCTTCCTGGTGAAGCGGGTACTGCCGTGGACAGCACTGCAAGGCCTGCTTGAGCTCCATCCCGCCCTTACACTTGCCGGCCACACCGCCAAGAAGAGTTCATCTGCTTGTAGTTAGGCTCTTCAAAGCTGACTGCTTTTTCTTTCATTATTTAAAAAAGAGACGTCAGGAAGCCCTCGTCATCTGATAGTGTTACTGTAAATGCCCCGGACAGTGGGGCCAGGCACTCGCTGCTACTTTACTGCAGTCATTCGCCCTCTGCCCTCCTCTTCCCCACTCCTTCTCTTGTCAACCCCACCAGGCAACCCTCTGCAGTCCCCACCGCTCCCTTCTGTCACATTTCATCTGCCTCACGCCTTCTACCTGCGAGACCCCGGCGACCACGCCATATTTAACCACAGTTCTCAGGCTCTCAGACCCTGTAATACCTGACTTCACTTTTGAGCTACACGTGCCCAGTTCCGTGTTTCATCGTAGATGTGCATAAATATTTAGTCGCCAGCCCCCAACAAGGCCCTTGAGAACAGATGTTTGCAGAAGCCAAGTCTTCTTCCCCTAGAAAAGCAATCACTCCAACAAGCGCTGGTCTTTACATCTTTGCCCAGAAACTCAAAGCGACACATTTGGGTTTGAAAGCCTGGCATTTATTGTTAATCAAAAGAAGTCTTTGGGATAATGAAGCCCATCATTGTATATGTACATGAAAAATGTAATAGCACCGAGTGGGATTCTTAATGACTGTTACTGCTTTTTTTCTTCCCAATACAGAGTCCCCAGGGCCCGTTCAATCACTTACAGTATAATACTTTTCGTATTGCTTCAGATGACGATTCTTTTACTTCATTTCCATTTATATTTTCAATTTCCCCACTAGACGTTGTTATCTGGGTCACATTAGGGAATGATGAGCTTCATGAAATCGGAGAGGAATCTGTTGAAAGGCACCCTAGGTTGTGATATGTTTTAACCTTTTCTCTTGTCAGGACCAGAAGTCCGGGAGGGAGGTTTCTCTTTCTGAGCTGAGGGGGCTTGCGTTAATCAGCAGAAACTAGCTGGGCCCTTATTCGGTTTCTTATACTAAGTGGGAGATAATTAAACATGCAAAGATGAATAGATACCGGCTCAGAGTGAATTCTAATAAATCCCTGCTTAGAGGAAGCGAAGATTTTTGCTCTGCACAGAAGACGAGGTCACAGGTTTAGAGACTGAGGCATAAATGAGTTTCAGAGAAAGAGAGAGATGTAGAGAAAAACATGCTTTGACAGCAAGTTCTTTTTTTATAAGGATTTCTAGGGGTGGTTCTTTTCTTTGGGGACACACAAAATTAATTTTCTTAATTCCTCAAGAAGTTGAGAGTGCTGACTTAGTGGCAGCAAAGCTTTTCTCCAATTTAGGATTCTTGTGGCCCAGAAACATTTCCCAAGCATTTTCCTGGCTTTTGCCAGCATCCCCCCGACACACACACACCCTCACTGCCAACCTGGGGAACAGGTGTTGTTGCCTGCCTTTTCCAAAAGGTAGGCTGAAAGTGAAATACCTGGACCCCAACCTCCCGCTCTACCCAGGAATACATTTTGCCAGGCAGCAGGCAGCAGGCATGGCCACAGTAACTTGTTAATGCCTCTGCAGAGGTTTTCAATAGCTACCTTGGGGGAAACCCACTCAGTGGTTAAGCTCCCAGAGCTGCTTTCTGGACCTGGCCCAGAACTCAGTGACGAGACATTTCAACATCAGGGAGTCTCTAAAAATCAGTTGCCTTTACTATTTGTTTCTTTGGGCAAGCAAGCCCTGCCAACTTTTTAGGCATTTTCCATTTTCTGATTTTTAAAAGTCTCTTGGAGTAAAGCTTTGCGGGATGGGGATCTGGATTTGGCTCCTGACTTGGGACCAGGGATTGGGAAACTTTTCTCTTGAAAGAGTCATCAGAGAGTTAAGATTTTAGGATTTAAGGCATCTATGGGCAACTACTCGACTCTGCCACTGAAGGGCGAAAGCTGCCACAGCAACAGGGAAATGAATGGGTGTGTCCATGTGCCAATAAAACTTTATTTACAAAAAACAAACAGTGGGCCAGATTGGGGCTGTGGGCTGTCACTTACAACCCCTGTGTTAGACCAGGGGCATGGTTTCTATTGTGCGGTGAGGACTACCAATGTGCAAGGCTTGCTTGACCTGTGTTGTACAGCCCTCACAAGAACCCTGCGAGGGAAATCTTACTCTCTCTGCTTAACAGCTGGAGGGAGCAGAGGCCAAAAGACAGTGAGCAGCTGACTCAGAATCACACAGCTGGTGAGTGGCATGACACAGGTAGATCTCTTGTCCTCGGACTTCCAGTCAAGTATTCTTCCGGCTTCGTGCCTTGTGTTATCCAAGGTCTAGGTACAACAGTGCCTTTAAACTGCAAGGAAACAGTAACACAGAGACTTCATTGTGGCTGCTCTAAACTCTGCACGGCCCTGGAAATTCAGTGCACTTGATGATTCTAGATGGTAAATCATTATCGTTTACAAGGTAGAGCAGTTCTGATACAAGTCCCAGCCTCACGGGTACAAACAGGGCTGAAGGCACACTCCAAGACAGAGTCCAGCATCTGTGTCGAGACTGGTATTCCTTCTCTTACTCTACATGTTTTTGTGTTGAAAACATATTCCCAGGTGAGGTTACTTCTGAACGCTTGTTCCTTTCGGTGGGAGCCTTTGGTCAGTGAGGAAGCGTCGTGTTTGTTGGGCTTTGCCATGGTACCCAGCAACCTACATGTGATGCTTAACAGTCTTTTACATTTGCCTTTCGAATGTACAGTGTGCTCTGGCCTTTAGCACTAGCTCACTCCTATCCTTTCCTCACCCTGCAGAAAGCCACCATCAGCCACGTCTCCCCTGACAGCCTTTACCTGTTCCGGGTCCAGGCCGTGTGTCGCAACGACATGAGGAGTGACTTCAGCCAGACCATGCTCTTCCAAGGTGAGGAGCTGGCCTTCTCGTCTGCCCTGAGCCCTTCTCCTTTGGGCTTTGTCCTTTTTCCTGTTCGGGTACTTGCACATGAGACTACCAACCTGGCCTAAACACCAGTGTGGGTTTTGCAGTCACACCTGAAAAGCCTGGGAGGTTTCACAGGCCAGAGGAGGGGAAGAAGGGTGAAGTGATTATTTTTTACAATTACCATCATTTTCCATCCATGGAGATCCGAGCATGTGTCTACGACTGTGTCAGATCATAGAATCAGCTCCTAGTCACGTGGAGGAGTACTGTCTTTGGATTTTTAGCTGATTTAGGGTCTAGTGGAATGTTTCAGGTCAGCTTTGGGGCACAGCAAGAGGAGAATTCACTTTGGTGAAGAATTTAAAGAAGCACTTAAAAACTTTGTCATCAAGATGTCATTAAAGATGTCATCTTTAAATGGAATATTTTTTAAACCAAAATCAATGTAAAATACCCATGAACAGCAGCAAAAAATCAAAACTTTGCATGAAGACAGGATATTCTCTGTCTTACTTGCCCCACGATCAACTCAGTCTTGGTTCCAGTAAAACTTGATTGACAAAAATTGGCAGCTGGCCTGTGGGCTGTAGTTGGCAGACCTGGTTTTGTGAAGTGCACTGAGACCAGTGTGGACGGAGCGACCAGGGCATCAGGCTTTGCTCTGCCTGTCTGATGTCCTCCCTGGGAAGGTTCTTTACTTCCTGGATCCTTAGTTTCAAAGACACAAACCAGGCCAGTGCTGCTTAACGTTTGTGAGTTATGTATCTGGGATGAAGGCTTTGGACATTTTCCCTAGAACATGCCAGAAGTTTGCATGTCACAGCTTCCGGGGTCTCAGAAACCTGTAGACTGTAGATCCGGCTTCACTGTCTGGAATCCTGTGAAAAATGCACATTCACGGGCCCCTCCCAGACTAATCATCTCAGACTCTCAGAGGATGAGGCCCAGGAATCTGAATTTGAACCAGACGGCTCAGGTACCAGGCATGCAATGAGAGATGGAGAAGTTGCTGACTCAGGGCCGGGGCCCTGACATGAGAGCCTCAAGTTGAGTCTTGGCTGCCACGTGATCTTTCTGTGACTCTGAAAATGTTGACTGTCTCTAAGCTGCAATTTCACAGTCTGAAGGTGGTAGTTAGGAGAGTACTGCCCTCATGGGGCCCTTGTCAAGTGACAGGGTGATTCATGTTACGTAATTAGCACAGAGCCTAGAACCAATGCTCAGTATCCCCTTAGTGTGAGGCTTAGTATAAAAGATAATATGTGATGAACCCAGAGTAGGAACCCCTTCAGCTGAGATTCCCTCCAAGGATCCCTTCTAGCTTTGCAGGTTTGCATCTAGTATTGAAAGAGCCTTTGCTGACATTCACATCAGCTCATCCTTCTGTTTAAACTACTTGAAATTAGCATGGCTGTATTTTTTTCACGAGTAAATCGCACTCACTGTGTGTCCACCTGAATGTACGGGCCCATCTGCTTGTGTTAAGGAGAGTCCACAGGCCAAGGCCAGGTCTGTGTGGGCCAGCCCACAGGAGACATCAGGGGAAGCCAGAGCGCGCGCGCTTGCTGAGGTCGGGGCCTGGCAACTTTGGGCACATAAATCATGATTAGGCCGCCCATGCGCTCTAACTAGGAACCCGGAATCTGCAAAACCGCCTTTCCTGATTAATAGGCCCCTGAGCTCACTGGCTTCTGCACAGACTTTGAAAAATGAAATGTTTGTAATATAATGCAGTTCCCAAAAGCCTCATCAGCTATAAATTCCGAGCACGGAATAGTTAAAATGTCTGACCACAGTGACTCCTTAAAGATGGCAGTGCCTCCTTGCCTGAAGACTTCCCTTGCTCAGGGGTGGACGTGCATTCACTCATTTTCTGTACCAGTGTTTGTCCCTGCATGTTGACCAAGGGACATACAGTGGCCTTAGGATCTTCCCTGCACCTTCCAGTGGGCAGTGGAAAAATGAACTCTGCAGGGCAGCTAGCACACCTTTTCTGATGAGCCAGCTAGGAGCTTGTGAGCAGTAGAGGCCAAAGTTCAAAACAGATCAACTTTTAAGAGTTGACTGTTAAAAGGGAAAGAAAGAAACATAGGGAATTTCATGGGCACTTTATTAAGAATAATTAGGTTTCCCCTTGATAAAGTTTGCCTCTAATTTGGCAGCATGAGAAAGCCATGTGGAATATTTTCATTGTTACAGTAAATAATGGGTTTCCCCGGTGGCTCAGTGGTAAAGAATCCACCTGCAGTGCAGGAGATGCAGGACACACAGGTTTCATCCCTGGGTTGGGAAGATCCCCTGAAAGAGAAAATGGCAACCCACTCCAGTGTTCTTGCCTGGAACATCCCATGGACACAGAAGCCTGGCAGTCTGTGGTCCAAGGGGTCACAAAGAGTTGGACACAACTGAAGCGACAAAGCACAGCACATAGTAAATAACACAATATTTATGTCCTGGATAACATAATAAATAAGTTATGCTTACCTTACTGTAGTAAGTATGATCATAATAATGGTGATCATTGTCTGTGGAGTGGTTCCCAGTTACAGAGTGTTTGGCCCTAAGTCATCTCATCTGACCTCATGGCAGCTTGTAATGCAGACGTTATTTTCTAGAGGGGGAAATGATGTTCTGAGCAATTGAGTAACTTGTCCCCCCCTCCCCCCCAAAAAATCATTTGATTACTAAGCAGAGTCCAGTTTCTTATTCCAAAGCCCAGTCATTTATACACAACGACAGACCACCCCAAAGCATAAATATTATCCTGTATCCTGGGTCTTCAACAAACAGCTCGAAAGATCGATTGCCAAGTGTTCAAAAGTTTTTTTGCAGGTCTCAGCAGTCATGGAAAATAAGGGCTTGTAAGCCTTCTCTTTGAGTCACAGACCCATCAGGCAGCCTGGCCAAGCCATCAGATCCTCTCTCAGAATGGTTTAAAATAAATAATTAAAATACATAGGAAAGGAAACCAATTACACTTAGATACAGTTGTCAAAATATTTTAAACACGCAAATCGGCAACGTAGTCATTGCTGCACTTCTTTTATGAAAGTATTAAATGACAAGTGGTGGGTCTGTTAGTGATGGTGATTTCTGAGTAGCAGTGAACATAAATGATACTTCAAAATAGCTCCAGCAACTGTAAGGCAGCAGGGAAATATCCCACTTCAGTCATAGACAGAGACACAGGATGGTCCTGCTAAATAGAGCTGAGACTCCAAGCTTCCGTTCCTCTTGCAAGAAGCAGCTACATCTCCCTGACAGCTCAGTGGAGACATGTGTCTCCTTTTCCCCCCATCCCTGAATTCCACCAGGCCGATGGACTGGTGATCTGAAAGGCCCAGTAGAAGCTTCCTAGTCATCATGACTAGCACTGACCCCAATGGGAATTGTTCAAGATCAATGAAAACAGGCACAGTGATGGAGTGGCCACTGAGTTTGTTGGCCTTAAATTAAGGCCTTTGTAAAGGGCAGGAAAAGCAGATCTCTTAGGAAGCTTTCTTCCTGTGTTAACAAAGGGAGGTGTGTATACCTGTCTGAGGCAGCACAGTATTGATCCCGAAGCAGCTCACTGATGGTGGGAGGTTATATTTAGTGCCAGGCAAGGACTGTTTGCTTCCTGGGCTGCCTCATCTGACCTGGTTGTATTGACGTGTAGATCAGTCTATTCCCCACAGTTGTCTCTTCACACGTTTCACTTTCCAGCTGAGCAAAGTGAATATATCGTTAAGTTGCGGGGTGCAAATGTAGATGCCCTGTGGCCCAGCAGGGAACCACATACAAATGAGGCAGGACCACATGGAAAACTGGAGAGGTGCCCTTTGAAAGGGGGTGATGGACCCTTAGCCCCTGCCAAATATGGCCCTGTAGGAAGGTGAACTCAGTTTTGCCAAAAATTGCAATTTTTCTTCAGGATGAGGAGGAAATTGGGATTTTCAGGTTAAAGCTGCTGTTTAAAATGTTGACAGTGAATTCGTTTTTTGTTTTTTTTTTTTTTA
This sequence comes from Bos indicus x Bos taurus, assembly GCF_003369695.1. NCBI lineage: Eukaryota > Metazoa > Chordata > Mammalia > Artiodactyla > Bovidae > Bos > Bos indicus x Bos taurus. Next base: position 21,662,220 of record NC_040097.1, read on the forward strand.
GTTTGCAGGGCAAATAAAAAATAGTTCGAGTACTTGCCCCACTTCTAATTTAGGTAAAAACTCCAGCAGATACAAATGTTATTTATTTGGGAATTTAGTGGGTTTTTTGTACCTTTCTCAATGCCATGTATGTATGGGAAGCAAATGTTTATTTTATATAGGGCTATTGTTTTGAGATCAGCACAAAAAGTGAGTCTGACAAATAGATTACAGTTGTTACATTTTTTTAGGAAGAGATAAAAAGTACTAGTTTAAGGTAAACTGTAATAAGTTTAAGATGCATATTATAGTCCCTGAAAGGATAATATAAGACATTATCACCAAAAAAAAAAAAGACAATAGAGAGTAACAATGGAATACTATGAAGTTCAAAAACACAGAATGTTGACAAAGGTCAGAGCGGTCGTGAGAGCACCTCTGTGGAGGCATGTACAAACCTCTGGGATGCTGGAGAATGTCTGTATTTTAATATAAGGGCGAGTTATACAGCAGTAAAAAATTAATTTGCCTCTACACTGAAGATTTGTGCATTTTGCTGTATGTAAGTTTTATTTCAACTAAGAAAATGATTACAATTTTGTAAAGTTTTAAACTAAGAGCTTAAGACAAGAGTCAGAAACTATGACCCACAGATATGGCCAGATACGGCCATCTGCATGTTTTTTGATGACTCACAAACTGAGAAGGGTTTCACATTTTATGATAGTTAGGGGGTAAAAAAATGAAGAGTATTTATAACATGTAAAAATTATGTTTTTCAGATTTGTGTAGGTAAGTACAGTTTTGTTGGAACAACAACAAGAAAGTTCTGCTGTTTACAGTATAATTTCTTTGCTTCTCAGCTAATACCACTCGAATATTCCAAGGGACCAGAATTGTCAAAACAGGAGTGGTAAGTAGAGAATGTAATTGCTTTGTCATGGCTGGTTGGTAATATGCATGCATTTAGAACTGTCACCGCAAGGTGGCAGTATGATGTTGTCAAACTGCTCAATGAGAATTAGTTAAAAAACTGAATAAATTACACACTCCATATAATTCAGTACAGTGCATTATTTTAAAAAGCTGTGCAACAGAGTTAAGCCAGCAGTGTTATACTGTATTACTTTTGTCAAGATAAAAATTTTTAATGGTTTATAATTTGTGAGATCATAGGATGTAATAATGCAAAGGAGTAGGGACAGGCTAAGATTGAAAGGTTGTTATTTGACCAAAGTTATATGAATTTGCACATGTCTGGAGCCTCAGTATCTACGTTTTCTCCTTTCTAGTACAACTAATACTTGTAATAATAATTGCAGTGTTGGTACTAACAAATCCTACAATATATTAAGTTTTTCCTGGGTTTCAGGCACAGAGTATTAGTTTATTTACCCCTCACGGCATCCCACAAGTTTGGTATTACTATGACTCCCATTTTATGGATGAAGAAGTGGAGGTTCAGTGAGTTAATGTGCCCAGCATCTCCCAGAGAGCAAGTGAGGTATCATGCTCAAGCCAGGCTGTCTGACTGCTCTGTCTCCAGTGCCTTCTCGGGGGTGGCACCTGGCATTTCATTCACCACCTTAATAACTCATCATTTGCTAACTTGATCATCATTTAAACTATAGACTTTTCAAACTGAAATTTGATGAGACAGTAGTGAAATCTAAGTGGTTCTGGCTGTATTACTTTTAACTACATAAATGATGGGATGGAATTCTGGATTCTTCATATGAGGTTTCAAGAACTAAAAATAAACGAATAAGTCAGAGCAGCACTTATTTTTGTAAGATACCATGTGCAAATACAGTCCCCCCATGAAGCCTGATTGAGTAGGATGGGAAGAATGAGCTGAGACTTGTTCCTAGTCAGCCGCACCTCTGCTGCTTAACCTCTCTGTGCCCCATTTTCCTCACCTGTAAAGTGGGGTGATGTCCATGTGTGTCCCTGGGAGAGCCTGGGATGCCCAGGCACATAGTTGGAGCTTTTTAAATGGAACTCTTACTGTCATCTATACAAGCATGTATTTTGCTATGATTAAATCTGAAGAGTCTGAAATCAGATATGGCAGGTGTACAGCACCCGACCCAGGGATGTGGGTGTAAACCGGCTCCCAAGGCCTGCAGTGTAGAGCGCGGCCCGACTTCTGATCTGGCCACTGCAGACATGTAGCGGCCACTGTCCTCTGTCCATCCACTTCCTCACTTTAAGATGTGCGGCCGGATCCTGGAGCTTCTGTAGACCTCAGGGCTGCGAGTTGCCCACAGTGCCGCAGTGAATGCAAGAGCTCCTGCCTCCTCCAGTGTCACCCAGCAACGCGTGACTGTCCAGTGTTGCCCGGGTATTGCTTATTTGATGTTTGCCTTTCAGACAGGGTTTCCCAGGTGGGCAGAGAACCCAGCAGCATGAATGCTGCTTACTTTTTTGCCACTTAGCCTCCTCCTCCTGAGCAATATCAGTGAAAAGTTGAAGTTGGGTTCAAGACATAGGTTACAAATTTTAAGTAATTATAAAAACATGAAGAGCGGTGATGATCAGCCACAGATGGCCTGTTGTCAGCTTTGGCACCAGCCTTTGGGAGACTCTGAGAATAAAGGTGAAGATGAGTGGAAGCCTTTGGGGGGTCGCATCCAGGGCCTGGTTCCCAATCCCAGTGACTGACACTCTGCTTTGTCTTCCTCCCTCTCTTCCCCCCACCTCCCTGGGCAACCCCTTCAAGCCCACAGCATCGCCGGCCTCTTCAGCTGACATGGCCCCCATCAGCTCAGGCTCTTCCACCTGGACATCCTCCGGCATCCCCTTCTCCTTTGTCTCCATGGCGACTGGGATGGGCCCATCGTCCAGCGGCAGCCAGGCGACCGTGGCCTCCGTGGTCACCAGCACGCTCCTGGCCGGCCTGGGCTTCAGCGGCGGCGGCATCTCCTCCTTCCCCAGCACTGTGTGGCCCACGCGCCTGCCTACGGCCGCCTCGGCCAGCAAGCAGGCCGGCAGACCCGTCCTGGCCACGACCGAGGCCTTGGCCAGCCCGGGCGCCGACGGCGATTCAGCGCCCAGCAAGGACGGCGAGGGCGCGGAGGAGAGCGAAAAGGACGAGAAGAGCGAGAGCGAGGACGGCGAGCGGGAGCACGAGGAGGAAGGCGAGAAGGACTCCGAGAAGAAGGAGCGGAGTGGGGTGACCCACGCCCCGCGGGCGCGCAACCACACCCAGCCCACCGCTGCGCCCTCGGCCCCCGGCACCGCTGCCCAGGAGGGCGCGCATCAGACTACATCCGGGCGCGAGCGGGCCCGCACTGCCATCCCCACCGCCCGGCCCCAGGACGCCCTGGACCCCCTCTCGGTCACCCCCACCCAAGTGCCCCCCACAGTCACAGAGGAGCAGGACGAAGACAGTGATCCTGCGAGGCCCGAGATGCCATCCAGGAAGCCCGTGCCCCCAGGGGACCGGTTTCCCGAGGACAGCAGGTTCATCACTGTTAACCCAGGTAAGCGCCGCCCCTCCCCTGAGCCCTCAAGCTGGTGTGAACAGTCTTACCCTTGAAGAAATATTTGAGAGCAGAGAGGGAAGATCCAGAGAGTGCTTAGTATTCCTGGAATTGTGTGCGTGTGTGTGTCTCTTAATATTTTCTTCTGATAAAAATCACCTCTTCTATTAAAGTGGCTCGACTAAGTCTTGCCTTCATACTTGCTTCCTGGTAAAGTCGACTTGCTTAAGTAACTCCAGGCACTTCGGCCATACCGTGAAGTACATGATGGAAAAAGACATCCATCTTGAGAAATGTATTCTTTCCGATTTCTTTGCTTAGGCTCTTACGCAGCCCCTGTGTTTCTGGGCTGCCTGATCGGTGCCAGTCGCTTGCCGGGGTGCTGACTGAGGTGAGCATGATGCCTGCGGCTTGAAGCTCACAGGGGAAAAGAGGAGCCCGAACCAGGGAAGTTAGGAAATAGAGAGGTTGGAAAGCAAGCAAGCAGATCCATGGGCAAGCCAGAAACCTAGCTAACAGTTGGTGGAGACTGTGTGTGAAGGAAAGAAATAGGGTGGTGTCAAAGAAAAGAATCAGGAAGAGGGCAAGGAGCTATTTTAACCACCAACGGCCACTCGGGGGAAGTGACTTTATATTAAAACTACAGGGGTGAGAACCTCCAGCGTGGGGAGAACTGGGATTCGCTCATCCCAGCTTGTGAAATAGTGCCCCATTTGCTCGGAATTGTGCGTTTTATGGATGATGACTCCAGGGCACAGCTGGTCTGCCCTCCTCGGGGAGGACATGATCCCCATCATCCTGGCCAGGGGTGATTTTGTGGTTCTGTCCTATGCTCACATCTTATTGAAACATCCTGGTAGTTTTTACAAGGGAGTCCTGAACATGAGGGGTTGTTATTGTTGTGGGGGTTTTCTTAATAAGAAAGTCTCTCTTTTGCCAGACTACAAGATGTTTAGTAACAATTTTTTTTCTTTCTTTTTTTTTTTTTTGCGTCTAAGCTGTTGTGGAGTTATAAGAGTGCAAAAAAAAAAAGCAACTGGTAAATATTTATTTGCTTTTGCACTTGTAAACATTAAAATTCATCTAAAGCTGAGACCTCGTATGTTAAGATACAACTTAGAATAAATTTTCATGTTTTGAATTACGTTCCTCCTTAAAGATGGTATGGACTCATGTTTTGAAGTGTGGGTCTGCTGCGGGTGCTGCTCACTTTGTCCCAGTTTTAGGGGAAGGTGCAGAGTGGCCCTCTAAGAATCAAGGAAAGGAAATACCAAGCCACTTGGGAAGCTGTTTGCAGCTCTTCCTGCAGGAGCAGTGACATTCCCTACAGGAATTGATGTGGAAAAGTTGGATTTCTTGCATTTGGAGATATTAAAAGAGATACTTGTGAGGTGCCCACTTAATACCAGGCACTGGACTAGGCGTTGGGAATAGACTCTAGATCTAGTCAGGCTTGTGTTCTCCTGAGGTTTATGTTCTAATGGAAAAGCTTGAGAGTGTTCCAGTAAATGAATACATTGCCATCAAGTGCTGGAGTTGGGGTCAGGGACAGTTTTCATCCAGTGGTCAAGGGAACGGCATTTGAGTGGAGACCCCGGTAGTGAGAAGCTAGCTAGGCAGTGACTCATGGAAGAACATTGTGGGCTATAGGAGCAGCAGGTCCAGAGATCCTAAAGTGGGGGCTAATTTGGATCAGTCAGGGAGCCATCAGAGGGCCAGCATGTCTGGACCCCCGAGATCAGGGATGCAGGATGAGTTAGAGCAGAGCTCAATTCAGAAAGGAGCTTGTCAGCCATGCTGAGGCTTGGGTTCTAAGCAGTGTGAAAAACCAGTGGTGGATTTCCCCAGCAGAGTTACTCATCTGATGAACTTTTCCAGAAAGTCATTTCAGCCTCTCTGTGGACGTTTAGGGAGGCAGGAATGGACACAGGAAGTTGAGTTAGGAGGTGATGACTGAGGCAGCTTGGACCAGTGTGGTTTCTCCACAGACAAGCAGTGGACCTGGAATTGATTTTCAGGCTTGAACAGTTACGCTTGCAGGCTAGGGGCTCTGGCAAAGTAGCCTTCCGAGCTGGCTCCTCTTAAACATTTCTTTGTCCACACTCCTGAAAAGCTCTCCAAGAGAAGAGCTTGAAGCTTTGGCAGTTTGAGAGACTGGTGCGGGTGGGGGCCTGGGATTCAGTCCAGGTGAGCGGAAATGAGTCCTTGCAGTGGCAGTCAAGTTGCTGGTTCCAGGGAGAGGGGAGCAGAAACAATTGGTAAAACCTGTGGAGGTTTCTGCCTTCAGATGCAGAACCTGTGAGTCTCCAGCTTCAACCCTGCACGCATCTGAGTGTCCACGATCTTGGCAGAGTAGCTTGTGGAGTCAGATCCTCCTAGGAGGCTCTGCCCTTTATTCTCACAGGGTCTTCAGGCCAGTCTTTTGCTCAGCATCCTCACCTGTAAGGTGGGCATAACTAGAGCCCTTAGTGCAGATAAACGGAGCCACCCTTCTTGTCAGTGACACGGGAAGAGGAGCTTCACGCAGCCTGAGATCCACAGGACAGCAAGAGCGACTATGAGGCAGCCCCTTGCAGGTCTCCAGCAGTCATCCTGAAACTTTGAAGAGCAGGCGGAGACTGTGGTCCCCAATGAGCTGGCACTAGAAACAATCTCCAGAAACTCCAGTCTGCCCCCAACACTGGTAAAGCAGAGCTTCTACCTTTCCACCTTCATCTCAATGGGAGCGTCCACTTCTTCCCAAAGTCAGAGGGATCTTCCTTTAGAATTTCAGGTAGTTCCAATTTGAGAGTGGTGGTGGGGCTTGGTTAAGCCAGAGATGAGCAAACTTTTTCTGCACACAGCCAGAGAGCAAACATTTCCAGCTTTGTGGACTGTAAATCTTTGTTGCAACTATACCTCTTTGCAAGGTGGCATATAAGCAGCCTGAAAGACCCCACAAATGGGCGGACGTGATTTGAGTTCTGGTAAAACTCAGTTTTCAAAAACAGGCAGTGGGCATGATTTGATCAGCAGGCTATCATTTGTTGACCCCTGTGGCTTTACACAGAAATGTGTGTGTGTGTTGCTCAGTCATGTCTGACTCTCTGCGACCCCATGGACTGCAGCACACCAGGCCTCCCTGTCCCTCACTGTCTCCCGGAATTAGCCCATTGCCCATTTGTCGGTCACGTCCATTGAATCGGTGATGCTGTCCAGCCACCTCATCCTCCACCACTCTCTTCCCCTTGTGCCTTCCGATACTTTGGCCACCTGATGGCCAGCTGACTCATTGGAAAAGACCTTGATGCTAGGCAAGACTGAAGGCAAATGCATGTGTGCCCGTTGGTTAATAAAAGATATAAGTAACTTGAGGGTAAAACCCCATGTTGTGCATGACCCCCAAGGTCTCACTTTGCCTCGATCCATCTTGCCCATTTCTCCATCTGCCTCCTCCAGCTTGGTGTTTATTTTTTTAAACGAAATCCCCATCATTTTAATGTTAGTGGCGACTTCTTTTAAAGACTCTGGATGTACATTTGTGTAAATCTGTTCCACATTTATTTTTTCTTCGTGTTAAAAACAATTCTTACAGTCGATATTTAGTCTCTTCAAAAAAAGCATTAACGTTAAACAAATTGTGTTATTTTTTACCAGCATCTCCAAAAGGCTTATTTAAATCCCCTTGATGTTTGATAACATCTTTTCAAAAAATCCTATGAATAGTATCTTCAGTATTAACTTGCAGGGAAGAACAGAGAACGATTCTCTAGAAGAAAGGGGCCAGTTCAGACACATACAGGAATCAGGCAGGTAACAGCCAGGGTCCCTCCCTCAGCAGCCACGGCCCAGATGTGGTGAAGACACCCCCAGAGGCCAGTTGATGCAATACAGTGTTCTTGGGGTACACAGCATGCCCCAGCAGTAGCATCTCAGGGTGGGCACAGTCTACAAACTCATCATTTAATGCTGGGGTTTTCCCTTTTTTTTCCTCATACCTGGGAAACTCCTTTTTCAGACTGCATCTTGCTCAGAGCCCCATTATGTAAACACTCATTCACTGAAAGCTGGCTGAGTGCCTCCTCCAGTTCAGGGGTCTGGAGAGTACAGTCTCCAGACCAGATCTTGCCTTTGACTGACTTTGGTCCTAACCCTGAGCTAGGAATGGGCTTCCCTGGTGGTCCAGTGATAAAGAATCTGCCTGTAATGCAGGAGACTGAGGTTCGATCTGTGGATCGGGAAGATTCCCTGGAGGAGGGCATGGCAGCCCACTCCAGTATTCTTGCTTGGAGAATTCCGTGGACAGAGGGACCTGGCAGGCTACAGTCCATGGGATCACAGAGAATCAAAAGGACATGACTGAAGCAGCTGAGCACACACGTAAATCTGCAGTAGACTCAGTGAGCCAGAGACTTGGGGCTGCTTTCCTGCTCTGACTCAGAGTCGAGGGTGCTAAGATCCAGTCACCTCTCTCCCTTGGGCAAATCTTGAGTACCTCTTGGGAACACTTACACTCTAAGGAAACCCAGCTTGAAAATCTTTAGAAACAATTGCATCGCTGCTTAATATTTGTTCCATGCTGGTGATGTGTGCGCTAAAAGCCAAAATGTGATGTCACTTATTCTACACAACCCCAGGGGGCCTCTGCTGTCTTTGTGGCCCTTAAACCAGTGGGAAAACTGAGGCGTGCATGCTGAGTCGCTTCAGTTGTATCCAACTCCTTGCAACCCTATGGACTGTAGCCCACTAGGCTTCTCTGTCCATTCTCCAGGCAAGAAGACTGGAGCGGATTGCCATTCCCTCCCCTAGGGGATCTTCCCAACCCAGAGATTGAACTGGTGTCTGTTAAATCTCCTGCATTGGCAGGCAGGTTCTCTCCCACTAGCATCACCTGGGAGCCTGAGGAAACCAAGGCTCAAAGGTTAAGGAATTTGCCTGAGCAAGGCATGGCGAGACGGGGGGTCAGACACAGGCCCTGAACCCACCTGGTGCTGCTGGCTTCCTGCCCTTGGGGCTTATTCGCCAAGTGGGCAAATAATTCAAATGAATTATTAATTATTAAGTGAATATTTGAATGTGTCCTTGTAAAAAGAAACCATTTTTTCACTTTTGGCACAGACTCTCAAGGTCACCTAGAGATGAGCGTGTTCCCTTTCCTCACAGGGATATTTGGCAATATCTGGAAACGTTTTCGGTTATCATGACTGAAGCAGGACCTGCTCCTAACATGTAATGGGAAGAGACCAAGGATACTGCTGAACATCCCAAGACACAGACCAGTCCCACAACAAAGAATTTCTTAGTCCAAAATGTCCATAATGCCATGGTGGAGAAACTCAGATTTATAGGTTAACATAAAGTTCCTTTTCAAAGATGTTTACTTGGGAGGAAAAAATAGGAGGTAATTTAAGGTCAGAAATAAGTAGCAATACAGGCTCATGAATACAGAGCAGACGTCATGACTGAAATTCAGCTGGGATTCATGGGGGGAGATGCTTCATGCTTTGTTTGGTTGGCTTTTTGGCTCTGCTGGGTCTTAGCTGCAGTGCGTGGGATCTGCAACCTTCCTTGTGTTGTGCAGAATGTTCAGTTGTGGCTTGCGAACTCTTGCTCGTGGCATGTGGGATCTAGTTCCCTGACCAGGGGGTCGAACCTGGGCCCCTTGCACAGGTGCACAGAGTCCTAGCCACTGGCCCACCAGGGAAGTCCCTGCATGCTTTATTTAAAGTAATCAGACCAGGATCTTGTACGGACTGTCGTCGCAGTTTCCAGCCTTCCTGGTTTTGTTGCTCAGGCTCCTTTTGTGGGGAGAACTCTTCTACGTCATATGGCTTGCCCCGGCTCCTGACTGATTTTCCCACAAGTGTTGAGAAGAACTAGCTTGGGTGCCCTGAAGGCACCAGTGTGGTTTCGTTTCCTCCTAGAAAGTGTCTGGGTCCTTGGAAGTTTCTGTCTCTCACTCAGTGATCCCGAGACTAGGACAGATTGTATACCTCTTGATGTAGGAAACCAGACCTCACCGAGAACAAGCAGATTTTCAGAGAGGCTGGAGCAAAGGATCCGGGGGTAAGGGGCTGTGTGTCTGGCATGAGTCCTGGTTAATGGCAGAGACACATGATGTTGCAGTGAAGCATCTATGGTGGTGATTTCCAGTAGATTGGGACCCAGGACCTGCTGTGTTTATGGAACTTGAATTAAATTGGGATTTACCAAGTGCCTTCAGTGTTCCAACGCCTTATTGAAGTACAGGTGACACTTGCATTGTTTTGAGTCTGAGCTCTGTGAGAAATGGTAAGGGGGCTTATTGATGGCAACTCCTAGTCGTGATGTAAATGGAGAGACATGATGGATGCTGTAAATCGAGCTCAGACACGGTCATGGGAACATGAAACCCATGTCCCGTTGCAAGAGAGTATATGTAGTTGTGACTCAGTCATGTCTCTTCAACAGCAGTTTAGCTAATGCCAGGGCTTCAGAAAATAAAGACAAGTTTTGCGGCCCTATAGAAAAGCAGCTTTCTTTTTACTTTACAACTGTTAGGGGTGCTAGCGCAAAACTCGAAAAACAAAATAGAAAACAACAAGTGTTGTTGAAGATGTGGCAAAACGAAGACTTTTGTGCCCTGTTGAGGGGAATGTAAAATGGTGTAGCCACTTAGGAAACAGTATGGAAGTTCTTAATAAAATTAAACATAGAATTGCCGTATGATCCAGGAATCCTATTCCTGGGTATTTACCCAAAAGGATTGAGAGTTGGGTCTTGAAGAGAGATTTGAACTGTCATGTTCCTAGCAGTGTTATTTATAGTGGCCAAGTTTCCAAGGAATGGAAACAAGCCACATGTCCGATGACTGATGAATAGATAAACAAAATGTGGTATATTCAGAGTGGAATGTCATTCAGCTTTAAAAAGGAAGGAAACCCTGTCACAGGGCTACAACATAGATGAACCTTGAGCCAGTCACAAAACACACACACGTGCGCGTGCACACACACACACACACACACGAGGCCACTTACATGAGTTACCTAGAGTAGTCAGGTCATACAGAAAGTTGAATGGTGAATGGTGGTTGCCAGGGGCTGGGGCTGATGGGAATTGTCATTTCATTGGTACAGAGTTGCAATTTTATAGATGAAAAATAGATTCTTTGAAATCACTTGAGCAACACTGTGATATGGTTAACCCTACTGAGCTGTACTCCTGGAGATGGTAAAGATGGTAACTTTTATGTGTGTTTTAACACTATTTTTTTTTTTAAGTAGCACCATAATTCATAGCTGCAGCTGGTTTTGAAGGAGTGGCATTATCCAAACAAACACAGTCTAGTTTTTTGTGACTTAAACCCAGCTATAGATTTTGAGTGTGCAGGTTGTCCTGCTCTCAATCTCCCTTGAAATGTGACCAAATCCACCTTTCCCCAGCCCCTGAGAGTGGCCTGTCGGGATCCAAGCCCCTTTCAGTATTGACCACATAGAGGTTCTTGTCCCGAAGCAGAAGTTGAGCCCTTCCTGCAGGGTAGGAGGCGTCTCCTACGGGTCCATCTGATATTTCCCTGCCTGTAGCATTTATAGTACATTGTACTCCGTTTTTATTTGCTTCTACTGGGATGAGAGCCAAGCCAGTAAAAGGCAAACAGCATTAATTCAGTGATGACATATGCCACTGAAAACTGTTTTTCTTTTCTTTTTTTTTTTTTTTTTGAGAAAGCAGAATGGAAGCAGTTTATTCAGATTCTTGTGGATGCTGAAATAAAAAAGGAAGATGATCTGTGGGGAGGTCATTCACCCTCCCCCGCCCTCCACACACAAATGCTCAACAAAGATTATATATTAGCATTTTGCTCTACGTTTCCACTGGAAGATGTTTCTGAAACTAAATCATTCTCTGAGTCCCAGGCCTGCCTGGCCTGACATCTTCTGACCCTCCTAGCAGCCCCTTATCTGCACGTCACATCCATGGGAGGAGAAGGGGGCATAAATCGATACCCGCTTCCCATTTTTATCCTTTTACACAGAACAGCAAGACGCAGCCCTGGAAAGAGTATGAAAGGGTTCTAGGTTCACAAAGGGGAATGGCCCATGCTGTAAAGATGGAGCAACAATCTGACTCACTTCTCATTGGTTGAAAACTAAAATCACTTTCAGGATAAAAGCTGAATTGGGAAAGCTGCCTGGTACAGCCTCTCTCTTGAGTCAAGTTGATGTTTTCAGAATCCTGGTCAGGAGTTTTGTTAAACCATGCTTTTTGCTTTTGATGATAAGGCTTTTACAAAAGCATTATCATGTGATAAGGTGTGCATGCGTGTGCATTTCTGCTGCTTCCTTGCGTCAGAGTGCCATATTGCAGATTGGAATTCGACTGGCCAGAGGGAGCTGGCCACTGGACCCAGGGATAAAGAAAGCAGGTCTTATGTTGTGTTAGGGAGTGGTGAGGACTGTGGCAAACGAGTGAGCCATAGCTTGTCTTAGAGAGTATGCGCCTTGCTTCCAGCTGATGTTTGCCATCTGGGAATTCAGATATGTGATATGGGAGATTTTGGATAGTTTTTTTGTTTTTTTTTTTAATTTTTGATTTTGATTTTTTGCTGAACTCTATTGTTTATGAAATCTTGGCACCTGCCTCTCAATTTAAGTAATAATTCCCAGGGGAAGGGGTGCCAACCCACACATCTATGGGCTGCCAGTTCACACTGTCCATGGCAGGCAGGAATGGCTGGGCTGGTCCTGCTAGTAAGACCAAAGCAACTGGACAGATCAGAGATGGGGGCAAGAAGGTGCCATGTTAACCCAGCAATCCTGCACTTGTCCTGGTGTCAGGGTTCAGGCATCACAAAGAGAGGCAGACTCTCCTGGAGCTGGGCAGCTGGGCTCTGCTAGACCGTTCAGGAGGTAGCTGGGTTACAAGTGAGGCTCTAAATACAAGTGAGCTGCTCCTAACTGTTCACCCACTCAGTCATGTCTGACTCTTTGCAACTTCATAGACTACAGCATGCCAGACCTCCCTCTCCTTCATTGTCTCCCAGAGTTTGCTCAAATTCATGTCCATTGAGTTGGTGATGCCATCCAACCATCTCATCTTGTATCATTCCCTTCTCCTCCTGCCTTCGATCTTTCCCAGCATCAGGGTACTTTCTACTCCTAACAGTTGGGAGCATCTAATTTTATCAAAGTCAGCAGTGTCGCCTGGTTGAAAGGAAGAGAAGAACCACTGTTCTCTGGATGCAGGTACTGGGCTGAATGCTTGGCTGCTCAGGGCCGTCTTTCTGAGGATGCAACCTTTGCAGTCACACAGCCCTGTGCTCAGAAGGCCCTGTGTTTACATTTATGTTCTGCTGTCACCTCTTGAAACTCTTCAGTAATTTTGAAAAAGAAGCCCCATGATTTCCTTTTGCATCTAGCATAGTCTGCTTTGCATAGGTTATTTTATTTAATTCCCCTAAGTCCCTCCAGAGGTGAGTGTTGTCCTCTTGTTTCCCTTTGATAGAGGAGCGACCAGAGGCTCAGAGACAGTCACTTACCCAAAGTCACAGAGTGAAAAAGGCATGAGGCAGGATTTGTAGTCAGAATTTGCAATCCTGGAGGGCAGGACCTTGGTTTCTCTGAAAAGTCAGTAGTATGGTCTAGTGTTTGGGGCCTTGGCGTGGGGAAGATTGTTGGGAGACCGAGGGTAGGGGAGGAAGTATAGACCCAGCTCAGGTGGCAGGTTATGTGTTCTGAGTTAGTTTCTAGTAGTTGACTGTTTGATGGCACTTTCTCCTTTGAGGGCCTGCTGGGCCATACCTTGAGTCAGGCAACAGGACAAGTGTTTCTTCCTAAAGCATGGCAAGAAGCTCTAGTCTTAGGACAGACTTTGAAGTTCTGGCTCTTCTCTGGTGGTCACCTCACAGGCTGCCCCCACTGCCAATGCCCCCAGAACCCACCCGAGGTTCTTGTGATTGCCATGCGTGCCCTCGTATATTACAGGGGATTCAGATTCTGCAGACACCTGACGAGTGCTCTGCATCTGCCTGGTGCTATGCTAGGGTGCTGAAGAGGGAGAGGGTGGTGGTGGTGATGATGGTCGTCACAGGTGATAATGTTAAGTAGGTGCTTATGGGAGCCAGGCAGCACGCTAAGGGTTTTATCAAATTAACTCATGTAATTGTCACACCCCCCTCCCACCCCATTGTAGTGGGAAGTATCATTATTTCCACTTACAGATGGCAAAACTGATGCCCAAAGAGCTTAAGTAACTCCCCAAGTGTTGCATGACTAGGAAGAGACAGAGCTTTATTACTGTTCTATACGGAGACCATCGGCCTGCTCTGCGGGACCTTACAGTAAGAAATAAGAGAGCGCTTGAACTTACATGTGCCGTAAGAAAAGTGCATGATGACGATCACCATAGCGAAGATTAGAGGATTTATTTAGTTTTTGCTCAATGCCAGGCACACCTCTAAGCACTCTGCTTGTGTCTTGAGTTTTCCCGCCACATCAGGGAAATAGATTCTTGTCTCCCCATTTTATAGATGAAGAACTCCAGGCCCCAAGTGATGCCAGTTATCAATTAGAGGTCATGTAGAAAGTGGCAGAGCCAGGGTTCAAACCTGTAATCTCTACTGCGCCTTCCAGAGAGCACAGACCGAGGGTTTCGGGAGGCTTCACAGAGGAGGTGATCCCTGCACCTGAGCCAGGACTGAGGGATCAGGAGGAGCTTCCAGGGATAGGATGGAGCAGTGCTCCCGGACAATGAGCTCAGCAGGGTCAGAGGTTGAAAGGTGGGATCATGGCCCAGCTGGTCACTGGATGGGTGGATGTGGCTGGATCCCATTGCAGCAGAGATGAGTAGCAGGAGACGATGGGGTCGGGGAGGCCACTCATGGAGGACCATGCTGTCACCAGGGGAAGGGCGGGATTCCTCAGGAGGAGATGCGCATGACTGAGTGGCCATGGAGTGACATTCCAGGCTCCTGGTACCATGAAGACAAAGCGGGACTCTGAGTTTTAACATGCAGTCAGCTTTGTTGTGCCCAAGTGGAAATCCAGCCGCACTCCTATTTTTGCCTGGCTTTTACGTAAACGACCTAGGCAGATCCCGCTGCCTGCCGTTAGTCCAGGCGGAGACCAAACTGCTGTCAAAATAATCCTTAGATTTTTCTCTTTCACTGCCAGCTGTTGCTGGTCTGAGTTCTCTTCCACAAATGCCACCATTCAAGGGGCTGTCTTGAAAGGGACTTCAGATAAGTTTACTCCTTCAACCTCTCAAAAAAAAAAAAGCGCTCACACAGGCGTGATGAAATGTTAGAAACAGCTCAGTTGTGAAATCTGAGGGAGTTTGGGGCGAGGGTCATTCTCAGTGGTTTGAGGATGAGCAGGATGTGAACTTTGCCTTCTGCCTCCTCCCCGCCCCTGCCTAACCATGCAGTGGCCCAGACAGGAAGCCTCTTCTGTGAGAAGGAAAGGAAAGAAATAAGACACTGGGTATGCCCGGGCTTCCCGGGGTGGAAAGTGAGTTCCCTGGTTGTAAGGCGTTTATGTCAGCCCTCCTGCCATATTTTCCATTAAGGGCACCATCCTGGCTTTGAGATTCCGCACCACCAGCCACATAATTACCTGGCTGGGCTGCCCCCTGCTGGAGCCCTGCAAAATTCTCATTTGCAACTTGGATTCTTTCTGCAGCCGGTGACCAGAACTTTGCAAAGAAAGCATGGTATAGAAGGAGAGATTGTACATCTGACACTTGTCTGCCTCAGCTTACAATCTTGCAGGACATGTCCTGTGGCCTAAAACCGGTTCCCTTAATCCAGCCTACAAACCTTGGCTGATGGAGCCTCCAACTCCATTTTGGAGCCCCACTTCATCCTCATACCCCCTCTACTTCAGTGCTCTCTCTCCAGAACACATCCATGCTTGCCTTTGACCTGGCTAACTCACCTTCATCCTTCAGCTGCCATCTGAACATCAGAAAGCCCCCACCCAGAATCCCTGGGCTGAGACCACTGTTCCCCTGGACCCCGTGTGCTGCCGTGGCATCACTTTCATTTATTCCAATTGCTTGTTCATGCATCTGCTCCTCTCCCTTTAAATTCCCACCCCACAGACACAGAGTTGTTCCCGTCTGACATCTTCTTGCCTCCACATCCCGTCTCAGCATGCCTGGCACGCAGTCGGGACTTGTCAGGTAGATGCTAACAGAAGCCTCTGGGACATGGTATCACGAGAAATGGGCTAGCATGGTTAGGGAGGCTCTTTATAAACCTCCTGTGCCCTGCTGAGGTTTTTCATCAGTGTGTGTGCCTCTGTCTCGTCACCTGTGAGCTGGGCATGCATCTGGTTCCGCCTGTGCATGAAACAGAGGAGGGGATCAGGGTCAACTGCATTTGAGGAAACCCAGTAAAAAGGCTGTAACCCATTTCTTCCTCACTCCAGGTCTTGCCTCTTTAATAATCTGCTCCCAGGGCCAATTATCTCTTTCCTGCTCAGCCCACCTCCTCTCTCCTGGAAACCCAGCCTGATTAGCCCTTCACGTAGTCCATCCAGCTCGGGTGCTCGGGGCTGGCTGAACGCTGGCCTCATTTCTGCAGAGCAGGAGGAATCCTCGCTGAGCCCTACAGCCAGCGGTGGAGGTGTCTGTGGGCTTCTCCCCGCGATCAGGGAACCTTTGCTTTCTCACCACGTGCTTCTCCTGACCATCTCTGTGCTCCTGGGCTCTTCCCAACCCCACGCCGCCCTCAGCTTCCTGTGGACCACCTGGAGATTTCCAGGTATCGACCCCACTGTTCATAGACTAGGTTCTCACCTGAGTCTGCTGGGAACTTGTGAAGATCCTTGGGACCTGAGAGAGAGGAGGAGGAGCTGCTGGGGTAAGAGGTGCTAGCCGACCCGAGAGAATCCTCGACTGTTCCGCAAGCTTCCCCTCTTAACCCCCAGGCTGGCTACTGTTGAGTGGCCGATGTGTGCTGGGAGCAGAGAGAGATGTGGCTGCCTCTCTGAGAGCCTTTAGAAGGATGGGGTGAGGGGGCAGGCGGGAAATGGGATCAAAGGAAAAGCTTTTGAACCAGATTTGAGGGAAAATGGGTTCTCTGGGGATCTGGGTGGTGGGGGCTGATGGGCGGAGGAATCTGGGTACTTCTGCAGGGCTGTGCTTGAGTCCTGCTCCTTCCCCTTGGCCGGGAGACTGGGGGATCCACTCGTGGACAGTTGTCCCACCAGGACTGTTAGGGAGGGTGGTTTCCCACAGCAGGACTAGAGGAGCGGGTAATGGATACTGCTGCTGCTGCTGCTAAGTCGCTTCAGTCGTGTCTGACTCTGTACGAAGAAATATACACCCGATCAGTCCCAGACAGTTGTCTTAGTAAAACCCATCTTTCCCTCCCTCCCTCCTGCCCTGGCAAACCTGCCAGGCTCCCCTGTCCATTTTCCAGAAGCGGGCTCCGAGCTCCTTTCAGACCCGAGCACATTTCTTCAGTATATCCAGAGGCCACTCAGGGTCAGTAGTGTTCTCAGAACAAGGCTGGGTCTCTGGCATCAGCTCAAGTCTTTTTAAAAACATCTTGATCTCTTATCTTCAAACCCATCCCACTGGTGACTACGGGGTGCAGCCTGCAGAACAGGCCCCGCTTGGCTTGGGACTCCCCAGGAAACGGCGAGGACAGTGGTTTGCCCCTCATCACCGGGCAGCCCCGTTCTCCAGAAACCACCCAAAAGTGGGGCAGAGTTCTCTGGCACACTCAGGCTCCCCTGGCTCCTGCGCTCGGCTCGCCTCTGCCCTCTAACTGGCACGGTTTCTCTTTGCAGCAGAGAAGAACACCTCTGGGATGATAAGCCGGCCTTCCCCAGGGAGGATGGAGTGGATCATCCCTCTGATTGTGGTGTCAGCCTTGACCTTCGTGTGCCTCATCCTTCTCATTGCTGTGCTCGTTTACTGGAGGTGAGTCGCCAGGCAGCCCTGGCGTGCGGCTCGGGTTCCATTGTCAGCACGTGCCCAGTAAAGGGGGCTTACGCAAGGGGAGGGCACGCCCACGGCCTCTTCACTTAGAAAGGTAAGGTGGCTGCGGTACTTCTTGTGTTACCATCTGGGAGACCCGCTTTATCTGCAAGCAACTGGAGATACAGAGCCACTGTTGACATTAAAGCACCCATGATGAGCTCCTAGAATTCAGTGCCAGAGAGGCTTTTGCTCAAAAATCAGGGAGATGGCGAGTTCAAGTACCAGCTCTGCTACTTGGTGGCTACAATTCCCATTTCTCACTTTGAGCTTTAGTTTCTGAACCTGCAAAATGAGTTAATAAGTTTCCGAGCTTTCCCAGTTTCTCTGAGACCATGCTCCACTTTGTCAGAACCACATAATAGCTCCTCTTGACCTTAAAATTTTCTTCATAGCCTTTTACTGAAAATTCAATGATAGAACATTTATCATATTCTGTGGCATTTAATACACATAAGATAAAGATGGCTGATGGTAAGTCATCCTTATACTAGCATCATCCTTGAACTGGTTCTCACTGCTTCCCGAGGGAAGCCTATTTGAAGCTTCTATTTAAAAGTTGTCTTTTTCAGCTCCACACTGTCAGCCAGTTTAACTGAGTGAGATAGGCTGGCCCACTTGGTTGCCCTGGCAGGCTTCACCTCTCAAACGGATGTAGGAAGCTTCTGCCCTTTAACAAGCTTCATCAGTAATGAACAGGCGTCATGTTTCCCTCCCTTCTTTCCATTCATTTGATGAATTTTGAGCCCCTGTTGTGTGCCACTCTCCTCTTATGGAGCTCACATTTTAGGAGAGGAGACAGGGAATAAATAAAGCAAACAAGATGATATTAAGTGTACAATGAAAAAAGTCAGTCTGGAAGGTGGAGGGGAATGCTGAGGCTTTAGGGTGAATGGTCACAGTGGTCAGAGTGGTGGTGGTGGTTGTTGCTTGGTTGCTAGGTCATCTCTGACTCGTTGCGAGCCCATGACTGTAACCCTCCAGGCTCCTCTGTCCATGGGATTTCCCAGGCAAGAATACTGGAGTGGGTTGCACTTTTCCTTCTCCAGGGGATCTTCCCAACCCAGGGATCAAAGCTTCATCTCCTCTTGGCAGGCGGGTTCTTTACCACTGAGCCACCTGGGAAGCCCTCAGAGTGGTTAAAGAAGGCCTACCTGGTAAGGGGTATTTGTCCAAAGGAGTCAAAAGGGCTCCATCTGGGGCAGGTTCCAAGCAGAGGAAATTGCATGTGTAAAGGCCCTGAGGCAGGAATGTTCCTGCTGTGTTCCAGGAAGAGCCAAGAGCTGTGGCTGGAGCAGGTGAGTATGGGGGAGAGAGTGTAGGAAAGGGTATCAGGAAGAAACAGGATAAAGGGGAGTTGGCTCATGTACAGCTTTGTGAACACTCCAGACCACTGGAACACATTGCCTTTTACCATGACAGAAGGAGTGTTTGGTAGAGAAGTGTTGTGATCAAGATTCCTTGGCTGTGTTGCAAAGAACACTGAAAAGGAGCCGGGGCAGAGGCAGAGAGACCAGCTAGGAGACTGTGGACTTGTCCAAGAAGGAGTAATGCTGGCTCGGATGAGGGCAGCCATGCAGGTTGTGTCCTGATGGACTGTAGATACATCCTGAAGGTGGGATCAACACAATCTGTGAACAGATGGTGTCCCTGGGTCTTTTCTCAATCGGAAAGGTCAAGGGAATAAGGAAGGGTTCATCTGAGAGCTTCAGCTGGTGTCTAAGGGTAACCATGGTGCTGTTCGAGCTATAGACCAGCTAGGTGATAGCTGACGTTGTGTTTCAGGGTGAGCCTCGGAACACTAGACTCATGTCCCTGTCACCCTTTCTTCGGGACATATTGGTTTTCGAACAGATATTGTCTGGAGCCCACTGATTGGTACATCGGAGGCTGCCTAACATGGGTTAAACTGAGCAGCTGGAGGTAACGAAAGGTCTGCACGCCCTCCTCTTTTCTCTGCTTGGTGCTGTGTGGTTTTAGTTGCAGACTCTCCGCAGGAAGGAGCAGAGAGGACCCACTGCTGCCCCAGGCTTGGTAACCCTACCAGCTCCAGTGTGAAAAAGTTCCTGTTCCCAGTAGTTCTAGCACAAACCTCAGTGTTATTTCTGCTTGGCCCACCTTGGTTCTCTGCCTCCCTGATAAGGGTCATGCTGGCCACTGAGGACCATGGCTATTTGGTCAAGCAGATGTGGATACCAGGCTGACCAGACAGACATGTTGATAGCAAGCTGCTTACAGGAAGGGGCTGTGCAGTGTCATCAAGAGAGCTTTTAAGGTCCTTCCATTCAAGATGTATTTCCCCATGAGAAATTCATACTGTGTATACTTTTGAAAAACTCAGTGAGTCTGAATTGCATTCGTATTGAATAATATATTATTATTTCACGTTTAAAGTATGTTTATAATGTTTTGTACATGTTATTTACATGTTAGTTAGTTACTATTAGTTGCTCAGTCGCATCCAACTCTTTGTGACCCCATGGACTATAGCCTGCCAGTTTCCCCTCTCCGTGGGATTCTCCAGGAAAGAATACTGAAGACAGTTATCGTTCCCTTCTTCAGGGGATCTTCCTGACCCAGGGATCAAACCCAGGTCTCCTGCACTGCAGGCAGATTCTTTATCATCTGAGCCACTAGAGAAGCTGATAAACATATTATCTGTGTATATTCAAAGCTTGGTTTAAAGTAACGAGAGGTTTGCACCTCCTTCAGTAGGTACTGCCTATGAGTCGAGGTGTTTCTTGTTGTTTTGGAGGGCGTTTTTTTGTTTTTTGTTGTTTTTTTAACAACGTTATTTATTTACTTTTGGCTGTGCTGGGTCTTTGCTGCTGTGTGCGCATTTCTTTTGTTGCAGCTGCTGGGGGTCACTCTCCAGTTGCAGTTCAGAGGCTTCTCTTATGGAGCACAAGCTGTAGAGCACGCAGGCTTCAGTGGTTGCAGCACATGGACTGAGTCGTGGTTCCCAGGCTCTAGAGCACTGGCTCAGTAGTTGGGGTGCACGGGCTTAGTTGCTCCGCAGCACGTGGGATCTTCCCAGATCAGGGATCAGACCCGTTGTCCTGCACTGACAGGCAGATTCTTTACCACTGAACCACCAGGGAAGCCCTGCCTGTGAGTTTTTACCAAACTCCTAACATGCCAGTATACAGGAATGAGTGCCAAGGAGAAACTTCTTTCAGAACAAACAAAGTGAAATTGAATTAGCATCAGGACAGATGAGTTGACCAAACATGAGAACACCTAGAGGGAACAAGGATCTTTTTTTTTCTTTTTTCAAATATTTTTTCTTTATTATTAACGTGAAAGAGAGATGTGTTGGCAGAGTACACAGAGAAAATGCATACATGCTGAAGGGAATGGGTGTTCCCCTCGAGCGATGTGGTTTTGAAGCTAAAACAATAGTGCTCCTCTCCTGCCTTTGAGGCACCGTGAGAGCAGATGGTTGGCAAGCAGCCTTGACATAAGTAGAGCACGCAAGCAGATCAGAACCTCCTGGAGTGTTTCCTCAGGTGACAGGCCTGACGCTGAGGTTTCAAACCAACTCTCCATGGTGGCGGTTTCCATAACCGAGGACTGAGTGTTCGCAGCTATTGCTGTGGTTTCTGCGTGTTCACTGAGGCTGAACTGCATGGCCCAGAAGTGTAACCCTTCACTCCCATTGGCCAGACATGGTCACACAGCCCCAAGGACACGGGAGAAGTGGGAGCGTACGCTGGTATTCATGGAGCACCACCAGAAGTGTCCTCAAATGTTGGCATTATTGGGTTGAGTATTATTGGGTTTCTTGAAAAGGACACCTTGGGAGGCCAAATACTAGTTTTGTTACATTTGGCTAAAACTGAAAAATAGAGGATAGGAAGCCCAGGTGGCTCAGTGGTAAAGAGCCCACGTGCAGCGCAGGAGACACGGGAGATGTCAGTTCCATCCCTGGGTTGGGAAGATCCCCTGGAGAAGGAGATAGCTTCCCACTCTAGTATTCTTGCCTGAGAAATCCCATGGACAGAGGAGCCTGTTGGGCATGGAGTCTCAAAGAGTCAGACCACAGCTTAGTGACTAAACCAGCAAAAAGTACAGGTGGAGACCTCATATATTTTTGTCCACTGGAAGGTGTACAGAGGTCCATTGGGGACTATCTGAGCAGTATTTTTACAGGTATCAACATGGGTTTGTGGGAGAAATTTGTTTTGAAACATGGTTGGCTGAGATGTTACTAGTAGCTCTCTCTCAAATTCTCCTTGCCAGGGTCCGCCTTGAAGAGATGTAGTCAAATCCCTAACAACGCAAAAGTTGCTGCAAAGCTAGAAATAGGCATGCAGGGCATTTGGGGACAAGGAATAGAGTGGTGGGGCGGCTAATAAGGATAAACTCGAGGAAAATCGTGCCTCCTTTTACAAGCGGTGCCCTGTGTGTGCCTTTTAAATAGTGCAGCCCATGTCAGCGTGCGACACTGCAGAGCTGTAGTCGTTGCTGTTGAGATGAGGGAGGAGAAATGAACTCCGTACTTTTTAAAGTGTGCCATTTTGGCGCTGTTCCTCCAGACAGTAACAAAATGCACCTTTTGAATGACTACAAAGTACATTCCGAGAGCTCTAGCCCCCGTCTCACCAAGACAAGCTGTTTATATGGCACTAATGTGCTGGCGTTCCTGAAAAGATGGGGAGCAGCCAGCTGCTGCCAGTCAGAAACAAGAGGAAATTTTGGAGAAGGTTTCTTTGCGATTTGCATCCCTTAAGGCTGATGCTGGGGAAAGAGCTGTACACAGGACTTTATGCTAGGGCACACACGTTTGTTTATTACCTTATTCCATGGAATAGCTTAATACCGTGTAAGTAAGACATTAGCGTCTACTTAGAAGGACCACGAGGGAAGTCCCTACAGTTGACCTTTGAACAACACAGGATTAGGAAGATGTTTTTTTTTTCCTGTAACCTTGAGGAAAATTGCTTTGAAGGTAGCTCTTCTCTCTCTGATGAGCAAAGAAAGTCTGACCCCTGAAACGGCTTCATACATCTTAAGGTCTAAACAGCCAAGTGTCTTACTGAATATTCAGCAAATCACACATGTGCTATGTGGATTGCGTTGCCACCTAATTAAACATTCAAATCCTAGGAATTATTACATCCATTTTGCAGATCAGAAAACTGAGGCTTGGTAAAATCACAAGTGAGAGCATTCATCTCCTGGATTTGAACCCAGCCAATGTGACTTCAGGTGGCACAGTGGTAAAGAATCCGCCTGCCAGCGCAGAAGATGCAAGAGATACAGGTTCAATCCCTAGTCGGGAAGATCCCCTGCAGTAGGAAATGGCAACCCACTTCCGTCTTCTTGCCTGGAGAATCCCACAGACAGAGGAGCCTGGAGGGCTACAGTCCATGGGGCCTTCATTGCCCACTCTGTGAATCGTTACATTATTTTGCCTAGATGAGGAGTAGCTTGTCTGGAGGCATTCTCTTCCTTCCACAGTCTGTTTTTATAGCTCATTTGCTTGTTGAAAAGATCTGAGAAGATCTTATGATTTGGGTCTGCCAAAGTCGCAAAGGAGAAAACTTGAGGACCGGCTCTATTTTCAGGTGTTTAAGAAGCAGAATAGATTGTGATGCTGAGTAATACCACCTTCCTGTCCCATTCTTAGTCCCAGCTAATCAGTGCTATCTTACCTTGATGACAAATTGAGCGTCTCATTGACCATAATTGTAGCTTGGGAGAGAACTTTCCAGAAGTGTAAAACAGCTTTTCTTCTCAGATTCAGAGAGAACTGAGCTAAGTACAGAGACTCCGGAACAGCAAACCAGAAAGTCTTAAGTGAGAATTGTGAAAAGTAACCCCCGTTGGTTGAAGTTTGGTAGTAGAAGGATTTCACTTTCTGGTCTGAGAAATCCACATCCCTCTTGAGCACACAACTGAGCCGTCTGTAAATTCCATGGCACATCAGTCCACATCAGTTTAGCTTCATAGGCAGGTGGAGAAAGGTCTCTCTTTTTACTCTCATCTTTAGACTCCCAGCAATTTTGCCCTCTGTCGGTGCCTCCTCATTTAGAATGCTGTTCGTGAAAGCAAGTGTGTTTTGTTGACACTGCAATTTTTCTCTCTCCTAGATGTTCAGGGGGAGACAGTGTAATAAATAAGAAGGGACATAAACCGCAAATGTGTGCAGGGTTTGAGTTGGCATGACAGAGGCTCTGGCAGACAGATGCACATGAGATCAAGTGTGGGCATATGCCGACATCCTTCTTGCTGGAGGAACGGTTGACCACGTGTGCCTAGCAGAGCTCGGGTCCCTCCTGGATTCCACAGTAGCAGCAGTGACGCTCAGAGCACTGTGAGCCGTGTGCAGGCTCTCCGCCCATCTGCTCTAGCAGCGGGTGCTTCCAAGCCTGCTCTCCAATCACTGGATTTGGCTTAGACATTTGTCTCCCACCCCCATCCCAGGAAGGTCACAGAGGAGCTGGGGCAATAGCAATGATTCCTCCCATGTATGACTATGAACAAGCTAGCGAGGAGGAAGCATGATAATAATGTCACGATGATAATAATATTATTGTTATTAAATAATAATAAGCACAATAATAATAAGTCACAGCAGCCAATAGTGGTGAATTAGCACAAAGCAAAGTGGCCTGACTTAATCCTCACAGCAGCCACGGGTGTTGGCCATGGTGTTGGGGACTGTTCCTTCCTTCCCATTGAAGGAAACAGTGTCCACAAAGGGAATGGACTTGCCTAGAATCACAAGCTAGTACCTTTGAGAAGTGCAATTGACCTTGTTTTATTTTTTTGGCTGTGCCATGCAGCATGTGAATTCTTAGTTCCCTGACCAGGGATTGAACCCATGCTCCCTGAGGGGGAAGTGTGGCTAGAGTCTTAACCACTGGACCACGAGGGAAGTCCCTACAGTTGACCTCTGAACAACGCAGGTTTGAACTGCAAGGATCAACTTTGAGTTTTTTCTAGTAGTCAACACTGCAGGACTATGCAGTCTGGTGTTTGGTTGAATCCAGGGAATCACAGATGTCGAGGAACTGTGGATACAGAGGGCCAAGTGCATTGCGTGCAGATTTTTGACTATGCAAAATGTTGGCACCCTTATCTCCATGTTCAAGGGTCAGCTGTACTCAAACCTAGGCCTTTGTTTTGTTTTGTTCACCTAAAAGACCCTTTATAGGTGGTTCACGTATTCCTTCCTCCCTTCATTTATTCGAAAACATTTCTTAAACATCTAGTTTGTGTCAGGCACTGGAGATATGGTGAGAAGATAGAAGTCCTGTCTCAAGGAGTGTGTAAGGGGTCTTCCCTCATGGCTCTGTGCTAAGGAATCCGCCTGCCAATGCAGGAGACACAGGTTTGATCCTTAGTCAAAGAAGATCCCACATGCCTTGGAGCAACTAAGCCCATGCACCACAGTTATTGAGCCTGTGCTCAATAAATAAAGTTATTGAGCCCAGGAACCCCAACTACTGAGTGGGTTGGGATGAGAAACCCAACCCCGTGTCTTGCAGCTCCTGAGGCCCACATGCCCTAGGGCCCTTGCTCTGAAGCAAGAGAAGCTACTGCAATAAGAAACCTGCACACCACAGCTAGAATACAGCTCCAGCTTGCTGCAACTAAAGAAAAAGCCCACGTAGCAACAGAGACACCCAGCACAGCCAAAAATAAATAAATAGTTACATTAAAAAAAAAGTGCGTAGGTTAACAGAATAGATGAGCAGGTAGAAAACAGTTGTCCCAAGTAGAGGTTACAAACTGGTGCCCTGTTTTACTGTTTTTGTGTAGCTGACCTCTTGTTTTTAGAAACGAGAATTACTTTGAAAATGGGAAGAGTTTGCTTAAAACTCCCACTGTCTGGATTCTCATGAGAAACACTGAGGTGTGAGATCAATGTTCTCATACTCTCTCATGGCACTGGTGGGCTGCACAGACCTGACCGTGGCCCCCTGCTCACCAGTCTGCCCATCTCTGCCCTGCCCTCGTACGTGCATTCCCAAGGCCAGTGGTGATGAAAGGAAACTGTGCTCCCGGAGGTACTTGCCCATCGTCAGAGCTGGGCAGAAGGGAGTCAGGGAAGGCTTCTTGGAGGAGATGGTTGGCTCTGATTTTCATAGAACTGAGAAGGATAGATGTTCAGAGTGGAGGAAACTCTGTGTGAGCTGATAGAGCAGCATGTGTTCTTGTTGTATTTGGTACTCCTTGGGGAAAAACACACTTCCTCGTTGTAAAAATAAAGTCCACTTTGATGGGCAGCCTCAGATTCTTTTTAAGGGAATCTGGGGCTTGTACAAAGGCACTGGGTCAGTCTGAGCTGCTCTTCTGCATCTCATGTGAGGGAGGGAATGAGGATCAAAGGATAGGTTTCGTGCAACTTTTCTCAAGTCTGGAAAAAGCCAAGCTTCCAAGTCATAATTTTTGATGGCTTTGTGTGATCACCTTTATCATTTTCTAAACAAACTGCCCTCAGGGCCACCTGTATTCCAAGCATCATTTTTTTCTTTTATAATCTGGTAACTGCTCATGTCACTCATCTCTGTCCAAAACATGGACCTGTAGCCATAGTTCAAGAAGGTTTTAATGTAATCATTAGGAATAATTGTTGCAATGCAGCTCTTCAAAGCCTGACAGTGTGTGGAGCCAATCGGGAGAAGAAAGTGCATTTCCTGATGCTAAAACGTGGCTTGGCTCTGACGATTTTTTTTCTAATGACTCAGTGGTGTCTTGCTCTGAGATGCTAAAAGGCATGGGGATAGGGAGCCTTTAGAGACCCCAGCTGTTCCTGAAGATAGTCACCTATTTTTTTTTTTCTTTCTTTCTTTTCTCTGGACAGCTGTGTGCAGGGGAATCTGGGTCACGTGACAGATCCCAGGCAACTTTTTGCTCAATAACTGTTTCCCAGGTGGCTACTCAGGGCCCTTTCAGAATTCAGGAGACCCATCCGTTGTCATAGTAACCGGCCCCCCTGCTGTCGAGTTGGCCCTGAGATGCCAGCTGAAGCTCTTGGAGCCAGGGAACACATAGTCACTTAGACAAAAGCAGGGAGAGACTCGCTGCTAAAGATTGCCGTTTATGCACTGTGATACTTAAGAGACAGGACTGATTCTGTGAAGAAGTGCATGGATCCATTTTTCAACCACGTTGGCTTTGCAGGAAAGGGAAACTGCTAGACATACTCAGTGTCTGCTACATCACCGGTGCCTTTCTTTGGATTTCTCAGAATGAAGAGTCCTCCCTCCCAGGGTTGACGAGGTCTTTCTTGTCGGGTTTCTCAGGTAGCCCCCTCGATTATTTGGGATATTAGTTTTGTAGCATTTGCTTCTCAGCGGAGTGTTGTCAGTTTACAGGGTGGGAGTTTGAAGCGCCTGCGATTGTGTGTGAGGAGAAACTGCGGAGATAGCCGGCTCGGCTCCAAAATTCCTGAAAGAGTGAGTCTGGCAGAATTCAGAGTAGGGCTAAGGGTTGAGAAGAAGTCTAAATATTTTAGGAAGCTGCAAATTTCAAGTTCTTATGAAAATTTGCAAAAACACTCCCAACACACTCGTGATTGCCTGGGATTAATGTTGGTAGCCGCGCTGCGTGTGTGAGAGAGAGGGTTTGAGGACAGTTGTTGCAATTCCACAGTGTGCTCAATAGAGGGAGACAAGAAGTTCTGGATTATAGCACCTTCCCCCCTCCACTGCTTTTTAATCATTTCCCCAAGTTTTGACTTAGCCCTTATTTGATTTCAGCACCAAGCACTTTTACCCACCATCGAGGCTATTAATTATCAACATAAAGGAAATCTTGTATTGATGGAGAAGAAAAAACCAACAGTTACGCATTAGAGAAAGTCCATTCTGAGAAGCAGGAAGCCACCAAGACAATCAGAAGTTCACAAGTGTTCTTTGAAATCACGTCCTGAATGCAGAGTTCTGCATGAGATTAAGAAGAACTTCCAAAAAGGAGAATGTTTCCGTATCGGTGTTAGTCTCTAGTGTTCTATGGAGTTGAGAAAGAATACAAAATCCTTTCAATGCGAACTCCTATAGCCCAGGTGGTTTGGGGATTACATATAATTAAAGCAACACTTCTCAGGGTGATCACAGTGCATCTTTTCAAATGCTAGAGCCAAGCCTCCAGCGCTCTGCTTATTTAAGTATTAAGAGGAAATGAAACGTCAGACCTAGTGTATCGCAGTCACTTGCCCACTGCTACCCCACCCCACCCCACCCCAGCCGCCTGTATCTGAGCTGCCCTCGTGTGAATCCACCCCCTGTATTGTGAATCAAAGTGTCTTTCCAGAGAGGAGAGACATGCATGGAGAAAAGACCAAGCCCCAGACCAGTCGCACAGCACCAGTTTCAGAGAAATTTGTGGCAGAACTGAGGTTCAAACGGTACCCAACCTGTTCCTGCCAAATTGTGTTTATCCCAGCGGTGGTTTAAGCCATCCTATTTGCCAGGGGAGCTTGTCAAAGGTGGGAGGCTCATCAGAAGCTGTTACTGGGTCGGTGGTATCCTTATGTTCTGATCACACTGTGGGTAATAACAGATTTCTAGTATCTTAAAGACAGCTTTTTAAGAGCAGAATTTCCCTTTTTGCATTTCTTACCTCAGTTTTGAAAAACCTTAAGAAGCCCAGTAATCTTTGTGGGTAAACCCTTCTCTTTGGAACATGCCCCCAGTGAGGTCCAGTGGTGGGGTTGGTCTGTGCGAAATGGGAGGGAGGGGTGGCCGATTGAAAGTACTGTCTTCTACATCTGTTCTCTTCTGTTTTTTGTCCATTTAGAGGGTGTAACAAAATAAAGTCCAAGGGCTTTCCCAGACGTTTCCGTGAAGTGCCTTCTTCTGGGGAGAGAGGAGAGAAGGGGAGCAGGTGAGGGGCAGTCAAGCTGAAGGTGGGGAGGGGGTCTCTTTGGCCGGGACTGGCTTGCCGGATTTTTGTTCTGTTGCCATGCGGAGTCAAGCCCTCCGGACAACACAGCGCTGAAACTCACCTGTTGTACTCCAGCTCCCAAAAGGATGGCTTGCAAACATCAGTGTGGCTGGCGGGTAGCTGGTAGCAATGCCAGTATGTCCCCTGTGTGCTTGCTGTGCTTGATTTTGCCATTGGAGGGGGATGTTTTTAATTTCTAGGATGGGGATATTTTATGTTTATGTGTTTGTATGTCTGCTGCATCCCTTTTCTTTCTGAAATTTCAGATGTTTGCATGTTTGAGAGCTTTAAAAACACTTTATGCATGCATTTAGCCTTGTGAGTGAAAGGTATCTTGTAGAAACCTAAATTTGTCAATGAGTTAAAGAAGAAGGGCCGGAAGAAAAGAGAGAAATAAATGGGATTACAGCATTTTTTTTCCATAAGAAGGCTAAAATTCAAATAAATACAAGAGTTTTTGATGGCTTGAATACTTGAAAAAATTATTGTCCTGGAGAGATTTATAATAAACCTTTAGAAGTCAGGATTATATAATCTTAATCACCACACCTAAGCCCTTAATAACTTTCTGTAAGGCTTATCTAGGCAAACTCTACTTAAGATGGTAATTAATGCTTTAATATTAAATGGCCTCTTAGAGTAATTCACTAATCAATGTTCCGTTGTGAGTAGCCCCTTGTTCCTTTTCAACAAACCAGTTTATTGAATTGATATTCAACTTTTTTCATGAACTTATTTATCTCCATTGGTTGTGGGTAAAAGAGATGATGAGATGAAATTGTAGCTGATGCACCCACTATAATCGGGGATAGCTGTGAGACCTAAGAAGGTATAGTGTAAGAATTGTGGAAGATTAATGAGAAATTCTGTGATATATCTTCTTTTAAGCTGAACGGTGCAATTTTGGGCTTTTAGAGAAAGGCAGTAACTGCTAACTGGTAATGCAATGATTCTTTCTATCATCTCTTTTTCCTTATTGAAGTCTTTAATTTTGAATCCCATTTTCAACACTTCAAGAGTAAAAATTGAAATAGAAACCCCTCTGTATAAGTTTTAGATTCAAAGATCTAGTCTTAAGAGAAAGACCTTGGACCTCACTTAAATGACCAACTTTCATGCCCAGTTCATTATAAATATAATGTAGTTTTGACTCTTGACACTTGAAAAAGCTGTCATTACCTTGTGGATGGCACAAAGGTAAATGCCCATCCGGTTTCTAAGTCCTTTCCAGACACAGTCCCACAGCCAGGTGTGGACTGTTTCTAGCTCTGATTTTTGTACGTGGCCCCGAATGAGGGAGTGGGCTCGTTAGCGAGGCTGTGTTTTGTTATAAAGCGTTCAGTCCCTCTGGTATCTTCTCTACCTCTGAGTGCCAGAAGCTTGGGGGAAGAATAGTTTTATGTAGGTCTACAAGTTTCCCGAGGACTATCTTGGGAAACTGCAAGTATTTATAGAATTCACCTACTTGTGAATCATAGTTTTGACTTTACTGTTTTTTTTAATAGTGTAGCAGCTAAGACAGACCTTGGCTCAGGGAGTCGTAGCTTCTAACTGCGGCTCTGCTTCTTTGTGACTCTATGACCTTGAGTTACTTACCTAAGCTCTCTGAGCCTCAGTGGACTCCTCCAGAAAATGGGTCTGTGATGGTTCCTTGTAGTGGAGTTGTTGTGAGGAGTAAATGTAATATGTATAAAATGCTGACTGTGTGAGATCTATTATACCATTAGAAGATGAGATCAAGGCTCTGAGTTCTTTGTTAGGGCCACGCTGCTCAGGCGACCCAGTGGGGACGGCCCCCTCTTGTGTTCTGAGTCCTGAGCGAGACCCTTCTCACACCCCCACGTGCTGTGCTGACCACTCCCTGGTGAAGACCTGGGCCCCGTACTGACCTGATCTGCATGTCTCTGCTCTTCCTCCTTCTGGCCACCCCACCGTACTCTCTCTCTCCCAGGCTGCTGCAAGAAGCTGCCCTTCCATTGGCCCCTCTGGCTCCCACCTTGTCTCCTTTGATAACCTCACTGGCCTTAACACTCCCCCTCCTCCTTTGTGGTGAGAGGGCCCCAGGCAGTCCCAGAGTGGACACGATCACCAATGCAGGACCAAGGCTGTAAGAAGTCATTGCTGTTGATACCCTCCAGAAAGGAGAAGAAAAAGCAGTAAAAATCAGATCCAAGTATTTACTTTTTCAAACAAGTTGTAGGTTTAAATTTGGAATAGGTAATAATTGACATGGTTCAGAAAGCAAAACGTATAAAATTATATTTACCCTGAGATTGCTGTCTCTTCACCCAAACACTCACCTGCTTCCTGCCCCATTGTAGACAGGTAAACATTCAGTACAGTTCAGTTTTGTTGCTCAGTCGTGTCCGAATCTTTGTGACCCCATGGGCTGCAGCACTCCAGGCTTCCCTGACCATCACCAACTCCCGAAGCTGGCTTGAACTCATGTCCATCGAGTCAGTGATGCCATCCAACCATCTCATCCTCTGTCGTCCCCTTCTCCTCCTGCCTTCAACCTTTCCCAGCATCAGGGTCTTTTCCAATGAGTCAGTTCTTCACATCAGGTGGCCAAGGTAGTGGTGGAAAAGCCATAGCTTTGACTACATGGACCTTTGTCAGTAAAGTAATGTCTCTGCTTTTTAATATGCTGTCTAGATTGGTCATAGCTTTTCTTCCAAGGAACAAGTGTCTTTTAATTTCATGGTTGTAGTCACCATCTGCAGACATTTTCAAACCCAGGAAAATAGTCTCTCACTGTTTCCATTGTTTCCCCATCTATTTGCCATGAAGTGATGGGACTGGATGCCATGACCTTAGTTTTCAGCGTTTTCATCTCCTTTTTCACTTTCATCAAGAGGCTCTTTAGATCCTCTTCACTTTCTGCTATAAAGGTGGTATCATCTGCATATCTGAGGTTATTGATATTTCTCCCAGCAATCTTGATTCCAGCTTCTGCTTCATTCAGCCCAGCATTTCGCATGATGTACTCTGTGTATAAGTTAAATAAGCAGGGTGACAATATATAGCTTTCACATATTTCTTTCCCAGTTTAGAATGAGTCCATTGTTGCATGTGTGGTTCTAACTGTTGCTTCTTGACCTGCGTACAGATTTCTCGGGAGGCAGGTGAGGTAGTCTAGTGTTCCCATCTCTTGAAGAATTTCCCACAGTTTGCTGTGATCCACATAGTCAAAGGCTTTGGCGTAGTCAATAAAGCAGTAGATGTTTATTTGGAACTCTCTTGCTTTTTCTGTGATCCAACAGATGTTGGCAATTTGATCTCTGGTTCCTCTGCCTTTTCTAAATCCAGATTGAACATCTGGAAGTTCATGGTTCACGTATTGATGAAGCCTGGCTTGGGGAATTTTGAGCGTTACTTTGCTAGCGTGTGAGATGAGTGCAGTTGTGCAGTAGTTTGAACATTAGTTTGTGCAGTAGTTTGGCACTGCCTTTCTTTGGGATTGGAGTGAAAACTGACCTTTTCCAGTCCTGTGGCCACTGCTGAGTTTTCCAAATTTGCTGGCATATTGAGTGCAGCACTTTAACAGCACCATCTCTTAGGGTTTGAAATAGTTCAACTGGAATTCCATCACCTCCACTAGCTTTGTTCGTTACGGTGCTTCCTAAGGCCCACTTGACTTCGCATTCCAGGATGCCTGGCTCTAAGTGAGTGATCACACCATCATGGTTATATGGGTCATTAAGATCTTTTTTGTACAGTTCTTCTGTGTATTCTTGCCACCTCTTGTTAATATCTTCTGCTTCTGTTAGGTCCATACCATTTCTGTCCTTTATCGAGCCCATCTTTGCATGACATGTTCCCTTGGTATCTCTGATTTTCTTGAAGAGATCTCTAGTCTTTCCCATTCTATTGTTTTCCTCTGTTCTTTGCATTGATCACTGAAGAAGGCTTTCTTATCTCTCCTTGCTATTCTTTGGAACACTGCTTTCAGATGGGTATATCTTTCATTTTCTCCTTTGCCTTTAGCTTCTCTTCTTTTCTCAGCTATTTGTAAGGCCATCTCAGACAATTACTTTGCCTTTTTGCATTCCTTTTTTCCTGGGGATGGTCTTGATCACTGCCTCCTGTATAATGTCACGAAGCTCCGTCCATAGTTCTTCAGGTACTGTCTATCAGATCTAATCCCTTGAATCTATTTGTCACTTCTACTGTATAATCATAAGGGATTTGATTTAGATCATACTTGAATGGTCTAGTGGTTGCCTACTTTCTTCAATTTAAGTCTGAATTTGGCAATAAGGAGTTCATGATCTGAGCCACAGTCAGGTCCCAGCCTTGTTTTTGCTGACTGTATAGAGCTTCTCCATCTTTGGCTACAAAGAATATAATCAGTCTGATTTGGGTATTGACCATCTGGTGATAACCATGTGTAGAGTCTTCTCTTGTGTTATTGGAAGAGTGTGTTTGCTATGACCAGTGCATTCTCTTGGCAAAACTCTGTTAGCTTTTGCCCTGCTTCATTTTGTACTCCAAGGCCAAACTTGACCATTAATCCAGGTATCTCTTGACATCTTACTTTTGCATTCCAGTCCCCTATGATGAAAGGACCTTTTTGGGGCGTTAGTTCTGTAAGGTCTTGTAGGTCATCATAGAACCGTTCAGCTTCTTTGGCATTATTGATTGGGGCATAGACTTGGATTACTGTGATATTGAATGGTTTGCCTTGGAAATAAACAAATCATTTTGTCATTTTTGAGATTGCATCCAAGTACTGCATTTTGGACTCTTCTGTTGACTTTGAGGGCTACTCTGTTTCTTCTAAGGGATTCCTACCCTCAGTAGTTAGATATAATGGTCATATGAATTAAACTCCCCCATTCCAGTCCATTTTAGTTCTTTGATTCCTATAATGTCGATGTTCACTCTTGCCCTCTTCTGTTTGACCACTTCCAATTTACCTTGATTCATGGACCTAATATTCCAGGTTCCTATGCAGTATTGCTCTTTACAGCATTGGACTTTACTTCCATCACCTGTCGCATCCATAACTGGGTGTTGGTTTTGTTTTGGCTCCGTCTCTCCATTCTTTCTGGAGTTATTTCTCCACTCTTCTCCAGTATCATGTTGGACACCAACTGACCTGGTGAGTTCATCTTTCAGTGTCCTATCTTTTTGCCTTTTCATACTGTTCATGGTTATCATTCGTACTAGTTAATTGTCTGCTCACAGAGATGGTTATGTGTGTCTGTGTCTGTGTGTTTCTGTGTGTGTGGCTATATATGAATTTATTCAGTATATTCCTTTATCTCGTTTTACAGAGCAGAATACTACATATGCTATCAGAAACCTTTGTTTCACATAACATGATTTTTTCCCCTATGCATATGTAGTTCTCATTCTTTTTTACAGAAGCACAATTTTTTTTTTTTTTTTGGTATAGTTGTGTTGTGATTTATTGCACCGTTCCCCTGTGGCTGTCATTTTGGCTGCTTCCAAGTCTTATTATGACTGACAGTAATGTGGTGAATAACTTAATATGTTCTTTTGGAAGTTGATAGGCCTATTTCTAGTATAAATTCAAGAAATGGGCTGTATTCTGAGCTGCATGCATTCGTAACTCTGATAGTGCCTGTTTGCCCTCCCCAGGGGACACCAAGGTGAGCTTCTACCAGCAATGCGTGATCCTGCCCGTTTACCTACAGCTTCTCCAGCACAGTGTGTTGTCAGATTTTGGTATTTTTGCTAACTTCACAGGTGAAAAGGAAAAACGTGTCTTAGTGTATTTTATAAGTGAGGTTACATATCTTTCCTATGGCTCTGCCATTTGTATTTCTTTTACTATAAGTTGTTGATCTTTTGCTCATTCTTTCTTTGCATTGTTTGTCTTTTTCTAATCAAGAGAGAGCTCTTGTCAGCAGTACAGGTTGCAAATATATTTTCCTAGTCTGTACATTGCCTTTTGGAGAAGGCAATGGCACCCCACTCCAGTACTCTTGCCTGGAAAATCCCATGGACAGAGGAGCCTGGTGGGCTGCAGTCCACGGGGTTGCACAGAGTCAGACACGACTGAGCGACTTCACTTTCACTTTTCCCTTTCTTGCCTGGAGAATCCCAGGGATGCGGGAGCCTGGTGGGCTGCCGTCTATGGGGGTCGCACAGAGTCGGACATGACTGAAGCAACTTAGCAGCACATTGCCTTTTAACTGTGTTTATGCTGCTTCTTTGATGTTGATATAATCAGATTTATCCATAAAGTCTTTTTTTGGTTTCTGAGTTTTCAATTCTCATTAGAAAGTCTTTCCCCCAACCGAGGTTACTTTTTTTTTTTAAGGTACTTTTATGGCTTCAAATGTTAATGTGAAATTCTTAAATCACTTGGAATGAAACCTGACTGATAGTGTGATGTCTGAATCGTTTTTTTCCCCCAGATGGTCCCAAATATTTTAAAAGTACTACAATCTGGGGCTGTTTAGTGGAGAGGCACATAACACCTCAGTCGATCCTTAAAATAGCTCTTACAGCAAAAACCTGACGGACTTAGTTCAGTCACTATGTTCATGAAATAAGTACTTGGCCAAGGTTTTTACCGGGCCGCTTTATGATACAGATACTCAGTCATACGTGCAGTAAATGAAATATGAATCTGCATTTACTAGCTCCTGCCTGAAATAAGTTGGACTGTCCTGTCCCCATTAACCCTTCCAGTCAGTAGGATGTTGTGTCAGCTCTTGCAACAGTGGTCAAGATAAGGTGAAGAGTTCCTGAAGCCTCAGTTCAGAAATTGAGAACATCCAGACCGGGGCACTAACTGAACAGGAGTGGACTTGAGGCCCTCTTTATAAGTTAACAGCCAGGAGTGTGGCAAGGACTGTCTGGCGCTCACTGTCTTAAAACCAGCTGGAATATACACATTGCCCTGTTCAGAGTCTGGTCTTGTCAAAATATGGTTCATGAAATTACCTTTTCCTCTCATATCACCCAGAAAGCATTACTAGTACTTGAGGGTGTCTGCAGGGGTCTCCGGGCAAACTTAATGTCTAGCCTGGAAGTTTGCTCCTGCTTCTCTGCATATTATTTGTTAATTTTCTCCCACTTTCCTAAGATGTTAATTGCAGGCAGTTTGTGTCCTCCAATAAAATTCTCACTGTAGAAATCAGAGTCTTGTCCCTTCCAGCTGTAACCAGGGTTGGATGGGACATCTCTCCTATCCACGTGAGATCCAAACTATCTCCAAACATTTTCTCCGTATTTGATATGTTTGCTCTGTCACCCCGCCCACCCATCATTTCCAAAACAATTTTGTTCGCTTTTCTCTTCCTTTCTATCTCCATCATCTCCTCCTCACAGCAGACAAGCCCCACTGATCCAGGGTATGACAGTCATCTGTCCTAGGATGCCTGGGAGCACCCTCATGGAATTAAGCCATTAGATTATGCCCACAAGGATATTAGTATTTGTCAGATCTCAACGTCCCTTTGAAGGTTTAAAGAATATGCAAATAAGAAGCACAGGTCTGAATTCCTTTTTACTAGAAGATGCCTTCCTGAAGAGATACTCTGAGTATAAACCGAGTTTTCCAGAGTGCTTTCAGATGCAATAAAGGGAACTTAACGTGAGTGAGTGGTTGCGCAGGAAAGCGTCTCAGCTGAGAACTGACACGGAACTGCTTTCCAAGCGGGACCCCTGCATTATTTCTAGCAGACCCTCCTCTTGGAGGAAAAAGCCCATCGACTCCCACAGCCCTTCCCTTCTATTGTTGTCTTTGTCAGTTCGATTTCTTGAGTTGTTTTGCCATAATAAATCAGTCCTTGTCTTTTTAACATAGCCCTCAATCATCTTCCTCGAAGGCACATGCCTCTGTTCCCACTTTCTATTTATAAGTGGCTCTTATTCATACACGGTTTACTACAGCACTTCCATTTACAAAAGTACATATTAACATGATTTCTGTGCTTGACAGCACAAGAATGAATGAGTATTAGCAAGCATGCACCGTGACGTTAGGTGAGGGCAGTATACGTATCGGTTAAGATTACTTAATTAATATTCAACAGCAGCTCAGCCACACACCTGTTCTAGCCTCCAATTAGCATTTTGAGCTGCACACCATGGACAAACTCCTTGTCACTCCGGTGTGATTACAGAGCATTGAACTGAATTTGAAGACAGTGACTTGGTTCCTAATCCCTGTGTATCAGTATTTGGTAGTTTCATAATCCCGGGCTTACCTGATAGCTCAGTTGGTAAAGAATCCGCCTGCAATGCAGGAGACCCTGGTTCAATTCCTGGGTCAGGAAGATGCCCTGGAGAAGGGATAGGCTACCCACTCCAGTTTTCTGGCCTTGAGAATTCCATGGACTGTATAGTCCATGGGGTCGCAAAGAGTCAGACACGACTGAGTGGCTGCCACTTTCACTTCCATAATCCCCGGTTTTCATGGAGTCTGCATGTTGTCCTGTGGCCCTACTGGCACCCATGCCCCATCAGTTACAGTGATGCTGAGGGATGTGTTACCATAAGCCGAGCGCCCTGGATGAGAGCAGGGTCTCATCTCAAGCTCGCCAGAGATGTCCAGTTTGACCCAGGGGTCTAGAGGCTTCAGAAAGTCTCCTATAAGCAGATACAGATGCCTGCCATCAGCAGCAGTGGGCAGTGGAGTTCCGGACAGCTACGAGATAGAGTCTTCCTGGACTGGAGGTCAGCACTTAGCTTTTGAAAAGTATCTTGCGTCTAAATTATTCTCAGCTTCCTGTTAGAGGGGCAGAAAGAGATCTGAGTAAGGAAATTGTGAAGACGTGTCAGAGGCTTATCTGAGCAGGTACCCGGGAAAACAGGAGGAGCAGAAAGGAAAGCCTTTCTGCAGAAGACTGGTCCTTCTGGGTGATTCTTGCAAAGAAATGAGAGGCCAGGAGGGAGAACCTGGAGGGTTCCTGCTTATCTCTGTGGTTGGCTACATTTTGTTTGAATAGGAAGCCTCTGTAACTTGAGTCTGTTTATTAACAGTGGGCACCACCAGAGCAGCTGGGGGTGTGTGTGGGGTGGGGGTGGGGTTTCATTTGTCAAGAGGGCCAATTAAACACCCCAGTCTGTCCTGTGCTGGCAGCATGCACGTTCCCATGGGGAGCTCTGGGGACTGGCGTTGATGACTTTCTCATCTCAGTCCGTATCTGCTGCATCTTGACTGGAAGATGTCCTTGGTACATAGGCTGTGCTGTCTCAAGAGTAGGATTTTTGATTTCTGAAAAAGTCTCTCTGCAAAGTATCTGCCTGACTTGAAAGAATGGAAAATTGTTTTTAGAAATTTCAGTCTGACACCCATTGTTCGTGACTGTAAGCTGAAAACACCTGTGGGTTTTTAAAAGCCCGGCTGATCCATACATACATACCCAGTCCTGCCATGAGGCCTTCAGACCCTGGATGGGTTCTGGGCCCCAGGCAGTGGGATGTGCTCTTGAAACCAAGGAGCTTCTAGCCAGGATCCATGTGCATCTGATCACATGGAGAGGAATGTAGGGCACCATCCTCTTCACTTCTAGTCAAAGCTTGCTGATACATCTTAAAACACAGGAGCCCATGTTGGTTTTCTCAGAAGGGATGAATGAATGGAGAGTAACACAGAAAGCCTGTTTCCACTTAGCTACTTAGAGCTTCCTGTAAGATGCACATAGCGGACCACCTTTGGTCAAGGAATGGAGGCAGCTGGCTCGTATTCAGGGACTGTGTTGTATGAGATGTGCATAGCTTTCCGTGCCAGACTTCAAGGTGAGAGATGCTTACTCTCTGAGAGGCTCAGGGAAAGTGGGACCCACAGACTCACCTCTCCCATTTCGTTTTCATTCTGATCCAGCTCCCACTTGAGTTGAACTGAGGAAAAGTCTCTCCTGCCAACTTGGAATGCCTCTTTGTTGCATCCATCTGGGAGCACTCAGTGAACGTGTGGTGGGACTCTATTGCGGTACCTGCTTCCTAGGGGTGGGTTTTAGAAAGCCCTCTCACTCGATTGGTTTTCATTGTTCAAGTGGCAAGACGCTTGGAATTGAGGCCATCAGAACATCATGGACTACTTGACAGTCAAGTTCATATCTATAACTGGAATTCCTTCATGGAAACTAAAATTTATTTTGCTGGCAGACAAACAGAGCCATAAAGCCCCAAAGGTGGCTTAAAAGGTAGCTGTCGGAGGAACAACTTTCATTTGAGAAATCTAACTTTTTTCTGTGCTCTGAAACTTGTTTTCCATACAGTGGCAACACGCTTGGTCTCCTTTAGAGAATTCCATCCTATGTCTGGGAACTTCGGTTCTCACAGGAACCAAGCAGAAGACTCCATGGTTTTGTTCAAGCTCTGTGCAATACAGTTTTTCTTTCTGTGTTTGAGATGAGTTATGTTAACATCGTTGAATTCTTAATCCTATTTCATTTTCTCATACAGGACCCTTTAAATTCTAGGCATTTCTAGACCCTTTAAAAAACTGGGCATTTTTAAGGCGCCCGCCACCCAGGATTGTTTTATTTCTTCAGGGCTTTCTTAGGGCCTAGAGACTCTCGGGAACCATTTTTTCTCTCTCGGTGGTCCTTCACCAGAGACAATCACACCCGAATTTGGGGATAATTTTTGCAGAAGACACATATCCATGTACCCACCCTGGGCCTGCCCAGCTAGAATCACCAGGAATGGGGCTCATCCAACAAGGATTTTAAAAGCTGCCCAAGGCAAAGAGCTACATGCTGCCAAGTAATAACCACTACTTGATTGAAACTTCAGTGGGGAGTGTTCTTGTGTGTGTGAGAAAGAGATAGAGAGAGGGGCTGACTGACTTCAGGACCCTCCAAAACTAAGGTGAACTTTAAAAATTCCTGAATTGAATGTAAAATAGATAGCCAACAGGAATTTGCTATATGGCTCAGGAAAGTCAAACAGGGGCTCTGTATCAATCTAGAGGTGTGGAATGGGGCAGGAGATGGGAGGGAGGTTCAAAAGGGAAGAGATGTATGTATACCTATGGCTGATTCATGTTGAGGTTTGATAGAAAACAGCAAAATTCTATAAAGCAATTATCCTTCAATAAAAAAATAAATTACAAAAGAAAAAAAATAGTAGTAAAAAGTAAGTTTAAACCAAGTAATTTTATTTGCCTTTTTTGTTTTTGCTCTTACTAATTTGAGTTGTGAAGTGAGCCTTTTCTCTTCTTCTTTTGCTTAAATGGTTCACATCTGAAAATGACTTAGCTAGTTCAGCATGGGAGTAAATACTGTATTTGTAATCGTAAAGAAATAAAGAGATTATTAGGGAAAAAACAGATTCCTAAATTGGGAAGCACAGAGTGTCAGGAAAATACTTGCTGAAAGGTAGATAAGGGGAAGTAAAAGATAACTAATTTAGATCATTACTGAGGCAGTCAGGGTTAGTGGGGGAAAAAAAAAGATCTGTTTTCAGATTCTTAAAGCAGACATGATGGGAGGGGCAGAGAAAAAGGAAAGAAAGAAAAGGGGGAAGAGGTGAATAAAAAATTTATGGTGAGTATCCAGGAGACTGTAATTTGTAGTTGAACTTAATTTTTTTTTTTTTTCCATTCCAAACACAATTGACTATTTCCCTGTTCGAGGTACTGGCATAAACAAATGCTCAGTGTGAAGAAATAATGTTATAGGATGGCTCTTGATCCAAACAATCTGTTTCCTTCAAGGAGAGATGTTAGAGTCAGTAACTTGAAGGAGAATTGAACCTAAATAGAACTTTGAAATTGCATGCTTGGCGACACTGAGGCATTTTCAGAAATTTTGTCTCCGTTTTCCTGAGCTCAGAATTAGAGACAATACTGCCTCTTGGAACACATCACAGTTTAGATATTTAGAGGTATTAAAACTCACACTTTCTTTTCATCTTCTCCAGAATCTCTTGCCTTTACTTTTTTAATTCCTGGATACTACTGAAGGTTTAAAGAAAAAAAGAAGCAAAAAAAACCCAAAAACACATCTCATGAGACTTCTCTGAGATGAGCAAGTCAAATAAAATGTCGTGTGGTAATGACTCTGAACCGGCCACTTTTCTTAGGTATTAAACCCACAGTGTAGAATTTGTACCCAGAGAAGATTCATCTCCATGTGGTCAATGGTAGTGGAAAGGAGGCCACAACCCAGCAAAATTATCAGTCTCTTGACCAAAGTAGACTCCCCCATCAACAGTTATTCAAGAAATAAGAAGTTAAACATCTAACAGTGTAGTGTGCCCATAAAGTGGAGAAGTAAGCAGACTGAGGATGTCAGTTCATGTTTGTTATCAAGGAGATATGTATAATATGATCTCCTTTTGTTAAAAGGACACTGTCTGCCTGTTGGTATGTGGATGAGATTACAACAGTAGCCCCTGATGGCTCTCCTTGCTCCGTTCTTGCTGCTCTGTACTCCATTCATCATGTAGCAGCCAGAGCACGCGCTTTGAAGGGGATGAGTCCCAGTCTGTGGATTAAAGCCCTCTGTTGGCTTTTCACTGCTCACAGATGCTAACAAAGTTTATGGCCTTGGATCTGGCATGCCCCGCCTCTTGCCCACCTCTCCGGGTCTCCTCCTTTCCCTGCTCATAGGTCTGCCTTCCTTTTGGTTCCTGCGGTGGATAAGCTCACTCTGTGCTAAGGCTCTTTAAGCAGCTCCTGGATCTGCCTGGAGTGGTCTCCCCTGCACTTCCCATGACCCTTCCTCCTTAATCACAGCTCAGCTCTGAGGCCACCTCCTCAGGGAGGACCCCTCCCTCACCTCCCCCGTCAGTTATCACCACCTCATTCTGTTGTATTTTGTTCACAGCTCTTGACGCTTTGAAACTGTTTGTTTACTTGTTTGTGGTTGATTTCCCCGAAAGAACATAAGCACCACGAGGGCGAGACCTTGTCTGTCTTTTGTTTATTGTTCTGCTCCCAGTCTGTCATTGTCAGTGATCACAGAACAGTCCCTAGATGAGGAAAACACAGAACAGTCCCTAGATGAGGAAAAGTGTGCAATGACACACCCCAACATAGCAGTAGTGACGATCACTAAGAGAAGGATGAGGGTAACTTGGATTTTTTTTCTCCTTTTTTTTCATTTATATCAGTAGTTCCTAATTTTTAATTACTCAAATGCTTAGCCAGGCTTAAGGAGGTGTTTTTAAAGCTCCCAGAAAGAGAATGTGTTCTCTACATGCGCCATGCTAAGCAGTGGGTGCCAAATAAATGCTCACTGGGTCCACTGAAACCTTTTCTCCGAGGGAAGGCGTTTGCCACCGAGTTCTGTAGTTGGGTGCCCACCCGAGTCCGTGTGACCTGCCTCAGGGTGCGGATGTAGCGACCTCGGTCCCCGAGTTTCTGACCTTCATCCCCAGGGTGTGCTCTTCGCTGGCAATCCCAGAGTCCTTTGCTGCAGGGAAAGTCCATTATGAACAGCCACACTCGGAGCATGTGATATGCTTCAGTCCATGCTGCTTTTTCCAAAGAGGATACGGAGCCTCTGGCCTCACGTGTTACTGAGGGTCTGGGTGAACCGTCTGCCTATTTTCTTCCAGGAAAAGAACCTGCCGTGTCAGTTTGTGCTTTCCAAGTCGTTTGATATTAACAGTTACTTGGCCAATGCTGATTGTTTTGACTAATACTTTATATTTTAGAAATCTTATCAGGTAGCGTAATTATGGTCTTAGAATAGTTAATTCTTTGTTGTGTGGTATCTTTTTTGCACTTTTTTTCCCCCCTTTTGTGCATAGTTCAAATCTGAGCTGGTAACCTGGGCCATTCGTTTCACTATCACACAGTACTTTTTTGGGCTACTAAATACTTCAGTGGTCCAGTATCTTAAGAAAAAGAGATACTCCTCAGCTATGACAGTGGGTGGCTACAGGTGTAGCTGGTTGGCAAAGTCTCCATCCTCCGTGTTTTAACTCTAAGGTTACATTCTGGAAATCTGTGTAAATTGGGGACAGGGACATGGGAGGTGGCAGGGATGAAGAAATAGAAAATTTGATGACCTTGGAAACAGAAAGAAACTATTACGTCAAATCACAAAAATCATAGGTTTTTTTTTTTCACGTGAATCCGCTTCCTTTCACATGCAGTAGAAGATCCTGTCACCACCGTAGCCCTAAAATACTTGTACGTTTCATGTCCTTGTAGCTTAAGTCAGACTGACTGTTCCTTCCAAATTTAGGGGTAGGCAGCTAGACGGTGAGCGGTAAAAACGTGTTCTATTATTTATACTACAAATGCCAGGCAGTTCATAGGAAAAAACCATTGTTCGGTGCTCTGCGAGAGCAGTCCCGTGAGATGTGTGCCAGGAAAGGAAGTGATTTATGTTCCGGAGCCCCTCATGGCAGGGAGCAGCCCTCCAGACTGCTCCATGGCTGTGCCTGGGCGTGCAGTTGGTTAGAACTACTTCCTGTCTGAACACAGGCGCCGCTGAAAGGAAAACATTTCCCACTGGGATGTGTGATCCTTCTTGATTGTGTGTAGTTATAACAGCTCCGTGCAAACCTACAGTCCCAATAATCTGCAGAACTCAGAGGCTTCCTCACTCCCACCAAGATCTCCTGTACTCTCTGAGATTCCCTGGTGTTTGCTCTTCCCCCAAAACCCCTCTGCTTTGGCTTTGTAGAAACATGAGACACCCAACAGAATCGTCGCAAGAGTACTTGCGATCAGGGGAGCCAAGACAACTTCTAAGAAAAGTTGACTTACTCCATTGGTAGGGATACCCATAGCCTACCCCCGAAAAAGTGAAGCTCTAATTAATTGGGTGTACACAGGGCTCTTGGGAGACGCCAGAGGAGTGGCCTGGGTCCCCGGGACCCCAAGCACCAGAAGGCTGCCGCCTGCTTGTCTCAAAGACCCAGCAGTGGGGCCAGCTATTGTGAAGCCCCTCTGCCAGATGAACAGGGACCCGTCTCTGGTCACAATAGCCATTCACGCTGAGCAGCCTCATTAAATATTCAGCCGGTGCTTCCGGCAGCTCATTAGGGCCGCAATGAGCAGTGACGTGGCTGCGGGAACACCAAGGGCCGGCCGGCGGCAGCAGGCAGAAGCTGAGCGAGCCGCCGATGGCTTTTCTGCTCCCTGGCTGTCCAGTGATGACCAGTGTCTGCTCCCTGCTCTGTCTCAAGTCCAGGTAAAAATCAAACAGAACCCCTGACATACAGACGACACTCGACAGCATTGGGTGCTGGTCTCGGACGTTATCTGGCTAGGGTGCTTGCCCCTGGAAGCCCTCTGACCCCCTTCAAGAGCTGTCTGGGGCTCGGGGTGGGGGCCTCTGCTGAGCGCTAACAATGAGGTGCTGTTGTGTGCTTGGGCCATTCGATGACTGCATTCGGGAGGGTTCGAGGTACGGTTTGAACTTGGTGCTGAGAGTTTAGAATAGCGAATAATTCTTCCTCTGGAGCAGATTGAATTGGGGAAGATTGTGAGCTAATCCTTGCAGTTCATACAGCAAGTTTCCTCAGTTCATGCCAACTTTTCATGTGTCTGAGTGGCTTGTGACTAAGTTGTGTCCCTTTTATCTCTCAGGATGGGTATACTGTAATAAAAAGTGGATATTCTTCAGCGGCGGGGGGTCCTTCCAATCGGCTGGACATTGTCCTCCTGTATCTTGTTCCTTTCCCGTGGGTGTGTACTCGGTGCTGGCTGAAATAGAAAGCGGGGAGAGTCTGAAAGAAGAATTGAAAGATGGTGAACTCAGACAAAGTGTATTTCTCTTCTCACTGTTTGTTTGTCTCTTTCCTGCACAGAAAATGTTTTCAGACAGCTCATTTCTATGTGGAAGATAGCAGTTCACCTCGGGTGGTCCCCAATGAAAGTATTCCAATCATTCCTATTCCGGGTAAGTAAGACACGACTCCTGTTTCCAGTGGGCTAATTGTTTTTCTTTTTTGTTCTCAGTGTTATGTGACAGCCATGACAAAATATTATTTTTATAGTCTTTTCAAGCTCACCCAGTCTAAGAGAGCCTTAACTAAGGGTAATTTAATGAAATCTTTGCTCCTTTACATCTCTTCCATGTAATGAAATCATCTTTCAGAGAACAGATGACTATGAGTTCACATAATGTAGAATCTCATGAAGAAAGGGAAGAAAGAGTAAAAAAAAAGGGGAAAACATACTTATGTACTTGCAGTCTCTTGGACTCAATTTTGTTATGACAGGCAATGTGTGCTTGCTTTAAAAAAAAATTGAAATACTGTTACATATATATTTTAAAGTTTTATCCTAAGATTCCTT
Organism: Bos indicus x Bos taurus; assembly: GCF_003369695.1. Classification (NCBI taxonomy): domain Eukaryota; kingdom Metazoa; phylum Chordata; class Mammalia; order Artiodactyla; family Bovidae; genus Bos; species Bos indicus x Bos taurus. The sequence goes on from NC_040097.1 coordinate 21,706,722, forward strand.
ACTCTGAAAATAATTACATGATGGTTCAAAGTTTTCGTACTTAGGCTCTTTGTATGGGGGTCTAGAGAGATGTTTTTGGTCTGGTATCTGTTTCATTTGTCCTTGATACAAGTAGGAAATGCTCAGGTGCTGTTGGGGTAGGGATTGGTGAAAAGTTAGTCACTTGGTCATGTCTGACTCTTATGACCTCATGGCCGATAGCCTGCCAGGCTCCTCTGTCCTTGGAATTCTCCAGGCAAGAATACTGGAGTGGGTAGCCATTCCCTTCTCCAGGGATGTTCCTGACCCAGGGATCAAACCCAGGTCTCTTGCATTGCAGGCAGGACACTAGTAAACCTTGGCTGATGCCACAGATGTGAGAAGTTCATCAGTGGCTTAGCTCTGGTAGATGGTGTGAGTGATTTGAAGGTTGCCCCCATCGTTTTTGGGGTTTCTCTGGTGGCTCAGATGGTAAAGAATCTGCCTGCAATGCAGGAGACTCAAGTTTGATCCCTGGGTCGGGAAGATCCTTGGAAAAGGGAATGGCTACCCAACTCCAGTATTCTTGCCTGGAGAATTCCATGGACAGAGGAACCTGGTGGGCTACAGTCCATGGGGTCACAAAGAGTGGGACACAACTGAGCCGCTAACACTCACTTCTTCACTTTTCCATCGTTTTTATTTGGTGTCCCCTTCCTGTTGTGCCAGAATCAAACGTTCTTCCTCTGAGTTGCATTCTGTACTTGGAAACACGTATTTTCAAATATCTTATACATTCATCCTTTTGTATTTTATAATGGAGTAGTATAGCCTATTAACAATGTTGTCACGGTTTCAGGTATACGATAAAGCAATTCAGCCATACATAGTACATGTCTCCATTCTCCCCTAAACCCCCCTCCCATCCAGGCTGCCAGGTAACACTGAGCAGAGTTCCCTGTGCTGTACAGTAGGTCCTTGTTGGTGATCCATTTTATTTAAATATTTATTTTACTCATTAGTATGCACTGGGTTTTAGTTGTCGGATCTTTAGTTGACATACGGGATCTAGTTCCCTGACCAGGAATTGAACCCAGGCACCCTGCACTGGGGGCGTAAAGTCTTAACCACTGGACCACCAGGGAAGTCCCAGTTATCCATTCACGTATAGCAGTGTGTACACGGATCCTCTTGACACCATTCTTTTGTAAGCAGAGGTGCCATCTCCCACGCCCCTGCAGACCCTGGATCCCAGCTGTCTGCCTCATTCTCTAGAATGGTTTTCTTTATCATCTAGTACCCCATACATTTTACTTGGTTTGTGGTCTCCCCCAACTACAATGAGAGCTTCCTAAAGGCAAATAGATGTCTTCTTAGTGCAAGAATAAATACCTGGCACATGGTTGGGATTCTCGAACTCTCTGGGTGAATGATGAATATGAGCAAAGCTTCCTTACAGTTCTTTCAAGACCTTTGCTGTGAGGCTCGGAGATGCAGTACTTTTCTGAGTCCCCAGAAGGAACGCTGCTGTTGTTTGTACATCTTCTCTAGATACGATTATGGCTGGGGACTGCTTTGGCCCTGTATGTCTCTATATGTTAAGACATTAGATATTGCTGGAATTGGCCATGTTCTCGCCATTCTGTGAGCTTCTCTTACTAAAGCTTGTCACACAGCAAAGAGAGGGTAGCAGAAAAGTCTCTGGGTAAGTCCCCCACTGGATCATTCTGTGGCTGCTAAACAATTCCCATACAGATGGGTAGGTTTTGTGTTAGTTTGTTCTTCTCCACTAACCCTCACCCTTTATTACATTCTTTGCCTTCGAGAGGAGGCAGACAGGACCCAGCCCCCCATCCCCATGGAATAAGTTTTGTTGACTCTACCGCATTTGTGCAGCAGTGCGTGTATAATCATTTTCCTCTTGCATCACCTAGAATATGTGTTGACCTCTGGAAAATGCCCGGGGCCTCTCCCCTCTGAATTGATTCAGCCAACAAACACAGCTGTTGGGTAGCTGTGCAATTGAAATCCATTTTAAAAGGTTAAGTGGTGAGAGATACTTCTTGCACGGTCTTTGCATTTTTAGTTTCTTTCCCTCTGGATAAGGAATCAGAACGCCAAGGATCTCACCCTGCCTCCACCATGAAACCTAGGTCAATGACTTGACCTCTCTGAGCCTAGTTTCCAGAATCTGCAGTGAGCAGGATATTAAAGATCGCATGAGGTGGTACGTGTCAGGGAAGTTTGGAAAGATTCATGGAAGCCGAAGTTGTCAGCTGTGGCTATCTCCTTCCCAAATCGTGATGTCATTCCTCCCAGCATCTGTGGACAGCAAGCATTTGCACAGTCCCCAGGTTAAGACTGTCCCAAACACGGATCCACATCCACTGCGTGCAGCTAGCTTCACTGCGTTCTTGGGCTTGGATTTCAGGACTTTTAGTTCTCTGGGATCCTCAGAAAATGCCATCAGTCGTGGCCGCTTTGCCACACCTCTAAGTAGGTGTCTTAGACCAGAAATGCTCTTTGAGTGTTCTCTGCTTCATTTCTCAGCAGCAAGTAAAAAACTCACAGTCCAACAGCATATCTATTCAAATGTGAGATTCTCACTCACTGATGGTAGAAATACGTGGAAGGAACAATTCCACGGCATAAGATTCGCCACTAACTGAGAAGTGCATGGAATTGAGTTGAATCTCCCTTGGTCTAGTAGATGCATCCTTTTTCTGAAATAAGATATTTAATATAGGTCCCTGTGCTATATAGTAAATCTTTGTTGCTTACCTAGTTTATTAATGTTTCGGCCATGCCACAGGGCATGTGGGGTCTTAGTTCCCCAACCAGGGATCGGACCCTTGCCCTGTGCATTGCAAGTCAAGTGTCCTAACCATTGGACTGCTAGGGAAATCCTAGTAGACACATCCCCTTGATGAGTTGTGATGCATTTGTGAGAGTGAATGACCTGAAAGGCTGTAGTGTTAGAGGACTTCCCTGGTGAAACCAGACGTGAGACTGCTCTTCCAGCGTTTCCTCAGGTTTTTATAGAAAGCAGTAGCCTTCCGTGGGGATGCGCCTAGACAGAAAACTTATTTCACCCTTCACTGAGAAGAAGTTACCTTATATGACCTTTCTTTAAAAAGCTTTCAACCAGATCATAATCCCTTATTTTTTGTAAAACTACGCAGTCCTATTTAGTAAATTTGTAACATAGTTTGTAATTTCATTGTAACAATTCATGGTTGTATTTATTCTTAAGCTTTCTTCCAGTTACTATAGGACAGTTGTCTTACATAAGAAAAGGCAATGTAAGGAAAACACAAATTTCTAAAATATCACCAATTTTTAAAAATTCTATTAAGTTTCAGCACAATTTTTCTTTAATTGAGACCTCCTTAGTATCCTTTTAAATGATTTACCTTAGGAATTATCTAATTTTATAATTTTTTTTATGTGGACCAGTTTTACAGTCTTTATTGAATTTGTTACAGCACTGCTTCTGTTTTATGTCTTGGTTTTTTGGCCTTGAGGCATATGGGATCTTAAGTCCTCAAACAGGGATCAAACCTGTACCTCCTGCATTGGACAGCGAAATTGGACTGCCAGGGAAGTTCCTCTAATTGTTTTTATGTCTAAAAGTAGTAGGATATTTATTGAATATTTATGGAACACTTACCCTGCCCACTGGATCTCACTCATTCTTTGTCCATATTTGAAACCTAACAGGAAGATTTCTAGGCTGTAGATGTATCAACTTAAGTTATTTCATCATTTGAATCCTTCACTTTCTATCACTGATTTTTCAAAAAAGATGTTTCCAGACAACTACCAGTAAACTGAACCATTACACAGTTTTGAAGTGTGGGCAACAGAATGAGACTGAAAATTCAGCTACCGAACTGTTGTAGAGTCCCTAAGTCGTCATTATAAAAGGTGTAACATACTCTGATCCTAGAACTTACTTTGCACTTAACCTTCCTCAGAAGATATCATCATCATCTAATATTTATTGAGCATTTATTGATCAAAATTATGTGGTTTATGTTTTTTTTTTCAACATCAATTTTAGGGAAAGTGGTGCAATCCATACCCCCATTTCACAGATGAAGAAACCAAGGCTCAGAGACATCCTTTAATTTGCTGGAGGTTGCATGAATAAATGGTGGGCTAGCATTGGAATTATCTGTGTGACTTCAAAGCACAGATGCTTAGAAATGGCTCTGCCACCTCTTGGCATGTTCCTGACAGTTCTTATATCTGAGGACTTCAGTCTCATTAGGATTTTGCTTCCCTAAATCAAGGCATCTTCAAATACATGTGACTGTTCTCTTAAAATTTTTTCTGGATTTTCTTCTTTCAGTAGCACTGACCACTTGCTTTTCCACTAAATTCTCCTTCATCCTCCATGAAAGCATTTCATCATTATTCTGTTGAAATTTCCTCCATATAAAAAAAAAAAACCCACAAAACTCTCCTCTTTGTTTCCAAGTCATCTTTATTCTTTTCTTTCCTAAGAAAAAGACTCTCCCCACCACCACCAATATCGCCATTCCCTGTGCCAAGTAGGAATTTGTGATTTTTTTTTTTTTACGCTCCAGGTCTTAGTTGCCACACATGGGGTCCTCGCTCTTTGTTGGGGCATACTGACTCTTCTGATTGTGGCATGCACGCTCTTAGTTTTTGGCATGTGGAGTCTAGTTCCCTGACCAGGGATTGAACCTGGGCCCTCTGCATTGGGAGCTCAGAGTCTTAACCACTGGGCTGCTAGGGAAGTCCCGAGGCTGTGTGGTTTAAATGACTCGGAGAACAGCTCAAAAACATGTTGAATATTGTTCTGTATCACCAACTTTTGGATGATTCTGCTGTGGTTCAAATTCACGGATAAACAGCTCTGATCTTGAAACCCCAAAGCGTAAGTAGAACCAGCAAGTTACATTGGCTCTTTAAAAAATACTATGAAATAGACGAAAGGTTAAGGAAAGCTTTGCTAACCTTTTGATCCTCATCTCTTGGAGATAGATGCTTATAGGAACCTTTGAGGAAATTTGAGTTATCAGATTTACTAGCTCGAACTGAAATTTAGAAATTTAGACTCTTCATAGTGTCCTGGTTTAATTGGCAAAGATAGTGCTGTAAGAAGGAAGACTTTTTTTTTCACCTAAATCCTGTACAGTGTGGAAATTGTAAACCCAATGCGGCAGCGAAGGTTGGTTAGCCAAGCATATGAGAGAGAACTCCTTATGCAAACATTTTGCCAGACAGTTCCAATCACTAGAGAAGTGACATCAATTATTTTATTAAGAATTTTTTTTTTTTTGCCGTCTGAAAAATTTTATTGAAAATTCTCAAAGTAGATTTTATGAAGCTATTGCACATTTAGAACTACCTATACATATGCTATGTCAATGATTTTTTTTTTCTAAAAAAACTGCTGCAGAATTTACCAAAGGGTTTTTCTGGATTGCAAATATACAGAGAGAATCTTTGAAGGATAGAAAAATCTGATTTAACAAAATTTCTGTGATTCAGGTTGTATATGTTGGGGCTACTATAGACCTCTGTAGGCTAATGCTAATGATTTAAACAATAAATAAGCTGCATAAAAGAATTGTACAGTGGATCTCAAGCTTTACCCTGCCTCAGAATCTCTGGGAGGGCTGATAAAGAGTGCAGGACCCCAGCCCCAGAGCAGACCACAAGCATCAGCAACACCTGGAAACTTCCTAGGAATGCAAGTTCTCAGGCTCCACTATAGGAAATTTTTTTTTAAAATTCATTCATTTCTTTGGCTGTGCTGGGTCTTACTTGCGGTATGTGGGACCTTGAGTTACAAAATGCAGGATCTTTAGTTGTGGCATGCAGACTCTAGTTCCCTAACCAGGGATTGAACCCAGGTCCCCCTGCACTGGGAGCAAAGAGTCTTAGCCACTGGACCACCAGGATAGTCCCTATCAGGAAATTTTTTAAATTGTGAAATTTGCTATGTGTATAATGCTTGAGAAATTACGCAGTCTTCTTCCAGATAAATTAAATTGTGACTTCTTCAGGAGAATGAAAGGGGCTTTGACTCTTCATTCATCCCACTAATCACTTTTCAAAATCAAATGTTCCATGCTCACTGGTCTCCCATTGTTACTCTGGGAAGATAAAGCACAACTGAATGTAATGACCTAGCTATCAGCCCCGTTCTAGCCATCTGTCTTCTAAGATATTGAAGTAGTCACAAACTTCTGTCCTTTAAGATCATCATCATCATTATTATTTTGGCCAAGCTGTGCAGCTTGCAAGATTTCAGTTCCCCAACCAGGGATTGAACCCACACCATGGCAGTTGGATCCATATTATTATTAAATTGATATTATTATTATTAATATCTGCAAGTATTTTTAAAAATCTATTGTTTCCATCTTTGGGGCAATCTTTTGAAACACCAAGCTTACGTTATATTTTCACTGCAGTTATTAATGAATTACATTTTCACTCAAACTATTAATGAAACATATATAATATGTCATCTGCAAATTATATTGAGTGTATTATGCTACTTATTCTTTTAGACTTTCATCATATGTAGCTTTTTAAAATCAGAACTCAGCTCATTGAATTAGCCTGTTTATAGAGCATGTTGAAAGGGCTTTTCCAAATGTGCCTATTGTCAAACACAAATGTCCTTATAAATGTTTTTCTCTGGAAATTAGGAAAACTAACTTTCTAACAAGAACATTACAAAACAAAATGTTGCTGCTAACCAACATTTAGAAATCCAGAAATGATTCGTGCCTTTCCCTCAGTTAAAACACATCTTAATGATTTGAAGGTCACTGGCTTCAGCAGGGTGCCAGCACATAAAGGGGTTTTAAACATGCAGTTTAAAACCCTTGGGATTAAACCAACCTTGTTGGCATATTTTATTTATACAGAGATTATCTCCAAAGGAGATTCATTGGTCTTTTGACTATAATGAAGCCCTTTCTTTATTGACTTCATTGTGTCATAAATGAAAAGAGATTTCTTTTTTATGGCAGGAAATAAAATGTCCTCATCTCCACAGCACTCCTTGCATCCTAAGAGTCTGATTTAGACAAAAATCTATTGTGTCCTAAATCAGGAGCTAAAAATCTCAATAATTGTATTTGCTATTTGCTTTATCTTCTTAAGTTGACACAGGTATTAAGCACAGAGAGAGGCCTGAACTTGGCTTCTGAGATGAGAGGCTGATCGCTTCTCAGAAAGGAAGGAGACTGAGTTCTCAGCATTAAGGTCTGTCCACTACAGGGGTGGTTCGCAGTCCCTGAAAACAGCCCAGTCATGGGGCTTGGGGTCAGGAGGATGCCTGAGTATGATTGAACTGGACCCAAGTACTAGGCCCTCCTTGCCCTCATATCAATTTGGTTGGGATTTGGAATAGGGTTGAAGGAAATGCTAAGTGTTAAATGAAGTTCGCACAGGTTGGCCTCAGTAAGTGACTGAAGGCCTTCTGGAGTCTTCATGGTAAATTTATATGTATACCCACAACCTTCCAGAGTAAACAAGCAGCGATAATTTTCTGAAACAGACCTTAGGCCAGTCAACCCCACAGCTAAGCATCTTGGAAGGCAGGAAGGTAAATACCATGGTATTTTATTTACCTGGCATCTTCAAGGTGACCCAGAGTTTACCTTTGAAGCCAAAGTGATTCATTTCAGCCCATTTTTGTTGGAGAACTTCTTTAACACGTATTGTATGCTTTTCTGCCCTCTCGCTGTATATGTTCAGTTTAAGACCTAGAGGGGTCACGTTAAGGCCCAGGAAGCCAGCTTTGGGGTCAGCCTGGCCCAGCCATTTGATGGCAGTGGACCCTGGCCAGGTTCTTTGTTTCTCCTAGCCCCCAGATCATAGGATCTCGCATGCATAGCGATTCTCATCTCATAGTAAATCACAGCTTTACTATGATTTACTATGGCACCTACTAAATGCCAAGCTCTCTGGTAAGTACTTATGTTTTCCAGTTTGTTCTGCATAGCACTCTGAATTAGCTGGTTCTGATTTCCAACTAGATGAGGAACGGCAGTCGTAGAGATGTAAGGTCCGGTATCACCAGGCCGACTGATTCTGGCTTTTTCCACCACTATCTCTGGGTACCTGATGCACAGGAAGCATTCTGGCCGCGGTGGCAGGTGAGAATAAGGGCTACACAGTTATACTGAGTTGCAGGCTAAAGACCCTACCACGCTGCAGCGTGCTAGGCAAGGCCCTCTGCAGCGCCCCCCTGTGGTGGGCTTTCAGGGACCGCCTCAGGTGCTGATTTTTTTTTCTTTGCAATTTCAAAGGAAAAATTGCTGAGTTTTTCCTTTTGGTTTATCTGTTGTTCCTTAATACTAAGAGTCTGCAAATTTAGCATGGGTGAGTTCTCTCTAATGGAATGGGTCTGAGCATGCAAGCACAACAGAGATATAACCACAGATTTTAGAAGCAACTTTTCTTTTTTTTTCTTTCTGTTTTTATTGAAGTATAGTTGATTCACAATGTTGTGTTAGTTTCTGGTGTACAGCAAAGTGATTCAGTTATATAGACATACCCATGAATATGCTGGAGAAGGAAATGGCAACCCACTCCAGTGTTCTTGCCTGGAGAATCCCAGGGACGGGGGAGCCTGGTGGGAGGCCGTCTATGGGGTCACACAGAGTCAGACACGACTAAAGCGACTTAGCAGCATGTATATGTATTCATTTTCATGTTCTTTTCCATTATAGTTTATTGCAAGATATTAAATATAATTCCCTGTGCTATATATAGTAGGACCTTATTGTTTATCCCTTCTGTATATTGTAGTGTATATATGTCAATCCCAAACTCCTAATTTATCCCTCCTCCATTCTCTTCCCCTTTGGTAACTGGATGTTTGTTTTCTATGGCTTGTGACTCTGTGTCCATTTTATAAATATATTTGTTTGTATCACATTTTAGATTCTACGTGTAAATAATATCATATGGTACTTGTCTTTTTCTTTCTGACTTACTTCACTCAGTATGACAATCTCTAGGTCCATCTCTGTTGCTGCAGATGACAAAATTTTATCCTTTGTTACGGCTAAGCTGTATTCCCATTGTGTGTGTGTGTACTGTGTCTTCTTCATTCATCTGTGGACATTTAGTTTTTAAAAGCAACTTTTCTTTATGTTCACATGCATTTTTCTCCATGTTTTGCAGTTTTGCATTTGAGGTCAGCATTAACCAGCTCTTTTCTCCCTCTTGGAATCTCTCACCTTCATACTTTGTTTTCAGTAGAGGTTCAGCCTCTTACAATGCTCTGCTTTGGATGCGTACAAACCAGAAACTAATTTCAGGCTTCATCAGAAGTGGTACATAAGGATGTTTTGTTGTGGACTGACCAAAATAAAGGACCTCTTATGTGCTGGATTTAATTCCAACCACAAAAGGCTAAAATCTTGGAACAAAGTATAAATAATATTATTTAAGACCAACAAGGCCACTTTTCCTGATCCTCAACTGACTGTATCAAATATTTTGTAACAGGCTAGTGTAGTGGTGATAGTAGTTATCCCATTTTTGCCTTATTTAAACCTTTGGTATCTGAAAGCTCTATACTTAAAAATACTGGCACAAAGTATACTGTGTATAACATTTTATCAGATTAACAGACACGCTGTGCCTAATTGCTTGCTTTTCCTTGCAACTGTGCTCTGAGAATGAAGGCGGTGTGTTCCATCACATGGGAGCCCGGGCTTTGGGCTTAATACACCAGGATTCGAATGTCAGCTCTGCCGCTTAGTAATGGTGTCGCTTTGGACAAGTTGCCTCAGGCTCCTTAGGTGTAAATTGAAGATGACGGCACCCTCTGTGCCTAGTCCTTGTGAAGATAAGTGTATGCAAAAGGCTGAGCGTAATCCCTGGCAATCAGTGAGGGCTTCCTTCACATTTCCTTCAACTCGATCATGAGACATTTCACTGAATCATGGTAATCCAACGTCTAACCTGTAGTCAGTGAAACCGTCTTTGTTTTTGTTTAAATCATCTATTTATTTGTCTGTGCCAGGTCTTAATTACAGCACATAGGCTCTTCATTTATGGCATGTGAAGTCTTAGCTGTGGCATATGGGATCTAGTTCCCTGACTAGCCCAGGGATGGAACCTGGACCCCCTGCATTGGGAGACGCCGAGTCTTAGCCACTGGACCACCAAGAAGTCCCAAGGCATCTTTACTTGGATTCTAACTCTTTTCCTCTTCTTTGTTTCTCCCTAGTCACCAAGTTATCAGACCCATCCGTTTTAAGACACTGGCAGTCTTCACCTTGCGGTTCTTGCTCTCACTTTCTTATGTTCAGTAGGACACATGTTGCCCTTGAGCAGACACCATCTCGCTAATATCTGGCTGAGTCCTAGGTGCTCAGTAAACACCTCTTCAGTGGTGTCCCCTTCACTGTGACCTAGACGACAGCCGCTCTCTCCCACCAGAAGCACTGTTCCCCTTGACTCTGCAGCCAGCTGCCACCACCATGCTCCAGGCTTCAATTCATCTTTCCAAGCCTGTGTTTTCAACTCTTAAGATGAGTATTGAAAACAGTGCCTATCTCTTAGGGCGGTTGGGAGGAATGAGTACATGTAAACACATGTAAAGGGCACAGAAGGTGCCTGGTCCATAGTTAGTGCTCTGGTTGTTGTGACATTTGTTAATGAAACCCGGCTGTATAGGTGGAAATAACATCTCACAGATGGGTATCTTCTTGTACACAGGCTTTCTACAGATATAAACTGAGCAGATCAGGTCTACAATGCTGTCCTAATTGCTTGGCCTTCTGGCTAGTTAGAGTAATTTTATAATTATCTGGCTCATGTTGAGAGAAATTTAATAGAAAACCAGTGTAAGAGGAAAACTATTAGGACTTCTAATTAGCTTCAGCCTTATATTTATCTTCATATCGAAGGAAAAAAGATTTATGACCCTTCAGTTTTATTTATCTTGATTGAAAGACAAAAATGTGTTATCCGGGTGGTCACTATACCATGCGTGTGTGTGTGTGTGTGTATATCTTTCTGTTTGGTTGTTTGGTGGTTTTTTGACATTACTGATGGTGCTTGGAAACCTAGAGAATTGTGATTAGACTTCTTTGGATAAAGAACCAAATTTGAGAGACTAGTGAGTCGTATATTTCCATATGCAGTTCTTGAACTGAGCTCTGCTGGGTTTTGCTGCTTCTAACCATGGGAGGAGTGGACCAACTGAGTTATAGGCATGTATAGTGTTAGCTTAAATCGTATAGTTGAGCATTTTGTAGGAAAAAATAATAAATTGTTAACCTTAAAGTGATTTTTTTTTTTAGTGACTCGAACAGGACTCTGCCCTTTAAAACACCGTGGTATGTACCTTGGAGTAAAATAACTCTGAAGCTGAACTGCAGTCTTATTTGGAGCTAGAGTCCATGTACTTAATCATGGCATGCGTTCCTGCTAAGTCGCTTCAGTTGTGTCTGACTCTTTGTGACCCCATGGACTGTAGCCTGCCAGGCTTATCTGTCCATGGGATTCTCCAGGCAGGAATACTGGAGTGGGTTGCCATGCCCTCCTCCTGGGGATCTTTCCAACCCAGATTTGGAACCCACATCTCTTGATATCTTTTGCATTGGCAGAAGGGTTCTTTACCACTAATGCTACCTGGGAGTCCATATACTTAATCATGGCACCTGAAGTTTATTGGGGATTTCCAGTTCTAAACTATCATTACAGAATAAATGTTGCCCTCAACCTATGACACTGTTTTTTTTAACCTTATTTTGTACTGGGGTATAGGTAAAGAATTCACCTGCAGTGCAGGAGACGCAAGTTCCATCCCTGGGTGGGAAGATCTCCTGGAGGAGGAAATGGCAACCCACTCCAGTATTCTTGCCTGGAAAATCCCATGGATGGAGGAGCCTCCTGGGTTACAGTCCATGGGGTCTCAAAGAGTCAGACATGACTGAAGTGACTGAACGCAAGTGCACATAGCCGAGTAACAGTTTTGTGATAGGTTCAGGTAGGTGCAAGGGGACGCAGGCTTACAACCTATTAAACTATTAACCATGTCACTCCACTCTTGGAAACAGTGTCTTTCATGAAATGTCTTTCACTTCAAAATAAATAGGAGAAAAGTGTTGCTGCAGTCTGTAGGCTAGAGTGTTTGTGGGGCCAGGTTGTGTCTCATCTTATTTATGTCGCCTCTTGTTCAAAGATGAGTTTATTCTTGGGTGAACCTCTTAGACACACTCTAGTTTTGTACGCATTAGTCCTTTTCTCAACTTAAGATCTTTTCATTGCCACTTGATCTTTATTATAGAATTTGCTTACTTCTAAACATTTTAAGCGAAGTGATCAGATAATTTGGGAAATTTTTCTTGAACTGTGCATTCTGCTAAATATTCCGGGGAAACATTTTGGCTCAGCTCACTTTGTTAATGCCGGTTACATCATTATGGGCGCTATAGATTTCTTGGGCGTGCAAAATGATTGCATATTCATGAACATCTTCAATCCTGAAATATTTGTAAATAACTTGGCATTTTTTTTTTTTTTCATAAGGAGGCCTGTTAAAATTATTAGGTCTTTAGTGGTTCACACAGAAAGAATTGGTACGTACAAGGCACCCCCTATTGGATAAGTCACATTTCTCCGCTAAGCAGGTTGGGTTATGAACGTTTATAAGTCACCTTCCTTAAACAAAGTATATGAGAGACGCTTCTTTTCCTCTTAGGAATGATTCAAGTTTGAAAATGTCAATAGATGCAAAAAGCCACCCTTAGAGCTTTGCTCTCTCGAAAGAAAGTCGAGAAGGAATGACATAGTCAATGTTAGCTGTCACCAGATGAAGAGAAATCAGATTGTCAAGCCTGGATCTCTAACATTCTTGCCAAAGTAGGACCTCATTTACACATACAGATCTTCATACCCTTTGCTAAGAAAAGCATCTGTGGCAGTTTAGATGTTTGTGCGTTTGCCAAAGATCTTTCACTCTGAATAAAGTAAATGTCATGTCTGTTGTTTATCTCAAATTCAGCAGAGTATTTTTAAAAGGAAATATTTGCGGGGGAGGGGCGAGGGAAGGAGAGAAGGGGGAGGTCGGGCAGCTCCAGTGGGTGGGGTGTGGCCGTCCTCAAGGTGCAGGGTGGAGCTGGGTAAATCAGCGTAAAACACTCACGAGGCTCACAAACTGAAAACGTCCTTTTGAAGTGACAGCATCACAAATAAATTGGAATGTGGCGTCTTCCCGAATTTGTACCTAGTTCTGTCAACACCAAAAGAAAATCCAGTTAATTCCATCAAACTGGTTGTTTGGCATTGTGTAGACACAGCTGTCTCGCACGGAAATTGTGAACACGTAAACGTGGATGGCAGTGTACCCAAAGCCAGCTGGTTTGGTGGCACCTGTCTGTGACTATCTGTGATTGTGTATAAAGATTGCATAGACTTCAAAGATCAGAAACAGAACTGAGTTGTTCCAACTTCAAGCTGGACCCCACTGAATAGCAAATTCTTGAAAAACCTAGGTCGTGATAACATGTCTTAACCAACAAGTACCCTTGGTAAATTCAGTTTTAGTTAAAAGTATGATGTGGTGATTTAAGTATGTACATTTCCTTGAATATGAAAACTAAAGGTAATTCTTTATAGACCATTTTTAAAACCATACTTAGCTTTTCAGTTCAGTTCAGTTGCTCAGTCATGTCCAACTCTTTGCGACCCCATGAACTGCAGCACGCCAGGCCTCCCTGTCCATCACCAACTCCCGGAGTTCACTCAAACTCAGGTCCATCGAGTCAGTGATGCCATCCAGCCATCTCATCCTCTGTCGTCCCCTTCTCCTCCTGCCCCCAATCCCTCCCAGCATCAGAGTATTTTCCAATAGGCATTCAAAAATCATAATGAGACCCTAATGTCAAGGAAATCCAGAGAAGGCATTTTTCTGGAAGACGTTTATTTCAGGTGATACAGTTATATCACTCTTTGCAGAAATCAAATACCTGTCTTTAGGAATTCCCTTATCGGTGTCATTTGTTTCTAAAAGGAATCTATGTGACTCTGAATATTATTTTATTCCTACAGATGACATGGAAGCCATTCCTGTCAAACAGTTTGTTAAACACATCGGTGAGCTCTATTCTAATAACCAGCATGGGTTCTCCGAGGATTTTGAGGTATGCTTCAAAACCGGACGTTCCTTTCCAGAAAGCTAACTCTTCTTTTACAGAGATTTGTTTGTAAACTTGAAATGAATGTATCTCGAGCATCACAAAAGCAGTCACTGAGGAAAGTGGGGACTGGCTGTCTTTTCCTTACACTGAGAGTTCTCACGGGCCTTCCTTTCCCAGTACAAGTGAGGTGAAAGAGAGTTGCCTGCACACTTCCTGAACGTGCACTTCTGTGAGAGAACAGACTCAGTGGAAGGAAAGAGGCAGACTCGGATTGTGTCTTTTGCATTCTCACTGGGACAGCAGTCGTCATGCAGAGGACAGGCTCCTAACTCCACGTCCGTTCTGGGAGGCACATGGTATAGGGGAGACCACAGGTTGTCAGTCTGAGGAGTCAGATGCCGGCTCCACCAGTCATGATCATTCTGGAGCCAGTCATTTCACCTCTGATCCCCAGTTTCCTCATTTTTTATGATTTTATTTATTTATTTGGCTGTGCTGGGGCTTTGTAGCTTCACAGGCTTTCTCTAGCTATGGAGAGCAGGGGTCACTTTCTCGTTGCGATACACCAGCTTCTCACTGTGACACCTTCTCTTGTTGCAGAGCACAGGCTCTAGGGTGTGCAGGCTTCAGTAGTTGCGGCTCCCAGGCTCTAAAGCACAGGCTCAGTAGTTGTGGCACACAGGCTTTAGCGATTCCACCGCACGTGGGATCCTCCCAGACCAGGGATCGAACCCGTGTCTTCCGCACTGGCAGGTGGATTCTTCACCACCGAGCCACCAGGGAAGCCACCTCCCCCACCCCGCCATCCTTCCTTTTTGAAAATGGCAGCGACATCACTTCCTACCCCAAGCATGTTGGCAGAAACGAATGATGAACATCCTGTAGAGAGCTAGGTTAACAGTTGCTGCTGCTAAGTCGCTCAGTCGTGTCCGACTCTGCGCAACCCCATGGACTGCAGCCCACCAGGCTCCTCCGTCCATGGGATTTTCCAGGCAAGAGTACTGGAGTGGGCTGCCATTGCCTTCTCCGTTAACAGTTAAGCCCGTGCAAAAGTGGATTGTTCTTGTTTTCGCGATTATTAAGCCCTGGAGAGGAGACATGGGTGAGCAGAGCCTCCTGGTTTTGAGAGCTGGTGTGTAGGGAACAAGGAAGGTAGAGAGCAGCGCGCGCCGCCCTGCCAGCTCCGGGTCCCGCGCCAGCTCGGCAGTGACAGGGTGTCAATGAGGAGCTATTAAACAGACTGCCCTTTTCTTCACTGAGGCGCTTCACTGAGGCACATCTCTGGCAGCACGAGCGGTGCTGAGGGGGCCAAGTTTTCGTGGCAGCTCAGCTGTCTTCTAGCTTTGTGGGTAAGTCAGTTCCTTTCTGTCTCATTTCTCCTTTAAAATGGAAATGACGCCGAGGGTGCTAACCTGCCCACCTCTTTTCACAAAATTGGTCTGGGGGCCCACTTGGAATAATGGAAGGGAAGCCCTTGGAGATCACCTAGGAGCCATACGGCTGGGAGACTCAATTATTTTCTCACAGAGGAGGAGAGAGAAGAAAGAAGACCAGAAGCCCTGTTTCTATGCAAATTTGGGAGTCCCTGAAGGCCATCCTAAAGGCAATTATATTGACAACTTGTTTTAAATGAAGTCCCTCTCCTGGCTTTTTGGTTCTTTGTTTTATTTCTGGAGCAGAAGCAGAGCAAAGATGGTAGAGAGAAGGACCCCTCTGACGTATTCTGCAGAGTCATATGTTTCTTGGAAAAAGCAAAAAAAACATGTCAAGTGCTTAATGCGGCTATTAGATGCTGACCCAAAAAAAGGTGCCTGTCCAAGTACAGAGCACATGGTGTGAAGTCAGACATTTTGCATTCATGAGGACAGCACATGTGTGGGGTGTTTGAGTGATTTAGTTCAATTGACTGTTGGCTGGATGACTGAGCAAGAATATTGAGGCATTTAACAATGTTGATGGTATTCCGGACAAACATTCATCCTCTCGAGATGAGAATTTGATCAGGATGATCAAATGCAGCTCCAGTTTCTCAATTATTTATGATTTGAGACCCCAGTGCTATTCATCACAGCTGGTTTTGACACCATTTAATTATTCAAAATAATCAGCTACACCTCTGTAAACTGGCTCTGACTCAAAATGGGCTTCACTGCATCAAAATCACGCCTCTTAACAAGTCCTGGGCATCTGCACCCTGTTTCTAACCTAAAAAAAAATTACTGCGGCTGTAGCTTTTGTCACCTATATTGAAGTCTGTAGCTTGTCACCTGGTATGTTTGGGACTGGAACAGGGAGGGCGGGGAGATGGGTGGCTTTGTTCTATCATTGTTATTTCACGGTCTGTGCTAGTTTGAAAGGTTTCGAGTCAGGGCTCTTCACCCTAGCAAGAACATCCTTTCTTCCAAAAAGAATAGTAAGACACTCATGCAGAGAAGGAAATGAGACGGTAGAAGAGCCTACTTCTGTACTGTTGGCCTTCAAATTTAGGAGAAATTTGAAGTATTTTAAAACAGTAGTGCTCCTTTTGCATAGCTCTGCTAAAAAGGAAAATGGTAATAGGATCTTTAACAAACTCTCAAGGCTGGTTTTTTTGGCTGCACCACGCAGCTTGATCTCGGTTCCCTGACCAGGGACTGAACCCAAGTGTTCAGCAGTCCTAAACAGTGGACCGCGAGGAGATTCCCTTATCAAGGCTATTTTCTAGACAAGAGATAGTCATAGACTGTAAAAAAAATAAAAAATAAGGTCAGGACAAGAGATTTTGTGTAATTCAACAAGAATAAAACAAAACCCTCATCGTGTTAAGAGAGTAGAAACCTCAGCTCCAGATTTCCGGGTCCTTTTACATGGAGTAATTACAGCCGATATCTGCTTGGCACCACTGCTCAGATTATTTCACTCATTCCTCAGAAATAACCCCTGTGAGCTGTGAGCTGTTTTGTCCCCATTTTGCAGATGAGGAAGACTGAGGCATTGGTTAGTTCAGTAATGAAGTGGCAGCAGTAGGACCACTTTCTGATCAGAAAGACCAAAGCTTTCTGATTTAAGCCCACATGTTTAGCCCTAAGGCCATCCAGACTCTCCATTTAAGTAAGTAGTATCCTATAGTAAGGAGAATTAACCAAGATGATCAGTGATTGTCTAAAACTGATCATGCAGCTGACGGAACAGTAAATTCCTTGGCAAAAAAAGTAGAAGAGGGAGGTTAGAATAAAGGAGCTACCGCACCCCCCACCCCATCCCACAACTAAGAATACTGGGAGCCCAATACATGATCTTCATGGTCTAGAGCCTTCCCAAAGGGCTGAGAATCTCACTTACAAAAATCTTACATAACTTGTGAATAGAGGCCTGAAATTAGTCCAAGAACGAATCTTAAGATTATAGAGAAAACCACTTAACAGTTAATATTTGCCCATGTTGTTATTCAGTTGCTCAGTCATGTCTGACTCTGTGCCCCCATGGACTACAGCATGCCAGGCTTCCCTGTCCTTCAGTATCTCCCAGAGATTGCTCAGACTCATGTCTGTTGAGCCCATGATGTCATCCAACCATCTCATTCTCTGTCGTCCCCTTCTCCTCTTGCCCTCAATCTTTCCAGCATCAGGGTCTTTTCCAGTTTGCCCATGAAAAGGCGTTGAAGCCAGATTCTACAGTTACTAAGTACCTGCTATTCTCTGGATGTTTTATAAGGCACAGAGATGGACTGGACAGAGAACTTGCCCTCAGAGAGTTCATTCTGGTTGGGGGAGACCAGAGTGAACACAGCTAATGCAGAAAGAGGTCAGAGCAAAAGAAGTGCCAATCCAGGAATGAAGTTCTGCCAGGAAAGCAGAGGAGAAAGGCTGCTAGGAATTTTGATTGGGTTTTTCCGCGAAAGTTCTATTATTTGCCCCATCTTGTTTTCATATTGTGGAGGGAAATGGGAAAAAAAAAATGGTGAATACCTGTCATGTGTTCAGAACTTTGCTGCTTAAGGAGAATGAGAAATGATCCGCTGGTAATTTTGAGTCTTTGTCTAGAGGTGATGCTGAATGCAAGCTTTTTGTCCTTGTCAGATAAATTCTGAAGGCTGTTAAAAAGCTGGGGACATTATACCTCTAGCAGATTTTGCAGTCCCTGGAAATAGCATCAATCCTGGTGTCAGGATAGTGCTCAGTGACTATTCCCTTGACTACCTTAGCTGACTTCAGCCTCACTCTTCCCCCGCCTCCCAGGTCATAATCAAGGAGTCTTCCAGAGGCTCGGTGCTAGCAAATAATCTTTCAAAATCAGGGGAGCTGCAAGGCCCTGTGGGTCAGCAGAATTAATAGGCAGAGGTCAGGAGCATCACAGGCTTAAAAGTGGAGTGCAGAGATGAGGCCAGAGGTCCAATACCCTCTTGACAAGATCCTTTGGGGGATCGAGTCTGTTAAAGTTAACTCCAGCTCAGCTGAATTTGGGCCGGTTGCTCATCTTAAATCAAGAGAACAAAGCTTTGTCCACCTTGAGCCCAGGCACCAAGGGGCCAGTGGCCACAATTGCCTTATGTAAGATGCAGAGTTCCGTTGTTGCTGATGACACATACGAGGGAGTTCCTGACGGAGGCGGAAAACTGCAGAAAGAAGGCTGCCTGCAGGTTGGCAGTTTCCTGAGCCTCAGTGACAGAATGCTGGGGTGGGTCTTATATGACCCAAAGGAAAACTTTGTAAACCCTTATCGTGAAAGAAATCATAGGTGATGAAGCTGAGGTTTTTACGTTGAGGCTCTTATGAAGAGTGAGGAAAAAAGTGTGTTAGCCAAGTTGTACAGGAAAAAATAATTCTGTTTTATAGACCAGCTGTAGGATGACAGACACTGGGATAGTTTCTTCAGAGTTAGGTTGATTTTCTGGAGGGTAAGGCAGACACTTGGGATAAAAACATACGGATTTAGAGGGGGATGAAGAGGAACACAGGCTATCCTGGGTAAGGAAAATTGCTGTGAAACAGAGAGCAGGAGATTGTACAGGCTGTTCAAAGGGCACAGAGTTAAAACTGTCCGGTGTTGGAAAGGAAGAGGTACATAGGTGGGGCCCTGAAAGCGACTTGGGGGTTTGGAATCTCTCTAAGAGGTGTCTGAGCAAGAGAAGAACATAGGTAAGCAGCCTTTGAAGAAAACCAGTGTGGCCGTAGTGGTCGCCTGAGCAGAGGGGAGGAGAGGCTGGCAGAGGGTGTGACTGGTACCTGATGAGGGCCAGCTCCCTGTCCGACACTCAGCAAGCACTGTGCTGTGGTCCTGACTTATTCTCGTGCAGGACAGGCCCCTGAACGTAGATGGGGGCGGCCTGAGCTCAGACACTAAGGCTGTTACACACGCTTGGCCTAACCCTTGGTCACCAGGTCCAAAGTATTTCCTTCTCAGCTTGCTTCATTGTGAAGCTGAGTAACCTGAAAGATTTCTAGATCTGTTTCGGCTTTTTTTTCTTTTTTTCCAATTAAGCTTCTGAATGGGAGGACAGGAGGTCAGCATGTGCCTTTGGACAGCCTTCTCCATCCACAGCTCCAGGCACGAGGTGAAGCAGCCCGTATAATCTCTGAAGAACTCTCTATCTGTCAACTTGTATTTTTCTTTTTTTCTCTTTTGGTTCATTTTTTTTAAGTTAGGCTTTGTTGTAGATCCCTTGTTTTCAGTTGGCTCTTCTTGGTGGTGGTGTGTCCTGGTCATTCGCATAGTATTCATTTTGAGAATTCCGGCTCTGTTATAGAGACAGGAAAGTGCAAACAAGCTTAAATCTTAAACTTTTTATTTGGGTACTGACTAAGTAACTGTACTATACACAGTCTGTTGGCCAGTGTCACTTCAAAGGGTCTTAACACCTATTAAAATCACATTAACTTTGAAATGCCAGTTCAGCTGGAGAAAAAGCACTCCAGGATCAGATGATATTATCAGCATCTAAATGAACCAGGCGGTACTGCAAGGAATTACAGATGACATTATTATCCACAAGACAAAATCAGAAGGCCGTAGGCCAACCCCTTGGGTTCTCGTAAAATCAGATTTAGCATTATTTATGACCATTCCTTGTTTTCTGTCATTCACATAATTGGAAAAGTGAAATAGAGGCGACAGATCAGACTAAGGGTTTTAGATAGCCCGGAGTTTGATTGGCCATATTGAATGGCCGCTTTAAACAGTACAGACAGCTGCTCCCACACAGGCTCAGCCAATTGCATTAGACTGTAATAGAGGCCCCACCTCAGTCCAGTGAGTGTGGTCAGAGTCACACAATGGGGAAAAAAAATATCAATAAGGCAAATCTCCAACTAAAGTACTCAAAGCTGAAATCTCAGCACAGGATGTCTGAACAGCTCAGCCCAGAAGAGGTACATGCCAAAGGTTTGACCTTCAGAACCCAGGAACCAAAGCATGTCAGCTTATTTCACAGATTTGTGTACAGGCTGAATTAATGTCTTCCAGAATACAAATCCATTTTCAAAGGTTTTCTGCCCCTGAAACTATTCAGAAGAGTACACTTTGGGCTTTCAAGGCAATCATGAATGGCAGATATTCTAAGTACGGCTAGCATTGCTCCTGTTCCTAGAGATGTTAAAACAGCAGACTCATTAAATTACGCTCACATTTTATGTCTATTTTAGAGAAAACAGCCAAAGGCAGCCTTCAGGCCTTTTAAACCAGCATTCACCAAACTGTAGGTTATAAACCATTTTAGATAGAACAGCAGGTATCAGAGTTTATCACATTTAGTAAAAGTAAAAAAAGATAATGCACTCTCATGAAATGCACACTTTCTCCAGAGAGATGTGTTGAACTAATGGATATGGCTTTTCTTTCTTTCTCTCTCTCTTCTTTCTTTCCTTCCTTCCTTCTCTCTCTCCCCTTTTTTTTTTAATACATAATTTTGTGTGTGTATTTTTGGCTGTGCTAGGTCTTCATGCTGCAGTTGTGAGGAGCCAGGGCTCCTCTTCGTTGCAGTGCTCTGGCTTCTCTCGGTGTGGCTCCTGGGCTCGAGAGCCCGGTAGGTGTGTGCACGGGCTTAGTTGCTCCGTGGCACGTGGGATCCTCCCAGACCAGGGATCAAAGCCATGTCTCCTGCATTGGCAGGCAGATTCTTTACCATGGAGCCACCTGGGAAGCCCCTTCTTTTTCTTCCTTTTGTTCTTTCTCATTCTTCCTTCCCCCGGGAACGCCTCCCAATTCTGAAAAAGTGCCTGTACATCCTCCAGGAATCAGGTGTCTGTGAGTATGGTTCCGAATATTTAGTGACCTGTTGTTTTTTGCCTTAGCTCTTTGATCATGGTGAGCCCCTCCTAAGTACTTGGTGAATATAAAAGACGACTGGTTCCTTATAGATTTCATTGTTCTTCATTGTGCATGATGAGCATGCTGTGGACATCATCTGTACTTGCCACGCAGCAAGTAAACTCGGTTACATCTGTCACATGTGAAAGGCTTTTCCTGATCCCCTCACGTCACTTTGCCCTGCTCTTTGTCGCAGCTGTGCACTGCAAATGACTTCCTTTATTAGTTAGCACCCGTGGTTTCTTGGGATTTGAAGCATATGGTGTAGAAAAATTTGGCTTTTTTAGCAATCTTTTATTAGGCTAATGGATGATGTTTCTATCCATGGCAAAGGTAATAGAAGAGGAGAGTTGCTTCTCCCATGGCTGTTTATCTAAAGAAGGATCATGTAAGTAAAATCAGAGTTAAAAATTAGTGCATCAGAGCCATATATGGGGTAAGTCAGATATGACAGTTTTTAGGTTCTATTAGTGTCATTTCAGGGCTTCCCAGGTATCACTGGTGATAAAGAACCTGCTTGCCAGTGCCAGAGACATAAGAGACGTGGATTCGATCCATGGGTCAGAAAGATTCCCTGGAGGAGAGCATGGCAACCCTTTCCAGTATTCTTGGCATGGAGAATCCCACAGACAGAGGAGCCTGGTGGGCTACAATCCATGGGGTCACAAAGAGTCAGATACGACTGAGGCAACTTCGCGCACACACACTGTCATTTCAGGGCTGAGGACAGTCACTTGGTAGTCTGTCATAAAACAAGGCTGTGAGGACCATAATATAAGCATATTGCACATCATGCTGGAGATTATTCTTCTAGAATATTCCTGTTCATCTTTTTAAGACCCAGGTGAATTCTCTCCCATCTAAACCTTCTGTGTTCCTATCCATTTCTTCAGGCCTCTCTTCTACTAATCACATTTGACTATCATCATGTTTTTATATGTTTTTCTCACCCGTTTGACTGCAACATATTCAAAAAGAGACACTATTTCTGTAATCCCCATGCCTAGGTCAGATCTGGAATAAAATGGATGGTGGATGAATTAGTAAAGAATGAAACCCTTTTATTTTGTTTTCATCCTTCATACATCTGTTATGAATACGTTAGTATTCATTTCTGAAGTTGAGTTTGGGGAGGTGATGGTGGCCAGTGACTGGGGAGTGAGTAAAGGCTCTGGGCTTTTGGATGTCTATAGTTGCTTTCTTTTGGCTGTTGTTCAGTGTCCAAAAGCATGTCTAAAAATCTTGGTAACCTCCCTGTATATTTCCTTCTCTAGGAAGTCCAGCGCTGCACGGCTGATATGAACATCACTGCAGAACATTCCAATCATCCAGATAACAAGCACAAAAACAGATACATCAATATTTTAGCATGTGAGTAATAAACTTTAAACTATCTTCAACTGCAAGGAAATGAAATCTTCCTGCTGGGTATGAGCTGAAATGCAAGCAGTTGGAATCAGGATGCCAAGAGGGCATTACACGTGCAAGTTGGCCCATCTTCTTCAACAATATGTAAGAAGAAGTGGGGACATCCTCTGCCCCCTTAGTGTTTCATGAAGCTGCCAGATCTCTGTTGTCATAATCAGGCGATCGAAGGAAATGTTCTGAGCTTTACTGTTTTTACATGAAGTGATTTCATATCCAGTGTTGGGAACCAAAGTTTAATGTCACGTGGCTAGCCTAACATTGTTTTTAACCCATGAGAGCCAAGCTTTTTAATGCAAATGGAAATACTGAGAGCTGAATCGAGGAAGCTGAATTTCAGAGCAGTCTTTCCAAAGATTAGGTAATTGGTTTATTTCATTCCTTGTGGCCTACGTGTTTAGTCCTGTCCAAAACATTTCCAGGGCCATGAGTACCCTGGAAGTTTAGGAGCAAATAAATAAGAGTTCTTCTTACAGAGCCTCAAGGCTGCTAGGAGGACAGGCCACTTCTGTGGCTGGAAGGCCACTTTTCACAGACACCGAGACTTGACTCACTGGCTGAAAATACACACTTCGATATTGAGAGCAGGAGCACAGATGTTTATGGTTAATGTACATACAGTTTCATGTAATAGTGTGTTTAAAGTTACACACCACTGTAGACAGATTTTTAATAATACTTTCAGTTCAGTTGCTCAGTCGTGTCCAACTCTTTGCAACCCCATGAATCACAGCACGCCAGGCCTCCCTGTCCATCACCAACTCCCAGAGTTCACTGAAACCCATATCCATCGAGTAGGTGATGCCATCCAACCATCTCATCCTCTGTCGTCCCCTTCTTCCCCTGCCCCCAAAACTCTTCACATGAGGTGGCCAAAGTACTGGAGTTTCAGCTTTAGCATCAGTCCTTCCAGTGAACACCCAGGACTGATCTCCTTTAGGATGGACTGGTTGGATCTCCTTGCAGTCCAAGGGACTCTCAAGAGTCTTCTCCAACACCACAGTTTGAAAAGCATCAATCCTTCGGCGCTCAGCTTTCTTCACAGTTCCAACTCTCACATCCATACATGACCACTGGAAAAACCATAGCCTTGACTAGACGAATCTTTGTTGGCAAAGTAATGTCTCTGCTTTTCAATATTCTATCTAGGTTGGACATAACTTTCCTTCCAAGAAGTAAGCGTCTTTTAATTTCATGGCTGCAATCACCATCTGCAGTGATTTTGGAGCCCCCCAAAATAAAATCTGACACTGTTTCCACTGTTTCCCCATCTATTTCCCATGAAGTGATGGGACCGGATGCCATGATCGTAGTTTTCTGAATGTTGATCTTTAAGCCAACTTTTTCACTCTCCTCTTTCACTTTCATCAAGAGGCTTTTTAGTTCCTCTTTACCTTCTGCCATAAGGGTGGTGTCATCTGCAGTGAGATATAATTTATATAACATACACAATTCACCCATTTTCAAGATAATTTGATTTTAAATTTAATTTCAGTGGTTTTTAGTATAGTCAAAGAGTTGTACAACCATCACCACTGTCTAATTTTAGAATATTTTAATCACCTCAACATGAAACCCCTTATCCATGAGCAGTCACTTCTAATTCCTCCTGCTCCAAAGTCCCTAAAAGCCACGTAGCTACTTTCTTTCTCTGTGTGTTTGCCTATTCTGAATATTTCATCTAAATGGAATCATTCTGTACGTGCCCTTTGTGTCTGGACGCTTCTACTCCGCATGATGTTGTTAAAAGGTACACAGGGCGTTGCTTTTATGCCTGAATAATACTTCACGGTATAGATATACCATGTTTATTCATTTCTCAGTGGACATTTGAGTTGTTTCTACTTTCTGTCATTAATAATGCTGCTATGAGCATTTGTGTATAAGGTTCTATATAGACATCTATTTTCAGTTCCCTGGGGTATATACTTAGGAATAGAATACCTAGGACATATGGTAACTTTATGTTTAATATTTTGAGGAGCTGCCCAACTGTTTACCAAAGTGGCTGCGCCATTTTACATTCTCAGCAGCAGTATATGCAGGTTCTAGTGTTTCCACATCCTTGCCAACATGCGTTACTTTGGTTTTTTTCTGATAATAGCCATGGTGATGAGCTTGAAGTGATATGTCACTGTAGTTGCGGTTTTGATTGGCATTTCCCAGTGATTAGTGATGTTGAACATTTTTTCATGTGTCTGTTGGCCACCTTTCTGCCTTTTTTAGAGAAATGTCTATTTAGATCCTTTGCTCGTTTTTATATTTGTTTACTCGTCTTTCTATTGTTGAATTCTTTATACATTATAGATACAAATATATATATCATTTGCAAATATTTTCTTACATTCGCCATGTCATCTTTTCACTTCCTCGATAATGTCCTTTGAGGTACCAACTTTTAAAACTTTGGTGAAACCCAGTTTTTTTTTTTTTGTTGTTTGTTTCCTGTGCTCTTGTCATATGTAATGAACCAGTGCCTAATCCAAGATCGTAAATATATACCTTTTTTTTTTTTTTTTTTTTGTCAGTATCTTCTGGTCTTAGCTCTTACATTTAGGCCTTTGACCTGTTTGCATTAATTTTTGTATACAGTGTGAGGTAGGGGTCCAGCTTCATTCTTCTGTATGTTAATATCCAGTTGTCTCAGCACCATTTTTTAAAAAGTTTCTTCTTTCTCTCCATAATGAATTGTCTTAAGCACTCCACAGAAAATCAGCTGACCATAAGCGTGAGGGTTTATTCCATACTTCGATTTCTTTTCTGCTGATCTGTATGTCTGTCTTTATGGCAGTGTCATACTGTCTCGGTCACTGACTGACCATGGCTTTGTAATAAGTTTTGAATTTGGAAACTGTGACTCCTTCAACTTTGGCCTTCTTTGTCAAGATTCTTTTGGCTATTTTGGATCCTTTGTTTTTCATATGAATCTGGATCTCCCTATTACTACAAAAAGTGTAGCTGGAATTTTAATACAGATTATGTTCATTCTGTAGACTGATACGGGGAACACTGCCATATTAACAGAATTAGGTCTGCCAATTTATGAAGATAGGACATCTCTCCATTTACGTAGGACATCTTTTATTTCTTTCAGCAATGTCTTATAATCTGTATGCTACAAGTATTAAGCTTTTGTTAAATATATTTCTAAGTATATTATTCTTTTGCGTGGAATTGTTTCCTTGGTGTTTTCAGACTGTGGATAGAAGTGTGATTGATTTTTGTATGCTGACCTTGTATCTTACCAACTGGACTGAACTTATTTATTAGTTCTAACAGTTGTTTAACACATTTCTTGTCTTTTTGGTCATAGCCATTCTAACAGGTGTGAGATGCACATTTCCCTGAAGATTGGTGGTGGTTGAGCTCCTTTTCATGTGCCCATTGGCCAGCTATAGATCTGCTTTGGGAACATGTGTATTTAGGTCCTCTGCCCATGGTTTAATTGATTGCTGGTTTTGCTAGCTGTTGATTTGTATGCGTTCTTTTTATATTTTGCTTATCATCCCCTTATCCGATATATGATTTACAAGTACTTTCTCCCATTCAGTAAAGCTGCCTTTTTCTTCTGTTGATGCTTTCTTTTGCCATACAGAAGCTTTTTAGTTTGATGTGGTCCCACATGTTTATTTTTGCTTTTGGTGTCAGACTGAAAAAAAATCACTGCCAAGACCTACGTCATGGAGCTTTTTTCTCTGTTTTCTCCCAGGAGTTTCATGATTTCAGACCTTAAATTCAGTTTCAATCCATTTTGACTTAATTTTTATGTATGCTGTAATATAGTAATCTAGTTTCATTCTTTGCATATGATTGCCCATTTTTCCCAGCCCCACTTATTGAAGAGACTTTCCCCATCGTGTGTTCTTGGCTTGTTTGTCACAAATAAATTGACTGTATATGTGTGGGTTTATTTCTGGACTCTCGTCTGTTTCATTGATATATGTGTCTGTCTTTATGCTAGTACTTTTCAAATTATTATAGCTTTATAATATAATTTGAAACCAGGGGTATGATGCCTCCAGCCTTGTCCTTCTTTCTCAAGATTGCTTTGGCTGTTTGAGTTCTTTTATGGTTCCATACACATTTTAGGATTGTTTGTTCTATCTCTGTGGAAAGTAGCATTGGAATTTTGATAGGGATTGCACTGAATCTGTAGATTGATTTCCAGTCCATCCATGAGCATAGCATATCTTTCCATTTATTCATGTCTTCAGTTTCTTTTTCAGTGTTTTACAGTCTTCAACATACAGGTCTTTCACCTCCTTAGATAAGTTTATTCCTAGGTATTTTCTTCTTTTTGAGACAATAATAAAAGGGACCATTTTCTGAATTTGTCTTTCTGATAATTCATTCTTAGTGTATAGAAATTCAGTAGATTTCTGTATGTTGATTGTGTATGTTGCAACTTGACTAAATTCATGTATTAGTTCTAACAGTTTTTTTCATGGAGTCGGTCACGGTTTTCTAATTATAATGCCATGTCATCTGCAAATGGTGACAGTTTTACTTCTTCCTTTCAGTTTGGATGTTTTTCATTTCTTTTTCTGGCCTAAATGCTCTGGCTAGGACTTCCAGTACCATGACAAATAAAAATGGCAAGAATGGACATCCTTGTCTTGTTCCCAATCTTAGAGGGAAAACTTTCAGCTTTTCATCTTTGAGTATGATGTTAGCTGTGGACTTGTCTTATATGACCTTAGGGTTTCTATGTACAACCTCATGTCATATGTGAGTGTAGTTTTACTTCTAGAAAAAGTTTTAAAAGAACTAAAAGTCATTTCTTAAATAAGAGTATTTGTTTCAGTTATCTGAGAGAAGGAGAAAAAGAGAACAAGGAAGAAGAGTCGAACTTTTCTTTTCTCACCAGTCTCTGGATGGATTGACTCGGGCAGCGTTGGTTGACCAGCTCAATCAAGGCTCACCTCCCTGAGATTGTGAAGAACTGTCCATGTACAGACCTCATTTCTGACCACAGCAGTCAGGCAGAGATATATGCACATATATGCCTCACATCTGTCCACATCACTCTCTCCACCATGGCAGCGTCTACTTCTAGTGACCTCACTGCCTTAGCTAAAAGTATGTGGCAAAGAGGAAGTCAGAGCAACTCTGTGTGACGTGCTCAAGGGTCATCCTGTTTTGCCAGAAAACCACTATTTCTGGTTAGATGTGTTTGTACTTTCAGAAGTTTACTTGAGGTATAATGTTCACAAATTCAAATCGGGTGTTTTATTTTCACAAGTTCAGAGAGTTAGGTTTTGGTACTATCTCGGCTCCTTGGTCAGGTTCTGGGCACATCAGCCATCACTTTGGTCTTCCCCTATATTAACGCTT
This sequence comes from Bos indicus x Bos taurus, assembly GCF_003369695.1. NCBI lineage: Eukaryota > Metazoa > Chordata > Mammalia > Artiodactyla > Bovidae > Bos > Bos indicus x Bos taurus. Next base: position 21,734,879 of record NC_040097.1, read on the forward strand.
TCATATAGCAGAGAATAGCGTGGAAGTGTCATGGAACAAGTAGAATTAGTCCATGAAGGTGCTGGATGCACAATATAGGAAGAGCCTTTTCTCGTGGAACCATGACAACTTTCAAAGCAGACATGTCTGCCACCTCCAGTATTTATCTTTTTTAGCCAGTCTTTGACCTTTTTGACTATGAAGAATGCAACTTGAGTATGTGTTCTTATTTGTCTGTCTGTGAGATAACAATATAATGCTACAAAGAGTTTGAATCCAGATGCCTTAAGAGAATATTTTCACGTGGGGCCCCTGTTTAGATTCAACAGGCAGCCCCTGTTTAGATTCACTGCAGTCTGTGCATTTCTCAGCACAAAAGCAGTTCAGAGTTCAAGAATGTGGAGGGCTTTCCAGAAGTGCATGAAGTAGTCTGAGGTCAGTAATGTCCATGCTAATCCACTCATTGGACTTCTTTTCGAACTAGCCTTTTATGATCATGATTATAAATAGAAATGTAAATCAGCTTTTGCCCATTCTCTTTCTAGCTAGAGGGGGGAAAAAAAAGTATGACCTCAGCTTTCTTCTGTTTGTTACCTTATAAATGCAAGCTCCTTCTGTTGGACAACCAGAGGCACATATCAGCACTCACCTTTTGTTCATAGGCAAAGGTTAAGTGGGTCTTGAATCTGATCACGGACTTCAGATGCCTGCGTTGAATTTACTCTGAGAAGCAAGCTCCAGTTCCCTCAGTTACTCAGGGTCTGCTGGGGTGGTGGGGAGTCCAGCTGAGTGGCATCTCCTAAAAGTTGATGTTTTGGACTTGATATAATAATCACCTTTTTATATCTGTATCAGTGGAGAGGGGATGGAACATAGGTAATCAAAGATCTTGGAAACTTGTTTTAAAATGTAGGATAAGGGAATTTCAGAGGGTTGCATCTTGAATCATTTTACATGAACTAATAAGGACCACTATTTGCATTTCTTGCATATCAGCACTCACAGATCAGAGCATGCAGTGGGAGTGTCCCCGTGATATGCAGAGGGGTCCCAATGCTGTAGCTTTGATGTTGTAGTTGTTCTTCTGCCAAAAGCTTTCCCAGGGCCCTCTGGAAGATGCCACGTTGCCTCTTTGCTTTGTTGTGTGCTTCAGAATGCTGCTAGTTTTTGAATCATACATTTTGTTTTTGCTTTTTTTTCTTTCTTACCCTCTATAGATGATCACAGTAGGGTGAAGTTAAGACCTTTACCAGGAAAAGACTCTAAGCACAGCGACTACATTAATGCAAACTATGTCGATGTAAGTCAGAAATGTTTTCCTAAACCTGTTTCTGATAAATGAAGCATGCTGCTGAGACGGTTGAATGTGTTTTCGTACTGCACAGAGCTTTCATGACAAACACAGCCTATTCAGTATGGAAGGTGCTTGAATTATTAACCGGGCTGTGGTACTGCCTTCATCTCACTGTGCTGTGTCATCTTTGAAGGGTTACAACAAAGCGAAAGCCTACATCGCCACCCAGGGACCGTTAAAGTCCACGTTTGAAGATTTCTGGAGGATGATTTGGGAACAAAACACTGGAATCATTGTCATGATTACGAACCTTGTGGAAAAAGGAAGAGTAAGAACTTTTACTCATGTACCTTCACTCAAAAAATTACTTGTGGAGTGTCTGCTGTAGGGCAGAAACTTGATAAGGCCAGAAGATTAGAGAAATGAGAAGAGTCCACCATGCCAGGAAAGTGGGCACTTTCCAGAGGGGGTTAAACATGATGATCAAGGTGAACAGGGTATCTTTAGGTGTTAATCTGCCTTTCTCAAATAGATTAACAATACGTTTATAAAAGTCTTTTTAAAAAAGATGAATAAGGTATTAATTAGGAGGATGCTGCAAAATGCATGGACATATTCTATAGTACAGATAACTTTTTAAAGAGCTAATGTTTGAGGTGAGATTTAAGCAATGAAAGAGAAGGCAGAAGAGTCACACAGATGTGAAAAGAGAAGGAAGGACATTCTAAGTACAGTGGGAAGAAAGACAAAAGTAGGGACGGTGGAAGAAACGCAGCATATAGTCGAGGAAATACTAGTAGTTCAAATCCAGGGGAGTAAAGACTGCTTAAACACCTCGACCGTCTCTAAGAGAATCTTTTTTAAAGACTGTGAGTCATAGTTTAACGTTATCGGATTTTGAACTTACATTAGATATGAATTAATTAATGGAATGAATAGAATAAGATCCCAGGCTCTAGTCCCTTACTCAGAATCACTACTGCCTCCCTTCGTGGAGTCAAAATTGGTGACCAGTTTTTAACACAAAGGCTCTCACAGTTACAAGAGACTTTCCCTTTTTCCCTGCTTCCTGTATTTAGCCACATATGGTATGGCATATCGGATCTTAGTTCCCCAGTGAGGGATCCGACCTGCACCCCCTGCATTGCAAGTGCAGAGTGCTAACCACTGGACCACCAGGGAAGTCCCGCAAGGGACTTTTCTTTTACCTGTGAATGCAGGCCAACCTCCCAAATGATACTTAATCTTCCTTGGTAACCTACCCACATTTCGTATGGGTCAAATATACAGGACTTTTCCTAGACCCTCTTTAAAGTACATCGTGAGATGCAGAATGGTCACAAATACTAGGCCCAGTCCTCAAATGATCTAGCCCACACGTGTCCCAAGATTAACCTCTGCAGGGGTTGCAGCTGCCTGCGAGGACTGCAGCCCATTCATTCCTGACTTAGTCAGCCACATGGTGAGAGTACCTGTGTTTCAACAGTGCTATTTGAAACCGCAGTGGCATTGTGGTATTACCAACAGTGGCATTGTGGTATCGATTGTAGTTATAATTTACAACTGTTTTTATTTATCTTTTTTGCAGCGAAAATGTGATCAGTATTGGCCCACCGAGAACAGTGAGGAGTATGGAAACATTATTGTCACCCTGAAGAGCACAAAAGTACATGCCTGCTACACTGTTCGTCGTTTCTCAGTCAGAAATACAAAAGTGAAAAAGGTATTGAAGGGGTTGGGTGGGCTGCCAGGGCGTCTCTTTTTAAACTAGTATGAAAATCACTGTGCGACCAAGGCCAACTCTCATAACCAACTTGGTTTTTTTTTTTTAAAAAGTATTTTTGAAACGTTTTTTCACAACTCTCTTGATTGACATCAATGTATGGTGTGAAAGATATTGGCAAAGCACATAATAGAATTTAACTGGCCTGACTGAGTTCTTTAATCTCTTCATGAAGGAGGCTTCATTTGGAGTGGGGGAGGGACAAAAGGTCCTCTGAGGTTTTGGTAACCAGCAAATATGGCAGCATCTGTTTGGTAATTTAGCTTTTTAAATCTAATTGTCTGACAGCTTTAAAGCAGTGTTTCCCAAAGTGTGTCCCAAGGACACATTTGCAAAACTCAAATTCTGTGATTCAGTGTGGAAAATGAATGCTACATGAGCCTGAATTCCCCCTTAAAAATTTACAAGGAAAACAAGTACCCGGAGTGCCAGAGTAAGGAAACCGATGTAACTCTGTCGTGTTTCCTAATGTGATTTAACACTAAAGAACTCTTGCCATCCTGAGAATCACCCTTGTGGAAATGCCACTTTTAAGTTTTCTCAGTTCCTCTTGTTGAAAATCCACTGTCCCATTGAGACTCATAGATCACTCTGGTAGTCCTAGGAGCTCAGGACAGATGCTCATTAGGACAGCGTGGAGTGTTACTTACTCTGCAGAGGCTGAGGTAGGCAGCTGTTGGTAGCAATGGTTCATTTCTTTTTCTAGGCTTGGACATCTTTGGGAATGCGATAAAACTGTCTGCCTCTTGCCCCAGAAGAATTCACATTTACTCAGGTTTTTGTATACCATTTCAGTGGCTCTGAAGCCCATTCATGGTCCAGGGTTAACAGTCCTTTCCATGTGTATTTTTCTTCCCAAGAATGGCAGAAGTATTATACATAAAGATCAGTAGCACTGTCTTTATCTATGTTCTCTACACCAGAGCTGTTAGTTGGTTCAAGCTAACCAATAACCAGTTTATAGTCATGAAGTATAATGTCCATTAGGCATGGAAACACCTCAGGTATTTAAATGTGGCCCACTTACTCTTCTTTTAGAAATGCCTTAAGTCAGAGGAGGATGTCAAATAGGAATGTCTGGTGTTTTGCACACTGACAGTAGGAACTGAAAATGGGGAAGAAAAAGGAAAAGGAGAGGTAACTGGGGAATTGATAATCAAGGACATCCAAGCCCTGTAGCACAGGGCCAAGCACCCTACAGTGTTCAATGTCGATGGATTCATGACCCTGAATCATCAAAAACATTTTTAAATTTTACAAGTATTGGTAATAATAATAATAATAAAGAACACATCACAGAAACTGATCTGTTTGAAGAAGATTGTCAACCAAAGTGGTTGAAATGTAAAAAGTTCAGCCACTTAAAGGAAAACAACTCTCAAAAATTCATTTTGAAAGGGACAGATAAATTGACTGTTGCCTTGGACTCTGGACGTTGAGAAGGATCTTCCCCACACTTCCTGGAGGTTGCAAGCATGTGCCTGCATCAGCCTGGACAGTGGAGAAGGAATGGGAGTCCTGGCACAGAGTCAGAGGAGCTGGGGCAGGAAGTCAGGAAATGGAAGTTGTTGTTTAGTTGCTAAGTTGTGTCAGACTCTGCGACCCCATGGACTGCAGCCCGCCAGGCTCCTCTATCCATGGCATTTCCCAGGCAAGAATACTGGAGTGGGTTGCCATTCCCTTCTCCAGGGGATCTTCCTGACCCAGAGATAGAACCTCGCGTCTCCTGGACTGGCAGGTGGATTCTTTACTGCTGAGCCATTAGGGAAGCACCTAGGAAATAGAAATCTTGTAGGCAAATTACTGAGCTCTTTGGATAGCAGATCCAGAAAAATGAAATATGAAACATTCATTCTTGGTGCAGAATGAAACCATATTCTCTTCTATGAGGTATCTGAGCCTTCTCATCCAGCTGGGTCATGTCCTCATTTGTGGCCTGAGAGGACCTCAGAGAGGATATCAGCAGTTAGGGCAAAATGAGAACAGAGGTTGGGATTCGTGCCATCCTTACATCATCTTCATCTAGAATGCCCACTGTTGGCTTAAAGACATGCTTTCTTGCCTTTCTCTTAGGGGCAGAAGGGAAATCCCAAGGGGCGGCAGAATGAACGTGTGGTGATCCAGTACCACTACACACAGTGGCCCGACATGGGGGTCCCGGAGTACGCCCTCCCAGTGCTGACCTTCGTGAGGAGGTCCTCGGCAGCCCGCACGCCGGAGATGGGGCCTGTGCTGGTGCACTGCAGGTGAGGACCGCCCAACTGGGGAGGCAGGGGCTGCGGGCCTGCCGCTGCTCTGACACCAAACTAGAGTCTTCCGCCCCAGACTGGGACCACTGAGACTTGTGAGGGTTACAGGAGGTCACTATAGTCCTCTAACAGTAAGAAAGCAGCTGCTGCTTGTGAGGGTAAAACAGAATGAACTCTTAGAGGATGAGTCTCCAGTTTTTATAACACCATCTCATTATTGATAAAATCCAGCGTTATTTTATAAGGCAATTGTTGGTAGCTCCTAATATATAAAAAACTTAAACACAAGTTTAGAACTTCCCACACTAGAAACTTTGAGGCTTTTTTTTTTTGGTTTTTAATTTTTATTGAAGTATAGTTGCTTTAGAGTGTGTGTTAGTTTTTGCTGTACAGCAAAGTGAATCAGCTATATGTATACATATATCCCCTGTTTTTTGGATTTCCTTTCCATTTAGGTCACCACAGAGCATTGAGGAGCTTTTGAGTTTTTGAATATGGCTTTTCTGTAGGGTTTCTCCAAAGAATAGTATTTATTTTCTGGGTGAAAGGCTTTGAGCTTATAGGTACTATAAGCTCAAATAAAAGACCTTTGTAAAGCACATAAAAAGCCTGTTTTACCTTCTAAAGTACCTTAAACAACCTTAGTAAATAGTAACATTAATGCTCAGTTGTGTCCAACTCTACGACCCCATACCCTCCAGGCTCCTCTGCCGGTGGGGTTTCTCAAGCAAGAATACTAGAGTGGGTTGCCATTTCCTTCTCCAGGGGAATCTCCCCGACCCTGGGATCGAACCATGTCTCTTGTGTCTCCTTCATTGGCAGGCAGATTCTTTACGCTGAGCCACCTGGAAATCAACCTCAGCTGATTGTTTAAAAATGCTTTTAGTGTATTTTTTTATTTATTGAAGGATAATTGCTTTGCAGAAATTTGTTTTCTGTCAAACCTCAACATGAGTCAGCCATAGGTATACATATATCCCCTCCCTTTTGAACCTCCCTCCCATCTGCTGCCCCATCCCGCCCCTCTAGGTTGATACAGAGCCCCTGTTTGAGTTTCCTGAGCCATCCTGGATTGCTTGGCTTGGGCGTTCAGACAGATGTTGCTGCCTCTGTGATGTGTGTTACATGGCTGCACAGCTTCCTTGGCACTTCTTTGGGGCGGCTCCCCTAATAAGCACCCACAGAGCAGCGGGAGTTGGATCCTGTCTTCTGTTTAGAGTGCCACGGGAACTCTCCATCTTTGCTAATCCATTTACAATCACTAAAACAGAAGAGAGAGTCTACCAGAGAGCTCGTGTCTCAGCAGAGTTGTGTCAGACGGGGAACCTGCTAGGGGCATGGGAGCAGAGATTCTGCCCAAAAGAAGTTTGTTGTTCAGTACGGCAGAACTCAGGTCTCCCTATTTTTCTGAAATAAGAGGATGTGGGATTAAAGAGGCCGGCTTTTCCAGGTGGGCTCTTCCTAGCCCACCTCTGGATTATGGAAGGAAAGTATCCTTTTCAACAGGAACTTTCCAGTACTGAGCCCACTGGGGAGTCTGGTGGGCAGAAAGTGGGTGTGTTGAAAGGACGATGGGCTCCCCCAGGATCGCTGGGGGAGCGGGAGAGCCGGGTGATGCCTCCGCGGGAGTGCGTCTGGTGTGGGCACGCGGCTGCCAGGAGGGATGCCTTGGGCTCCCTGGCATCATGGACTTAGATCCTTTTGCTCGAGCTACAAGGAGGGCCAAGAAAGCTCGTGTGTAGCTTATATATATTTTATTTAAGTATACATAGTCTCTATTTTCAGGCAAGGTATGAAGGTAGCCTTCCCTCCTCATCAAGACTCAAGAGGGAGGAAGGATCCTCTTGTCGTTTGTGGACGCTCTCCATTCATCGTAACCTGCGCCGGGTCCCCCGAACAGCAGGGTTATTTCTCAGGGCCTTAGAGAGGCGGAGGATGGTTTCCGCGGTCTGTGCCAGGGTCGAGCAGCAGGTGTGCTAGGTGAGGTCTGCCTTTCTTCCAGCGCCGGTGTGGGCCGGACAGGCACCTACATCGTCATTGACAGCATGCTGCAGCAGATAAAAGACAAAAGCACAGTCAACGTCCTGGGGTTCCTGAAGCATATCAGGACTCAGCGCAACTACCTCGTCCAGACTGAGGTGAGGAGAGACTGCGCGGCCCCGTGGGGTCTCCGTGCGCTGGAACGGAAGGGTGAAGGAGCGGCAGCAGACACGGCTGGGAGAGATCTACAGGGGTTTGGATTGGAAGGTGTCCTGACGAGGATATCCGGTTGTTCCCCACTTCTGTGTGGATGTGAAATGAAGCTGGGACACTGTACCCAGCGCTGTGTATTCGTTGCTCTGGGAGTTAAACATTGTCTGGCCTGAGGGGATGGTTCTAAAGCCCTCCGGTGAACACGCGTTTCCCCGTTGCATGTTCGGAGCGTGGTGTGGAGTACAGAACCGACATCAACGCAGTCCCTGCCCTCAGGCCGCTTCTGGCGGATTAGGAAGTGAGTACTGAGGGAATTCACGGAGAGCTCCCTGCCAGGCGAGGAGCTCCTTGAAGGCAGATTTCCTGCAGGAAACAGGTGGTGTCCCGTCACAGCTCACCTCGGTGACCGTCATGTCCTCTGCCTTGTAGGAGCAGTATATTTTCATCCACGATGCCTTGTTGGAAGCCATTCTTGGAAAGGAGACTGAAGTGTCTTCCAGTCAGCTGCACAGTTACGTTAATAGCATCCTCATACCAGGAGTAGGAGGCAAGACACGACTGGAAAAACAGTTCAAGGTACTGGTTTCAATACATTTCTTTGGGCAAAAAGCAAGGAGGTAAAGAAATGTCTCAAGTCTCAAGTTTAGGGGTCATGTGTTTTTTGCATGAATGTTTAGACTGAGATGGATTACTTTGTGTACTCCTGAGATGTAGTACATGGGAAAATGAAGCTGCGACTTGTCTGTAGGTGTCTGAGGAGACAGTGCCGTGCTATATTTTCTTCTGTACAGTTTACAACTTTATTTGAACATAAACACATGCCCCTGGCCACAGTGACATAATATGTTGTTGTTCCAATCAAAAATTTTCTGACCTAATTTATCTTACCCTTATGAAGAACAGCTATTTGTTGACATTATCTTAAAAGCTGAGCTCTTTGAAAGACTATCCCAGTAGATGATTTAGAAACTAAAAAAGACTTACTAAACAAAACTAGAGAAAAGGTTAATTTTTCCTAAATGGGGTTTTTTTCTCTTTGATAGGGGCACAAGGTGTGAAGACAGTTAGGGTTATATGGAATTGAGTGAAATTAGGTGAAAAGAGAGACTACAACAACTATTAAAGTAATTAAGGTCAGAGCAGTTTAGCTATCTCAAAAGTACTGAATGCCTCCTATTTAGCAGTCTCTCATTAGACTTTAAAAATCTGTCTTTTTTGCACATTGTTCTATTTCTTATTTTGTGTCAAGATAAAAAGAATGAGATGAATCACTGCAGTTTTCATTTTCACGGTAAAACTTTCCATAGACACTGAAACCTTCCTTTGAATCTCAGCTGAAGAAATGAGACTGTCAAGCAAATGATAACAAGTGATATGAAATGAAAAATAGATTAATTTCACCAGGTTCAGTCATAACAACTTGATATTTCCAGGTCTCCTTTTATAATGTCCTACCCACTCTAAAAATCATTCAGTTAATTAATAGTGAGGACATAGTGTCTTATTTTGAATGTTGAAAATGAATTCTTTAAAAATTAATATTTATTTTGTTAAAAAAATGATTTTTTATTAGGGCATAGCCAGTTAACAATGTGATAGTTTAAGGTGGACAGCAAAGTGACTCAGCCATATGTAGACATGTATCCATTCTCCCCCAAACTCCCCTCCCGTCCAGGCTGCCACATAGCACTGAGCAGAGTTCCCTGTGCTCTACAGTACCTCCTTGTTGGTTATCCATTTTAAATATAGCAGTGTTGAGTACCAGTATTTTTAAAATTCTGCCGTTTGTTCCTGAAACATTTGTTTATACCTTGTTTTAAAAAATTCATCAAAGGAGACTGGGTTGTTTGTTCTTTTACAGGTGTAGAACTTACGTAGAAAGAAAACACAAGAAACAGAAACTCAGGCTGCCTCCAGGGCCCTGGACAGTGTAGCTGTAAAGCAGGTAGAGCAGGAGACCGTTCCCAGACACTCTAGTAGAGAGTGTATGGGAAAATCCACAGTAATTCAATAAATCCAAAGAATTCATTCAGTAAATCCATATTATTCAATAAATACTGCTTACATAGAGCCTGCCGTCAAGAAACCTAAGGCCTAAAAGTAAGTAAAACAAGACGCAGTCCACCGAGACAGTTGTGAAAAGTGCCACCAGTGAGACACAAAGTGTTCTTAGGGTGCAGAAGCGTTCAAAAGCCATCAGTTATCTCATAATTGGCATTTTTGCCAGATCATCAAGCAGGTGCTATTAGTTATAGCTTTGTTTTTGTTCTGTTGTCTTTCCAAGCTTTATTGAGATAGAATTCTGAGTTTAGGGGACACAAGGTATGATTTGATGTTTATGTACATACAGAAAAATGTTTGCCACAGGAAGTTAACACATGCACAAATATAGTCCTTTGAATGAAGACGAAAATGTTGCCTTTCTTTCAGCTGGTCACACAGTGCAATGCAAAATATGTGGAATGCTTCAGTGCTCAGAAAGAGTGCAACAAAGAAAAGAACCGAAACTCTTCAGTCGTGCCATGTAAGATCTTAACATCAGTTCAACTTGACTGTGTTTTTCTTTTCTTGAGATTTTGTGTGTTAGGTAAAGAGGCAACCACCACCACGGGGGAAAGTTATACTTAGGACAAATAGGACAGATGGGAGGGGCAGCTGTCTGCACCAGGAAGTTGCTGTGTCTATGGGACAGGAAATCTAGCTTCAAGTTCACCTCGAGATTGAAGAGTTAGGCTATTTCTACCATGTCTTAGCATAAAACCCTAAAAAGAAAGGTAAAGTCATTGTCACTGTGGCGTGAATGCTCTCTGAAAATAGAGAGTCCTGGTTTAATCTGTCCAACTGGAACTACAATTATTAAATTATCCTGTCAACTGAGACCAAGACACTTGATAGGTGGTGACCATCATGTAAGTAACTTGGGACTCAGCAGAGGATATTGTGTGTATGCTGTAGAAACAGACATAGGGAATCGGTGGAGAGATTCTCTTGATTGAAAAAGGCCAAGATTTTCTAAGTGCTTCCTGAACAGAAAGATAGAGAGAGAGGTCAGGGCATGAGGAAGAGCAGAGTGCAGTATGTTGGTCTAATTGTAGGAACATCAGACCAGGGTCAACAGTGACCTCAACTCCTCTTTTGTCTCTAGCTTCTTCGTGACCTGCTGAGACAGTGTCTCCCACAGTTGTATGTTATTTCCATAATGCCTGCGTCCCTCTGGGCACATGCAGATGGACGTGTAAAGTGCCCTTTTACATTCAGTCTTAGCTGATAATGCTTTAGCTTGGTTAACAACATAGGTAAATCTTAAAAAGAAACAGGAGCCAAGGGACTCTATGGCTCATCGGGTAACTCTGAGAAGGTACTGTTGATGGTGTGTGGGTAACCAAGGCAAATGTGTTTGGTTTTTTTTGTCATAGCTGAACGTGCTCGAGTGGGTCTTGCACCGTTGCCTGGAATGAAAGGAACGGACTACATTAATGCTTCTTATATCATGGTGAGAGTCAACAGTTAGTTATAAGTGAAGCCGATTACACTGAATGGTGCTAAAGAGCAGACACCACCTATGCGGCTTTGATTATTCAAATACTTTATTGATGTGTAATATCAAAATTTGAGGGATTTCTGTATCTGGAAACCTTTAACAAAGAATACCTAATCCATGAGGACACAAAAATGCTTAAGAAACAAGCTTGTTAAGGAAGTGATCTTCTTATTGATTTCACCCATCTAGTCTTGGAATACATGTTGAAATTACTGTTAAGTAAAAACAGCAGGGGGAATGAGAAGTGAATAGGACATGGAGAGAAAACTGTCTCTACGTGTTAGCAGAAGTACATCTAAAAATTAGCCAAGTGCACTGAGAGCCTCTTTGGATTGTTTCAGTGAGGTTAGCACCATGCTGGTCTTATTTCATGAATGTGTTTAACTACTGTGGAGTTAGAATAAGACGCTCATAATCGCTGGTTTTTCATCTTCCTAACTAAAGGGCTATTACAGGAGCAATGAGTTTATTATAACCCAGCACCCTCTGCCGCACACCACCAAGGACTTCTGGAGGATGATTTGGGATCACAACGCGCAGATCATCGTCATGCTGCCGGACAACCAGAGCTTGGTGAGTGAGGCGCACCTATTCTGCATTCCTGGGCCCGTGAGGCCACGCGCATTCATGACCTTGCACGCGCTGGTCTGCACGCGCTGGGGAGGGAATGCAGACTGCTCATTTCATAGGTCTGCTCCAATCCTTGATTTCTGATTCCTGGTGGTAGAACCCCTCAACGCTACTGTACACAGTAGGTGACAGAAGGTTTTGGAAAAAAGTTCTGTCTCCAACCTCACTAGTGTATGAACTGACCCTGATCTCTTAGTTGCTACCTGTCACTGTTGAAAAACAAATGAATAGTAACAGTAGTCAACATGTATTGATTATATGAGCTTGTTTTCACATGTATTAGCTCATTAAATCATTTCTACAACTTGCTGACATAGGTACTCTCTTCACCTCCTTTAGGAGCTCAGAAAACTGAGGGAACTAGTTTGCCAAGGGGCATATACAAATAATTACAGCCATGATTTGAGTCACTTGCCTTATTTTGTTATTGTATATGTCCAACCCCACATCATAGAAATGTTTCCCAGCCAAAAAAAAAAAAAATCAGTATCAAAAGTACTAATAATGTATCATCATTTACTCCCCCATTCCATAGGCAAGCCAGATCTGTTACAGGGAAGGAAGGAGAAAAGGAGAGACTTTTTTGTTGGAAATTAGTGCTTTTTAAAGACCTCGACTAAGCTACTAATTCTTTCTCCTCCCTTTAGTCCTTCCCTATTGAGGTCTCCAGACTTCCCGGTGGATCAGAGGTAAAGAATCCACCTGCCAGTGCAGGAGACCTGGGTTGGGAAGCTCCCCTGGAGAAGGAAATGGCAACCCACTCCAGTGTTCTTGCCTGGGAAATCCCATGCACAAAAGAGCCTGGCGGGCTACAGTCCAGGGGGTCACACAGAGTCAGACACGACTTAGCAACTAAACAACAATTGAGGTCTCTAAGACCCTAGAGGAGAAGGGTGGGCACGTTTATGAAAACAAGTTTGAGTGTTACCGCTGCACTCCCGTTGCCTGAAGTTTTCAATCAGTTGGGTCTTCAGAAGTTACTATGAGGACATGGAAGCACACAGTAAAAACAAAAACAAAAACGATCTGCTTCCTTGAGTGTCAAGAGTAGTGAGTTTTTTAATCAGCAAAGAACAGCATGTGACTGAACCCCTAGTCTTGATGACATGCGTTTGACTGTGTGCCCAGTCAGTAGGAACTTCACTTTGTCGCTTTCTGCTCCAGCTTCAGAATACCAAGACTGCTTCTGTGTGATAGAATGGCAACAGAGTTGAGAATCTTAAGCTAAAAACTGGAGTGTAAATTTTCAAATTAGCTGGCAATAGGGGTCTATTCTGTTTGGCATATGGAAATTGGAGGCATTTAGGGTTGTTAAAACGTGCATTTGTTGGATGAGTCAGTGTTTTGTTATCCTCACTGAACAGAGGACAGCCACTGAAAGCGGTTCTGCCCACAAGCTCATTTGCATGGGCAGGCGAGTGGGAGCCTGGATCCAGTGAGTCTGCTGTGCCGACAGCGAGGCTTCAGGCCCAGGCCTGTCGCTTCCGGGTCTCTCTCCGGCCCACGGAGGCGATGCTGGAATCCTGCATGTCCGTGCTCATAGCTCAGAGGTGGAAAGTCAAATGTAGTGTTTTCTAAGGGCTTTCCTCCTGGCTGAGTCGATAAAGAATCTGCCTGCAATGCAAAAGACCTGGGTTCAATCCCTGGGTCGGGAAGATCCAAATGGCAACCCACTCCAGTATTCTTGCCTGGAGAATGCCATGGACAGAGGAGCCTGGTGGGCTACAGCCCATGGGTCTCAAGGAGCCGGACACGATAATGTCTCTGCATTTTTTGTTTGCTTTGTCATTTATCACTACTGTAACTTTACAAGACCATGATTCTGTGGATGGCCCAGAAGTCACTGTGGCCAAGGCATCTGTGCCTTATCCATAAGCAAAATACCCGTGAGACCAGAGGTCCTACTGAAGTCAGGAGCATTGTTTCTTTGTAATAGTCTGTCAAGTTGAGCCTTTATTCCCTAGTTTACTGTTTTGTGTTCAAAACTATTTTTCTGCCTTTCTTCCACCATTTTGTTAGTTGCTCGGTTGTGGGGTTTGTGACCCCGTGGACTGTAGCCCACCAGGCTACTCTGTCCATGGGGTTCTCCAGGCAAGAAGACCCGAGTGGATTGCCATTACTAACTCCTTTTGGCAGTTGTTAGGCCAATTAGAGAATTTCTAATTCATATTATCATCATAATAGTTATTTGGGGTATATAGTTTTATTATTCCCACTTTTCCGATATGGAAATTAAGGCTTAGTCAGATTATTCAGGGTCATATCCAGTCCTATGCTTAATCTGTGTATTTGGTCAAATTTAGAGGCCTTGTTCATCATTATGTCATTGTTGTTTTAGTTGCTTAGTGGTGTCTGACTTTGTAACCCTACAGACTGTAGCCCGCCAGCCTCCTCTGTGCATGGGATTTCCCAGGCAAGAACACTGGAGTGGGTTGCCATTCCCTTCTCCAGGGGATCTTCCTGACGCAGGGATCAAACCCACGTCTCCTGCATTGCAAGTGTCTTCTTTTACCGCTGATCCACCAGAATATCCGTTAAAAGGGTCCTAATTCCATATCCTAGGGCACAGTGTATTAAAATCCAAGACAGTTACAGACTTCTTTTGTATAGACTAAACCCGATTGCTAATCTGTTTCCCCTTATGCTGAGCTTTAAAAATAAAAATGTACTTGGCAATAAGCTATATTGAAACTTGAAAGGGTGATAAGTCTTATTGGACTGTTGGCTCATTTCTAATGCAACAATGTAAGATTAAACAAAACCTTGCTTTGAACATTATTCAGAATTATTTCTGACTTAACTAGTATAGTGTCTAGGCTTTTTCAGGAAAATGCCCATAGAAATCTATATATTACAAGCAAACTGTAATTTGCCATTTGAACTGATGAGAAAAAGGAGACGAGGCTCACCATGATGATTGTATTTCTCAGTCTCCAACCTAGGCAACAGTTATCTTTGTTCATAGTTTTCAGGGAAAGAATTCAAGTATCAAGCCTGAATATTGTATTAGTTTCAGATGTAAAGCTAAGTGATTCAGTTATTTTTTCTGATTCTTTTCCATTACAGGTTATTATAAGATATTTGAATATTGCTCCCTGAGCTGTAAATTGTTATTGCTTATCTATTTTATGTACTGTAGTTTCTGTTACTGAATATTTATCTTTAATCTTAAAATAGACAAACATTTAAAGCTTGCCTGATTCAAGACTGAAAGACTTGAAGTCTTAACATTGACAGCTTAACTGCCCTTTTACAAAGCACCTTATACTTACAGCTAGCATGCTTATTTATGGACCTGTCTGAGCCTTGGTGTTTTCATCTACAAAGACGGAAGATAAAAACCTCCTTCCCTCACTAGTGTATTAAGAAAAGTACATAAGATAATGTTTACAAAAAGTCTTTTGGAAAATGCTAGTCAACTGTAGAACTCTTAATAACATAATCCATAGAACAACAATTAGCATATCTTAATTGCATTAAGCCACTGTGAAATAATAAAATTGATAGGAGATCATATCTCCTTTTTTATTCTCACACTTACCATTACCCAGCATTTCTCAGCTAGGGGTTAGACATCCCCTACAGAAGGAGCCTTTTTGGTTGTTAGAGTAACATAGATGAGAGATGCCAAAAAATAGTGATTGTGTTTTACAATAAAATATAATAACCACTGACCTCAGCATGATGCAATATGAGTATATCAATAATTCTATGAACCAAACTTAAAAGATGATCTGGGAATTATGGGAAATTGCAAACATAAGAAATTGGTAAGAAAATTGAAGAACAAATGGTTGACAGCCCTGCAGAAGAATTTTTTTTTTCCTTTGGTGCCTGTAGGCTGAAGATGAGTTTGTGTACTGGCCCAGTCGAGAAGAATCCATGAACTGTGAGGCCTTTACCGTCACCCTTATCAGCAAAGACAGACTGTGCCTCTCTAATGAAGAGCAAATTATCATCCATGACTTCATCCTTGAAGCTACACAGGTAACCCTAACCTCAGGCCCTTGGTAACAGCTGTGTCTGGGTCCTGGGTGATTCTAAGTCACAATGAAGTAATCTGCCACCCTGAGGACAGGCCCGGGCGGGCGTCTTATGACCTAATTTTAAATGTGCACACTTCCTTTTTTGCTTCCTTCAAGTATTTGCTTTTTCCAGGTGGAAGGATGAAATGTAGCCGTTCCTCTGATTAAGCATGCATACAAATAGGCTTGTTGACCTGATTGTAAGAACAATATACTAGAGCTCTGTAGTTAGTTTGCCATCAGAAATGTAAGCCTTACAATATAATATGTTGCAGAGGTGATATTAAGACTATACATTAAAAAAAATACACAACATTTTGATGAGTAATTAACTATCCTCCTATGGAGTGGTTAAGAGGGGAGTTATCTTATTTAGTAAATTAAATACTGATGTCCTTTCCCCTTCCTTGTTTTTATTTTTATAGATAGAATAGGATATAAAGTCTCTTATAGTTTGTTGTCCCTTAAAATGTTTGCCTGAACAGGATTCTGTTTCACTATGATAACCTCATTTGTTGCTTCTCTGGTGGCCTAGCAGTAAAGAATCTGCCTGCAGTTCAGGAGACACAGGTTCAATCACTGGGACAGGAAGCTCCCCTGGAGAAGGAAATGGCAACCCACTCCAGTATTCTTGCCTGGAGACTCCCATGGACAGAGGAGCCTGGACAGAGGTTCATGGCGTCAGATAGGATTCGGACACAAGTGTAGCGACTACACTACCACACCACCAAGCTCGTTTGCTACCTGTCAGGCGGACCTCCCCAGTACTTTCCTCCTCAGAGCGGTTTGGGTCTCCTAGCAATCATGACATTTTTCAGTTGTCTATACTATGTACTTCCCCAGGAGCAAGTTCTAGTTGTTAAGACTATAGACAGGATGAAGTGAAGAATGACCTGTGACTCATGTCATGCTGCTTGCAGGATGACTATGTCCTCGAAGTTCGACATTTCCAGTGTCCCAAATGGCCCAACCCGGATGCCCCCATCAGCAGTACTTTTGAGCTTATCAACGTCATCAAGGAAGAGGCCCTGACAAGGGATGGCCCCACCATCGTCCATGATGAGTATGTACCGTTTTTTTCATCTTCCTGTTGCACTGTGATAGGAGGAGGGAGGAAAGAGAGACTTCACAAGCCCTCTCTCTGCGTGCGACAATTCCAGGATATTTCTAATGTGCATAAGTTGTGGTTTCTACCGGGAACGTGCGGTTTCTAGTGTGTACCTGTGTAAAATGTGCATTTTAGTTTGTCAAAGGCTTCAGGTTCTCCTGGAGTATAGGTTCATCTTTCTAGATAGTACTATATATTAGCCTACCACAATATATCTGCATGCTTTCCTAGGTTTTCTGTTTCAGTAATACAAACTAGACAATAATTTACATGTTTACATTTATATTAATTTACATGTCATAGTTTATACTATCTTTAAATCCTTACACTGATTTTCAACAAACACTAGGTAGAAAACCTTTTAAAATATGTTTAGTTGATTAGTAATCAAAAAGTTAACTCTTAATAATACTTATAGTTTACCATGTGTTTTGAAGGTTACCGTCTCTGGAGGTTTAAAGGTAAAGCATGATTTGCTTCTAGCTCAAAGCTGCTAAGTGTCTGAATGGAGTTCAGACCCAGCGTACTCTCACTTTAATGAGGGGACAGGGTCCTAGATATACCTAATGGTGTATGAATATCTGGAGTCAGACTTCATAGATGGGACTTGACCTGCCAGATGGTGGCAGATGGTTTCAAATCTCACAAGCCTCTGCCCCAAGTTCCAAGGTAGGTAGCTTCCTTAGCCAGCAAGTTGTTAGGCATTTACTATTAAATTACCACCCCCTCTGCTAGTGTAGATATTGATACATTTCACAGTAAAGCTTATAAAATAAGCCTTTGCCTTGAACTGTTGCTGTCATAGGAAATGAACAGAGACTGCTGGCTGAGGTCAGTACTTCACCAGTTTGAAGCAAGCCACATGATTGGCTCCTTCCAAGGAGTCTGATGGTCTTTTTAAAATAGTGACTATTTCAAAATGTTAGCCTGCCTCTTAATTAGATTAAGAAGAATTAAGAGGCTACAGTCTATGGTGTCCCAAGAGTTGGACAAAAGTTAGCAACTAAACCACCAGCAGTAGTGTTTAAATGACACAGCCTCAAAATAACTAGGTACTTGCTCCTAGTCTATAGGATATGCAGTGATAGCAGAAAGTGAGAACTGCTTCCAGAGTAACCCCCCCCCCCCCCGCCCCCGCAACTAATCTGGGTTAGCTTTTCAGGTACCTTCTGGATTTTACCAGCTTTTAGCAATTCAGACCAAATGCTAATGCTGCTGCCCAGTTTTGTGATGGATTTTGTGGTACTAATAGTATTCCAAGGATCTGCCCTTAAGTCAGGAATGCAGCTGATCTTATTTTAGAGAACGGAGAAGGGGGGGGGAAAGTACAATTTTAACAGAACTGTTTGACTCGTTCATCTACATACAGCTTTGGGGTGGATTGTCTTAGGCAGTGATTTGCATTTGACACTACATGCTGCATATGTTAGCTCTGGACTTAATCAGATATAGCTTGTTCTTAGGTCTAAATAAGAAAAGAGCAAGTTAATCCTACACTCGTGCATCTTCACATGTTACATAGGCGAGCTGGATGAAAAGCCCCCAAAGATCAAGTGTTCATTCATTTATCCACCATTTTTAAGAGAGAAGTGAGTCCATTAAAATTATTTTTCTACATTACTTGAGCAAATTTGAAGCTTTTAAGTAGTTGCTCTAGTACAGCACTCTGAATGCCAGTTAACTTTCAGTTTCCATCTTACCTTTTGCACCTCTAAATATCCCTTCCTGCTAGCCTACAGACACCTCAAGTCTAGTATCTGTAGGTCCGAACTCAGCCTCCCATCCTGCTCCCATCCACTTAGTTGTACAAACCACAAAAACATCAAAGTCCTTCTTGTGCCCCCTCACCTCCACGTATCGTTGGCCCCCGGGGCTTGCAGATGCTCCGCACACTTTCAGTACATTTTCCAAATCCTTCTGCAATCTGGTTGAAGTCTACTGCCCTCTGGCTACCATCCCAGTCCTCCTGTTCTCTCATTCCACCCACACCTCAAAAGGCACTCTCTTTGAAATTGTCTCTGATTCATCCCAGAGGTGATCATTCACAGACAGCACATCTTTACCAGTGCCATTCCTGTTTATCATATCCGCTTGTCACTGCTTATATCCATGACTGTCAGCCCCACGCTGCAGAGACCAGCAGTGTGAACTCATTTGTCCCATTCTCCGTAGAGTGAAGCCCCATGCCTGACAAACAGTGGGTAGTAGATAATACTGGTATGAGTTGGTACCGTGTTTCAAGTTAGGATGACTTACCCGTTATTCAGGGTATGTGCTTATATATGAACTTTCCCCGGAGAGCCTTGTTTTTGTTTTGTTTCTGTTATTTTACCTGCTTACATTCATCTGTGGACTATAAAGCCAATTTACAAAGTTTTTTAAGCTCTGTCAAAAAATAGATGGGTGCTTCCACTGACAGAGAGTTAAACTTCTAGCACACAAACTCTGTGCTGTCTGCCTGGTCCTTACAGCTGTGTGCCAGGCGAATGGAGTTTCTAGATAAAACGATCTCTAAGGGTAAAACTTCCTCAACGAAAAGTACACTCATTCAGTTTGAGCACAGGCATAGGTTAAAGGCAAACTGCTTTGTTCTCAGCTTGCTATGTTCGTCTGCTCAAGACAGTCCTATCCAGAGGCTGATATGTATCATTACTGTCAAATGGTAAACACAGAGCCTATTTTCCTAAGAAGAGCATGGAACACAGTCATGGTTCTAATACCGTTTTATGAGACAGTAGTAGATTAGACTTTCCCTTACAGAACGAAAAGGCTAGTTTCTTGTATGAATGCTGCCACCCTGTTGGATGCTAGAGTGGGCTGATTTCATTCAGCAGTTCTCAGAGTGGGATCTGAGGATCCCCGATTGGGAAGGGCAGCAGGGTGGTCTCCTAAGACCCTTCCAGGTATTCCAAGTGGACACAACAGTTTTCAGAATAATACAAGGATACTGGTTGCCTTGTTCACTCTTACTCTGTCCTGAGTGTACAGTGGAGTTTTTCAGAGCCACCTGACCCAGATGACATCCCCACTCTGACAGCGAAGGGAGTGTGTGCTTGCATGGTTGTGTGTTTCAGTGTTTTCTCAGCTCTAATGTCTGATAAAGACTGATAGCTAACGGCCAAATAAGCAAAAGCTCTTTTAGGGGGTTTTCAATAATTGTTAATTGTGACCTGAGATGTATAGCAAATGCTGAAATACATGGACTGCTTTCTGTACCAGCTGCTGTAAAGACACCCCCTCAATTAGAACTAATTGAATCCTTCTTTTAATCCTCAAAATCACCCCATGAGGGGAGTAATTTTAGAATCTGCTCTTCCTGTGTGAGGAAATGAGGGCTGCGAAGGTAGGTCCTAGGGCCTGTGTGCACATGTATCTGGTTAGCAAGGCAGAGCCAGCACCAGCTACTAAGGTGTAAGGTCCCGGGTAAAGGGAAAACATAGGACCCCTTGCTCAAAAATTATTACCAGTAAAGCATTTCCAGTTAAAGAAACAATCCTATTTACCATCACATCAAAAGGAATAAAATACCTAGGAATAAACCTACCCAAGGAGGCAAAAGGTCTGCACTCTGAAAACTGTTGAGAGACTGATGAAAGAACTTGAAGACTACACCAACCGATGGAGAGAGAGAATATTGATTCTTCCAATCCAAGAACATGTTAAAATATACTACCCAGGTTAATCTACAGATTTGGTGAATCCCTATCAAATTACTAATGGCATTTTCATAGAACTAGAACAAGAGATTTTTTAATTTGTATGGAAACACAGAAGGTTCCAGATAACCAAAGCAAGCCTGAGAAAGAAAAAAGAACCGGAGGAATCAGGCTTCCTGACTTCAGACTATACTACAAGCTACAGAAATACAGACCAGTGGAACAGGTTACAAAGTGCAGAAATAAACCCCTGCACTTACAGTCAATTAACGCACAAAGGAGGCAGGAATATACAATGGAGAAAACAGTCTTTTCATTAAGTGGTGCTGGGAAAACTGGACACCTACATTTAAATGAAATCTGAATGTTCTCTAACACCATGCACATAGACATCACCAGATGGTCAGTACCAAAATCAGATTAATTATATTATTTGCAGCTGAAGATGGAGAAGCAGTATACAGTCAGCAAAAACAAGATGGGGAGCTGACTGAGGCTCAGATCATGAACTTCTTATTGCAAAATACAGACTCAAATTGAAGAACGTAGGGAAAACCACTAGGCCATTCAGGTCTGACCTAAATCAAATCTCTTATGATTATACAGTGAAAAAGTGAAAGTTGCTCAGTCATGTCAAACTCTGCGACTCCATGGACTCTACAGTCCATGGAATTCTCCAGGTCAGAATACTGGACTGGGTTCGGTTCAGTTCAGTTGCTCAGTCGTGTCCGACTCTTCACGACCCCATGAATCGCAGCACGCCAGGCCTCCCTGTCCCTCACCAACTCCCGGAGTTCACTCAGACTCATGTCCATCAAGTCAGTGATGCCATCCACCCATCTCATCCTCTGGCGTCCCCTTCTCCTCCTGCCCCCAATCTCTCCCAGCATCAGAGTCCTGTCCAATGAGTCAACTCTTCTCATGAGGTGGCCAAAGTACTGGAGTTTCAGCTTCAGCATCATTCCCTCCAAAGAAATCCCAGGGCTGATCTCCTTCAGAATGGACTGGTTGGATCTCCTTGCAGTCCAAGGGACTCTCAAGAGTCTTCTCCAACACCACAGTTCAAAAGCATCAATTCTTCGGTGCTCAGCCTTCTTCACAGTCCAACTCTCACATCCATACATGAAGACTGGAAAAACCATAGCCTTGACTAGATGGACCTTTGTTGGCAAAGTAATGTCTCTGCTTTTGAATATGCTATCTAGGTTGGTCTTAACTTTCCTTCCAAGGAATAAGCATCTTTTAATTTCATGGCTGCAGTCACCATCTGCAGTGATTTTGGAGCCCAAAAAAGTAAAGTCTGACACTGTTTCCACTGTTTCCCCATCTATTTCCCATTCCCAACCAGGGATCAAACTCAGGTCTCCTACATTGCACGTGGATTCTTTACAGGTGAACTACCAAGGAAACCCAATGATTATACAGCAGAAATGACAAATAGATTCAAGGGATTAGATCTGATAGTGTGCCTGAATAACCATGGACAGAGGTTCATAACATTGTACAGGAGGTGGTCATCAAAACCATCCCCAAAAAAAGGAATGCATAAAGGCAAAATGGTTGTCTGAGGAGGCCTTACCAATAGCTGAGAAAAGAGAAGCTAAAGGCCAAGGAGAAAAGCAAAGATATACCCATCTGAATGCAGAGTTCCAAAGAACAGCAAGGAGAGATAAGAAAGCCTTGCTCAGCGATCAGTGCAAAGAAATAGAGGAAAACAATAGAATGCGAAAGACTAGACATCACTTCAAGAAAACTAGAGATACCAAGGGAACATTTCATGCAAAGATGAATGGCACAGTGGTATGGACCTAACAGAAGCAGAAGAGATTAAGAAGAGGTGGAAAGAATACACAGAAGAACCATACAAAAAAGATCTTCATGACCTAGATAACCAAGATGGTGTGGTTATCTCACTCACCTAGAGCCAGACATCCTGGAGTCTGAAGTCAGGTGGGCCTTAGGAAGCATCACTACTAACAAAGCCAGGCTGGATGAAGCACAAGCTGGAATTAAGATTGCCAGGAGAACTATCAATAACCTCAGATATGAAGATGACACCACCCTTATATGGCAGAAATTGAAGAACTAAAGAGCCTCTTGATGAAAGTGAAAGAGGAGAGTGAAAAAGAGCTAGCTTAAAATTCAACATTCAAAAACCTAAGGTCATGGCATCTGGTCCCATCACTTCATGGTAAATAGATGGGGAAACAATGCAAACGGTGACAGACTTCATTTGAAGCGGCAGGGGGGCGGGGGGGGGGCGCTCTAAAATCACTGCAGATGGTGACTGCAGCCATGAAATTAAAAGATGCTTGCTCCTTGGAAGAAAAGCTGTGACAAACCCACACAGCACATTAAAAAGCAGAAACATTACTTTGCTGACAATGGTCTAGTCAAAACTGTGGTTTTTCCAGTAGTCATGTATGAATGTGAGAGCTGGACCAAAAAGAAGGCTGAGCACCAAAGTATTGATGCCTTTGACCTCTGGTGTTGGAGAAGACTCTTGAGAGTCCCTTGGACTGCAAGGAGATCCAACCAGTCCATCCTAAAGGTAATCAACCCTGAATATTCTTTGGAAGGACTGATGCTGAAGCTCCCCTACTTTGGCCACCTGATGTGAAGAGCCAGCTCATTGGAAAGGACTCTGATGCTGAGAAAGATTGAGGGCAGGAGAAGAAGGAGACGACAGAGGACGAGATGGCTGGATGGACATGAGTCTGAACAAGCTCTGGGAGATGGTGATGGACAGGGAAGCCTGGCTGCTCCAATCCATGGGGTCACAAAGAGTTGGACATGACTGAGCAGCTGAACAATAACAACCAACAAGCACCATACACAAAAATAACTCTAAATGAATTAAAAACCTAAAGGCAAGACCAGACTCTATAAAGTTCTTAGAAGAAAACATAGAACAACACTCTTTGACATAAGTCACAGCAGTATCTGTTTTGATCCATCTCCTGTATAATGGAAATAAGAAACACATGAGACCTAATTAAACTCAAAAGCTTTTGCACAAATAAAGGAAACCACAGACAACAAAAAGACAGCCCCCAGAATGGGAGAAAATACTTGCCAACTCTGTAACCAACTAGGGATTAGTCTCCAAAATATACAAACAGCTCATGCAGCTCAATATCCTAAAACAAACAACCCCAACAAAAATGGGGCAGAAGACCTAAATAGACATTTCCCAAAGGAGACATACAGATGACCACCAGGCATGTGAAAAGATGCTCAGCATAGCTCATTATTAGAGAAATGCAAATCAAAGTTACAGTTATGTAAATCTCACACCAGTCAGAATAACTTGCCTTTATTTTCTCATCTACTTCCACAAGTCTTATTATTCCAAGATTAATGTACATTCAAGCTTTAACTCTGTTTTCCTTCCTGCCATAATGATTTTGAAAGGAAGCTTCACTTCCTTCATAGTGACAGGGTTTTTACCCCTGCATTGCCATCTTGGTTATGATTTTTAAAACATTGTAAAAGCAAAACAACAATAATTGTTATTCTACAAAGTAGTTGCTTTCAACAATAATTATATGAAGTTGTAAACAGTGTAATTAAATGGCAAAAGGCCATAGGTATTATACACACTGATGATACAAGGAACCCCAGTGTCTCTTCAAATGAATATAGACAGAGCCACTTGAAAACATTCCTGTACATTGGGAACTTGCTTTCATTTCTTTGAGGCATTGACAGAGGAAGATGAGATTACATTGTAACAGCTAAGAGTTAGAGCACAGTTGCCCTCAAGGGGGCCCTTTAAGAAAGTGGCAAACTACCAAACCAGGGAATTTATATACTATTCTTGTATTAGCTAAGTTACAAATTACCTGTGTCACTTTTCCACCAAGTCTCTGTAATGTGAAGTGCAAATGCATGAGACTTGACAAACATCCCTTAATCCTCCTGAATTCCCAAACTTCTGAAAAAGAATGGCCTTTTTCAGTCTTTCAAGACTGATACTTTAAAGTATCTGTGCATTTGATTGATTTGACCTAGTTTCTAGTCGTGTTTAAAGTCTTATTTTGTAGGAATTTCCTTTTATTTAGGTACTTTTTAAGAGTGGCTAAGTATTAAGGAAAGACAACCCAGGCAAAGGGCAGAGTAATCCCACATGGAGTGCGCACTGCATGATAAAACACGCAATTCCTGACTTCCCTAACTAATGGCTATGGTTAGCTTGAAAGGGAGAAGGAAAAGAGATCCTAACAGTTTCACTAGAACAAATTAAGCAGAGATTAAAAGGTTAAATGTTGAAAAAGATTAATACAAATGATTGGGGTGGAGGAGGTGGGAAATCCCAGCTATGCTACAATGAGAAGGTAAAACTCAGTTCATTTTAGAATCTGAAGAAAGACAACATGATGACCAAGAAGAAAAAATACAGTGAATCAGAGTTAAAAGAGCAGTCGTAATTGTTTTAAAAATAATACACACAGAGATCTAAAGATTTAATGAAATGAATCAAAAACACTTATTATGAAATTAGAACAAATTAGAGGCTAATAAATGGAAAGGATAAGAGACGGGCTAGTAGTAGAATGGACAAAACTGCAATTAGACTCAGATGTGGAAGTCAAATACAGAAGGTCTGACATCGGTCTAAGGGATGATCTATGGAGAGAGAGATGAAAGAGGAAGAAAAAAAGCTGGAAAAAAATCATGGCTGAAGATTCTCTAACAACTGAATAAAGGGATGAGACATTAAAATGAATTACCAGGACACACTGAATAGTAACATTCAGAGGAAAGATCTGAAAACCATAATTACCAAGGCTGACCCAGTAGTGGCCTGTAACAGTATGTACCCCCATCAGCAGAGGAATGGATAAAGAAGAAGTGTACACAGTGGAATGCTACGCTCGCACTAAAAAGAATGAAATAATGTCATTGCAGCCACGTGGATGGACCTAGAGAATATCATACTAAGTGAAGTCAGTCAGAGGAAGACAAATACCATAGGGTATCACTTATTTGTGGAATTTAAAATACGGCACAGATGCACCTACCTGCAAACAGAAACAGACTCACTCATACAGAGGTCAGATCTGTGCTTGCGAAGCGGGAGGAGGGGAGTGGGAGGGGTAGATGGGGCGTTTGGGGTCTGTAGGTGCAACCTATTATACAGAGGACAGATAAACAACATGGTCTTATTGCATATTCCACAGGGAACTTTCCGGCATAAACTCTCATGGAAAAGAGTAAAAAAATAAAAAGAATGTATACATGTGTTTAACTGAGTCACTTTGCTATACAGCAGAGATTGGCACAACATTATAAGTCAACTGTATTTCTAAAGTTCTATTTTTTTTTTATTTAAACATTTCTAAATTAAATATGTAAATGTTAAAGTCTGTACCCAAGAGAAGGACATTCCAAGTACAGGGGCGAGAAAGACAAAAGCAGGGATGGTGGAAGAAACACAGTATGTAGTCGAGGAACTACTAGGAGTTCAAATTGGGGGAGTAAAGACTGCTTAAACACCCCGACCATCACTGAGAATCTCAAGATGATTCACATGTAAACTTTACTGGATTTTGAACCTACAGTAGTTGTTACTTTAAGCTGGAGTAAGGATCCAGGCTACGGTCCATTACTCAGAATCAGTACTGCCCCACTTTGACTGTGGAGTCAAATTGCTGACCAATTTTTAACACAGAGGCTCTGATAGTTACAAGAGTCTCTTCAGACACAGATGGTTTATTTATAATTACCATAAATGGAACTTGAATACATTCTAAAAAAAAAACCGGTAAATTATAACAAGGCAACATTCATTGATTATAATGCATTATTTAGAAACCAGCAAAGAAATGAGACCCCAAATTCTTACACCCAGACCCTGAAGTCCTTACATCTGGTATTAGAGATAACTCATAGGTTAAAGAGGTAGTGAAAATAGAAATTACAGATTCCTAAAACTAAATGATGCTGAAGTCACTACATTTCAAAACCTAACAGTATACACACTCAAAAGGGGAAAAAAATGTGTGTGTGTGTGTATATATATCTCCATATATTGGAGAAAATATTAAAAAAAAAAAAAAAAAACTAAGCTTTCAACTGGAAAAGCCAGAAAAAGAACTAAATAAATCCACAAAATGTACTAAGAAAGCAAATAGTAATGAAATAGAGGCAAGGGTGAAAGTGAAGTTGCTCAGTTGTGTCCGACTCTTTGCGGCCCCATGGACTGTAGCCCACCAGGCTCCTCCATCCATGGAATTTTCCAGGCAAGAGTACTGGAGTGGATTGCCATTTCCTTCTCCAGGGGATCTTCCTGACCCAAGGATCGAACCTGGGTCTTCCGCAATGCAGGCAGACGCTTTACCATCTGAGCCACCCGGGAAGCAGATCAACTTTATTGCTTAAATTTTATTAACAAGAGATAACTCTGGAAAATGGTGGAAAAAGCAGAGAAGGCACAATTTACCATTGGGGAAGAAAATAAATCTACCACTTAACCTGTAGTCCTCAAATGTTTTAAAAATTGTTAATTGTGATAAGATGATGTTTATTTTTAAAGTCCTTATCTTTTGGAATTTTATACTGATTTATTAATGAATTTAAAAATCTGGGGTTTGCTTCAAAACACATGTGGCGGAAATAGACATGAAATAAGACCAGCTGCAAGCTGATGATTGTTTTAGTTTAGTGACAGAGCCGTAAGTGTTACTTAACTATTCTTTGTATTTTACTAACAGGTTAAAAATTATATAAATGTTTTAAAGGAAATGAAATAAACATTTTAAACTATTTATAATGCTATACCAATAAATTGTTAAGCCTACCTAATCATAATAAACGATACTTAGGGAACATATGGTACTTTATTTTGAGCCCCCGACATGTATCAGCCCCAGCAAAAAACTCTCATCTCCCAAGCTATGACCTCAGTTACTTACCTGGATGTGCATTTATTCAACCTCAAAATGGGGATGTTAATAGTACCTAGATTTTTCTGAGAATTAAAATCATTGGCACATGTAAAGTACTTATAAGCCTGGTACATAGTTTTCAACCTGTCGAGGCCCACTACATTTTGACCAGGCTACGCTTGAATAGTAGCACACAGAGAAAACATGTAATGTAACCTTGATTAAGAAAACAGACAAAGCTAACACCAGAATGGAATGGAACAGTATAAGCCATTGTTAACTCACTTGAATATGGATACAAACATCTGAAGAAATTGCTGTCAAATAAAACCCAGTGTGTTGTATTGAAAGAATTACATACATCATTTAAAAAGATTTCTCCCAGAAATACAGAGCTAGTTAAATGGTACCAAAAAAACTGCTCTCAGTGAATTCAGAACTTTACGAACTTTTTTAAACTTATAGATGTTTGAAAACATACAATAAAATGACACCCATTCATGATCCCCATCCCCAAAAGAAAACACTGAGCAAACTTAAAGTCAAAAGCATTCTCTTTAACTTGTTAAATGTTACTTCTCAGACGCCTATAGAAATACTTTTATTTAATATTAAGAGAGTAGACGCTTTACCATAACACAATATGGTACCTCTTTCCAGTGTCAGAGTGGAAGACTACTGATATCCTATCCACCGCAGTAAAAGCAAAAGATGTAAGAGGAATAAAAGAAAGACATTATTGGCAGATGACGGTGTAGCCAACTGACCTAGAGAATCCACAGATTATTAGAACTTAAAGTTCTACATGGCTGAATACAAGTTCACCATGTGAAAAATCAACAACTTCCCTATATATATCCACTGAAACCAAACACTGATGTCCTAAAGAGAGGCCATTCTTTGGAATAACAGAACCTACCTAGGAATCACCCTAAAATGACACTGGGAAAGACTACACAGAAAACTGGACTTTCCTGGTGGCTCAGTGGTGAAGAACCTGCCTGCCAGTGTAGGCGACACCAGAGACAGGGGTTGGATCGCTGGGTCAGGAAGATCCCCTGGAGAAGGAAATGGCAGTTTTCTTGTCTGGAGGATCCCATGGATGGAAGAGCCTGCTGCTGCTGCTGCTAAGTCGCTTCAGTTGTGTCCGACTCTATGTGACCCCACAGACGGCAGCCCACCAGGCTCCCCCGTCCCTGGGATTCTCCAGGCAAGAACACTGGAGTGGGTTGCCATTTCCTTCTCCAGTGCATGAAAGTGAAAACTGAAAGGGAAGTTGCTCAGTCGTGTCCGACTCTTGGCGACCCCATGGACTACAGCCTACCAGGCTCCTCCATCCATGGGATTTTCCAGGCGAGAGTACTGGAGTGGGGGTGCCATTGTGGGCTATAATCCATGGGGTCCCAAAAGAGTCAGACACGACTTAGCAACTAAACAACAGCAACAACATGCAGAAAACTATAAAATCTACTTGAAAACTATAAAAGACCTGAGTAAATGGAAAGAAAGATATGTTCATGAACAGAAAAGCTCAAAAAGAGGTTTACTGCCTCAGATCTACTTAAGATATTCAATGCAGCCTAACCAAAATCCCAGCAACTTTTTATATTCCTTGACAGTCCAATATCAGTTAATATAAGGTAGAATGGGATGAGGTAGGAGGGTAGAGGTGTATGGAAATGAGTGTACAAGTGAAAAATGCAAATACATATGTCTGAAGCCCTAAAAGTGAAACAGTAACTGTATACCTAGCAGCCAAGACTATTGTGTAAACCTGCTTCATCAAGTATCAAGACTACTAAAAACCTAAGGGAATGTAAACAACTGTGGGGAAATACAGTATCAAAAAACAGAGAAGCAGATTAAAGGCCAAACTAGAGAGTTCAGAATGAGGCCTGTGTATATGAGAATTTGGCAAATTATTAAAGAGGCAGCTTAAATCTGCGGGGAAAGAGGAGACTGTTAACTGTAACATGCCAGCACAGTAGTTATCTACTGGAAAAGCCACTGAAGTCAGACCACTACCTTACATCAAAATAAGAATAAGGTTCCAATGAATTAAACAATTGAATGTAATGGGGTAGAAAATTGCAGGAGAATATTTCTTAAATACTGGAGTCAAGAAAGCATTTTGAAATGGCCTGATGAAAATACCTGCTACCCTTTCTAAGTCTTTTTTCTGCCTGTGTGTGAAGCAAAGAGAAACATTTTTTCCAAGAATTTTGTAGAAGGTGGTCATACTTGGAAAGTTCTACTTCCATGCCAGAAATAATTACTAAATACGAAACTCACTGTGAAAATTTTCTGACTGCCTTTTGGGCCATAGATTTCCATTTTTATTCAAATTCTGGAAGTTCAGTGTAGCCATTTGGAATTTAAAAAAAAAAAATTTTTTTTCCAGAGCTTTTTGCCTCTTTCTACTTAGCTCATAGCCTCCAGTTAAAATCCTCATATTATTTTTCCTATCACATCACCCAACTCTTCCCTCACGTCAAGTCTTCTTATTGCCCTCGCAAGTCTAATTTTGAACTTTTCAAATTAGACATCAAGTTAAACATCTGATAAACCAGTCTCAAAAGAGGCCACATTTATGAACAAGTGTCACCTTTATGCTAACCTTAAAATCTCTTCCCTTGTCAGCATTTCATTCATTTTTGTGTTCTAGAATAGGTATCAATACAGGCTCCCTAGCTTCTATAGAAATGCGTGATGGTGACCTCATTCCAGTATATTCAGTCTTCTAGTGATTCTGCAATAGCTTTTTCTTTTGTTGCCCCCAAGGTATGGCGCGGTTTCAGCAGGAATGTTGTGCGCTCTCACCACCTTGTCCCAGCAACTGGAGAATGAAAATGCCGTGGATGTGTTCCAGGTTGCAAAAATGATCAATCTGATGAGGCCTGGAGTATTTACAGACATTGTAAGTACTGTGCTTATTTGCAAAACCTGTACAACATCAGTTGAAACTCAGCCTCACCCTGTACAACAGTAGCTGTCAGTGGGGGTGAAGGTGGAGTAATTTTGCCCCCTAGGGGATGTTGGGCAATGTCAGAGACCCTTTTTTAATGATCACCAGTGGGGGCGGAGTTAAGTGAGTGGAGCCCAGGGACACTGCTAAACACAGCACACCTGAGATGGCCCTCTGCAATAAAGGATTCTCCGGCCCACGTGTCAGAAGTGCTGAGCTTGACAAACTCTGCTTTCTAGAGTATATAGTGTTTTCTGAAGATAAAGTACAGATTTCTTATTATCTTAGTGGACCATCAACACTGAGAACTCATTCCAAGGTAAGAGATGTAGAGGACACAAAGCAGGTATCGGTTTTGATCATCACGGATTCCACAGATGATTTTGTAAGTTTCTTCAAGCACATAGACATATATTCCCGTGTCTCTAGTGTATTTTTCATAGTTACATTTTTAATCAGTATTTTTACCTGCAGTGAAATGAGATGAAGCTGTTCTTCGGCTATAAAACCATCTTCCTCTCATTCTCCAGGAACAGTACCAGTTTGTCTACAAAGCAATGCTCAGCTTGGTCAGCACTAAAGAGAACGGAAACGGCCCCATGACAGTGGACAGAAATGGCGCTGCTCTCACCGCGGACGAGTCGGACCCTGCCGAGAGCATGGAGTCGCTGGTGTGACTGGAATCGTGAAAGAGTGCTTCATTTGTAAACCTTCTGAAGACTGAGAACTTTCTTGAGGCCTTTTTTTTGCCAGACTCTAGGTCTAGGTTATATGATAACCCAGTTACTTTTTTACACTGATAAAAGTTTTGATATTTATTTTTTGCCATTTTATGTCTTAATGGTATCCTACTGAGCATTTGCACTCCTGTTCATTTCCCACAGTGAGACGCGGTTTTACCTAGTTTGCACTATCTGATCAGTGTTACTGCCTATAATCTGATACTACAGCAAACCCTGACGTGACATTCCACACCACCATACATGCTACTTTTTAATTCAATATAGTGAAGGTCTTTGTTAGGACAGTGACTCTTGATTTTTTTTTTTTTAATTATTATTATTCTTGCTAAAGCAGCTGCATCCTCCCAGCAGGCAATGCTGTCCTTTTCCTCAGTCCTCTCCTATTTTTTAAGGCACTGCTCAGTACTTCTGTATGCCTTCTGTGTTTTAATGGAGTGGATGAGCAGTTTTCTTTTAAAGAATAGTGGGTGGGGGGAGCTACTCTGAAGGTCTGTCCATGTCCTGGCCTTGAGAGAGTCCCATTTGTGATGTGTGAAGGTGTCCATTAAGAAACAAGAAGGTTTAAGAGTCATCTGATGTGAACATCACTTCCTAGTTTCAAAGTTATATTCCTAGCTTTAAAAAATGCCCAACTGTGTCAAAATAAAGGATATCTCTGTATTACAGTTTTCACAGTAGCTATGTGGATAGTGTGTGTTATTTCCGTTTTGACTCTCTGAAATAGTTACATCCCTGCCCCCCAAATCAGGGCCATCTTTTACAAAAGAGAGATGGCAATATTTTACATAACTCCAGTTATGAAACCCTTTAGTGAGTCTTCATTAATGCCTCATGGTTTATAATTTCATACCTCTTGGCAGGTGGAATAATGCAAATCTTGGCAGGTGTGTAATTTTGAAAGTAGTCCTAGAAAATATTACTATTACTCATATAGCAATCTAATAAAAACTACCTATAGAGTTAACATTCTTACATTCTTTTCTTTCCTTTTTTTTTGTCAAATATTTCATGATAAAACTCGTTAATTACATGCATTCTTCTACTTAAACTGAAAATATTGTATTAATTAACAAAAAGTCTTGGGACCATCTAGGTTCCTCCACATGGAGAAATCTGACTTGGAGAGAGACAATTAGAATCTTGAGTGAAAGGTAACAGTGACATTTTCAAAGAGTTCTTAAGAGCAGGAGACAGCTTTGTATGCTTTTATGTATTTTAGCCTCAAAAACAGGTTCACTTCAGTAAGAGAGACTGCTCCTAGGGACACAGAGCCCAAGGAGGTAATTTCCCAGAGCCACATTCACCCTGCCATCCATCATGGGAAAATCAGGAGCATTCACAAGAAATTTCAGTTCAGGAAGTTAGAAAGATAAGCTACTTACTGAGATCCGTTTCTTCTGGTGCATATTGCTTTTGAGAGGTGACTTCTGTCAGAAGTTAAGCCATCACCAGGACTCAGCCTGTGAAGAGGAAAAGGGTTTTGGTGGTTTTTACTTTTTTATGTCAATAAACATCAACCAACAGGTCACACTGGCTATGACCATACTGTCTGGCTAGGCATTAAAACATCCGTGATAAGCAGCACTGAGACTCTGTTTATCCTGAGTTGATTTTCCATGAAGTTTGTCAGAGTGGAGCTCAAAGGGCCAAAGCTGCTGAGGCCTCCTGGCCCGGGATTTCTAACACGCGGGCCAGGTCAGCCAAGTTTTCGTAAACAACGTAACTTGCCAGGGTTCATCTCATCTTCTCATCGCGCAGATTCAGCCACACAGGGTAATCCACACCTCACAGACTGTGAGGGCTTGCTTGAGAAAATGTGGACAGGAGAGCCCAGCTGTGTGGTGGAGGACACAGGCTCGTTCACCGGCCCTCCGCTCCCATCGGAGGTGACGTGCGGAGCCTCTGCCTGACACCTGAGGGAAAATCCTGACCTCACCAACTCTACCACCATGGGCTGGCTGAGAGAGACCAGGAAGGGGAAGGTTTCAGCATGGTTTCACCTCCTCGTGGCAAGAGCTAGGTCACTGGAGTCCATTACGGAGCTCACTTCAGCTGCACAGAGTGTTGACATGAGCTGACCCTCCTCAGTAGATGACACAGTGGACCTGACTTTCAGAAGTAACATTCAGGTTGGGGTTTGCGGTCCCTCTAATTTGTTCAGGACACATGGCAAGTATTCCCTTCTGTGCTATTGTTCACTCAGTCGTGTCCGACTCTTTACAACCCCATAGACTGCAGCCCGCCAGGCTTCCCTGTCCTTCACTATCTGTACTATTACAGAGGGCCCAATTCATGGACATTGATACCCTCCAATTCTGTGACCATCTCTTCCATGGGTTTCAGACTCATGATAGAGAGAGAGGTTGGAGATAAAACAGAAACATCACAAGGATGGCTTAGAATTCCTCTGTGAGCATTTGAGTGTCTGTAGTAGGCCTGAACCAAAGTCTACAAACCCTAACCCACTGAACCACAAGCAACTGCTGTCTGCCCATCTTGCCAAAATGGTCCAAACACTTCACGGAGAATAATTATAGTCAGCAGTTCCTCACTTTGACTATAGAGTGCATCCTATAATTCTTCATACGGCATTGGCAAATACACGCTTGTATCTTTCCAGAGGCAAAGAGTTTCAAAGATGGTGTTTTCTTTGAGACAGAAGCGCATTGGTTAACTAAATAATCATTTAGCCCATGCACTCAGGAGGAAAGGAAATAGCTATTGCAAATTACTGTGTGCTGTGTTATAAAAATAAGCTTTCAGAGTGTATGAGTTCTAGGTAAGCAGAAGGCACACATTGAAAATGAATTGCAAAGATCAGAGAAAACACACCTTATTGCCACTAAGAACCTACCTGCCTCTAAAAGTTACAATACTGTCTTTTATATTCAAAAAAAAAAGTTTCCTTCTGAAATTCAAGATGATTAAGATGAGGTGAGTTGTTTTTCCTAATTTTTATGCCTTGGAGCTTTCAGAGTCAATTTCAAGTTGAAAAGTTCAGCAAGGTCAGAGATGTTTCTGGCATTTAGGGTCTGGTGGCTGGAGGTTTTAGCCTGGAGTGACATATTGAAATCAACAGATAACCTTAATTATTTTATAATGACACAGCACAACTGCCTTGTTATGAATTTTCTTAAACGCATATATACTGTATTTAAAACTTAAAATATAGATACCAATTTACCAAAGACACATACTAATTGTAAGCAAAAAAATTTAAGAAAGAAACCCAAACTCATCATAATTTAGGAAATAATAATCAAAAACGTAGTTTGTCGTAAGAATCTAGCAAGTTATATTGGGAAATGCACTTCCAACTCCTAAGTCCTAGAGTTTATGTTCAAATGGTGCCAGTGAATTTTTATATGAAGGGAAAATGCCTGCTTTTTTTTTTTAAACAGCTGTAATCTCACTTGCCCCTCTGCGCTTGCCCATAGCTGCCATCTAACGTACAATATTGGCTTCACTTATCTCTAGAAAGAAGGCATGCGACGAACCGGAAGGAGTTGTAAGAATGGTATTTGGCCTCTACTTTGTCTTAGCTGTTAAACTGTTTTTAGTATTTTTGTTAAATATTTGCAAAGGGAAGCATTTTCTACAGAGGATAATTAATTTCAAGAAAAATAATCTTGAGTTTTAAGAAATAAAACATCTCCAGAAAAGGAGACAAACGATTTTATAAAATGTCGCAACTCTCCAACATTTGGGGTAGTGACTCCTTTTTTGTTAGGACATTTGAAACTAGCAAGTAGCCATTGTTTCTTAAAAAAAGGAAAAAAAAATTCAGCCTTTGTGTGGATTCACGTTTCTTTCACTTCATTTTGAAATAGTGAAAATCATTAAAACTGTAAATATTTTGTTGCTTGGATAAGCATCTTCTGGGAACTTTGTATCTATGGTATATAATCATAGAATTTTATATTTTCATATAAAGCTAATTTTTTTCTAGTTTCAATTCTGTCATAGTTTTTTTTTTTTTTTTTTTTTCCTTTGTGGTGGATATGTGAATTCAACTTTCTGTGTATTGAAGTAGCAGGAACCATCTTTGCATTCCAAAAGAATCCAACACGTGTTATTTCTTTGAGGCAGTGATTGTGACAGTTGGGTTTCCTTTTATAATGTCATTGACCATTTGTGCAATAGGAATTAGACATAATTAGTCACACTGAATACATTTGTTGCATTGACCCATTTGGATAAAGTGCTGTTTTTGTTTTTTTTAATTTGTTCGGGGGGAGGGGTTTTGTAACCTGAAATTTTTCCCTTTTTTCTTCTGTTTAAAAGTATATCAAATCATTCTATTATAGTGTTATTTAATATGTAAATTGTATTGCTATACATAAAATAAAGTATGGTTTTTGATGTATTCATTAGTGCTGAGCATTTCTAAGAAAATACCTACATCCAATAATATCAGATTACTCTTTTCTTTTAATAGCTCACATTTATACACACAGACCCTTGGTCTTAGTTTTCATGGTAGTAAATCATTATTAGGAGTCATCTTCACACAGGCAGAAAACCACAGAAATGTCTTTTCTGAGTAAAGACATTTACTCAGTAAACATGCATAGCCCTAACCCTTTAAAGAGTAAACAGTAATATTTCACCGGCTTGTCAAATGAAACTTTGCTCGCTTTATGAACCTCCTGCTAAATTATAAGTAGAATTATTGTCTAATCCAGTGTATCAAATAGATTTGGAGCAACTCCTCCCTCTAAGTATTTACTTTGTAGAATGAGAGACATTTGTTGGCAAGACTTTGGGAGGATCTATGAAATGCATACATAAGATCCTGGAACTCCTTCTACTGAGCAGACATTTTGCCATCTCCAAACACAAGTCCCCGCCTGGGCAGCTTGGGTCCACCATTCTCTGAACTTTGAGCAGCACTACATCAGGAATTCAACTCATCACTGTGGCTCCAATTTTTCTTTCCAGCAAGATAAAGAACTGATCATTCACTCTCCAAAAGTAACTGGGAATTTAACAAACAGCGTATTAATCCTTCTTGTGGTACCTACAACGCTCAGTACAAAAGAATAAAACTCTGCTAATGTAACCCTTTGTCTGCCTGCTCAGTCTCCCCGTCACATCTGACTCTGTGACCCTATGGACCGCAGCCTGCCAGTCCATGGGATTCTCCAGGCAAGAATACCAAAATGGGTCGCCATTTCCTTCTCCAGGGGATCTTCCCGGCCAAGTGATCGAACCCCCATCTCCTGCATCTCTAGCACTAGCAGGTGGATTCTTTACCACTTGCGCCACCTGGGAGGCCTGATCTTCCTCCAACACCCACAGGGGTTCAATCCTCTCTATCAGAGAGTACATGAGTGGTCACAAACTGTTCACCTGTAGATCGTATTCGCACTACAGATATATTGAGGCCATCATCTTTATCACAGTTATTAGTTTCCAACATCTAAAAAGTAAAGACTTTTTACAGTAAGATTTAGACTTCAAGTTCTTTGAAAACGTGCATTGTTACAGCCCCAGGCTCTTGTTCTCACTTGGGGGTCATGAGCCGCAGAGGAGGAGCTGTTGCCCCTTTAGGTGATGAGTGCTCTCTCCAGTTCACCAGAGTCTACGCCTGTCCCATCACATCTACCTGCCCATCACCAGTCTACCCTGCCTGGATCCTCCGAGCAGCTGCACATGATTTTTCAAATTATCATCTGTTGTTGGTATATTTCACTGTAATTGTTTTAAAAGTACAACTTTACCTCTTACTGTTCACATGTATATATACATATATATATATACATATACACACACACACACACACACACACATATACATATATATGTCATTGCCTTTCTTTTGGAAGAAAGAAGGCAATGCCAAAGAATGCTCAAACTACTGCACAATTTCACTCATCTGACACACTAGTAATTAATGCTCAAAATTCTCCAAGCCAGGCTTCAGCAATACATGAACCGTGAACTTCCTGATGTTCAAGCTGGTTTTCGAAAAGGCAGAAGAACCAGAGATCAAATTGCCAACATCCACTGGATCATGGAAAAAGCAAGAGAGTTCCAGAAAAACATCTATTTCTGCTTTATTGACTATGCCAAAGCTTTTGACTACGTGGATCACAATAAACTGGAAAATTCTGAAAGAGATGGGAATACCAGACCACCTGACCTGCCTCTTGAGAAATCTATATGCAAGTCAGGAAGCAACAGTTAGAACTGGACATGGAACAACAGACTGGTTCCAAATAGGAAAAGGAGTATGTCAAGGCTGTATATTGTCAACCTGCTTATTTAACTTATATGCAGAGTACATCATGAGAAACACTGGGCTGGAGGAAGCACAAGCTGGAATCAAGATTGCCGGGAGAAATATCAATAACTTCAGATATGCACCACCCTTAGCACCACCCTTATGGCAGAAAGTGAAGGACTAAAGAGCCTCTTGATGAAAGTGAAAGAGAAGAGTGAAAAAGTTGGCTTAAAGCTCAATATTCAGAAAACTAAGATCATGGCATCTGATCCCATCACTTCATGGCAAATAGATGGGGAAACTGTGGAAACAATGGCTGACTTTTATTTTTCTGGGCTCCAACATCACTGTGGATGGTGATTGCAGCCATGGAAAAAGACGCTTGCTCCTTGGAAGGAAAG
This sequence comes from Bos indicus x Bos taurus, assembly GCF_003369695.1. Lineage (NCBI taxonomy): Eukaryota > Metazoa > Chordata > Mammalia > Artiodactyla > Bovidae > Bos > Bos indicus x Bos taurus. Next base: position 21,772,561 of record NC_040097.1, read on the forward strand.
TTATGACCAACCGAGATAGCATATTCAAAAGCAGAGACATTACTTTGTCAACAAAGGTCTGTCTAGTCAAGGCTATGGTTTTTCCTGTGGTCATGTATGGATGTGAGAGTTGGACTGTGAAGAAAGCTGAGCGCTGAAGAATTGATGCTTTTGAACTGTGGTGTTGGAGAAGACTCTTGCGAGTCCCTTGGTCTGCAAGGAGATCCAACCAGTCCATCCTAAAGGAGATCAGTCTTGGGTGTTCATTGGAAGGACTGATGCTAAAGCTGAAACTCCAGTACTTTGGCTACCTCATGCAAAGAGTTGACTCATTGGAAAACACCCTGATGCTGGGAGGGATTGGGGGCAGGGGGAGAAGGGGACGACAGAGGATGAGATGGCCGGATGGCATCACCAACTCGATGGACGTGAGTCTGAGTGAACTCCGGGAGATGGTGATGGACAGGGAGGCCTGGTGTGCTGCGATTCATGGGGTCACAAAGAGTCGGACACGACTGAGCGACTGAACTGAACTGAACTGAGATAATCCAAAATCACTTCAGTACAGGGCAAACCTTCAAGAGACCAACCTCAAGGGGTGAACATGAATGAAAACTGTCTTTTCCCTCCCTCCCTCTGTGTCACTCTAAAAAAAAAAAAAAAAATACACAGGAAATTTTGACCTACATCATGTATTATTGCTGCTGCTGCTGCTGCTAAGTTGCTTCAGTCGTGTCCAACTCTGTGGGACCCCATAGACGGCAGCCCACCAGGCTCTGCCATCCCTGGGATTCTCCAGGCAAGAACACTGGAGTGGGTTGCCATTTCCTTCTTCAATGCATCAAAGTGAAACGTGAAAGTGAAGTCTCACAGTCGTGTTCAACTCTTAGCAACCCCATGGACTCCAGCCTACCAGGCTCCTCCTTCCATGGGATTTTCCAGCCAAGAACACTGGAGTGGGGTGCCATTGCCTTCTCCGCATGAATTATTACAGAACTGCAAATCAAAACCACCACCAGGTATCACATTACACTGGTCAGAGTGGAATCCTCAAGAAAATCACGGACAGTAAAAGTGGGAGATGGCATGGGAAAAACAGAACCATCCTACCCTGATTTGGGGAACATAAATTGGTAACAGCCAGGATAAAGGACAGTACGGAGGCTCATTAAATACTTTAAATTGGGCTACCACAGGACCTGGAATTCTCACTCCTCAGCCTCCACTTGATGAGAAACCATAATATGAATCGACACAGCCTCCCCGTGGTCACTGTAGCACTATTTACACTGGAGGAGACACAGAAGAAACAAATGTTCACCAACAGACTAACTGATAGATACAGAAGATGTGGTACATATATATAATATACACACCATGGAATACGCCTCAACCATAGAGAAGAACGAAAGAATGGATACACGGCTACACTGAGTGTTGATCACACTGAGTGAAGGAAGCCGGAGAGAAAAGGCAGGTAGCCTATGGTATCACTTCCGGGTAGAATCTAAAAATCGGTATCAACAACTCATTTACAATCCAGAAACAGTCTCATAGTCCTAGAAAACAAACCTCTGGTTACCAAAGGGAAAGGCGGGGCGGAGGGAGGCATACGTTAGGAGGCAAAGAAGAATATATGCACAGCAACATACATACAGAACAAGATCAACGAGCCTACTGTCTGCTCGAGAAGGCTCTTCAGTGTCCCTTGGACAGAAAGGAGATTAAACTAGTCAACCTTAAAGAATATCAACCTTGAATGTTCACTGGAAGGACTGATGCTGAAGCGCCAACACTTCGGCCATGTGATGCTGAGACCTGATTCATTGGAAAAGACCCTGATGCTGGGAAAGATTGAGGACAGGAGGAGAAGAGGGTGGCGGAGGATGAGATGGTCGGATGGCATCAGCGATTCAATGGACATAAATGCAAGCAAATTCCTGGAGAAAGCGAAGGACAGCCAAGTCTGGCATGCTGCAGTCCACAGTGCTCCAAAGAGTAGGACATGAATTACTGACTGAACATCATCATCACCAACAACTGCGGAGCGCAGTGAACTCTACTCAACGCTCTGTGATCACCTACATGGGACATGAAACCCGAGAATACATAGATGTGTATGTATAACTGCATCAGGGGATTTAAAAGACACCCGAATAAATCCACTGGACTCCATTATAAAATAAAAGTTAACATGCAAAAAAATTTTTTAATGCCAGCAGTATACCCCTCAGGCCTGAGTGACCTGGCCTCTTGCTCATCCCTGGAGTATGAGCAGCCTTGAGTCCCAGGTGGGACTGGGTTGGACTCAGGGAGCTGGGGAGGAGGTGCCAGGAAAGCAGCCCCCCTTGGACCTGGAATAACTGCTCCCCTGTGGTTGGGGCCCCAATCTCCAGATCCAGGCGGGCCCTCCTAGAGCTCACCCAGGCCTAGGGTACCCAGAAAAAGGCGGGCCTGCTGGGCAGGAAGAGCTTTGACATGGCACCTGCTGTCCAAGTCTCCTGGTGGTGCGGTTCCTTCCTTCCTCGGGGTCGTCCCGCCTAATTACAACAGCCTCAACAGTGCAGGTCAGGGAAACTCTGGGATTTCTCAGGGTACAGGCAGGGGATGAAGTCATGAGACATCCCAATCTAATCACAACCGTCCCAAGGGGACTTTCTCTAGGGTTACCCCAGGAACCCAGTGAGGCAAGAAGAGGTGCTGCTGCCTTGAGGAAATTTCCTGTAACTACAAGTTGAATACCAGTGCCTGCAGGCAATTCTGACAATGCCTGCGGGGCTGGAAAGGACACCTGTCCTTAGGCAGGGTCCTGGGTTTCCCAACAACAACAACAACAAAAAAAACAGCTCAAAACAGGGCCAGGCTTAAGGCCCAAGCTCCAGGGATCAACTGTAAAGCACACTGTCTTTTTCCCTCTCTTTCTCTTCCTCTAAAAAAGGGGGAAAAAGAATTCAAAACAGGAAAAGATGCTCTACATCACTAATTATTCAGTTCAGTTCAGTTCACTCGCTCAGTCGTGTCCGACTCTTTGCGACCCCATGAATCGAAGCATGCCAGGCCTCCCTGTCCATCACCAACCCCCAGAGTTCACCCAAACTCATGTCCATCGAGTCGGTGATGCCATCCAGCCATCTCATCCTCTGTCGTCCAGTTTTCCTCCTGCCCCCAATCCCTCCCAGCATCAGGGTCTTTTCCAATGAGTCAACTCTTTGCATGAGGTGGCCAAAGTATTGGAGTTTCATCTTTAGAATCCGTCCTTCCAATGAACACCCAGGACTGGTCTCCTTTAGAATGGAGTGGTTGGATCTCCTTGCAGTCCAAGGGACTCTCAAGAGTCTTCTCCAACATCACAGTTCAAAAGCATTAATTCTTCGGCGCTCAGCCTTCTTCACAGTCCAACTCTCGCATCCATACATGAAGACTGGAAAAACCATAGCCTTGACTAGACAGACCTTTGTTGGCAAAGTAATGTCTCTGCTTTTGAATATGCTATATCGGTTGGTCATAACTTTCCTTCCAAGGAGTAAGCGTCTTTTAATTTCATGGCTGCAATCACCATCTGCAGTGATTTTGGAGCCCAGAAAAATAAAGTCTGACACTGTTTCCACTGTTTCCCCATCTATTTCCCATGAAGTGATGGGACCAGATGCTATGATCTTCGTTTTCTGAATGTTGAGCTTTAAGCCAACTTTTCACTCTCCTCTTTTACTTTCATCAAGAGGCTTTTTAGTTCCTCTTCACCTTCTGCCATAAGGGTGGTGTCATCTGCTTATCTGAGGTTATTGATATTTCTCCCGGCACTCTTGATTCCAGCTTGTGCTTCCTCCAGCCCAGCGTTTCTCATGATGTACTCTGCATATAAGTTAAATAAGCAAGGTGACAATATACGGCCTTGACATACTCCTCTTCCTATTTGGAACTAGTCTGTTGTTCCATGTCCAGTTCTAACTGTTGCTTCCTGACTTGCATATAGGTTTCTCAAGAGGCAGGTTAGGTGGTCTGGTATTCCCATCTCTTTCAGAATTTGCCACAGTTTATTGTGATCCACACAGTCAAAGGCTTTGGCATAGTTAATAAAGCAGAAATAGAAGTTTTTCTGGAACTCTCTTGCTTTTTTGATGATCCAGCAGATGTTGGCAATTTGATCTCTGGTTCCTCTGCCTTTTCGAAAACCAGCTTGAACATCTGGAAGTTCACGGTTCACGTATTGCTGAAGCCTGGCTTGGAGAATTTTGAGCATTACTTTACTAGCATGTGAGATGAGTGCAATTGTGCGGTAGTTTGAGCATTCTTTGGCATTGTCTTTCTTTGGGATTGGAATGAAAACTGACCTTTTCCAGTCCTGTGGCCACTGCTGAGTTTTCCAAATTTGCTGGCATATTGAGTGCAGCACTTTCACAGCATCATCTTTCAGGATTTGAAATAGCTCAACTGGAATTCCATCACCTCCACTAGCTTTGTTCATAGTGATGCTTTCTAAGGCCCACTTGACTTCTCATTCCAGGATGTCTGGCTCTAGGTGAGTGATTATACCATCATGATGATCTGGGTCCTGAAGATCTTTTTTGTACAGTTCTTCTGTGTATTCTTGCCACCTCTTCTTAATATCTTCTGCTTCTGTTAGGTCCATACCATTTCTGTCCTTTATCGAGCCTATCTTTGCATGAAATATTCCCTTTGTATCTCTAATTTTCTTGAAGGGATCTCTAGCCTTCCCCATTCTGTTGTTCTCCTTTATTTCCTTGCATTGATTGCTGAGGAAGGCTTTTTATCTCTCCTTGCTATTCTTTGGAACTCTGAATGCAAATGGGAATATCTTTCCTTTTCTCTTTTGCTTTTTGCTTCCCTTCTTTTCACAGCTATTTGTAAGGCCTCCCCAGACAGCCATTTTGCTTTTTTGCATTTCTTTTCCATGAGGATAGTCTTGATCCCTGTCTCCTGTACAATGTCACAAACCTCGGTCCGTAGTTCATTTATCAGATGAACTCTATCAGCACTCTATCAGATCTAGTCCTTTAAATCTATTTCTCACTTCCACTGTATAATTGTAAAGGATTGGATTATGTCATACCTGAATGGTCTAGTGGTTTTCCCTACTTTCTTCAATTTAAGTCTGAATTTGGCAATAAGGAGTTCATGATCTGAGCCACAGTCAGCTCCCGGTCTTGTTTTTGCTGACTGTATAGAGCTTCTCCATCTTTGGCTGCAAAGAATATAATCAATCTGATTTCGGTGTTGACCATCTGGTGATGTCCATGTGTAGAGTTTTCTCTTGTGTTGTTGGAAGAGGGTGTTTGCTATGATGGCAGATCAAAACTACCATGAGGTATCACCTCCCACCGCTCAGAATGGTCATCTCAGAATGCCAACAGGCAGTAAAAGCGGGAGAAGGCATGCAGAAGATAGAACCCTCCTACTCTGGTTTTAGGAATATAAATTGCTAACACCCAGGATAAAAGACACTATGGAGATTCCTTAAATACTTTATATTAGGCTAACACAGGACCTGGCATTTTCTCTCCTGGGCCTCCACTCAATGATAAACCGTAATATGAATGGACACTTGCTCCCCAGATTCATTGTAGCACTATTTACGCTGGACAAGACACGTAAGAACCAAACGTCCACCAACAGACTGATGGATACAGAAGATGCTGTACATTTATACACACACACACACACACACACATATGCACACATCATGGCATATGCTCAGCCATAGAAAAGAATGAAAGAATGCCTTCTGCAGCAACATGGATACGCTGGGTGATTCTAAGTGAAGGAAGCCACAGAGAAAAGGCTGGATAATCTATGATATCACTTGAGGAGAGAATCTAAAAAATCAATACCAAATAACTCATGTACAGGCCAGAAACAGCCTCACAGTCATAGAAAACAAACCTCTGGTAACCAAAGGAGAAAGGGGGGAGGAAGGAAGCATACCTTAGGAGGTAAAGATGACTACATGCACAGTAATATACATAGAGACCACAATCAACAGGACCTACTGTGGAGCACAGGGAACCCTACTCAACACTCCGTGATCACCGACATGGAAAAGAAAACTGAAGACAAATACACAGATGCATATGGAAAATGGAATCAGGGGCTTTCCAGGACACGAAATCCTCTGGATTAAAGAATAAAAAGTAGCATGCAAAATTATAAAAATGCCAGCAGTATTCCCCTCAGGCCTGGGTGACCTGGGATGCTGTCACGCCCCTGGAGCCTGAGCAGCCTTGGGTCCCAAGGTGAGACTGGGTTGGCCTGAGGGAGCTGGGGAGGGTGTGCCCTCAAAGGAGGCCCCCTTGGACCTGGAGTGATTGATCCCCTGTGGCTGGGACCTCAGTCTCCAGATCCAGGCTGACCCTCCTAGAGCTCACTTTTGCCAAAAACTGATGGACCCAGTGGGCAGGAAGAGCTTTGCAATGTCACTTGGTCTCCAAGTCTTCTGGTGGTGGTGTTCCCACCAATCGCCTCCATCCACGAAGCCTCCCTACCTAAGTACCACAGCACCCTCAACAGCACAGTCTGGGGAGGGCTTGGGGTTTCTCTGAATGCTGCAGGGGAAGGGAAAGAAGTCATGAGACAGGAGCCCTGGCACATTCCACTCTCAACTACAACCCTGCATCCTGACTTTCTCTAGGACTCCCACTGCCAGAGGAACCCGAGTGGGGCAGGAAGAAGTGCTGCCGCCTTGTGGATATTTTCAGTCATTACAACCTGAATACTGGCGCCAGCAGCAATTCAAATTCACAAGGCCTGCGGGGCTGGAAAGGACACCTTCCCTGGGGTTGCAAAACGAAAAAGCAACTCAAAATAAGGCCAGCCTTAAGACAGCAATCACAGGGATCAACATTAACACACTGTGATTTTTGTCTCCATCCTTACTGCCCCACCCCACCCCCACCAAAAAAAAAAAAGAAAAAAAAAATACAGGGAAGGATGCTCTACATCGCTAATTATTAGAGAACAGCAAATCAAAATCATCATGAGGCATCACCTCTCCCTGGGCAGAATGGCCACCCTCAAGGGACTGCAGACAGTGAAAGTGGGAGAGGGCTTGAAGACGATGGAAGGCTCCTACCCTGTTTGGGGGAATGTAAATCGGTAACAGCCAGGATAAAGGACACTACAGAGGCTCATTAAATACTTTAAACTGGGCCACCACAGGACCTAGCATTCTCACTCTTCAGTCTCCACTTGCATAGCGAACATAATGTGAACCCACACATGCTCCCCAAGTTTCCAGGAAACCTATTAAAACTGGACAACATGGGTGACCAATCACAACCAAAATGTCCACCGACAGACTGAAGGGTACAGAAAGTGTGGTGCGCACACACACACACACACCTGGAGTATGAGTCCGCCATAGAATGAAAGAATGCCTTTTGCAGCAACATGGATACACCAGGCGATGATCATACTAAGTGAAGGAAGCCAGAGAGAAAAGGTTGGGCAGCCTGACATCACTGCCAGGTAGAATCTAAATACTGATAACAAACAACTCATTTACACCCTGAAACAGCCTCAGAGTCATAGAAAAGAAAACTCTGTTAGGAAATGGGAAAGGGGGGTGGACGGAGGCATATCTTAGGGGGTGAAGATGATCATATGCACAATAACATACATATGGAACAAGAAAGGAAAGGATGCTCTAGATCATTAATTATTAGAGAACGGCAAATCAAAACTACCATGAGTTATCACTTGCCACTGCTCAGAAAGGGCATCCTCAAAATGCCTGCAGGCAGCCAAAGTGGGAGAAGGCATAGAAAATAGAACCCTCCTCAGTTCAGTTCAGTCGCTCAGTCGTGTCCAACTCTTTGCAACCCCATGGACTGCAGCACGCCAGGCTTCCCTGTCCATCACCAACTCCCAGAGCTTACTCCAACTCATGTCCATTGAGTCGGTGATGCCATCCAACCATCTCATCCTCAGTCGTCCCCTTCTCCTCCTGCCTTCAATCTTTCCCAGCATCAGGGTCTTTTCCAAGGAGAACCCTCCTACCCTGCTTCTAAGAGTGTAAATTGGTAACAGCCAGGGAAAAGGACACTATGGAGATTCCTTAGAGTACTTTATAATGGGCTACCTCAGGACCTGGCATTCTCACTCGTGGGCCTCCACTTGATGAGAAACCATAATGTGAATCAGCACACGTTCCACATGGTTCACTGGAGCACTATTTATCCTGCATGAGACGGGGAAGAATCAAACTGTCCAACAGACTGAAGGATACGGAAGACGCGGCACATACATATAATACATATCACATGGAATATGCCATCGGACAGAAAGAAAGAATATCTTTTGCAGGAACATGAATACACTGGGTGATGATCATACTAAAATGAAGGAAGACAAAAAAAAAAAAGGCCAGGTAGCCTATGACATCACTAATGAGTAGGATCTAAAAGTCAATACCAAACAACTCATTTATACCAGAAACAGCCTCACAATCTTAGAAAACAAACTTCTGGTTACCAAAGGGGGACGGTGGGGCAGAGGGAGGCATACCTCATGGGGTGAAGATGAACCTATACACAGTAACATATACACAGAACACAATCAACAGACCTACTGTGGAGCACAGAGAACTCTACTCAACACTGTGATCACCTACACGGAGAAGAAGCGGAAGGGGAATACATACATGGACTGTATACCTGAACCAGGGGCTTGAGTTCACTATACAGCAAAAAACTAACACGCAAATGTTTAAAAAATGCCATCGGTGTTCCTCTCAGGCCTTGGTGACCTGGACGTTTCCACATCCCTGGGGCCTGAGCGGCCTTGAGTCCCAAGGACCCCAAGACTGGGTCGGCCTGAGGGAGCTGGGGAGGGTGTGCCTGCAAAGAAGCTCCTCATGGACCTGGAGTGATTGGTCCCCTGTGGATGGAACCCCAACCTTCAGATGCAGGTGGGCCTTCCAGGAGCACACTCATGCGTAGCGCACTGAAATAAAGATGTGTCCGCTGGGAAGGAAGAGCTTTGAAATGTCACCTGGTCTCCAAGTCTCCTCAGCCCTGGCACTTTCCACACTAACCTACAATTCAGCAAGGGGACTTTCTCTAGGGCTCCAGTTGCAAGAGGAATTCTGGGCGGGGGGCGGTGGGTGGGGCGGCGGGGCGGTGGGCGGGGGGGTTGAAGAAGTGCTGCCGCCTTGTGGACATTTCCTGTAACTACAACTCGAACATAGGTGCCTGTGGGAAATAAAAACTCGCATGGCCTGTGGGGCTGGAAAGGTCACTGCTCTCAGGCAATGTCCTGGATTTGCTTAACAGAGGGGAAAAAAAATGATTCAAATCAGGGCAACCTTAAGAAATCAATCTCTAGGGGTCAACTTTAACACAGACTGATCTTTGCCTCTGTCCCCTCTGCCCTCTTTCTCTCTCTTTAAAAGAAGAAAAATACCAAACCAACGAAGGAAAGGACGCTCTACATTCCTCATTATTAGAGAATGGCAAACCAAAATTATCGCGAAGTACCATCTCTCACTGATCAGAACAGTCACCCTCACAACGACCAGGACAACCAGGGGGAGGGGGCTTGAAGAAGAGGGAAGCCTCTTACCCTGCTTGGGGGACTGTAAACTGGTAACAGCCCAGACAAAGGACACGACGGAGGGTCCTTAAAATACTTTAAATTGGCTACCACGGGACCTGGCACTCTCACTCCTCGGCCTCCACGTGGATAGTGAACATAAACGTGATAAGAGTCCACACACGCTCCACAAGGTTCAAGTCGAAGTGTTCACACTAGGTGAGCCGGGTAAGCACCCAAAGTGTCCACTGACAGACTGATGGATCCAGAGGATACGGCACATATATATGTAAGGTGTGATATGCCTCAGCCTTAGAAAAGAATGAAATAATGCCTTTTTCAGCAACGGGGATACACCGGGTGATGATCATACTAAGTGAAGGAAGATAGAGAGAAGAGGCTGGGTGGCCTATAATATCACTTCTGGGTAGAATCTAAAAATCGGTACCGAACAACTCATTTATGGACCAGAAATAGCCTCAGTCATAGAAAACAAACCTCTGGTTACCTAAAAGGCGCGGTGGGGTGGAGGGAGGCATAGCGGGGTGAAGATGACCATGTGCACAGTAACACAGATAGAGAACATAATCAATAAGCTCTACTCAACCCTCTGTGATAACCTCTATGAGAAAGGAAACCAAAGAAGAATGCACACATGCCTAAGTGCGACTGAACCTCAGGTTTTACAGGACACTGTAAAGCCACTGATTCCATTAAACAATAAAATTAACATGCAAAAATTAAAAAAATATCCACAGCATTTCCCTCAGGCCTGGGTAAGCTGGAATGCTGTCACATCCCTGGAGCCTAGGCAGCCTCGTCCCAAGGATCCCAGGGCTGGGTTGAACTGAAGGAGCTGGGAAGGATGTGCCGAGAAAAGTTAACTCCCCCTGCCTTGGACCTGACTGATTGGTCCCTGTGGATAGGACACCAGTCTGCAGATCCAGGCGAGCCCTCTTAGAGCTCACCTGCGCTTAGGGCACCCAAAAACCGCTGGCCCTGCTGGGCATGAAGAGCTCTGCAATGTTACCTGGTCTCCAAGTCTCCCGGTAGTGGGGTTCCCACCAGCAGCCTCCTTCCACACAGTCACCCCACCTAAGTACCGTAGCAACTCAGGAGCAGAGTTCAGGGAGACCTGGGTATTTCTCTGGGAGGCAGGGAAGGGGAATGGGGAAGAGTCATGAGATACCAGCCTTGGGACATTACATTCTAATGATAACCTTGCAAGGGGAACTTTCTCCAGGGTTGCCGCAGGAACCCTGGTGGGGCATCAAGAGGTGCTGCCACCTTGTGGGTATTTCCCATAACTACAACTTCAATACCAGTGCCTGTGGGCTATTCACATTTACAAGGCCTGTGGGGCTGGACAGGACGCCTGCCCTCAGGAAGGGTCCTGGGTTTACTAACAAAAATGCAACTCAAAACAGGGCGAGCATTAAGAGACCAATCTCAAGAGGTCAACTTTAACACTACAGTCTTTTGCCTCCATTCCCCCTGACAGCTCTTTCTCTCTCTTTAAAAAGTGAAGAAAAAAAAAAAAAAATCAACACAGGAAAGGACGCTGTACATTGCTAATTATTAGAGAATGGCAAATTAAAACTACCATGAGGTATCACTTCCCACTGCTCAGAATGGTCATCACAGAACGCCAACAGGCAGTATAAGTGGGAGAGAGTGTGGAGAAAATGGAACTCTTCCACCCTGTTTTTAGGAACATAAATTGTTAACAGCCATGATAAAGGACACTATAAGGGAAAGTCGCTCAGTCGTGTCCAACTCTGTGTGACCGCATGGACTATACAGTCCATGGAATTCCCCAGGCCAGAATACTGGAGTGGGTAACCTTTCCTTTCTCCAGGAGATCTTCCCAACCCAGGGATCGAACCCAGGTCTCCCGCATTGCAGGCGGATTCTTTACCAGCTGAGCCCCAAGGGAAGCCCAAAGGACACTATGGAGGTTCCTTAAAATACTTCACACTGGGCTACCACAGGACCCGGCATTCTCACTCCTGGGCCTCAACTCGATGAGAGAACATAATACGAATCAACACATGCTCCACAAGTTTCAAGTAGGAAGTATTTACACTGAACGAGATCAGTGAGTAACCAAAATGTCCACCGACAGACTGATGGATACAGAAGATGTGGCACGTGAATATGTACACCATGGAATACGCCCCAGCCATGGAAGAGAATGAAATGGTGCCTTTTGCAGTAACATGGATACACTGGGTGATGATCATACTATGTGAAGGGAGCCAGAGAGAAAAGGCCGGAAGCCTATGATATCACTTCTGGGTAAAATCTAAGAATCAACACCAAACAACTCATTTACGTATGAGAAACAGCCTCAGAATTGTAGAAAACAAACCTCTGGTTACCAAAGGGGAACGCTGGGGGCAAGGAAGGCATACTTTACGGGGTGAAGATGACTGTATGCACAGTAGCGTACATTAGCACATAATAAGATCTCCTGTAGAGCACAGGGAACTCACACTTTGTAATCACCTACATGAAAAGGAAACCAAAGAATATATATGTGCATATTTAAAGCTTCCCTGGTGGCTCAGACGGTAAAGCGTCTGTCTACAATGCAGACCAGAGTTCGATCCCTGGGTTGGGAAGATCTCCTGGAGAAGGAAATGGCGACCCACTCCAGGACTACTGCCTGGAAAATCCCATGGACAGAGGAGCCTGGTAGGCTACAGTCCATGGGGTTGCAAAGAGTTGGATACAACTGAGCGAGTTAACTTCACTTCACTTCATAACTGAATCAGGGGTTTTAAAAGACACTGTGAATCCACTGGATTCCCCTATACAATAAAAATTAATGCAAAATGTTAAAAGTGTCAACAGTTATTTCCCTCACTCTGGGTGACCTGGGATCCAGTCACATCCCTGGAGCCTGAGCAGCTTCAGGTCCCAAGGTGGGAGTGGGTTGTCCTGAGGGAGCTGGGCAGGATGTGCCAACCTTGGACCTGGAGTGACTGGTCCCCTGTGGATGGGACCCCAATCTCCAGATCCAGGTAGGCCCTCCAGGAGCTCACCTATGCCTAGGAGCACCTAAACAATGGTGGACCTGCTGGGCATGAAGAGCTATGAAACGGGACCTGGTCTCCAAACCTCCCAGTGGCGGGGTTCCCACCAGCAGACTCCTTCCATCCAGTCACCCCATCTAAGCGCACAGGACCCTCAGGAGCACAGTGTGGATAGACCTTGGGATTTCTCTAGGGATTGCAGGGGAAGGGGAAGAAGTCATGAGACATGAGGCCTGTGACATTCCATCTAATCTACAGTCCTGTGGGGGGAGTTTCTCCCTAGGGCTGTGGCTGCCTGAGGAACTCAAGGGGGGCCTTGTGAACAGTTCCCATAACAACAACTTAAATACCAGGCTGTTGTTCAGTCACCTAAGTCATGTCTGACTCTCTGCAACCCCATGGACTGCAGCATGCCAGGCCTCCCTGTCCTTCACTATCTCCCAGAGTTTGCTCACACTCACGTCCACTGAGTTGATGATGCCATCCAGCCATCTCATCCGCTGGGCAGTTCAAATTCATAAGGCCTGGGGGACTGGAAAGGACACCTGCCCTCAGGCAATGTTCCAGGTTTGCAACAAATAAGCAAGTGAAAACAGGGCTAGCCCTGAGAGACCCTCTCAAGGAGTCAACTTTAACACACCCTGATTTTTGTCTCTGTACTTCCTGGATCCTGGTTCCAAAGCTAAATCTTCTTCGGAGATCAAGAATCCAACATTGTTCCCATAAGCTATCATCTGTGTGTGTGTGTGTGTGTGTGTGTGTATAGGTGTGTATGTGTATACATATCTATATATAAACATATATTTACATGCACACACACCTATAGCTTGAGATGTGACTCAGTCATGAAAAAAATGACAGAATGCCTCTCCCAGTAACAAAGTTGGCTCCAGAGATTATCATACTAACTGATGTAAGTCAGAGAATGGCAAATATCTTATGACATCAGTCATATGTGATTTCTAAGTTTAAAAAAAATGATACAAATGAACTAGTGCACAAAACAGAGGGATTCACACATATGGAAAACAAACTTCTGGTTCCAAAGGGGAAATGGTTTTGGAGGCACGGTGCGGGTGGGTATGGGGATAAATTAAGAGCTTGGGATCAAGATCCTCTCACTAGTCACTATGGGCTGATAATCACCAAGGACCTCCTTCTGCAGCAGCAGGAGATCTACTCAATATTCTTCAATAACCAATAAGCATAAGGTTATCAGAAAGACGGGGCTCTATATGTGTATAACTGAACGACTCCACTGTACACCTGAAAGAAACACATTGTAAATCAACTATACTTCAGTATTTTCTTAAGTTAAAAGTAATAAAAAGAAAATAAAAATAATGCCAAGAAAGACCATGAAGCAACCTTTTTTCTGTGTGTTTTTTTTTTTTTTTTGCAGTGCCATGGGGTGTGTGAGATCGCAGGTCCCTGACCAGGGATGGAACGGATAACCCTGTAATGGCAACACCGAGTCTGAAGCACCGGACCACCAGGGAAGTCCCAAAAGAGAGGATTTTTCTCAGTTAAGTCAGTTTTCTCCATATTTTTTTTTCATGAAAACATACCTCTTTTGAAAGACAGGATTTTCCTGAACATCTTTGGATAAGGCTCACTCTACTTAAAACTGTCCCTAGGAATGATTTCAAAATTTAAATACAAATACTTATTGTTCAGTCGTTAGGTCATGTCTGAGTCTTTGCAACCCCATGGACTGCAACATGCCAGGCTTTCCTGTCCTGCACTATCTCCCTCTTTTCAACAATTAAGCCAGAAATAAGTGCATTTCTTTTCAGCCATATAGGGATTAAAAAGTGTTATACTTTTGTGCTTCCAAGCAATACCTCAAACTCCAACAGACTTGTTAATTCTACTCTCTTGGAAATCTTTATAATGTGCATTTAAAAACTTTTAAAAATTAAGTTTAGATTATTTACTTCATCAGTCACTTTTGAGAATTAAATTTTGTAAGTTTCAGAATGAAAGTGGATACTCAGTTCTTTTGAGTCTAAAAAGCATGAGAAAATTAGTTCACAAAGCCTAATAAAAAGCTCAGGATACTATTTAAAGATTTATTGTCAAAATTGTACTTTTATTTGCATGTTTAATAAATATGTATCTTTTTTCCCCCACATACTGGTTTATCCATCTTTTCAGGTCATTATTTCAGAGATGAGAGAAAATACTATCTTTGAAAAGATGTGAACTTTTCAAATTCAAAGAATTTGAAATTCAAAGAATAAATTCAAAGAGTAAATCAGAACTAAAATACACCTGAGCCTTACATGTGGTAATTAAAATATACCACAGCCTTGCTGTGAAGGAAACTTTAGTCCATGAGATCGAAGTATGTTCTAAATTACCCAAGTTCTGTTTATTTTTTTACCACATGGAACAAGACTATATGTGACACAGTGTAATAAAACAGATCTGCTTTCCCACGACACCCACTCAAAAATAAAATCTTGCATGCCGCAGCGTCTCTCAACTCTGAAAGCACGTTCATATGCATTTTTTCTTGGGCCCTCACAAGTATCTCTTGAAGCTGAGAGAGATGGTAATGCTTTCTCTGTCTGGTCAATGAAGAAACTGAGTTTTTAAGGAAATCTGGAGCTAGAAGCCATGTTTTCTGATTCAGCGACCTGGCTGTTTTACCACACTGCTTCTGTGGCAAATATCAGGGCCCGGTTCCTCAATATTTCTGTTGTAAAGGTCAAACTCTTTAGTTTTATTCACAACATAAACTGGGTTAACATTTGTATAAGGTCTGCGATAGGAAAATGAGCTACTTTTATACCTCTTCTTCTATATGTTCATGTTTAAGGTTGACCTACTGTTAGTCAAGGTAGAAATTTTATAAGGATATACTTATGTATAGCAAAGTTGGCACAGACATAAACTAATATAAATTACATTTTCTTTCTTCACAGAACTTTGTGTAAAGTCTCATAAGTACTACCAACAGACTACGTTTAAACCATCATTGAAAATAAAATGATGGGCTTAAAAAAACTGAAAAACATTCCCAGATGTCAGAAAAAAACTTGTCTTACACAAACAGATTAAACAATTTACATGCAAAACTAGATTACAACAAAATCTACAAGAATATCTTGATTTCAACAATGCTGAAATACGTTAACAATTTAACATATCTTCCGTGGTATGTCTACTGAGAATTCTCTCTCTACCAAGAACTTGTATACTGATATGTGAAACAAAAAAAATTATATAAATAATTATTTACTCTTATTTCTCTAAATCCTTAATTATTTGACATCAATGCAAAGTATTACTATGAAACATCTCCAGGGTTTTATTGTGAACATCAAATATTAACATGAGAGTGTAATTTCAGAAAGGATAACTTTCTAATAGATTTTATATCATAACAGTATTGCAGACATAAAATCACACCATGAATTTAGTAAGTCACTTAGGAGAGTGTAGTTGTGCAAAGCATGTTTAACATGTCATTTTTAATTCTAGCATATAATACAAATTAAAAAAAAACCCCACTGGGGTCCATGGCTACAATGATGGGCAACTACATCGAATGTACATCACCGAGGCACTTGAGTCAGAACTTTGCTTCTGCACCCCTTTCCAAACTTGAGGCCTCTCTTCTATCACTCAGTATCAAAGTGGCTGCCTAGATCTTCTTTATTCATTTATTTGACAATACTGTTACGCAGTGTAGGGCTAGTGGCTGTTCTATGTATTGAGGAATCAGCAGTCAGTAAGACAAACTTCCTGCTCTCATCAAATTTATATCTAGTGGGCAAGACAGACAATAAACAAATCAGTCAATATAGCAGCTATATACGTGTATGTCTATATATTAACACACATATGTCCGCAAATAAACATCAGGGAGAGGTGGGTGCTATAAAATAACAGGATAGAAGATGATGGTGAAGGGAGTGTTTTTAACAAGGTGGCCAAGAAGGGACTCGCTCAGGGAGTGACATGTGAAGACCATGAAAACCTTTGTGGAAGATGTTCCTGGCAGTGAGAACTCTGAGTGCAAAGGTTCCTGAGGTCGGACTGGGTTGGCTGGCATCAGGAAGATCACAGTAAATGAGGGGCGATCTGGTCAAAGATCAGAACACAGGTAACCAGGCCTGACTGAGCAGGGCTGTGGGAAGGAGCATGGATCATCCTTGAAGGGCAATGAAAGATCACCTCGGGGTTTGAGGATGAGAATTACAAGTTCTGAAATTACAAGTTTTGAAAAAGAAAAAAAAAATCCCACTGTGACTGGAGAGGAGATTGCAGAAAGGGAAAAAAAAATAGAAAAAAAATTAACAAGGAGGTTTTCATGCACTAGTCTTTAGTACTTGCGTATTTGGACCCAATGCAGGTGGCATGTGCTACCCAACAAATTACTTGCAAAACCTAATTTAAGGTTATTCTCTGAAAGTGAAATTACGAAGAATCAAACTGCAAAGGATGGGGCAGATATTTGTAGCTATTACTCAAAAGAATGATAGTGAAGATGAAATTGAAGACTTTTAGAAAGATCCCCAAACCTAATTTTAAGAGAACTAAAGAGCAACGTCAAGAAAGTATGATTAGATGACAACCATAACTAAAAGATCCAACATTTTATTTTTAAAATGAGCTTACAAAGTGAGAGTGGTACATGTTGAACCATCAGACACTGGTATGTGGGTGCACGTATGTGTGTGTGTTTTGTTTTTTATTCGAATTAGTTGCTAACGCTGAAATATTGGAAAATTTCACATTAAAATTCAAATTTCTGTCTTCACTTAAAAAAAAAAATTAGAAGCTTCGCTAATTTATATTCAAGCAAGGAAACATGAGTAGCAACTGCATCAATCATTATAAAATTCTAACAGAAACTTCTGTATAATAAATGGATAAAGTTTGGGGGGTAACATAAGACTGTTTTTATGTTGCTTAAAAAGAGGAAAAGAAACAAAGCATTTATCATGCTGCCAAGTTATATTCAACAAGCATTCATCAAGAAACTATTATAAACCAGCACCTGTTATTAGGAGTTTGCAGTCTGGGGAAATAACTCCAACAGCACTGGGGACTCTCTACAGTGGGATCACATCTCTTATTACAAAGTCTGCTTCACAGTTGGTATTCTACCAACTCAGATGCTCATGTTCATGCTCAGGCGCTTCAGTCGTGTCTGACTCTTTGTGACGCTCTGGACTGTAGCCCTCCAGGCTCCTCTGTCCATGGGACTCTCTAGGTAAAGTGCTAATTACAGGACCTGAGATGTTCAAGGCTACTTTGAACCTCTGTATCTTCGTGTCTGGGGGCTTGCCAGGTGGTGCTAGCGGTGAAGTACCCTCCTGCCAACGCAGGAGGCATAAGAGACACTCAGAGGGCTCTTCCTGTTTTGCTCTAAAGGAGTCACGGTTCACCCGTGAGTTGGTTTTTTTTTCTCCCTTGACCTTTGTGCTGCCAAGGGATTGTCTCAATAGAGCTGTGCTGTTTCAGGGGGCAAAGTAAGCAATCCTGAGTTTACGGTTCCTTATGTTTTACGAAAACCAGATTTTTTCAAAGCCAGTATTTCATAACTCTCTTAATTAAGCAGCTGACAATTCCCCTTTCACTGTTTATTCCTGAATACTAGCATACAGCACAGTCAAAACCCCTTTCCCTTCAAGGGTGAGTATCACTGTAAGATTGTCTTGTCACTACTAACTCTGCTGCAGACAGCCTTAGGGCCCGTTGGGGCTGCCAGCGAAAGGGAAGATTTGCTTTTCACCAGTTTGATAGAAATTCCATACCAAATTCAGCAATATACCTGTCCTATGTTTGTTTAGAAGTCCTTTCTATGAATCTTCTTGAAGATTAAGCACTTTTCCATACCATGTCTATTAAAGACTTAAAAGACAAGATTAACAATCTCATCACGTGTTAACAAAGTTCAATCAAGTTGCTGTGATACAACCAGAATTATGGCTGACAGATTATACCAGGACATATAGTAACGTTTACCCATAGAGTATAATCTTAGAAGGCTTATCATTCCTTTGAAAACACTTCCCATGTAACTCAACATACCGATAAAAATTAATTATATACTCCTCCTTGAGGTGCCTTAAAGGACCCCTAATGAACCTCAAAGTTAGCTGGAAGTCAAAAGAAATTTAATTAAAATTTGACATATGGGAAGTTTGTCGAAAGTTTCAAAATACTTGGTCAAATAAGATCATTGGTCACTGTAAGACAATATAGTCTAAAGTTTATGTACACTATGGCACAAGATCTGGTACTCAATTAATACTTAATAAATGAGTGACTAAAGGATAAATAAATGTGAGATTGGTTAATACTGCTATCACCTATGTCTTCACTAGCAATCTTGTAAAATTTGATGTTGCTGTTCTGTCACTAAGTCAGGTCTGACTCTTTGCAACCCCATGGACAGCAGCATGCCAGGCTTCCCTGTCCTTCACTATCTCCCAGAGTTTGCTCAAACTCATATCCTTTGAGTCAGTGATGCCATCCAACCATCTCATCCTCTGTTGCCCCCTTCTCCTCTTGCCCTCAATCTTTCCCAGCATCAGAGTCAGCTCTTTGCATCACGTGGCCCAAGTATTGGAGCTTCAGCTTCAGCACCAGTCCTTTCAATGAATTTTCAGCACTGATTTCCTTTAGGATTGACTGGTTTGATCTCCGAGCTGTCCAAGGGACTCTTATAAAATAATGGAGCCCAAATTTCTCCAAGTTCCTCCTCCCAATGTGGATCTTTGCTTAGTGGTTGAAGATTTTGGAGGAAATCTAAAATGCTCATAAGGTTCAAAGGAACCTCCTCTGAAAATACATATTATCTCTTCTTGCTAGATTAACCTCCTACAAGTTATAGCATTTTAATGCAGTGCTGGCTGCATGGAAACTTCCCAGAAGTTAAAGTTTCTGAAGCAGTTCTTATGCTGGCAACAAAGGAGAAATCCTTTGGTAATTGGTACAACATAGACAACTATTTTCTGACAAGGAGGCACATTTCAAACCTGTATGTCAGGAGGACATTACTGAACTGGAATGCTAAAGCCGATGGTGACCTCCTTAGGAAATTGTTCTCAGCCTTAGGAATGACTGCCCTTTTCAAGTAAAAAGACCAACATCTGACATCATTTGCAATCCCAACATCCCATGCTATGAGTCACAACAAGATTGATTCCTAGTCCAATGTTTGCCTTTTTTTCTATTATAAATTTTACAAATGCAGAAAACCTGAAAGAAGAAAACAAAATCACTCACCATTCAAAGAAAGTCAGCATTAAAATCTGGAGTATTTCTCTCCTATCATTTTTCTATGTGTATTTTAGCATAATTATGTTTGTGTATTACATGGAAAGATTTTACATTCTGATTTTTTTCCAATTTAACGTGATAATATAGCATTTCTTCATATTTTCTGAAAATTATCCACATATATTAGCAAAATCAATTTATCTAATTTTAATCTAATCTCAGCCTGATCTATGTAAAACTCCTTTTTTACTCAAAACGTATATCCTACATTCCTACTATATACTGAAAACTTTCCCCTTTCTTTTTAGTAGCTTTAACTACACATTTAGCTTAGAATCCTCAACTCTAAAACATCTTAATTTTTAGTGAAAACCAAGAAGCAAGTGATTATGAATTGTCTGTCATACCAGCATTTTCTGATTGGAAACTTATGCTTTAGTTTTCCTCTCCTAAGAAGGCAAAGGTTAGTACACTCAGATTTGCCCAGTAACCAATGTTCTAATATTTTATCCTATTTGAAATGACCCAGATAGTCAATGAATTCTTGCCATTTAACTTAATTCAGTTTCAGTGTACCAAAATCTGGAGAGGCTATTTTTGACAGACTTAATGCTTGTCTGTATCTAGTTACTGATATTTTCTTGCTGACAAGTTTGCAACAGATATAAGGTCTTACTTGATCTCTAACAAACCTAGGTACAACAGTACTGTTATATTTAGCAAAACAACAAACTCAAGCTAGCTTCAATATGAGATATCAATTCAGTACTCAGCATTTCCCACATCACAAGGATTTGAAATTCATTTTGGCCTATGTTCTAAATATTATCAAGTATTTAATTTGCAAGTGCTTACTTTTGAGTCAGTTAATAGAGCTCATTTGCAAATTAACTCAGAAGTATTATAACCAAAAATGATCCATTTCTTGAATGCACCTCAAGGGACTGCATTCAGGAAACAAATTTGAGTTTCCATAGCATGCACACTAACAAACAAGACAATACAAACACACAAAGAACAAAATCTAATTCCTGCAGGACAAAAACAAAAGGCCGAAGATCAACAACTTCCTCAAATTTTTTCAAAGATTCCTCTTAGTAATAATGAACGAAGTGCAAATGGAAAGACAGGAAATCATGACCACATGTGTCATGGCAATTCATCTGACAAACACAAAACCAGAAATAACAGCTGGAATAAGTCAGATTTACTGAGTTAACTCCATGCTTTCTTCTAGAAATATTTTTATTTTCTCAGTATCAGAATTCTGAAAAAAGTATTTCATCAAGCCACCTTTCTCAAACTGCATATGCAAAAAGAGCCAGTTTTGGAATTTCAGAAGTTTCATCTTAACCCAAGTCCATCTCCCCTCCTCCAGAGTCTAAAGAGTGGCCACACAGTGTAAAGAAATCTTTTTTCTTATACCCTAAGGGAACTATAAGATGAAACAGAGCTCTGATGATCACAGCAGGTGTTATCAAACAACAACAACAACAAAAAAATGCAAGGCAGCGGTAAAGAATCTGCCTGCCAACGCGGGAGACGTGGGTTCGATCTCTGGTCCAGGAAGACCCCACAGGCCACGGGGCAACTAAGCCCGGGCACCCCCAAAAAAAAAATGCAAGGCAAAATGGTCTCCATGATACCTCAGTTGGTTAAGAATCCGCCTGCAATGCAGGAGACCTGGGTTCGATTCCAAAAAGGGACAGGCTACCCACTCCAGTATCCTTGGGCTTCCCTATTGGCTCAGCTGGTAAAGAATCCCACCTGCAATTTGAAGACCTGGGTCCAATCCCTGGGTTGGGAAGATCCCCTGGAGAAGGGAAAGGCTACCCACTCCAGTATTCTGGCCTAGAGAATTCCATGGACTGTACAGTCCATGGGCTCACAAAGAGTCGGATACGACTGAGCAACTTTCACCAAAACAGTCTCTCAGGATCACAGTTCCCTAGAACTAGAAAGGGAGATACCCACACACTGTAAAGGGAAAATGCCAATCGGTGTTCCACCACAGGCAAAACCCAATGCAGTAGGGAAGGATACCTGGTGTCGTCAATGTCAGCTCCATTATTCAGACAGCTCAGCTGGCCAGTGCAAATACTGATTCACACACACACGACAAACAAATAACAAACATGGTCCCAACACAAAAGGACAAACTGGAGGGCTTACTCCAAAACGACACACACACAAACACCAACATACGACCTACAGTCACAGAGACAGAAAATCACAGAAGGTGTAGTCTAAAACTCACTTCCACTCCTAGACAGAGGCCTCCAAGCAGAGAGGCCCAGCTCTCAAAAGAGAATGAACCTAAAGTGGCTCACTTCCTGCAAGGGAAGCAGCCCAAATGGGGATGACAGCATTCCTAGCCCCCACAAGCTTGACTGACACCAAATATGGACCACAACTCTGGCCCTTTCTCTGCTCCAAATAGCCTTGTGCCTTGGGGTGGCCGGCACCTGTCAGGGAGAGTCCTTCCTGGTCCCCTGGAGCAAAATGAACTCTGGCAGCTGCTGGGAACTTGGGAAGGGGCAGCCCCTGGCTGGAATCAACCTGCCATGGACACAGATCTCCTGGCTGGCTCGCCTGCTCGGTTACATTACCATTGTGGATTAAATACTAACATGTAAAAAAGCCTGTTTTCAAAGACAAAGCAAAGCAAAAATGATCCCAAATGAACACTCTGGGATATCTGTGCCAGGTTTTGGAGTGGACTTTTACGGAACACCTTGTTTATGAAAATAAGCTTTGCTTGTATTAAAAATTTTCAAGACGTTAAATATGTAACAGTGTTCCCAGTGGCAGATGGCTTGAACTGATATTGGTAAATAACTGTACATAAAATAAAACTACACTGAATTAAACGTTAGCAAAAATGGCAAAATAAAATACAGGCAATACACTACTGCACAGGTGTATGCCATATTACCAGCTGAAAAAAATCTCGCAATTACAGGCCTCCACTATTTATTTCATTTGTGTGCAATTACATTTTATACATGTTTGTTTAGTAATATCGATCCAAGACATCATTTTGAGAAATATAATTAACTGGCCGGTAGAACAGAATGTGTGTGTGTTTTACTGTTTTTGTATTTCTGTATTTCAAACAAGTTGGTCTTTGTTAGTTGTGTTTAACTGCCATCTAGAGTTAAAATGAATCCATTTCCTTTCCCCTCTAGTACTCTTCAAAATGTTAGGCATATGAGCCAACATGTTTAACCCCTTCTTCATAACAAATATTCTTCAAACAACAAAACTGTAAAAGGATGACTATCCAACTTTTCAAAGCACTAGTAAATTTCTACTGGCTGCAAATATTTTAAGTAAAAAGTGAGGCTCACATTTAATCTAATTAAAACATTATTTCTGAATGTATAAACAAATCAACGAGCAACTAATACACATTTAGACTTGGGGAAATACAATAAAAACTTAAAACTGACTTTCTATTTCTATATACACAGCCTATTTGTATTTTTTTCAGAGTCTGAAAAAAGCACTCATATATAAAGATATTACAGAATTATTCCATTTTTATATCTGAAAAATTTGATTATGAAAATCAGCCAAATTCCAAGTGTATATTTAACTAATTAACATTTTTAATATTCTTATGTTAAAAGTGGCATCCAGGGACTTCCCTGGTGGTCCAGTGGTTAAGACTTCTCGCTTCCAAGGCAGGGGTGTAGATTTGATCCCTGGTCAGGGAACTAAGATCCCAGAGGCTGCATGACACAGCCAAAAAAAATTAAAAATGGCATTTGTATTCAAATTGAGGAGAAGGTTTGCAAGAATAAATTGTCAGTAAATTGCTCAGCTTTCAGCTTAAGAAAAACATGATTGAAAAGCAATACCATCTAACCTGGCACCTAAGCAAGAAAGAAGAACAAACAAAACCCAAAGTTGGTAGAACGAAAGAAATCATGAAGATCAGAGTAGAAATCAATGAAAGAGAAATGAAGGAAAAAATAGAAAAGACCAATAAAACTAAAAGCTGGTTCTTTGAAAAGATAAGAATTGATAAACCTTTAGCTGAACTCAGCAGGAAAAAAAGGGAGAGGGCTCAAATCAATAAAATTAGAAATGAAAAAGAAGTTGCAACTGATGTCACAGAAATACAAAGGATCATAAGAGACCACTTCAAGCAACCACATGCTAATAAAATGGACAACCTGGAAGAAATGAACAGGTTCTTAGAAAGGTACAATCTTCCAAGACTGAACTAGGAAGAAATAGAAGCTGTGAACAGACCAATCACAAGTACTCAAATTGAAACTAGCTTAAAAACTTCCAACCAACAGAAGTGTAGGACCAGAGGGCTTCCCAGAAGAATCCTACCGAACACTTAAGGAAGAGTTAACACCTATCATTCTGAAAGTCTTCTAAAACTCTGCAGAGGAAGGAACACTCCCAAGCTCATTCTGAGGCCAACATCACCCTGATACCAAAACCAGACAAAGATACCACACACAAAACAAGAAAATTACAGGCCAATACCACTGATGAACATAGATGCAAAATCCTCAACAAAACACTAGCAAACCAAATCCAACAATATATTAAAAGGATCATACACCATGATCAAGTGGGATTTATCCCAAGGATGTAAGGATTCTTCAGTATATGCAAATCAATGTGATATGGGTGTTTTCTTTTTTTTAATCTGTACCAAACACATTAAACCACAACAACAACTTTGACAATATTTTTACAAATTATTAGGTCCTGAAACTAAGAAGTTCCCATGCAGTAAAAACGCCAGTTTTCTTCTTTCAAAAGGAAAGTACATTAAGTTTTCAAGTAGATACATATACCAAACAATAATGATGAAAAACCAGATGGAGCAAATAGCCTTGAATGGTCTGGATTAACACAATGGCACTGTATTACAAAAAGGTGGGCTACCTCAACAAGTAGTCAAGCATGCATTTAAGCAAGTTTTCAATTGCTTAATCAATAGTGGACTAATGATAAAGCTGTTACAGAATTTATAAGAGCAAAATGGAGGGGGGTGGAGATGGAGAAAATAACAGGCAGAAAGGCTCTGAAAGAGAAAATTCTTACTTCAAGAAAAACCTGAGTTAAACAGTTAAAGTGAAACTTGTGAATGAATTAAAAGCCACTAGGAAATCAAGGAGACAGGACTGAAGTGAGGTGATAAAAAGGCCTTTATAAGTTATACACAGCTATGAGCGCACTGCTTTAAGGCAGAAGGATCACATGAGCTTTGAATTACTAAAACTTGGGAAGTAACAAGTATGTATTTCTATGTACACAATGTACAAATAATTTGCTATGAATTATCATGTGTGCTGTCAACTTTAAAATTCGAATACTTCCTCAAGTGCATTTTTGAACTAGTGAGGTTTTTTAATTTGACACCCCCAACCCACTCCAGTGTTCTTGACTAAAGAATCCCATGGACAGAGGAGCCTGGCGGGCTACAGTCCGTGGGGTCAAAAGAGTCAGACACCACTGAGCAACTAGCACTGACATACAGAATAAACCCAAATGAAATCTAAAAAGATTGTACAAACCATAACAGGATTTACTGTTAGTAACTTGGAGTCTTTGAAATTGTCAAGGATTCCGCAATTCTTTGAATTATTTCTTACTCTACAGCATGTCCTTCCTTTTTCATCATCAAGCCTTCCTCTTCTCTCCTCATTTTTATTTTCCACTCACCAGTCTCATCTGCAAAAACACTCTTTCTCTTTATTACTGTCAATCCTCTATTTTCATATTCTCTGGTACCAGAAACGAAACCTTTACAATTGGGGGGAAAGAGGGGAAAACACTCTTCTCAATGTTTCCTTTCTATTGGCCCTCATTCCAGGTGTGTTCTCAAGCACACACTCCCGTGCCCACTGAGACCTTCACATGGAACACTTCACAGCCCACTCACCCCGTACACCCAATCTCAAAAACAGACCTCCAAACTCCGTCCACTTGCAAAGTCTCCAAACCCCACCCACTTTTCAAACTCCACCTCAGTCTCCCAAAATGCCATCTAGACTATCCCAAGTCAAACTCATCTCTCCTGCCCTTTCTAGCTCTCTCAATATCTGAATGATATATTTTAATTACATGGTCTCAAGACAATATACATAACTACTTAGAATACCAACATCAAACAAGCTGGTGTCCATTTACTAGCAGTGGGCTCTTAAGTCATTTAAGTCGGTCAAAACTAAGTCTTGGTTTTCTCGGCTATGAACACGGGGATAATAAGAGTTTGGCACTGCTGCTCATGGGGTAGTTACGAGGATTAGAAGAGTAATTCATGCAAAGAGCTTACAACAGAACATGCAGTCAATAGGTATTAGACATTTTTATGCTGTTAATCATCATCCTGTAGCTTCGCATATGCCTTAACAGCCCAGCCAGACTCTAGGCTCTTACAGATGCTTAATAAATACATCTTTATAACTAAATCACATGTGTTAGTCACTCAGCTGTGTGCGACTCTTTCCGACCCTATGGACTGTAAACCTGTCAGGCTCCTCTCTCCATGGAATTCCCCGTGGACATGAAAGGCTAAGGGGATAATTATGGTATACTAATGAAAAAGAACTAATCTAGGGTTAGGAAGCAATAACCACCACAGATTTAAAGAAGGCCTCATTACGGACCAAGTGATACTTACTAGGTTACCATAATTTTTATGGTATGCCATGAATACCTCCAGAGAAGGCAATGGCACCCCACTCCAGTACTCTTGCCTAGAAAATCCCATGGACGGAGGAGCCTGGTAGGCTGCAGTCCATGGGGTCGCTAAGAGCCGGACACGACTGAACGACTTCACTTTCACTTTTCACTTTCTTGCACTGGAGAAGGAAATGGCAACCCACTCCAGTGTTCTTGCCTGGAGAATCCCAGGGACGGGGGAGCCTGGTGGGCTGCCATCTATGGGGTTGTACAGAGTCGGACACAACTGAAGTGACTTAGCAGCAGCAGCAGCATGAATACCTCACTCCAGAAAGTATCTAAACTTACATAGTGAATACAGAAGCTGTATGTTAATAGCTAGCCTGTGAAATGCCAGAGATTCTTCTCCCCAGCCAGGCATCTCACAGGATCAATCATGGATTACATCAGGAGGAGGGGACCTATCATAGCAGATCTTTAGGCAGAGAGTAAATACTGGAAAATAAATTATCTCTAAGTGTCTGTGAGGTAGCCCTACTTATATTCTCTTAAAAATTGCATGAAAATTTCCAAAGCATTCCATAGTTCACTGCCAAGGCAGGAAATAACTGAAAGAAACTGGGTTCAAAAGTCAAAGACCTGGATTTGACCCAGTTGTGTCACTATGCAAGTTTACATGAAGAAGAGAGGTGTGAAGTTTGTTTTAAGCAACATACCAATGCATTAATGTGCTGTCTCCCAGCTCTCTACTTCATGCAATGCATTACCAATTTAAGAAAAATCCTTGTTAACTTTAATAAAAGATAAACAAGAATGCCTTGTCACCATGCAATAACTTCATTCTATTTCTACAACACAAGACCATTTAGAAGTCTATTTTTTAATCTTTATTAAGTACAGCTAAAGGTGTATACTGTCATCCTGCTTATTTAACTTATATGCAGAGTGCATCATGCGAAATGCTGGACTGGAGGAAGCATAGGCTGGAATACAGATTGCTGGGAGAAATATCAATAACCTCAGATATTCAGATGACACCACCCTTATGGCAAAAAGTAAAGAAGAACTAAAGAGCCTCTTGATGAAAGTGAAAGAGGAGCGTGAAAAAGCTGGCTTAAAACTCAACATTCAAAAAACTAAGATCATGGTATCCAGTCCCATTACTTCAAGGCAAATAGATGGGAAAACAATGGAAGCAGTGACAGACTATTTTCCTGGGCTCCAAAATCACTGCAGATGGCAACTGCAGCCATGAAATTAAAAGAAGCTTCCTCCTTGGAAGAAAAGCTATCAGCAGTCTAGACAACATATTAAAAAGCAGAGGCATTACTTTACTGACAAAGGTCCGTCTACTCAAAGCTATGGCTTTTCCAGCAGTCGTGTATGAGTGTTAGTGTTGGACCATAAAGAAGGTGAGTGTGAAAGAATTGATACTTATGAACTGTGGTGTTGGAGAAGACTCTTGAGAGTCCCTTGGACTGCAAGGAGATCCAACCAGTCAATCCTAAAGGAAATCAATCCTGAATATTCGTTGGAAGGACTGATGCTGAAGCTCCAATACTTTGGCCATCTGATGTGAAGAGCTGACTCATTAGAAAAGATCCTGATGCTGGGAAAGATTGAAGGCAGGAGGAGAAGGGGACGATGGAGGATGAGATGGTTGGATGGCATCACCAACTTGATGGACATGAATTTGAGCAAGCTCCATGAGTTGGTGATGGAGAGGAAAGCCTAGCATGCTGTAGTCCATGGAGTCCCAAAGAGTCAAACATGACTGAGTGACTGAACTGAACTGAAGTAAAGCTAAAGTCCTAGCAACTGAAGACACAGCTCTCTTACATTATGATGAAATTTCAACAGGGGGAGTTATTTAACCCATTCATTCAGAAATATTTACTGAGCACCTATAGTCAGGCAGTTTCAACAGCTCAGCAAATAAAAAGAGACAAAAGGAAGTTCAAATTCTAGTTGGAGGTGCCTCCTAAACAAATGAACAAGTGATTAGAAAATACGTGGAATGATACTGTGTTCTGGAGAGAAGTAAAGCAGGAGAAGGAGCATGAAGGGTGAAGAGTCAGACTTGTGATCCTCTACTGGAGCTTCAGGGACTACTTCACTGATGAAGCAGCACTGAAAGATAAGAACTGAATCTATGTCAGTATCTGGGGAAATTTCCAGGCGAAGAAGATACAGAAGTGCAGTAGACCTCAAGCAGGAGATAAATTTAATGTAGATATTCTGGAAGAAAAAACAAAATTTAAACACCTAGAATAGACTCCTAGCTCTTTGCCCTTTACCAACTCAGAAACCTTCAGAAAGAAAACGTTACCCTTCCTGAACCTCAATATTTTACTCTGTAATTAAGGATACTACCATGTAACTTACAAAGTTCTTTCAATGGGAATGTTTAAGAATGTACTCTACAACACCGAAGGATTATTCTCAAATGTTTTTGTCCAGAGGGCTGTGGGAAATCTAATGGAGGCGCTGATGGCTTCCAGCTACCACTTAAATCAATGATCAAGTTTGTTTCCTTGTCTGTCAAATGAGAAGAATGGCATCTATCTCACCAGGCCTTGTGGGGATTCAGTGAATGAGATCATCCACAGAAATACAGGGACTGATATACATATTTCTCAACAAGTGAAAAATCAGCATTATTATCCCTATGGGGCCTGCCCTACAAGCAGGAAGAGCTCTGCGGTCCGGCTCAGCATCAGACGCCCAGGGTGAAGCTCTCTGAAGCTGTTCCTTGGGCATTTGTGGACCCGACTGTGCTTACGTGGTTAGTCACTTCAGTCGAGTCTGACTCTTTGCGACCCCACAGACTGTAGCCCACCAGGTTCCTCTGTCCATGGGATTCTCCAGGCAAGAATACTGGAGTGGGCCACCATCTCCATCTCCAGGGGATCTTCCCAAACCACGGATCAAACTGCCTCTCCTAGTCTCCTGCTTTGGCAGGCGAGTTCTCACCACTAGCGCCACCTGGGAAGCCCTGATTGTAAAGTCTGTTTTAAACACTTTGCAGGACTCTTAAGTGTTTTTTCCCCCTCCACATTCTACTGTGATGTTCTGGCTTCTAAGAAACCATTTTCACTCTCTAAAGTATTTTCAATCCATGCAGGTACGCTTAAAAGAGGCTTGAAATTAAGCTACCACCGAAGTGATTTTCCACCTAGTTTGTGACGACTTCACAGTCCTTCTTCGGAGCCGCCTTACTTCACTAGTGTTTGGTGCTAGACGCGCTCCTTTTATAAGCACGTGATGACATCACTTCGCTTCGCGCTTGCGCAGCTTGGTGGCGTGGCCACGCCCACGCCTGCGCGGAGACCTAACGTCCGCACAGGCTGTGGCGCGCCTTCCCGGAAGAAGTCAGTACGGGGCTCTGTGAGTGAGGTCCAACAGTAGGACGGCCGGTGGGTGAGTGCCCCGAGTGTCCGAAGGACAGCTGTGCGCTGGTGGCGAGGATGCCGTTAAAGGGGAAGAGGTAGGGTGATGAGCAAAGTTCCCGAGTCCTTCCAGAGTAAGCGAGAGTTGCAGTGGTTGGTGAACTGATGACTCCGAAAAGCTGCAGATCTTCGTCTCAGAAGGCAGACTTTTTCTAAGTGCTGATGCTGGTCGACACAGAAAAGAAGTTACCATGGACTCACTTCCAGCGATTTCCTTGACACTGGATTCGAAACCGGGAGAAAGGCCTGCCGTGATTTCGTCGGAAGTGTCTGTAATTCGACCCCTTCCGGGCTAGCCTGCGCGCGATTGCTGTCCGCGGTGCTGAAAATAGAGCGGTATCTTCAGGAAGAAACCCGTTGAGGGCAGGGCAGTATTTCCATTTTCCTCGGCTTTGCTCAGAGTTTCTTTGTGTGTGCTGAAGGAAGGGCTCATTTTTTTTTTAACAGCTCTAGACACGGAGGCGACGAGCAGACAACCAGCATTAGTTTCATAAAATTTAGGAAAGCCAGCGCTTCATTCTAAGACTGAATTTTCATTTTTTTTTTTTTTAATTATATTATTTCGGCTTAGTTGCATTCTTCCTTTGTGCAGTCAGGAAACTTCAATCCTTGCACCCAACCAGATGATTTGCCTTCAGACTCACAGCCATCCAAGTAGTTCACTAGACCTCTGTCTGTATTGGCCCAGGCACTTTTACCAAGGTGAGCTTGCTTATGGTGTATAGTGTTTTATGAAAATGGGTTTTCCCAAACTCCCCTAATGAAGAGTCCAGAGCAGCCAGGGTAAGGTGAAACCACTTTAATGTGCTTTTCTCCACAGTTAGGCATGAAAAATACTTCCCCATTTGGAAGAGAGATAGTAGAACTGGGCAGTCTTCCAAAAAAGGAAAGACCATGAGTTTCCAGTTGGTTTTCATACTTGTTTGTCTCTCTGTGTGTCTGAGGGATGGTGTTTCTCTGAATTATACACAGTGGATTTTTTTTTTCTTTTTTGTTGACTCAATAAAATGTTTACTAGTCTTGGTACCAGCTGCTTGTTTGTTTTGATTTCTGATTAAGGTTAAAGTGTGTGCGTGGTTGCAGGGAGGTGGGGGGGAAACAGGGGAAGTATGCTGTGTTGACCTGTGTCGGTGTTCTGGGACGCACCTGGGAAACTATGCATTGTGAGTAAACATGTAAAATGAGAGAAGGCATTTAAAAACATCATTACAGCCCAAGCCGTATTTTTCCCTTCTGAGACAGAACCAACAGATTGAGGTGCTGAATGATCAAATATTGCAAAGCTAAGGCCACGGGGTAGAAATAACTTTAAATGTCCTTACTATTTAGCAGAAAGCTTATCAAGGCAGCTTTGATTAAAGATGACGTCTCTGTTCACTCAAGAAATTCGCCTTTCTAAAAGACATGAAAAAATGTAAGTTGCTGTTGTTGTTTTTAAAAGGCTAATCTCAATGTATACACTGTACTGGCTTTATTAGTGACACTGTGTGCACAGGAAAACTTAAAAATCTTATGTGTATCATTTTTTGTGACACTTGAGAGATTTTGGTTTTAAGGAACGGCATTACCCCTCAAGAATAACACAGATTAAAAGGTCTAATTGTGTTTTATGTCTTTTAACTTCTTGTTACTAATATCTAGAGAAATTCACTCTCCCTCTCAGCCGCTCTATGCTCTACACTGCTATTCAATGAACTTCTCTAAGCCTTTTACCAAGGCCAGCTTTCATGAGAATGTGACTGGAATAGTCACAGGCCCTGTACTAGATTTAGTCTAGGAGCAAAATTTTCATTTGCACTGGGCTCTGCAAATTATATGGCCAGTCCTACACTTTTATTTAGTATTAACCCTTCTCTAACCTCTGTTTGTGGGCTCTCATGTTTTGCTTTTCTCTAATTAATTACTAGCCTCTCTGCCATGGCCTTCTAAGGTATTTTTCTTATGAAAATGACTTTTCAAAGACCTAGGTTTTTGTTTCTACTCTCAAGAACAACCCTGTGCAACATACTGTTTGCTGAGAATCTCAACTCTTTGAGAAATAGTTAGACTGTTACTGCACCACTGGAGTATTTTTTCCCATTTGATCACTTAATAAGACTAAACACTTATAAAAGGAGTATTTAACCACAGAGAAACTTTTGAAGTCCATTATATATAACAAAGTAGTTTGATAATTTATTTACAACTTTCTACATCTTCAATTAGTTTTCCCATGTTGTGAGTATGCATGTGTACACACAGCCTCTCACTCATATATGGAACCATCATCTTTCTCTTGGAAAAAGAGGAAAAAAATATTTTTATTGCTTCTTCAAACATATGGAAGTTTAGCACAATTCTAAATGTGTAACATAAGATTCAGGGGTACTGAAGTGTTAAGCAGAAGGTTTTGTATAGCAAGTCATACCAATGTATGTGTGGGGAGGTATATATAAGTATGTGTACAAAGGGATATGGATTACAGTTTGCATTTTCACTAAATATTTTCCAACACTTTAAAATACTTTCAAGACTAGAGAGGTTAAAAAAACACAAATGTGTACTTACAGTGTAAATATGAAAATAAAAATAATTTCACTAAGACTGAAGACTTGCTGAACTACCTAAGTTTTTTACTGTCTTATTAACTGACATATAGTAACTGGCTTTCAAAGTAGGTTGAATTGGGAGTGAGGTGCAATTAAGAAATGATTTATTTTGGCCAAGCAATAAAAAGTTTTTTTAAAATCTTTACATAATCTTCATTTTTTTGTAGAGTATCACAAAGATTAATGTTACTTCAACAAATGGAGAATAAACCTGAAGATCAAAACAAGGGAAGGGCCTCTCAGACACAAGCAGCTAAGGCTGCTTTACAAAGGAATGTTAGTCTTTTAAAGGTAAGATTCTCTGAATTAAACCTATTTTCCCCACTTTTGCAAAAAGGTTTTAATTCAATTTCATTACTTTGATTTATGTAATTCCTTTGAGTTGATACACTACTATTTAAATCCATGTTAACTGGACAAGAAGCAGGGAGTCTCACTTATTAAAATGAAAGCCTTGACGTTTGCTTAGGCTAATGAAAAATCAATCACTATACAAAGAACTTTTAAGTCACCTTTGTGCAAGAATAAATACAAGTCATAGCTTCTGGGGACTTCCCTGGCAGTCCAGTGGTTAAGAATCTGTCTTCTGATGCAGGGGACGTGAGTTGGATCCCTGGTCAGGGAATTAAGATTCCTCATGCCCATAGCGAAACTAAGACCTAACGCAACCAAAAAAAAAAAAAAAAAAAGACATAGCTTCTATCTTCCATCTTCTTTTATTTGTAGGGAGATTCTGAAACATGATAAAGTACCTATAATATGCTCGAAACAATTTGATTTTGCCCTCCTGGGGCCACAGTCAATATACAGATTTCGTATCTAAGGTAACAGATTTCCCAGGATCTTCTTTGATGGTGATGGAGGAGGTGGTCAAAGTATGTGACTGCGCAGGGCCTCACCATTTGGCCAGTGTGCCCATTTGGAGTAAAATCATATGTGTAACATTTTTGGCTGCTTGCTGTACTTTGCTTCCAGAATTGTATGGCTTCATCCATAATTAAAACCCTAAAGTTTGCTTCCATTCGAGCTTCCAAGAGATCCTATGACTAAAACATTTGGTAGTAAGGCTATATTATTTAAGTTATAAAGCAGTGTTTTCAGTTTTTTATTGTTAAATATTTTCATCGATAGGCATGATGTAGTTCTCTTCTGTCCTCACTAGAGGATAAAGGAAGAGGAAAATTCAGTTATCTTCTCAGCTTCTGGCAGTTTGATCCACAGTAATTTAAGTCACAGCCATAGTGCTACCAAAGCATTCTATATTGCCATATGTCTTACTTGCCCAATGGTATTTGCAATATTTATTTTTAAATGGAAATATATAGGGTAATCTAGAAGTTGCTCTGAAAAGTCAGAAAATCCAAATTGGAAGTCTTCAGCGCTTGCTTGCTACTTGTTACGGCAAATGCAGGTAATATTGGCGAGTGCAGGTAATATTGTCTTCTTTTTAATGCCCAAGTATTTGACGAATGCCCAGCTCTTTACTCTTGAGCTAGTTCTGAGCAGAAAGTGAGGGTAACAAAATAGCTACAAGTTAGGTCCTTTGCATCAAGTAGCTTACAGGCTCTGTTCATGACCTAAAATATACATAAAATAGAGACCTTGTATGATCAAACGTTAATTACATGCTGTGGAATACTCAGCACTTTGCTGTGTGCTCAGTCGCTCTGTTTTGTCCTACTCTTTGCGACCCCATGGACTGTAGCCCACCAGGCTCCTCTGTCCATGGAGATTTTCCAGGCAAGAATACTGGAGTGGGTTGCCACGCCCTCCTCCAGGGTACTCAGCACTTTAGGAGTGTTAAAATACTTAGCACTTTAGAAGTGTTAAAAACTCTTGGAGAGCTAGAATATTCTATGAGGTCTCAGAGAAGACGCTAAGCTAACAGGGAAGACATTCCATTGAGTTCTCAAGGAAGAGCCAAGACCAGAAGAAGAATGAATGGCCTATTAATGTTCACGGGATCCTAAGCTAACTGGCTTGGAAAGCCCCAGGAAACAGGCTGAATATATATTGTGAGACGAAATGAAGTTGAGACTTGGTAGGTAGAGATAATATAGTGTTGTGAGCAAAACAACAACAACAAAAAAAACAGCAAGACTCAAACATATGAAAGAGTTTTTAAGAAAGATGCATTTGCTATTTAGCAAAGTAATTTCAAAAATGGAGAGATTTAAGGAGGTAGCTAAGAAATCACTGTCATATCTAGAAGGAAGGTAATGAACCTAGTTTCATAGTCTTGAGAAACCAGTTTGGTATGGTGTTTTTTCCCTTAATTATCAAAAAAATATACTCTCATTATAAAAAAAAAACTTGAAAGAGCAAAGATGGAAAACCTTCTATATCATCTGCCTGTCTAGAAATCAGTATATTTTTCTATATTTCCTTTCAGCTTTTTATAAACATTTTTTAACTGTCTTACATCCCAGGTAAAGTTAGAGATACAATTCCCCCTGTTTTTTAACATGTGTGTTTAGTTGCTTTGAATAATTGGATATGCAACCTTATTTTTGTCCTTCTTTCCCTCATATATAATTTTTATATACGAGGGATATAATTTTAGTGGCTCTCCCACAGAAGTTATTGTTAAGATAAATAGGACATGATTACAGAATTGAGCTGGGAAAGACTGTAAAAAGCATATAGCTTTAGATTCTTATCTTAAGTCTTTTTTGTTTTGTTTTTTAGCATAAAAACTTTTCCCACAGATGTAAATTAAAGGTCTTCCCCGATGCTTAGTGGTAAACAACCCACTTGCCAATGCAGGAGATGCGAGTTCAACCCCTGGGTTGGGAAGATCCCCTGAAGGAGGAAATGGCAACCTACTCCAGTATTCTTGCCTGGGAAATACTATGGACAGAGGAGCCTGGCAGGCAACAGTCCAAAGGGTCACAAAGATTCAGACGTGACTGAGCACACATAGTAGATAAAAGCGGTCCTGCTTTGGCCCAAAGTCCTACAATCCCTTCCTTGACTGTACTGCCGTGGCTCTAAAGAACTGGGAAAACCACTGATCTGGGCTAATCCCTTAATTTATAGAGATGAGAAAAACCATCATGTATCACTCCTAACATCCCTTTGCAAGAACAGATTAAATAGGATTTCCTGGGCAGTTCAGTGCTTAAGACTCTGTGCTCCCAATGCAGGGGGCACAGATTTGATCCGCAGTCAAGGAATACGATCCCCCCGAACACACACACACACACATACACAGAGATTAAGTTATAGCAGGATAGGTACTTAAGTACCGAGTGCAATGGAAAATGGTGCCCTTAAAACCTGGTAGCACTCCTATAATATAGTAAACAAAATAAGGATGACTGTATACTGCCCATTATCTGACCTTATTCCCATGTTCTGAACAGTATCATTAACACTAAAAGGGCATGAGCTTTAAGAAAGAAAGATATAACACTAGCATCTTTCAATGACATGTCTTTATACTTAAGAGAAGCCAAAGTTGTTTCAAAACTAGTATGAGTTGAGTAAAATTAATGGGTAAACCATAAACATTTAAAAATCAATAGCAATCCTATGTATACAGGTGGAAAATAGAGATCACATTCACACTACCAATAAAATTATAAAATACATACTTGAGAATGCTCTGAACAAAGGATCTGCATGACTGCTATGAAGATAATTATTACACTTCAGTGGCAGTTTTAAGGGAAAACTTAAATGAAGACATAAGCCTTAATCCTGACTGGGGAAACTATGGTTTTCTTCTAAGTCATCTGTCACAAAATTATTTTTAGATTTAGTAAAATCCCAAGAAAAATTTTCTTTAGTTGCATTTGCATAAATAAATTAGCACAAATATCAAAGACTGCTTTTAAAAGGGGAATGAGAGTAATCCCATCAAAGATTCCAACTTAGTAAAAAATGTACATGAATCTAAGTAGTGAAGAAAATTCACAGTGAGGGTTTAGTCAGTAAATATCATAGAAGACAGTGGATTTTGAACACTGGCTCAGTGATTTTTCTTCTGTTACCGTTAATACAATTAACTCTTATCTGCCTTTTAAAATCAAACATCAATGGACTTAGAAGCCAGAAAATATTTTATTTCTACAAATATTTCCATGACATAAACCGCCCTCTCTCCCACCTTTCCCTCCACAAAATTTAGTTTAAACCCCAAAAGATGCTTTTTTGGTAACAGACATCCTCTTGTGAGACGGACTAACAGGACAGAGTGAGGAAGAATGAGAGTGTCCTCCAGCAGATTAGACATGCGGCCGGTTCTTTCCTTCAGGGACATTCTGGAAGCCTCCACGGGGCAGCTGGCAGTCAGAACTGCCACCCAGGATGGCCAGTACTTGCCGGCCCACGTGTTTCCTCTTCTCTCACATTTTCACTTTCCCCGATGCATATGTTTAACACATGTTCCTGTGTTCTTTGTACCAATGACCCTTGCACTTCATGCCTTTAATATCTTATTTTTTGTATCCCAGAAATTGCCCCTCCAGCAGCTTAAAAGATTAAACCTAGCCCAGCCACAGCTCGATGAGGAGGGATGGATGTAGGCAGGGAGGAGGAAAGACAGATCTTGGTACATGATGCTTTATGCTCCTTCCTTTTCCTATTCAGGAGCCAACTTGTTTATACAGGCTCCCGAGTCATGCCATAGAGTAACAGTTATACCATCATCCACCGGAAGCTTGTTTTTTAATTGCTATGAAAAATCTCACAACTATGCAAAAGAAGGAATAGAAGAATGTTTCCACGTACTTATCACCCACATTGAATCAGTGTCAGAACACAGCCAGCTGGTTTTGTCTATACTCTTCCCCTCTACCCTCTCACATCACTTTGAAGCCAACCTCAGACCCAGAATTGTTTCACCTGTAAATATTTCAGTACATCTCTTTATTTCAGTGTCTATCACTAAAATATAAGGACTGTTTTAGTCAAAATCAAAATGTCAGTGTCAACCTAAGAAATTAACAATAAACCCTCAAATAGCTAATCCGGTTCCAAATAAAAGTCAACTTGTAATTGATAGGTTTCCTGAATTTCTCACAGTACTCCCTGCTCTTTTATCCTCCCTTTTAATACATTTGTTAAAGGAACTGGGTCATTTGTCCTGTTGAGTTTCTGGGTATCGCTACTTCCATCACTGAGGTACTCATTTAACATGTTCCTCTGCTCCCCCTCATTCCTTTTAATATAATTGACAGATCTAAGTTGTATTGTGCAACAGTAAAGCCACATATGTAATTTTAAATTTCCAAGGAACTAATTTTAATAATGTCAACCTAGATTAAATAAAATGTTAAGATTTCAAACATATTTCAAATGTAATTGCTATTAAGAGTTAGTAAATATTTTATATTCTGTTTTCTTACTAGACCCTCAAAATTCAGTGTGTATTGTACATCACAACACATCTTAATTCAGACTTGTATATTTCGAGTGCTCAGCAGCTACTTGAGGCTAAGAAATATTCCATTAACAGTGCAGATTAGAGAGGCCTGAGTAGATTCAGATTCTGTGTTTTGGGGAAGAACACTTCCATAATGCCAGCTGTCTCTCTTTTTTTGGAATGTTAGGCATTGATGATCACTGCCTAAGTATACTCATTAGGGGTTATGAAAAGCAGTATTCAAATTCTTGTATTCCTTCTCATTCAACTGCTGATTAGTTATATTAAGAGACACTTGTCCTCATCAATTATTTGATTACACTGACATGTATTTCATAGAGGAAAAAGCATGATGAATGCTTGATTCTATGTAGTTTTCAGAATAATAGGTTTGTTCTCTACTTTCCTGCAAAAGTGATCAATTAGGTGTTGTTGGTCTTGGTTGTTTTTTATATTGTTTTGTGTTTTGTTGCTGTTGTTTTTTGAGGTGTCCTGGATTGGAAATGTTTCAATACATTTCAATATTTATTCCTATTCTCAACTTGTCCCATTTTTAACAAGCGGGAACCTCTTCAGACCAGCTCCTGAACGCCTCTGCTGCGATTTCAGCAGCCTGACAGTCTCCTTTCTGTTCTGATGAGACACTGCAGGCTCATCATGTGCGTTTTGCTGAGACCCGGGGCAGTCACTGTTCCAAGGAGCCCTGGATCCTTTTGGTAGGAAATATGTTCAGAGCCCTCTGTCTGGGCAATGGTGGTATTTATTGTGACTTTTTTTTTTTTTAAGATAAGAGCTATCAGAAATTCCAGGATTCCAGTTTGCAAGGCTTTTAACTTAAACTCATAGATTTTATACCTCCGACTTCTTTTTCTCAAATCCAAAATCTGTTCCCAAAGAAGTTTCCAACACCAGCACAACCACTTCTGTACCTTACATCCTGTGATCCAGACAGCACTGTCACCGTCCATGTGATTATGAAGAACGGTTTTCAGGAAGATGCTTTTACTAAGATTCTTTTTGTCCTTAGGGTGTATCCCACTAGGGGTGCTCACTCAAAATATTGTGTTCTAAGGTCACGTAATATATTTATTGTCTGTGTGGTTATGCCACCAACTAGACAGCAGTTAGATCTGTTTATTTTCAGTTTGTAGGGACTGCTTTTTCAGTGGTTTTCTAACTGCATACAATTTTAAGTGGCCTAGTGACAAGGCTGTACAGCAGGACAACACGGTAGTCAGGTAAAGCTGGCCAGCAAGCCCCTGTTCTCCTCTTTCTTCCTCTTCTTCCCCTACCCCCTTGGGTACTTTTTTCTTTTTCGTTTTTTCTTTTAAAGTTTCTGATTTATACTCAGGATTCTTTGACCCTTCAGCCTGTATTCACTTACTGAATATTTCAGTACCTAGTACATACCCTGCACTTGTTAGAGTCTCAGATGCTTAAAGGTTATATGAGACACAGTCCTTTCCTTCGGGCAGCATATAGTGAAAAAGAAGGTTCTTATGTCGAAGGATTAAGATACAACTTGCTACAGAAGGCTGCCGTCAATTGCTGAGATTCTGAGTCAGGCTAAGGAATGCCTGCTTGATCCTCTGTTTTGTGGGTACCAATTTATTTTTTTTTTTCAATTTAGGGGAGGACATATTTAAAGTAGTTTTTAGCAGAACTAATCAATTCCAAGTTACGTATGTATGAAAGTACAATATGGTCTAGGCATGAGTACACGTAAGCATTAAGTATTTGTGGAATGAATAAGTGGAATTAGAAGGCCACGGCATTAAGAATCACATGAAAAGGCCAGAGGAGACATCCTGAAAGAACAATATAGGGAGTGCTGAAGTTTTAAATGGCAGGAATAAGAAGATCTGGCATTCCACGATACAGCGTAGGTGTCTGAGTGGACAGAATTCCCACTAGTACACGTTTAATACATTCAGTGGGAAAAGATGAGTTTAGTTTTATCAGGTTGAGAATTAAGGGCCAGGAAAGAAACTAGCCATCCGTCTACAATAATAATTGATACTAGATCAGAGACAATCTTGGAGGGAGAAAAAGTGAAAAGATGGGGCCAGATGTCTCAAATCTTAAGAAAGCCCACACTGAGGATTAATGAGAGAAAAAAAAGAGCCAGCCAAGGAGAGGAGGAGGAGCAGGAGTCCGAGAGGTGAGCAAAACATCGAAGGAAGTGAAATATGACTTGAGCTAAGGAAGTTCTCTCGAGGGGTGGTAATCCCTGTCCAAATGCTGCAGAGATGACAGCTGGGTTCGGCGGACTTGGGCCTGCTTTTCCAGGCCATGTGTCCCTCTCCACCTGTCTGCTCTTTCCATTGCAAATCTGCTCTTCTCTACAAGATACTCGGTTTTCTTATTTTCTGATCTTTAAGAAAAATGTTTAATCTTGCTTATAGGTGCTAGTAGCACTTAGATCTCCCAGTTCAGGCAACTTTGTAACTGTTCTTAGAATAATGGTAACATTGGGGTTGTGAGTTTTGTTTGATTCCTAGATGTATAAAGTGGTTTTTCAAGAACCTTACTGAATCTCGGTGTAAACAGAAGAGTTGGTATCCCCTGTCTGTTGTATCATTGACATCAAAAGCCCTCTAAGCCTGCGTGTTGGTCGTGAACTGCTGGTATGGGATAGACATGCGAATAGATGGGCTTTTTTATCCCTAAATCGTTTTCTTTCCCCTTCAAATCACCTTCCTCCAGACAGCAGGTGCACTAATGGTTGTGCGACTTTGGGGAGTCCCTTTAGGGAATTTCCTGTTTTTCCCTTTTCCATTTCACACCCATTCCTTGCTCCCGCCGCTGCCATCTGCTATCTCTTTTCTCCTGTTCAGCGTTGGCTTCTTCACACCCCACTCCCACGCCCTTTTCCATCGCTCTCCTTCTGTCCAACAGCCCTGTACTCAGATCGCTCCTGTGCTTCTCCATGGAGCAGAGAACTTTCTCTTTTCTATCAACTTATTAAGCTGAGAGACAGCATTTACACAGCCTTCCCAGCAGTGGCCCTATGAACTGGGCAAACCTAAGCAAGCACGTGACAGCAGAGGTGCTGATTTGGGGAGAATTCACCACACAGGGCTTGAGTATCTCCGTAACGATTTGCAAAGTCGTATGTTTCTGGGCATGAACTTTATGTATAGATCTAGATAAAATCGTTCCTGAAGTACGAATCAAGCTTAAATACTCTTGTGTTTCTACATCCATAAGAGAAAACATAAATATCTGCATGTTGAAAGTACTTAGTAACACACAGTGCTTGAATGCCATGAGCTGAAGGATATACTCCCTCACAATAAAATTTGCCTTTGAGATTAGCTTAGAAACCTGGTACTAAAAGTCTAAACAGCGTCGTGAAAGGTTCTTGTTGCAGAGTACTCAGGTACCTCATGGACCTTTTAAATAGAGGAGATATTTGCCTGTGTATGAAATTCAAATATGGAGTCCTGCATAAATGAAAGGTGTCTCATTAATATCCCATGTGATGATCCAGACAGACCACAACTCTCTACTTTGAAGGTTAGCCTAGCGTGGGTCTGAGGATCTGATTGTTTTTAGTATCGGAATATTTGACTATTTTATCCATCTGGCTGTTTTTAAAGGATTTTAAAGCTAAGTCAGTCCTCTGAGCAGTTTTAGAGGAAGTTCTTTTTCCAAGAATTATTGGCATTTACTAACTACTTAAAATGAAAAAGGCAGAACTTAGATGTACCACCCCCATCCCCTGCCTTTTATTTTAAAATAAGAAACGCTTCCTTCTCTATTTGCAACTGGTTAATTAAGCAGTGGTCAGTTCTCTGTCAGCATCATCTCCATGAGTTTAAACTGTGTATGCACAGAAGAGATGAAGCAAGAGATTAGAAATATATAGATATGCTATTAGAGGTGCTCTGTGTGTGTGTGTGTGAATGTTTTGAAAAATGCTTCTGTCTGTTTCAGGACATAGAAGCGGCAGAGAAGTCTCTCCAGACCCGGATGTATCCAGCTCTACCACCTGAGGTGGCTGCTCTCGAGGTGAGAATCTTAAGGAACAAATGTCCAACAAGACAGCCTGTTCTGTCAGAAGTGCATTTTAAGTGGCTCTGTGTACTTCCCAGCTTTCTGCGTTCAAGAAAATACACCAAATGTAGCTGATCTCTCTGTGTCCACAGTGCCAT
Source organism: Bos indicus x Bos taurus (assembly GCF_003369695.1). NCBI lineage: Eukaryota > Metazoa > Chordata > Mammalia > Artiodactyla > Bovidae > Bos > Bos indicus x Bos taurus. The sequence goes on from NC_040097.1 coordinate 21,814,585, forward strand.
ACCTTGTATGTTGTAGTAATCTGCAAGTATTTTGGTTTTAAAAAATTTTTTATGTCAAGTGAAAATTTTATCAAGGCTTTGTGTCTTTTCACCAAGTCACTTAGAAACTACTTTCTTGTTAAATCCTAACAGAAAATATGCACTAAATCTTAAGATGACAGCCTCACCAAAATGCTTTTCCTGTTGGCTGATGTTACAAGTAACAGCTCAGTCTCTTCACCGAAAAATGCAACCAGCACTATTTAAATGCATATTATCATGCAGTACAGCGTGGCTTTTGTCTGTTTGATTTTGCTCTGTTCAAGAACAGATTGAGAAGATGGCTGGCAAAAATAAACCATAGTTGGTATATGCATGTATGTGTGCTGAAAGGGAATTTGCTACATATAAAATAGTTTGACTATATTTTTAATGACCTTTATCTAAGTGCAGTTTTGCTTGCTGCCTAACCAAGGAGGTGAACAGACTCAAAAACGAAAGGCTGAGAATTTGCCCCACACTCTTCTGTGTCATCTAGGGTAATAAGAAAAGGCAGTGATCAAGGACAGAAAAAACTCCCGTTCAAAGTTGTGCCCTGGGCATGTCTTTTTCTTTGTTGAATTTTCCAATACCTTACCCTGGCCTGCACAGGGCCCACACAATAGGGGTTAATCCAGCCGTGAATGGCGGAGAAACACCCAACCACAGGCCTTGGCTGGTATTTTTCTTAGCTAGTCTCGCACAGCAGGATGGCCCCTGTTTTAAGTATGTCAGGCTACTTCTCAGACCACATGCATAGATGCAGAGATAAATGGAGTCCCTTACCATTTTCAGCTTTCAGAACTCCCGTTATCTTTTTTTTTTTTAATGACAGTATTTTGTTTTTTTGGTCATGCAGCACATGGGATCTTAGTTCTCTGACCACAGGTCGAACCCAAGCCCCCTGTTGTGGAAGCGCCGCACCCTAACCACCGGACCGCTAGGAAGTTCCTCCCACCCCACACCTTTTTACTGCTCAGAGTGTGTCCCCAACGCTATCTAACTCTGACTGAATTTCCCAAGATGAGACCAATAGTGACGATCTCATATAAAATGCCCTCCTATGACACAGAGTTTTTGGCAGCTTACTTAGGATAGTCAACCAAGAAACCACCCAGCTCATGGACAGCGATCCAGTGATGCATTTGGAGCTTCTGGAGCTTCAGGACTGCTCCAGCCAAGGCAGAAACACAGCACCTCAATTTCCAAGTTATTTGAATTAAAAATAGCTAGGTGATGTTGGTATTATTTTGTCATTATCCAAAAAGTGTGGGAAGAAACTACAGTTTGCCACATGAAGTGCTCTTCTAAAAGATAGAGTGGATACATATTTTTAATGTTTCTCCCTCATACAATTAAGGGGTTAATTCACCCGAATCCTGTTATCATCCTCTTTATATTTCGTTCCTGATCTCATCCCAGGTCACTTCTTTTTCTGTTAATTCTAAAGCAGTTGTTCACAGTGAATCATTTCATTGTGATAATTATAGTATGAGGAGTCATTTGGTATGGGATTAGAAACATTAAACAAGAACTTTTAATGATTTTGTGGCCATAAATGATACTACTGGGAATAATCACATGATTGGCCACAAGAGGGCGTGTAAAATCACAATAAAATTGTAAAACCTGTAATTCTGCCAGGCTCTGGTTTTACTGAGAAATTTGAAAATTAACACTAGTAAGTAGCCAGATTTTTTTTTCTAAAATTAACATAAAATATTCTGCAGAGGAAGTGCATTCTACGTATGTGTGTGAGTGTCTGTGAGTGTGTGTGTACACGCACACACACACACTTAAGGGAATAAACATTTAGACTATTATGAAGAGCCAAGTTCAATCGCTTGATACGCTTTTTCACTTTTGGATGTTTCCCACCCCCCAGACTCTTTACTGGGCATCAGTAGAAGAATATATTCCCAAATGGGAGCAGTTTCTTTTAGGAAGAGCACCGTATCCTGCCTGTAGTGAAAATGGAAATGAAGCAGAAGATACCATTCCAAAGAGGGCGCAGCAATAGCTTCTCCACATAGTATTGCAGAAACCTGTCGAGTAAAGCTGTACATTAAAGAGCATTCAGGTTGCTGCGGGGACTTCAGGACTCAGAGAGATAGCCTCATCGCCTCCTCTGCGACAATGAAGGGTTGAGGATCTACCGGCGGCTTTCAGGTTCTCACCGGAAGATCTACTGCTATTTCAGTGCCATAAATTTGTTTTCTACCAAACCCATGGAAGTGTGTTAAAAGCTGATACTGGAAAATGGACTGTTGATTAAATAAGTTGCTGAGTGTTGTGTGCTGTTTTTTTTTTTTTAATCTAATCATATACCATGATTCTCATCTAAACAGTGAATACCAGATTAGACATTTTCTAGACTCTTTACTTTTCAGTTATTTTATTAAGAGGATAAGGCACAGGATCCAAGAGGTTTGCTTACATTGCAGTTTTTTAACAGGTGAGAAGACTACGACAACTGCTTTAGTGTGGTAACACTGAGTAGGAAACAGAGTCACAGGGTTTTGCCCCTCATAGATAACTGATCCTGTAAAAATTCTGGAAGAAAGAAGTGAACTGCTAAGCATTCAATAAGCAGCTAGTTTCAGGAGGCTCAGACTGGGTTCTGAAAACAGAACTAGGAGAGCTGTGAATGGTCACTGGATTTTGAGTTGATTTTAAAGATCACCAACCTGTGAATACAAGTAACTCCTCTCTTATCTTTTCATCTTTAAATCTGCCCTTCCCTCTCCCTTCTATTTTTGTTATTTCTCAAACAACTGTCAGTCAGAAAGCTTTGGGTCACAACCCTGAATAGCTCTGAGACTGTTCAATCCACCACTGCTGGAGAGCTCAAAAAAAAAAAAATTCTAATTTTTCTAATTATAAAAGCAGCTCCTGCTTAGTAACGGGAGTCCACATCACTTTGAATTCCAAAACAGTTTGTGGTTTTAGAAGATAACAATAGGACAGGCTGGAAAAAAAAAATCCATTGTGCTGATAAGTTCCTTCACACTGCCATCTTGGAAATACCCTGTTGAGTGGGTGTTGGTGTGGGTAACAATAATGTTGTTTTCATAATATGTGCTGGCAGATGAGCACACTTCTCTACAGTGTTAACAGTTGTAATTAAGGAATAAACAGCACAGAGTGTCAGTCCGATGACAATTTCATCTATAGTGTCACAATACAAAATGTCACAAAATATTAGAACTGTTACATAACTATAAAAAGGATCGGCTTAAAAGCTGAAAGCCCTTTAAAAAGCAAGACAGAAAGGAAGAAAAAAGAAAACTGGCATAGAGACCAGAACAATTTTATACCTTCTCAAGAATGTTCTGTCACGAAAATAAATTGATATATATTTTTTTTCCCTGTTACATTACAGTTTGGTTTCTAGCCATCCAGTTGATTTAGCAGGAGAATGCAGGGCTTTTTAGCAGCTTCAAATTGGTAAACAGATTTAGATGTAGTAGGGAGAACATGAGGAAGTTTTTTTTTTTCTTAACATCCAATCTTTCCCAGCATATGCACATAAGAAGGTGAATGAAGCAATGTGAAACTTATTTCTCTTTAGTCAAGTGAAAAAAAAAAGGCTAAACATTTGTTGAGATGGTAAAATATTGTGTCAAGCAAGTAGGCACATTCCAAAATTAAACAGTGGTTGATACGTGATCGTCCTCAAATATTTGAGCATTACACTTCCTTTGAGTTCTGGAAATTAAATCACCAGTAGGTTAGATTAAAATACAAAATGAATAGCAACGTAACCATCTCAGAGAAGGTTCAGGCTTTTTCTCCCCCAAATTGATTAACTTGCTAAATCGTGTTTTTAAAAAGCCTAAGTTTAATGTTCCCTGGGTTATGATTTAGGGCAGAGAGGAAGGGATTTCTGGGCTTTGACTGTTCCATTTCCCCCATTTCTAGTTACTACCTCAGCAACTCCCAGAGAGGACTTTATTCCTGGCCCCATAGAGCTTTTCCCCAGTCCCCTCCTTGTAGACTGGAACAGATTGCACCACATGGTGTACGTTAAAAAAAAAAATTCCCAAAGGGACCTGGATACCCCCATTAAAGGGCGTTATATTCCTCATGTCAAATTAGCTTTAGATAGGAATTTCTAAATATTTTTTTTTCTGTAAGGAGGGGAGAAATACCAAATCTACTACAGATTTTGTACATAATTAGTAGGAAAAAGACAAGGAAAAAGAAATGTCATCCATTGAGTCTTTTTCCTCTCTATTCAGTGCCCTTATATATTTTGTATATCCACTAGTCTTTATGAAAACTATGAGTTTCTTTTTTTCTTCAGAATAATGGGGTTTTCTAAATAAAGCTTGTTCCAAGAATTTTTCATAGCCTTTCTTGGGTTACTGCAAATGCATAAATATTCAAACCTCATTTTCTGCTGAAACACTTCTAGTGTATGATATTATTAAGCTAGAAAATGCTAACGATCAGAAGGAGCTGCAGTTTTTCTCCAAAATATTAATTTTACTAAAGTACTCAGGAAAAAGCCTAATACTCTGGAAACCAGACATCTGCTCTTTCCCATGCGTAGGGAGCAGTGTGAATGAAAGTGATGTCATAAGGACAGTTTTTCTCTGCCTTCTGTACAAGGTGTTTTAACTTGCTAGGTTAAGATTTAGATAAGAATGAAAATAAACTTTAACAGTCTTTACCATTTTGTGTTCTCTGCTTCATTCTCCTTTTTCTATTAAGAAAAAAGGTGTGTGGGTATATTTATTTTTTGATTCAAAATTAAATTTATTTGGAGGTTATTTTGTCACTTTTGAGGCAACTGGAGACAGATTAAGGGTAGAGTGAGGACCATTTATGTGAAAAACCAGGGCACACAATCATTAATTTTAGACAGGAGGAAGATATTAGCATGAAACCCACACTACAGTGGGTTATATTGTGTAAAATTTAGTGCACAAGGCCATGAATGTGTCTTATCTACAAAATACATTCTTTTCCTTCCTAAGTCTATTGTCTTTTTACTCTAAGCCAATTCACATCCTTTTATTTTTATTTTTTTTAAAAGAAATCCTCTTGTTTAGAAAAAAAGTTCTAAATCTCCCTGAAGTTTCCCCCCGCTTTTCAAGAATTGCCCAAACATAATACCTATATGACTTAAAACATCCTTCATTTAAGTAGTCTATTTTGACTCTTCCACTTTAATTAGGATAGTAAGTTTGTTTTTAAGAGTTGCTGACCAAAATCTCTTCAGAGAAGGTAGTAACTAGATGGTGAATTCAAACAGTAAAAGAAAGTCTGTGGAAAATATGGAGAAGGTGAAGAGGAGAGAAATTTGAGAAAAAGCTTCAGACTGAAACAAGAAAGTGTGTCTGTGCCTCTCTGTTTGCTGGTGTTTTTGTTTCTAATTTAGAAGTCAATTTGTCTACATAGGAAATTTAATTCCCTACTGCTAATAAGAGAACAGTTAGAGTTTCCTGGGACCAACATGGGGACATGTCAAACTTCAGCAATTATGGAGAGGACTGATTTGTGAATTTGACACCTGGCATTGTGATCCCCCTTTCTAACTGGAGCTGAGATTATATCCTTACTAAAATCCAAGACAAGGAAAACCAGTCCAACAAAAAAGAGGCTAAAAAATGCTTCCGGACATCATCTTACCTCTCAGAATCAAGTTTCCTTGCTTACAAGAGAAAGGACTGGGTTTCCAACACTAATAATGTTTTAAAGTTCTTGCTATTTTAAAAACTCTAATTTGTGTCTCAGGCAGAGTCTGAGACTGTTAAAGTAGTAGCCTGACCACAGTGCAAATCAATAAAAAGCTTCAGAAAGGAAACAATAAAGGGTTCTTGTTTTAGAAAGCAGGAATGAAGTTGTTCTCATCTTGACAACTATGATCCAACTGGATCATTTAACCTCCACCTTTACAGTCAAAGGTTGTTTTTTTTTTTTTTTTCATTACTCTTTAATGAGTCTAAGTTATCAATATTGAAAAATTTCTGATGTTTTACATAATACCACTTTGGAGACAATACTATTAAATTAGAAGGAAGCAAACTTCCACTTACTTTGTCTAGTCTACCTCTGGCTTCTTTCATCTCCCAATAATTATTTTTCATACCTTGTCTCTTCATACATTTACAAGGTCTATAATACTTACAAACATATTTTTGTACTAGAATGTTTTACTCCAGGAAAACAAATACTGAGTTATTCAAAAGAAGCCAAATCTAGAGCCTTTTAAAATGATATCCAGTAAACACAATGGTGGATAACACTTGAGCATCATTCATCCATTCCCTAGATCTTCCTGCCTGCCTACTGTGTAGTAGGCACAGTTCTAAGCACCAAGAACAGAGCAATAAACAATACAGCCAAAACACAACAAACCTGGCATGGAATTTACATTCTGGAGTGGGCAATGGGCGGAAGGAGTTGAAGATAGTGAAACAAAAAAGAATACTTTATCTTTAGATGAGGATAATGTCTAATAATGTATGAACTTCTAAAATGCCTTCTCTATGGGAAAAAAAGAAAGCAAATGTCATAGTTTCACAGAAAATATGACTGGAATAGAGACTCCCCACACCCCCATCCACAGATCTTGAGTTAGGGTTGTCCAGTGAAGCAACATTTCCACTGCTACTAATTTGGAAGCAATGTAATCTTAATGGATAGGGAGGTGGTTGTTGAAACATACAGTCTACCAGGACGTAATCATGAATAGAAAACCTGAACACACCAATAATAAGGAAATTGATCAGTAATCAAAAACCTCCCAACACAGAAAAAAGCCCAGGACCAGATGGCTCCACTGGTGAATTCCACCATGTATTTAAATAAGAATTAAGGTCAATCCCTCTCAAACTCTTAAAAAAAAAATATATATATATATATATATATATATATATTAGTGGGGAAACATTCCAAAACTCCTTTTACAAGGCCAGCATTACCCTGATATCAAAGACAGATAAGGACACTACAAGAAAAAACAAAACTTAGACCAATATCCCTGATGAACACCGAGACAAAAATTTTCAATGAAATATTAGCAAACTGAATTTACCAACACATTAAAGGGATCATACACCCTAACCAAATGGGATTTATCCCTGTGACACAGGGATAGTTCAACAAAAACATCAAAAGTGTGATCTTGTATTCAGGCTCAGTCACTCAGTCGTTCCCAAATCTTTGCAACCCTGTGGACTGTAGCCCATCAGACTCCTGTGTCCCTGGAATTTCCCAGGCAAGAATGCTGGAGTAGGTTGCCATTTCCTACTCCAGGGGATCCTCCTGAATCAGGAATTGAACCTACGTCTCTTGTGTTTCCTGCACTGCCAAGCAGATTCTTTACCATTATGCCACCTGGGAAGCCCCCGATAAATGTAATACATCACATTATCAGACTGAAAGATATATATATATATATATATATCTCATCATGACAACAGATGCAGCAAAAGTATTTTACAAAATCCTTTCATGATTAAAACTCCTCAACAAACTGGGTAGAAACCGTAACATAATAAAGGCCATATATGACAAACTGACAGCTAACGTCATACTCAATGGTGAAAGACTGAAAGCTTTTCATCTAAGATCAGGAACAAGAAAAGAACGTCCACTCTCACTACTCTATTTAAACATAGTACTGAAATTCCTAGCTAGACCAATGCAGCAAGGCAAAAGAAAAAAGGCATCCAAATCAGAAAGGAATAGGTAAAACTGTCCTTATTTGTACATGATATGGTCTATATGTATGTGTGTGTGTGTGTGTATACACATACAAACACAATTTCTAAAGACTCAACCAAAAAAGTGTTAGAACTAGTTTATGAATTCAGTAATCAGTAAATGCAGGATATAAAAATAGAAATTTTTTTATATTTTATATTTAATTATATATTTAATTATATATATATTTAATTGATATATTTTATATTTCTATAAAAATAGAAATTTTTTAACACAGAAATTAATTGCATTTCTATACATGAACAGCATATCTGAAAAATTAAATAAAGATTATCCAATTTGCAACAGCATCAAAAATAATAAAGTACTCAGAAATAAATTTAACCAAGGAAGTAAAAGATTGAACAATGAAAACTATAAGATTTTGGTGAAAGAAACTTAAGAAAACACAAATAAATGGAGAGCTATTCTATGTTCATGCATCAGAAAAATTATTTAAAATGTCCATACCACCCAAAGGCATCTATAAATTTGATGCAATCCCTATCAAAATTCAAATGGCATTTTTCACAGAAATAGAGAAAACAACCCTACAGTTTTTATGGATCCACAATTCAGTTCAGTTCAGTTGCTCAGTTGTGTCCAACTCTTTGCGACCCCATGGACTGCAGCACGCCAGGCCTCCCTATCCATCACCAACTCCCGGAGTTTACTCAAACTCATGTCTATTCAGTCGGTGATGCCATCCAACCATCTCATCCTCCGTTATCCCCTTCTCCTCCCGCCTTCAATCTTTCCCAGCATCGGGGGCTTTTCAAATGAGTCAGTTCTTCGTATCAGGTGGCCAAAGTATTGGACTTTCAGCTTCAGTATCAGTCCTTCCAATGAACACCCAGGACTGATTTCCTTTAGAATGGACCGGTTGGATCTCCTTGCTGACCAAGGGACTCTCCAAGAGTCTTCTCCAACACCAGATCAAAAGCATCAATTCTTTGGCACTCAGCTTTCTTTATAGTCTGACTCTCACATCCATACATAACTACTGGAAAAACCATAGCCTTGACTAGGTGGACCTTTGCTGGCAAAGTAATGTCTCTGCTTTTTAATATCCTGTCCAGGTTGGTCATAACTTTTTTACCAAGGAGCAAGCATCTTTTAATTTCATGGCTGCAGTCACCATCTGCAGTGATTTTGGAGCCCCAGAATATAAAGTCTCTCACTGTTTCCATTGTTTCCCCATCTATTTGCCATGAAGTAATGGGACTAGATGCCATGATCTTAGTTTTCTGAATGCTGAGTTTTAAGCCAACTTTTTCACTCTCCTCTTTTACTTTCATCAAAAGGCTCTTAAGTTCTTCTCTTTCTGCCATAAGGATGGTATCATCTGCATATCTGAAGTTACTGATATTTCTTCCAGCAATCTTGATTTCAGCTTGTGCTTCATCCCGCCCAGCATTTCTCATGATGCACTCTGCATATAAGTTAAATAAGCAGGGTGACAATATACAGCCTTGATGATCTCCTTTCCCGATTTGGAACCAGTCTGTTGTTCCATGTCCAGTCTAACTGTTGCTTCTTGACCTGCATACAGATTTCTCAGTAGGCAGGTCAGGTGGTCTGGTATGCCCATCTCTTCCAGAATTTTCCACAGTTTATTGTGATCCACACAGTCAAAGGCTTTGGCATAGTCAATAAAACAGAAGTAGACATTTTTCTGGAACTCTCTTGCTTTTTCAATGATGCAGTGGATGTTGGCAATTTGATCTTTGGTTCCTCTGCCTTTTCTAAATCCAGCTTGAACATCTGGAAGTTCATGGTTCACGTATTGTTGAAGCCTGGCTTGGAGAATTTTGAGCATTACTTTGCTAGCGTGTGAGATGAGTACAATTGTGCAGTATTTTGAGCATTCTTTGGCATTGCCTTTCTTTGGGACTGAAATGTAAACTGACCTTTTCCAGTCCTGTGGCCACTGCTGAGTTTTCCAAATTTGCTGGCATATTGAGTGCAGCACTTTCACAGCATCATCTTTTAGGATTTGAAATAGCTCAACTGGAATTCCATCACCTCCACTAACCCACTTGACTTCGCATTCCAGGATGTCTGGCTTTAGGTCAGTGATCAGACTGTTGTGATTACCTGGGTCGTGAAGATCTTTTTTGGATAGTTCTTCTGTATCTTCTTGCCACTTCTTCTTAATATCTTCTGCTTCTGTTAGGTCCATACCATTTCTGTCCTTTATTGAGCCCATCTTTGCATGAAATGTTCCCTTGGTATCTCTAATATTCTTGAAGAGATCTCTAGTCTTTCCCATTCTGTTGTTTTCCTCTATTTGTTTGCACTGATCACTGAGGAAGGCTTTCTTATCTCTCCTTGCTATTCTCTGGAACTCTGCATTCAAATGGGTATATCTTTCCTTTTCTCTTTTGCTTTTCACTTCTCTTCTTTTCACAGCTATTTGTAAGGCCTCCTCAGACAACCATTTTGCCTTTTGCATTTCTTTTTCTTGGGGATGGTCTTGATCCCTGCCTCCTGTACAATGTCATCATGAATCTCTGTCCATAGCTCTTCAGGCACTCTGTCTATCAGATCTAATCTGAATTTGGCAATAAGGAGTTCATGATCTGAGCCACAGTCAGCTCCTGGTCTTGTTTTTGTTGACTGCATAGAGCTTCTCCATCTTTAGCTGCAAAGAATATAATCAATCTGATTTGACCATCTGATATTGACCATCTGGTGATGTCCATGTTTAGACTCTTCTCTTGTGTTGTTGGAAGAGGCTGTTTGCTATGACCAGTGCATTCTCTTGGCAAAACTCTATTAGCCTTTTCCCTACTTCATTCTGTACTCCAAGGCCAAATTTGCCTGTTACTCCAGGTATTTCCTGACTTCCTACTTTTGTGTTCGAGTCCCCTACAATGGAAAGGGCATCTTTTTTGGGCGTTAGTTCTAGAAGGTCTTGTAGGTCTTCATAGAACCATTCAACTTCAGCTTCTTCAGCATTACTGGTCGGGTCATAGGCTTGGATTACTTGATATTGAATGGTTTGCCTTGGAAACGAACAGAGATTATTGTGTCATTTTTGATATTACATCCAAGTACTGCATTTCGGAGTTCTATAGTAATTAAGACAGTATAGTAAAAAAATGAAAATAATAACATTTACATGGACCAAAGAAACAGAATCAAGAGTTCAGAAGAAACCCTCACATAAACAGTCAACTAATATTTCATAGAGGAGCCACAGACACTCATAGGAAAGGATAGTCTTTTCAACATATGGTAAGAAAACCACATAACCACATGACGAAAAATGAAATTGGACTTTAACACCACTCACAAAAATTAACTAAAAATGGGTTAAAGACCTAAACATAAGACCTAATAAAACAAAACTCCTTGACATTGGTCTCGGCAACGATTTTTTGGATACAACACCAAAAGCAGAAGCAGTAAAAGCAAAACAAACAAGCATGACTACATCAAACTAAAAAAACTTCTTCACAGAAAAACAAATAATGAGCATGATGATGAGGCAAACTATGGGAGAAAATATTTTCAGACCATATAATGAATAAGTGGTTAATATCCAAAATATATAAAGAAATCACACAACTCAATAACAACAACACCAATAATAAGCAATGCTGTTAAAAAAAAGAGGAACTTAAGACATTTTCCCAAAGAAAGTATCTAAATGGACAAGAAGTACATGAAAAAGTACTCAACATCACTAGTCATCAGAGAATCTAAACCAAAAATGAGGTATCTGTTAGAAGGGCTACTATCAAGAAAAAACAAACATACACACAAAAAAACAAATGTTAGGGAGACTATGGAGAAAAAGGAACCCTTGTAGACCATTGGCAGGAATGTAAGTTGGTTCAGCCCCTATGAAAAATAGTTTGGAGGTTCCGCAAATTACAATCACCATAGGATCCAGAAATCCCACTTCAGGTACATAGCCAAAGGAAGTGAAAATAGAATATCAAAAAGACATCTCCATTATTCACTGCAGCATTATTAACAATACTCAAGATAGGAAACAAGCCAAGTGCCCATCAAGAGATGAACGGATGAAGAAAACATGGTAAAAGAAACATGAATATGTATAACTGATTCACTTTTCTGTATACCTGAAACTGGTGAAACATTGTAAATCAACTATATACCAATAAAAAAAAAATAGTTACCAACAGGGACCTACTGTGTAGCACAAATAACTCTATGCAATACTTTGTAACAACCTAAACTGGAAAAGAATCTGAAAAAGAATAAATACATGTATATGTGTAACTGATTCATTTTGCTATACATCTGAAACTAACAGAACACTGTTAACCAACTATATTCCAATATACAATAAAAATTTAAAAAAAAGAAAATGTGGTATATACACTGGAATATTATTTGGTCATAAGAAGGAAGGAAATCCTGTCATTTTTGACAACATGAATGGACCTTGAGGGTGTTATTCCAAGGGAGATAAGTCAGATAGACAAAGACAAATATCGTATGATATCATTCCTATTCAGGATCTTGAAAAAGCCAAACTCATAGAAACAGACAGCAGAATATGGTGGCTGGGGCTTGGGGGAATTGGAAAGATGTGGAAGATGAATGAGTTCTGGATATCTAATGCAGAGCACATTGATTACAGTCTGTAATATAGTACTCAATACTTCAAAACTAGTGAGAGTCTAGATCTCAAATGTTCTCATCACACACAAAAAGAAGCAATAGTTATGTGACAGGAACTAAAGTTGTTAGCTAAAGCTACAGAGGCACTCACAGGACAATAAATAAAGGTATCAATTCAACATGTACATCTTAAATGTATACAATGTTACAGGTCAGTTATATCTTAACTTTGAAATGTGGCTTATCCATAAAATAGAATATTATTTGGGAAGGAAATTCTGACGCACTCTACCACGTGGAGGAACCCTGAAGATGTTAACTGAAACAAGCCAGACAGAAAAGGACATGTATCGTATGATGCCACTTGCATAAGATACCTAAAGTACCAAACTCACAGAGACAGAGTAGAGCGGCTCCCAGCAGTGGTTTTGTGTCTGTGAAACTCCTTATAAACAACATTCTAGCCCCAAGCCTGCCACTAACTGCCACTCCGTTTCCTCAGTGGTTTGAATTAGAGCTGTATGGTGCAACAGAGTTTTCTGCGATGGTTGAAATGTCCTGTGTCTGTGCAGTCCAACGTGACAGCCATAACCACACGTGGCTATGAGTATTTAAAATGGAGCTAATGCCCCTGAGAAGCTAAATTTTTATTTAAGGTTAAACTTGTAGAAAAAAAATCTTTAAATAGGTCTGTAATAACTTTTAACTGTTTTATGAAATCTAAATAGAAATCAAGTATTTCCAATGAAAATTTCATACCCAAGTGCAGATGTGCTATCAGTGTAAAATATACACTGGGTTTCAAAGACAGTATGAACAGAGCAATGTTTGTATCTTGTTAATTTTTGTATTGATGACGTATTGAGATTCTTTCAATACAATGGGTTAAATGTAGTACTAAAATTAATTTCACTTATTTCTTTTAATTTTTTCTAAAGTAACTGCTAGAAAATTCAAAGTTCCATATGGGTCTTACAATATATTTTACTGAAGAGTATTAAACTAGACAATTTCTCAGAGCCACAGCAATTCCCTGAATCAGGAGCTTTATAAACATTTCCTAAAATCCACTCTAATATTTAAGAACAAAGACAATAATTACTGAATTTGGGGGGAAACTTAAATAGTTAATAGGACTTCCCTGGTGGCTTAGATGGTAAAGTGTCTGCCTACAATATGGGAGACCTGGGTTCAACCCTGGGTTGGGAAGATCTCCTGGAGAAGGAAATGGCAACCCACTCCAGTACTCTTGCCTGGAAAATCCCATGGATGGAGAAGCCTGGTAGGTTACAGTCCATGGAGTCTCAAAGAGTTAGACATGACTGAGAGACTTTATTTACTTACTTTTAAATAGTTAATGGACATTTCATACTTTTAACACTTCACAAGGTAAGTGACAGTTTTTTAACAGCTGCTGCTGCTGCTGCTAAGTCACTTCAGTCGTGTCCAACTCTGTGTGACTCCATAGACGGCAGCCCACCAGGGTCCCCCATCCCTGGGATTCTCCAGGCAAGAACACTGGAGTGGGTTGCCATTTCCTTCTCCAATGCATGAAAGTGAAAAGTGAAAGTGAAGTCGCTCAGTTGTATCCAACTCGTAGCGACCCCATGGACTGCAGCCCACCAGGCTCCTCCATCCATGGGATTTTCCAGGCAGGAGTACTGGAGCGGGGTGCCATTGCCTTCTCTGTTTTTAACAGCAGAGGAGAATATTGTTTTATCCTCACAGTTGTATTTAGACACATTCATTTTTAGAATCTTGAGTCCAAATACAATGCCTAAGAGATACAGATGTTCAGTAAATATGTTGCATCAATATTAAATCGAGGACTTGAATTTTGACCAGACTCTTAATTAAGGTGCATTTGATGAGATTATTATTAAAGATCAAATGGCATGAAGCCTCAACCCAGATAAAATAATTTTGCATTGGTTTTCCTATGGTACAAGGTAAAAAGAAGTTGGCTACTGAAATCAAAGCTCTGTTTTTCCTCAGAACAACTTAGTAATCATTGGAAGCAATATTAATACTTGGTGATAACAGCATTTTTTATAGGAAAAGTGCATTACTGACAACTACTATTAATCCTCAACTTGCAGATGGTGAAATGGAAGGACTGTCACTTAATGCCACATTAAGTGAGAGTCTAAGTCACATCAGGGGTTCTCTCATTATACCTGGGTACTCAGCACTGTAAGTGTCTCTTTCCCATTCCCATTCCCACACCTACAGGTTCTCCAGAGGAACCATAGAGAAGCAATTACCAGTTAAAATTAAGTGGAAAGGAAACACTGTTTTCACAAAGCACATATTTCAACTTCATAAACTAATAAATAGTCTGAGTCCAAAATGGAATTAACATCATTGTCACTCAATAGCGAAAGGCTCGGAGAAGGCAATGGCACCCCACTCCAGTACTCTTGCCTGGAAAATCCCACGGACGGAAGAGCCTGGTGGGCTGCAGTCCATGGGGTCGCTAAGAGTCAGACACGACTGAGTGACTTCACTTTCACTTTTCACTTTCATGCATTGGAGAAGGAAATGGCAATCCACTCCAGTGTTCTTGCCTGGAGAATCCCAGGGATGGGGGACCCTGGTGGGCTGCCGTCTATGGGGTCGCACAGAGTCGGACACGACTGAAGTGATTTAGCAGCAGCAGCAGTGAAAGGCTCTGAGCAAAGACTTTTGCATTAACCTTTATTTGAAATTATCTTTTTTTTTTTTTTTTAAAGCAGATACACCAGGTTCTTGAAGTGTCTTACTCCGCTGGTATGGCAATGCCAATGTCAGGAGGTACGGTGCTGTTTTTGTATCAACTCTGTAACTGCCTGCTCATCTAATGGAACATATTTTCTTCATTCACTCCCCTACAATGCTCATCCCATTCAGACTCTTCTCTAACTAGAACAAAGCCTCCTTTATCTCATCCCCCCTTTCAAAATGGAATTCAGAGTGAAATTCAATTCAAAAAATAATTATTACTGAGACCCAGAATGGCCTAAGATTACGGAGGAAGATCAACAACATGGCTGCCCCAGAGCCTTTTGTCTTTAGGGGAGTCACCTGGAGAGAGACAGATAAAGTGGAGAGTGATAAGAAGGCCAAGGTGGGACTTCCAATGCAGTCTGAGGAATGGCAGGCGTGGTGGGGGTGATAGGCGTGGAGCTATGGAAGCTGGGAGAGAGAAGAAACCAGGGCTACATTCTAAGCAGCTCTGAGTAGAAGAGCAGAAATTGGCCAAGGCACTTCCAGCCTTCAGAGAGCAGAGAAGCAAAGGCCACAGCTCTCTCACTGTACCCAACCTTTGTAAACATGGGGATCTCCACTTCATCACGTGATTTCTTCCCCAGCTCTCTCCACTGAGACTTCTCAAGTAAAGTCACCATTGTCCTCTGTCTCACCAAGTCCAACGTGTGTCCTAAGCATGCATCTTCCTCAATCTTTTAACAGCATACAATACATTCCCTCTCTCATTCCTGAACTCCTTCTCCTGGTTTCCAGAGCCCTGGCAATCCTGTCTACTGACAATCCTGTCTACTGTCTTCTCCTTCTGAGTCTCTGCCTCCAGATACTGGAGTAGCCCTCAGCTCTTTCTCTGACCCTGTTCTTCTTTCTATTCCTCCAGTGATAACATCCAGTCTGCTGTATTAAGCATGCTCCCTTAAGGCTAGTGCTAGTGTTAATCACTTAGTCGTGTCTGACTCTTTGCGATACCATGGACTGTAGCCCACCAGGCTCCTCTGTTCATGGAATTCTCCAGGCAAGAAAACTGGAGTGGGTAGCCATTTCCTTCTCCAGAGCATCTTCCCAATCCAGGAGTCAAACCAGGTCTCATACATTACAGGCAGATTCTTTACCATCTGAGCCACAGGAAAGCCCATTAAGGCGACTACTCTCAAATATATACTCCCAGTTTGGATTTTTTTTTTTTTAGTTTAATACCAATTCAACACCTAGAGCTATTAAGTTGTTGCAAAAGTAATTGCAGCTTTTGCACTGTTGAAATTTGCTTTTGATATTGGAATACATTCTTAAATAAATGTGGTTATGTTACACACCATTTAATGCACATTTCTTGCTTTATAGGGTTTTTTTGGCTGATGACTTATTACTTGTTGTTTTATATTTATTTTAGACTATGGAAATGATGTTAGACAAAAAGCAAATTCTAGCAATTTTCTTGAGTTCAAAGTGGGTTGCAAAGCAGTGGAGAAAATACATTTGGCCCAGGAACTGCTAATGAACATACAGTGCAGTGTGGTTGAAGATGTTTTGCAAAGATGAGACCCTTGAAGATGAGGAGCACAGTGGAAGTTGACAATAACCACCTGAGAGCCACCATTGAAGCTGATCCTCTTACAACTACATGAAAGTTGCCAAAGAATTCAACACCAACCATTCTACGGTCATTCAGCATTTGAAGCAAATTGGAAAGGTGAAAAAGCTCCATAAGTGGGTGCCTCATGAGCTGACTGAAAATCAAAAAATATCATTGCTTTGAAGTGTCATCTTCTCTTATTCTGTGCAACAACAATGAACCATTTATCTACCAAATTGCGTCATGTGATGAAAAGCGGATTTTATACAACAACCGGCGATGACCAGCTCAGTGGTTGGACGAAGAAGAAGCTCCAAAGCAGTTCCCAAAGCCAAACTTGCACCAAAACAACTCACGGTCACTGTTTGGTGGTTTCCTGCCTGTCCGATCCACTACAGCTTTCTGAATCCTGGCAAAACCATTACATCTGAAAAGTATGCTCAGCAAACCGATGAGATACATTGAAAACGGCAACACCTGTGCCCGACACTGGGCAACAGAAAGGGCCCAATTTTTTCCCACGACAACGCGTGACCACACATCACCACACCACCAACACTTCAAAAGTTGAACGAACTGGGCTACAAAGTTTTGCCTCATCGGCCATATTCACGTGACCTCTCGCCAACTGACTACCACTTCTTTAAGCATCTGAACAGTTTTTTGCAGGGAAAAACACTTCTACAACCAACAGGGTGCAGAAAACGCTTTCCAAGAGTTCATCAAAGCCCCAGGCACAGATTTTTACACTACAGTAATAAAGTTATTTCTTGTTGGCAAATATGTGTTGACTGTAATGGTTCCTATTTTGATTAATGAAGATGTGTTTGAGCCTAGTCATAATGATTTAAAACAGTCTTATGGACTCTGTGGGAGAGGGAGAGGGTGGGAAGATTTGGGAGAATGGAATGAAACATGTAAAATATCATGTAGGAAACGAGTTGCCAGTCCAGGTTCGATGCACGATGCTGGATGTTTGGGGCTGGTGCACTGGGACGGCCCAGAGGGATGGTATGGGGAGGGAGGAGGGAGGAGGGTTCGGGATGGGGAACACATGTATACCTGTGGCGGATTCATTTTGATATTTGGCAAAACTAATACAATTATGTAAAGTTTAAAAATAAAATAAAATTGGAAGAATAAAAAAAAAAAAAATTCATGCTCCAAAACTGCAATTACATTTGTACCAACCTAATAGTAGGCATGTCTAATGTAACATTTCCTAGAGCTCTAGATTTGTCCCCTCAAGCCTGCTCCCCTCGCAAGTCTTCTCTACATTCTAAGTGTCATCAGTATCCTCGAGTAGCTCACATCACTCTTGGAGTTACCCTCATCTCTTCTTTTTCCCCCTCGAACCATACATACACATGTATCATCCACCATCATCCATCAGCCACTCATGCCAGCTCCACCTACAAAATATATCCTGTATCTCACTCTTCCTCACGACCTCCAATGCCAGGATCCCAGACACGCTTGCCTGGGTGTCTGCAATACTTGCTGCAATACACACTTGACTGTTCTCCATGCTGCCACACTTGTCCCTCTTCCCGTCACCAGAGTCACCTAAATAACACTGTCCCAGCCGCAAACCTCATACCCTGGAAATACAAGCACCTTTATCGTGGACCTCAATGTCCTTCATGATTTGGATCCCGCCTTCCTCTGTGACATCATTTCCTGCAGTCTGCCCCTCGGCCTCTGGGCTCCAGCCACACCATCATCCCTCCGAACCCTCACTTTCACCTCAGCCTGTCTACACTTGCTGATGCATCTCCTGGGACAGCTCTTCTTTCCCTCACTGCATTCAGGTCTTTGCTCAGACCTCCCCTCTTAGTAAAGGCCTTCGTGGCCACCTTCTCCCTGCCTTGTGCCCACAACCTTCACCACTTTGTTCACGTCATCTTCACAGGACATGACATTGTGCCACATACCCTTAATATGTTGTCTCTTTCTCCCACTGAAATGAAAATGCAAACTCAAGGGGGCAGAGGCTCTTGTATTGTCACCACTCTGTTGTAGTGCCTGGCACCTAGCAGGCACTTGAGGAATATTATTTTAAATAAATTTAAAGATAAAGAAGTTAATACTTTCCTTCTACTTCAAGTTATACTTGAGCAGAGTATAACTCTGGAGGAAAAAATCAGCAATGGCACCCCACTCCAGTACTCTTGCCTGGAAAATCCCATGGACGGAGGAGCCTGGTAGGCTGCAGTCCATGGGGTCGCTAGGAGTTGGACACGACTGAGCGACTTCACTTTCATTTTTCACTTTCATGCACTGGAGAAGGAAATGGCAACCACTCCAGTGTTCTTGCCTGGAGAATCCCAGGGACGAGGGAGCCTGGTGGGCTGCTGTCTATGGGATCGCACAGAGTCGGACACGACTGAAGCAACTTAGCAGCAGCAGAGAAGCTACAGCAGAGAACCAGGGCGCAAACAAGCAGCAGCCAGCCTGGAGAGCCAGAGGCAAAAGAGGTGCAGAGAGAAAAATACAACTGCTACCCAAGGTAGCAAATGATTCCGAGTCTTGAGAATAACCCTGGACACATGAGCTACACCAAGATACCATTTCTCACTCATCAGATGGGAGCAAGTAACACAGTATGGTATCAGCAAGTGGTAAAAAACATGGGAAAAACATCTTCTCGGAAGCTGCTGGTATGAATGGAAAGAGGGGCAGTACGGCCAATTTGCAGGGCAGCCTTGCAGTATCTATAAAATCCCCGAATTCACACAGCCTCTCATCCGGTATTTCCATTTATAGTCTAGAGAAACGTTCACACAGCTGGACAATGAGGCATATACAGGAATGCTGCCTGGACCTTGGTTTGTAGTATTTAAAAGGTTAGGAACAAGTTGGACATCCTCGGTAGGGAAATGGAGACAAGCATGCTATCTACTCATATAATGGGATATTATACAGTCGTTAAAAGGCACAAGCTTGATCTACATGTAACAACATGAATACCATGCTGAGACACACTTCTAAGTGGAAAAGGGAATATGCAGCCATTATTCACTATATCATTTCTATTAAAAATGTGTACATACAACTGATGAACATACTTGCAGAGCAGCAACGGAGGCCCAGACATAGAGAACAGGCTTATGGACACAGCTGTGGGGGAGGAAGGAGAGGGCGGGATGTAGAGAGAGTAACATGGAAACACACGTTACCATATGTAAAATAGACAGCCAATGGGAATTTGCTGTATGGCTCAGAGAATTCAAACCGGAGCTCAGGAATAACCTAGAGGGGTGGGATGGGGAGGGACGTGGGAGGGATGTTCAAGTGCAAGGGGACAGTTAAACCTACAGCTGATTCATGCTGATGTTTGGTAGAAACCAGCATAATACTGTAAAGCTAGTATCCCTCAGTTAAAACTAAGCAAATAAAAAAGTCTTGCTGATAAGAATCAAAAGTTAAAATATTTGTCATGTTTGTAAAGACATTACATTATATGAGACACGCTTGTAATATAATAGTAAATGATAAAAACAGAATTTCAAATCCTACATACCATATTGTTTAACATTTTAAAATGAAACACTGAATAATGGATTTAAAGAGGCACACTAAAAAAATGTATACACACAAGATTACTACACGTCTCACAAGGATATAGTGTTTTTTGTATGTTGGAGGACACAAAATCAAGTAAATTGTCCCAGGGGAGCTCATCTTTATATGTAACACCATAACATTTCACAGGTGATTTACAGAGCGAACTGTTGTTGTGTAGTTGCTAAGACATGTCTGACTCTTTTGCAGCTCCATGGACTGTAGCCCCCCAGGCTTCTCTATCCATGGAGGGGGCTGCTATTTCCTTCTGTAGGGAATCTTCCTGACCCAGGGACTGATCCTGCGTCTCTTACGTCTCCTGCACTGGCAGGCAGATTCTTTACCACTGAGCCACTAGGAAAGCCCACGTATACATTATTTTAAGAACACATATGGGCTTCCCTGGTGGCCCAGACGGTACAGAATCTTCATGCAATGTGGGAGGCCTGGGTTTGATCCCTGGGTTGGGAAGATCCACTGGAGAAGGGCATGGCAACCCACTCCAGTATTCTTGCCTGGAGAATCCCCATGGACAGAGGAGCCTGGTGGCCTACAGTCCATGGGGTCACAAAGAATCAGACATGACTGAGCAACCAAGCACAGAAGAATACATAGGTATATATTCCTGGAGCAGTAAGACTGAGGCAAGTAGTGGCAGTAACTGAGACCAGGGAGGCTGCCTAGGGCAAGCAGTCAACAGGCTAGTGTACCAGGCTAAGTCCTGTGGACTTTATTCAATGATTCTACACCATTCATCCATTTCTCCAGTGTAATTTGTAGCTTTGAGAACCAAGAGAAATCTCTCAATAATTAGGACTGACCCTATACATTTTTTAAATGTATTTGAAATCATTACATTCTCTTGCAGCCTTGCACAACCATCACGCCTATAAGCCCCTTTTATGATGTACAAAAGTTGCCCTGCTAAAAGCATTATATTCTTTTAGACATCATTAAAAAAAAAAAACAAAAAACCAGAGGCTGAATATGGCACCTATTAAATTACCCTGCCCTATCTCTTTGAAATTCCAGGAAAAAACTTGAAGTTGAAAGAAAAATGAGGATGCTTAATTATAAAGATGTTTTCAGCCTGCATAATTAACTGCTTTATGGTGACAGCATTCAGTCTATTAGCCAGCATATCATTCACCCAAACTTGTGTTGAGCTCAATGGTATTAGGTATTCAGACTACACTGATGAGCAAGGACAATCCCCACTCTCATGGAATTTACCGACTAGGAAGGGAAAGGTATTAGATATATTACTGCAACAAAGAATGAAAAACTGCAATAGCAGCTGACTGTGGCTCAGATCATGAACTCCTTATTGCAAAATTCAGACTGAAAATTCAGATTGAAATTCAAACCACTAGGCGGTTTGGGTATGACCTAAATCAAATCCATCATGATTATACAGTGGAAGGGACAAATAGATTCAAGGCAGTAGATCTGATAGAATGCCTGAAGAACTATGGATGGAGGTTCATAACACTGCACAGGAGGTGGTGATCAAAACCATCACAAGAAAAAGAGATGTAAGAAGGGAAAATGGTTGTCTGAAGAGGCCTTCCAAATATCTAAGAAAAGAGGAGGAGCAAAAGGCAAAGGAGAAAAGGAAAGATAAACATCTGAATGCAGAGTTCCAAAGAATAGCAAGGAGAGATAAGAAAGCCTTCCTCAGCAATCAATCCAAAGAAATAGAGGAAAACAACAGAATGGGAAAGACTAGAGATCTCTTCAAGAAAATTAGATACCAAGGGAACATTTCATGCAAAGATGGGCTCGATAAAGGACAGAAATGGTATGGACCTAACAGAAGCAGAAGATATTAAGAAGAGGTGGCAAGAATATACAGAAGAACTATACAAAAAAGGTCTTCATGACCTGGATAACCACGATGGTGTGATCACTCACCTAGAGTCAGACATCCTGGAGTGTGAAGTCAACTGGGCTTAGGAAGCATTACTACGAACAAAGCTAGTGGAGGTGATGGAATTCCAGTTGAGCTATTTCCAATCCTAAAAGATGATACTGGAAAGTGCTGCATTCAGTATACCAACAAATTTGGAAAATTCAGTAGTGGCCACAGGATTGGAAAAGGTCAATTTTCATTTCAGTCCCAAAGAAGGGCAATGCCAAAGAATGTTCAAACAATTGCATTCATTTTGCATGCTAGCAAGGTAAAGCTCAAAATCCTCCAAACTAGGCTTCAACAATAACGTGAACTGAGAACTTCCTGATGTACAAGCTGGACCGAGAAAAGGCAGAGGAACCAGAGATCAAATTGCCAACATGTGTTAGATCATAGAAAAAGCAAGGGAATTCCAGGAAAACATCTACTTCTGCTTTATTGACTATGCCAAAGCCTTTGACTGTGTGGATCACAACAAACTGTGGAAAATTCTGAAAGAGATGGGATACCAGACCACCTTACCTGCCTCCTAAAAAACTTGTATACAAGTCAAAAAGCAACAATTAGAACCAGACATGGAACAACAGACTATCTTCAAATTGGGAAAAGAGTAAATCAAGGCTGCATATTGTCACCCTGCTTATTTAACTTATATGCAGAGTACATCATGGGAAATGCCAGACTGGATGAAGCACAAGCTGGAATCAAGATTACTGGGAGAAATATCAATAACCTCAGATATGCAGATTTTACCACCCTTCTGGCAAAAAAAAAAAAAAAAAAACACACGAGGAACTAAAGAGCCTCTTGATGAACGTGAAAGAGGAGAGTGAAAAAGCTGTGTTAAAACTCAACATTCAAAAATGAAGATCATGGCATCCAGTCCCCTCACTTCATGGCAAATAAATGGGGAAAAACTGGAAACAGTAACAGACTTTATTTTCTTGTGCTCCAAAGTTACTACAGACCATGACAGCAGCCATGAAATTAAAATTCACTTGCTCCTTGGAAGAAAAGCTATGACAAATCTAGACAGTGTATTAAAAAAGCAGAAACATCACTTTCCAACAAAGGTCTGCATGGTTACAGCTATGGTTTTTCCAGTAGTCACGTATGGATGTGAGAGTTGGACCATAAAGCAGGCTGAGCGCCAAAGAATCGATGCTTTAGAACTGTGGTTGCAGAAGACTCTTGAGAGTCCCTTGGACTGCAAAGCAATCAAACCAGTTAATCCTAAAGGAAATCAACCCTGAATACTCATTTTAGGACAGGTGCTGAAGCTCTAAGACTTTGGCCACCCGATGCAAAGAGCCAACTCATTGGAAAAGACCCTGATGCTGGGAAAGACTGAAGGCAGGAGAAGAAGGGGACAACAGAGGATGAAATGGTTGGACGGCATCACCGATTCAAAGCACATGAGTTTGAGCAAACTCTGGGAGATGATGGACAGGGAAGCCTGGTGTGCTGCAGTTCATGGGATCCCAAAGAGTCGGACAAAACTGAGCGACTGAACAACAAAATAAATAAGTTCTACAAAAGAATGGCCCGAGGTGTTTTATCACATAATGGGAGAATATGACTTAAGAAGGTCACGGAAAGTTTTTCTGGAGAAGTAGAGACTGAGATTTAAAGGAAGAAAAGAAAAAACCTATGTTCTGCAGCAGTGGATAAGGCAGTTAACTCCTCTTGATAAATGGAACAGCATACGTATACATCCTGTGGCCCCAAACGCAGAATGCCAAGATTTCAAAGGGCCTTTGAGGACACAATAGCTGAAAAAAAGTGGTTTTGTTTGTTTTCTGCTGTTTCCTAATTTCTTTACCTGGAGAAAAATGATGAGAATATAAAATTGATATATCATGTAACTAAATACTGGACCTTGCCATCTTGCTCTGAATCATGCTTTTAAAAAAAAAAAGAAGTGCCTGCCAGACAAGGCTTTAAATCCACTGCTTGAGAATGAGACTACAAATCTGAGGCTGCTGCATCTTCTCTGGTCCGAGTTACTTAATCAAGCTCCGCAAATAGTCAAATCAACAACCTCTTAGAATGAGTAGCCTGTATATTCATAATATAAGAAAAATTCTTATACCTCATGGCAGGGGCAGGTAGGTGGAGAGCCAAAGCATTTAGCTCCATATAGATGACATTGATGGCTGAAATTTGAACTTTGGGCTGCCTCTTGGCATGTACAGAAACTGGCTGTCTACAAGAAGAAAAGTTTGTTCTTGAGTTCCCAACAAGCATCAGTCAATGCCCTCAGGAATAACTTTCCAGAATGTTTTTGACTACAACCCATATTAAGAAAGCTATCTCTCATTGTGACTTACCACAGATATATAGACACATAAAGTTTTATATTTCAAATAAACCAAATATAAAAAGATTTTTTTAAAAGAGTTCACTGGGGCCTATGGTCAACTAATCTATGACAAAGGAGGCAGGAATATACAGTGGAGTAAAGACAGTCTCTTCAATAAGTGATGCTGGATGGAGATGCAGATAGAGAACAGACTTATGGACACAGCAGGCGTGGAGGGGTAGGAAGGAGCGCGTGGGATGAATGGGGAGAGTAGCATGCAAATATATACACTAACATATGTCAAATAGATGGCCAGTGGGAATTTGTTGTATGACTCAGGGAACTCAAACCAGGGCTCTGTGACAACCTAGAGGGGTGGGATGAGGTGGGAGGGAACTGACATATGTATACTTATGGCTGATCCCTGTTGATGCATGGCAGAAACCAACACAATACTGCAATTATTCTTCCATTAAAAATAAATTTTAAAAAGATAAGTGGTGCTGGGAAAACTGGACAGCCACATGTAAATGAATGAAATTAGAATACTCTCTAATACCACACACAAAAATAAACTTGAAATGGATTAAAGACCTAAAAGCAAGGCCGGATACTTTTTTATAAAACTTTTAGAGGAAAATACAGGAAGAACACTCTCTGACATAAATCACAGCAAGATCTTTCTGGATCCACCTCCTACAGTAATAAAAATAAAAACAAAAACAAACAGAAGAGAACCTACAGAATGGAAGAACATATCTGCAAACCAAGCAACTGACAAGGGATTAACATCCAAAATAAACAAAGAGCAACTCAGTATCAATAAAACAAACAACCTAATCAAAAGTGGGTGGAAGATCTAAATAGATATTTCTCCAAAGATGACATATAGATAACCAAAAAGTACATGAAATGATGTTCAATGAAATGATGTTCAATATCTAATCAACACTAATTATAAGAGAATGCAAATCAAAACTATAAGGAGATTATCACCTCATACTGATCATAATGGCCATAATAATTAAAAAAAAAAAACTACAAGCAGGAGTTCCCTGGTGGCACAGTGGATAAGAATCCGCCTGCCAATGTAGGGGACATGGGTTCGATCTCTGATCGGGGAAGATTTCACATGCCTTGGAGCTGCTGAGCCCATGTGCCATAATTACTGAAGCCTGAGCACTCTAGGGCCCTTGAACCACAACTAGTGAGCCCCTGGGCCACAGCTACTGGAGCCTGTGCACCCTAGAGTCCAAGCTGCACAACAAGAGAAGCCGCCTCTATGCGAAGCCTGTGCACCGCAACTAGAGACAGCCCCCGCTCACAACTAGGGAGCCTGCATGAAGCAATGAAGACCCAGAGCAGCCAAAAATAAACACATAATAAATAAATGCGGTAGTGTGTACATGTCCAAAATATATATATATTTATAAAAATATACAAACAATAAGTGTTGGAGAGGGTGTGGTGAAAAGGGAACCCTCCTATTCTACTGGTGGGAATGTAAATTGGTGCAGCCATTATGGAGGACAGTACAGAGGTGACTTTAAAAGCTAAAAACAGAGCTACCATATGATCCAGCAATCCCACTCTTGGGCATATATTTGGAGAAAACCATAACTTGAAAAGACGCATGCACCCCAGTGTTCACTGCAGCACTATTTACAACAGCCAAGACATGGAAGCGACCTAAACGTCCACTGACAGGAATGGATAAAGAAGATGTGGTACCTACGTACAATGGAATGTTACAAACATTCAAACAGAACAAAATAGTGCCTTTTGCAGCAACATGGATGGACCTAGACACTGCCGTCCTGAGTGAAGTACATCAGAGAAAGACAAATATCGTGATCGCTTATATGTGGAATCTAGGGGAAACGGTACAAGTGAGCCGACAAAACAGAAATCGTCTCACAGATGCAGAAAACTAGCTGTTACCTGGGAGAAGGTGGGGTGGGTAGTTTGGGAGGTAGGGATTGACATATACACACACACCTATATATAAAACAAATAACTAATAAGGACCTACTGAGGGCTTCCCAGGTGGCGCAAGTGGTAAAGAATCCACCTGCCAATACAGGAGATGCAAGAGGCGTGGGTTCAATCCCTGGGTCAGGAAGATTCCCTTGAGCAGGAAATAGCACCCCCCGAAGTATGCCTGTCTGGATAGTTTCATGGGCAGAGGAGCGTGGCAGGCTACTATCTACTGGGCCACAAAGATTCAGACATGATTAAGCACACACAAGGACCTACGGTACAGCACAGGGAACTCAATACTCATAATAACCTATATGCGAAAAGAATCTAAAAAAGGGTACATATATGTAAATGTATAACTGATTCACTCTATACCTGAAACTAACACAAACTGTAAATGAGGGACTTCCCTGGTGGTCCAGTGGTTAAGATTCTGTGCTTCCACTGCAGGGAGCAGGGGTTCGATCCCTGGTTGGGGAACTAAGATTCCTGCATGCTATATGATGTGGTCAAAAATAAAGTTAAAAAAATAAAGCTTTGTACGGATGATATCTCAAATGTATTAAATAACATTATTTTAATAAATATTATAAATTATACTCCAATAAATTGTTTTTAAAAAAGAGTTCACTGGGGAAATTAGAATATTTGAATATTTTAGAGACTGGCTATTACATGATATTAACTGTTAATTTTATTAGGTTTGGTAACAATTACATTATGGTTTTGTAAGAAAAAGCACACACTTAAAAATATATATACATCCTGAAATATATGAGAGTAAAATGAAGTAATGTCTGGGATTCACTTTAAAATATAATCGGCCAAAAAAGAGATAAAACTGGTATGGCACAAATCTTGACAACTGTTGGATCTGGGTGATGAACATATGTGGGTTTATTATATTATTCTCTCTACTTTTGTATATGCTTGAACTTTTTCATAGTAAAAAAATTAAGTTCAAAGGAAATGAATCTACTCTTACCCTAGCTACGTATAACACTCGTTCATATTTCTGGGTTTTTTTAAACTAAATAATAGAAGGGGAAAAGAATGGTGGTGGTGACCCCCTAAGTTAATTTAATGATGCTCTAAAGGTTTGTGGTACATGGTTTGAGATTTATAGCTACCTGGTCTTTGCTCTGCCCATATGGAATCATTCTATCACAAAAAAGACATCTTGGTCACTTGAATGCAAATCAAAAACAAAAAGCCTAATTCTATTCAATGTTTCCAACTTCTAAAAATGTAATGCTTCCTGACATTTCCATAGTTGTCTATTTAAGTTCAGTGTAAATAGCTGCTGCCACTTCGGGAGCGCCTGATAATGTCTATCACAGTACAAGGATGCATGTCTCTCTGGTGACATCTAAATGTTGATCTTGTAAATTCTACAGCAACACATAATGTAGTACAAGGATATGCCAAGTAGCATCAAAAACATTTTTTTTTTCAAAAGCTGGGTTTAATGTAAATGTCAAATCAACTCAAAGGAAAACAAATTACAAAATGTATTCAGATGATTTCAGCTAATTAATTATCTCCATTGATAATATTTTGAACTTTGGACGCATAGGTTATCAAATGCATCCTTCCTGTTGTTAGTTATAATTGCTAACTTACACAACACGGTGATTGTATACGTTGCTAAAATGTAAGACAAATTATTACTTTTTTATTTTTTCTATGTGGGCATTTTATATTTTTATGTGGGAATTTCCAACATTAAATTTATATACACCCAGTGTTTTTACTGTACTGAGATATGGATTGAAAACAATGCTCGTGATCCCAAAGATAAATACATCACACTCGCCTTCCTTTTCCTCACCTGGGGGAGATCACCCATCAGTTCCAAAATGCCACTGTGACTTGGTGAATGTGACTGGATAGCTAACATTTATAACACTGCTTCCTCCACCTGCTTAACTGCAACTGTATTTTATTCAAATGTCACCTTTTTCCAAGCCTCAAGCACTTTAGGGAAGCTGGGTTACATAAACCCTTTTATCTAAACCAGTTATGGTAATCCCCTTCTCCCTGCCATTGATTGGTTTAGTAATGAACATGTGATAAAATTCTGGCCAATGAAATAGGAGAGTAAGCCAGGTAGGGGGGTTTCTGGGAGGGTTTCTCCTGCTCCTCTAAGAGGTAGAAGATTATTCACGTGGACACTGTCAGAGCTGCACATGAGGCTGGGTCCCCTGCAGCATCTTTCTACCAGCCTCAAAGAGAACTTCACATAGAGGAGAACCAATCTAAGACAATCACACATAAAAAGAACTGAGGCTCCTACTTCTGAATTTCTTACACTGTGAAATGGTCAATTTCCTTACCCTTTAAGCCTCTTGCATGTTACTTGCAGCTAAGAGTTCTTAAATGATACATGAGCTTTTTTAGCATTTTAAACTAAACTTCCTATCTATCACTTATTAAGTAAACTGTGAGCTTAAACTGAGTGGATCTGTGTGACTCCAGAACAGCTGGTCATTTCAGCTCAAAAACACCAAAAGTAAGTTGGGATGGGATCAAAGAAAAACACTAATGTACAAGTCTCTGAGAAATTTAGGAGTACTCTAGCCAACAGGGTGAGGCTGAGTAGAGAGAAGAAAAGATCAACAACAAAAAAATTGGTGCCTAGGTTAACTCTATTAGAACAAGGAGACAAAAACTCAAACATCTGAATTTCATATATCATGGATCTCAAAATGTCTGGAGGCATGACTATAAGGTGTCAGCTGCAAGTGAGAAAGATCTCAGCTAATTATGAGACTACATGGTAGTGTGTGGTGTATCAAAGCAGGTGGCTTCTAAAGTTAAGTATCAGCAGAGGGAGAGATGCTGATCTAGTCTAAGGGTTGGAGAGAGAGGGAGAAGGAAAATGACTGAATTTTGACACGAGATCTTTTTGTGGGAAAGGGGATGCTGCTGCTGCTGCTGCTAAGTCACTTCAGTCGTGTCCGACTCTGTGCGACCCCATAGGCAGCAGCCCACCAGGGTCCCCCATCCCTGGGATTCTCCAGGCAAGAACACTGGAGTGGGTTGCCATTTCCTTCTCCATTGCGTGAAAGTGAAAGGGAAGTCGCTCAGTCGCGTCTGACTTGTAGCGACCCCATGGACTGCAGTCTACCAGGCTCCTCGGTCCATGGGATTTTCTAGGCAAGAGTACTGGAGTGGGGTGCCATTGTCTTCTCCGAAGGGGATGCTGGGCCACCCTTATTTTGCAACTGATGAGAAACGATTAGCTAGGCAAGGAATGGGCAGAAGGGCTGTATCACTCTGTCTTCACCAACGACCCTTCATAATTTTTAGAAAGGCATGCCAGGTACAGGAAAAAGTAGGTAGCACTTGGTTTTCATTAAGTGCAGGAGGATAATGTGAAGGTAACTGTTTTGACTCGAAAAACATCTTGAGCTCCTTGAAAGAAAGGAATGATGTCATTTCTAAATGGGAATTATGTATTTTATGTAAAGGAGTTATATGCTTGGCATATGCTATTTAAAGCAAAATGATCACAGCATATGTTTTGTTTTTTGTTACTTAAGTGACATTCAATGTTAGAACATCACCCAATGCATAGTAGGCATGCAGATTCTGGTTG
Source organism: Bos indicus x Bos taurus (assembly GCF_003369695.1). Classification (NCBI taxonomy): domain Eukaryota; kingdom Metazoa; phylum Chordata; class Mammalia; order Artiodactyla; family Bovidae; genus Bos; species Bos indicus x Bos taurus. The sequence goes on from NC_040097.1 coordinate 21,844,595, forward strand.
AAGAAGTATTTCTTGAGTTATTTACTAGAAAAAGTTGAAAAGGTGGAACATTTATTTGGCCAAACACAGAGGGGAAAGCTTTCTTAACATATAAAACTTCTATATAAATTTAAAATATTTTCTTTCTTTTTTTTTTTTGCAAAATACACCTTTTAGAATAAATTATTTCTATTATTACTTCAGGGGCTTTTTTAAGCTGACAATTTTTTAAACTAGCAAATATATTTTTAAACAGTTTCTAAAACTAAAGAAAGCTTGATAATTAGGTGTAAATAGAGATGTGAGTGGCAATTCTATTTAAACTCTTTAAAATCCATTCTACACTTGTTAGTATTAATGCAACATTTGATTTTTAGTCGAATTTGAATGGAGATAATATATAGCCATATCTGCCCGTGACAGAAGCTATCATGGATTTCAAATATGTTTATTATTTAAAATCCCATAAAATAAGTCTAATGGTTCAACAGGGATTTTCATTAATAGGGACAAGACTTCATAAACCACATTTGCAAAGTGTACAAAGCACATTTAAATCTAATCTGACCCACACATGTACAATTTCTTAGAAGCTTATCAAATCCAAGCCTTTGAAAATGCATACACTGTAACAGATTTTTCAAAAACATGATGGAAAATATATACCACCCAGCTAAACACTCTCTTGATTTAGAATCGAGGCCTATATGTTTCTATTTCCATAGTGACTATTGCTGTGGAATCGACATGTTTTAATTTAGATTTGAGATTATAAACATCGTTTGGAGACAGAATTTATTTTCTCTCCTACAACTTCTGAAAATTGATCAGTCTAAGTGCTACAGAACAGAAGCAAATTCTGAAGTAAGATTCAGAAATTATTTGGCTTGAGGGGCATTTTTTATTAACAGAAGATGAGTTTTTATGAAAATTTATGGCTTTTTAACCCTTACAATTTTTTCATGAATGTTCATACTTTGTAAAAAATACTCTAAAGAAGGGATTTCCAACAGGCCTCTCTCAGAAGCATTTAAACTGTGTTAAGATGTAATTGTTTTGTTTTTTAAGTCAAGGTCATAAGGATTCTTCAAATATTTTTGCCTAAATTTCTTAAAAGGTTAAAATAAGACTTTTTTTTTCCTTCATTCATCATCTGAGAAGGGTAGTTAGAATGTGACTCACATTTAGCAATGTAAATTAGCAATCCAAATGACTAATGAAAAGAGGAGAATGAATTATATTATTTTTAAAATCCTTATTTATTTTGTGGGCAGGACAATCGATGCATGGCAACTTTCACCCTTTCTGGTTAGCTCCTTGCTTCTGTCATGCCTATGTCTCCTCAATTCCTTTTTTGGCCATACCCCGCAGTGTGTGGGAACTTAGTTCCCTAGCCAGGGATCCAACCTGCACCCCTGCAGTGGAAGCACAGAGCCTTAACCACTGGACCTCCAGGGAAGTCCCTACTCTTTTTATTAATGTTTTCCATGAGCTTTCTTTCTCTTTTGGAACCCCTACTCTCCCTCTGCTCAAGAAGCTTATAAATGAGAATGGGCAGGGTCGAGGAAAGCGGTGAAAGAAGCAGAGGTTGCCAAGTGCTAGGGTGGCGAGCAGCTCAAGATGCTGGTGGAGAAGAAAGAGCAAACCCAAGGACGAACGTGAACCCTGGGAGAAAACGAGGTGAGCAGGAACACGTCCCAAAAGCTCTACGAAAGGAAAATGTCTTATATCCTGAAAGGAAGGTCTACTTCTTCAAATAAAAACAAACTCAGACAACTTCCCTTCACAAGGTTCATATGACCCCCACAGCCCAGCTGCTACAGAAGCAGCTGCCAGCCCACACCTTGGGGCCTGCAGGGACTAGAAAGCCATGGTAATTAAGGTCGCTCTTGAACTGCAGCTTTTAGTTTTGGAGAAATAAGGTTGAAAAATGCTTCAAAAATCCACCCTCTTCAACAATTTCTGATTTTTTTTTTGTTCTCTCTGAAGAATAAAGCTAAACCAGAAGTTTATACACCCCCATTCATTGACAGAACTGCTCCATCCTCAGAAGCCAGCTTCTCAGCCCAGAGATGGTCTTCAATGAAAAGAAACTCTGAGTCTGCAATGGGGAAGCCAGGAGAGATGTCAAGGAGAGGAGATTTCATTCATGATTAGCCAGACTCACCAATGATAACTGAAAGCTAATGCTTTGCAGTACTACTGCAATATGACTTCTCTCAAAGACTGCTGAAGGTGTGTGTGTGTGTGTGTGTGTTGCTTGTCATGTTCGACTCTTTCAACCCTATGGACTGTAACCCACCAGACCTCCTCTGTCCATGGGATTCTCCACCCAAGAATACTGGAATGGGTTGCTATGCTCTCCTCTAGGGGAATTTTCCCAACCCAGGGATCAGAATCACGTCTCTCACATCTCCTGCTTTGGCAGGTGGGGTTTTTTTTTTACCACTAGCGCCACCTGGGAAGCCTGTAGTTTATTCAAATATGTCTGGCACACTCTTTGAAGGGACCACATTTACTATCCAGGGACAGATTAATTCATTCTTCAATGAGATATTCAGTGAATGTTTGCTGGAACCCTGAGGGCCATGAAGAACAATGGGCCAAGATAGTCATTCATTCCAAATTTACTAAACACCTCTTATGTGTTATGTGCTGTTCTGGGATCCAAGGAATATAGCAATGAAGAAAATACATAAAAATCCCTAATAAAGAAGGAAAGGGAAGAGGGAAAAAGTGGGAGTGAGTGTGAGTCTATGGGCATAGAAAGGAGGAAAGTTTCACATTTCAAACTGACTGGCATGGAAGGCCTTCCTCGAGACCTGAAGGGAGAGATATTCCATGGGGGTAAAAAGTTCCAGAGGAAGGCATGGAAAGTGCAAGGTCCTGAGGCAGGGGCTTGCCCAGCATGTGTGAGCAATATCACGCAGGCCATGGAGCGAGGGAGGGGGAACAAGCGGACAAGCTCAGACGCCAATTTAAGGGGATGGGTGTGGGACCTTGAAAGTCAGAATTAGGCTTTTACTGTTGGGCGGTAAATGGTAGAGCATTCAAGGGCTACAAGCAGAGTGACTGATATTTTGCAGCAGTTACTGGGCATCTATTGTGAGCCAGGCGCTGTGCTAGTCCAAACGTGTGGGTGCTGGGGATGTGCTATCAACATGGAAGACATGGTCCCTGCTCTCATGGAGCTTAGACTAGAGAAGGACAGAAACACAAGCAAGAAAACCAGCTGACAAAAATGGTGGCTTGTGACCATTCTGAAAACAAAATCCAGGCCCTGCATCCTTGCATAATGCTAGATGGGGTTAGAGAATGGGTCTAGGTGTTGAGGAAGACATCTTCAAGGAGGTGATACTGGAGGTGAGTCTTCAATGAGACAGAGGAGCTAAATATAATGATGGGGAACAGAGTACATCAGGCAGTCCATGCTAAGTCACTTCAGTCGTGTCTGACTCTTTGCGACCCCATGGACTGTAGCCCGCCAGGCTCCTCTGTCCATGGGATTCTCCATGAAAGAATACTGGAGGGGGTTGCCATGCCCTACTCCAAGAGATCTTTCCAACATCAGGCAGAGGGAACTGCATATTCTAGGGCCTGAGATATCAACAGGTGTGGCTTATTGCAAGGACAGAAAGACACCAGGACAGCTAGTCTGCAAAGCATGGAGGACAGCAGACAGAGGATGAGACTGTAGCCTCAGGCTGGAGGCAGACCGGAAAGTGCTTGAGCCCTGGGGAAGAGATCTGAAGAAGACACTGGTGATCCAAGGAAGAAAAATGTCACACATTATACAAGAGCTACGGACAGAAAACTGTGAAGGTTTTCAATGAGGCACTTGGAGGAAGGAAGTTATGTTGAACTGAGCTTTGAGGGTGCACAGAATTGAGGCACGCCAGGAGGGGAGAGGACCCTGTGAAGGCGGAACGGGCAGAGGGAGTGAACCCTGTCATCAGCACTTGCCCCGTAACAGCTGGGCCCCACTGCAGTCCTTGGGAACTCCCTTTTCCCCTAAATGAAAGGGCATGTGCCCGTAAGGTTTGAGAGAAATAAAAACTACTATTCACAAAATTCCTGTGCATAGTAAATGCCAAACAAATACTCGTTCTCATGTGTGTTAGTCATTCAGCCATGTCCAACTCTTTGCAACCCCATGAACTATAGCCTGCCAGGTTCCTCTGTCCATGGGATTGTCCAGGCAAGAATATTGGAGTGGGTAGCCACGCCCTTCTCCAGGGGATCTCCCCGACCCAGGAATCGAACCTGAGTCTCAGATTCTTTACCATCTGAGCCGCCAGGGAAGCCCATGAGTTCTCATGACAGAATATAAATGTTGCTGATTTAAGTTCTTGTCCCCCAATTTGAGAGACAGGAGGGAACCAGCAACAGTTATCTTCTGAACTTTGTATATCCTTTTCAACACTCGATTTTTTTTTTTTAAAGGAGGAAGTACCTAGCTTCATTCAGACCTAGATTTGATGAGCGTGGAACTTGGCATGGGACATACATGACTGACAACCCCACACTACGGTCCTCCCAGTGTACTCAGGGAAAATAAGAAAGGAAAAAGTAAGCCATGCCTTAATACAAGCCCACCTAGAATTAATGAGGTGGAGTGAGGGGAGCTAGGGCTCTTTTCAAGGATAAGCCTCACAAAGACCAGACCCACCCCCAAAGTTACTATATTACATATCTCCTTCCTTTCCAATAAAGACCTTTGCGATGCAGGCTATGCTCAAAGGATGAGCAGGAGCCAGCCACAAGAACAGTGAGGGAGAAGAGGCCACTCTACAGCTGAGAACAAGAAACGCAGGTGCAAACTATCAGATGTGGGGAAAACTCCAAACAAACAAAATCAGCCACCATTTAAAAAAAAAAAAAAAAACCTCATGGGGAAATGAAAATCTCTTCTCTCTTGCAGGCACTCTGGCATCTATTTTCCCAGAGGACAGAATGCCTAACACTGACTTCCGAAGCTATTGATTTCCCATGATCTAAGCAGGAGTGATGTGAGGAGTACTTTAAGCATACAGCTTCCACTTGTGAGTTCTGCGGAGCACCCCTCGAGGGACGCAACGGCAAACATCAGTGCATTCTTTTTCCAACACAATATTCCTCTGCAGTAGATCGTCAGTGGTCTTATGTCAATTTTAAAGATTTGAGAGAAAGCCATCGAGACCCCGCATCTTCTTCAAATTAATCTTCGGCCTACAGTTTAAATCCCACGTTTACTCTGGCTCACTCAAGACATCCAACTCTGCTCTGCTCTCCTCCCCAGAGAAACCCTGCACATGTTATCACAGACGTGTAGTATGTGAGAAATTTATGTGAGAGAAAATTCAGGCCAAGAGGACACTTTATCTAAAAGTCATGCATTTTCATGAATTAGCCACAAGTCAGAGCATTTTGACTTTCCACATTTCTTTTCCTCTGTGAGCTCTGGACATGACAGAAGTCGGCTAGCACCTTCTAGTTATTACTATACAACCCAGCTGGTGTTAACCTGTATGCGGGTTTCTGGGTGCACACTTCACAATATTCAAGACCGAAGAGCTAACTTGAAACCTATTAAGACAAATCGGATCAAGGAAGCTGTTCTGTTTCCTGGCGTCTCTTGGGGAATGTCAGCATGTAACCCACTGGCCTTCCTCTTACGGCTACGAGGAAGTTCAGTGTCTGTCACCATCAGTAACCCTAGTAGCTCAGGGACGTTTTCTCTCAGTAACCTAGTAACTCGTCTATTTCCCCTCCCATATGTCACCTTGACTTAATACTTTTATTGACTACCTTATTAAAAAGTGGTTTTGAGTGAAATTAGATTGATTTACTTTTGGAAAGGGACAAATGATAAATGACGGTTCTTGGCTCTTAGGTCCACCGGGGTTTAGGGTCCATGTCCTGCAACAGACAAGGCACAGACTTCTAGGTTCAGACCCCAGGAAGGGAAACCAGACTTCTTCCACGGCACCACTTGACCTTAGTCAGAATCTTCCTAAAGTCTATGTTGAGATGTCCTCTTTTTCAGTCAACCACACTTACATTGTTCCTACATCATGGGAGTACTGCAAAAAATAACCAGATTATATCCTAAGAGCTCACTCTTCTTTATTGTTTTGGTGGGGAAGAGGGGTATTTTACTGTTTCTCCCAAAGTTCTATTGAGATAAACTGACACAATGTTATATCAATTATAAGATGCATGACATGTTGATCTGATACACATATATTGTGAAATGATTACCGCTACAGTGTTAACTAACACCTCCATCACGTCACATAATTACCATTCATATTCTGTGGTGAGAACATTGAAGATTTGTTCTCTTTGCAACTTTCAAGTATAAAATGCAGTATTGTTAACTATACTTACAGTGCTGTCTATCAGATCCCCAAAATGTATGAAACTTCTAACTGGAAGTTTGTACCCTTTGATCAGCATTTCCCCGTTTCCCTCCCTGAGAGATCTTCCTAAATCTCATCATGGTGGTGGTGTATTTTTAACTTTTCCCTGAGTTCCTTGGCTCAGCCTCAGCCCCACCTCTGAAGACATTTTTATTCTGTATATAAATACGATGTGTGGATAGGGTTATAGAGTTTTCTTCCTCCAAACTTCTTTCACGTCGCAAAGTAGGACATATCTACTTGAAAGATTCTCACAACCAGAAGAAGGGATTTAGGCAGACTATAAAAATGAGGCACAAGGAAAACCAATCTTGAACTTCAGACGTTCTGTTTCTAAGGATTACAAGGAGAAGGTGGGTCATGGCTGAGATTACTGTAGTAGTCAGTATTTTTGGTGATAAACTACAGAAGAGAACTCTGGCTAATTTATGTGGGAAATGAATTCTTTGGAAGGTTACGAGAGAGCTATCAGAACAGAGGGGGAAGTTGTAATAGAAGGTTTGGAAGCACAGGAATTAGGGCAACTCATGTAACAGGCTGACCCTCAGGTCTCCTTGGAATGAATGAGGTCCAGTCATCTGCAGTCTTGTCCCTCTGCTCAAGAGTTGAATTCCAAATAAAGTATCTGCATAATTCAACTTAAGCTCCACACCTGTACCCTGGCTGGTGGACATGTCTCAGGGGGAACTTCTTCACAATACCAAGGATCTGTGCTCAGTGGAGAACAGCAGCTCCCTCAAAGCAAAACCAGAAGGCTGATAACCAGGAGGGAAAGCAGACAATGCTCAGGCGAAAACAAACAATGCAACCATGCTTATGCTTGTGAAGCATCATTAGCGGCAGTCACCGGCATGAGGACACCCTACGAACCTCATCACTCCGTGAGCTGTGTAATAATTCGCTCTGTCACTCCCCTCTCCTGACACTTCGGCCAGGTCTCTGACTTCTGTGACTTCAGGAAGTGAGAGAAAAAGACTGGTATCCTGGAAAGCTCTCACCCAAAAGTCTGTTAAGAGTCTCAAGTTCCTAAGACAAGCAACCACCTCCTTGTGGAAAAATATGGCCTACCCAATATAACTGTTAAACAGTCACATTTAAGTCAAGGATGTGTTGCTTCGGTGATTCCATCTGGAGACTTGGCTGAGAAACGCGCGCTTTAAAAACATGGCAGCAGTATCTCTTTCTATAAATTTTTTTTTTAACTTTGATCAATTACTGTGTCATTCAGTGGGAAAATGATATGTGGGTCAATGGCCTATAGCACTCACTGCCCAGGGGTGCTTTTTCTTTTGTGTATCATACCATGGAAAACCCTTTTACCAAGTCCCAAGCAGATTTGAGCTATACCAACCAATGGATAATTAGGAGTTGTGGGGGAGGAGAGGCTTTGAGATTAAGTCCAAGTGGATTGACTCCAGGGGCCAACTTGAGGTGTGCTGATGCTTCTCTTAGCTGGTGCCTGGATACAACAGGGTCTTGAATTGTATCATGACTGGTACCGATGACTTATTTCAAGTAGCTTTCTCCCACATATATGTTCTATCAAGTCACCCTCTTTGATTTCCTTCCTGGTGTTTACTAGCATCTGAATCTGTCTCCTGTTTCTTGGCTTGTTCATCACCTGTGTCCCACCATTAGGATGTGAAGATCCACAAGGTCAAAGTCTGTGATGTTCACAGCTGTATCCTCACCACAATGGCTGGCACATAGCGAGCCTTCAGTAAATGTTTTAGGACTGAATTGTTATGAGAGTGCCAGTGGCTGCCCAGAAGACTGAGCAGGTAACCTCCCTGCTCGTGGGGAGGAGTGGAAGTTCTTTTTTTTTTTTTTTAATTTTTTACCTCCCACATATACCCTTGCGGGGAGGATAAAGTCTCCGTAGCGGTGGGGAGGGTGTTGTAGCCAAGGGGTCCGTCTCTCCTCCCTCGAGTTACACGCGCCTCCCCTCCCGCCAATTCGAGTGGAAGTTCTTACCCACTCATTTTCGTGTACCTACTATGTGCTGAGCGCTGGGCACATGGCAATGAGCAAGGCAGACAACCTTGCCCTTGCAGTGCTTACTTTGCTAAAGAACTTGCAGGGCCTTCCGAGGTGTTTCAGTGGTAAAGAATCCCACATGCCAAGGAGCACCTAAGCCCGTGAGCCACGACTAGTGAGCCCACGTGCTGCAGCTACTGAAGCCCACGTGCCCTAGTGCCTGTGCTGCGCAACGAGAAGCCACCGCAATGAAAAGCCCGGGCGATGCAACTAGAGAGCAACCCCTGCAGCAACGAAGACCCAGCCCAGCCCCAAATAAACCAAATTACAAAAACCCAAAACATTGCATCATGGACCTCAAAATTTGAAGGGTAACAACTGTAGTATTAGCAATTAGTAGAGTAAAAAGCTATAATTTATTGCATGTCAACTATGTGCCAGCCACTTTACACATATTATCTCACTTAAGTCCTTCTAACAGCCTTGCTATTGACAAAGAATTTAAAGATGAGGCAACTGGGTCTCAATGTTAGAAGCTTAGTCATGCAGCTTAGTCTAGGGTACCCCACAAAGTTGATGATATTTGATCTGTATTCCCTGCTTTACTCAGAAATAGGCAGGCTTCAGCAGCCAGGCAGATGCTGTCAGGGCGCTAGGGTACCAATCTTTGTCCTAAGACACCTCAAACTCCAGCAGAACACTCCATTGGACCACGTGGGAAATCAGAATGCTGACAGTCCCTCCCTCTTAAATCACATCATTGATATGTGGTTTGTCTTTTGTTATCCGAACATTATTGACCAGGGATATATCAATTTGTTTTAGAGAGTGATACAATTAACATCACTAGAGCTGTGATGTTTGTTAGAGCTTAAAATTCATCAAAGGTTCATTATACAACTTACTGCTATCATTAGCACATTTTGCTCCGTTAGGTTTTTTTCCATCTCATGTATATTATAAACTCAAGTTTATTACTGAAAAATTTTCAAAAATGGCGCATGGTGAAATTTTGAGTGAAGAATTTTTTGGTGAATTTCATGCAGATACTTCCTCTGATTGTTTGAGCAACACATATACTAGTGTCTCTGAAGAGGACAGTTCTTCAGAATTTAGTTCTAAATCAGGCGACCTCAATATTAGACCAAGAAAAAGACAAAAACCTTAGTGATTGACTGTTATGGGAAGTGAAAATGAAACTCACGGTACATAAGACTTTACAGGTGTGTTGGGTATAATTATTGAATGTAATAATCCACAAACTGTTAAATAACAATTAATTTTTGGTTTGTCAAAATAAAAATTGCCAATCACAAGCAGCAGTTTCAGCAAAAATCATCTGGTCAATAATGAGTTAAGGTACCTCACATTCCGGTGATAATCATCACAGTTATTTACCTAAACACCTGCAACGGATCAGGTGTTTGATTAGCCCCACTGCATCGAATCCTTATGGCCCATGTTACTGCACGCATTTTGCAGAGAAGACATCTCAGCTTCAGAGAAGACAACACTGTAGTGCAGAATCTTACAGTTGCTCAGAGGCACAACTAAGTTTCAAAGTCACGCTCTTCGTATTAAACCCAGCCACACCCAACCGCATCTAGACGCTTCAACTCACCGTCCTTCTTTCACCTGTAGGCTTTCACGTGGGCTGCATGAGACGGCTCTCCTTCCATCTCTCCGTTGGTAACACCTCCTGCTTGTTGAAGACTCAATGCAGCCACGACTTTCTCTAGCCAAACATCTCACGCTTCCCTTTTTTCTGCCCAGTCTCCATCAGGAGTCGCAGAAGTGAGAGCTGGGAGACTCCACTTTAGAGCAAATAGCCATGAAGTCCATGCGTGCCTCCGGCTTCAATCATACCAGAGTCCAACAGGGTCTTTCTGGGCCTCCTTTCCATTCCTCTCCCTCTCCACCTATAATACTTTCAGTACTGGAAGGTCTGAATATTGTAACAAACATGCATACACCATAACATTGTAACAAACACGTGTACATCGGTCCCCAGACTTAGGCTGAGTCCACTCGCAAACCTCAGGAGCACGGCTTCCACCTTGACCCACGCCAGGGCACAACTTACAAGTCTCTGATTGGGTCATGTGACCGGTCCTGAGCCAGTCACCATGGCCAGGAAGACGCCGTACTCTGATTGTTCAGACCTGGGTCACATGCCCACTTGGAGGGAGGGACCCACCTTAACCATATGGATGGAGAGTGGAGGGGAGATGGTGTCTCAGAAGGAAATGTTAATGTTGTTACCAGAGGGGAGAATGATGATCAGCAGGCAAAAGAAACAGATGTCCACTACACACCCCACGCCAGACAGGACTGAATGCGAATTTCATCTTCATGACCAGGTGTTGTATGGGGATTTTTGTTGTATGTGATTTTCACCTCTACTCTATTATAAGGGCTTCCCTGGTGGCTCAGAGGTTAAAGCATCTGCCTGCAATGCGGGAGACCTGGGTTCAATCCCTGGGTAGGGAAAATCCCCTGGAGAAGGAAATAGCAACCCACTCCAGTATTCTTGCCTGGAGAATCCTATGGACAAAGGAGCCTGGTGGGCTACAATCCACGGGGTCACAAAGAGTCGGACACGACTGAGCAACTTAACTTTCACACTTTTCTGAGGCAGAGACTATGTTCTTCTCTTCCTTGTAATTCCAGCACCCAGCATAGTGTCTGACACATTGGAGGTGTTCTTATCATATTTGTTGGATGAATAAGTGTATTAATTTATGAAGCCCTAAGGGTGTTATTGGGGCTTCCCAGGTGGCACAGTGGTAAAGAATCTGCCTGCCAATGCAGGAGTCACAGGTTTGATCGCTAGGTTGGGAAGATCCCCTGGAATAGGAAATGGCAACCCACTCGAGTATTCTTCCTTGGAAAATTCAATGGACAGAGGAGCCTAGTGGGCCACAGTCCTTTCATCTTTTAAGGGCAGCATCATTGTGAGGTGGAACGAACACAGATGCTAAATCAGTGTTTCTTAAATGTAGTCAGGAACCAACTGCCTCAGGTTACAATGCAGATTCCTGGGCTACAGAGCAGAACTGTTAACCCAGCATCTCAGTAAATGGAATTCAGGTGCCTTTTTCTTTTTTAAAAAATTCTTTTATTGCAACGTAATTGCTTTACAATGTTGTGTTAGTTTCTGCTATATAAGAAGTGAATCAGCCTTATGCATACATACATACCCTCCCTCTGGGACCTCCCTCCCACCCACGCCCCCATCCCACCCATCTGGGTCATCACAGAGCATGAACTCAGCTTCTGTGCTTTACTGCGGGTTCCCACTAGCTATCTATTTTACATTAACACATGGAAGTGTACATATGTCGATCCTAATCTCCCAGTTCGTCCTACCCTCCCTTCCCACTCTGTGTCCACGTGTCTACTCTCTGCATCTGCATCTTTATTCCTGCCTTGGAAGTAGGTTCATCTGTACCATTTTTCTAGATTTCATGTGTATGTATTAATATACGGTACTCATTGCTCTCTTTCTGACTGACTTCACTCTGTACGACAGACTCTAGGTTCATCCACATCTCCACAGATGACCCTGTTTCATTCCTGTGAGTGGCCGAGTAGTATTCCATTCTGTATGTTGCCACATCTTCTGTATCCATTCCTCTGTTATTGGACTTTTAGGTTTCCACGTCCTGGCTATCATAAACGGTGCTGAAATGAGCACTGGGGTACCTGTGTCCTCTTAGATTATGGTTTTTTTCAGGGTATGTGCCCAGTAGTGGGATTACTGGATCATATGGTAGTTCTATGTTTAGTTTTTTTTTTTTTGGTTCCATCTGGTCTTAGTTGCAGCACATGGGATCTTCATTGCATCACACGGGCTCTTTCATACTGGCATGCATGCCTAGTTGCCCTGCAGCATGTGGGATCATAGTTCTCCGACCAGGGATCGAACCTGTGCCCCGCTATCCCAAGGCACGTTCTTAACCACAGGACCACCAAGGAAGCCCCCTGTGTTTAGTTTTTAAAGGAACCTCAATACTGTTCTCCACAGTGACGACATCAATTTATATTCCCATCAGATGCATTTTAAACAAAAATGTTATGCGGTTCTTGTACATCGTCCTTTTAAAACCATGACCCATATTTAGACAGAATCATCTGAGTATGAGTCGCCAGTCCATCACCTTCCAGTCATGTGAACTAACAGGAATCATACCTTCTCAGCAACTAGGTTTGCCCCTCTTTAAAATGAGGCTGAGAAAACTTACCTAATGAATATGTAATGAAGAGTCAACAAGATAACACAGGTAAAATTTCTTTAGAAAGCTCTGCATTCATGTTTTGCTACTTGAGTTTTTCTAATAATTACCGCTAACTTCTGGAATTCTTCCTGTGTACATGCCAGGTACTATTCTAAGTTCTAATTATATGTGTTAACTCATTTAAGCCTCACAACAGCTCTGTGAGAAAAAAACATTTTTTTTTTTCTTTTTAAGGTACAATTGACACAGAACGTTTTATTAGTTTCAGGCACGATAGAAACTATTTCTATTTTGCAAATGAAGAAACAGAGCCCTGAGAAGTATCTGGGCTAGGATTTGAACTCAGCTGTTTTGATGCCAGACCCCAGGCTCCTAACCACTCACTGGATTTTCTCCTTAGAAATAAAGTTATCTTTCCCAAGGCAATTCATCACCTTGCACTTTGTGGGGGCGGGGCAAAATGAGGACCGTGAAACTCCTTGAGGAAGGAAAGAACTCCAAAAATGACCCAGGACTGAAGACCACCGAAGGAGAGAAACCACAAAGGTTATGTGTCAGGTCACATGGCCTTCACGGGATGCCCTGATAAAAAACACATTATATCAGATTCTGATTGATCTACAATAGAAACGTCTCACTTTCTCCTCTATTTCTTGAAATCTACCTTTCTAGATTGTATAACACCTCTGTGCTTTGAAAACCAGAGCCAGTCTTTCATCCTAGATGACTGTTTTTATTTTGAATTGGTATACTTTTTCTTCCCCATTCTTTACTTCTAGGCACCAATATATTTTTTTCATGAAGCATGAGCAAAGCCTGAAGTGCAAGCCAAGACCTCAGAAATGTGATAGCTGTTACCAAGGATTTGAGAGTAAGAATACAAAACCTAGAATCAAGATTTCAAGGCTGCACTCTAGTATCTGAGGTGGCACCGGTCCCACATCAAATATGGAATAAATAAGGCATTAAGCAACCACACAATTTGTTCTGGGTTCCTTAGCTGGAAGTTGGGCTTCCCTGGTGGCTCAGACACTAAAGAATCTGCCTGCAATGCGGGAGACCTGGGTTCAATTTCCGAGTAGGGAAGATCCCCTGGAGAAGGAAATGGCTGCCCACTGAAGTATTCTTGCCTGGAGAATTCCATGGACAAAGGAGCCTGGTGGGCTACAGTCCATGGGGTTTCAAAGAGTTGGACACTTAACACACTCCTTAGTTGGAAGTGGAAAACCCTATCACACACAGTGTTAGGCTCTCTTTACCTGGCTTTACTGAACACTGAGTGTAAAAGAACTCCAAACACTTCCACTGTTGGGAATGTCTGGACATTTATGTTTAATTGGGATGTAATATGCATCTGAAATAGACAGATATGTTGACCTACTTTGTTAAAAAGTGAAAACATTAAAGTGACGCAGTGTCTTAATGCCAGATGAGCTAAGAGAAATAATTTAAATACTTGATCACCTGGTCCACAAAGCCGTGGGTGATGAGTGTCTTTCTCTCTACTTCTGTGCCCTGTGCAGAATTAGGAAGGCAGTCACTTGGGGGGTGACAGTTTTGAATGGTCACTAGGACGGAGGGTAGAAGATCTGAATGTGAGGAAGGGACATCTGGTATCCTGGTGGGTGGGAGCGGGGTGGGGGTGGTCTTAGCTCTAGGAGAGAGAGAGGTATAGTTTGAGGAATGCTGGGAGCTCATAACCAGATTACCAGAACTTGTAGGGAGTCCTCAAAGGCTAGCCTGATACATTTTTTACTTATGAAAGAAACATCCAGAGGGTTGGTGGTGGGCACCAAGAGCTTCAGATCAGCACCACCAAAGGTGTGTGGCTCGTGGTAGAGTTTGCTCTGTGCTGGCAAGCCCACCTTTCTGCCTACTTCCTCGCTCTTGGCTGGTTGAGTTCTGCCTCTGTCTGTCCAGTGTCCACCAAGGGGCCTGGCGGCGGCTCCCTTTTCTTGGGCTATGTACTTTCAACCAGTTTTGAGCAGCCCCATTTCAGATTGGCCTTTTTATGTTTGATATAAAGAATAGTTGTTGGCCAATTTCATCTTTTCATCGCTGTTCTCTAGGCCTGAATCCAAGCAGTTTGTCAGATGCTCATTAACTCCCCCTTTGGCTCTTTCTAGTGTGTCTCCTAAGCTCATTGTGCCAAGAACTAACGCTTTCTTTTACACGATTCTCTTTCTCTGCTCCATCAGGGAGACAAATTACTTTCCAAAAGGGATCGCCAGGGATGGTTTAATGAGAATTTCTTTGGGGCTAGGCATGGAACGCAATGTAGTTAACATTCGGTGGACTTAATTGGACTTTTCTTTTCTGCCTCTTTTTAAAAAAATCTGAAGCTATCCTGTTAATCTCTCATTTGTAATCAATTGTGTTGACTAAACAAAAGTCTAGGTCGTCTTTTCTTCCTGTCCCAGACAATCCTTTGTTGCCTCTAAATGCCTCATTCTTGAGTGATCCTGGTCGCGTAGATGGGCCCGATTGTTGACAGTTCATTATTGCGCTTTTGTCCATTAATCTTTCTTGCTGTGTTTTGCATGTGCATGCCTTAATGAGCTCCGTTGGCAATTAACATGTTTCTAGGAGCAAACTGGTTGCTCAGACGTTTGAGAGGGAAGTGCAGGGAAAAGGGCAACGCAGCTGCCTTGAGGTTGTTTATTTCCCAGCGTTTTCTCAAGACTCCAGTCCTCTCTCTGGCAGCACCCCGCCCCCCCCACCCCTCACTGTTATTCACTCCCCAGCTCTTTCACCACCAGCACACCTGGATGCCTTGTTGCTGTGATTCTCGGGCCTGGCTCAGGCGACTCCCTATCCTCTTGTGAGCCAAACAGCAAAATGGGGACCTTACAGACAGACTTCTGCAGCCGAGGCAAGAGTGAGCACAAGTGCCCCCCAAAATGCGTCTGGATGCTGGCAACTTCTCTGTGTCGCTCTTTGCAGAGAGGAACCTCTTACTCGCCTAAGGCAATAGGACTGTACAATCTGTTATGTACAAGGCTGTGGCTTTGGAAGAAGGAGGGTTTTTTTTTTTTTTTTTTTTTGAGTCTTGCTGGCAAGATTGCTGAAGTGTGAGCAGTCATGGACAGAACAAACATCTTGTAGGGGAAAAGATAATTGGAGTCTTTTTTGTGTCTGTGACAGGATTCCCCTCCCCCGCAATTTGATTTTTTTTAAAAATATTTTTTAAGGGTGGCCTCTTCAATTTAATCAAGGTTAGAATATTAATATGTGCCTGATGACTACCTTGTTTAAGTCATTTGTTAATAATGCAAACTACAAGTCATGCAAACAGATTAATATTAAGAGGCGAAAAAAAAAAAAAAAACAAAAAAAACCCAGAAAATAGAACCTTTCACCCATCAATTCCGATGCATGGGGAATAACCTAGAAGGATTTCAGTGAGGACAGTTACTTACAACAGCTTAGCGTTGGCGTCAGAACCTGCACTGGCTGCGAAAGGTATTTAGTCATACAGATAGAAGGTTCCTTTTCTCCTCACACTACTTTCCAGGTGAAGAAATCCTTTTCTGAATCCCCCCCAGCTGAAGGAAGCAGACATCTTAAACTGAGGAGGAGGGACTTCAAGCCAAGCAGCGTTAAGCCCTATAGATATGGAAGAACTCTGTTTATCTACAATTACCACCAGATGTGAAATAACACCTTCTCAGGGCAGAGCGATTGACAGGCGCTGGTGTGAAGGTTAAGTAACAATCAGGTTATGAGGGAACAACCTCAAGGAGGTTGGAGTAGTCAAGTAACTGCGCAGGTTCCACTCAGAGCTCTGATTCCTTACCTCTCCCCGACGGCAGAGAGAGATGAGCAGTCCAAGAGAGAAATGCCTCCTGTTCCACGCATTAGTATTATCTCATTTGCAGTCCTTTGCAAACATGGGATCTTCAACCCTCTTCAGAACCGTCACCTGGAAATAAATGTCTCCAGTTTATGAGACGGGCAACCCTTTTAGTCTTTCTCCTGTGAAAACATTACAGAAGAATTTCCTCAGAGAACCATTCTCTCACTTGATGGTTAGAAAGTTATTTCCCTGGATGGGAGTGCCCCATCTATTTTTTATTTATCTTTTCTTCTTAAGGAGAAAGAGGAGAACCGAATCACCTTTCCCGAATGCAGGCCAACTTTTTAAACTCAATTCTCTAAGAGGAGGCTTCTGCGCTAAATTTTGTGGTGTCTGCCCCTTGCCCAAAGTTCTGGAACTATTTAGGAAGAAGGTGGACTTGTCCTGGCCAGTGTCTGGTCTCCAAGAAGCCCCTCTGCCAAGGATCCTTTCAGAGATGCAAGAAGCAAAGGATTTTTGATTGAGACAGTCGGAGGGCACCCAGGAGCTCCCAGAAATGGGGAAGGGGTGTGTATCTGTGAGGCGGGGCTAATAAAACCTAGGGAGATAAAACTGGGATAGGATCGGACTCCTCAAACCAGCCCGCAAGCCCCCTGGGGATAGATGTCTGGGAAGAGCAAGGCGCTATTTCCGTATCTTTAGCCGCCAAGTCCTCCTCGCCCAATGTGGGGTTTCCTGGGGTTTGTGGCATCCACCGAGATTTCGGAGTTAAATCTGCATATCCCTCTGGGTCCCAATCTCCCCTCAGCGAAATGCAGCCAGAACGAGCTAACATTTAAATTCCTCCTCGCTTCCTCGCCCCCCTCCCCTGGCTGCGTCTTCCCAGACTTGGGAGGGGGAGAGGAATACAAAAAAAAAACGAGGACGCTCTCCTTTCAGGAAATGGAATTCTAATGTACACGTTCCTATTTCTGAATCGGAGGTACTAAAAATACCCCCGCGACAGCCTGAGGAAGCTGTCGCTGTCCTCTGTGCAAACAAAATCGACAATTCTCCTTCCCCGCGCAATGGGTCTGCGAATCGGGCGGGGGGTGGGGTGAGGACCCAACCTTTGGCTGTGACCTGGACAGAACTTCCACCCAGCAGCCGAACGTCTTCTCCCGAGTCCCAGCTGGGACACTCCTCCCCCACCAACGAGGACTGAAGGCAGTTGGGATTTTCTAAAAGTCTAGACTCCGATTCCTGACCCTACCTAGTCCTGGGACCCTAGGCAGGTCATTTAGTTTTGATCTCTGCCTCAGTTTCTCCATCCTCCACAGGGTGAGAATAATCACCCCCCCAGCTTGCGGGTTGTGAACGTTCGAAAGAATATGGTTTGAGTGGCGTGGAGCAAGCGCTCCGGCAATGTGAGCTTCTTTGGTTGTGGGAGTCCCTGGCGCAAGCAGCGCTAAGCGCCTACTGTATACCGGGCTCTGGGATAATACCCACTCAAGTCACTTTCAGACTTACTTGGGAGTTTCCTTTTGCATTAACCATCTTTCCCTCCAAATACCCTCCACCTGCAGTGGGAATCCGCGTGGGATCAGCGCCCAGACGCCGCCGCCCTAGCCCTTGCGGTGGCAAGGCTGCGTGGAAGCCCACTCCCCGGCCCCGCGCCACATTTCCTTCTGGCGCTGGGGAACATTGTTCCAGAAAACGTGGGCTGAATCGCGGTGCGAATATTAGGGGCGGGAGGAGAAGGCCCGGCGCGCCGAGCCAGTAATCCGAGCTCTTGATTATCCAGATTCGGATCAAACGGGGCGGCGGCGGCCGGCCCCCTCCTGGGAATGATTAGATGATTAATGTAATGCTGTTTGAAGGGTCTCTGTTTTCTCTCTTAATTTGGGTCATTACTTAGAAAGCAAGCGTGAGATCATTTCATCAGCGTGCTCGGCGGCGGAGATAGCTATTCAGGAAATGGGCTAACTGAGCGGTAATCAGGACGCTGGGGGCGGCGGCGGCTGCGAGCCGCAGGAGCCCGGATGCGCCCTCCCGCGGCAGGGCGCACCGCACCCGGAGGCCGGCCTCAGACCACAGCGCGGGCCGCGGAGCCCTAAAGCTCGGAATGGGCTGGGACACTTGGCCCCCAGTTCTCGCCGCCAGGAATGACTGAGTGGAAGAGTGGCTCCCCTTACATCACCCAGACAAGAGGGAATGCCCAGAAGCGCCCCGGCGCGGCAGTGCCCATGCCATCTACCCCACTGTGGTGGGGCTCTTTGCTCTAGGACACGCATCCCAAACCTGCTCTCCAACACCTAGCCACTTTGAATCCCTTCTTTTTAAAAAACTCACCCAAATATGGCAACACCCAGAATCCCTTGGTCAGAACAGTTAGCAAATAAAAACTTGGTACAACGTGAGGGCCGTTGTAGGCCTTTACATCCTTGGTTCCTGGGGGGATCTGAACACGTTAGCGTGGCAGGAGGACCGATCTGGCCTCACCCTGGTTCCAGTGCCCTCAGAAAACGTCGCATGTGCGCGGCCGAGAAATGCTTAAAACGCCTATTTCTTTTTCATTCTTTAGGGTTGCTGAGCTGATTTGCGGCGAGGGGAGAGGGGGTAAAAGAAAAGACGCACTAAGGATTCTGTTTATTGAGTTATATATGTATATATTCCGTGTTCGTGTGTACAGGAGAATTTACATGGCTGTATAAAGATGGCTGGGGGCGCCGCGCTCTTCCGGGACGTTCACGTGACAGGCTGGGGTTAAAACCCGCTGCCGCCGGAGGAGAAGCCAGAAGCCGAGGCCTGGAATTAAATACGTTTCGGCGCGCTGGGTTTAAATAAGTTTCCCGAATATACAAAGGTGGGGAGCCAGGCGTTTGCTGCCAGTCATCGAGGAAACGTTTAGCTTTCCAAAAATATGCTGGTTTCGATAAATAGATTTTAGCCTTTCTGCTATAGCTTTTTTTCTCTCTCTCTCTTTCCTTTCTCTTAATTTTAGAAATAAGTTTATACGTGTGATCTGTTTGGGGGTTGGATAGGACTGGAAGGGAGGGTGAGGCAGGAGCTCTCAGCTCTGCACTGTCCGAGTCAGGTCCTTTGTGGAGGGGGCGGCGGGGCCCACGCTGTCGTGGAGTTTGCGCACGTGTTTCTTTAAGTCAAAGTTTCTGCAAAACCCTTTGCCGCAAGTGGCGCACGTGAAAGGCTTCTTGTCGTTGTGGGTGTGCATGTGGAAGGTCAGGTTGTAGACTTGGTGGAAGGCCTTGTTGCAAATGGTACATTTGTACTGCTTCTCGCCGCTGTGGGTCAGCTTGTGATTCTTGTAGTTCCCTACAGGAGACCAAAAACAAAAAGGGGGGGAGGGTAAAGTGGGACGGGGAGGGGCCGGGTGTCCCGGGGTTGGCTCAGGTGCCCGCGTAAAGAAGGCGACGCTTGGCTAGGCAGGCGCGACCTCTCCGAGTGAAGAAGTTGTCAAACTTCGTACGCGTCAAGCCCCGGGCTCTCACTACAGGATGCAGGGCCGAGTCCCGCGTAGCCGCCCCGCGTCCCAGCCCCGCCGGGGCCTGAGGCCCGCGCAGCATCCCTCCCGCTGAGCTCCGCCGGCCTGGAAACTTTTGTGCTGCCCAGAGAGATGCATGGGGCCCTTCTCCGGGCCGCCGCCTCGCTCGAAGAAATTCGCATGAACCCGGACTTCGTCCCCTATTATTATTATTTTCTTATTATTAAAGTTACTCCCTATGGTCCCCTAACCACTTGGAGATCCGAACGTGCCTGGGAAAATCCAAGCGGAATGCTGGAGACAGTAGCGGTTTTCCCCAGTCTAAACTGTTCCCAGGAGGTGGATTACGCCTCGAATTTTTTTTTTTTTTTTCCATTTTCAAAAGAATCCCGGCTACAAAGGGACGCTTCCGCCATAGGGCGATACCTTGTCTTTTCCCAACTTCCTTTCCCTCTACCCCTTTCCTTCTTCCCATCTCCCAAATTCACAGTCTCCCCGTGCAACCAGCTTGAGTCCAGCGAGCTCTACTAATCCAACCCGGAGAGCTTCCACCGAAACCCCGTACAACCCGATTCCAAAGAAATGCTGCGCCTGAGCCCGCGGCCCTCGCGCGCGCTCTCTCCAGATCCTTCTTTGCCTTCCCGCTAGCGATGACCTGCCGAGACCCAAGGGGAGGTGAGGAGAGGGCCTCGCCCTACACGTTACCTTTTTGGTGAAAGCCTTTGCCGCAAAATTCACAGACGAAGGGCTTGTAGCCCGCGTGGATGCGAATGTGTGTGTTGAGCGTGGAGCTGCGGTTGAAGGCTTTGCCGCACTGGTTGCATTTATGCGGCTTTTCCTGCGGAGAGGGGCGTGCGCATCATGAGGCTGAGGCCCCGGCCAGGAGAAGCCACCTTGGGGGGCACCTGGAAGGGGCACACCGAAGGGACAGGGGCCTCTGGTGGGGGTTATAACGGGAACCCTTGGTCATTCTCTCCCCAACCCCATCACTTAGTTCCGGGTGTTGGGTACGGGTCGGGCCAGACCCGGGGCCCACGTACCTGGGTGTGGATAATTTTGTGTCTGCAGAGCGTGCTGGCCTGGCGGAAGCCTTTGCCACAGACTTTGCACACGAACGGTCTGGCTCCAGTGTGGACTGGCATGTGGCGGGTGAGGTTATAGTGAGCGTTAAACACCTATGGAAGCACACAAGGGGGCCTTGTGGCTGGCTGTCCGAGTCCGCCTGGCAGGGTTGGGGGGGCGGGCACGCAGAGACCACCTCCCCCAACCAAAACCCCCTTCAGAAACCACAGCCCTTTTCATTTTGTAAAGAGCTTCCCAATCCACTGTTCGTGCCAGTCCTGTGAGGCTGCTGACAAAGGCATCCCCACTTTACAGAAAAGGAAACTGAGGCCCAACTGTGCTCTCAATTCGAGTAGACAGCTACTAGGGAGCTCCCAAATTTGAGAAAGGGGCCGTCCAGGCTGCCCCTCAAGGAAGCAGCTGCTCACCCCTCCCAGATTCCGAGGACCCCGAGCCTCACCTTTCCGCACACCTCACAGGTGAAGTTTTTAGGCTTGCCGTCCGCTGAGCCACCGGGCAGCTTGCTGTGGCCCTTGACGCCGCCGCGCTCAGCAGTCAGGGCCGAGTTCTCCTTCAGCACCTGCTCCAGCGGCGCAGGCAAGCGCTCCTTATGGGCGTAGGGGGCTGGATGGGCAAACTTGTCCGCGGTCAGGCCGGCCAACTTGGCGTTCTCCAGCAAAAAGAGCTTGGGGTGCGCAGCCAGGGCAGCGGGGGCCTGTGTGTTGAGGAGACCGGACGGGAAGAGGTGGCCGCCGAGGAGCTCAGACGGCGGGTAAGTGGCGGAGTCCAGGTAGTTGAAGTAGTAGAGCGAACCGCTGGCCGGAAGCCCCACAGCCTGGTTGATGACCTGCGGCTTGATGACCCTGCCCGCGGGCAGCGCCGACGGTACCAGGCCCAGCTCGGCCTTGCAGCACACGCCACAGTTGGTTTTGCACAAGCCGCTGGCGCCGCACACCGGGGCCCCCCCACCGCCGCCTCCACCTCCTCCTCCGCCGCCGCCGCTGCCGCCCGCCCGGAGGCTGCTTTTCCAGAGCTCAGAGTAACTGAGCAGCGTCTTGGACGGCATCTCGTAGCCTAGGGGCTGGAGGGGGATCATACAGGGCAGCGGCGAGCAGAGGTTGAGCAATTTCTTGCCCTGGCCGCTATCCGCCTCCAGTGCCCCCGGCCGGGGCTCAAAGGGCGCGCGGGGCTCCGACGTCTTAGCCATGATGCGCTCGATGGAAAAGGCCAGAGTCTTGGAAGTGGCCGGCGACGCTCCTGCGCGCGGGCAGGCCGGGGGCACCATGGTCTCCAGGGAAGCCGAGCTTGCCATGGCGCGCCGAGCCGAGTCGTACCGGACTGGGCCAGGGCGCAGCCTCTCTCCTCTAAGTCTGCATTCCGGAAAAGGCAGGGAGGGAAACCGCAATTTAATAAGCACCTTGTCGGGTCCAGGTCACCCATTTGCATTCAAATGAACAGGGGCAGAACAAAGTGCACCCAAGGGTACCAAATTACCGCCCATTAACCCGCCGCGCAAAGGAACCCACCAGCCCCTGCCCCGGGACTTTGAAAGGGGGGAAAAGGGGGAGGGTTTACAGAGGAAGAAGAGAGAGGGAGAAAAAGAAAGAAAGAAAAGAGCCTCAAATTAACCCCCCTGAGCCGCTCCCTGGACCCTGGCCTCCGCCACGCGTGCTGGGAGCTAGATAGTGAAGGGGCAAAGTTAAAGAGGACCGGGAGAGCCACCTCGCATTTACCTCTTTCCCCCACCGCCAAGGAGATGCGGTCCGAGCCATGCAGCCTGTCTCCTCTGTCACATTTTGATGGCAAACATCTTCCCCTCCGCGTGAGATCACTGTCTTTTACATTCAGCTGACATCACATGAAGTCACTTGAAGTGGAATGACATGGGCGGCGGCGCGGCTCCTGTAGCGGCCCCTGTGTTCCACCGCGCCTGCCGGCCGCCGCCGCCACCGCCCCTCAAACTTTAAAAGGAGGCAACTGGCGCCCGCGCTCCCCTCGGGAAAGTGCGAGCGGTTCGCGAATCGGGAAGGAGGGAAGAGATGGGAGGGGGAGGGGGAGGAATCGTGATGGTTTTGCCGGTGGAAAAAAAAAAGGGTGGGGGGGAGCCCAAACCCAGGCAGAGTTCCGTGCGTGATTCACAACTTTGGGGGCCTATAGGTTTGGGGGACGCGGAGAGGGCAGGGGGTCCCGGGCGCGCCGCCTCAAAGGGCCCCTGGGTGTCCGTCTAGTCACCGAAGTATCCCTTAGCCCTCTGCAGCCGCGCTGGGCATCGTGCTAATAAACTGCCATTTACCCACGGAGCCGGCGCCAGCCCCGAACACGCGCAAATGATAATTACCTCATTAGGATGTGGCGCAGGGACGCGGGCGCTGCGTTTGGAGGGGGGAACTTGTTAATGGGGAAATATTAATTTATGCAAAAACAACCAGCTCGCCTTGGCTGGCGTCGGAGGTCGGGAGAGAGCTCCTGCAGCCAAAGGACGACCCCGTAGCGTCCGTAGGAGCAAGGCCGCGCGCCCAGATCCTGGGGGCTTCGGCGCCTGGAGGGTGCGCGTCCCCCTCTCCGACTCGCTCTCCGCCTGCGGCTGAGGGAGGCTGCACCCTGAGCGGGAGGGCTGTTTGAGAGCTTGATTGATCGGGATCGCTGATTTGTGATCGGGTTTCTGAGGCAAAGCCCGACTCCGCTGCGGGTTCAGGGCTGCGAGCAAGGAGGATTCCGAGGGCAGGTCTCCCCGCTGACGGGTACTTACTGTTTGTATAATTGAGACGGTCCAATCTCCACCTGTTTAAGGAGCAGATTGAAACAGCAGAACCTCCCCTGGATCCTATTAAAACGTTTTTCCTCCTAAGGCCATTCAGTCGAACCAATTTTCCGAAGTGATTCATAGAGCTGAATTCTGCCAAGGCAGCTCTTTCACTTTTAGCCACTAAAGCACCGCGTGGAACCGGGTTTTGTGTTTTTCTAAAATAAAGAGAAGGATTATCAGAGGGGAGAGGGAGGAGGACTGAAGGGGGGCGGGCAGAGACTTAGTGTGGCCAGAGGTACACGCAGAGGGAAGAAAAGGCCCTTTTCTAGACAGGCCCCAAGTAAGTTCGGAGGAATTCAGCGTTTTGTGCCTCGCCACAAAAGCAGCGCACTCCGCGCTCGGTTTGGAGGGGCTGAATTCATCTGTTTGCAGACCATTCCACCTGCGTATCACAACAAACTGCTCAAAGACGCTCCAGCACTTTCAACAGGCCGGGTGCTCTTGGCGACAACAAAAGTGATCGAGGTTGAGGGTTCTTATGGGGAGGGGGACAGCGGCTAGCAGGAGAGCGAGGGAGAGAATTAGGTTTAGGAAAGGAGAAGGGGGATTCTGGGGTTAAAAAAAAAAAAAAACTTTTGGAGGGTTTTGTTTGCTGGACAATTATATCTTGCTTGTCGGCTTTTGCAAAACCAGGAGCTTTGTAGCAGCAACTACAGTTTCAGAGGATTATGGTTGGTATAATATGAGCAAACAGGGCTGAGGGTTTGATAGTGAATTTTCTCTCCAAAGGTGTAAGATCTTGTGGAGCTCCAGAGAGTGCTGGTGGGAAGAAAACCCTCTCCCTTCTCACTTGAGTGCCCCATCCCAGGCCTCTCTCATGCAAAATATCCCAGGAAAACCAGCAGGGGAAAAAGACAGGAAAGGTCTAGTTTTAAATTCAGGCAAACCACTCCTTTCTCCCCTTTGGAATTTCTCTTTTCTACCCACTCCCCCTCTGACGTGTAACTGCAGACATGATATGGATGTGGCAGGTAAAAAAAAGGAAAAGTGTACTTGGAACGCTAGGAGAGAGAGCAGAGAGAGAGGTATCCGGGGGAAAGTGGCCTGGATGGCCACGGCTGTGGTTTAATTCTTCCACCCTGCCAAACCTGGAAACTACCCCTAAATTCAGCAGTCTTAAATATGTTATACAGCATCCCCCCCTCCCCCCCAATTTCCAAATTTCAAAGCTAGAAAGAGGCTAACTCCTCTGGAAGAGTACATTTCCATATAGCCTATTTAATTTAGATGTTCAGAGAGGCAGAATTCCAGACTCAGTATGCCCCCATCCCTATGTTAATGTAAAAACAAGACAGATAAACTACCCCCTACCCCACCCCACCACCAAACAGGAAACAAATCAACAACTCACCCTGACATTGAAACAGTATCAATAACACCCGAAGGTCTCACAACCTGCATTTCTATCCCGACTTTCCTGTGGATCCCGTTCAGCCATCAGCACTTGCACCCCAACCCCCTTTCCAATTTGGGTAATTGTTGATCTCTGCAGCAGCTCGAAAGATCTGCTGGTCTGAAAGCTCCATCAGGCTGAAAGGCTTCCAAAGACTTCCCATGAACCTGCCTTGCCATCCCTAGTGCTTTTCGGAGCTGCAGAAGCCATCTCTCTCTCCCCAGCATCACAAAGGAGTGCTACCTCCACAGAAAGAAAACATTTGGGTAAAAACAAGTTGCCCCTAATGTGCCTCTCTTTCCAAATGTTGGGTGAATACACTGGCTTTTATGAAAGTATTTAATTAGCTTCCACAAACTTCTCCTTCCCTGCCTGCAGATTATATTGAAGTGGAGGGTTGGAAACTATTTTACACCTTGCCACTCACATGTTAATTAATCTCTATCTAACCCTAATTGCAGTTTATTCAAGCACCGCTCAACAGCTCACCCACACAATAAACACTGATCCTACTTTTATACATATTACTTCACGTTAACACATTGAGTAATTAACTCCAGTACCAACTAATAGTGCAAACAAATATTTTCTGTAAACGAGATGATTTCAGGCAGAATAATAGAGGACTGGGGAAACGTGGCACTCGGTGGAGGCAATGTTGAGATTTCGATTTGCTGCTCCCAGCCCTCTAAATTCATTCTCAACCGCAGCATCTTTTTTCCCCCTGAGGCTGAAATGCTTTTTAGAAAGGAGGGGGGTGGGGAACAATATGGAAATGTGACAATTTTTCGGAGTTCTTGGAGGGGTTCTTCAAGAATAAGGACAACTTTTTTCCACCCACACATTTTTAGTGAAGGAAAAAAAATCTGGAGTAACTGGACAGTAAGGGCAATCGGAGGCTAGCTGGAGAGCAACTATCTCAGGGATGTGGATCCCTTCACGACAAAAGTTTTCCAAAACCTCCTACTCTAAGCAAGTCCTGTCGTTTTAAGCAATGGTTCTAGGAGAGGAGTGAGCAGTGACTATTCAGATAGATAAGAAATCCCAGGCTCTCTCCCAATCCAGACTAGCATACACGTGGCTCTGAGGGGCCAGTGCCTTGGTCTCAGCCCCAAACAAGGCACCTGACCTGGAGGCCCGCGGCCGCGGTGCAAGCAAGGCCCACTAGGCCTCACTCAGCGCGCCGCTCTGCCCCAGGGGACAGATGACAAGAGGTTGCATGCCCGCAGTCCCGGAGCACCCAGGCCAGGGGCTGCCGGCCTTGCTGGACGGCGCGGGCTGCAGCTCTTCGAGCTCGGCCTGTCAGCCCTGGACCCACCGTGGGGTCCTCTCGGGCCCTGTGGCCTCAGCTTCAGGCCCTTCTCCTCCTGGGCGCCTCCGCCGAAAGCCAGACGCTTTCGTCTCGGCCCATCTGGCCCACGTTTGGGCCTCCACAGCTCGGCCGCGGTGGGGAAACACTGCCAGGGTTGCGCCTGACGCCTCTCGCGGCCGGTGCTCTTCCCACGCTGCAGAGCGGGGTGCCACGGCCCGGTGCTCCGCAGCGCCGCTGGGCCTGACCCGGACAGCGACCTCGGGGATCGGCGGCTGTGGGACGCCGCGCCCGGGGCCAAGCTGCTCGCACACCACTGACTGCGGATCCAGGCTCAACCAGGGACCGGAGCGCAATGTTTTAATTGAAATTGCAGGTTTAAGCACAGCTGGCGGCTGTCTATTGATTTTGCAGAGGCTTCTCTTGTGGGAAGCATATTAAATATGACTGGCACGGCTAGAGTCTTCCTCCCTCTACCCCCTCCCTCCGGCCTTTTTATGGTCACTAAGCCGAACACTGTAAGGATGACTTTTGTTTTCAAAAATGTCTTAATGCCAGAAATCGCCCTCACTTTAGAGTAAATTACTTAGCAGACGCCTTCCTGGGGTGTAGACAACCTCAGAGGAAAACCCACCTCGGGAGCAAAAGCTCACACGTTTGCATTACTTCTGAGATGGCAGAGGGAAAAGGCAAGCATTTCTGCTCCACAGAAGTGTTGCAATTCCAGCCCTGGTGGCTTGTGTCTCCTGGTGCTAGATGGCAAGAGGTGCTGTGTTTTTTGTTGTTGTTGTTGTTTTTTAAGTATTACGATTATAATTATTTCCTCACCCTATTATTAGGTTGCAATACATAATATAGCGTCCTGTGTCCTCTCTCCAGGGAGCTGAGTAGCTTGGGGGCCACTGCAGGCTGGAGGCTGCTGAGTTTGGGGAAATGCCCACTGGGCAGATTTGATATTCTTTCTCACCGCTGCTCTGAAACTCGTTTGGAAACAAATAAACAAACAAAAACCAAATCAACCAAATACACAAACCCAAACCAAACAAACTTCATGGTTTAAGGAGTCTCTCTCTTTTCCTTCTTCTTTCTAAAGGGATATTTAGGATCGGATTTACCCGGTGCTGCGTTTAATCGCTGAAAATAGATTAACTTCTGCAGAGAAATTCTTCTGCGATCTCCTTTTTTTTTTTTTTTTCAATCCCCTAGGAAGCATTTTATTGAAAACATTCGAACCGGCTTGCCAGCGGCGGGCTTGTCCAAGGCCCAGGGGCCTCTGCCTTTAGTGCCCGCAGTGAGCTGGATTAGTGCGTCGGGAAGACAAAAGAGGCCCTGATCCCCCGGCCAGGCAAGGCCCGGAGCGCCCGGTCGCCGGTAACGCGTACCGCGCGAGCACAGTCTTGGGCCCGGGCCTCCAGGGACAGATGGGCCAGAGCCGTCTGCATCTGCCCGCGTCCTGAGAGATGCTGCGGCGCCCACAGCCAGGGTGGCGAAGCGCCCGGCCCACTGCACCCGGCTGTTTCACAGCGCCCCTCGCATCCGGGGACTGGTTTGGAAATCTCAGTGCACCCACAGACTGGTTTTTACCCTTGAAGAGGAGAGATGCCTATACATCAAGGGCAGCCGGCTTTGCTGCCAAGGAGGGAGGAGGATGGTGCTGTGAACCTATCAAGGTTTCCAGGACTCTCTCAACCCCCACCCCAATCGCTGCAGAGGACTTCCACCTCGTCTTCGGAAATCCGGGGCAGTGTGCGCACTCTTTGGCCAGAGGGAATCTCCCCAGAGAGCAGATCTGCAGCCCCTACACGCAGGTTTGGTGTGCTGTCCCCTCTGCTTTCGATGCACATATAACCACACTGATGCATATATATGCATGTGTAAGTATATTGTGTGTATATGTATATATGTTCACTGCTCTCCACAACCCTTCACTTAAAATGCCTTTTGATTAGGACTCTGAATCCAATACCTGCATGTCGCAGTTTGCCAGCGGACCTGTCACGTCCTGGGCCGTAGTGGGGGCAGGTAGTCATCTTGTAAATGCTTTTTTTCCTTGCCACGAGATTTCCAGGTGCAACTCAAAGGAAACAATAGTTTACAAAGAAGTTATATTTTACATATATTTTACACATTATGTACATACATATAAGTGTGCATTTTATATATATATGAAATAAAAAGGCATTTTGTAGGAGTAACAGACCCTGTAGCTCGGATGCTGTCGGATTTCTAACTCCCTGGGAAGACGGCTTAGGATCCTCCGCGTTATTTAACTTGGCAGCTAGTTAAACTCCGCGGTGGAGCCTGCCCAAAGGTATTAGCGTTAAGTGCTAAGAGCTGGAGTTAAGCCGGCAGTGAAAAGGAGGGACTGGAGGGGCCAAAGGGGAAAGAGGAACTGATTCCAGGTTCACCCAAACTTCTGGAAGTCTGCCGGGCAGAGTAGGGCTGAGTTGGATGGCCTGTTGGACAGGAATCCCGAACTCTGTGATCGTGATCGCTATACAAGCGAATCTCCTGGTACTGTTTTGTTTGCTTGGTTGGTTTGGCTTGGCTTTGCTAGGTGTGCATAAGAATGGAAAAGTTCTTTCCTGCCCAGTTTTCTTGAGTTCTCACTAGTTCACGCGAATCCCATCTTCTCCTCACCTAGGTAAAGACTTCATCTGCGTGCTCACCTCTGGAGTTTGCAGTTGGGCTTAGGTAACAAAATAGGAACTGTGAAAGTGCTAAGTAGTGCTCCAGCAAGAATGAATACATCTCTTTCTGCTTCCATCCCTGTCTCCCTGTCACATACAGACCCTCCTGCTTTGGGGGTTCAGCTAGGGTGGCCATGAGTAGGTGATTACTTACTACTGAGGGCCTTTTACATGCCAGGCACAGTAGTAGCTAAATATCCACTCTAGTCAGTTCTCAGTTTTGTCCTATAAAGTCAGTATCTACAGCCAATGTGCCCATTATACAGATAACATGTCCAAGGTCACATAACTGGCAAGAGACTGGCAGGTCCATACTCCTAAGGACCATGCCAAGAAAAACACAAAAAACACCATCTAGACAATTAGCCTGAGTTGGCTGATGGAGTGTAAACTGGGAAAACTTGGAGTAGAGTGTAAACACTTGGAAAATTGGTTGGCAGTAACAATTAAATTTGAATATGTGCATTCCTTATAACCCAGCAATTCCACTCCTAAGTATATACACAGCAGAAGCGTGCACTTAAGTTCACCAAAAGACAGGTACTAGAATGTTCATAGCAGCACTGTTTGTATAGTCCTATGTTGGAAATTTCC
The DNA here is from genome assembly GCF_003369695.1 of Bos indicus x Bos taurus. NCBI lineage: Eukaryota > Metazoa > Chordata > Mammalia > Artiodactyla > Bovidae > Bos > Bos indicus x Bos taurus. Next base: position 21,874,321 of record NC_040097.1, read on the forward strand.
TGAATAACCATCAAGTGTGGCAGATCAGATCAGATCAGTCGCTCAGTCGTGTCCGACTCTTTGCGACCCCATGAATCGCAGCACGCCAGGCCTCCCTGTCCATCAAAAACTCCTGGAGTTCACTGAGACTCACGTCCATTGAGTTAGTGATGCCATCCAGCCATCTCATCCTCTGTCGTCCCCTTCTCCTCTTGCCCCCAATCCCTCCCAGTGTCAGAGTCTTTTCCAATGAGTGAACTCTTCGCATGAGGTGGCCAAAGTACTGGAGTTTCAGCTTTAGCATCATTCCTTCCAAAGAAATCCCAGGGCTGATCTCCTTCAGAATGGACTGGTTGGATCTCCTTGCAGTCCAAGGGACTCTCAAGAGTTTTCTCCAACACCACAGTTCAAAAGCATCAATTCTTCGGCGCTCAGCCTTCTTCACAGTCCAACTCTCACATCCATACATGACCACAGGAAAAACCATAGCCTTGACTAGATGAACCTTTGTTGGCAAAGTAATATCTCTGCTTTTGAATATGCTATCTAGGTTGGTCATAACTTTCCTTCCAAGGAGTAAGCGTCTTTTAATTTCATGGCTGCAGTCACCATCTTCAGTGATTTTGGAGCCCAGAAAAATAAAGTCTGACACTGTTTCCACTGTTTCCCCATCTATTTGCCATGAAGTGATGGGACCAGATGCCATGATTTCATTTTCTGAATGTTGAGCTTTAAGCCAACTTTTTCACTCTCCACTTTCACTTTCATCAAGAGGCTTTTGAGTTCCTCTTCACTTTCTGCCATAAGGGTGGTGTCATCTGCATATCTGAGGTTATTGATATTTCTCCCGGCAATCTTGATTCCAGCTTGTGTTTCTTCCAGTCCAGCGTTTCTCATGATGTACTCTGCATATAAGTTAAATAAACAGGGTGACAATATACAGCCTTGACGTACTCCTTTTCCTATTTGGAACCAGTCTGTTGTTCCATGTCCAGTTCTAACTGTTGCTTCCTGACCTGCATACAAATTTCTCAAGAGGCAGATCAGGTGGTCTGGTATTCCCATCTCTTTCAGAATTTGCCACAGTTTATTGTGATCCACACAGTCAAAGGCTTTGGCTTAGTCAATAAAGCAGAAATAGATGTTTTTCTGGAACTCTCTTGCGTTTTGCATGATCCAGCGGATGTTGACAATTTGATCTCTGGTTCCTCTGCCTTTTCTAAAACCAGCTTGAACATCAGGAAGTTCACGGTTCACATATTGCTGAAACCTGGCCTGGAGAATTTTGAGCATTTTTACTAGCGTGTGAGATGAGTGCAATTGTGCAGTAGTTTGAGCATTCTTTGGCATTGCTTTTCTTTGGGACTGGAATGAAAACTGACCTTTTCCAGTCCTGTGGCCACTGCTGAGTTTTCCAAATTTGCTGGCATATTGAGTGCAGCACTTTCATAGCATCATCTTTCAGGATTTGGAATAGCTCAGCTGGAATTCCATCACCTCCACTAGCTTTGTTCGTAGTGATGCTTTCTAAGGCCCACTTGACTTCACATCCAGGATGTCTGGCTCTAGGTCAGTGATCACACCATCGTGATTATCTGGGTTGTGAAGATCTTTTTTGTACAGTTCTTCTGGGTATTCTTGCCATCTCTTCTTAATATCTTCTGCTTCTGTTAGGTCCATACCATTTCTGTCCTTTATCGAGCCCATGTTTGCATGAAATGTTCCTTTGGTATCTCTGATTTTCTTGAAGAGATCTGTAGTCTTTCCCATTCTGTTGTTTTCCTCTATTTCTTTGCATTGATCACTGAAGAAGGGTTTCTTATCTCTTCTTGCTATTCTTTGGAACTCTGCATTCTGATGTTTATATCTTTCCTTTTCTCCTTTGCTTTTTGCTTCTCTTCTTTTCACAGCTATTTGTAAGGCCTCCCCAGACAGCCATTTTGCTTTTTTGCATTTCTTTTCCATGGGAATGGTCTTGATCCCTGTCTCCTGTACAATGTCATGAACCTCATTCCATAGTTCATCAGGCACTCTATCTATCAGATCTAGGTCCTTAAATCTATTTCTCACTTCCACTGTATAATCATAAGGGATTTGATTTAGGTCATACCTGAATGGTCTAGTGGTTCTCCCCACTTTCTTCAATTTAAGTCTGAATTTGGCAATAAGGAGTTCATGGTCTGAGCCACAGTCAGCTCCTGGTCTTGTTTTTGCTGACTGGATAGAGCTTCTCCATCTTTGGCTGCAAAGAATATAATCAATCTGATTTCGGTATTGACCATCTGGGGATGTCCATGTGTAGAGTCTTCTCTTGTGTTGTTGGAAGAAGGTGTTTGTTTTGACCAGTGCATTTTCTTGGCAAAACTCTATTAGTCTTTGCCGTGCTTCATTCCGTATTCCAAGGCCAAATTTGCCTGTTACTCCAGGTGTTTCTTGACTTCCTTCTTTTGCATTCCAGTCCTCTATAATGAAAAGGACATCTTTTTTGTGTGTTAGTTTTAAAAGGTCTTGTAGGTCTTCATAGAATCGTTCAACTTCAGCTTCTTCAGCGTTACTGGTTGGGGCATAGACTTGGATTACTGTGATATTGAATGGCTTGCCTTGGAAATGAATAGAGATCATTCTGTCGTTTTTGAGATTGCATCCAAGTACTGCATTTTGGACTCTTTTATTGACCATGATGGCCAGTCCATTTCTTCTGAGGGATTCCTGCCCGCAGTAGTAGATATAATGGTCATCTGAGTTAAATTCACCCATTCCAGTCCATTTCAGTTCGCTGATTTCTAGAATGTCGACATTCACTCTTGCCATCTCTTGTTTGACCACTTCCAATTTGCCTTGATTCATGGACCTGACATTCCAGGTTCCTATGTAATATTGCTCTTTACAGCATCGGACCTTGCTTCTATCACCAGTCACATCCACAGCTGGGTATTCTTTTTGCTTTGGCTCCATCCCTTCGTCATTTCTGGAGTTATTTCTCCACTGATCTCCAGTAGCATATTGGGCACCTACTGACCTGGGGAGTTCCTCTTTCAGGATCCTATCATTTTGCCTTTTCATACTGTTCATGGGGTTCTCAAGGCAAGAATACTGAAGTGGTTTGCCATTCCCTTCTCCAGTGGACCACATTATGTCAGACCTCTCCACCATGACCCGCCTGTCTTGGGTTGCCCCAGGGGCATGACTTAGTTTCATTGAGTTAGACAAGGCTGTGGTCCTAGTGTGATTAGATTGACTAGTTTTCTGTGAGTATGGTTTCAGTGTGTTTGCCCTCTGATGCCCTCTTGCAACATCTACCGTCAAGTGTGGCACCCATAAATAAATCAGGATAAAATAATATACATCAATAAGAATCAACTAACCACTACTACACTAAACATGTCCATGAGTTTCATGAACATAATATTGAGCCAGATCCAGAAAACTCCACACTGCATGATTTCACTTAAGGTTCCAAGGAGGCAAAACTTGGGGTCATAATGGGGGCTTCTGGGGTGCTGGTAAGGGTTTGTTTTCTGATCTGGATTTTGGTTTGTGAATATTTTTTAAACTGTGCACACTTATTATGTGAATGTTTTGTGTATGTTTGTTATACTTCTATATATCAGTTAAATACACTTATCTGTTCACATTTTAAGATATCTATTATAATATCTCTTAAAGTCAAAGTGTTATTCACTCAGTCACGTCCGACTCTTCACAACCCCATGGACTATCGCCCGCCAGGCTCCTCTGTTCATGGAATTCTCCAGGCAAAAACACTGGACTGGGTTGCCGTTCCCTTCTCCAGGGGATCTTCCTGACTCAGGGATTGAACCCAGATCTCCCACACTGCAGGCAGGTTCTTTACCATCTGAGCCACCAGGGAAGCCTAATATCTCTGTATTTGTTAAATAAGTGAATTATCAGCCTGAATATGTCTAACTTACTCCCCGTCCCCAGTTTCCCCCAAAGATACTGCTCCTTATCTGCCTCTTGCCTTGCATTTCTTCCTTTGGACCAGACAACCACATCAATTAATTGGGCTCTCATAAAGACTTAAAAATAAGCAGCTTCCAGACTTCTAAGACAATTGTCTTTGGAGCCTGGGCATTGGATCCAACTTCCCAGGGAACCTGCAATGGGCTCAAGAATGCTTAATCAGGGGAGCTCATTTGAAGCATTCTGCTCACCCAAGATCTTAGCGTAGGGGTGGCAGCTTTGAACTTTGACCTGTACCCTTCACTGCAGGTGAAGCAGGTAAAGAAACTTTTGCCAGGAACTGCCTCAAACCTTCCAGAAACACAATCTGGCAGGTTGCGCTGGGAGATGGAGTCCTGGCTGAAGGTGGCAGGGTGGGATATGGCATGCTTGTAGGGACTAGCATTAATAGAAAACCTTGGCAAGTCCTTAGAGCTCAACTCACTGGTTCCTGGCCCAGAGGAGTCCAGGGGGAAAAAAGTCTTGGCTGCCTGGCAAAGTGACCCAGTTAGCAGAAGGAGCAGCTCTGCTTTAGGAGACGGTGGGGAAGTTTATTTCAGCAGGAAAAAGCTTTGGGGCACAGAAATCAAGTACTTGACAATTCCTTTCTGCAAAGCCAAAGTAAATTCTACCAGGGGCAATGGTTGCAAATCTGATCTCAGCACTTTAAGAAATAAATCTTAAAGAACCTACAACTAAAGCATTAAAGAGAAGGTAAGGAGGTAAGCTATAATTAAGACAGACTAAAAAGATAAAAATTCTCTGGCAAGTAGATGAGATAAGACCCAACATAAAGTAATTCATTCATTAGTTAGCCTCATCTATCTGAGACTTTCTGTACTGGGTACTTACAAGCTACATGCCAGAGATAGAGTGCTTACCAAGATAGACACAATCCATACCCTCATGCCTCTTCAGTTTAGTTTAGTTGCTCAGTCATATCTGACTCTTTGTGACCCCATGGACTGCAGCATGCCAGGCCTCACCAACTCCTGGAGCTTGCTCAAACTCATGTCCATCAAGTCAGTGATGCCATCCAACCATTGTCCCCTTCTCCTCCTGCCTTCAATCTTTCCCAGCATCAGGGTCTTTTCTAGTGAGTCAGTTCTTCGCATCAGGTGGCCAAAGTATTGGAGTTTCAGCATCAGTACTTCCAGTGAATATTCAGGACTGATTTTCTTTAGGATGGACTGGTTTGATCTCCTTGCAGTCCAAGGGACTCTCAAGAGTCTTCTCTGGCACCACAGTTCAAAAGCATCAATTCTTCAGCACTCAGCTTTCTTTACAGTCCAACTCTCACATCCATACATGACTACTGGAAAAACCATAGCCTTGACTAGATGGACCTTGTTGGCAAAGTAATGTCTCTGCTTTTTAATATCCTGTCCAGGTTGGTCATAACTTTTCTTCTAAGGGGCAAGCATCTTTTAATTTCATGGCTGAAGTCACCATCTTCAGTGATTTTGGATCCCCCCTCCCAAAAAAAAGTCTCTCACTATTTCCATTGTTTCCCCATCTATTTGCCATGGACTATGAAAAAGGCTGAGTGCTGAAGAATTGATGCTTTTGAACTGTGGTGTTGGAGAAGACTCTTGAGAGTCCCTTGGACTGCAAGGAGATCCAACCAGTCCATTCTGAAGGAGATCAGCCCTGGGATTTCTTTGGAAGGAATGATGTTAAAGCTGAAACTCCAGTACTTTGGTCACCTCATGCGAAGAGTTGACTCATTGGAAAAGACTCTGATGCTGGGAGGGATTGGGGGCAGGAGGAGAAGGGGACGACAGAGGATGAGATGGCTGGATGGCATCACTGACTCGATGGACGTGAGTCTGGGTGAACTCCGGGAGTTGGTGATGGACAGGGAGGCCTGGCGTGCTGCAATTCATGGGGTCGCAAAGAGTCGGACATGACTGAGCAACTGATCTGATCTGATCTGATCTGATGGGACATGATGCCATGATCTAGGTTTTCTGAATGCTGAGTTTTAAGCCAACTTTTTCACTCTCTTCTTTCACTTTCATCAATATGCTCTTTAGTTCTTCTTCGCTTTCTGCCATAAGGGTGGTGTCATCTGCATATCTGAGGTTATTAATATTTCTCCTAGCAATTCTGATCCCAGCTTGTGCTTAATCCAACCCGGCATTTTGCATGATGTACTCTGCATATAAGTTAAATAAACAGGGTGACAATATACAGCTTTGATGTACTCCTTTCCCAATTTCGGAGAAGGCAATGGCACCCCACTCCAGTACTCTTGCCTGGAAAATCCTATGGACGGAGGAGCCTGGTAGGCTGCAGTCCATGGGGTCGCTGAGGGTCAGACACGACTGAGCAACTTCACTTTCACTTTTCACTTTCATGCATTGGAGAAGGAAATGGCAACCCACTCCAGTGTTCTTGCCTGGAGAATCCCAGGGATGGGGGAGCCTGGTGGGCTGCTGTCTATGGGGTCGCACAGAGTCGGACATGACTGAAGTGACTTAGCAGCAGTTTCCCAATTTGGAACCAGTCCGTTGTTCCATTTCCTGTTCTAACTGTTGCTTCTTGACCTGTAAACAGATTTCTCAGGAGGCAGGTCAGGTGGTCTGGTATTCCCATCTCTTTAAGACTTTTCCAGTTTGTTGTGATCCACACAGTCAAAGGCTTTGGCATAGTCAATAAAGCAGAAGTAGATGTTTTTCTGGAACTCTCTCGCTTTTTCAATGATCCAACGGATGTTGGTAATTTGATCTTTGGTTCCTCTGCCTTTTCTAAATCCAGCTTGAACATCTGGAAGTTCATGCTTCACGGACTGTTGAAGCCTGGCTTGGAGAATTGTGAGCATTACTTTGCTAGTGTGTGAGATGAGTGCAATTGTGTGGTAGTTTGAACATTCTTTGGCATTGCCTTTCTTTGGGATTGGAATGAAAACTGACCTTTTCTAGTCCTGTGGCCACTGCTGAGTTTTCCAAATTTGCTGGCATACTGAATGCAGCACTTTCACAGCATCATCTTTTAGGATTTGAAATAGCTCAACTGGAATTCCATCACCTCCACTAGCTTTGTTCATAATGATGCTTCCTAAGGCCCACTTGACTTCACATTCCAGGATGTCTGGCTCTTGCTGAGTGATCACACCATCATGCCTCTTACATTTGTTCATTCAACCAATACACTTACATCAGTACCTTCTATAAACCAGGCTATGGGCTCAGAAATGGAGAAAAGACAATGGGCATGGTTAGGGTGGTGCAAGATTCTCAAAGAGAGCAGAATTTGAGGGAAAAAGTAAAAAACCCACCCAAAGAACCAAAATATAACCAAAGAACTCCCTGATGGGGAAGTTAAAAAATTTTAAAGCTTCTCACTCCAACAGAGGCCACAGGCTGAAGTCAAAAATACCAGTTCTCTAGAGGCATTTCCATGATGTGTAGGTAGACCCCTCTCTGACAATTTATCATCTGGTGCTTTTTTCTAGAGACAGAATTTTCTGGTTTGAATGGAGCATGGCATTTCTTAGGATATTAGGACATAGCATGAAACTCCTTTCTGGGCTTGGAAGGGCTGAGTGTCTTTGAACCAGAGAATGGTTCTAGAATCAGATCAGGTCAGAAGCCTGGCTTGTCTGTGAGCCGTCGGTCTACAGGCAGGTTACTAAACATCTCTTCAAGTCTGAGTTGCCCACCTTGGGCAGGAGATGAACACCTATTTGGACACAGGGTGGTGAGGACTAAATGAGAAAATGCAGAGAGAGAGCTCAGCACCCGTGACTGGCCAAAGGAAAGCCTTCAGAGAGCATTTGCTGTAATTATTATTCTAAGTGTTGTTATTTGTGGACATGGTCCTTCAGTCTGATGGGTGGTGAGATGGGAGAAGACGGCCGCAAACATTTACTTTGCTCTGTACTTGTTTTACTTCTTTTGGTCAATAAAATGAGGTGGTTTTTTCCTCCCCTAATTTAAAAAGTAAGCAGTGGAAAAAATATTGGAAAAAGCAGAGAATTACAAAGAAGCATATTAAAATTATATTAAAATTGTACCTAATCCTATAATTCAGAAATCACAGACAATGCTTTGGTATGTATTGTTTCTTTGCCTTTGAATGGTTGCCATCATAGGATATATACTGTTTGATAATCTGCTTTTCTATTTAATATAGTATAAATGTTTCCCTGGTCTTAAATATGCAACTAAGACATGATTTTAATGTCTCCATGGTACTCCACTGCCTGGCTTTAACAGGAGTGAGACAGTCCTTTGTCGTTGGATACGTAGGTTGTTCACAAATTTTTTTTTTTCCCTAATAGTTCCATCAGGAACATTCTCACACATTAATTTTGTGCATAGCTAATTCCTGTAGGATAAATTCCCAGAAGGAGAAATACTGTGGCAAAAGATATGCACATTTTTAAAGCTTTAGATACCAAGTGACAGATTGCCCTTCCAAGAGGGGGTACAATGCCTCCTTCCCAGCACCTTCACTAACATTGGGCACTGTCGTCTAAAACACCCTGACCAATCCGATAGCCCCCACATGGTACTGCATTGCTATTTCTGCCTATCTGTTCCCGCCCAGGGCAGACTCAGGTGCCAAATTATGGAGAACTTGGAATGTAGCAATGCTGGTACAGCCTGGGGTGACAGAGAGAGGAAGAAATATGGGAAAGGATGTCCCAGAGAGAGAACCATCCAGAGAAAACAGGGAGGGACAGCATCACATATTTTGGGGCATCCAAATGGTTGTAGTTTGCTTTAGGATTTGAGCATTTCCTGAGAAGCCTCCTCACGCCCAGCAGAAAGTGAACTGCTCCCTTTCTACTGCTTCTAGACCATCTGGCCCTTCCCCAGGTTGGCTTGCCCCTAGGTCCTGCAGGTGGGTGCCAATCTGTAGCTGAAGGTCCAGCCCTGAGAGTGGTGGAGTCCTGGGCTAAGGAGGCTAATGTGGTCTGTCTCCCTCCCGAAGGCAGCTAGACCAGTTCAAAATCTCTCACTATGCCCAGAAAAAAAACCAGAATCTCCAGGCCAAGGAAATGACATGAAATGAGAAGCACGGTCCTGCACACACGACACAAGTAAGAGAGGATCTAAGGAGATTCTCGTGCTGAACTTGAGCCTCTCTGCAGGCAGAGAACTGCAGGATTTTCATCACCTCTCTACCTTTCCTGGTGATTAAAAAATAACCAAATCTTAACAGAAGCTTTCAACACACACAAAACAAATACAGAAAAATATAATGAATCCATATACAGAGTCCCAGTAAGACCAATACATAGCAATCATGACTCATCTACATCCCCATCCACTCACCCCCTCACATCGTTCTAAAACAAGACGTACTATTTCGTCATCCATAAGTAATTTCAGTACCATCACCTAAGATATTAACGATAATTTCTCAACATCATCAAATACCCAGCATTTCAATTTCCGATTTTAAAACTTTAGAATTTTCAGTAATCTTTGGCTTAAATTATGATTCAAATAAGGTCCATACATTACAGTTGGTTGTTATACCTTATAAGTCTCTTTTATAGATTTCTCTCCACCTCTTTTTTCCCCTTGCAATTTCTTTAACGAAAACTCAGATTTTGTTGTTGTTGTTTTTGTTCTATAGAGTTTTCTTTCACAGTCTATATTTTGCTGACAACAGCTACAGTTTTGGCAATTTTAAAAACTCACGTCTTAAGATGCCCTCACTGCCACTCCGTGAACATTCCTTTGAGAGCACATCTTTGCTAAGTCCTGTGGTCTGTGTCCTCCTGGAGGGCAGGGGCATTTCTTCAGTTTTGTCACTGCAGACCCTTGTGCTCACCGCTCGGACAGCAAGCACATCTGGCTGGTTGGATGAATGGAATGCCTCAAAGAATGACGTTCTTTTCATTACATTTCTGTCGGGTATATCCCTGAACTCAGCTTGCAGCCCTGCATTTTATATTACATGGATTTTTCCCCCATGTGTGCTTAGTGTCTAAGGACAGGATAGACCTCATGGTGCTTTTAAAAACACAGACCTTTTCTCTACTGCCACCTGTAAGGATGCCCCACACAGATCAAGATTCTGAGTTATGACTAGTTCATCCTTTTTGGTTCTGGAGTGTATACTGGTGCTTTCATGCTCCTCATATTTTAAAGTGTTAGTTGCTCAGTCGTCTCCGACTCTTTGTAACCCCAAAGACTGTAGCCCTCCAGGCTCCTCTGTCCATGGGATTCCCCAGGCAGGAATACTGGAGTGGATTGCCATGTCCTTCTCCAGGGGATCTTCCTGACCCAGGGATCAAACCCGCGTCTCCTGCACTGCAGATTCTTTTACCATCTGAGCCACCAGGGAATCTGGCTGTTAACTGAAAAGAAGGAAGCCCTCTCAGACTTTTCATTGGATATTGAGAAGATATTTAATTCCAGAATAAAGATTTCCTTTAGAGCTGCTGTTCTCTCCCACCCACACCTCCATAGGTCCCCTGGGGGTGGAAGTGGAGGTGGTACAAAGTTCTGTACAGGGGAAACTTAACATTCTATAAATAAGGGCTTGCTTAAGGAATGAAAGAAGAGCCGTAGCAAGGATGTCTCTATCCCTCTTGTTAAATTAAATTGGAGCACATGCTTATTTAACATAATCAAGTGTAGGAAGAATTCTCCTTCGATTTCTTCGCAGATTAAATTTTCACTTAGGACACATAAAGCAGTAAGTAAATTAATATTGATCACCTAGGATCTTATTGGTGGATCAAGGTTTTGTGTTTCTAGACTGAATGACTTTAATTGCTAACACTTATTGCATTCAAGTAATGTAATACGTATGCAATGAAAATCAAGTCTCCCACCCAAATCTCTGGCCTCTTCCCCCAGAGGCAACTACTTACTTTGGTTTCTTACTCTGTGCCAGGTCCTGTGAGCTTAATAATTATTACCAGTTACTGTTATTATTGCATAAATAGTGTGAACTTGTAAAGCAAGTAGACCGGCTATCTTCATCTTCAGATGAAGTAAATGAGACTCAGGGGGTATCGGTAATTAGCCTAAGGCTGTATGTTTTTGGTTTTGTGTTTGTTATTTTTGGCTGGACTGTGAAGATGTGTTCACACTGTGCGGATCTGTGACCAGGAATTGAACCCATGCCCCTGCAGGGGAAGCTCTAATCTTTTTCACCACTGGACCCCCAGGGAAGTTCCACAAGGCCACATGTTTAGGTGAGAGGCAGAGGCGACTCTCAGAGCTAGCCAGCATGGGATCCTACACCCATGGTTCTTAGCCATTAACCAGCTTGTAGAAACACAAAATTATGACCTACTAATATCCTCGAACAGTAAATTGTAGACTATCATTTGTCAAACTGTTTCTGCCAGTTTGATGGTTTGAATTTCTTTCAAAAAATTAAAACTCTACAGCTTACATGGTTTGTATAAAAAAGGAAAAGACACAGTCCCCATTTTATAGGCAAGGAAATTAGGAAGAAATACAATGGATAAAGCAAGGAGTGGGATGGGGAGGCAAAAGATGAAGAGCTTTGGCGTAAATTTTCAACTTTTCTCTGTGTGTGCGTGTGGATGTGCATCTGTGTGTATGAGTGTGTTTATGTGTGTACAGTATGTAAACAGTAGGCCCCTTTGACAGTCTGGTAAGACTATGGACTTCTTCTCAGCATAATGCTTTTAAAGGCATAAAGTAGATATAATTGCAAAGCAGGCCAACCACATTGATACACAGTTATCAAAGTCTTTAAGAAATCAATGTGTGGCATAGTGATATATGTGCTTCCTTTTCAATGCATTAAATAAGATCTGGTGGCAGGTGTAATAACTAAGTTAATTTAGAAGTACTGATGAGTGTAAATGATATTTTGAGATACTGCAACAACTGTAATGTGATATGAAAATATCTGTGATTTCTCTTGGTGACAAAGTCACAGATGCTACTATGGTTTGCTGTCTCTCTTTCTTTTTATTCTTTCTTCTTCAAGTTCACAGACCTCTTGAATTCTAGCCCAACACTCCAGGTTCAGACTCTCTCGCCTGCAAGGGGACATGAGCAAAGGTTAGAGAGCAAAACTGAACCTTCCATCCTGCACCTGCTACTTCCACTGTACTGCAAGCCCACATTTTTCTTGTCCAGATGATGCTCTGTTGGGACACTGTAAACAGTAGGTTTATTTAAATGACACTCCTTTAAACTATTTTTAATTTGAAAGAGTAGTGAACACACATGGTTAAAAGAACCTAACATAAAGCAGTATGCACTGAAAAATACATCCCCTCTCCCAGAGGTGAACACTGCTACCAGATTCTTCTGAATCCCTCCTGTATGACTCAGTGCTCTTGGTCACCAGCAACAGAAACTGACAACAGACAAGGAGCTGATGAACTAGCTCAGAGAAGCCACTGAAGGCTGGGGTAACAGGCTTAGTCAGCAGCCAAGGGACAAGTGAAGTGAGGCGCAGGCACGAGAGCCCTGGGAACAGTTCTGCTTGGGCTGCTGTTGGGCAAATGCCTAGTCGCTGGAAACACCCCTGGTCTAACCAGCAGCCACACTGAAGGGTATCTGACGCTGCTGTGCCTTGGGGTCCTTCTTTTAATGAACACACTGTAACAACAGGTCATGCTTAGGGTATTGTTCTGGTTATTTCTCTTTTATAGATGAGAAAACTGAGGCCTAGGAAAGATTAGGTAATCTGTCTGAGGTCACAGGGTAGGTATTCCCACCAGTTGGCTGAAATCTGAACCAAGGTGAGCCTGACTCCAGAACCTGAGCTTGTGCTCTTGATGTCCACCTGTTACTCCTTCGTGCTGTAACTATCACCCAAGGGGCCACAGATCCTGCAGCCCCTGCTTTCACCTGTACTTAACATTACATAGAGTGGTTTGAACCCCTATCCTTTGTAATAACAGGATCTGGGCCCCTGCTTTTCCTCACATCCTGGGAGCAAAGGGGTGCTTGTTTCTTATTCATTCCTGAGCCAGTTCCTAGTTCTGCCTATGCCCTCAGTTCACTGTCTGGGAGGCCTTCCCCCTGGGATAGATAGCTCTTTTTCCTTGCATTTTCCCAAAGCAATATTAATACTATGTGTATAGCAGTGTTGTTATGGAGGTGGTGTGGTGGCAGAGGTCGATGCAATGTGAGCTTATGTTTGTTTTCGCAGTGGAGGGATGAACTCCAATTTCAGACATGTTAAAAATGAAAAGAAAAAGGTTTGTCTTTGAATCAATGAAACATAAGAATTGATTTCACTTAGAGTCAGAGAAGAAATGGATCAGAGATGGTTTTACTTCATTTCAATGTTAAGAAGAAACCATTTCCTTGACTGGGAGATCATTAGTCTAAGTTAATCTCTCCAAAATTATTTTATCAGAGATATCCTGAGTTCCAGAGAGAAAGACATCTCCCCTGCCTGCCAAAAATCACTTCATAGGGGTTCAACTTATAGTTTCACAAGATCAGAGACTGTCGTTTAATTAAAGCGTCCTCTGAAGAGTTCAAACTTTCCAAATACATTACGATGTCAGTATTCTCCATATGCTCTGGAATTTTTAGTCTATAATCTTGATGTTTGGGTTTTTTTTTGAAGGGTGGTTTTTATTTAAAATGAAAGTAATTGCACAAAAGAACACGGTGGAGGAATTTATTGTGCTCCAAGTTCCATTCTGGGCAGTGACTGGGGAGACTCAGTGAGATGCCTAGTTCAGGACCATTCATATAGTGACATCAGAGTTTGAGACCCGGTCATACTGTCCACCTAATCTGTACTTTTGTTTGCATGAAATACCGGCAGTATTTGTCTTTTAATATTCCCTTTGGTTTTAAGTGCATTCCAAAATTGCCAACACTTTCTCTGAAATCCGTACTATCTTCAGTCATGTTTCCTGCTTGGAGATTTAAGCAAAGCCTTGTTTGTTCTTTGCAATTGTATTCTCTACCCAGGAAACAAGCCAACTTGTTTCTGATGGACAGAGGGAAATATGCCAGCTTAACCATGTTTACAATTCCTTTTTGCCATCACATCATCAATTCTTAGGAAATAAGGAAAATTTGTATTTGGTACTCTTGGCTTTTTGTTGCCTTTGCAGTCCTCTTATTTGTAGTTGAGTGTATTAACTGTGATCATTTTATCCCTGTTTGCTCGGGACTGTGATTAAACTGTTGTGGAGAGTTCTTCTTTGACCTTTTCAGTGTACTGTCATCAGAAGAGAGGACTCTGCTGGCTGGCAGCACTGTCGCCAAGTCCTTTTCTGCTTAGTTACCACAAAGGCAGATTTACAACTTTAGATGAAATGCATAGTTTCATAAGAAGGGAAACAGATGATAATTTTAGTATTTAGATGAAGAAAAAAAAACAACCTTGAATAAAAGATGAATATTGATTTTAAAAAATTTGTTTACCCAGAATTGCAGAATTGTGCATAATGTGATTTCAGTTCAGATTTGTTAATCATGTGCTGATGGAAACTGGCCACAAAGAACACTTATTTTGGATTTTAAAATTTAAATAAAATGAACTTCTTACAATTTATGCTGAAACAATAATGATACAACTCTGGCTGGTTGATTTCCTGAAATTTTTACAGAACCCCAAATTTATGACAGCATGACTGTTCTTGCATGCACCAGAAGTTTGGGTCATGTTAGTGACGAGGTGGATGGTTTTCCTAAGGCTGCTGAGATTCTTCACCTTTTTTTATTTTGTAATTCTTCCTTTATAGACAGAGGATACTGTAATAAATTCAGTCTGTACTTTCTTAGTTATGATCATACTCCAGTATGCCTCTCTGATGTTCTCCCATTCAATTCAACCAACATTTACTGACTGCCTACTATATGCCAGGCACCTGAATGGCATACACAAATAGACGTAGAGTCCCTGACCTCAAGCAGTTGGCAGTCTGTCGAGGAGACAAGACACAATAAAAAAAAATCAGTATAGTATAGTGCCGTTAGACTGGGATTGAATTTGGGGTGTTTCAGAAATTCTTCAGTCAGATTTCAGACAGTCTCTTGGGTCACTTCCACAGATGGCTCATTTCCACCATTATGTTTTGATTCATCCTAGATTTCCTCCTGGAATTTTAGTTTGTCTTATTTCACTCTTGTTTCTTCTTTGATTAGACAATCTCCTTAAACACAGCACAACCATTAAAAGTAATACAGAAAATCTGTACGTGCAGACATGGAAATGATCCTTCACTGATACATGAAAAATATGATTTGCCTCAGTAGGCTCAGGCTGAATCCCATTTGTGAAAATATATTTCTAAATATATATATAAATATATAAAAATATAAATATATCCAACTGGATATTGGATATATGTATTATATATATAAATATATATCCAATATACTTATATATAATTTGAACATATTTGGAAGAATATAGGCCCATCTGTTAGCAATGGCTACTTTGGGGAAATGGGTTGGGGAAGGAAGAGGCTTCAACTTCGTGTTTCATAGAATTCTGCTCTATTTGATTTTTTTTAACTTAAAAATTTTTTTCTTTAAATATTGTGAAAAAGTAAAAATCCTAGTTAGCTCTTTGTTATGCAGACCATTAAACCCAAACTAAATGAAACCTGAAACCTTATGCACCCTTCCCATCTTTATCTCTTCTAACCCCCTGCATAAATCTTTCCATGAAGCCAGGTTCCTTTAACACACCAAGCATATTCATTAATGTCTCAAGTCAACATGTATTTGTTGAGCACTTCCTATGTTCACCAGGAATCCATCAGAGGAAGGAGAAAAAAGAACAGCTTCAGCCAAGTGGCACGTTCCCCTCACCTCCCTCTGCTTTGGACCATGTCTCTTCCTGTCGTTTCTTTGGGCTCTTCAAGGCCCCCTCCTCCAGGAAGCCTTCCTTTCCTTTTCCCTCCTTTGAATCTTAGAGTATTCAGTGTAAGTCTTTTAAAGAATCGTACTGGCTAGACTAAAGGTTCTAAGGGAACAGTAATCATATATGGAGTGACTACAATAAGGATAGAGCAGGGAAGCTGGCAGGGATCACATCCTCTGGCAGTGGAGAAGAGCTACATGAAACACGTAATGATGCAAATAGCCCCTCCAAGAATAGTGTGATGAACAGTATGAAAGAGGAGGAGAGCGCGTCAGGAGGATATATACCAGGAACGTGGATGCTGGACTGAGGGTGGGGTTTGGAAGGGCTTCCCTGGGGAAGTCAAATTTACTTAGCTGGGATGTGAAGGAAGAGATGAAGTGCTTAGGGGAGGGGGCCAGGTGGGAAGCACCATGGTGCACGGGAAGTAAAAGATGGCAGGTATAGCTGTAACCTGGGGGGTGGGGGGTAGAGTTAACAGAGGACACTGGTGGGAGAGGTGAGGATCCAATCTGATATGACCTTGTATGTCCCTGAACGAATTTGGGCTTCATTCTATGGGCAAAGGGAGCCCTGAATTCTTTTAATTGGAGGATGGACAAGATCACACTTACCTTTTAGAAAGGACCCACTGGCTAATGAGAGGGAATGGATTAGAGAGCCTGGGTGTTTCTAGCACTGGCTGGATAGTAGGACTCAACTCTCTGCGGACTGATCGCTAATAGAGTGAATGCTTTTCCATCAGGTTAACACTTCCCTCTATATCTCTCTGTCTCACCATCCATCTGGCACTTTTTCCTATGGCCTCTTCCCTACCAGTGTTCATATAATTCTAGGATTTTCCTCTTTTAAGAAAAGGGAATAAAAATTAAACATGCAATTCATGAGAGGCTACCCAAACTACTATTATATGTGTTAAAAGGCCATCAATTCTATTTGTGTAATTACTGAACTACAATCATAAACCACTGCACCACTTACCAGAATGATGAAAATTAAAAGTAGTGACAATACTTAGTACTGTCAAGGTCAATACCTATGGTTGTCAGGGACTTTGAGTCTCTGCTGGTCAGACTATAACTCTGTTCTTGCTCTGTGGAAAACTGGCAGTATTTCCTAAAAATGAACAACATATCTTTATCTTCTAACCCAGCAACTGTACCACAAGTTATGCACAAAGAAATTCATGGCAGTATGATTTATAAGAGCCCCAAACCAAAAATATATATATATATGTTAACATAGATAAATGCACTGTGGTATAGTCATACATTGGAGTTTATAGAGACCAGAAAGAAATGAAGCACAGCTGCACCAACAGTGTAATACAGAGCAAAAAGATTATGCATTGTGAGTCTAACTGCATGAGAGCTTTAACTGATGCAATTAGAAACCAGGATAGTGGTAACCTTTGGACAGTGGTTACCCCTAAGGAGGGGGACAGACTGGGAAGGGGCGTGAGCCTGGGTCTATCTGGGGGTGTTCCTTATGTGCCAATTCTTGATCTGCTGGTGATTCAAAAAATGTGCTCCCTTTCACAAATCACCGAGCTGTATGCTTAGGATGTGCATACTCCTTTGCAGGTATATCATACTTTAATTTAGAAAAAGGAGAAGCAAACTTCACATTACATCCCAAAGGAATAAAAAAGAAAGCTCAAGGTTCCCAAATGGTCTCCTTCCCAGTTTTGAGCTCAGGATAATCTGAATGTGAACTTGGTCAGTTTTTGGTCTCTGAGCCCTTCGGATGTCATTTTCTTTCCTCCAGGCCTCCCTCTGGGGTCTCCCCACGGAGGGATGGTGTCCAACAGGACCCTCAGTGCTGTGCTGTGGTGAACGCTTCTTTTGGAGGAAACTTAATAAAAACCAACCAACCTTGCTTTAAGGTCTTTTCTACCTTGCTTCTCTTTCTGCCTTTCGGGTTGGTCACCTCACTCCTCCAGGCTCCTGAGCATTTTCTTCCTCTCCCCAGCTCCTGTGCACTGGGTGATGTGCTCTCTTGTGCACTCTTTAGTTGTTTCTAATCGCTGCGAGAAACAGACTTTAGTTTTGCAACTCAAAATGTCACCGATACAAATATATCTTACAGCATTCTAACTCTTCCACCCTGACTTTGTGCTGTTGGGCAATCAGAGATGTTTTACACCTGCATCCTCAGTTCAGTTCAGTCGTTCAGTTGCTCAGTCTTGTCCAACTCTGCGGCCCTATGGACTACCGCATGCCAGGCTTCCCTGTCCATCACCAATTCCTGGAGCTTGCTCAAACTCATGTCCATTGAGCCGGTGGCAATCAGAGATGTTTTACACCTGTCTCCTCATCATTTGTCTGAACGATTGTGTGCTCGTATCTTTAGGTGAGTGTTTCTACGTGGAATTGTGTCACCATGGGGTAAGTTACCTTATCCTTTCTTATCTCAGTATTTTCATCTAGAATGAGCATAATTACAGTCCTCTCTCCCTAAGGTGGTTGTGAAATCTGAATGTGGTTAAGACATGTAGAATGTATAAAATGAGTACATTTGATAATAAAATACTTGCCCAATAACAGCAACTATGGGTATAAAATAGTTGCTCAATAAATGGGAGTTATTCTCAGTACCAAGGGCAGGAAGTACTGGTGATTTGTTCCTGCAGACCTTAAGGATTAAATAGAGTGAGATGTGCTATATTTAGAGGGTTGATCTGTCGAGACCAACTGCTGAGCATTTTGCCTGGTCCTAATGAAGAAGTAGTTGCTTCTCTAAGACCTTTGTCAGCCCTAAGGAAAAGGTCAGACTGATTTAGTGGCAGACACAGACAAAACAGGCAGGGCTACCAAAATGTTTGGTTGTCTTTTAAACTTAGGTGATTACACGGCTGACAAAGACTGGGGAGCAAGATGAGTACTCCGTATCTTAGAGAATCTTGTAAAATGCTTTAACAAATATATAAGAATCATATATAATTGGCACACGCTTTGTTTGAATGCAAACACTGCTGTTAAAGTGGTGCTTAAAAACAGTTTGTTGGCCTTCTCTTCATACAGGAGAAACATTTCTCTCGTTTACACTACTCTCTTGCTTAGCAAACCCTTATTTATCCTATAATGCAAGTGTAATCAGCCCAACATGTCCAAATGCCCACAGATTCTGAATTAGTGGAGTCTGCATTAATGGAATTTTACACTGTTTCTCGTGGAGACAAGCGTTTGTAAACTACCCACTCCAGCAGTTTCAAGAACACTCTGTGAAAACGACCCCTTGCCTCCTCTTGCCCACATCTTCCTGATTTGTGTGTTTTAGTTCCAGCTTTCAAAGGAGATGCAAGGAAAAAAAGACTCAAAAGTACTCTTGGGACATCTGAATAGTTATTTATTGAGAAGCCACAGTTTTCCGCACTTTCATAACTGTAGGCTTTATATAAGGCAAAAGCAAGATGGACCTACTACTTTACACGGAAAGAAAGAGCTCTGCAGAGGACCCCAGGGTCATGCAGTCACAGAACAAAATGCAATGTACATGACAGATATAAAAACCAGCGTGGAACAAAATAATTTGAAATGATGGTTACAATCTACTGAAGGAAATACCCATATCTTAATATAAACACATTTATAGTCTAGGGTCATAATTTAAATATTCAGGTCTTCTTCTTTTTTTTTTTTACATACATGGTTATTGAAACATAAAAGCATAACATTTAATAGGATAAACTTTGATAGAAGACAGTTGCTCTGAACTGTGCTGGATGTCATGAGAGGATCACTCGTGCCATGGCAATTAGGAGGAGGATCAATCCATTGGTATGTTGCCATCCTTTTTTGGGTAATTATCTGGATAAATGACCGTATGGGTTAACAAGGATGCCAAGGGTTCATTTTTTTCAGTTTCAGGGGAAGAGAAGGAACCAAAAGTTGGTTGTTGGAGACTTGCCTTTTGTTTTTCAAAAAACAAAGCAGATCTATTTGTCTTAAATTCATTTATTGTACTCATTTAAATAACTGGCATCCACATACGGGAAATGAAGAAGGTACTTGGCGTACTCGCCCTCATATCCATTTACTGTCAACGCGCACACACAGCACATTAATGAAGCATCACTGGACTCTGCTGTACACAGGGGTACGCCTAGCAATTGAGCTATGTATTCTCCAAAGTGGTATTTGAAAGGTCATTTGCTAATCTGGGTACCACATACCTAAAATGGCAATTGTCTCGGTACACATCTCATGGGCATGGGAGTCGACAGAAAATTCCCTAATGGGGTTAACTAACAGACTAAGGACATGCATTGATTACAAGACTCTGTCCTAATGGACCCTGAGCCTGAGCATTCTAATCGTCCTCTTCATCTTCCTCGTCGCTGTCCTTCATGCTGATCCCCTGCAGGCCCCCACCCTCGCTCACAGACGCTGTGGCCTCCTCCACAGTGAGACGGTTCCGGATGGTTTCGTAGGTCTTGCTGTTTAAGGTTGAGTCCAGGACTCCTTGCAATCGGAAATCTCTATAGGTTTTCTAAAGAGGGAAAAGATGCAGTGATGAGGGAGATCTCATCTCCATGGAGGGTGGGAGGGGGCTCAAGGCGAGTGTGGGGGTGAGAACAGTGGCCTCAGCTAAGTGTCACACTGCATGCACTGTCACAAGAGAAGCCGCCATGCTCAGATTTCACTTGTACTGAAAACTGAGATTTGTTGAATGACAGAAAATGAGAAATGGTGACAGGATAAACTGTATTAGATGAGACAAAGCAAAGAACATAAGCTTGTTTATTCAGTTTCATAAAGGGAAATGTTCCATCATTGTTTTGGTTCTTTTTTTTTGGGGGGGTCTGGTTTTTTCTCTTAGGTTAGTATAGTATCATATGATAGTGTGAATAGCTGTAACACATAAATAATGGATTGCATGATATGGTATTTTGTGATTGCTGCTGCAGTCTGGTCTTCAGTATTTTTTGAGGCTTGTGACTGCGTATCCCTTTGTCTCATTCACAAGACAGACATATGCATATTGGTATACGAAACTGATCACGGGCAGCCACAATTAGGGGGAAGATGGAGCGTTAATGCCTCATCAGTATGTTGCAGGCATGTGACTCATGGCTCGTCTCCTTGGGAAAGAAGTGTATCTATTCTGTTCACAACTTCGTGGTCTCAGGGAAGAAATTTGGCTCTTTTTCAAGAACAATGGTTTGGTGTTGCTGTACCACCAGTTCTTTCTTTGTTCCTTCAGGCAATTTCTCTTGGATTTCCTGAGGTATCCCAGGGACTGTTTTTCTAGGAATCCCTTTGCGTTAATTGAACATGACCAGAAGCATCTGGCTGTTGTCTACTTCGCAAAACACGTTTTTTTGCAGAAGGTCCCTCTCTAACTACAACTCTCCTCATCACACTGCATATCATTTCAGCTACTGATTCTGCTGTTTGTTTCTCCTCTTGATATGGGAAGCATGCTAAGGGGTCAAAAGAAGGTACAGTAACGTACTTCAACACCACTTGCATTAGGATTTCCGGTTTCTAGAGTCCATCTGGTGCATTCCTAGTGTCAGTCACCACGTCAACCACTCCTGAAATCACGTGTGGCAATGACTGCAGCGTTAACTCGTGAGTGCTGCTCAGCTCAGTGATGTCCAGTAACAAAAGACCATAAATAGGCTGACTACGGGTTCCCTTTGCCAGGTTATATCTGTGGTCCCAGTATGATTATCTGTAGCATTTGTCTTTCTTTCTTAAAAGTAATCTGATCATCCTAACTACTTAAAAAGTACATCCTAATTACTTAAAAGATATTCAAAGGTCACCCTAACTGTGGCTCAAGCTGCAAGGCTAGGTAGCTAGTAGAACTGTGTCTTCACCTGGAGGGGGTATGGCTAAGAGGTTGATCAGATGCCAGTCTGCTGGAGACCAGATATCCAGACGATTTACTTGGTTGTTCTGTGCTTTTCAATCACTTAGAATTGGTTGCCAGAATATGATGGGGAAAAGAAAGGTTGAGACTATTCAAATATTCTCCTCTCTATTCAAATTCCAGAGCAGAGTGTTTCTCAACCAGACTCCGCATGTCTAATGACATAGAGTTGTTTTTCTTTTTTTTTAAAATACTCCATTGTGTAACACGCAAGTAGGGGCTCAACTAATATTTGTCTGAGGTTGGATGGATGAACAAATGCTTGCTGGATAACGAATGAATGGATGAATAAATGGAGTGGATGGAGAGGCAGGAAAAAAAAGCCAATTATCATTGGAAGTTTGCCTGGAGGAGGAGGAGGCCCCTGGGTAACGTACTTAGCAAAGAGGTGGTGAATTCTGCTTCATCCCTCTGTGTTGTGGCTGTAGTTAAGCCGGGCCCACTTTTGGCAAAAGTGAAGGAGTTCCTTTGGCAGGGATGTTTCTGTGTCCCTTTCCCTGTGGCTCATGTCTGTGTTGTTTTTGGCAGAGGCTAAGAAGCAACCTCCTCTCTGACTTATATTTTTTTTCTTAATAAAATATTGCTAATTCTAACAGGCTCAACAAAAATCTGGAAATATCAGTAATGGGAAGATATTGTAACAGACTAAAATGCATGTCTGCCCAGGAAAGGTCAAATAGAAAAAAATTCCCCTAAGAGTATTTATAGCCAGAATATGGAATTCAAGGGATCAGGCAATGGTTAGTGAGGTTGCCTTAAGGAACTTACATTTAAAAATATGAAAATAAGGTTGGGTACACAGTCTGACCACATACGTTTCTTTTTTAGGAGCTGCAATACACTGTCTGTAACCTTCCCTGGGAGAACTCTTTGTGAGATCAAATGCACATGATAATAATTCTCCTTAATTACACTCAACGGAACAGTAATTGGTTTTAAGTCAGCACTGAGGTAGAGGAGTACCTTGAATGAAATGGTGCTAATCCGAAAGAGACTAAGAAATGGGGCAGGCGGGAGAGGGGTGACTTTTGGCAAACTGTTAAGAAAATAGAAATTCAGTGCTGTTTTATTGTTAAAATATTTTTAAAGAGACTTTGTGCTTTGAATGAGATTTTTGCATACGAATGTTTTTAAAACCCTCTACGGTGCAGCATCAAATGGAAACTGAAATGATCAAAAACGTATTTACCCCCTTCTGTGATCTTATTATTTCATGTAAACCACTGAGATTTCACGCTGAAATAATTATCATTAGTCCAAGGTGCACACACAAGAACAGGGGGAAAAAAAGCTACGTTCAGGGTATGTTACCTCACCTTCGTGATCCTTTACATTTGATTGTATACACGCATTGTAAGAGAAACTAGTTCAATTAACTATGAGAACAATATTGATTTGCATCCTGATAACGGTCACAGGACATATTTAGAAGGAGCTGGAGGTAAATATTTCTATTAAATTAATTGTGGCAAAATTTAATTTAATTAAACCATAAATGAAATTCATAATGGAGGTGATTAGCATGGCAGTACCCCAAAGCCAGCTTCTGAAAGTCTAATGCAAAAGGGCACAAAGGCTCCAGCAGTATATTTGCATGGCAAATACATAAAGTATTTTTCCAGTCTGGATAACGTATCAAATGCCTTTTTATTAAATTTCCCTCTGATGTCTGAATAATAAATTAACCAGGCAGCCCACAATGATTTCATCGGTTTTTCTTGCCTGAGATACTGTTTTAAGAGTCGTCTTGTTTTATTCTTGCCTGAGATACTGTTTTAAGAATCGTCTTGTTTTATACATAAACTAATATTCTTTGTGTTAGAGAAGTCCTAGAGCTTGCCAATGCAATGTATTTTGGCCAGCTATTTGCAAAGGAGAATCACCATGTTTTCTTTTACCTTGACCATCCTAATTAGAGTTTTCAACTGATAAATGTGAAGCTGTAAGTCCATCCGGTCCGTCAGCCAGGTACAGATCACGTTCATGGAGCTGTTGTACCATTGCTGAAAAAAGAGACAAAAGTTCTCCAGCCAACACATCATGGAGCATTTAAACAGCAGAGAGGGAACAGGCCGCGTGTGAGCACCCTGCTCTGCTCCAAAAGGAAGACAAAATGGTTAGAGAGAATTTGAGAGCACAGAGATCACAAACAGTGAGTTGACACAAAGTCACAGGGTCCCAGGTCAGCCGAAAAGAGAGCGGTTTGGACTCGGGATTGAAAACAGAACTCTTCCACTCTACACACCTCATATGCAATCAATTTCATAAGGACCATTTTTTGCTCTTTTGGTTCATTTTACTCAGCCGAGATGTAAGTCACTGTGTATGTCCTAATGCCATTGTCTCAGGGGTCCGGGCAGATGGGGGACTACTCCACTGAGCCAGTTGATGCCACTGGCTACTTACCTGTAGAGAAATCCAAACCCTGTCTCCTTAGGACCGTTCTGGGAATCAGGCTGAGAGCCTTAGGAATTTAGGGCAAAGTTTACCTTCATTTACCCTAATGGGGCATCTGAATAAAAACGATGAAGGAGGGTTTCTCTTTAAGGGCCAAATTATACTCTGGGCAGCTTATGTGGCCTTACATTGGCTGTGCATCTGTTTTAATCTTAACACCCAAAAATTATGGAAGATAAGAGGGGGAAAAAAAACATCTACAAATGAGCTCATTTCAAGCTGTTGAAATCATACTTCCCCTTAAGGGGGTTAAATTTTGCTTCTTGTCTGTGAAAAATGCTTGAAGCTGTGTCACTTTAGACTGCCACCCCTGTGGTGAAGAGAGTCTCTGGTGCGGTATAATTTTGCAGCACTGCTCATATATTCATAAATCTCACTCGGAGACATATGAACAGTGTTATGAAGTGTCAGTACGAAAAAAAAAAATCTAATCTTTTAAACTTCACCAGGTTTCATTACGCGTTGCCGCTTATACCAAACAATTTACAAATAAAATGAAAAGGTGTGGATGGACCTATATATTTATTTATAGGGAAGTATATGAACTGTGCACAGAAAAGATGTAAAAAAAAAAAAGTGGTTAAAGAATTGAAACGTTGCATACTCTCCTGCTAACTGACACGCACATTCGCACACACGCACACGCACACCAGTGGAGATTTGAAAAGCATAAATAAAAACATGTTTCTGATGGTAACTCCACCCTTTCTCACCTAAAGATCATCCAAAATCAGTTTATGCCTAACACTCACAGTTTTTCCGAAGCCTTGTTTCTGACTTAATTTCTTAAAAAAAAAAAATTAATTTGGGTTTTTACTTGCAAGGTAGAACTGCCAAGTTTCACCTTGTAAGAAACGACACAGTCGCAGCCATGGCCCCTCTCTGCAATCTCCCATTTTGAGGCTCTTTCCTCATCAGAGCCAATTGTGGCTCTCCTTGGAGCCCAGCCGCAAACAGAGACCACACTACCCCAATCGAGGCAGCACTGCAGCCTCACAGCCAACTTCTGCTCTTTTAAAGATCATGGAGGCGAAACTGTCAGTTTCGGGGAACCTTCTGTCCCTCCCCAAAAGAGTGGGGGGGGTGGGGGTGTTCTTTTCCTTCAGATCTGTGGTTCACCCCATGTTGGGAGGGGGTTTGCCCTGGTCAAGCTGCTTTAGGTGTGGACAGGTTTTCCCTTCTAGGAGTGAGAACATTTTACTGAAACATTTTTTTGGGGGTGGGGGTGGTGGTTGTGATTATTTGGGGTTTTTTTGGCACCTCCTGCCTTGGGATCCTGGAGCTCTTGCTGTCACCGCATCTGGGTTTGTTAAGGGGCTGGGACAGGAACATGACTAGGTCATGGGTACAGCCCTGCTTTACTCTCAGCAACTGGGGGCCCTCCTGTGTTTACCCCAGGTCTCAAATTCCCACATTTACTGGCTTTATCTGACATGCAGTCTGGGGGCTCAAATAGTCTATTTTGAGAGTCATGAGCAACGCCCCCCTATCTCCCCACTCCCACCTCCTGGGGTTGGAAAATGACCCTCAAAGGAACTTGGGTGACCTCCCGGCCAATCTGACCAGACCAGGGCCCCATGATGGGTGCATCTCAGGGACACAAAAGAGGAATATGGCACTCGGGCTTCTAGGCAGAGGTGGCATTTCGCTTTGGCTGTGACAACAGGCAAACCGGCGCTGGCTTCCCTCGCTGCCAGCGAGCCTTGTGCAACGTGCCTTTTTCTCTTCGCTGAGAGACATGCCACCTTTCAGGGGAAGAAAAAGCTAAAGAGCGCCCCCCCGCAACTATTTCATATAAGTAATTCCCCTTCTTGTAAAAAATGGCTTTTGGATAGTCAAACGAGAACAAGAAAAAGGTAGACTGCTCTCAATACTCTTTCTGTGCTGCTGAAAGGGAGATGGATGCGTCAGCTTATCACACTCACAGATTTCCACTCCAGGAGAACAAGAAAGCCCTGGAACATCCATGCTTTTCCTCCTGGATCTCACATCTTGTGAAAGAAGTGTAAAAAATGTATGATGCCCCATTGGCTACACACTTCAAGAGGCAAAAGGGAGTAAGTCGCTCCTTTCCAAACCTTATGCTCAGGAGATGAAATTGGAGACACTTTTGGATGAAGTGCGGTGCTAACTTGGTTTCCAGAAAGGCGCTTACAGGCACTTGGATGTTGGAGGAAGCAGGAGTCACTGCCTTGGAGAACTTGAAAACGTTAAGGGGTGAAAGGGATCTTCCACCTTTGATCTCCACCGTGGAGAGGAGGCAACCAAGGCCGAGAGAGGTGAAGTGACCGCAGGTGCCTGCAGTCACACTGCTAGCGAGTCCGGAAGTGGCGGTTTTGCAGGGTTAGGCACTGGCATGAAAAAGCTGATCATCTAAAGACTGCTACCTAGGAGGGTGTAACAGTGCACTGGGCATGAGAGCTAATCTGGTGTATCTCTTCCCAACTCTACATTCGGGGGGTATCACACTGATAGCTAGAAATAGGCCTTAGTGGGAGTTCTTACCCTATGGAAATTGGCAAATGCCACCAACTAGGGCCTTCTCCTTTCCAGAAAGCCAGTTGTTAAAGCATTTCATCAGCATATTACTGGGTGTCTGGGGTGTTCTTGCTTTTCCTCATGCAGTTTACAGTGCTTATTAATCAGGTTTGCTTTATTTGAGATTGATGCTAATATAGCAGATTTGTTATGATTCTTTGAAAGAGGAAATTAATACAACATTTTAAGTTCTCCCTGCTTTGTTTTGTCTTTGGTTCAGATATGCCTTTTCCAGAGATAGCCACAAAAATTTTGGTAAAATGCACTCTAAACCCTTAGAAATAAAACTTGTGAGTGCATGGCATATACTGTGCCTTGCCTTAGTTCAGGTATATTAACTGGAAACTACCTACATAAGGTTAGTTTAATCCTAAAAAAGCCCTCAAGAAATAAAATCACCAGTTACCTGGGCACCACGAAAGTACATTCCCTAGGGAATAATTTTGTGAAGATTTTACAGTTAGAAGCCAAAAGAAGAAAGGCTAGTAAACCCTTGGAGAGTTGGGAACTTCTTGGGTAGCTAAACTGCTGAAACTAACATGATATTGTAAATCAACGACACTTAAAAAATTTTTTTTAATTGAATGCAAAAAAATAAATAAATAAAGAGAACTTGGAAGGCTGATCTAAAACCTTACCATTAATTTTCTTTTGTCTTTTCTCCTTCCTTCCTTTTTTCCACACAACTGTTAACATCATAGGCCTGATCTCCTTTTCACCTAGGTTTGTGATCCTGGGCAAATTACTTACGTTCTCAGAGACTCAGTTTCCTGATCAGTCAATGGGAATTAATCACGCTTTCACAGGCCTTTCTGATGGCTAAATGAATTAATGCTAATAAAGCTCACATCACAGTACTTGGCACATAAGGCCTCAGTAAATGTTAGCTGCCACCACAACGAACACTGCCACCATCACGACAGCGGTCACCACTATAGGTAACGTCGTCGTCATCATCACCATCACCTCTCTCCTCTTTTTTCTGTCTCTTTCTCAACCCAAGAAATGCCACAAAACAAGAACGAACACAGAACAAATGACCAGAGAAAGCCATGTGGTGGTGGAAGAGGTTATTCCTATTGGAATATCTCTGGGATCATATGCTCAAGTCTTACAGGACACATGACTAGCTCTCACCAAAGCGATCTCACTGTAGAGCTGCTTTGTGTTAGAGCGTCACCCAAACCTATAAAACCATCCTGAGTGCCGTTAGATACATTTGAAACTATACTGACCTAGATTTAAATATTGGATTCAAAGGATTCAGACAAGTAATGAGTGATTTTGCAAACCCTACATGGATAAATTACACTTTCAGCTTGGGTTGGATACTTATTAGCTGGATAAACTCAACTCTTAAGCTACTTAACTCTCTGACCCCTAGTCTTCTCTTGGGGTTAATATTAGTACCTACTTCATAGGATTACTGTGAGAATGAAAAGAGGTAATTGTGTAAAGTGCCTAGCAGAGTGACTGTCGCATAGTAAGCACTCAATAAAATTTAGCCAGTATTGTTATTACTACTCCCCAAAACAGACCAGGTATCCTTCTATGAATAATACACAACACAGAACACTCTTCATGATCCATTTCTGGTAAAAATCAACATGCAGATATACTCAGGTCACACATTCTGCCCTGCAACTAACTACACTGACTTTGTGCAGAGGAATCCTTACACATAACATGTCTCTTCTGTAAGTGGGGGTTCACTGCAGCTAGGATTAGGGTGAGGCAGGATCTTGCAAAAGTGCAGGGTTGGATACTGCCTTTAATTACTACAAATAGGAGTTTGTTCATTATGTATGTCTTGCATTCAATTAAAAAAAAAACATTTTGATATTTGGCAAAACTAATACAATTATGTAAAGTTTAAAAATAAAATAAAATTAAAAAAAAAATTAAAAAAAAACATATTAAGACATTTACCTTGATCACTCGTTAACATTTCGAAACTGAGAAGTGACTCATTCATCTCTCCCCAGTCCCTGTACTTGGGTTCACTGTTTATCTGGGAATTTTATCCTCTGGGAGTGCCGCAGGATTGTGAGATGGGATAGATAATTCACACCTCACTGGACAACACGTTTGGGTTGTTATACTGGATTTGGATAATCCCTCATCAGCGGGATACAGTGTTACCACGCTATAAAAAGGTTGCTGCCTTCATTCCTCTACCATCACAGCCACCTAGATGAGTCTAAATTCTCCAGCCTCCCCCACCTTGATGTTAATTCAACATCCCAAAGGGACCTTACTGTTAATGACTCATTTGTTTTCAGAGCCAGCCACATCACATTCGTGAGTGGCAATGAAAATAAGGAATAGAGGCGGAAAAGGACATAAAACTACTCAGTAGAGTTTCCATGTTCACTAAATTGCAAGGGCTAACATATCTGCTTAACTTACATGGCTGCCTATCACACCATACCATTCTCTAAGACTTTAGAGTCTATAGTTTTGGCAAAGTGCTATTTTGTACAGGATTCCTAACACACACAGACACACAGCACCCAAAATTAATATAGCTACCTACTCATTGAACATCGAGTCCTTAGAATGTACAAGTAATGTGCACGGCATTCTATAAGCATTATGTAATTTCACCACAGAGTTGAACTCTTAGGAGTATCAATAAGGGGAGAGATGGACTGAGAGTTTGGGGCTCACAGATGCAAACTGTCACATATTGGACGGATGGGCAACAAGGTCCTACTGTATAGCACAGGGAACTGTGTTCAATGTCCTGGGATAAACCATAATGGAAAGGAAGAATATAAAAAAGAATGTATGCATATGTGCGTGTGTGTGTGTATAACTGAGTCACTTTGCTGTACAGCAGAAATTAACACCATATTGGAAATGCATATTGTAAATACATCATAATACATAAACATGTATTGTAAATACATCAATAATAAAAATAAAAATATAAAACAAAATGACACACTTAAACAAGTATCAATGGTATTAACAACCCTGTTTTACAGATGAGAAAAAGGGGCATAGGTAAGTTAAATAAGTAGCCTGTGTTCAGATGGCTGGTAAGCAGTGAAGTAGGCTTCAAATTGGTTATTTACCACTACACCTGTGTAAGTTGTCACATTTAGCTCAATAATTTTAAAAACCAATGGCTTGTTTATATAGAAACAGATCTACTTGCCAGGTAGCCTTTCAGCAAAGTCATTCAGCTCTGAATTTCTCAAAGGAGAAGTGTGTGGGTGGGTTCCAGTGTTTTTGGAACTGTCTCCCTCAGAGTCTAAGCTTGGCCTGTTGTTGAAAATATTCTACTTTCTATGAGCCTAGAAAGTTGCTAGGTACAGTGTGTGGAGTCAGGGGTTTTCCCACAAAAAAAACCAATCAACAGCCTTAAAGAACTAATAATGGATGAGAGACAATCATTGCTGACTCTTAAGAGAAATGATTCAGAAAAGTTGGATGGGAGTGAGGGATGCTATTTCTTAGCTAGCATCAATGTATTTTTAATTTCTCTCTGTAGTCCTACCTAATTTCTTCTTTTCTCTTAGGCTGGTAATTCAGCAATTGCCACTTAAGAGAAAACTCTCACTGTGGGCAGTTTGAGTTTTCAATGACAAATACAACTAGAAAAACTGCCTCTGTCACAATGGATTTAATTTTCCTAACAGAGTGTTGGAGATACAAAAGTTATGACACTGACCAAAATTTCAGTTCTGAAAAAGTATCCATCATAAGCTTTAACACGGTCTGTGAACAGGGAGAGGAAGAGAGCCTTGGGGAAATTCAGTTTCATGCTCAGTTAAATAGGATGTCATCAGAAAGGGCTGAAAGAGAAATGATTTTGGGTGGAATATCAAATCCAATGAAAACAGTCTAGTGCAAAAAGTTCTTCCTGTGTTGCTTTTTTCTTGAAAGAAAAATTTTATAGAAGTATATAATATGCACGCTATAGTGTACCACTTTTAGAAAAACAAACATTTACAAATTTCAAGCACATGCCTACAATAGAAGGTAATATTTAGCCTGATACACGAAAATGTACCCTTTCAGAAATTACGGTGTTTGGTCTAAGAACCAATAACCACACCATACACCAACACATCTCTTCACACACCTTCTTTGACTAAAAACTGTGACTTGGTCCTATATAACCTATTCACGAATGATAGTCAAAATTTACAATGATCTGAGTTCTACTGTTGGCTCATTTTCAAATGCATGTTTCGTTTGAAACTGGCATGTTCACCCTATTCATGCCAGGGAGGCAAAGTGCTAAGTGCCTGGGCAATTCGTGGCTAAAGTCTGAACAGTTGAGTCTTTATCATCATCTACAGCCTCACTTCACAGATTAGGAAACTGAAACTCAGAGAAGCAGTGGTCTACCGGCTAGCAAGAGATGAAGCCTGGCCTCAAGAGGCTGAGATGCAGTACAGCTTAAGAGACTGGACTTGAATCAGGCCCGTCCTGTGTTAGAATCCTGATAAATTCCTTATCATCCCTGTGCCTCAGTTTTCTTATCTGCTAAATGGGGATGATCAGAAAAACCACTTAGGGTTGTTGTGGGAATTAAATGAGTTAATACGTGTGGCATGCTTATAATAGCACCAGGCATATACTGAGTGTTAGCTGTTATTATCTAGACCTGCTGTCCTACCTTATTCCATGAATAAGAAATATTAATAGTACGTTCCTAAGTGCCAGCTAGTCAGGGTTGTGCAAAGCTTTCTGAGCAGTTCCCATTCTTTGAATAAGATCTGAGCAAACAGGTACTTTACAACTTCTTGATAAGCAACCTGTATTTCTGAAGTGAGGAAACAGTGAAACCTGGAAGATTTTTATCTTTTCTTTGGAAAGTACCCTTTCTCCAATGCAACACAGCCAGACATGAGAGAAACTGCCTCAGCACCTTGCCTGGACTAATGAAGAAAGGACATTTTCTATGTTGGCAAAGAGTCAAAGAGGAAGATAATACTTGGACCACACCCATGTGACTATGTTCCTCCTGCTGCTTTTTGTGACAAAAGTGGATTATTATTAGCAGAAAGGAAACCTGCAACCTATTTAAATGGCTGCATTGAAATACTGTAATGAAATATTTTACATTTGAAGCTTTCAATGCATATTTCTTTCTTACAATTTGGGTAATTTAAGAGCATGTGAAAAGCTTCATTAAGGTTTCCTCCACACTCCTACCAAAGTCTCCAAAGCTTTGTTGACCTGGGCCAAAATTCCACAGCCTCATGGGTTTCTTACAGCTAAGGATCTGGTTGTATTTGGTGTTATACTCCAGATTCAGAGAGGGTTTGACAAAGGCTTGGCATGTTCAAGACAACTGTGCCAAGTCGATGAACACTAAAAGACTGCACATAAGTTTCAGGGTTTGTCAGAGCCCCCAAAGGGAGCTGATATGCTTCGCTAAGAGGGTGTATCATCTGAGTACTTTAAAAAAATGACATGTAATTGAAAGATGCAATCTTTTGCCTTACTTGAGTGACACTAATTCAGGATTTGATTCACCAAAACAACTGCTTCTAGAAGTGGGTATTTCCAGTCACAGCTTCAGGACGCCCAGATAAAAGCACAGAGATACCACAGAGGGTACAGATAATCAGGGGGACATTCTAGGCTGTCCCAAGTGTTTTTTTTTAAGTTGAAGGTTTTTTTTTTTTTTTTTAATCTTTAATACTTTGGCCACCTGATGCAAAGAACTGACTCACTGGAAAAGACCCTGATGCTGGGAAAGATTGAAGGCAGGAGGAGAAGGGAAAGACAGAGGATGAGATGGTTGGATGGCATCACCGACTCAATGGACATGAGTTTGAGCAAGCTCCAGGAGTTGGTGATGGACAGGGAAGCCTGGCCATGCTGCAGTCCATGGGGTCGCCAAGAGTCAGACATGACTGAGTGACTAAACTGATAATTCTCTGGATGGCTAAAACCCATTTCATTGAAATCTTTACAAAGCTGTCTTGATGCTGTGGCTTTTCAGGGTTCTAAACTCTGGACAGCAACCTCTGAAAGTCTGATGCAATCCAGACTGAGGGGGACATCAGAGGCAACTTGCTGAAACCATGGTTCCAGAGACCTTTGCTATCTACAACATGGTATGAAGAGAACCCAGCGACTCTTTTATGTTTAGTTTCTTCTCATAAGGAAGAGATACTGCAAATAAAATATATTTTTTTAACTTTGACTTAAATTGATACTTTAAAAAATATTTGCTTCTTCTATAGGAACATATATAGAATTTAACATATGGGAGCAATTTTATTTTTAATTTCCTTCAAAAGGGCTTAAGTGATACCTTAATATTCTTTTATTAAAATAAGCAGTTATCTATTCAAGACCAAATTTTACCTGTCTAAACCTGAAATACAGAGAAATGTGCAATAAGCAATGTCTTCAGGAATGACGTTTCAAATGGATGTTCAAAATAATGACTCTACTTGGACTCTTGACTAAATGTACTGTAGCCTTTTCAACAAGTCAGTACCATCACTACTAGCTGCCTGGGAGAAAATACAAGGAAAGTAAGAGTCCCAAAGGGTTCTTTCTAGGATCAAATCAAGCAGGAGAGTTTAATTCAAAGGTTATATTTATACAGGTTATACAGGGATCTCTCTTTGGAAGATATGTTCTTTTTTTTTTTTTTTATGGTTTGATAAACTGACAATTTCAGTAAGCTGTCCAAAACACTCAAAGCCATACGGGAAATGAGTTTGTCACTTCTGAATCAATCAGACTATGTGAAATCCAGCAGGTCACAAGTCCCCTTGTATCCCGCCCAACCCCACATCTCGGTATGGTGAATGGCCACCCGCAAGGAGCTGAGACAGCACCCAAAAGGTCTGCTTTCCCAATACGTCCAAGATATTTCTGGAAAGTCTGCCAACTCTGAATGAAAAAACTCAAAGATCAGCTCACAGATATTTACCTAAAGACAGAAAGGCACAGAAAGGAGGCACGAAAGTGGATTTTCTGCTGTGAATGCACCTTCAACTTACATTTGGATACTACTCTTCCACCATTTCCACAACCTGCTATTATAAAAAGATGGGAGACCCAGCAATTCCACAGATGCAAGGAAACGGAAAGCAGGATCTTGAAGAGATATTTGCACACCTGTGTTCAGAGCAGCATTATTTGCAAGAGCCAAAAGGCAGAAGCAACCCAAGTGGCTATGGATAGAAGAATGAATAAGCAAAAGGTGGTATCGATATATGATGGAACAGCGTTTAATCTTAAAAAGGAAGGAAATCCTGTCAAATGCTATAACATGGAGAAACCTTGAGGATACTGTGCTAAGTCAGTCAGTGAAAAAAAAGACAAATACTATGATTCCACTTCCATAAGGTATCTAGAGTAGTCAAATTCATAGAACAGTATATGAAAGTGGTTGCCAGGGGCTGGGGAAGGGGAAAATGGCGAGTTACTGTTGAATGGCTATAGATTTTCAGTTTTGCAAGACTTTTAAAAGACTTCCAGAAATTGGCTGCATAACAGTGTGAATGCATTTCCCACCAATGAACTGTACCATTTGAAACGGTTAACCTGATCAATTTTACATTATGCTTGTTTTTACCACAATCAACACAAAAAGAAGGGAATGCAGAATCGCTCCCCTGATCGAAAAGGAAACTTTGCTAAAGAAAGCACGGCCAGGTAGCAATGTACATATTCTAATCTGGAACACCAATCGTGTTTCACAAAAAGCCAAAAAATGATGTGCATGAGGAACGGGGGCCGGGAGGAGATGATTTCTCAAGGCCGAGTTCTGCGACTGTGCAGAACAAAGAACATATCTGGTAGCATTTGCTCAGTCACTTATTGGGTTTATTTAAAACATGCCACGGGGCCAACATTTCTAAATCTGTGAAAGAGAATTAAATGAAGCCCAGAGATGAGAACTGAGAATCCTCATAGAGGATTGGGTCCAAACAGCCAGAAAGGATGCATTTTTCACACCGCGTGACACATCACCTCATATGTTTTCACGGAGACTCCCCCATCCCCTTCCTGCTCCCCGCCCCCTGATGTTCCCCGTACAGATTTGATCAAGCAGCGCTCAGCCCCAAGACCCCCGTTCCCTCTGCCCAAAAGGGCAGCGGCTTCACCATTCAGAATCACCGCCACCCCCCGCCCCCCCCAACACACACAACAGACTTATTAAGGTTTGGAATGTGTATTTAGGAAGCCCTTATTTTAGGAAACAATTAAGTAGAATTAGGCTAATAATGCGAGGCAGGCAAAGCTTTTGCCCTTTGCTGAAAAATAACTCCTACATGGAACAGTTATACTAATAAAAATCATGTATTTCTTAAATGCCTCAAAATGATCTTTGCACCCAGCTCGGCAATTAACACTGCCCCACTGAGGAACATTTATTCCCCAGGCTAAGGAGGATTAATCTCCATGTTTGCTCGACCAATGTCTTCCTTCGCTGAAAATACAGTATGAGGCTTTGGGCTGGAAACAGAAATTTCTGTAAGCGGGGATCTCACAGGAGGCTTAATTCCCTTCTCATCTTAGAGGGTGGCAAGGTGGACAGGAAGGGTTGGGTGCCCCCTACCAGATCCACTGGAAGCCCATGCCAAATACCTCCTTGGGCCAGTCCTTGACCCTGAAGGAGGATGGAAAGGCCTTTCTTTGGGTGGCCTGGGCCTCATCTATGGAGGGGGACTTTCGCTCCCAAATCCCCAAGCAGACTCCTCCTCACTGTAGCCATTCCAGAACCTTCTTCTGGGCCAGAATCTACAGATTTCCCACCTCCAAGCCTGGGCAGGAAGTGACCGCTGGGCAAAAGGGGGACACAGACCCTCCCGTTGGACGCTTTGTCTCCTTGACAACACCCCAGCTGGTGGCCCGAGGAACAGACTTAATTTCTTTTCTTTCTCTGCCCACCCTCCCCACCCCATACTTCGTTCCCTCTTTCTGTAGATGCAAACGTACGACATCCAACATAAAGTTGCCGAAATAGCAATCTTGTCTCTGAATATATAAATTGCAAAAATTGATATGAATAAATCTGCAAGTAGCACACTGATTGTGGCACATTTTATCAAAAAACGGCGCTCGGGTGCTCGCTGGCTGGGGCGGGGGGTGGTGTCATTACACATACAGAAAAACATCTGCAAACTCCCAGCTTCTTTACTTAGAACTGAATGGAGGCATGACCTCCTGTTCCTTGCCATGAACCCTGAGTTCACACTCATATTTTACATGTTACAGGAAGCCACAGCTCGCCCCAGGGGCGCTGCAAACAGAAACGCAGAAGCCAGATGTAGCCCCCCCCACCCCCCTTGCTCCTTAATGCACCTGAAGACGCCGGCAACTCGACATTCAAAAGCTGACATGCTCGTAGCTTAAGGTCACTTCAGATTTTGTAAAGCAGAGGACAAAACCAGGAATGCTTCTAGGGCTGGGCTGTCAGCGGGGAGGCGGAGGGATTACAAGAAACCTGTGACTCTGCCTCTTTCTGCCTTTGCTGGTAGTTTTTTTGTGTGTGAACAAGTGCCATACAACAGATTGAGCCTCGTATAAAGGCCTGAGACTGTGCAAGGGCCCCCCGCTGGGCCTCAGCTGTGCTTGCAATTAGCAATAGGCACGGAGTGATTATTGTTGGGGTAGCGGATGGCAATGCGAAGTGACAAGTTTTATGGGGGAAGTTGGGAGTGGGGATGCTCGGCAAGTTTCTCTTTCTTTTTTCTTTCTTTTATTTTTTCCTGGTTCTGCAAAAACTCCATCCTTGGGCGGCTGCAACCTCCCATTGCAGTGAAAGCTAATTTTCCCCCCCTCGTCATTCAAAAGAGACTGAACAAAATTGGTGAAAGAATATATTTTTTTCTCAGTGCTTCAGAATGCGGGTTTTCTAGGTCAGAGCTTCCTGGCTGCCCTATTTAATGTCAGAAATACCCATTTGCCTCAAATTAGCAGAGATCTGGGAGTTGAGGGCAGGAGATTAAGCATACAAAATTACTCAGCAGGTGACGGTGGGGTGGATTTGAGGGTTGAGAAGTCTTTAAAACTGACTACAAGACATTATATACTTCTGACAAAAGAACATAGTAATCCTACCTGCTTGCTTTAACCACTGTTGTTTGCCTATTATTATGTGCTTTAATGCTCATGAGAGCAAAACCAGTGCTGATACTACTCAATTACCATAGTAACTCACACCAGTGACCTCTTATCTCAAGGCTCCCAGCCCAGCTGAACTAATCCAAAGAGTTTGTGTCTTTTTATTTATTTAAACGGTGACATATACGTGGACTGGAAAGCTCCAGAGGGAGGCTACTCCTCTCTTTGTCCAAGATCAGAACTTGTTTTGAGATTTTGAGTAAGGCCTTTTCACCTTTTGAATCCAACGTGGTTCTGAAGTTTATGGATTGGAGGCTGTGGGATGTCTTTAAAAACCACTATGAAGACACAGAACAATGCCCAATAAAGACCAGCAACCTCTCAGCTGCACGATAGTCATGTTGCCCCTTGGGCCTCCTTGGGAGGGGGGAAAAATGGGAGACTTTTAATGGGGAACGTTGGCTGTTTTATCCCATCCATGGGGCCAAATGCAGACAGGACAAAATGACTACCCAGAGGAATTTCATCACAAGCTTTTAAAAAGAGGTACAAGTGATACTAGCATTAACGTTTTCTAGCTTTTCAATTTTACCTGGCCTGTGAATGTGTTTGCGATGCACATACGCATACTGTATGCTAGGTCTGAATACTACTGGTGACTCAGAGCCACAGGGTTGCACTCACACATTAAATGCGCTGAAAAGTCCTGCAGTAAAGAAACCCACTGAACTTTGCTTCCTAGTTTCCAAATGTATTTGACTAAAGAATCACTTTCCATGAGCCACCTAGTAATAGCTTTCAGGGTACTAATGCTCCACTGAATCCGCTATGGAAAAAAATCCTATACTGACATAACTAATAATACTCAACAATAATAGTAGTAAAAATCACGAGAGTAAACATTTAGTGAGCACTTTCTGTGTGTCAGGCACTATTCTAAGTGGTTTATATGGGTTAAACTCATTCAATTCTCCTAACAACCTCAATAAATAGTTACTTTTTAAATTCCATTTTACACTTCTATAGCACCATACTGATATGGATTCATACTCCATGAAAGAGGGAGAAAAGGAAATATAATCCATGTGTAATAAGCTGGCTTTTAACATTCATGCTATTTTTCCTGTTTCCAGAGATCCTGAAGCATATAAGCTCCACCAATATATATATATATTTTTTTTTCCCCCCCTCTATAACTCAAGGCCCTATTTAATATCAAGTTAAATGAGGGGTGAGGCATGACTCCCTGCAAAATCCTTCCACCTTTGAACTTAAGGTGCTCAAATAGCAAAATATCTCTCTCTCCTCTGTCTCTTTTGATTAGCTTCCAATGCCCTGCTGTCCTGAAAAAAAGAATCCAATTTAGGTATCAAAATTAGATCTGTGCTTTCCTGTACACAACGTGGTTTCTGAAACTGTTGGACACCTAAGTAATTGAATAAAAATGTAACTAGAGGTCAAGCCCTGAATGGAAGATGGAACATGGGCCCAACACCAGCTGTTCTAACACCCACTGGCTGACCAATGGGACCTATCACTGTAAATCTGAACATGCTTGTGTTTCGGACTTTCGTTAACTAGACAAGTTCTTTAGCAAATGTCAGAAGCTGATACCTAACTTTCAGCAATCCCTGATACTTAAGGGAAAAGGAAAAAGCTCTCTCAGGTACCTGGATTTTCTCAGGCTCTTTCTTTCTCCAAGAGACGTAAATAATGAGCCAAACGCGATTAATCCCCAATCAGCTTCTAGCCAGGCCTGGTCTGCCGCCTGGGCTGCCCAGGGCAGGTGTGCAGTTTGGACATTAACAAACTCACCCCGGTTAACAATACCTTTTTCTGGGGCCTATTTTTCTCTGGATATGTTGGGGATTTACTCCTGGGCCTCCCTGTGCATTGAGAAAATGGACCCCCATGCCTTGAGCCTCTGTCCTCTCAAAGGAACCTACTGTTTGAGAAAAATGTATAGTTACAATCCAAATTCACACTTTCAAGTCATCTCAATCACTTCAAGCTCAATTATGTCGAAAAAGAAACTCTAGTTTTGGTGGCACGTCCTACTAACCTATTATCCACGTGAGAAGGGTTAATACTTTATCTGAAAACTGCTCTCTGGGACGCATACAAGGACCTTAGAGGGAGGAGAGAGATTCATCCCAGGAGCAGAAATCAGATTGTTCACGAACAGCATCTGCCCGCCCCCGACTGCTCCACAGGTACGGGAAGTGCATCGAGAGTTAACTGCATTAATTCACAAGCAGATTGACGTAAGCAACTGAATAAGAAATCTGCATACCATATAGAAATGATTATAGAAATCATACTCTAAAATAAGGATTGTAACTCATGTACCGAACGGAAAGATAAAGTGGAATGCCAACTATGTCTTTTTAAAACAGGGTTGGTTAATCACATTAAGGGGCTAATTTCATAATTTGCACATATTCAACTCAATAGAGTCATGACTCATGAGAGTTTTGTGAGTCAAAGTTGAAGTTCTTACGTGGGAAAAATCATATTGACTTCAGGGAGTTCTTTTTCTGGGCTGAGGTTGTTTTAGTCCCTATTCTCAATATTAAAAACAACAACAACAACAATCAAAACCCATGATCTGCACCTTCACATAATCTGTTATTCCATGGAAAACATTCAGGTAAACAGACAATGGGATGCTGTTGGTCCAACCACACAGCGAGTTTCCAAGCAGAAGATGATTGGGTACTTATATACCATCCAGGAGGCAGAGTCTAGAGCCTCAAGGATTCTAAGACAATAAAGCCAACAACTATATTTATGGGTCCAGGACCCTTATCCAAAGTTCTCTAAGCAGTTTTAAAATTACATCAATGTCAGCCCTCGGGAACCTGGGCTCTCTGGGGAATGGTTTCCCATAAGGAAAGGGTATCATCTTTTTAGGACCAGAGATGGTATTGATTTACAAGAAGCTGTCCATGGAACAATACTTGGATGCTGGTTCAGGAAGGCCAGGTTTCAAAGACAAGTCAGTGGCATGAGAATGTAGGAGAAAAGATGGTGGGGGCCCTGGTGAAGACTTCCAAACTCTGAGGAGGAAACATTTAGGGGTACATGGTGATTGCCCCTATATAAAGGAGATCAGAAGGTAAGTTCTGATGCCTGGGGCTCAGAGATGAAGAAAAGAAAATCAAAGTGCTGCTTTTTAAAAAGTTAACATGTGTTTTCACCATGTACAGCTGGGCTCTGCTTCCCAAAGGCGCCCTTTCCTCTTGCTTTATTTTTAATCTCTGTTAACCATATTCCCCACTTACTACTTCTCACTCAGTGTGACTTTTTTTTTTTTTTTTTTTTTTACCTTTCTGGGAGGGAAGAAAAAAGAAAAAAAAAACTTTACATTCACCAGATCACTAACCCAAACCTCCTTCTGGGGAGCTCGCTGCCTCATCTCTGCAAAGGGCATGGATCTCAGACCACTGTCCCCACACAGGACACACACTGGACCCTGCTGGGCGCCCTCAGTGTCTACAGAGGGTTTTGGATCCACCAGCCAGGAGACAGGAAGGCTGCGTCAGGTGCCCTGCTGCAGCATTCAGATGAGTCTAGGACCTGAGCACATAGAGTTAAACCGTAAATTAGCCATGAGTTAATATGTGCAGGCGGAATCCCTCTGCCTTGCCATTAATGCTTTCCGTCCACAAGGCTCCCTCCCCCTTCTCCACCCCCCCTTCCTTTTTTTGAGGCGACAGAATAAGAAATTAAACACTTGTGGGTTCATTCGAAAGAGTGAATGAAATTGAATAAGCTCTCAGTACTTGAGGCGCACAGCGAGTGCCTGAATGGGGCAAACCTCCTAAGTTGAATGGAGTGTCTTTTGGGACCAATTTGTCTCTTTTCACTCTTTATTCTTCCCTTTCTGCTGACAGATGTACAAAGGCGGAACTGCGCCGTGCAGCTTATCCGCAGGCACCCACAGCAGCTGTCACTTTTGTCGAGCAAGTTAATCAAGCAAATGCCACCATATCCCACTTTCTATAAGGAACAACATGTTATAGACAGTAGTCTTGCTAGAAAGAGACTTTATTTTAACTTTGATTGGCTTGGTTCCTTGGCCCCTCCCAATGCTTCCCCCCTTTTCCCCCCAAAAGGAGGGAGAATGGGGGGATTGTGCCCAAGCCAAAGATTTGGCTGTGATCACATTATAGATTTAATAATAATACTGTGTGACAGGCTGAAGACTGGATTCCAAGTTCTATCCTAAGGACTGAAGGATGCCCTGGGTCTGGGTTTTTTTTTTTTTTTTTTTTGAGCATGATATTGTTTGTGCTGGACTGTTAGGCTGTGTGTCTCAAGTTATAAAAAGAAAAGCTGAGGGCAGAAAATAGTATCACGCCACGGATGTCTTGGATTAATTTCATTCTGTTTTCCTTTGTAAAGCAGGTTGCATTATTTACACACTTCTTGTAAGAAACCCCCTTGCCTGGCCAGGCTCACAAAAGCTGAGCTAAACGCAGAATCACTCGTCTTTGTGCATCTTGTCGTTCGTGAGTTCTTTAAGGCGAGTGCCCAAATTTATTTCTAATGTGCACCAGCACGGGCCATCAGGCCTTCACGTCTCTAGTTCTCTGTAAGCCAAGTGGGGCGCCTTTAAGAGAACCCTAGTACGTCTGCATCCACGTCCTCCCCGGCAGTGGTCACCACTAGCTGGTGACTTCCAGAAACCATAGGCAGAAGCAAGCTTTAGTGAACAGTGTACCACTGCTGACCTTGCTGCCACTGTGAGCCTGCACTCACTTAGGAAGCTGAATGCCCAAAGCAGACATATTTTCAATAAACAAACTCTTTAGAAACAATGTGGAGAGACAACTTTGTAGTAGCCAAGGGATTTGCTACTTTCAAGGGTTGGCTGACAGCTGACAATCTATCTGGTAAGCTCTTTAAGGCTTACACACACACACACACACACACACACACACACACACAAATTCCTTCTTCCCTCCCTCTCTCCCTCTTTCCTTCCTTCCTTTCTTCCTTCCTCTTTTATCACCGTCAGATTGTTTAGTATAATCTTCGGCTGGAAATAAGTCAAGGAAGGACTTTGGTGAAACCTGATCGCAAACTTTCACATTGCTGACATCTTAGGCATTGTTGGATAATGACCACATAACGATTTAGTTGCAACTACATGTGTGTTACGAATGGATTGTATAACCGTGTTATTCTGTAATTCTGGATTACTTTCCCCCTCCTGTAAAGCCCTGCTGATCTGTGAAACTTAGTGCCATTGACAACGCAGCTATGTGGGCAGGTTAAAGGAGTCCATGGGGCCTCGTAGGAACTCTGGGGCATTGTTGCTGAATTATACCACTTGTGTCAAGGTTTGCTTAAGGAACTTAAGCTGCTATCCTAAACCATTTATCAACTGTCTGGGATGTAAAGGTATTGTGTTACCATCATCCCCTTTGCCTCAAATAAACCACAAAACTTGATTCTTATGGGATAAAGGATCTTAGACAGCACCCAGAGGGAAATATAGCCTGAAAGCTGAAAGCCTAGGTAGAAGTGGCTTTTGCAGCACATATGGCATGCAAGCTTCCACACTGTGTTGCGGTCCCTCTCCGCTGAGGATGGGGTTTCACCCTAAAGTGGGTACAGTAGAGCTTCCTGGGGTCTCCCACCTTTAGGTCTAGATTTGCTGGTACAGGTGGAACTCCAGCTTGATGACAAAATCCTCACATTCAGGAAGAGACTGGGTTGAATTTTCATTAAAAAGTCTGCCTGATTAGCTATGCAACTCCCATCATTGTTAGTGGACAAGCCGTGACTAATAAGCTACTTTCTACTAGGGGGTCACAACTGCAATTTCTGTCTTGAGTACTGCTGTGGTAGCAAGCAGGAAATAACGACTGTATTACTGTTACATGCGTGGTGCATGAATGTGGGATGCAGAGCCCTAACTGGATGGGAATTTGGGGGCACATATTTGAAGACTGCAGTTTTTTTTCTGAAAGATATCATGGTTAGGAGTCTACTTTGCATTGGAAAGAAAGGACTTTGATCTAGGACTGATCACTTCCCTGGCTTCTGAATTTACTGAAGTCAATGTACCTCTCAGTGACTCAACTTCTTTGTCTGTAAAAACCCACCTCACAAGGAAGTTATGAGAGTTACACAAATGATTACATTAAGTTCCTAGAACTGTACCCTGGTACATAGATGAGTGAGTGAGTGAAGTCGCTCAGTCGTGTCCTACTCTATGTGACCCCATGGACTGTAGCCCACCAGGCTCCTCCATCCATGGGATTCTCGAGGCAAGAATACTGGAGTGGGTTTCCATTTCCTTCTCCATGGTACCCCATCAATATTGGCTTTCATCAGCCTCAATAGCTATAAAGTGGGGATCATTAGGTATCTACTTTCTAGGGCTGCGAAGAGGACTTACAAGAAATAACACTTTTAATGAGATGATGTGGTTACCATCAATGAACAGTCAAGAGATATACCTAAAAGAAAGACTAAATAAACTTTATCATTATTATTAAACCTGTCAATTATTGGGACTCTTCCTCCCTGTTTGTACCTAGAAAGCAATCCTCTTCCCTCCCTTCACAAGTCCTCTTTGGGACTGACTCATAAAAGCAGCTTTCAGAATGCATTTTGGGCTGATAAACATTTCAGCCCCATCTTCCTAAGGCA
The DNA here is from genome assembly GCF_003369695.1 of Bos indicus x Bos taurus. Lineage (NCBI taxonomy): Eukaryota > Metazoa > Chordata > Mammalia > Artiodactyla > Bovidae > Bos > Bos indicus x Bos taurus. The sequence continues at coordinate 21,917,656 of NC_040097.1, forward strand.
TGGGGTATGACAGGAGGAGCACTGTATTTGGAGTTGGGGAAGTTATTAGCAATAGTGGATAACTCACTCTTTCTACACCTTCATGACTGGACAGCGTCACTTAGGGTTAAGCAGGGTAAAACCAGAGCCCTGAAAGATGTTGACCCAGAGAATTACATTTGGTTTAAAATGCTCAGTAAGGCAGAAAATAGACCTAAGACATTTTAGAGAGTCTATCCAAAGTAGGGGTTGAAAGAGAAACGGTTTTCTAATAAATCTTCAAAATAACTAAAAAGCTGAAAAGCCAAATGGACCAAAACAATCCATTCCTCATTAAATTAACCAGAATGCTATATATACTTCTGAACAAAAAAATAAGGTGACAGTTGCAAAAATCCATAGTGAGACATTTAAAGGATTTAATTACTATTTTGAGTTAGAATTGGAAATTACAAAATCCTTTAAAAAAATCTTTGACAAGGTCCATGAGACAGGCTAGGGATTCACCAATACCTATTCAACACACAGTTACTGAGAGTTCATGGATGCAATGGTGAGTAAGAGAGATAACACTGCTGCTCTCAGTGTGGTGGTGGTGGAGGGTGGCAGCGGTGGGAAAGCCACAGGTTTCAAGAGATGGGGTCCCTGGGACTTGGGGGTCTTGGGCAAGCTCTTTTTGGACCTTAGGTTCCTATCTTAAAAATGGAAATAATAGTACCTTCTCCTATCTCTTTGTATGCTTGCTATATATATAAAAATAGAAAGGTTATAAAGTAGTTCTGTTGGCCACAAGATGGAAAGGTTATTACTAGAAATAATAGAACTAAACATGTCTTTTTGACTAAATCAGGACTTATCAACCTTACTAGTGTTGAAATTTGGGGCCAGATAACTCTGCTGTGGGGACTGTCCTGGGCAGCGTCATGTTGACCATCTACCATCAGATCTTAATAGCACTCCTCCCCCGACCCTAGAGCTGTGACTGTCAAAAACGTCTCCAAATCGTTTCCAAATAAACTTTGGGTGGGCAAAATGATCCACAGTGCAGAAAATACTGCTCTAAGCCAGTGATTCATGATCGGGCTGAACCCTTGGACTTGTTTAAAAAAACAGATGCTTGAGCTTTATCTTACACCTACTGACTCAGAATCTGTGGCATACAGCTGGAATGAATACATTAAAAAAAAAAAATATATATATATATATATAAAACTTCCAAATTCTAAAGCCCCGTCTAAATATGATTCAAAAAATCAGATAATTAACAGAGGGGTATCCTATATATCTGACCAACATTCCTTAAAATTTCATGTGATTCAAAGAGGAGCCTAACATGACACACAACTGCATATAATGAGATATGATCAACAGGATCCTGGAACAGAAAAAGGACTTTAGGTAAAGCTAAAAACATATGAGAGAACTGTGGCTCACAAAAATATGTAAGTAATTCTTATGTACACCCCTGGTTAACAAGCACATAGTAATGACAAAACAGTACCTATTAATGTAAAAAGAATTTAGCCCTTAAGATGATGGAGCAGCTGATGCCTACGTGGCAAATATCCAGAAGCCTAGACTGGAGTCATCATAACCTGGGTGAAGCTATCACTTAAGTTCTGAAAGGACATCTCCAAACAGAAGTCCTGCCAAGGCTGATGAAGCTACGGTGGTGGTGAGTCAGGGATGCTCCCAGAAGAAGCAATACTGTCTCCCTGTATAGCGCCTGACCACAGAATCCTATCTCTTTCTCTTCCCCAAACCCAACCTGCCCAAGCTGGCTCCTCTGGGGTACTAATCTCTGAGGCTCCCTCCTACATGACTTTGCTCTAGTTTAAAGCAGATTTTCTTAAGGGAACCCTCCTACACTGTTGGTGGGAATGTAAACTGGTACAGCCACTATGGAAAACGGTTGGAGATTCCTTAAAAAACTAAAAGTAGAGCTATCATATGATCCAGAAATGCCACTTCTGGGAGTATATCTGGAAAAAACTCTGATTTGAAAAGATACATGCACCCCAATGTTCGTAGCAGTATTCTTCACAATAGCCAGGACATGGAAGCAACCTAAGAGTCTATTGACAGATGAAGGGATAAAGAAGATGTGGTGTGTGTGTGTGTGTGTGTGTGTGTGTGTGTGTCTGTGTGTATGAATATTACTCATCCATAAAAAAGAATGAAATCATACAATATCATGGATTAGATGGACCTAGAGATTCTCATACTAAGTGAAGTAGGTCAGAGAAACATATGTATTATATGGTATTACTTATGTGTGGAGTCTAAAATATGATACAAATGAACTTAGATAATATAAGCAGACTCAGAGACATAGAAAACAAACTTTTGGTTACCAAAGGGGAAATGGAGTGGGGGAGGGATAAATTAGGATTTGGGGATTAGCAGATACAAACTACTATATATAAAATAGATGAACACAATCCTACTTATAGCACTGGGAATTATATTCAATATTTTACAATACACCAGAATGGAAAAGAATCTGAAAATTCTCTCTTTATATAACTCCATCACTTTGCTGACACAGAAAACTGACATAATATTGTAAATCAACTATACTTCAATTAGAAAAAAATTTTTTTCTTTAGAGATCCTGTAGCACAACTGGGTTCTTTGTTACTTACTATTCTATTCTCTGACTATTTCATCTCTGGTTTTTCAAATTCCTGTTGACAAGGAATGTATCATTACTTTTCGTTGTTGCAAAGCTTGTTTTAGCGTTAGGCAAGACTTCCTGTTGGTCTTCATGGTACTACCACTATTGATGGAGACAGCAACAAGAAGGGGCATCTGTGGAGTGATTCTAATGCGCCAAGCATCATATGGTTTACTCATTGCCTCATTTAGTTGTTCTAAGCCAAAGAGGTAGGTACTGTTTTTATCCCTATTTTTAGAGGGGGAAATCGAGGTTACTCAAAGTCACACAACAGGTAAGCAGTCGTAGACCCCAAAACTGACCTTGGGGCTATCTTACTACAAAGCCTATGCTCTTCGTGTCTGCCTGACATAAAGAAGTTAGTTCCTTAAAAACTTGAAAGGACACTTTTTAGTAAAAGGAAGGTGTGGTGATTCATTTAACTGACAAGATTGGAGGTTTACTGAAGTACTGAAGTTTCATGGGAACCACTCATGGATAAGTGTTAAGTTCAAGATGAGAAAGGCAGGTGTTAAAGATTCTTTGGTTTTTATTTTTGAGACCCTAAAAAGATGTCTTTGGATGAAGCTTGTCAAAAGGATTTTGGAGACTAGTTTCTGATAAATCTCTGAAGTTGAGTATTCTTTAGAGACAGAAATCGGAATCCCTTGGTGAGAAAATGATCTGAAGATAATTGGATGATTTTTTTACCACCATTTAAAGTTAAACAGCCCATATCATTACAGACAAAGGATTTTTAAATTATCGACATTTTGAGCTAGATAATTCCTTGTTGTGGGGCTGTCCACTGCAGCCTTCCTGGTTTCTACTCACTAGATGCTAACAGCACCTTTCTATCTGTGACAACTGGAAATGTCTCCAGTCATTGTTGAATGGTTTCTGGGAGGTGAAACCACCTCTGGGTGAAAAAAGCACTGGTCTAGTACTCCCCAAATCGGTGAGGTACCTGATAGCTGGGTCTCTTCTCTTTAACAGAATGGATCCCTAGGCCAAACAATGAACTTTTTGAATAAAAGGAGGTGATAGTTCTCTTCCTTAAAAAAGGTGTAAAACAGGCTCAAGGATGTATTGTATAACATGGAGAAAACAACCAATGTTTTGTAATAAATGTAAATGGAAAGTAACCTTTAAAAATTGTAGAAAAAAATTTTTTTAAGCCAAATGGGGGAGAAAAACCCTACTGACTTAGAGAATTGTACTGGAGAACTCATAAATTTAACTTGGTTTACATATTATTTGTTCTTTGCCAAAAAAAATTTTTTACACAAAATATGATAGGGTCTTTTATATTCTGGATGGCATGAAGATCTGGTAATTAATAATAACCCCATCCTGGGCAAGACCTGGAGATTTGTTGGTATAATGGGCATTAATTAGTCCAGGGATGGTTAGGGTGAAAAATTCTGCCAAAGGCAGTCAAGGTGACCCAGTGTGGCAAGCAGCACCATCATTATAAGCCTTCTGATACAGGAATATTCATACTGGTGGCAAATTGCTAGACTCCATTAACTGGATTTTTAGTCAACTCAGCAGGAGTTTAACAGAACAGGAGGCTGTTAACTGTTCTCTTCTAAACTGGGAATTTAGGATGAATGAAGTATTCAAGTTGAGCCTTCTTTTCAGGTTTTTGGACACACAAAAATAACTTGTAGCCACCTAGTAGAAGCAAAAAAAAAAAATTTTTTTTTAACCAAGGTCCTGATGAAATTATAAAAAGCAAAGCAATTGAGGGAGGTCAAAGTGGGAATCTGTACTGCTGACCTAACTTGCTGCTCTGGATCCCTCCCCTGGTTTTGAGTGACTCCTCCTGGGAGACTGGTGAGGGAGGTGGGGAGTCCTGGATGTCTCACAAGCTTGTCCTATCACTGCACGAAGCCCCCCAGATATAATCCACTTCCAAGACAGGCAGAGCCTCCATGTCACGTCTGGGGTTGACAAGTGTGGACTCTTTGTTGCTGATGCTACACATACTTCTCAAATGTGTGCGACGGTGGTGGCAGAGGGGCACACGACACTGGAGACGTAAGGCTCCCTTGTTTACGTGGAGCATTAACCTCTGGATCAGCCAGATCAGTGGTTCTCAAACAGGAGTGATTTTGGTATCCCCCCTGCTCCCAGGGTACTTCTGGAAATGTCTAGAGGTTGGGTCATTACAGTTGAGAAGGGGTCTCCCCTGGCATCTGGGGGGTAGAAGCCAGGGAGGCTGCTCAGCATCCTTCAGTACACAGGCCAGCACACCCACAACCAAGAACTATCTGGCTTGAAAAGTCAGTAGTAGTGCCGAAAGTGAGAACCTCTGCTCTCTAAGGACCTCTTACAAGCTACAAATCATACAATAAAATCATTTCATTGGTTACCATCAAGACTTCTGAAAGACGAAAAAGAAGATATCACACTGCACCCCACAGAGGGTGAAAACTGTTTCATAAGCTTTTGTTGTTGTGTGTGTATGCATAAATACATACTGGGTTGTAATATAAAATGTGCTTCCTATTGTGAGTGATAGGCACATAAGACAGTCACTGATCTTACCCGGTACTTCTCAAACGTTAAATCAACAGAGGATCTTGTTAAAATGTAGATTCAGATCCGATTCAACTGGGGTTGGGCTGCAATTCTGTACTCCCAGAGGAGACAGATGCTGATGGTCCATAGAACCACACTTTGAATAATAAGAACCTAGATGATATTTAAAATCCATTCATTAAAAAATTTTAGGGCAAGCGATTATGACTTACACATCAAGAGACAGTGAAATTTTATGATAGTAACCTCTACAGAGCACTGCAAGAAGGGAAGTATTTGGGGATTTAGTACATCTTGTATCTTGAAACTCAATGTGATAATATTTGTTCCACAAAATGTGCCTTGGCTACTGTGTGTGTGCCTGTATGTATGGTGTGTGTGTGTGTGCGTGCATGTACACGTGTGAGTCTGTCACTTACTGCCTCCATGCCCTAAGTCTGCCATAAGAAAAAAACAAACCTTTTCTAAGACACAAAAGAAATTGTGTGGGTCATGTTAGCAAGGATACTGTGACCTTAATGTAACAGAGCAATCAGCTTGGCTTCTTAGAATGACTATTGGAACATTCTCCGCTGGAAAAGAAAACAAATTGACTGTATTCACCAAATGTCTCTTGGAACACAGAAAGCTGTTCTGATAAAGATACTTAGCAAAACTCTTTGGTAGGTGCAAGCTCCAGAAAAAATCCAAGACTGGTTTTATGTCAGGTTTGCCTGAAAGTAAACGAAATCTATTTCTATGAATGGCTTCAGAGACAACATCTAGATCAGAAAGAACTACTTGAAGACATGGCCCTGAAATATAAATCTGTAAGAATAATGCTAACAAAAAATAAATACTTCCTTTTGGATAGTAACAGCCCATTTGATACAATTAATCCAAATAATCCAAATCTATTAATGCCTCCTTATCTTTTCTGCATGCACTACTGTTGAAACCTCAGGCATGGAAAGAAGCCTGTGGAACAGACATGTGTTTCTATACCTAAGACTCGAAATGCAAAATAACTGCTATCCTTTACTAGTTATTTTGAAGGATATGTATTTGAAAATAAGATTCACTGCCATAGGGCATCAGAGGCATGAAAACATTCTTCTTTCCACCCCCTCCCATTCTAGTAGAGCTTGCTTTCCATCATGTCAAAGATCACCATTATTCATGCCTTACTCTTTGGGCTTAATATCTGAATAAAACTGCCAATATTCCAACAAGGCCAGAACTAAGTTTTCTTCACCTTAACAGTGGAGCAAATAGCACATCTGCTAAAAGCAGATTTACATGATGGGAACCAGGGAAGTCATGAAGACACTGGGTCTTTAAGGAGCACTGGATAAAAGTCATGAAAGTGAACTGTTTTCTAATTCCAGCTTGCAATGGTCCCAAGTCTGAGGTTCACTGCAAGAACTCAAACCCTAATCATATGTGTGTGTGTGTGTTTGTATTTTATATTCCTTATAATGTTACAAATCAAGGTAGATGGACAGGTTTTCCACTTTTCAATTCCCTCTGACTCTGTGTTCTGTTTCCACATTCTACTTGGGAAATGATACTTGGCCCAGGACATGCCTGAACTGCCAGAGTTTACTTTGGGATTCATGATCAGGTGGAAAAAAAAAATTAGTAATCTTTCCTTTCCTATATTTCCTGATTCATTTTGGATCTGTTTTCCTGTTCAAGTATATATAATCACACAGATTCTCAAGGATACCCTAGGAGCCTGGAGAAAACACTCTTTAGCCTCATCACTGAGGATGATGAGGTTGAGGTCATAGTTCAATTAAAGCTGGATCTGAGGAGTATTGAAAAGCTCAGCTTCAGACTGATTTGAAGGGCTTAATTTCAGATTGATAACCTCAGAGAAAATCCTAGCAGAATTAACAAAGAACCCTTACAAACGATGTGAGGTGGGGAGTGGGGGAGGCCAGTCTAAGTACCCAGTCCAAGATTTCACCAAAGCAGTTACAGTGAGATGAGGAACACTGAACTGGGACCTCAGATTTCCTTCTTCAGCTCAGATACCTGTGCCTTAGTGCAGGAAATAAAATCACCATAGCTCTTCATGTGGGCAACTTGTTCCTGACCTCTGTGAAGTCCTTGCGGTTTAGCTTTTTCTTTATTTTAAAACTAGCTTCAGAAATTTTCCTTACATACAGAGAACAGCTTTAAAAAAAAAAAAAAAAAAAAACCCTGGTTGAATTATGCTGAGTTACTAATTATGTCCAAAAGAGCTACTTGGTTGAATTCAGCTAGATATATATTTTTTTCTCCTTAAATTAGTTCTATGTTTAGATAGTAATAAACTCCTCCAGTCTGCAGAACAATTGGCATGACGGTCCCTTTAAGTCAGGATCATGAAAAAAGGGCCAGTACTGGTAAAAAAGAAATTGAACGTGCATCTCCACCAGAAACAACGTGTGGCCCTGAATCACAGCCTGGGTTGCACACACCAACTATAAAGAATATTTTGGGGACAAGTGGGAAATTCTGAATATGGACAGTGAATTAGATGAACACTTACTGACACTGAAAATCAAGACCACCAACTTAAAAATAGCAATTTTTCCTCACTTACTTTGGTTAAAAGTATATCATATACATAAACAGAAAAAGAATCAAAGAATAAACACTGCCTGCTGGACATGTAACATTTTATTTTTGCTTAGCTGTATTCCCTAAATGTCTAAAATGTACATTTGTTTCCTCTGTAATAATAAAAGGTATAGTCACTCCTTCCTATCCTTCCCTTCCCCAGTCAGAAGGTCAATTACAAGTTATTTGCCAACATACTGTTGCTTTGTTTAGGGGGTAGGGCTAGGCCATTTCAGAGTCAATGGAATGAACAGATAGTTCTATGAGATGTGATGATGATAAAAGACTTGTCAAATTTTTAACTATGCCAGTCTATATTCATTATGTTCTTCAGTCCGCAAAACAACTGTTAAGAAGTCAGTTTCTTCATAGGTGAGAAAACTGAGGCTCAGAGAGGTTAACTAGTCAACCCGAAGTTAAATAGCTAAGAAGTGGCAAAAACAGAACCCCTTCTCCTGTCTGGCTTATGTCAAAGCCCCAGCCCTGATCACCATTCTTCTACCTGCTTCAGAACTATGTTACCAAAGGTACCAGGCGACTCTACATCCTGTAATTCTAAGGAAGTTTGGAGTTAATGCCTGCAAGTGACGGCACGATTCTTACAGCACCTTCACACGGATGTGGGGTTTTGTTTAACAAGAAAAAAAGATGCCTGGGAAAAGCCTTTCCTCTTCAGGGATGATGATGATGTGATAATGGTGGTGGTGGCGGCTGACACTTACCAAACACTTCCTGAGCCTGATGCTGGCAGGAGTGCCCGGTGCTTTACCCTCAAACCACTCCACAAGAAGGTTCTTCTGCTTATTATCATCTCTTACACAGATGAATCAGCTGAAACTCTGAGAGATTAAGTACCTTGTTCATGGTCACCCAGGTTGTAAGGATCAAGGGTGAATTCTGAAGGCTCCAGAAGACAGGCCCAGGCTCACTACCCAAGAACTCCCATGAAGGGGCAGCCAAGCCGGCTTCTTGCTTCTAGCGGAGATAACTCACTGTCTCAATGTCTTGAACGCCATATGCCTTGATTTTCTTTAATCAGCCCTTAGAACCACAACCTATTCTATTAGTGAATCTTGTATGCTTCTCCCCACTTTTGTTCTTTTGGAGGTAACTTCCCTCTGCGGCATAGCTGGCCACACACCTGACAGATATCACCTAAGAACATAATGTTTCTCTTGCTGCCTGGTCTTCTGTACACTTCCTTCCTCCAGGAGCAGAATGGCTCCTACTTTGATTGATACATGTTCACTTAGGTTGTGCTTTTGTAATTTAATCAGGTTATCTGTGGCATCTTATATAAATAAATACAGCAAATATATTTTAATAGGCAGGGGTTTCAGTTTTCAAATTACCCCTTTAAAGGGACATATTCACACTCAATTACTGGGCTGACACATAAAGTGGACAAATACATGATTTGATAATGGAACAGCAAATTAAAATCCGTGAAAAGCAGAGAATACGGGGCGGCGGCCCCAAACGAACCTGACTGCGCTGCCTGATTAAGTACTTAGGAGGCGGTGTGGTGAGGGGGCCCTTTCCTGATCTGATAACTGCCACGGAGAAGCCAAATGCAGAGTCAATCTGCAAATACTTAATCCTCCAGAAGGCAGATTAAGTGTATAATTGACCTATATAATCCACGTATCATCTCCCGTCCAGTGTTCCCTAGGCCTGGTTCACGGTGACACGGGGGCCCGAGGAAGGCAGTGTGCATGCAGCGTTACCCCCAACGTGGATGCCATCCAAGTCTGAGATGGCTTTTTAATCACTCATCTCCGAGCCTGTGAGGTTTAAGCAGATGAATTCACCCTAAGCACATCTCTTTTAATCCCGATTTTCTTCTCAGTCTGTGTCTTCAAGAAGTACAGGAGGAAAGAAAATAAATTAATTTTTGTTTAGACCTTGAAATCTTAGGTGCTTCTCTTGATGATCTGATCTCTAATTTCCAAAACCATGTTTTTGTTTCGGGGCAAATGGTGAATTAATCACCAGAGGAGGTGGGGGGAGGCTATCTGCATGAATAATGGACACTCAAGCTTTAAATCTCTGTCTTCGAGTTATTTCTTGGCTGTGCTTTCCTTTTCAAGCTGCTGCTTCAGGAATATGGAGATTATTCATCTCCATGTTTTATATTTTCTTTAAAAGTCAGCAATAATTTTCAAAGAGGCCAAGCTCTCACTTGAGTCTGACAGTAATCAATTCTCTTTTCAGAATTCAGCATCTTCAATATAATTTAGATTCCCTATGATTGTACATATCAGCATATTTGCTTGCTCTAAACCTCTGCATCTTCCCCCACCTCCCAAATATTATAAACTGTTATTTTGAGCAATTAGAACTGGTTCACAATGGATCACTATTTTTTTAGCAAAAAAAAAAAAATTACAAACATGCAGATGAAAAAATGTATAGCTACATGTCTGAAACACCAAGAAAAACAGTTTGAGGATTCTTCTCCTGTCAGCACTTAATTTTGAACCGATTAGTGTTTTTGTGTGTGTGTGTGTGTGCATGACTAAAAAGGTTTGTTAGCATTTTATAGGAGGACTATATGAATCAGTGATTAATAAACAGGGAAACTTCCACTGCATTGAAAAGACTTGGTGAGACAATATTATGCTTGACTGTATTTCTTCAATCAACCTAGAAAATGCCTGTTTAAAAAAAAAATTTTGGCGAAGATGAATTTGGAAAGCTGTTCTTAAGTTACATAATAAAATAGATAAAAATGCAGAACATTAAATATAGAGCCCCAAATGCTATGCCGATAATCTCCCACAAACACCCAATTCCAGCCAGAAGTACAATGACGAGGAAAAGAAAAACCCCAGCTCAGACAGAGACAGAGAGAGAGAACGCGGAGATCGGTGCTTGGGTAAAACGGAAGATGCACTCGTTAAATGACTGGGTATTAGTCTAAACATTCTCAGGAACAGATACACACTAAAGCCATCCAGACTCTTCCACAAGGTACCCTCAGAGACGAAAAAAAAAAAAAAAAGAATGAAAATAATCCTGAATAATAAGAACTTAAAGGACTTCCCAGGTAAATCAAACTGAGACTTTGAAACACCGTTAAAAATACAACGGGAACTCTGAGAACACTCCTTGGAATGACAGATGCCAGCAGGAACTAAAAAACAGAGAATGACACAATAATCAAAATCAACAACCTCCAAACAGCAAACAATCTCGGAGATACATATTTTCCTCATTCAAAATGCTAATGTTCTATTATTCATTTTTGCCATTTATCAAAATGCAACAATTTGGAAGAGACACCTCTCAGATCAACAAGTTTTTCTCAGTAGCTTTCTGCCAATTGTTTAGAAACCCGCCCCAGGACCACTATCATTAAGAATGAAGTTGAAAGGGTAAGTCCACTGTAGCAAGAAATGGAGGTTTTACAGACACCCTTTTTGCCTCAATATTCCGATTCCCTTGTGTAGCTTAGTAGACAATGAGGGCCTTCCAGAGCATATATGTAAAGAAATAAACATCCTACTTGAGGAAACAGAAGCCGAAGATAATCAAACATGTTGGTAATCTGATGTTTTGCTGCTAGATTATAGAAAAACAGTAAGTACTGAATTAAATTACTGGGGCTGCATAGTAATGAAGCTTCTTGAGAAGCTCTGGGTTTTATCGAATGACAAATGTTTTAAAATCATGACAGATTCAAGAACTTTTCCTGCACGACATCAGTTAGGTTGCCTAGCACCAATATTCTGTAAATTAGGGGAGCAGGTTATTTGGGAAGTAAGGAAGTAAATGGCACAGAAATTTGCTATCTTGAAATAAAACTGCTGAAAAATTTTTTTCCACAGGGGTGGGAGTGATGTTCAGTGAATGATTGTAATGGTTAAGTTTTAAACTCTGATATTCAGGGAAGTGCAATTAAGATTCCTTTGGAAAAACAGAATTAGGACAACGGGAGATTAAATTGTGGGGATTTTGATAATATTACTGATGCCATTTTGTGCTGGTCAGTTTGTAATTCCACAAGGGATTTGACATACTTGTGAATTTTTGAATAACTCTAAACATAATTTGCATCCCAAGAAACATACTCTGTGTATTGTTTCTTTTCATTACTAATTCACACCAATGACCAGAGGGCTTGAATTTACCTCTGTTCTTCAACAGTTGGGCAAGTCCAGTTTACCATCTGTGCTGGCCAAAGCTACAACCGTACTTTTAAAATCAAGATCCAGTTGTACTTTCCCTTTAAAAAAGCCCCAGAAAAGGACAATCTGCCTTGCTGCCTTTGACAAAGCCACCTTAAAAACATTTTTTCCCCACCGTGCACGATGTCTAATTAAAAAAAAAAATCAGGAGGAAAAAGTGGGTTATTTGTCAATGAAATAATAGGCTAAACTGTGGATTCAACATGAAATTCAGTACTAGATATCTGAAAGTTTTGGAGAGCACTGGGTTATTCACACACACACTCACACAGAAACACGCACACGAGAGCCACACAAAACTGAGAATTAGAAGATACTGATCAAAGAAAAGAAAAAAAAAGGCAACCTAGGCATTGAAAAGAACAACCCCACAGGCTTCCTGAACATTTGTGGCTTGGAATTTCATTCAGCGGAGATGGGCAGAGAGTCCACACTCCAAAACGCAGACCCAAGGGTGCTGCCTGACTGTTTTCAATGCCTATTGGCTGGGTGATCGGGCCCCAGACACTCCGGGCTTGGTACTTTCATAAAGGCACGCATGCAGAGAAGGGAGAGGACCCGCCAGTGAGCTTTATGCATGTATGAGGCATTCTCAGTGGATGTGGGCCATGCTAGAAGATGTACACAGGAAGATTATTTGATTCTAATTCATGCCACTTGATACAATGTGATAAAACATTTGACATGAGAGATAAGTTCCATTTTAATCTGAGAGAGGACGGGTGGGAATTAAAAAGTAAGAAGGGTTTTCTCGAAAAAAGGTGATGCAGAAGAAAGAGCGATATTGAACACAGAAAGGGGATGATTAGAAATGAGAAAAAAAAAAAAAGACAGGAGCCTTTTCAACACACGAGGAAAGCAAATGAGCTGGAAGACAAAGCGCAGAAAAGTCAGGAGCTGCAGATTCTTAAGCGGTGCCAACAATGAGCTCACTTAGCCATGGAACAAAAACACGCACACACACACACACAAACTCGATGTAAATTGCTGAACACAATCGCAGAAAAAATACAGAAACACGGATTCCATAGTAGACCAAAACATTAATGTTCGAGCTGGCACTCAAAATACGGAAACCTGGACAGGAGGAGCTCACGCTTCACAAGACAGGAGCAGGCTGTACAATTAGAGCCACACGGAGACAAGTAACGCCGGCTTCCATGCACTCTGGCCGGGTCTACACTGGCAAATTCGGTGGGAACTTGAAACAAAATATCTGGCTAAATCAGGCAGCCCCATCTGCTTTGGCCTGAAAGAGGCAGAAAATTTGAGACCGAAGCAGATTCCTTTTTATTTTTTGCTTTTGACCTCAGTAGTTTGCTTTGAGAGTGCAGATGTAGTCACAGTGGAAGTAAGTTTACTTGATAACTAGTACCCCTCAGAAATGTGTTCTCTGAACTTCAAGCCAGGTCTGGCAGCCTGATGTAACTGCTCTTTATACCCCTGCTTCTTTTTCCAAATTTTTAAGTGGGTGGGGTGGGAGAGGTGGGGAAGGGACACCCCGGTTTAGAACAGCAAAAGAACAAGTAACTAACATTAAGTGTTTGCCAAAACCCAGGGTTAGCTAAAGATTTCTAGTCTTCCAGAAACGCAATCATCTTTGAAGTGATAACGATGCTACGTTTCCTGCAACAGCTGCATGCCACAGCTGTGAACCACCCTCAGGAGAGGGGCCAGTCGCAGTCTCCCAGACGGCAGGGAGCATCTCCCTAAAGCAGGGCTGGGTTGCAAGAAGGGGAACCATGACCCAGGAAGGTCTTTGCCAGTTAGAGGAAGCTGCCACCTCACAAGCTTCGTGCAGGGAGGAGCCGGCTTGTGTGAGGCTGTGTGCCGCACTATGTATCACACAGGTGGGGACTGAGACACGGCCACGCGAGGGAGGGTTGGGGACAGACACAGGACAGATAAGAGCCTAAGGCGGAGGGGAAGGAAAAGATTAAGTTTGCATCAGGACCAATCCATTTTCTCAAAATGTGACTTATCCTCCTGTCTCTTTATTTTGTCACATTTTGGAGGGTCTCCTCCTTGGCCTTCAAGGAGGAGAAGGCATTTACTTACATCAAATAACCTTTCTATATACATCTCCTCATTGACCTTATCACGAAGGACATCCTGAGAGTGGCGGACGAAAGTCACGTACGCATCGGCCACGTCCATCCCAGGTTTCTGCAAAGAAACAGGAGAACGTGAACATGGAATTCTCAGACAGTGGCTCTATCTCGACTACCCCTGCATACCCTGCCCACTTCACCCTGCCTGGACCCCCAGCACTTCCCCTGGAGTTTGAAGCTCTCCCCTAGAGCCGGGAGCTGTCTGGAGCACACGGTATCCAGAGGCTCCACCATATACAGCATCACTATCCACAGCCTGGACAGAAATTCCAGGAACTGAAACTGATATTAAAATCTCCAGCTCTTTCTAGAAATTCAACCTGGCAGGTTGAATGAGATTGCAGGGTCGTACAGGTTTTTTTCCCCTCTGTTTTTAATTTTTTTTTTCTGGCAAATATACTCTAATGGATAAATCTTCACCAGATAACCCAGAGATATTCTCTGGTTTTTCTTTTGGTTGAAAGCTCCATCAAAAAATACTCAAAAATACTCTATCTTCCACTGTCTGTCCTTAAATAATATTAGAAAAATGACAGCTTTCCCTGATCCCCTCAATTTAAAACACTGAGGATATGACAAGTAAAAAAAATTCTATTTCAATCTATACCACCTCCTACCCAAGTCATATTGTGGGGGTAGTTTAACCTGAGTATATAGTGAGTATTTCCTTATTACTTTACTCAAAGGAGACATTCAACCAATTGTCTTTGCTTCCTGGTATAGCTTTAGAGTCCAAGGATTCAAAAAGATGGGGAGGGGGAAGGATTAGACTTTTAAATAAATTAGATGTTCTGGAAAGGTAAGCAGGTGGTCTCATTCAGTGGTTACAAAATCATTTATGGTAAGAAAAACTAAACTAAGAATGCATACTGCTTGAGATGTCACAATCAAAGTTATCTCCAAAGAAACCTATTAAAACACTGTAATATGGGTCATTAGGAGAGCTGCCACAAACCCCTTAAATTTCCACAGTCGATATGCATGTGTGCTAATAACTAAAAAGAGTAGTTTTCATTACTGTGACTTTACCTTAGATCACAAAGTATCATTTCTCTACCAGACGTGACTGTCAGGCACTGCAAATTGAAGTTAGTTAACACTTCTGTGTAATTTCCAGGGTGAAAATGAGGAAGGTTTGGAAACAGTAGGACTGTATTTTTTTTTTTTTTCCTGATACAAAGCAAACAATTATCAAGCAAAGGGCCAATGCCTGGCCCCTGGGATGCTAGTAACATTTCTTAACACCTGCTGAAACAATGACAAGGTATTAATTTGAAAAACAATGAGGACAACTCAAAGCCGCAGTAGTCAACTGCTACACTTTCAAGCAGTTTTCAGCGAATGGATTGAGCAGGTTGTGTGATGGTCCTATAAATTGTTGCAGTTTTATGATACGAAACCATAGAGGTTCTCCAATGAGATGGAAGTGATAGCTATCAGTTCTAAGCTGGCAACTCTCTCCTCCACTCCCTTTGGCAGCCGCACATCACAGGGCGTCCTCAGCGGGGATGGGCACCCCTTCCTGGGGCACTTGAGAAACTTATTATTGTTTCCATTTCTTCCCTGGTGATACTTGTGGCAGATGTTGACTTTTCCTGGATGCAGACAGCCATCTTAGAGCTAAGATTCAAAGCCAAATTCAGCAGACCTATTTGTAACCACAACAGCGATCTACAATAACGGTTATTTTCACCCCTCCTTCTCTTTTCACTAAATTGCTGTCCTCAAAGGGGCTTTTCATTTATGCTTTGAAAATGCATATAAAAACTTTGAAAATAAATATTAGTGCAGTTCAGCTCACCCAGGTAGTTAAAAAAACTGAGTTTTTGACTGAGCTTTTATTTTTCTTCATAGCACTCACCAATATCTGACACTGTATAATCTATTTAATTGCTTTTTGTTTTCTCCTATTTAGCACATAAGGTCCATGAATACAGGGACTTTATCTGATCTATTTTTTTTTATTGTATCCTCAGCACAGCAATGATGGCACATGGTATGTGTTCACTAAATATTTCCCAAATGAACAAAACCATGAATGAATAAGTCTCTGTCGCACCTCCTTATTTAACTACTCAGTCACACTACATGTATTTTTATTTGATCCCCTACACAATGGAGCTTTTGAAAGGAAAGTCATTTCAACTTCTCTGGGCTTTGGTTATAACCATCTGTAAAGTGGGATTAATAATAGCTCCCCTACTTACCTTCAAGGATTGTTACTATCACCAGCTAAAATAATGAAGTTAAACTGCCTCAAAGGCCATAAATTGCTATTTAAACATGAGCCTTTATGATTCTCGCCCCCGCATCCCCCACAAGATTATATCACTTCATGACCTTACCTACCTTCGGAATCTACTTTGGAACCAAGAAGAAAAAAGTTGCTTCAGAGAAACCAGTGTCAAAAAAAAAAGACCAAGTCTGCATGAAAATGTGTTTTCTCAAAGTCCTCTGGTCCCCACGTTTTTGACCAGCTATTTGTCCAATTCTGACAAGCCTATTTTCCATCCTTTGGTGGACCAGGAAGGATGATGAGGGGACTTATTTGAAACAGAGGTGCTGACAGACATTATTACCTTTCCTGATACCCTTAGCTCTTGGGAGAAGGCTGCCAAACTGGAGCATCAGACATGTAGACTCAGCATACACTGAGGTTTGGGGCTGTGAAGGGCTACGTCTTGGGAAGTCGTTGGGGGAGCAGGTCACTAAATGGCCACTGGGGATCCCTGGTCACAGGGAAAAGGTACGAGTACTGTCAGTTCCCGTTTAAAAAGGTAGAGAAGGTTGTGCAACACATTCTAAGCAGGTTTTCAACCAAAATGGTTACACTTGTAACTGTTCAGTGACCAACAAGCTAACTTGTAGTTATAGATGAAAAATATTCTTGAACAACTGATGTTATTAGATAAATGAAGCTTCCCTTGTGGCTCAGCTGGTAAAGAATCAGCCTGTGATGCGGGAGACCTGGGTTTGATCCATGGGTTGGGAAGATCCCCTGGAGAAGGGAAAGGCCACCCACTCCAGTGTTCTGGCCTGGAGAATTCCATGGACTACAGTCCACGGTGTTGCAAAGAGCCAGACACAACTGAGCGACTTTCATTTCACTTTAAACCACATGGCTATCTAGTAACATGGGAAAAAATTACAGGATGGTTTTTAATATTTCATAATTGCATTGTTTATTTTAAATGTGCCTTGGACAGACTGACATCATGAGGTGTAGATTTTAAAAAATAATTAAACAAATAATGACTATATAAATCCCCATATAGTTAACTATAAATCCATGTATGGAAGACATAATTTGAAGAAGCCACTTGGTGGCTGGAAGAAATAGGACATTTTAATCATGGCGTGTTCCTCCCAGGATATTTCTCAGCTTGAGGGAAATGAATTCAAATTTCCAGCATCCTAAAGCCAGCCCTAATTAGGAATGCAAATCTGCTCCGTATTGAAGGGTGGAACACTCCACCTAAGACAAAGAGATGTGCTTTGGGGATCGTGCAATGTTCTGAATGACTGGTAACAGCGCTTCCCTCTGTTAGTGTAGATAATTAAGAGACAAACGTCGACGGTAACTAAATACCAGTCCCCACAAGAAACTAAACCAACAAACCGTGTGCCAAAAACCTTACAGGCAACAGAGGTCAGCTCACCGGAACTAGAGACAACTTAAAAGATGATTTTATCTCAGAGTTCTTAAACCTGGCTGCAAATGAGAAGGATATGGGAAGCTTGAAAGATACTAATGCCTAGACGCCACACCCAGAGATTCTGCTTTAAGCTGTCAAGCAACCTCAGAGTGATACTTCTAAAAAAAAACTCCCTATGCTTCCAGTATAGAACAAAGGTCAATCACTGATTTAGCCACTGGATCCCAGAGTTGTGCAGAATACCGGAATCTAGTGGGCAGCTTCTTAGAGATCTCCAGGCTTCACCCCAGAGTGGCTGAGTCAGAATCTCCAGAGGCAAGGGGCTGGGAATCTCTACAGCAAAAACAACCAAAACAAACCAAAAAAACCTTGCCAACTATCACCTCTGCACATTCTGGTTTGGGGACTACTGATTTAATAGGTGTTATTTGCTGGTGAGCTGGTAGACTCGCTCTTCAAGACAAAAACAATCAAACAAAACAACCAAGCTTGAAGTGTAGTGCTTGACAGTTTCGTGGTGTAAATACTCCCTCCAAGGCTGAGTTTGAGCTGCCAATGTGCCCTCAACTGAAGGCAGAGTTGGAAGCAAACACACACCATTGACTCTTGGGAGCCAGTGCCGGTGGCTCTACGTATCAAACCGCGAGCACTTGAATGTTCATGTACCCGTCAACTCGTCAGGTGACCACGGCAGCCACTGAACCTCCCTGCGCCTCAGTTTCCTCACTGTGAAACACGATGGTCCTATTACTCCCCTCCTAGGGCTGTTTTGAGAAGTAAATAATTATTGAGAAGTAAACTATTATTTACTCTGGGTGAACAGTGTATATATAGTACATGTGTATCCTGTACTAATGTTTTCTGGAAAATTATTTATTAAAACATTTGCTATAATATTATTGTCTGAGCCACCAGGGATTTGCTGCAAAATACTCTAAGGAACTTATTTTTAAAGTTTAGCTTTGTCCCCAAGGCATACTGATGGGTGAAATCATGGTGAAAGAGCCCATTTGACATGCTAATCGTATTTTTTCTGATATTCATTAAAATAATTTCTCAGTTTTCCAAAAAAAGATGTTTGTCTATGCACTAAAGGAAATCATATCCGGCAGACGATGTAGTGTTTAAGAACTTGAAGGCTCAGCTGTGCCTCTTATGAACCGTGGGATCCTCAGCAAGCCAACCTCGCAGGGCCACCGTTCCCTCATGGGGGATTGTTGTGCAGGTTAAACGTAAAGTGCTTCAAACAATGCCTCACACACGGAGGTTATTTATAAGGCTTGGTTGCAGTTTTTGTTCCTATGAGATTGTATAGTGTGGATGGGAAGTGTACCACATTTGGGGACATACTGCATCACTTTCTCTGTCTCCTTAGGGGGAGGAAACTTGGCTAGCTGATTTTTGTTCCTTTTTGTGTCAACGTAGAAACCAGTTTGTTTTCATCTTGACAATAAATCTGAGCCTGGCTCATAGGAAGTACGTTGAGCCAAGTGACATTACCAAACTTGACTTTTTTTGACCTCTGCCCCCAATAATTTTAACTGCCTAATAATTTCAGTTGATAGAACCAACTGCCAGATCAATTTTTTTTCCCAAACATTTAGGTCCTGCCCACTGGTCACCTGTTTAAATCTCATTGGTGAGATCCCCCCTTTGCTTCGAGGTGAAACAGAAAACCGACTTCAGTTACCAGATCTTTGGGTTGCGGACTATCAACTCCCTTTCTATGACTGCTGAAGCCCAGGCTAGGCCAGGCTGGATGTCAACAATTCATCCCACCTCTTCCCTTGTGCAACAGAGCAGAAATATCTCCCCCACCCCACCCTTCTCCTGCTGCAGAAATAGCTAGAGAGTGTCCCATGTATGCGCCGTGTAATCTGCACAGTGAATCTGTGACGTGCGTTTTTAATCCCTATTTTAAGGATGGAGAACCAGGCTCAGAAAACTTGAGTAGTCTGTTCCCTGTAGACTGGAAGTTTCTACTCTGGGGCTTTTGTGAAAAAACATTACTTCTCTCCTAGCTCCAGGTATGTGAGCTTTTTCTCTTCTCCATTATAAGGACTATCTACGTGAAGGAGTCGGGGGTCCCCCAGTGAGAAGTATTATATAAATTCAAAGCATAATTATTGATTGTACATTCTTTCATTAAACAAACAAAATATATGCTAATGTTAAACTCCCTCCAATTTTCCATTTTGCCATCCTTTGAGAAATAAGCCAATAAACCATTACACACTGAGCTTCCTGGGGAAATGAATTTAAATGTTAATATAAATCCTTTTAGAAAAAAACAAATTTTAACAAATAAGTATTTGAACAAGGAGGGTACTTAACCACGTTCAGAATGAGAAACGCTCAGTACAAGGCCCTTGGTGGCTGTTGAGATAAGCTCTTTAAATTTAATATTTTATAATAGACTCACACCTCTTTTGTTAGACATGGAGAAACAGAATCATTTTCTTTTCCCCTTTATTGGAATATATTTAAATCTCTCCAATTTTACTTTGCTAATAGGCAGGCCCAAGTCGCTCTATAAATGTATCCTGATTTATCACAGGTAATCCCACACTCTAGCATTCATGTGTAGTACTTAACCTCAATTTAAATGTAAATTTTGGGCAACTTTGAGTGCTTTATCTGTGAACTTGGAGAGCTCTCTTCATTAATGAGGTCTGGACTAATTATAAGCAGTTTTGTAAGGTTTCTTTAAAACAATTGCAGAATTGACCCCAAAATGAACAAATTCTGAATTTGTTTTTAAAAAATGCTGGCATGTTTGTGCAAATTTCTAGCTCAACGCCCTACTCCCAAGGTGTGCACACAGGAGGGGAGGGGAGCTGGATGATAACAGAATGAAATATGCCAGAGAAACTAATGGAGATGGAAACGAAAGTGAACCGGGGTCACCCTCAAATACAATCTCTTTTTCCTGCTGAAAGAAACCATACCCTCTTCTCATCTCAAAACAATTTTACCAGGAAATATTCTTGCCTTCCTTTCTTCTGGTGATTCAAGTCAGGACTATACAATTTAGTGGCAACTAATGAAAAGGCACCATCAAAATTCTCATGAAAGCCAACCCCTCCCCCCATGAAAAACAGTTTTCAAATACTCACAGGCACATCCACGTATTTGGAAGCTGCCTTCACCTAAGGAGGAAAGGAGAGGATGGAAGTGAGGCTGGTGTTTATGTTTAGTTGTTCACAGCTCGATGCTGTATCACCATCAGAGTTAAAACAATCTGCTGGCAGACAGAGCTGACCAGGAAACACAAGAAAGGTACTAAAACAATAAAATCTGTTTGCTATTTTTTTCTCCAAGCGAGACCCACTGTTTTGGAGAGAAAAAGAGCGAGAGAGAGGGAGGGAGAGAAAAAGAGAAAGACAGCAAAGTTTTACTGACACACTGGACCAAGTGTGGGAGTTCTGCATTTTCCTCCCTCCCCTTTAAAAAACAATTATTATTTTGATGCGGACCATTTTTAAAGTCCTCATCACATTTTTTACAATATTGCTTTTGTTTTATGTTTGGATTTTTTGGCTGCAAGCCAAGTAGGATTTTAGCACCCTCCCCTCCCACTGCACCCCAGTACTGGAATCACATTTACCCACATGTCTCCCAGGAAAACATCCAAGGGGGTATTTGTCCCTGTTGCTCTTTTCTCAAAGTCACTTCTTAAAATGTCAACTCTTAGGGTATATATAAAGTTAACCTTAAAAATGCATTCCAATCTACATTAGGTGCAGACAAATATTTTCTGATTCCACTTACACGAGATACCTAGAATAGTCAAATTCATAGAGTCAGAAAGTATACTCATAGATGCCAAGGGCTGGGGGGTATGTGGGGTGGGAGACTGAGGACTTGGTGTTTAATGAGGAGAGAGTTTCAATTTAGGAAGGTGACAATTTTAGGAGATGGATAATGGTGAGAGTTGTACAACAATGTGAATGTACTTAGTGTCACTGAAGTGTACCATTAAATATGGTTAAAATAGTAGGTTTTATATTATGTGACTTTTACCACAATTAAAAACCTAAACAACAACAAAAAAGGAGAAATCAGTGAGCCAATGGGCAGAGTGGAAAGAGTTCAGGATTTGGAGTCAAAAGTTCTGTAAGTGACAGAACTGTTAATAGTTGACCTTCAGATCATCACTTTGGAGTCCCTTCTCCTAGGTTACTCAATTTCTAGAATAGGGTGACAGCACTGTGTACTTTGTAGGGTTGATAACCCACCTGATCAAGTGATAAAATGTATGAGAAAGTGTTTCGTAAACTTTGAAGGGTGGAATACACACTGATTAGTCAATTATTGAGAGGACAATGCGTCCTATCTCCTGAAATCACCAACACCCTAGACAATTCCCAGAGTATCCTGTTACAGATTCTCTGAGAACCCTACATTTTTTTTTCTTTGCAGCTCTGATCGCAACTGCAATTCAGTCATTTCTCTGCAATGTCTGTCTCCCACACAATGTCATGTCTTGCCCATGGCTGTCTCCTGTAAGTCATTTGGTACCTGGCTTAGAAAGGGCACTCAGGGAAAATCTGTAGAAGGAAGAAGAAGCTAGTGACCAGTGCTGGCTTCAGGATGCTTAAGGGATAAGCAGACAAGATGGAGAAGTCACTGCAGGAGTCAGTCTGAAAGCCCAAAGGGTTGCATATAAAGCTGGGTACTTGCAAAGCATGGTGGGTGAAGGAGTGAACCCATTCTGGGCTATTATGGGGAGTATGAGGAAAGCTTTCTAGATTTTGCATAATTAACATTTTGCTAAATGATTCTCAACCTGAACTATTTTCTCTTTATTTCTGTTCTAGAATTTAGTTTGACAAGAGGGTGACTCTCCTTTCACGTCTCCTCTATGTACATTAACATTTAACATTTCTATAATATTTTTCACTTTGCAAAACATTTTCATGTATTGTTTCTTTTTTAAGCCAACCTGCAAAAGTGGGGAGGGCTATTAATCTTATCTATTGACAATTGAGAACGTTAAAACCCGCCGAATTTAAAAATTTATTTGATCGTGACCTGGGCCAAAAGGCAGAGAAGCCCAACTAACATGCGGGGCTCCTGAGCCCTAACTTTTCCTTTTGAACTCCCCATCTTCTCACCACTGGTGGAAAGTGTGAGGAAGGTAAGCTTCAGTGGTCAGGCAGGCAGTTGCTGACAAAATAATTCTTCTCAGCTACAAATTGCCTCCTTTGCTCTGTTGAGTGAGTGCTTGGCAGTTGGTAAGAGTTTTGCTACAGCTGAAATGATCAACCTTTCAACACGCCCACTCTTCCCACCAACATGCAGTTTTAACATGCAGTTTTAACCCAGAAAAGGACACCAGTCAGAGCCTATTCCTTTCAAATCAGATTGGGAAGATAAGGTAAACTCTGTATCAGGATGAAAATCATCCCCTCTGCTGCATGCACCAGTGCTTAGTCCAGGGGTCTTTTTTAAAAACTTGATAACTGCTGACTTGCACTTAACCTTATTAACCTTTCTCCCATCCCATAATAAAAAACAGCTCAGAATAAGTTGTGGTCCTATTATTATTTAGAAAGATGTGCTGTATCATTTTTGGTTCTGGCCACTGAACTTGAAGGAAGATGTTGAGGACCCAGGGCAGTCTGGAAGTGTCTTCTACAAGAAAAGTGAAGGAGAAGTGTTTGGAAAAGGAAGGGCTAATGGCAAAGGAAATGAAAACCTTCATGTAGTTCAGCAAGGACCTTCAACGTAGAAGGGTTGAACTAGGTCATGGTAATTCTTGAACATACAATCAGGAAGGATGAGGAACACCATGGGACTCTAAAGGAAGGTGAAAATAGCTATCTTGGTCCAGCCAGGCGCTGGCTGTCTCTGTGACCAAGGACACCTTGCTGGAGGAGCTCAAGCACGAGGCATGCAAGATGCTCCGACGTGAACCTTTCCTCACATGAGAGATTACCTCTAAGGCTGCTTCCCGTTGTCTGTCGCTCATCTTCTTAAGAGACAGAATGCTGGGACTTCCCTGGTGGTCTAGTGGTTAGGAATCCACATTGCAATGCAGGGACATGGGTTCGATCCCTGGTCCAGGAGGATCTCACATGTCATGGGGCAACTGAGCCCGTGCACAACTACTGAGCCTGTGCCCTAGAGACCCAGAGGCACAACTGCTGAGCCCGTGTGCTGCAACTACTGAAGCCTGGGTGCCCCAGAGCCCATGCTCTGCAACAAGGGAGGCCACTGCAAGGAGAAGGCTGTGCACCGCAACTGAGAGTAGCCCCCGCTTGCTACAACTAGAGGAAGCTCGTGTGCAGCAAAGAAGACCCAGCACAGCCGAAAATGAGTAAATAAGTAAAATTTAAAAAAAGATAGAAAGCTATCATTAGTTCTGTTTTTTCGTTTGTCTGTTTTTTCAGTACATGTCGAGATGCAGCAGAGTGAGTAAGCTGACAGAACCAGGATCCAACTGTGGCCCCTAGAGAGCCCTTTCCTGCTTAATGTAACCTTTACGTGCTACCTTTAGGTGCTTTTTTTTTAGTATCCACAGGACTCTGTCTTTGGCCAGCTATATGCTAAGCAGAGAGGAAGCACCAGATCCTCCCAACTCAATAGGGATTTTCAAATCATTGTCAAGGGTCAGAAAATCTGAGCGCACACCAGGTGACTTTGACCAAGTTAAATAACTTCTGAGCCTACTCTGCAAATGGGACAATTATAATGTTCCTCAAAGGAATACGGAGGGGATTGGACGAGGTAATCCAGCTAAGGGTGAAGAACAGCGCTGAAGATGTGGTAAAAGCTACTACCTGTACCTCTTCTTACTCCAATGTTGGATTCCTAGTGTAGATCAAGTACCAGCTCCACATCCCAGTGGCCATGGTGACAGTTTCACTGCTCATGTCTAGTCCATGAGCAATTTCTCACCATAAAAAGGATGCTGGAATCTCCCCAGGTTTCCAGCAGGTATCTTAGCTGGTTCTCAGTCTGGCAAACATCCTGTCAATTCCGTGAACACCATATGCAGTGGACTCCTCTCTAGAACACCGAGGCAGTGTTCCCTTCTACTCCCTTCTTCAGGCTGCCCGAGCCAGGGCACAAGTGAGAGGGCAATTCCCCAAGTCAGGGCGCTCTGTACATCCAACCACATATCCCTAGCACTCACTGGTACAAAGCTAAGTACCCTGTGGCACAGGAGAAAAGGCTGAGGGAGAGAGGTTTGCCTAGATACCATCCTTTCTCTATAGGGACCCAACCGTCCTCCAAGGGAGAGGCAAGAACTGTGACTTCAGCCAGACTTCATTTCCTGAGACTCCCTACTTTCCCACCATCCCCTATGGTGGGACAAAGAATGCCTGCCTCCTCTCTAGCAGTATCCATAAACACCCCACCCTCACCCCTTGACCAGACAGAACCAATTCTGGGTTCAGAAGAGACACACAAACTAGGAGAAGTTGATGGAGACCAAGGGTGAAGGTCGTATTTTCACAGGTCTTCAGGAAAGAACAATTCCCAGGTTCTGGGCACTGCATTAGGGGACAGGGATGGAAGCCACTGATGCTTGACTCACGGCCCCTTCCTTGGATGGTGTCTAAATGCACAATCTCTCCAAACACCCAGAATGAGTCATGTCCCCCGCCACGACTCATAAGTAACATTTCTTGAGTGCTTCCTACTTGCCAGGTGCTGAGTTAGGAAGACTGCACTTGTTATATTTAATCTTCACAACAATCTTTGAAAAAGAGTCCTATTAACAATCCCATTTTACAGGTGACAAAACTGAGGCCGAAAGAAAGGAAGCAATTTGGCTTAAAGTCACACAGGCAGTAAGTTACAGCTTTGAACCTCACATCCCCCAAGCTGTCTATAATCCAGTTTAAAAAAAAAATCTATCAAACCACTTTTATTAACCAGTCATATTTAAGTCTTGTTTCTCATTGTATGTAGACACAACCTAAAATGGCTTTTGCTCGAAAAATATTTGAGGGATTTGAATAATAATCTGTGCCGATCAGGGCAGAAGGTCCAAAACGGTTTCTCTGGCTTTGAATGTCCCAGCTAATTACCTAGACCCTCCACCTGACTTAGCGTGTGTAGACAGGCTTAATGGTTACTCTATTGAGCTCCCCCATTATTTTTCAGGTGCCCAAAGGTAATCTTTTCATTGAACACTCACCATTCTGGGATTTTCACAATGCTGATGACTAAGGGATTTTCTTCTGCCGGGTCCTAATAAGGGGACCTGAGTTAATCATTGTGTGGCTCTGACAGGGAGCACGGCGGGGGCTTAAACCACTTCTCTTGCTTCATTAGGGGAAAAAGCAACCCAGGTGCAGACCACGAGGACCTCAGGGTTTGATACTATTAAATCAATGCACAGACAAGAAAAAAAAGTGGATTAGGCCCTTTTTGCAAACAGAAATCTGGTGGGTAGGACGCAAAGATGGAAGAAAAAAGAAGTCAGAACAGATACCACTGCATTAGCGACTGCCTGAGCTCTCTTTCTCCGTGTGGTCCCTTAAAAAAAAAAAAGACAAAAACCAACCAAGCCAACGACTTATTCTCTGCACGAGCTGACTCCACCCATTCCTGTTTGACTTCACAAGAGCTCTGAGCTGATTTCTCTGCCTTTGCCTAAAAAATGCTGACCACACTGCTCTTTCAAGGGCCCGGCAATATCTACTTCAGTGCTTGGCTTGTGAAATATCTGCTGCAAAGATCATGATGCTATTTTGCCTCTTTTTCCATTTCCCTAACCAAGAAAATCTTAGAAATCGGCTTTTTTTTTTATTTTTTGAGAGTTGAGGCAGTTCAGTATCTCAGTATCATAGATCGTGCCACTACCATCTATAAAATGATTTTATCTTTATTAGTTGAATTTTATCATTTATCACTATCCTCATGTCTAGATTGTAGGCTCCATGAGGAATAAGAATTTCTTTTTTTTCTCCTGACTATCTACACTGCCTGGTATACAGTAGAGGCTAAATGAAAAATAATCAACAAAGACAGGGGACTCTCCTCAACACTCTGTAATCACCTATATGGAAAATAACCTGAAAAAGAGTAGATATGTGTGTATGTATAACTAAATCACTTTGTTGTACACCTGAAGTGAACACAAAATTGTTAATCAACTATATTCCAATATAAAATAAAAAATTTAAAAAGTGTTGAAAGAATGACTTGCTGAGCATGGTACTCTTTATTCTGTACCCAGGATAGAAGCTTCCAGTGCTCTCTGGAATAACACAATAACTGGTACACAGTAAGAGCTTAAGAAATATTAGCTAATATTGTTACTAGTGTCTAACTCACACGTAGTTAGCTGGGAGCGACTGTACCAAGTGAGTTCTTAGTTGTAGTTTACAGACTAGCAAAAAGGTTGGCAAACTCTTGCCTGTGGGTCAAATCTAGTCTGCTGCCTGTTTCTGTGTAGTTCACGAGCTAAGAATGGTTTTCACATTTTTAAGAGAGTGTTACAAGAGGCTAGTTGCTCTTAAAATCCTGTGATTAATCTTTGAAAAGGCATATAAAAATAATAATTACCCAAGTGTGGCGAGAAACCTTGGATTCGTTCATTACATTAATAAAATCACCAATGAGGTAGCACTCAGACATATAAGACAACTCAATCCATTCCTTGTTGATGAGAATCTTTAGGGCGAACACATCCCTCCCAGAAAGATCCAGCTGATAAAGTAGCATATATAGGCTCAGCTGCTCATGCTTGAAGCCTTATTTATGATTCACTTGTTATCACAATTTCTAGATCAATCACAGGACAGGGCACTCAAGGGAACTGCAGATAAGTGGTATGGATAGAGAAGTGTCCTAGGATTGCTTCTGAAACATGCAGCTTTCCTCCCTGCAGTCCCAGACAGACTAGGGGAGCTCTGGGGGAGGGTTAGGTTCCAACGAAGACCGTGGTGGGCTTAAGAAAAAAAAATATCGATGTATAAAATCAAATTTCATGCTAAACACCCAGAATATGTTGTAAACACCACTATCCAAGGCTGCAAAGACGGTTTAGAACTAAACCTTCTGTATTCACACCAGACTGAAACCCATCCAGGGCAACCTCCCTCTCCTCATTTGTTTGTCTTAACCCAACATCTGGCCCATCCCAAGCACTCAACATGTCTTTAAAAGAAAAAAAAAAAAAAAATAAAGAAGAATCATATTTCCTGACATGAGACAATGACAAGAAATTGACATTTCAGTGTTCATCAATAAAGTTTTACTGGAACACAGACATACCCATTCATTTACATCTTGCTGATAGCTGCTTTCATGCTACAAGGCAGAGCATGCGTTGCTGTGACAGAAACTATGCAACTTATAAAGTCAAAAATATTTACTATCTGGCTCTTTCCAGAAGAAATTTTCTGACCTCTGGACTAGAACGTGCTTAAGTGGAAGCCATTGGGATGAGGGTAGGGAAAAATCATGAAATGTACATGTCTCATCTCAGTATGACCATTAACTAGTTGACTGTCTACTTGTCCAGCCTGTTGGCCTCCTGTCCTTATCTATAATAGGGAACAGAGCTCAGGGTCTTCTCTGGATTTCTTACAGAAATGCAACTCTTAGATGGTGTATGAGGCAGCTGCTAGGAAGGATGTGAAGCAGGGAACACTTCCCACACCTTGGAAAGTTCATAAATACTCTAGCAGGAAAACAAAAGGTTAATAATATTTTCATATTAACAAGAGCTCTGGAAATGAGGCTCCAGGAAAAACTACAGTAACAGGGAAAGGGAAAAAACAGAGATAAATAAAGACCCTTTGCACAGGTACCAGATAACGCAGCAGGGCCCAGCGGGCAGGACCGGCAGGGAGGCAGCAAGATTACAACAGGCAGTGCGTGCTGCCTAGTCACTCTGCGCCACGCACTGTTTTCAGTGTTTTGTATGAACCACCTTATTAATAGTCTCGGTACCTTTGAGATACGTCATCTGTGCCTCTCTGGGCTGTCATGAGGTTTAACTAAGATGATACACACACGGGGCATAATAAAGGACACAGCAAGTGCTCAGTACTTGCTACTGTTACTACTGTTGGAACCGCAGGCCAAATGAACAGCCTTTCTATTCCGTTAGTAAAATCAGCTAATTTGCCTTGCGTCCCTACATGTGCCCTTCTGTTTCCTCAGTCTCTAGTTCTCATGCTCTCTTTTGTTGTGTGGCAGAAATGGAATGGGCTATACGTGCACATAAGCCCCTATGATAAGCATCATTCAGGCCAATAACATGGGAGAAGCGTGGTCCATCATTAATCAGCAGATTGGAACTATGTGAAAAAGGACATGGGCATTTCTAACAGGGCTTAGAGGCAGTGTGGAGAAGCAGCGGAGAGCACAGGCTCTGGGGTTAGATGACGTGGGGCCAAATTCTAGATCTACCACTTATTAGGCAATTTACTTCACTTTTCTATGCCTCACTTTCCTCATCGATAAAATGGGGATAATAGAAGTTTTCATGGAGTAGACGGGTTATTAAGTGAGTTTTCAGAATAGCTCTTGGTTCACAGTAAGAACTGTGTGTCAGCTCTTCATATCATTTCTGTTGGAAAATCAGGTTGTTCTAGGTTGTCAAACCTGTATATTGAGCTTGGTCTGGCGCTGCACTATCAGACAGGTACAAGTGGCTATTTAAATTTAGATAACTGAAAAAGAAATGCAACTAAAAATCCAACTTTTTAGTTGAACTAGCCACATTTCAAGTACAGGTGGCTATTGTATCAGACAGGTGAGATACAGAATAGCTCTGTCATTGAATAAAGTTCTGTTGGACACTTCTGGTCTAGATTCAAGAGACATTCATACATATAGGTTATTACGTTTTTTAGTGATAAGAATGAAGAGGTGTGTCATTCAATTCTCATATCAGAACACGAAATCAGTTGGAAGAAGAAGCAAGGGGAAGGAAGAAGCCATGGGTGTCAAGAGCCTCATCCTGTGGATCAAACAAGAACTTAAGGTGGATGGGAATTATGTAAAGTGATAAAGACTCCAAGAGAGTGCTGGTAATATAGATGCACCTAATAGAAGGGAGCTGGGAGGAGAAACAGAGAGAGTACAGTGAGTAACGCTCTACCTACTATAGCAGGGGAAAAAATCATCTCTATGATCGATAAACCAGAAAGAGCAATTTAAGAACAGCACTTAGAGCTAGGAAGAGAAAAGCCAACTTGTTTAAAAGGGTCCCTTGTGGAATAAGGGATTGAGAGTGGAAAGAGATGGGACTGAGAACTGTTGCTTTTAAAAAATTATTACTGTGTTTCTGTACTATTTCACATTTCAAATATGTATGTATATTTCTTTCATAAGAAATTATTGCAAAAAGAACAAAACCAGCGATAGAATTTTCAGCATTCTAGCATTTGCAGGAAGACTGTATCTTCTCCAGGGTAACTTCTTCAAGGTTTTTGCTTGACTGAAATCTTGTTTCTGAGCAGCAAAACCTAGCAAAAACCCCCCTCAATACATAATCTGGATGCTCTAAGTGCATCTTGGGAAGAGGAATGAATTGTAAGTGCCAACCGAGGGACTGACGGCTTGGGGGAGACAGAATGTGCCAGTGGGTGGATGTACTGGGACTGTGTGTGCGGGTGAGCAGTTGAGCAAACCTCGGTGGCTCTTGCTTGGGGCCAAGTGACAATTACAGTGAAAGCCCCTTCCAACACTTTCTGAGCACTGGAGAAAAACGCAACCCTGAAGTGGATCTGGAATTGCAGACAGCATGACGGATTCCCAGAGCTCTGCCACCAGAGGGGCTGAAGTGTTTTCAATGCTCGCTGAAGATCAAGGTTGTTTCTGGCCAACTGGGAAGTGCTGTGCCCGTGTCAGCACCGTGTTCATGCCGCACAGATGCACATTCGGTGTGAAGCCATCTTCCTCCACTTTCCTTTTTAGGAGGGCAGGATTTTAGAAGTGCTGTTTTTACCAGATGTGGGAACTGTGATGTCAAAAATTGTTTATGGGTAGGTCATCAGAAGGCTGCTGCTCAGCAAGATAATCACTGGCTTTCAAAATGTGATTCACATTTGAAAGACAAGAGTCAAGCATCAAAATGTTTTCAAATAAAATTTCTCTAAATTGCCTATAAGTGGAACCTAAACATTTTTTTTTTCAGATAAGAGAAAGAGAGTATTGGATTCTAAATTCAGTCTCTCACTATTGTTTTTTCAATGACTGGCTCTATGACTTTTGGGAAAGCAATTGTCTTTTCACAGACAACACAGAAAGAACACTTGATATAAAGTGAAAGGGCAAGTGTTAGTAGCTCAGTTGGGCCAGACTCTCTGCGACCCCATGGACTGCAGCCCACTAGGCTCCTTTGTCTATGGGATTTTCCAGGCAAGGATTCTGGAGTGGTTTGCCATTTTGTTCTCCAGGGGATCTTCCCCACCCAGGGATCAAACCCAGGTCTGCACTGCAGGCAGATTCTTTACCGACTGAGCTACCAGGGAAGTCACTTGATATGAAGTTGTACATAAAAATATGGATGACTAATTTATAGTATTCTAGCCAATTCTTTTCATAACATGTCTTCTCATTTTACAAGTGAAGGAACTACCACTCAGAGAGGTTAAGCTGCTTTCCCCAGGGAACACAGCTAACATGAGGCAAATCTAGGATTTGAACAAAAATGGATCTGACTTCAAAGGATTCATTACTGCATATGCTGCCCCCTACCCTGCCATAACTTTGTTCACAAAACAATTCTCCTAAGTTTGAGGATAAAATCCAGATCATGGCTTATGGATCCACTTTGAAAAGCAAAGAGGGTCTGTGCTCAGTTGCTTCAGTTGTGTCCGACTCTTTGAGACCCTACAGACTGTAACCTTCCAGGCTCTTTTGTCCATGGGATTCTCCAGGCAAGAATACTGGAGTGGGTTGCCATGCCCTCCTCCAGGGATCTTCCTGATTCAGGGACCAAACCCACATCTTTTATGTCTCCTGAACTGACAGGCGGGTTCTTTACTACTAGCGCCACCTGAGAAGTCCCAGGAGGTAATATTATGATGCTATTCACCTATCATCACAACAAGACTTTATAGGTAACAACTGATGGAACCATCATGGATATTTTGAGATAACCTCTGAGGACCACTGGAGAGCTTCAGAGGGACTGGGGAAGGTAGGAGACAGCCCAGGCTTCCCTGGAAAGCCTCCTTAGGCAAGAACACGAGTTGCAGGGCTGCTGGTTGATTGCACGGCTTCTGTGCATGTTCATAAATATTGATCGTGATTAAACTATTATCATAGTAATGAGGGTAATAATACCTCCTCCAGCCCATCCCACCACACTACTCTAAGTCCCCACCTTTCATCAAACAAAGAGCTGCTGGCACTGCTGGGGAGTTGGGCAAGAGGCAGGGAAATGATCTCTATTAAGCAAAAGCATTCTGTTCCATGCGCTGATTAGGCGCCGCAGCCTCATTAACGAGGAGAATTGTTCGCGTCTCCTGTTGCTCAGGGTACTGTGCTCCGAGACTGGGTCCAGGAAGTGTATGTTCTCATCTCTCTTCCCCCCTGGGGCTTCCGAACAGATGCCTGATGGAAGGAGACCTGTTTTTCTTTCCACTCTCCCTCATTTCTGTCCCAACCATTACTTCCCAGGGAGGATTTCTGCAAGGCTCAAGGGCTCCTCCAAAACCAGTCTTTCTTCTCATGCTGCTGAGACTCAACAATGGTCACAAGCTTATTATTTCCCTGGCACGAGGCTAAGCGATTTATTGGTAATTAACCCTCACACTGGGAGGGGTGATGGTTATTACTCTTTAGAGATGAGGAAATTGAGGCTCAGAGAGGTTTAGTGACTTTCTAAAGGACCCAAAGTCAGCAGTATCATGGAGCAGGTGTGTGAATGTGGGTCTGCTGGACTCCGGGGTCTGTGTCCTCTCAAGGTTACTGAGCTGCTCTTCCATGTGCCTATTTACATGACATCCTCTCACTTTAGGGGAAATGTGGAAATGCAGAATGGAAAGCTCTAATCTGTAAACTCTCCATGAAGGAATAAAGGCTTATTTTTATTTGGTTATACTGGGACTTCCCTGGTAGTCCAGGGGTGAAGAGTCTGCCTTCCAATGCAGGAGATGCAGGTTCGACCCCTGGTTGGGGAACTAAGATTACACCTGCCCCAGGACAACTAAGCCCATGCGCCGCTGCCACTGAGCCCACCTGCCCTAGTGCCTGCGCTCTGCAACAACAGGACCCACTGCAGGGAGCTCGCACACAGCAACTGCAGAGACTGCTTGCCACAACGAAGACCCAGCACAGCCAGAAAATAAAGAAACAACAATAACGAAAAAGTAGGGGGCCCTTGCCCACTTCTGGCATTTTTGGGTTTTATCTTGTAAACATCTCTCAACACCAAGAAGCCCAACTGAATGTAAGCTGGAAGAGGCCAGGAGCCACGTCTTACTCGTGTCCTTGCTTCCACATGGCCCTGGTGCTGAGCCGAGGTAGCCTGTACTGAATAGTAATGTTTCTACACGAGGGCACCACTTGTCACCCCTGCTGCCTTCCCCATCCCTGCAGCTGGCTCACCCTGAACTCAAGGGTATACACTGCTTAAAGCTACCACCAGAGATAACCTGTCTCTTATAGCCACGCTAGGTCTGCTACAGAGTGAAGCATTTTTTCTCCCCCCACCCCCTCCACCGCATCTCAGGTAAAGATCAGGGAAAACACACACATTGATAAGACAGGAGGTCTGGGTTCTATGTCAAAATGCCTTGTTCAAGTCATTTTCCTTCTCTGGGCTCAGTGTAAACAACTGCAAAATGGGGTGGTTAGAATGTATCACAACTTCCCAAACTTTTGGCATCAGTACCATCTTCATGATTTGGGCTATTGCCCATGGGTTATCTGTATGTACTATATTTACTTATTTACTTAATATCTCCTTTAAATTGGCTCACTTTTTAAATACTTAATTCTAAGAAGAAACCTGGTATCACTGCCATAAATGGAAACTAAGTATCACTCTCAAGAAGAGAAGGTAAGCATAAAAATAAATACAACATACGTATGATAAAGTGATTACTTTCTAGGTAGACAGGGTTGCCTGCTAAGGGTGCTATGTCTGAGGCTGCTCATTCTGTCTGTCTGTCTCTCTTTTTGTTGGGCATGAAGATCTGAAAATTTGGAGAAGTATGAGAGGCAAACACTCAAAGGAAACTTTCTCCTTGATAGAAGGATATGGAGGGAAATACAATTAAAAAAGAAAGAATCTTCTCACAATTTGGTGTTATTTAATACTGAGTTTTTGCCACATCTGACACCTTCTCACGTAACATATAGACTGTCCCCTACATTTGGTAAATACTCAGTGATACACTAGGAAAGGCTGTCAAAAAGGAGGAGGAGGAGGAAGAGGAAGAAAGGGAAGAAGCAGCAGCCTTGGTTGGTAGAATCTGCTAATTTCTGTAGTATAAGCACTTTTACTCTGGTCAATGTCAAGCTACCAACAAGACATCATTAAAGGTGAACATGAAAAGAACTGCCAAGAATTTGCTCTTAAGAGCAGGTAGAAACTGAGCACCTCACTGGAAACAATGGACCAGAAAATCTCAAGACCTTCTGTTGTATGGATTCTAGATTGCAACTTTCAATTAACAGAAATCAAGTCTTTTTAAAAAAAGTCTTTCCTAGTCTGCTGCTGCTGCTGCTGCTGCTGCTGCTAAGTCGCTTCAGTCATGTCCGACTCTGTGCGACCCCATAGACGGCTGCCCGCCAGGCTTCCCCGTCCCTGGAATTCTCCAGGCAAGAACACTGTAGTGGGTTGCCATTTCCTTCTCCAATCTTCCCTAGTCTACTCTAGCTCAATAATTCGCATAGAGCCATCATTTAAAACATGGTGGCTGATTAAGTAACTGACTGTAATACTCAGGACTCTGATATAACCACAGTTAACAACCACAAACATAACAGTATTAAAACAAATAATGAATGCTTGAGTGAAGTCGCTCAGTCCTGTCCAACTCTTTGTGACTCTGAATGCTTATCCCATTGCAGATATATAGCATTTTCTCATTTATTTCTAAAAATACCACATAATCTATGTATTATTATTTCTATTGTATAGGTCAGTAAATTAAGACAAGAAGTTAATTAATTTGTTCAAGATTATAATATGGTAAGGGGCAGAACTAGACAAGTAAGTATGGCTTGGTGTATGTTGAAATAAACTTGGTTCAATTTAACATATGCTTGGAGAATGGAAGATTCAACTCTGGTAAAGGAATCATTTTGATTAATAGAGAGGTATTCTAGAATGTATGTATGAATGAATGAAAAGTGTATGTATGAATGAATGAAAAGTGTATGAATGAAAAGTTCCTGAAGAATTAAAATGAGAAATGCTAAAAGTATACTAAAGTTAATGGAAAATATCTTTGAGGAATCCAATTTCCGGATATGGAAATGTGCTGAAATGGAAGTTATAGGAACTTATAAGAGAGTTTTGGTTGATTCTGTTACAGGTAATAGTTTCGGTTGCTTAGGAGAAAAGATGCTATGCTAAGGACTGAACCAGTGAGAAAACTGCTGGTTAAAAGCATTAGGGTCATTTCAACCTTCCCAAAGGTTTTAGCTGAAGGAAGGCTGTTGCTACTTACTTGCTCAGTCAGTCAGTTCAGTCGCTCAGTCGTGTCCAACTCCTTGCAACCCCATGGACTGCAGCATGCCAGGCTTCCCTGTCCATCACCAACTCCCAGAGCCTACTCAAACTCATGTCCATCGAGTCAGTGATGCCATCAAACCATCTCATCCTCTGTTGTCCCCTTCTTCTCCCACCTTCAATCTTTC
This sequence comes from Bos indicus x Bos taurus, assembly GCF_003369695.1. Taxonomy (NCBI): domain Eukaryota; kingdom Metazoa; phylum Chordata; class Mammalia; order Artiodactyla; family Bovidae; genus Bos; species Bos indicus x Bos taurus. The sequence continues at coordinate 21,953,177 of NC_040097.1, forward strand.
CCAGCATCAGGGTCTTTTCATTGAGTCAGTTCTTTGTATCAGGTGGCCAAAGTATTGGAGTTTCCAGCTTCAGCATCAGTCCTTCCAGTGAGTATTCGGGACTGATTTCCTTTAGGATGGCCTGGTTCGATCTCCTTGCAGTCCACAGGACTCTCAAGAGTCTTCTCCAACACCACAGTTCAAAAGCATCAATTCTTCGGTGCTCAGCTTTCTTTATAGTCCAACTCTTACATCCATACATTACCACTGGAAAAATCATAGTTTTGACTAGATGGACCTTTGTTGGCAAAGTAATGTCTCTGCTTTTTAATATGCTATCCAGGTTGGTTATAACTTTTCTTCCAAGGAGCAAGCAAGCATCTTTTAATTTCATGGCTTCAGTCACCATCTGCAGTGATTTTGGCCCCCCCCCCCCCCCCCCAAATAAAGTCTCTCACTGTTTCCACTATTTCCCCATCTATTTGCCATGAAGCGATGGGACTGGATGCCATGATCTTAGTTTTCTGAACGTTGAGCTTTTTTTTTTTTGAATGTTGAGCTTTAAGCCAACTTTTTCACTCTTCTCTTTCACTTTCATCAAGAGGCTCTTTAGTTCTTTACTTGCTCAGTTGTACCTAATTCTTTGTAACCTCATGGACTGCAGCACACGAGGCTTCCCTGTCCATCACTATCTCCCAGGGTTTGCTCAAACTTATGTCCATTGCATTGGTGATGCCATCCAACCATCTCATCTTGTCACCCTCTTTTCCTCCTGCCCTCAAGTCTTTTCCAGCATCAGGGTCTTTTCCAATGAGTGGGCTCTTCACATCAGGTGGTCGCAGTATTAGAGCTTCAGCATCAGTCCTTCCAATGAATATTCAAGGTTGAAGGAAGGTTAAGAATGGCTATTTATGGGACCCCCCATAACATGCCAGGTATCACACAAGGCCAATGCTCACTTTGTACCTAACTGTTCCCTCGAGTCTCTGAGGTAGGTATTAGCATCACCACTTTACAGATGAAGAAAGTGAGACTCCAAAATGTTCAATGACTTTCTCACATTTCTGTAAGTCTGGGCTTCACAATCATGTCTCTTCTTCTACCCTTCTGGAGATAAGCTTCCCACTGCATGTGACTCAGAGGTCTGGTCAGAATCTCTATCTTTTAATTTCAGAACAATTATGTTCTGTTTGAAGCCATGCACAAGTTTGTTAGGCATTTCTTTCATAGCTGACCTTTCTATCACCCTGTAGTTCAGCACCTCGTGTTCTAAAGAAAATGCTGTGTCTGTGTCATGCTCATGCTGAATACTTATCTGTTTACTAAAGAATATTAAGGGAAATGGTTAACTTTGGATGCTTACTTTATTTCCTCTGAAGGGCTGCCTTGGACAGCAGGTATGTTAATTGTCATGTGTGTTTTCAAGGCATGAACTGGAATGAGGATGATGTCCTACTAGGTGATAAAATTATCTGTCATAGACCCCAAAATGGATGTCAAGCTCTGAAACACTGGGGAGCAGCTGATGAAAGAAGTCCATAGAAGACATAGCAGATCAGTATTTTACAGTTCTTGAGCATTTCAGGGCAAGCTGCTTTTGTTTGGTCCATATGAACAAAACACATTAGACAACCTAAGTCTTGCCTTCCACTAGTGGCTCGAAGCTTCAAAACGATAAGACCACAAACCCAACACTAGCTTGCAGCAGGCAGCTGGGCTCTCTATGGCCTCTCTTAACTTCTCCAACTGAATCAACTTCCATAGTGTCTCCATGCAAACCCTTAAATCCCATAACTGCAGGCTCCGGACTAGATCCTTAACTCCATCCAACGCCATGCCTGTCATTTTGCCCCTTTTGCTCTGGCCCGACCCCGAGTTACAATGAACTTCCAGTTTCCAGAATGAAATAGACCTTCGGGGCTTCCCTGGTGGCTCAGACGGTAAAGCATCTTCCAGAAATGCAGGAAACCCGGGTTCAATCCCGTGGGTTGGGAAGACACCCTGGAGAAGGAGATGGCAACCCACTGCAGTCCTCTTGCTTGGAAGATTCCATGAATGGAAGAGCCTGGTAGGCTATGTCCATGGGGTCGCAAAGAGTCAGACACAACTGAGCGACTTCACTTTCACTTTTTTCTTCTCCAAGTCTTTGTACTTTGGACATTCTTTGTTTTCTTCTTTACCAGGTGAGGTTTTACTTATCTATTAGACCTCTGCTCAAACGCCTTTCCTCTATGGTCTCCCAGATGAGGCTGGGTCTCTTTGGGCTATGGTCCAATTGCATCAGCTACTCTCTGAATAATCGCTACGCTTGTAAATTACTTGTTGAGAATGTCTCCCTCATAGGAATATACAATAAGAGATAATGTTTCTCTCATTCATTGCTAAGCTCCCAGTGCCTAGCACATAGTAGGTGCTCCATAAACATGTATTGAATGGAGCAGCATAAAACTAAAGATTGTTCAGAATGCATAAAGGAAGTGGGGAGATTCTGTATGTCTACTCCTTTGGTTTTACTGCAAAACTAATTGGCCGGTGGGTAAATTATAACATACTTTTGCTGGTAAGATGTGAGAAATACATGACTCTTTCCCTTAAGAATGATCACAGACAGTCGATGGTTCTGGGAAGAGTCACTAATTACCTTCATCTATGGGTTTGGCACCCCACTCCAGTACTCTTGCCTGGAAAATCCCATGGACAGAGGAGCCTGGTAGGCTGCAGTCCATGGGGTCGCAAAGAGTCAGACACGACTGAGCGACTTCACTTGCAGTTTTCACTTTCGTGTATTGGAGAAGGAAATGGCAACCCACTCCAGTGTTCTTGCCTGGAGAATCCCAGGGAGGGCGGAGCCTGCCTGGGCTGCCGTCTATGGGGTCGCACAGAGTCAGACACGACTGAAGCAACTTAGCAGCAGCAGCATGGGTTTCTTAGCTTCTGTGGGGAATAACATTCTGGTGATAATTAAGCAGTAGATTTAAGGCGGAGTTTTATCAGCTGTGCTAGACTCAGCTGGGCACATTACTCAACTTATCTCATCTGTTAAATGGGATAATCATCATATCTATTACATAGGGTGATTGTGAGGATTGGATGAGAAAATTCATGTCATTCACTTAGCACTGTGCCTGGCACATGTCATGTTCAAAGCATGTAAGTATTTACTACCATGGCTGGTGCTTCTGTCCAAGGCAGGCACCTCTACTCTGAAGTGTAGAAGCCAAATGACTTGAATCACATGAATCTAGCATCTGATAATTTGATGAGGTTACCCTCTGAGGAAGAACCAAGACCTCTCTGTCTACACCGCCATCACCAGCCCACACTGTAAAAAGCCATTTCTCCCTTGCTGGTGTTCTCTGAAGCCAAAGGAAAAATAGAACGCCATCAGAGGTAACACTGATAAGTCACGACCAACCTCAGCCCACGCTACAATTTGAACTGCTTCCTGATCAAACTGTTCTGTGGACAGAAGTGAATACCCTTGATCCAGTTCTGGCCTTGACCAAGCTGGCAGTCGTGCTCTCTGGCCTGCCATCAGGGGCTCTGCACTGAAGCAGTCCAAGCTGCTGCTTCATCTGCATGAACATCAGCCCTGGCCTCAGATTCTAGCAGGAAGAGAAGCATGTCCACTGCATTTCATATCTAAGCGGCAAAACAATTAAAATGTTGACAAAAGGGAAAAAGGGTGAGTGAGGGTAATTTGAGACCTAGGAGACTGGTCAGACAGTGGAGCTTGGGCCCCTCAATAGCCCTAACATGGGCTTTATTCTCCCTAACCTGAGCAGTTTCCATGCTATGCTGTGACCATCTCAAATGGATGTGGGTGATGGGGGGAAATCTTAGGTAAATTTTAGGGGGCTTCAGGGAATCTGATGTAGTCATTTTGTCCGCGGGCAGTGGGTGCCTCTTACATCCTCCCTTTTCCTTGGAGGCTCCGGAGTGTACAGGGAGACAGAAGGCTGGCCAAGCTGCAGGGCTTAACCTCCTGAAGCCTCACTTTCATCATTTGCAGGAGAGCCTTGTTGCAGCAGGATTGTTCAGAGGATTCGACAAGAAAAAATATATTTAAAGCACTTAGCCCTGTGCCAGGCACTTAGCAAGTGCTTAAAGGATAGGAGCTGAAGCTCTTGTAGCTATTTTGGACTTTCGAATTCATCTACCATAGCTATCATCAGATTACACTGAGGGGAATTCAAAGCCAAGGGGTGGTCCTGTGTCCCAGGTCACACAGTTTGCTGGTGAGGGGCAGAGCTGGTGTCCCGCCCCCAGTCTCCCCACCCTATGAAGTCTTTCTTCGCTGAATCCCTTACTCTCAGGACTCATCTGGCTTAGCTGAGTTCTCCATAAATCACACTTCTCAAGCTTCCCACCTTTGTCCCCTGCAACTGAATCTACCCTCTGCATCTCCTCAATCCTTAAACCCTCCTGATGTTCCTTTCAAAGTACCCTGTGGAAGTGTCTTCTCTGCTTTCCTGCCACGTGGCCATGGTAGCTGTTGTTCTGTCCAGAAGCATCTCCTCTCCTTTTTACCCATGTCTGGTCCCTTTAAGTCTGGTCCCTCCATCTCCTCCTCAGAGAGACTGTCCAGGACCATCACAGCTGAAGGAACACTGCCTCCCACCTTCTCTCTGTCTCCAGTTTGTGGTCTGTACAGCAGTGGCCCCAGCCCCAATAACTTTCTCTTCTTTTTCTTTGTCTCCTATCCTCAGTGTAAGCTCCCAAAGGACAGAGAACATGCCACCCTCACTCACTGCTGGGTCTCTGGCACTGACATGATTCACAACACACAGGTTTGGGGTAAACACACACTAGGTGAATGAATGCATAAGCCAACAGACAGATTCTAGAAACAGCAATTTGGTAACACCCGGACAGGACGAAGGCAAAGATTTTAACTTGTTGGGAGGACAACCGAGACACCTGTTTGGCCCCCTTCTTGGCCTCCTAAAAGAACAGCGCCAAGCTACCCACAAAGACAGGGAGTCTTCCAGGCAGGCAACCCACACAAAAGCACATCTTGCAGTCGGGGGAAATGGGCGGATGGTTGCTAATTGCGACTTCCAACTGGGCTGATCTTTGAAAAGTTCGAAAGGCGCCTGCCTCCCTAAATCCCGGGCTGCTACCGCTGCTGGGGCTGGAGCCGGAGGAGAGGAGGGGTGTGCCTGGGCGCCTCTCAGGCTGGCACGGAGAAGACACATCTCCTCCTCCCTCCTCCCCCCAGCTCCTCTCCAAGAGAGGAAGCAATGCAGATGGAGACGAGAAATAAATATTCCTGCCTGCTCTGTGCCACTGCAGACGTTTTCCAAAATGTCTGGCTTGGACCATGAAATCAAGCCCACCCAGGAAAGGAGGCGCTCAGCGGGAGAAAGAGGGGGAAAAGGGTGGCATATTTGTCGGTACTTGTCAGCTTTCTGGGGGGCAGAGCACACGGCTCAGACTTGGCAGCCCCCCCGAGGCGGGGATGCGGTGAGTGCACAGTAATGCTTAAGGAATTGAATCGGAAATGGGAGCGAGTGAAGGAAGCCCTGCCAGGCTGTCGGCAGCATCCCTAAGCCTTTGTCCACGGTCGCAAGACTCCTGGCTGGTCCCCCTGTCCTTGGTGTCAAGGCCTGGTCCACAGTACCTGCTGCCTGCACACAGGCCTCCGACCTCCACCCCGCTCTGGGATGGTTAACATCACGGTGCCGCAGGCAGTCTTCAAAGGCCCTGTGAGATTCGGGCAGGAGCCCAGGATCCACGTGTGGAGACATTCCTGCCACCTCTCTGCATAGCTCGCCTACTCCAGCGCTGGAGCACCGGCAGGGATGAGAACACAGGCTGCAAATGAGAAGTGGGTGCTTCTGGCCTTGGGGGAGCCGAGCGTGTGGGAGGAGTGTCATTAAGGAGGGGAAGTCACGGGCCCACCAACAGCCCCGCAGCGTCCCGCGGTGACAGGAGCTTCACGAGGCGGGCTGTGCGGCTGCAAATGTCTCCCAAAGGGGAGACTGAGAGGATGAGAATTCTAGCATGAACACTCTGGCACTGCTAGGCCTTCTTTGTTTCTACCCCGCTGTGAGGATCCCCCTGGCCCCACGTTCCTGTCTCCTCCGGATCACCTTTCACTAGGTCCCCTGGTAAGCGGGGAATGCTCCCCTGGCATTAGGGTGGGATCCTTAGAGGACTGAATTCTGCTCCAGGAAGAGCAGAGGGGCTTTTATGGTTTGCACTGGTTCAAATCCAGTGCAGCGAAAACAGTTGCTCAAAATGAAGACTCAAAGAAAGTGGTTATCTTTTGTGGATGTCAGGATAGCGTTTTCCAAAAATGCTGCCTTTAGTTCTCTTTTCACCATTTCCGTGACTTCACTGAGGAATGAGAGATTATCTAGTACTTCCCACTCGTGTGCCCTGAATCCTTCTTTATGAATCTTTCCCGCTCACATGCCCATCTGCCTTCTAGTGTCAGGCAATTGCCAGCTGAATCCCACTCTCTCCAGGAAGCTGTTTGGTGGTGGGGAGAAGCTGGCAGAAGACCTGAGTTCCTGTCCTCATTCTTCCTGCTGCTGTGTGACCTTAGACAGATTACTCCCTGTCTCTGGGCCTTGGTTTTTTGGTTCATCAAAGAAATGGCTTGGACAGGGTTCCTTTTGGCTGTGACACATCATGGGTGGTCCTACTGAGTGAATCAAACTGCTGTTCTCTGTCATCATCCTTTTCCCATCCCAACTTTGCCAACAGATTCCAGAGACCAAGGCCATCACACTTTAAGGACTAAGTTCAATTCTTACACATGGGAAGGTCAAAACTGCATACCAAAATAAGCTGAGCACATAGATAAAGTACATACATACAATCTAAAAATTGCTTTAAATGTTTTCTGTCTACATTTCCCTTAATTCCCAGGAAATCTAATGTATGTATTCGGGAAAGACCAAAGCAGGATATATTTGCAAAAAACTTGTAAACATGTATTAAGTTTGTAATGCATAATCACCTTCTTAGTTATCTTTAATTAATCAAGGCTGCCATTTACTGAAACCTACTATGTGTTACGACTATGCCAAGTCCTTCTCACATTATTATCATCATGACAGTTCATTACAGAAGAAATTACCTACTTTCCACTTGCCTACAACATTGGTAGCTGACATGAATTAACACAGAGAAACATAAACCGAAAACCAAAGGACACAATTGCATGCCTCCTACAAACCAAAAGCAAACTCAGGCTCAGAGAGGATGAGACACCTACTCTAGATCACACAGCGGGTTAATACAGGTAATGGGATTTGAACCCAGGTCTGCTGGATTCCACAGATGACGATGTGCTCCTCCTCTGGCCCGTGCTGGGCTCTGTCTTGGCATTCGATGCCTGTCTAGGAGATTCTTCATCTCCTAGAAGAGAGGTTTTGAAGGACCCATAAATAGCAGGTCCTAAACTAACTGCCTTTCTTACGGTGTTGTGAGAGGAAAACAGCTGGTCTACCAGCCAGCAAAAACCTTGCTGTGAGAAATGGCAAGAAAGCACGCAGCAGCGGTGCCCACCTCGCACAGAAGGAAGGGCGAACTGGTGGCCCATTTAAGCCACCATCTCCATGGATCACTTACCTACAGAGAATGAGTCCGGCTTCTCCCCATGACCTATCGTACTTCTGTGTCCATGCGGCGTGTTGGCACAGAATTAGAGCTTTTCTGAATGTGTACAGATTGGATCATGTGCAGCAGAAGTTGTAAGCTCCAGTGTCTCCAAGCCCAGGCCAGTACAGGAATGAGCAAAATGGCAAGGAAAGGGGCTACAGGGAACTGGTAAACACCTCTCTGGTCTGTAGGGACTACCGACTGAGTTCCAACAGACTGCTGCAACGCACACATGCAGACCAAAGGCTGCTGCCTGCCTGCCTTATGAAGACACCCTGGAATACTGACATCCCTGAGTTCTCTTGATTCTTAAACGTGGGCAGCTAATTCAGTAAAGAAAAGTGTACCTGATATGGTGAGGACCAAACAACATCTACTTAGGAGCTCTATCTGACTTTTAGATCTCTGCTTGGTAATCTCTAAAATTAATTCTCCTCATTTGCAGGAAAAGGAGCCCAGAAATACCTGAGCTAGCTAAGGTGAACACAAACTGGCAACCCTCTTTGGATACATACATATATTAATAGAGACATATATGTGTCTGTGTACATGCGTATACATACATACGTACATATTATACAAAATTAAATAGGAATGATTTGGATTACTTGTTGTAATGAACTGTTCTGCTTATTTTCCTGTGTTATTATTATACATTAGCAGTTGACTGCAATGAACATATATATACAAACCTTAAACCAAAATGACATAAAAAGCACCTCACCCCTAAACCCAAACCCAAACTAGAACATAAACCAAGAAAGAAAGAAGCTCTTTACTTACGGTAAATGACAAAAAAGAAGAAAACAAAGTCCCCTCATCATATCTGGACAATTTTGCAAGCACTCCTTCCAGGATTGTAACGAACTAGCAAAATAGCAAAAAGGGAAAAGAATCATTATTTCAAACTATAATTGCCCATAATAAAGAGCAACATTTCCCAACCTCCCAGAGACCAGCAATGAGCCCTTGCTCATTTTTAAGTTCTATTATTTGGTTCCTGTCTTTGGGGAAAGGAAGAGACTGCCTTTACATAGAAATATTTGACTTATTCGGCTTTCTCTTCATTATTATGTGATTGCAAATATAGAGTGTTACAGAAGTGCAAAGTGACAAAATATTATTGAGTTGCATATAGCATGCGATAATATTAAATGCACTTTTCAAAATCCAAAACTGCGCAAAGCAGTTTTTACGTTACATATTAGCACTACATTTAATCCAATCTATTTTTATTTGTATTTTATCAGTAATTTTGGGGAAACAGAAGTTTAGCACTGGCAAATATAAATGTCTTCCCATTCAGCATTACTTAGTTAAAATTCTATAATTCATGAGGATGACTGAAATAGCTTTATCTGACTTTTATGTTTTATTATGACTCTCACTGCATGTGAAACGAGGGGAAAGGGGGTTTTCATGATGGCAGAATTCCTTATTACCATTTAACTTTCGGTTTTTAAAAAGCTAACTTTGTCAGGGCTGAAAAACAAATATTTCCTGCATAACCTCCTGTAACACTGGAGGACACATGTTTATTAGGGTCACATATGCCACTTCATCAGTTCATCCTCGCCGGGCTCACAATCATCAGAAAAATCCTTCAGAGCTGCAGCTGGGTGACATACTATCTTGTTTCCTGAGAAATACAAGCACCCAGCGCAACTTTTTAACGTGTTACATTTTAATGGAAACGCAGACATAACAAAGCAATATTCACAATGAAACATTTCACCTGAAGCTGAAGGTTACCTTTGCAACCAAGAGTGTTATCATTTCTTTAACAGTTTCTTCAATTAGTTCGTCTATTTTTGAATGGTATTGATGCTAAAGAACACAGAAAGACAAACATTAGCATGTTTGGGAGGTGCTGGCACTGCATCCATCAGTAATTTTTAGACAACGCGATTTATAAATAAAATGTGGCCGGCAGACCTATTTTATTTCCATAGTCCCAGAAGCAGCTGTAAGATTCTGACTCCATGTCTTTGATGAAGAAAGATCAGAAGCTCTTAAAAAAAAAAAATGACCAGACGCGTTGTTCCTTACCCAAAGCTTTTGCTGGCTTTGATATGTGTAGCCACACCCATTTACAAATAGGATGCAGGGGTGGCTTAACAAATGGTCTGGCAGTGTGTTGATCTGGGTCTTATAAAACAAGACACCGCACTGATTTAATATAGAGGATGAAAATTATCTTTAGGAAACTGCTGGATGATATGACTTTGGGAATCACAAACTCCAAAGGGAATGTGACCAAGACTGACTGATTTTGCACAAACTGTTCTTAAGTCATCGGATCCTTTGTGTTACCGCCTGAGAGTCACCCAGTTATATCCCCAGGGATTGACTCAGTCTAAAGGCAAAGTATCTCTCCAGGAACTCTTGTGGCAGTTACTCAGTTTCTTCATTTGTGGAGAAGTAGACCCAGGTTTATAGGTTCTCCTGAGACGACTGCTAAGCTTTTTAATTTCTCGTACTACCACTGTCAATTAAAACTTAAACAGTAACGCAAAAACAAATCCCCACATAAACAAAAATCTGCTGCAAATGCCAGGGAAAAAGGAAAAGCGATTTCAACAGAAGATACTGCATGCCAGCTCCTTGACATTTATTAGATCATTTTAGTATCCATTTGAATTATTCCATATTTCCTTAATAAAAAATAACAATGCAAAACATTGCTATTTGGAAAGGAAAATGCACTTACCCACTCTTTAGCAAACTTTCAGAAGGATGATTAATTAGGAACAGAAAAGAAACAGTGTAGATAAAAATTAGGACAAAAGGACTCATGAGAAAAATAAAAATTAAACAAAGCATCCAAAAAGTTATGAAAACATACATAAACAATAAGCCATAGTAATGTGGTTTGATATTCTGATAACTGGCAATTAGGAGCAAAGGGATGTGAATTAGGTAAATTCACTTCAAGTCATAGGTGAATTCTGATTGTAATTGGAAGACTGAGATGAAGTCCCAGTGCAAAGTTGGTAAATCAAGATGTCTAAGAAAATCTGGCTCAGTTTCCTCATCTGCAAAACAAACAGGTAATACTACTACCGCCCAGGACCAATGATAAGGGAGGGAAACTAGTAGAGAATGAGGCAAACTCTGTATGAAGACATTTAGCATTATTAATATGATGATAAAACCAGGGCTAAGTCCTTTCCTGCCAGTACTGCTCTCAAGCTCAAAAATCTACTTTGAAGATCATACTGAGGGTCTAGATGTGAAACCATTTTGTCAACTATAATTGCAATTCAAATATTTGTTCAAGGTCATAAAAGAGAAGATAAAGCGAGGGAGCGATCACCATCAGTCATCTCATTTTAGTTTTTTTTAAATTTATTGAAGGATAATTGCTTTATCATTTTATTTTTCATTTTAGTTGATTAGAGGAAAATAAGAACAGGAATGGTCCATGTTGGCTCTACTGGTAGCTTCATGAAAGTGGCACAAACTGGTAAGTGGCATAAACTTCCAGGTAAATGGAAAAACTATCTGCAGGATTCTGTGTTAGAAACACAAAGAAAGATGTCAGAGCAAAAGAATTTCAGGAGTACTGACGAAGCTCCAAATTCATTTTTAGGTCTTCAGATAAGATCCAGAATCACATGCTTACTTTCCCTCCCTATGTGACTGCCTCCCTCTGCTAGATTTTCTTTAGAATTACTATAAATGATTCACCTTTATTAAATTAATTATGAGGTTTAACTCAGGAAAGCTAGCTGCAGGCAAAATAACATAATGTGAAATATTAAATAAGGGGCTTCTAACCAAGCAAAGAACATCACTGAGAACAGGAACTCTCTCTTGAAACACTTGGCTGAAATGGCAAACAAAGCCAACGGCAATCACTCTCCACACTCTAAGAAAGATTCTGGCTTGGGCTTCCTGGTGCTCCAGTGGTTAAGAATCTTCCTGCCAATGCAGGGGACCAGGGTTCGATCCCTGGTCCAGAAGGATCCCAAATGTCTGTGGAGCCTGCGAGCTGCAACTGCTCAGCCTGCACACCTAGAGCCTGTGCTGCGTAACAAGAGAAGCCACTGCAAAGAGAAGCCTGCTCATCGCAACTAGAGAGACGGTAGCCCCGCCTGCTGCAACTAGAGAAGTCCCTGCATGGCAAGGAAGACCCAGGGCAGTCAAATATAAAAAAATAAATCTTTTTTTTTTAAGGAAGATTCAGGCTCTTGATTGGAAGATTAACAATGTTATTTTGGCTTCCGAAGTGAGAGAACCTCAAACCTTTTCATTCTCTAAGGAATCCAAGCTGAAGTTTATGGAGACATGGGAGCCTCTTCCTACCTTCAGTATTTCCATGTGGAACACAGTCCTGAGTATTCTCCAGGGAGAATCACTGTCTCTCCCTTTCTCTCTTGGTGAATATTGGGATCTCCACGCTTCTACATCTTTCTTTTTTTCCTACTTATGAAAAAAAGCATCTGCCATGATTATTCTGCTTCTGACTTCCAGAGGAAAAACTTGAGCATGTTCATTTCTGCCAGTCTATTTCCTCCTCTCCTCAGTGGGGCTAGAATTAAACCTCTTGTGAAAGTAGAAATCATATTCATCAAACAAAGTCATGAAACGATGCTCAGAAACATGATTTAGAAACCCAGAACTGCTATCTGGCAGAATCACTACTACAGTTACTGATTACTACAATGTTTACATGTGTGTATACATTCTCTCTGCTGTGCTGTGCTCGGTTGGTCGTGTCTGGCTCTTTCTGTCCTTATGGACTGTAGCCCTTCAGGCTCCTGTGTCCATGGGATTCTCCAGGCAAGAATACTGGAGTGGGCTGCCATTTCCTCCTCCAGGGGATCTTCTTGACCCAGGGATCAAACCTGCATCTTCTGTACTGACAGGCGGATTCTTTACTGCTGAACCACCAGGGAAGCTCTTATATGTAAACTGTAATCTGAATTAAATAAAACCTACTTTGGGAAAGGTTGTACAGCAGGGTAGTATCTACTCTGTTAATTACATAACAAAGGGTTACGTATTAAAGCAGCCCCCATTGCTAGTCAAGTAATTACAAAAACACATAAATTCCTTTCACCAGATTCCTCTGAGACTTATTTGACTAACTTGCTTTTCTGGAGAAATAGTGACCAAGGAATCTGCCTTCACTGTTCTCTCAGGAGACACATTGCTCCCTGCAGATGAGAAGCTCCATGAAGGCATATAAATACTCATGGGGCACCTTTTAATTACCATCCTATCTAGATAGTATTTTCTTGGTGGCTCAGATGGTAAAGAATCTGCCTGCAATGCAGGAGACCCGGGTTCAATCTCTGGGTGGGGAAGGTCCCCTGGAGAAGAGAATGGCTACTGATTCCAGTATTCTTGCCTGGAGAATCCCATGGACAGAGGAGCCTGGAGGGCGAAAGTCCATGGTGTTGCAAAGAGTTGGATATGACTGAGTGACCAACACTAGGTAATACTAGATTACCTTGTCACAAAATTTCTTGCAGTCAAAGGAACGATCCAATTCTGCCTATAACCTCAGTCAGTTCAGTTCAGTCGCTCAGTCGTGTCCAACTCTTTGTGACCCCATGGACTGCAGCACGCCAGGCTTCTCTGTTCATCACCAACTCCTGGAGCCTACTCAAACTCACGTCCATCGAGTCAGTGATGCCATCTAACCATCTCATCCTCTGTTGTCCCCTTCTCCTCCTGCCTTCAATCTTTCCCAGCATCAGGGTCTTTTCAAATGAGTCAGTTCTTCGCATCAGGTGGCCAAAGTATTGGAGTTTCAGGTCTTGCATCAGTCCTTCCAATGAATATTCAGGACTGATTTCCTTTAGATTGGACTGGCTGGATCTCCTTGCAGTCCAAGGGACTCTCAAGAGTCTTTTCCAACACCACAGTTCAAAAGCATCTATTCTTCAGTGCTCAGCTTTCTTTATAGTCCAACTCTCACATCCATACATGATCACTGGAAAAACTCATAGTTTTGACTAGATGGACCTTTGTTGGCAAAGTAATGTCTCTGCTTTTTAATATGCTGTCTAGGTTGGTCATAGCTTTTCTTCCAAGCAGCAAGCGTCTTTTAATTTCATGGCTGCAGTCACCATCTGTAGTGATTCTGGAGCCCCCCAAAATAAAGTCTCTCAATATTTCCATTGTTTCCCCATCTATTTGCCATGAAGTGGTGGGACCAGATGCCGTGATCTTAGTTTTCTGAATGTTGAGCTTTAAGCCAACTTTTCCACTCGCCTCTTTCACTTTCATCAAGAGGCTTTTTAGTTCCTCTTCACTTTCTGCCATAAGGGTGGTGTCATCTGCATATCTGAGGTTATTGATATTTTTCCTGGCAATCTTGATTCCAGTCTGTAGGGGATCCTGCCTACTTTGGCATTTTTCAGTCCTCTCTGTTGGTTTTCTTAGGTTGGTTTGACCCTAAGGGCTTCCCTGGTGGCTCAGCTGGTAAAGAACCTGCCTGCAATGTGAGAGACGTGGGTTAGATCCCTGGGTTGGGAAGATCCCCTGGAGAAGGGAACGACTACCCACTCCAGTATTCTGGCCTGAAGAATTCTATGGACTGTATAGACAGACCATGGGGTCGCAAAGAGTCAGAGACGACTGAGCCACTTTCACAAGGACCATAACAATATTTCTAAGTTCTATTCTAGGGCGCTAGGTTGTGCTGACAGCAAGGGGACCACTGACCTTCAACGGCACGGGAAGTTTGGAGAGTTTACTTTTGCTTCTGATGAGCTAAGTTGCAATGAATTCACAATCACTTTGTGAAAATTATTCCACTTGACTTCCTGTGCTGCACATTTTGCCTTGTCATGGAACAGATTGTGTGTATGTTGTCTTTCTGTTAAGACCATCTGACCTCGGAAATGAGACGAAAACACACTAGACCAAGTGAGAAACTATTTAATACACAATTTCCTCTCTATTGGGGCTTCACAAATTTTAATGAAAAAATAAATATTTAAGATGGAAAAGTATGGTTAACAAATGTTTCAACAGCTGCTTTTAAATGAGACTTTATCCCAGTGATGAAATTCAGGAAGTGATCTTAAAATTGGAAAACACTGTATCACCTGGTTGGTATCTAGTCCAAAATACCTTAAGGGAGTTGGAATCTAGGTAGAAACAGGTATAAGTAACTAGATATATAATATGAGTTTACTATCAAAATATTCACAAAATGAAAAGAGAGTGAAAGTGAAGTCTCTCAGTTGTGTCTAACTCTTTGCGAGCCCATTGACTGTAGCCTGCCAGGTTACTCCATCCATGGGATTTTCCATGCCAGAATATTGGAGTGGGTTGCCATTCCCTTCTCCAAGGGATCTTCCTGACCCAGGGATCGAACCCAGGTCTCCTGCACTGCAGGCAGATTCTTTAGTGTCTGAGCCACCAGGGAAGCCCCACAAAATGAAAGCTACATAAAAACACTGGACTTCTTTCCACCCAGTATTGTGATGTCTGCAGCCACCCTTGGCCAATCTCACTTTAACAACTGTTTTACTTTGGAGATGAATATCATCATTCTACAAAGTGAGAAAAATTGAGAGATCACTTGCATGAGACTTCCCAAGAAAGTTCTGGCCAAGGTCACAGCTACAGAGCAAGATGCGTGAAGGAAGTACATATTTACAATGACGTCTGGTTTCATTTTCACCGTTCTCAGTCATTTGGCATTCAAAGGTCACAAGAGGCCTCATTCCTCACAAGCTGGTCACTTAGGTGTCTCTGATACAGTTATATCAGGGAGAAATGGCACAGAAGATCACTCTAGCGTGGCTTGGGAAAGTGACAGGCCGAGGGTAAGGATCACAGACTAGAATACAGTATTGGATGGGCTCTTAATAAAGATCATTTAGTTCAGTTGTCTGTGCAGTAGTTCTGGGAAATTGTGAAACATTTATAAGTGTCAGTTATTGCTTTCATTAAAAAAAAAAAGAAAATAAAGCATGTTGACTCATTTAGGGGTAAATACATGAAGTTTGTTCTACCACATAAAATAGAATAATGTCCAGAAAGAAGCAGTCACTGCTGTTCAGCCTTGAAAATGTTACTATTTGGGAATATCCAAGACCAAATTTCTAATCTTACACACAGAACTTAGGTAGCTTTATCCCCAATTTTGACAAGCTACATACCTCTCAAATGTTGTGTGTTGCATACTCTATCTCTCATCTGACCAATGACAGCAAGATTATGAGAGTAAGTGACTTGCTCAATGTCATGTAGTTTGGTAGCTAACGTGTACAATTCATATGATTTAGTTATTAAAACCATTGGAAAGTTTATTCAAGAAAACCAAGGCTTCGAGATTAAGCCAATGTCATACTACTCTAGCACAGAACAGATTAGTGGTAAAAATAAGAGACGGTCAACTGTGACAAAACAAACCGGTTATTTCTCATCCTATATCTCCAACCAGGGTCTACAGGTTGGCCTGACAAGGCCCTGAAATTGTATAGTGAAATTTATCAAAGTATGTTTTTTTTTTCTTCTAGGAAACGGCTTCATCCACTTCATCAGATTCTCAGTAGGCTGCCTTACAACACCTCCCTCCACTCCTTCACCCTGCTCCCACTACCTTCTCAAATCCAGTTCAAAAAGAAAAGATCAGAGTGACTAGTTCTATTCGAAAAGATGGTTCAGCCATCTGACCAGGTAGGCAGGAATTCTATGATCAAGGCCATAGCTGAGTCAAACTGAAGAGGGGCTGTAAAAGTTGCCAAGGGTAAAGGAAGGCCAGTCCTAGTGACACCACCCTTTCCTGTCCTGAATGGTGCCATCCTTGTGAAACTCAGCTAAAATGGACATGCCAAGCAGCTATCAGGAGAAACAGATAAAATGGATTTAAACATTTTTCTGTTTTAAACAATGTTACCAAGAAAGTGAAAAAATAAAAACCAACCCATAGAAGGTAAGAAAATAGCTGTATATCATATATATGATAATGGTCTCATATCCAAAAGATATAAAGAACTCTCATAATCAAACAACAGATAACAACCCAACTGTGAAAAGGAGCAAGAGATTTGAGCGAATAGACATTTCTTTAAAGAAGAGACACAAGTGGTCGATATGCTCATGAAAAGATGGCCAACATCACCACAAATCAAAGCTATAATGAGACTCTGTGTCATCCACACTAGGACGGTGATACCAGAAAGATGGTTAAGAAGAAGTAGTATTGGCTACGTTATGGAGAAACAGGATTTCTCGTACATTGCTGACAGGAGTGCAAAATGGTGCAGCCACTTTGCACAACAGTTTGATTGTGCTTCACAAGGTAAACACAGAGTTACCATATGACCCAGCAATTTCACTCTTAGGTATATAGCCAAGAGACGTGAAACAGAGGTCCACATGAAAATGTGGACAGGAATGTTCGCAGCAGCATTACTCGTAGTAGCTGAAAAATAGAAGCAACTCAAATGTCTATCAACTGACAAAGTGATCAACGAAGTGTGGTATATTCATATAATAGAATATTATTCAGCTATAAAAAGGAAATATGAATACATGTAATAACAATGGGTGAATCTTGAAGACACTCTGCCATGTGAAAGAAACCAGATTATCAAGGGTTACACATGAGATGCCAGTGATATGAAAAGCTCAGAACAGGCAAATCCTTGGGAGACTGTAAGTAGAGGGGTGGTTATCTAGGGTTGGAGAGGGAGAGTTGGGGAATAGGAATTCCTATGGGTCTGGGTTTCTTTTCAGGGGGATGAAAATGTCCTACAACTGACTGTGGTGATGGCTGCACAATTTTGTGAATATACTAAAAATGACTGAATTGTACTCTTTTAAAAGGCTGAATTTTATGGTATGTGAATTATATCTCATAATATAAAAAAAGCTCAAAGGGAGAAACAGTTAGAAGGGATGGTACTTTGGAGTTTGAATTCAAAGGTATTTTAATGAACTTTAGATATCACTAAGAACAGGTTTTTAAAGTAGACTCTGTGAAGCCTGTAAGATTGTTCAGAGTCCCCCAGAGAAGTGTGGGCGGGTAGGTGGCTGGTGGGCAGTGAAGAAGTGCAGAGGTGGAGTGGAATATGGTAGCTTGGACTCTGGGCCCCCTATTTCTTGAATTCCTGCCCTCTCCACTTCATCCAGAACAATTTTATTCATTCCTTATGCTGGCCTTCTTGGTGAGGTCTGAAGAATTGACAGCTAAAAACAGCCTTAATGAAACTATCCTTTTACAGATGAGGAGACTGAGGTTTGAAGAAGCTGAGTGACTTGATCAGCTCCAGTTTGCAGCACCGCCCAGGCAAAAGAACCAGGGTATGGATGCCCATCTAACCTAAGCCTTCCTCAGGAGGCTGGCTTGTTGCACCTCAGCTCTTCTCCATAACTCTTTTTGGATACTGAGCCTCCAGACCAGTGGTTTTCACAATGGGGTCTCCAGAACAGCCAGCAGCATCAGCATCACTAGGAAATTTGTCAAAAATACAAATTCTTGGACCACACCCGAGACCTATCGGAAACTCGTGTGGGGTGAGACCCAACAATCTGGGTTTTAAAAAGCTCTCTGGATGAGTCTGCTAGGCACTGAAACTGGAGAACTACTGCTCCAGATAGTTCTCATGCAGTGAATAGAGCCAGCAAAGAGAACCACTGCCACCTTGCATTTGAGGGTAGTGCTTAGAACACAGCACCCTGGGGCAAGGTACCCTACAAGAAAATCGATCAGGAGCAGCAGCTAACAGGGATGGCTGAGGAAGCTGACTTGGAGGGGAAAGAAGGTTAGAGACAGTCTTGCCAGGAAGAGAATACCACCAACCCACATTTAAAAATGGAAGGTGCTGAAAGAGAAAATAAATAACGAATAAGGAGCAAATATAATTTAGTAAAAATTCTGAGCATATAAGGCTGGTATCGAAAGATCTGATTTAGGAGCAATTTATGCCAATTGGCAACAACATGAGAGTTGCCAGAAATGTTTCTGAATTAATTCTAAATTGGTATATGAATATCTAGCTGGCTTAAGGCCATCAGAGAAAAATGATCATGATAGTCTTTAATCAAGCCCAAGTTGCTGTTTCTTTCTCCTTTACATTTTAAATACCACTTTGGGATTGGAAACTTAGCAAAGGACTAAACTTTTGGTCAGGGAAGATTCACAATCCACTCAGTCTAAGGAAAATGAAAAGCCTGCGATTTCTTGGAAGTTCAAAGCCTGCTGGCTGGGGACTGGGTGGCAGGGTGATCTAATGCTATATATCCTGGAGGCTGTGTGATGCTAAGAAGAGCTCTCTCCTGCTGCCCAGATGCTCAGGTAATGAAATGCACTTCCCATGTGAAAATGACTTGCATTCTGTCAAACACACCTGCTGGAGATGCCAGCCCAACAAATAAGATCGTCAAACTTGATCTGACTTAAAGGAACTTTATGGCCACCCCAAGCCCAGCCAAGAATCACTTCCAAGTGACTGGCATAGTCATCAGCACATGCTTTAGAAATTTACTTAACGATCAGACAGCAAACATTCATCTGTGGCTTAATCCACGTTAGAGTGCATTTCTGAAACTAGCAGGCTAGAGTAGATGGAAGGAATTTGTGAAGTTTTCTTCTACATGATCAATGGAGGGGGGGATGAAATCTGTATCTTTTTTTTTTTACCTCTTGGCCCATTTCCATGCTGCAAAGTTTTGTTGATTGAGCTTTGGCATCAACCATAACATTAAACATGGTGCATATTGACTGTGGGACTCGGAAATCTGTTGATCGACTGGTTTTTTGCAGCTTAACTTCAAATGCAATCCTGGTTCTATTAAAACAAAGTAGGAAAAGACCAATTCAGCATTCAGATGGCAGCAGGTGGAGGAGACATTTTCTGAGAGGTCAGTGAAAAAGAAAATTGAAGGCTGTAATCAGTTTCAATCGACAATGACTTCACATGTGTTCTTTTAAAAATGACTTTCCCAGCTAAGGAAGCCTATTCAGAGAGACAGCCACGTAAACCCTTCCTTTCTCCGCAGCACATGGAACACCTGTAGCTCGGCGTATTTCTGTCTATAGTTTACATGCTACGGAGAACCCTAATTGCAGAAGAATGAATGAACAAAAACTCAATTACAGCATTATAGCATATATAAGTTCGCTCACATCTGCACCTGACTACGTTGAAATACTTCATTAAAAAACAACCATCCTCACCCCCTAAAGCAGTTTCTAATGTTAACAAATCTCACGGTGGCAAATATCTTAAATGACATTATTTTTTCCCCCTTTCTGGTTGTGAAAGAGAGACACATAAAAAAAAATTCAACAAGTTTATTATATTGCTTTAAAGACTAAAAACATAGGATGGTTACCTTTGGGGAGGAGACTGAAATTAGGAGAAGTGGTCCTGGAGAGTGCTTCTACTATGTTTTGTTGTTTTTTTTTTGGCTGTTGCTGGGTTTTTGCAATGTTAAAGCACTGCTTTGCAATAAGATTATATTAATTTTACAAGTAAAAGCATCATAATATACTTACCATTTCAAGTAGTATACAACGGTGGAAACTTAAAGTGACTTAATTTTGACATAGGTCAAATTATGATCCCATCAATGTGCTAACTGCTCACAGGAAAAACCTAGTCTGACATGAGCAGGTGGTAATACAGGGCTGAGATGTACTCCTTGATATCAGCATTGTAAAGGGGACCAGTTAAGATTTTAAGAGGTTTCAGGGAAGTGGGTCAATGTCATGACATGTCTTTAAAAAAAAGCACCTGGTTAGTAAGTGGCTTTAATAAAGCTCCTTCCGTCTGGTGCATCTTTTGAGCATTGTTCACGGTCAGGTTCTGGAGATCACGCAGGCACCAGGAGAGCACTACTTTAAGAGGTATTTGTAGCAGTTTTCTAACAGTGCATAGGGAGGACCACACAGCTAGTTAGCTCAGGAAAGGATGCCAGCTTGCTAACACACCCTGGGTGCATGCAGGAGAGCCAAGTATAATTTCTAAGGTTGGAAGCCCAGTTCTTAAGGAAAAAAAAAAAAAAAACTAAAAGGAAAAAAAACCCTTAAAACACCCTATATATTATATGATCATGTTAAAGATAAATGTATCTTGGCTCCCAAAGACTCGGTGCACTGAAGAAGCTTTCTAATCATGATGATCATTTTAAGCTACGTTGAAAATACATCGCTTTCTGGTTTTGTGAAAAGGGGGCCTGATGCGGACTGACTTGGACAGGTCCCTGTGCTGATCTTCTGAGGTTTGTGTGCCAGTTCCGGCCCCAATTTGAGAAATGGAAAAGCTAAATCACTCCCTTACAATGAAGTAATCGTCTTCTGTTTTCACAGGAGAGCTGTTCATAGCCCTTGGACTGTGTGGCTGTGAGAAAAGGAAGCTGAATGCAAAATTAATATGACTGAGAGGGCTCCATGGGGTGGAAAAGCCAAGGTCAGTCACTACACTGCCTCTCAAAGGGTGGTTAGGGTGCCTTATTTTGTGTGGATCTCACATAAAGGAGACCAGAGGCTCCGTCAAATGTATGATTTCGACTGCTGAGAAACTTTGAAATGAGTGCCTGATTGACTTTCAGGCACTGCACATTTACACCTATGTGGTAATGTTCTTGTCCTCCTAGAACAAGACCCTTTTATTCTTTCCCAAAGAGGAAAGCTAACGTTCTAGGCTCTACTCATGTACGTTCTATGTCTTACAACATCCAAGGACTTCTTCACTTTTTAACTTCCGAATCTGGGGGTCTGGGGATGGTATTTGCCGCTATGCTTGCTCTGATCTGCTTTTGTTGGGGCCTCAATTGAAAGGGACACTGGGAAATGTATGTGTCCAGTTCAGGTGTACATGTGAAGCTGACCAACTTCTGTTCACAAAAGGTTACCTAACAGCTGCTATGTGTCAGGCATGAGGAGGGGACCTGAGGAAGTTTAGGAGCTCAGAACGAACAAGATACACTTCCTGCTTTTCAGAAGCCCACAGTCTTGGTGGTGGATGAACCATAAAGACGTGTGATAAGGGGAATTCCATGGCAGTCCAGTGGTTAGGACTCTGAACTTTCACAGCAGAGGGCGTCGCAGGTTCAATCCCTGGTTGGGGAACTAAGATCCCGCTAGCCAAGCCACATGGTGAGGGAGGAAATAGAGTCACTCTCTACCTTTTACATCCCTGTGTCTTCCCTTTTCCTTACAGCATCTCCCTATTTCTTACTCCATACTCAGAAGCCTGGCTTCTCAGAAAAGGGCAAACAAGTCTTTGTGTACAATTGTGTGCACAGACCAGAAGCTAGTAAGGCTTCATTCTAGTGCACTGTAGCCACTGTGTAGCTAGAATTGTGCACCTAGCTGTAGATCAAGGGAGAACTTTTCAGCACAGGGAGACTGCCCTGCAAGGAGTTTTTGGTGAGATGGTATGGCTTTAGGGAAAGATTTGCTTTTCCTAAAAATGACCATGTAGGAAATGGTGGAAATCAAAACCCTAAGGAAAGATTTTGACCACTGGTTAGAGAAATAGGCTTGTCTTTGGTTTTATGATTGGGAAGAAAAAAGTAAAACACAAAACCTGAGTCCCTAGGACTTTAAGCTCTTAGAAGTGCCATCAGACAGACACCTGCCCAGAGTCCTCGGTGCACACAGCCCCTTTCCCATTTCCTGTGATGCTCCCCAACCTGGCACTGTGCTGTTCTTTTGCCTTTTCGGCTTCCAGTTTTGATGCTATTCCTTCTCTTCTCTTCTTGCAAGATACAAGATACCAGATTCAGATCACTCTCAGCCAAACCCAACCCCCATCACACACAACTGATCCATCAACTCAACTATACAACATCTGGAGATCCAGAGGAGTCTGTGGTGTCTGGGAGACTGGGGGTTTCTGTGAGCGAGGAAAGATAATGAAACAGTTATGAACTGGAAAAGGAACTTGGATGTGTGTCTGGAGATAGACAGGGTGATGATAATGATGTCAAACCAGACAAATCTCCTCTCTATCTCTGATATTCAGATATAGACACTCCATGAGGGAAGGGATGAGATCTCCCATCCTTGCTGGCATGCCAAGAACTCAGCACCATGCCTGGCAGACAGGACGAGCCCAAACAGTTTTTGTTCCCTGTCCTTATTTCCTTCTTATTTCTTGGGAAAGTCTACCTAGAAAGGATAAATGCAGCATCCCCACCTCAATCCCACAAGCCATGGTGACAAAGTGGGCAATGTGTAGGAAACCAAAATGCACAATTAATGTCTCATGCCCCTTTGTTGCTATCTAGTTAGATTTTGGGCAAGATAACTCATGGTCAGCATGTGGTATGTGCTCACAAAATGAACGGTGCTGAGGAGGTCTTGTCTACATCACTGCAGAGTCAAGAGATGCCTGCTCCCTGTGCTTAGAACAGTGGATTAGTAGGTTCTCCTTTTTCTTTCCAGCTAGCTATCCACCTACACATACACTCATACATTTAACAAATACATATTAACTAAACATTTTGTGCCAGACACTTATGGGTATTAAGGATACAGAGACAAGAAGGACCCTTTCCTCACAGAGCTGAATGAAAACATAGGCAGCCTTATTTTGTGCCCTCTTTTGTGGGGTTTGGCAAGATGTGGGAAGGCGAACAGAAGCTTCAATGTGGTCACCACTCCAGCTGACTATGACAAGCAGTCACCTTCTCCCAGACACTCCAAGTGATGGCTGACTCAGCAGCCACCCAGTCCTTCCTGAGTCAGTGCACAGCGGGGAAGGTGTACAGAACCTGTCCAGCCACCTGTGCTCACCTTTTGACACAAGATTCGATCATGTCACTTGCCATCAGCTTCAGCCGTTGTTCCAGGTGCTTTCCAAACTCTTCTTCGGGCCAGTGCAAGTCCCGAATGAAGGTCTGCAGGGCATCGAGTTTCCAGAACAGATCTTCTGAAGTGCCTGATCCATTACTGGCAGGATAAAAATGAGAAAACAAGAGTCACCCACTGGCTGAGGGTTCTGCAAAAGCTGACACAAGAACAAGGGGGGACTAGAAGGCTTAAGGCAAACAGTGGCTTCCACATACAAAACGACGAGTGTTGGCGTGGAGGTGGGGGCAATCTCCACTGGCAGATTAGAGTTTTACCATACATGACTTAGCAGGCTTGGTTCGGCCAATTATTCCAGACCAGTGAGAAGTCTGAGGACGTGCTGCCCCATCACTCGAACAATGTATGGTAAAAATCAGCCTTCTTTTAATAACCACATTAACACATGTGATGATTCAGATGAAGGCCACGAACCAGGGGGAGAAGTAGGTCTCAACGGATAATAACTACATGGCAACATGCAGTTATTCAAATTCAGGGTTTCATGCATTTCCCCAGTTCCCCTCCAGAGCGGAGGCCTCTTGGAGACTGCACAAGACTTTCAGTTGTAAAAGGACAGTGCTAACAAAGTGGTGAGCGAGGACCCACTTTCTCCCTTGAAGAGCTGGAAAGAAATTAGGGTGACTCAAACCAAGCTGAGTACACCTGGATGCCTTGAATCCGAGATTCTTGCTCAGTTTGGTTATTATTCCAATTTTCATAGACCGGCCCATTGCATGACAGCCCCAGGACAGGGTGGGTTGTGGGGGGAGGTGAGTGGACAAGGAATATTTGCAAAGCTTTAGGGCACAAAACCCGAGCTCCTGTACTGTTGCACCATCTTACCCAGTCCTCGGTACAGATGGAGAAACTGGTCTCGATTCCTTTTTGTACAATGACGTTTAAGAAACATTTACCTGGGCCAGCGACGGAAAGCCTGTGTACGGGAACTGCTCCACCTCCCGCCCTCTCAACCTTCTCTGGCTGGCTTCCTCTTTTAAAACAATTCCAGTGGGAGTTCTAAGGGGTGGCCACCCCCCACCCCCTTCCTCGCATACCACTAATGCTAACACGGCAATTTATAAAATGTCCAACATACCATGCATTACCACTTGTTCTGACATCGTCTATAGAAACAGATGAGAGTGGGTGTTTCTATTGTGACAGATGCCAGCTGCATTGAATTAATGCTTCAGAGAGAGAAATATAGCTAGTGCATAAGTGCATACACAGCTACTGCGGGGGTGGGGGGGGCAGACTCCCAACATGCCGGGAGGGAGCCCAAGGCCTGCACCAACAGGGTCACGTTTTCAAGGACAGACCAGTCTGAGGTCAGTACGTAGATGTATCTGACACGAAGGAGCAGGTAACATGGAAACACGTCCTTAAAATGAAAGGTGGCAAAGGAGGAAACTGAAATCATGAAAAGATATAGAATCAGGCATTTCCTGGTGGGTGACTGAGAATCTACACCTTCTTTCAAGATACTGTGGTAGGCAGTGTTCAAAAGTGGGGGAATGCATCGTCAAAGTTCGGCCTTCCCCCTATCCCGTCCTAGGCTTGGGAAGAAGAAACCCCAACTTTGTCTAGTCTAAACCCCGTTTTGGAACAGCATGGTTGTATGTTTTAAATCATTAAGTACATATGAATGCAATAATTGGTATTTATTACAACAACATTTTGACACCCATCTGGTTTCAGAGTTTCAAAAAATTCTTCTAGGGTTTTTTTTCTTTTTTCTTTGAAGAGCTTATTATTAAGTTTTGACATGAGGAAAAGAATATTTTCTTTTTATTTTTAAGATAAACTGTTAATGTTAAGGCAATAGCACCAAGATTATTTTGATTGCTGAGCAGTTACCAAAATGTGTTCCCACTCATGCCTTAATTAATTGAACGGAGACCATTATCTGCTTTATTACAATGTCTTGATTCATATCTTTTCAAAAACATGTCACAGAGCATGCACAGAAGGAGGTAAGGGAAGCTTTCAGATATTTATTTTTAAATTTTTTACATATACTACCTAATCTAATTTTTCATATAGTCATCTTAGCATGAATATGATTTATGGTTTTTTTTTTTATTAAGAAGTTTTTTTTCCCTCCCATATACAAATTTTGGAGGTTTTAATTTGTCTTCAAAAGAAAATCAGACACATTGACCAGTTGATTTCTTTGTGAACTTGTGAGCAAATATACGAGTTTTTAAAAAATGTTAGGCAGCTTTGGAGGAGCCAAGTAGAGCAGTCATTCTAAAGTTCTGTTCTCTACCTGGATTACTGCAGAAATAAAAACATGGAGGCCCATCTTGATGAATGCGATTCTGAGATTTCAAAACATCACTGCCAGTTTCAGATCATTTTTTATTCCTTTGATAATAACACTTCCCTTTGAAAATGTGCCAATTTATTCTTTCAAGAAAAAGCTTATCTGGCCTATAATTAGCTGTGGTCTAAGACAAGGATCAAAGGAGGGTGTAGGATCACTAAACCTTCTTTCACTTATTAAATCATGCATGTGGTTCTAATTTAATTTTCCTGAGGGAGGATTTTGGGGTGCTGGATCTTCTTCTTGCTTAGGAAAGAGGGAGAGAAGATTCATTTCCTAGGCTAGAAGAAATGACTTCTCAACCTCCACCCTTCAAACAGCTGGCTTTAAAGGGGTGACCTGGTCTCCACGGCAAAAGCCCGTAAATTGCTGGCATTTGGATGAATACAGAGCAAGGCTCTGCACCGAAGCCACAGACGATATGCCCATCCCCAATTTAACGGCACTGCGTTCTCAGATTCGGAGATCTTCTTGCTACCTAGATCTCAATGCTCCAAATTGTATTATGACCTTGGGATGTACTTTACAGAACAGTTACATTACTAAGGCTTGATCCATTCAGAAATTTTTGTTTAGCCCAGAACATACTGTTACTATATTCTGCCATTTGCTGACACCAGAAATATGCTTTATGGTTTAAACATTATCTAGGAATTTTTTATTAAAAACAAAACAAAACCAAACTAGCTTCTAGATAGGTATGCTTTTCTCTCGGATTTGGATCAAGCCAGAAATGACTGGCCAGCCCAGCAAAGAGGTTTCCTGTACTATTTTTGGGTGATTAATTTCTAAATCATGTCACCTGGATTAGGAAAAAAACAACAACAAAAAAGCAAAACATGGGAAGAAGCCTTTTGCAAAGGAATTCAGGAAGTGAAACACAGTTCTCAAACATTCAGTGGGCGTAAGACAAATTGTTAGTGCGGTATATATAGCCAATGTCTTACAAACACGCTGCATGCCAGAAATAAACAATATTGTCTCTGTATGATCAGCAAAATATGTCTAATTATCCATCTCCATCTCTGTTATATAGGATGTATAGAAATAAACAATACATATCCATGCCAAGATCACTTAAATTTAAATGAGATCTAATGTGAACTGAATACACACTCAGCATCATATATAGCAGCCATCCATGACGGTGCCGAAAAAGTAGGCATTTGTGGGATGCCTAGAGGGATGTTAACTGGTAGATTTGGTACTTTGGGAAGGTTCACATTGGGTAGGTTCACATTGGGTAGATTACTGGTTAAACTCCTGTGGAAGAAACAGACAGAAAGAAAAAATACCATCACAGTGACAATGCAGATGTGGCAGAAGCACACGACAGTTGTAAATAAACTGGCTAAGTCCACAGAAAGACAACAGTGAAGACTTAAGCAACACATTTCAGAAAGCAGCTTACAGATGGGAGCTGTGGTGTGGCTCAGTTGTTCAGAGAGAAATGATAAAAATTAATGGGAAAAAAATTAACCACAGAGAGACCGAAAAGCGTGGACACTCATGGACACCTATATACAATGATGTTACACGTGTTATTTCAATGCCTGTGTGAGGGGCTTTCAGTTTCCAGATCCACTGCTGTGAGGGTCTGGACCTGTCTCAGACAAAAAACTTTAAGCGGATGGAATTCTTGGCGTTGCTGTGGCGAGGGCTGTAGTGAAGTAGCTGGGACTGATAGAAAGGGTAAAACACTTGGATTTTTTTCACTCTTGTTTACGAGTTATTTTTGATGGAGGCACATTTCTTAAGTCAGAGTAGATACAAGATGGAGCAGGAAATTCACCCACTTGAACCCACACATGATGATAGTGGACAAAACCTGAATCCTTTCCAACCCCTACTTCTGAAGACAGTATGTGCAATGGGGCATCAGGATTGATGGCAAAGATAAAGGAATTGTGTCAACAGGAATGATTACCTCTGTATAATTTTATAGAACACTTAAAGAAAATGGAGACCTCCCCTCCCAAACTAAGTCTAATTAATGTGGAGAAATGCTTACACTCAAAAAAGGGAAAAGAATCCCAAATTCAGCTCTTAGAGTAAATTCTTTGACCACAAGAGGATTTAAAATGTGGTCTTCTGTTATAAGTAATTACTTCTGAAAGTGAGATAGAGACTGGAGGAAAGGATGACGGGGCCTTGTAGGGGGCTGGGGATGTTCTGTTTCTTGATTTGTGTGAGTGTCATTTGAATATTAATCAAGCTTTGTATTTTCTGTAAAAAGTCAAAATTTAAGTTAAAAAGTAATAAACAGTTAAAAATTGTGACCTTGTATCAGGTGTTCTTTTTGAGCAAAGATTGATCAACTGAGGTAATGAAAGAGAGATGGATGGCTTTATGAGTAAAGAAAGGAAGTAAAACAAAATGAGAACTCCAAAGCGAATCAACCACATCTCTTTGGAGGGACTGTGTCATATACTGCTCAACCAGCTGGCATCGTGCGATTCTGTAGTGGCATTTCAAGGGTGTTCCATCCAGCCAAAGTCACTGGCACAGTGGAGCCCAGCCTAACTCTGCATCTGAGAGGAGCCTTCCTGTTTAAGTGGAGTTGACAGCATTTTGGCAAAGAAGTTGAGGTTTTCTTTTTGGATCTTGCAGAAGAGGAGCAAGTTTTGCCAAAGCAGCTCTGCCCCGGGCAAGCTGTATTTGACTAACACAGCTCTTGCAAAGGCTGGAGCTGCCTCTGGGCTTGCTGAGGGGGGCAAGTCTCCTGATAGGTTTGAAATTTTGGACCCCTGAGATAATCTGGACATCTGTCTCCCTCTAGAAATGAGCTGGCCTTTCATAATGGGAATAGAGCCCTGGATGGTAGATGGAGGAACCTAGAATGCAAAATTGCCAGCCCCTCATTCTCTTCCTTAAGGGAAACAGGTGTCTCAAAGGTTTGTCCTTAACACTTGTCATTTGGGGAAAGACAATTACACTTCTCTGCTTGGGACGAAGGGGTGCTTTCGTGGGAATGATCAAGAGCTTAGCTAAAGCTATTAAGAAGAAGGAAAATGGAACTTTGACTTCCATGTTTCTCTGTTTAACTGGGGAATCTGCCTTTGAATTCAGTCCCTGGTGGTTCTCATTCTTAAACACTGCTATGCAATAAAACCGTTGGCGATTTCCACTGAGACATGTGTAAGCCTATATAAGCAAATGTGATCATTAAATGATACACACACTGAATATTGATCAAGGAATTAGAAGATCTTTCGAGATGGCAGCCTGGAAAGTTAAAATGTCAATTCTGAGCAAATTAAAAGTAGCTAGGAATGAATAACATACAAATATATGCAACAGCAACTCAATTTAAACATATTAGCAGAGGGTGGGCACACAAATTAGAAATGAGCTTTGTTTTAAACATGAAAAATTTTTAAATACTTAGATTAATCAAAACATATTGTATTGGCAAAATATGACATTTGGCCAGACTGCTGTACTGGACTCATAGAAACATTTTCGTTCTGTGACATATCCTTGTGATCTAGTTTTAAAAGGCTGAAGAAACATGCTTGACATTTCTGATTTTAGCAAAATAACATAGTGTGTTACTAATGTTATTGATAATTCATTTGGATATTAACCATCTAAGAGTCAATTTTAAGCATTATATGTGACTCATATATATGTGAAAGGGGGAATTTTCCTGTAGCACTCAGGTCTACAGGCTCCTGCAGTGGCTGATCGATGACAAATTATTACTTTAGAGGATTGTTTAGCAACTGCATAGAAACAAGTCCAGCATACTTCTCTGTAAAAATCATAATTGGGTATCTCTGGATAGTGTAAGAAGTATAAATTGCAATCATAACAACAGATACATGTTAAAATTTGCTATTGTAACAACAGATACATATTAAAAATTAAGACTCATTCATTTTGGGGACTGCTGAATGAATTTGGGGACCTTTTCATTTTGGGGACCTTTTTCAGGGTAGCTCCCATTCATGTCAAAGGACTCATCCCTGGAGCACTAAATTAAAATACTCTTAGTTGCTCTCTCTCACAAAAGGATGAAAATTACAAATGTGTGCACATCTCATCATTTCTATGAATGATAGAGTCATTCCTTATTTCTAGGATTAATTTTGGGGCTTTCCTGGTGGCTCAGATGGTAAAGAATCTGTCTGCAATGCAGGAGGCCTGGGTTCGATTCTTGGGTGGAGAAGATCCCCTGGAAAAGGGCATGGCAACACACTCCAGTATTCTTGCCTGGGGAATTCCATGGACAGAAGAGCCTGGTGGGTTAGAGCCCTTGGGATCGCAAAGAGCTGGACACAACTGAGTGACTAGCATACTTAAGTCCTGGGCATAGAGGGTATCGTTGGGTCTTCTCTCCAAGTCTTCTGCTTTAGATTTCTGGATGGGGTTAGATTTAAGACACAAAAAGCCTTCCTTTGTATGAACCCTTTGCTGCATGTATACATGTAGTATATCTTATCTTCTCTGTATGCTCTGAACACTGAAACTTCTCTCCTGGTGTACCCTTAGGTCTAATCCCTACTTTGGTCCATGGGGCACTCTTCGGTATCTTTCTAGAGTTTAGAGGGGGTGTTTCTCAACTTTTTGTTTACTGTCACTACCAGCCTTCCCCACAAAAGTAATTTTTTGTGTGTGCATATTGCTCAGACCCAACCAGATTGAAACCTCCATTCAGGGGAATGTATCTCTTTTTTTCAATTTATTTTCCCCATAGTTCTCCTGTGGTACTCTTAACAGTTTTCAGCCTGTAAGGGTTTCTTAATAAATATCTGCTAATCAATACATGCTTACTGAACACCTGCCCTAGGTCCTGTCTGACGGGTTAGGGAGGTACTGCTGATTAAATGTATATATGGAATGAATATGGAAAATCAGATTTTCTAGAATGTCACTGTTAGAAAGTCTTGGATATTCAAAGTTTCTGTTTTACAAAAGAGGACACTGAGGCTCAAGAAGGTCATTGGATTTGCCCAAGGTCACTTAGCAAGTTATTAGCAGAATTAAAGAGTTCTGCCTCTTAGTCTAATATTTGTCTATTTCATACTAGGACACCTGCATATTGCTATGGTATCTTTGGTCTGACATTTTATTAAGATATTGACATCTTTAGTAATCTGGGAAAAGACATTATTTTAATACTTTTCACATGTCTACCTCAGGCAGAGAGAGAGAGAGGGCATTTTGAGACATGAGAAACCCAGTTTTTCTAGTGTGCGTGTATCAAGAAGCAGTGTTTAGCTCTACAATTCAGAATCACCCTGACCTGAAAGGGGCAACTGTGAAGCGTGGATTCCTTGTGCTGGGAAATGAGACTGGAGATGATCTGTCAGCGAAAGAGTAGTGCAGAGGGCTTTCTGCAAGCTTTAGATTACACGCTTTCTAAGTTTTCTTCCACATAGGTCAGGATGACATGACCAGCAACAAACCAACTCTTAAAAGCTGGTAGAATGCGGTCCATCTGCTAGGACCAGCAGCTCATACTCCAGGGCCACTGGAAGGGTTCTGAACAACCTGCCCAGCTGTGGGTGGCAGCCCTGTGACGTGTCCTGATGGGAACTCCTGAGAGGGCCATGGGCTCCAGCCAGGCTTGCCCTCGAGAGGCTGACTGACTTCAGCTGTGGTGAGAAGCTATGGGATGACATTTTCCACCAAAGCCTGGAGATTCAAATCACGACCACCATCTGGTCTAATGGATATGGGGATGCAGCTCCTTTTCTCTTCTTGCAGAGATGGAAGCTCACCTTTCTAGAGAAAGGCAGCAACAAGGACCAGTCATTTCACCCTTTCTATCAAATGACTTTACTTGTATGAAAGCCAAATAATGATGCTTTATTTTCTTTTACAGGACCATATTTTGAAGGAAGAAAATCTGAAGGATAGAGAATATTTAAACTCCTTTCTTAGGAACTTTGATATATTGGTAGCATTTCCTTGTCAGAGTTCTGTTTTGCTTTCACATTTTAAATATTTTGTTAATTCTTGAACAATGTGGGGCTTTAGAGGCACTGACTCCTGTGCAGTTAAAAATTCACATATACGTTTATACTTAGCCCTTGTACCCGTGGTTCCTCTTTACCCTCAGTTCCATATCTGTGGATTCAACCAACCTCTGAGCAGAACTGTCATATTTACTACCAGAAAAAAAATCCCTGTATTAGTGGATCTGTGCCATTCAAACCCATGCTGTTCAAGAGTCAACTGTACCAGTTTTTCCTGGAGAAAGTTTTACAATGCATTTCTCAGTCATTTTAGGTATAATCAGGCGCTATAACGATGACGTTTGAAAAGTAGAAGAGCAGAACTATTTGAGTACAAGAATTGTTTGAGAGAAAGGTGGTGGTGTTTGTTTCTGCGTGTGTGCGCGCGCGCATGTGCGTGCTGCAGGATCACGTGACACAATTAGAGAGGACTGAGCACACTACCTAAGCCAGCTTCTTATTTTTGAGCACCCTGATGCAAACCATTCCAAAAAGACCATTTTTCACTCGGGGGAAAAAAAGGATCTCTGCGTCTTTATCAACCCTCTATCCAGAGATCAGATAGAAGTGCATACTTTCTTTTTACACGGTAAGAAGTAGAGCGATTTATTCCTTCTGATCACACAGGTATGCTCTCAATTTTGTATTCCCTTTTATACCCCTTATATGTGCCAGCCATTCTGCAAATCTGTTCTGTGGTATCCACATTCTGTTTACAAATCAGCTAATAAAATGTAGGTGATTTCAGACAATTTAAATTTAGCTTATGTATCAGCTGGCGTTTTCCAATACCTCTACCTACTCTGAAAACCATGTACTATTTAGTATGAATTAAATAAACCAGTCATATTCATGAGCCCACCCACAGCACCGTTTAGGAGAGAAAAAAGCTACTTAAGGAAAAAACACATCCCTATAAACTATTTTTAGGTTATTAGTCACAAATGATCAACTCTTTGCTAATTTTCAGATCTTTAAATTACTGATCTGAGAGTTCATATTTTATTTATTTCTACCCCTTAAAAACACCCTGTGAGAACAGTCCCTGACCAAGACTTCCAATTGTGAAAATGATTCTGAGTCTACTTTTACTTCTGACTGATCACATGTATATTATGGTGCAGAAGGTTTCTGAAGAATTGAACAGGCTAAAAATGACTTCAGGGACGTGATCACAGAGCTTCAGGAAAAACCTCACATACTGAGTACAGACGTTTTTAAAACTTAGTTTTACAGATGAGAAGACACTTATGGAGGTTCAAGCCCCTGCCTTCTGGCTAGTAACTGTAGAACAAGGCCCCTGTCTCGAAGGCCCTTTAAGAAACAGGAACATCCGGATGCCCATCATTTCCTCCCGTGTGTGCTGATGGTAGTAGCCTTCACCATTTAAACCCAAGTAAGTAAATGCTATTTCAAGACCACTGCTATTTTCAAAATGTGAGTATTACTCATTTTAACCTTTTCTTTTTTCACAACCATTCTGCACGGGACAACTGTCTTGATTCGAGTGAGCATTTAAAAAAATACACTCATTCATGCTTTATCATCAAAGGTCCCGTTTCTATTCTCATGAGTTGAAAGTCAGCAGAGCTGTATTAAGAAACTGTTGTAAACCTGAGAATTATAAGCGAAAATTTATATATATATATATATATTTTTTTGGTACTTGCAAATGAAGAGCTATACTGCCTATTAACCTGCTCAGTAGGGCAAGTCAAGAGACTTCTTATGTGGCTCAGATGTGGAAAGAGGGGGTTGTGGGTTGAAAAAGCTATTTTGCATTGATTCTTTTATGAGTCAGAATCTGATTCAGTGTAATATTAGAAGGGGAGTCTTGATTCAAGAAAACCACTGAAAGACAGGGTGCAAGTCAAGGCTTCCAAGTTGAGGGAAGGCTCCTGAACATCTGTTCTGGCGTGCCTGACAGGGTGCGGTACACACCCCACTTCACTCCATGCTGGTTGCCACATGCCACAGATGTAAAGGACCAAAGCAACAAAATGGTTTTCTTACAGAAAAAAAAAGAATCTAACAGAGCAAAGCTCTTATCAGGCTTTACTGGAGCTTTTCTAAGCCTATCAGAAAATTCTCTCCCTCAAGAAGTTCTTCAATTCTCCAGAAAAGGCGTGGGGGGAGGGTCTGAGACTGACCCTCTGGCAGCCTTGAGTGACAGCCCTTCTTCCTTGCTGGGAAATAGAGGTGGCACTGAATCTGCCACCCATTTCTAATACGATCCATCTGCCAAGCAGCTATGGCAACTGTCAAAATCACAACCTATGGGATTTCCTGTACTTGGTCCTATAGGATAGATATCCTACTAGGAAAATAAGTAGTAATTCAGAAAGTTCTAGATTAAGCACAGGCAAACAAGTTTCTGTATTACTATACTCTCCGAGTTTTGAACTACTCCTCGAAGGCTACCCAGGAGACAAGGGTGTTGGGTAGATGAGGAGGGTATGCAGAGTTTCCTAAACATATCTGGCCACAAAGTCCTTTTCTTGAGGCGCATTTCAAAAGCCTAGGCCAAGAAATGACAAACTGGCTCACAGGCCAGTTTCCTGCTTTTGTAAACAAGTTTTAGGGGAATACAGCTACACTTGTTCATTTACTTATTGTCTGTTGCTGCTTTAGCCTACTGCAGAGCGGAGAGCTGATACAGATCGTGTGGCTTGAGAAGCCTAAATATTTACTATCTGGTCTTTCATGAAAAATTTGCTGCCTCCTTAGACTCCT
Organism: Bos indicus x Bos taurus; assembly: GCF_003369695.1. Lineage (NCBI taxonomy): Eukaryota > Metazoa > Chordata > Mammalia > Artiodactyla > Bovidae > Bos > Bos indicus x Bos taurus. The sequence continues at coordinate 21,987,567 of NC_040097.1, forward strand.
ATGGAACCCACTTTGGGAAACGTCAATTCCTAAGGGTAAAACCACTAGAGTAAGGTACACAGTACAAATATCACAGGCAGGCTTATATCCCATATAGCTTATCTATCTTGTGCAATAAAACAAAGATTTCATTTCATGAAACATTTCTCAGCCTCTTCCCTGCTCCCCTCCTTGGACAAGGAGGGTATGAGCATCGTAGTTGGGAATAAGGTGTTTGCTCTCTGTCCATGTAAACAATGAACACCATAAGACACCATTAATCCATTTCTGTATGACTCTCCAGCCATTTGCACCCACACTCCGAGAGTATCAAAAGAGGTTTCCTTACTTGACTGGTTCCCATGACTCCCGCTCAAAGCCCCTGTGAATGGATTGTGCAATTGAGGACTCCATCAAATCCACATATCTAACCACAAGTGGGGCAAACAGGTCTTGCAGGTGTCTGTGAAATTTTCCATTGCACAAATTATCTAGAACAGATAAGCAAAAGCTCAGTAAGAATCCACAGTAGCTTTATCAGCATACAATGTTGACGTAGAAAGGACCGTTTTCTCTTTTAAATATACTGCTTCTTAAAAAGCCAGAAAGGAGGAGGAAGAGGACAAGGACGAGAAGGAGGATGGGAAGGAGGAGAAGAAGCAAAGCAAACGGTACATGAATGGCATCATGCTTCAATCTGCGTGGAAGGATAACGGAATTCAAAAACCTTTTACTCATTTGTGTCACTCTCCAGGAAAGGGAAAAAAAGCAAGCCCCCTTAAAGAACAACAAAAGCAAAAAGTGATACTTTTTTTTTTCCTTTAGGTTTTCTTTGTGCCTGCTCCCTTTTCCCCCTTATGTTACCAGGAAGAAAGAATTCTGTATCCCTTCTTCCCTTCATCATTCTGAGGAGGATGGTCTACTTTATGGCTATGTGGTGCTCTAAGACACTCTGAAACACTTAGGTGTTACTTAGCTTGAAATTGTTTTTCATCTAGGAAGCATCTTTTGATTAAAAATTCAAAATGTGTAGAGCTGAAGTTAATTAGCTTGTTCAAGAGCAAATAAAACACACGGGCATGGGCACCCCTTTCTCACTGAGTTTGGGTTTTTCTGCCTAGTGAGGAGAGGGCTTCCCTGCAACAGGATGCTTGCTGGGAGAAAGGGTATCAGCTGTAACCTTTTTTTTTTCTTTAATCATAAAACTCGGAAGAGCTGTTTCCAACGTGTAGCCTGCCTGGGATAAACACATTTCAGTCATCAGTTATCTGCACACTACTTAAGAAAGACAAACAGTCAAAGATGATACATACAATCAGTCCGGAGAAAATCATTCAGCAGCTGAAACAGTGGGAAACTGTCCCACGTGTCTGGAGGCTGCACTTCCAACGCTGCATCCATGTCCACTGCAAAGAGTGACAGGAACGTCTCGGCATGTTCCACCATCAAGTCTGACCACCACGCGAAGGCCTTTGAGATGTGGCAGAAAAACAACAGACGAAGAGGTGATGAGCTTTTTGTCTCCGACCTAAGATGTGAAGTCAAGCCCTGGCTGTTAAAGACTGATTGTGCATCCAGCAGGGTTTGGTAATTTTATTGTAAAGAGAACAGCACTTTTGGATATAGCTGGGCCTCTATGTGGTCCAGGGCAATGTTTTTCATGATTCCAGGCCTGCTTTAGAAATCCGCAGCTGTAGAAATGACAGGCACAGAACTTCTGTTCAATTTACAATAACTCAGTACCTTTTGAGTCATGCTCTTTATCGCTCTTGTTGACTAGTTCTTGCTCTAAAGTATTAGAATTTGGGAGTTTCTTCACTGTGTTTATGGGTTTTCTGCTGGTCTAACTTGAAAATTGGTAATTATTGTTTATTATCTCTGCGCATCTGGGGCTTAATTGTCTGTGGTTTCATACAAGCTCAGCAACTCACGTTTTCCCTACATGTTAGAAATGTTACTCCTATTTCATACCAAGGCAAAGGAAACCATTGTTGTATTGTCACAAAACTTTTGAGTTGAAATCTCTTTAAGCAGGGAGCCTCTGGTTTTGCATCCTGTCTATAGGAAAGATCAGGCTTTAACCTAGGAGACACTCAGTAAGATTAGGACTTTTCTGAGGGTTGGACACATATGTACATTGAAAACCAAAAATATCAGTGAAGTAACTCATTTTCATGCACATGGGTCCTTGGAAATCATTGTGCAGGGTCTCAGAGGTGACATTCACATCAGATGGGCCAGATGTGAATGCAATTCAAAGGCATGCATGCATGTTGACTAATCATTTCTGGCAGGGAGCATGCAGAATGAGTGGCAGTGTCAACAGGCCCCCCTTTTATCCCCTTTTGCTGATTTCAAAGAGAGCAGAAAAACAAAAACAATTTGCCAGCCCTTTTTATTCCCCTACCTCCCCACCCGGTGCCATAAAGTATTTACATGGGAAACACTTTCCAGAGCATTCATTGAAAAAAAGATGGGAAGGCATTTCAAAACATGAAAGATGATTATGGAAATAATTCCATAAATAAAAGAGTTTGTTCAATGGCCAAGCTCTTCTGTGATCTCTTAGTTATCTGGGGATATTCTAACAGCCACCAGGAGGCAGAACAGGGGTCCACCTCTCTTCTTTCATGAGATTTCATTTTACTTACTTCTCCTTTATCAACATGTGGCTGGTTTGCAAATTAAATGGAAAAAATCAAGTCATGGACCATTCTGCAAGGGCAGCTTGGCTGGAAATAAGACACCTGCTGGTTCCATTTTAACTTACAGTAAAACCTCAGTGATTCAGAGTAAGGGAAGAGAAGAGATGCTAGTCTGTCAGCAAAACACCTCAATTACTGGGCTTTCTAAAAAAGAACGATCATTTAGCCGCTTTTCAAAGCAGTATATACATGGGAGCCCAAGTACAATGTATTCATTGATTGGCTATTGCTAAGCGTATGGTAAACTTAAAAGTATTTTTAAAATTTCAAATAATTGTAGATAAATTGACCTATAAATTGAAGTAAAAGAGATGGGAGCTTTAATTTCATAGATCCTGGGATAAAACTTGGAAGAAAAGCCTTTAGAATTTCTAGAGAAAGTTGAGATGGTGTCAAACATTTTACTGAAGAGAAATTAAAAGAGCCACATCTGAAGTTGACTTGTCACAAATTAGGAGGAACTGGGTCTGAATCGATGAGATTTTACTGCAGTTTTACCACCTGAGGATGAGAGCCCTGGGGTTTGGGGGTTGTTCCACGGACTACCTGGCTAAATCCAGCCAAGGGAGAAACCCTCCACTCCTCCCCCAGAGCTCTCCTAGCCATCTGCCTTCTAGGCAGAGACCTTCTAACACTCAAACTTGCTCAAGTTCCACTGCTGCCACCCAACCCTGTGTGGAGGGCTGATTCTCATCAGTCCTGATGGAGGACATCTGCAGTAATCACAAAGGCATACCAAACACTGGCTGGTACTTATGCTTTAGTTATTTGTTTCACTTTACATCTTCAGGGTGAGTCCAAAAAAATAGTAACTGGGGAGACTGAAATGCCTTCCCAGACACAATTTTGCTCTAGGATGACAAGAAAAAAAAAAAAAAACACAAAATGAAACAAAACAAAAACTAATCCTAAATGCCTAAAATAAAAATTTTCTCAGACCAACCTCATACCTGGTTCTTACCAGCTTTATTGAAAAGTTGCAAACCAGAGGCCTTAAGAAGCACCCATTTTTACTCTCTACAGAAAATTTAGTCCCTTGTTAGAATCTGATAAATTATTGAGAAATTATCTACAGTTGTTATATTAATAATCATATAGATTGGCAGCCCTATGAAGAACAATGACTACTGTGGTATGAATTATTACCATTAATATCTGGCAGAGAAACCTGGTATTCTAGTGAAGGAAGAGAGATTAAATAGGGGATTGTTGGAGAAGTGAAGTCCAAGTTTATTTTTCTATACCCACAGTAATTCTTTCAGAACCTCATAATCAAACCTGACTCACTAAGGAGAAGAAAAAGATTCAGGCAAGAGCAGTAATCACCAAAAAAGCCATTTCTTAATTTTAATCAAATGAACAGAGTCTGTGAACCTGGACTGGGCAAGGCAAAGGTTTAAAATAAAACAACAACGACATCTATATTTACTTTAAACTTGCTCATACAGGTGAATGCTATTTTTGTACATGTCTATGGGTGTCTAAAATCTTCAGAAATCTTTTCCAAAGACAAGAAGGAGTTGTACTATGGTTTCTAGATACTTACCCAGCGTTTTTCATTATTTAAAGGCAAAGATGTATACTTTAGGGGTATGGTCAACCACACTGAACACACTCTATATTTTCTACACAAACTACATGTATATATGTACCCCTATGTGTACCACAATACATATATACATATACATACGTATACATAGAGAGAGAGATTGGGAAAGTGAAGTTAACAGCACATGAAGGTATAATTCCTGTGTGTGTGCAGGTGTGTATATGCACATAACTTAGGCTCTGAGAGCAGAATTATGTTGTAATTTAGAGATCTGGGTGACAGCTGCTACCATATACTACATGTGTGTGTGCACATGACAATATTCTTAGCTGGTGGGGGTTGTGTTTTCTCCTGAAATATTTAATTACTTTATATTGGAATTCAAAGTAGTTTTAAGGATTATTGACTTCTGTGGGGGAGGCGATCCCATTTGTCACTTTTATTAGTGTGGTGCCACCAAACAGCATGACTGCTAAGGTCCAGCTAAGATTCATGTTTAGGACTTACTGATTTTCTAGAGTTCACTGGGCATCTAGAGAAGATGGCAGTGAGTACTGGTCAGTAGGAGAAAAATTTAATCCTTCATCCTTTTGGCAGCAAAACCTCATCCTCTCATCCTCAGTGTGCCAGGGCAAATTTTACTTCTTTGGTTGCAGCCAAGGGTCTCTTGACCACGCGTTACCCTGAAATCAGCTGGACAGTTTAAAAAAATCACCAGGGCTGAGGGAAATGCCTCTGTGCTCATAGATGGGTGATTTTTGATCAACTGAGTAATGAGGTTTTGTGATTGGGTAAAAGGACTGATTTCGGAAATCTCTACATTTATCAAAAAGCAAACTGGGCCTCTGAATTCCAAAGTATGCCAAAGTTTTCGTTTCTCACTTCTGAAGTCAGTAAATGAGAATAGAACTGAATTTATTTCTGCCCTATTTATGAGTGGCTTTTGAACACTAAGATTAAAATATTTTTGTGATGATGGTTATGAGGGTGTTTTAAGATGGTGATTAGTACTGAGTGAAGAAGGGCTTTTTGGAAAACTGGGGAAAAGAGGCTTCTTTGGAATATCAACTTCTCTTTGGTACCACTTGTGAGTCATTTGGGAAAATGTTCTTCTTTCTCAGACTGCAGTAGCCTCAGAAAATAACTTGATTAAATCAAGCATATGTGTCCATTTCCTTCTTCAATCATTCACTGAAAGAAAACCATCTGCTTTGTATCCATGTCTTCAAAAATCTGGTCTGAAATATTGGGAAAAGCCTCAACACCCAAATCAGGAAAGGACTGGCCAGACCCCTCCATGCCTCTGGGGATGATTCTGTAGATACCCAGAAAGAACATACTTACCATCACAATGAACCCCAGGTGCCCCCATCTGAAAAGAACATCACGTAGGATAGAGTAGAATAAAAACTCTAGCCCAACTTAATTTTCTGTTTGAAGGTGTCTACATTTGGAGGGTGTTTGGCGTGGCCCCTCTTCTCATTCCTGGCTGTGCATTTGCTGGGTGTTGCCGGAGTTAGCTGTACCTACCTCAAGGGGTCTTCACCCCATTCTCAGTGAGGGTTTGGGGGACACCATGATTCGTTGGCACTCTCTCTATATATAAATACTGTATATATGGTTCACATACAGACAGCTGTAGAGGAAGATTAGTATCACTCTGGCTAGCTACTGGTGACTAGGCTCGGTACTCATCTGCTGGGATGAAGGTAAGTACAGACGGACAGAGGAGCTACAACACGCTAAGGGGACAGAGTCAAGGCAGCTAGGAGGCGTGTGTTGGGATGTAACCGCAGTCATTGTTAAGTATTATCAATTGCTTCATGCACGCACAAGAGAATCACCCACATTGACCCTGCTATGGAAGGCCACCCATTTCACAAGCAGTCCACTGGAAATTGCTGTTACATTCCTTGGGTCAGTGTTAGGAAGCAGGGGCACTGGGAAAAGTCCCATTAGAAGACATGGTACTGGAAGGGCATGCACAGACTATGACAGCAGGTGGCTGATTCACTCATTTGGGTCACATACCTCTTTCCCCTGCCACGATCAGCCAAGATTGAGTGGAACAGTAGAAAAACAGGGAGGAAATTTAAATATGCAATCAGGCATTAGTTGGGATGACTGTCTTTATGGTGTATTATTTAACTATACTGTTGATTTTCATTTACTCATGGGAATTAGCATTTTAGGTGCCTTTGACATTACTTTTATTGATGCCCTCTTTTCCCCCTTGTAGATCTGATTGGAGGGGAAGAGTGAGCATGAGTGAGGTTTTTTTACATATGCGATTTTCAGAGAAATGCTTTTAAATCTCAGTTTTGAAACAAGCAGTGGTGTAACAGTTTGATCATAATGAAATCTTGGAATCTTTTCTTGGAAGGGTTGGGTTGTTTAAGTCCCTACAGGTTTGGGATTGAATTAGCCTCTAAATCCCTCAGTGTATAATTATCAAAATAATAATTTTGACAGCGGCTTGTTAAAAAAAAAAAGTAAGCTGTATTTATTTAGATGTAGGTTGGAGAATCAACAAGTTGAACAACACAGAATAATTTGTTTCTGTCACTGAGTTTAGCAACCCAGGTCATCTGAGATTAACAAATGAAGACTCTAGGGTGAGCAGACTAAGTTACGGAGATAAATTCAAGAAGACGGCTCTCAATCCACACACCAAATAAAATAAATCCAAACAACAGTGGTAGCAACAGAAACAGCCACAAAAGACCAAAAAGTATTTCATATGTTCCTGACAATAACCATATGCTGCTTGAATAATTATCTCAGAGATATACTCACCTCTTTGGCTTGTTGCTAGAAACATCTGAAAACTCAAGCTGAAATGTACATCACACAATGCACTTTTTGGCTGTTTTAAACAACCCTGTAAAGGATCCTCCTTGCAAAATTGCCACTTTCATTCGCATTACAAGGTCGGTTAAAAGAAAATGGGAGTTAAGACATCGTATTCACAAAGTTGCCAGTAGAATCAGTCGTGCAGCGTCTTCTGAGGAACGAGAGACCCTGCCCCCCGGCGCCTGCTTACCTCTGCATGGTGTTCTTCGTTCTGCTGAAGAACTTCAATGACTAGTTCAGCAAGACGTATTGTATCTTCCAGCTTTTTGGCAGGAGTGATTAACCGGCCTACATTTTCTGTAGTACAAGAATTTGTGTTAAAATTCAGTGAAAGTGGTGGGCTAATTTTGTGGCCATTAGAACTAGTGGATAAGAAATTCCAAAGATTATCCCTTTTTTTTTTTAGGTTTCATGCAAATGTTAAATGCCACATAATTAGTAGTGAGCAAACCAGAAAGCCATTTTATTATTATTATCACCATCATTATTATAATACATACTAAGAAAAAGCAGTGCTCCAGCTTCCAATTTGCTTATTAAAGCTGTATGAAGACTATGACAGCCCATTACAAATTTAGCGACATTTTGTACACATGTTCTTTAAAGACAGCATAAACGGACTATTGTATATCCTTCTCTAGGCAGTGTTTGTGCTACCTGAGGTGGGATGATGTAACAGAAGCTTAGTCATGATTGCTGCTCCATCTATTTCCTGGCTTTGTCCCTAAATAATATGATAGCACTGTTTTTCATTCAAGGTCGGCATGTTTAACAGGTATTGGAATGTTCATTTTAAAAAAGCAGACTTAAAGGTCTAGCTGTTTTAAGTTGTCCAGGGAGGAGACTGAGAATTAATGGACGTTCCTGGGCCATTAGATAGAAGGCAGGATAGAATTTTTAAAAGAACACAGGGTGTAGAGTATTGGATGAAGCGGTTTGTTCACTGGTTGGTACAAGTGAAATTTTATCAGTGAGATGGCAACAATGCATTTTAGGTTCTACTGTATTGAAAGGGCTTTTATTGGACTTAAGAACAAACTGATCCCTGGTTTCCAAACTCTGGTTTTCGTTTTATCCTTTGTAGACTAAATTCATGAATGTTTGGCAATGTTATTATGTTACAAAGAACTGTATTTTTTTTTTCCTGTTGGGGTGGGACAAAGAGTAATATTTGAAACCAAGATTTCCTAAGCCAATGAAATGGCCTGAATTCAACCAGTCTAAACTCACAGGTGAACTTGTAGTTTGTGCTTAGACCCCTTCAAATCTTTAAGCCTGAGTCATCTATAGCCTATGGTGTGTAACAGCAGTGTGTATCAGCAATTAGGATCCTTTCGGAGAAGGCAATGGCACCCCACTCCAGTACTCTTGCCTGGAAAATCCCATGGACAGAGGAGCCTGGTGGGCTGCAGTCCATGGGGTCACAACTGAGCGACTTCACTTTTACTTTTCACTTTCATGCATTGGAGAAGGAAATGGCAACCCACTCCAGTGTTCTTGCCTGGAGAATCCCAGGGACGGCAGAGCCTGGTGGGCTGCTGTCTATGGGGTCGCACAGAGTCAGACACGACTGAAGCGACTTAGCAGCAGCAGCTCTTGCCTGGAAAATCCCTTGGATGGAGGAGCCTGGTAGGCTGCAGTCCATGGGGTCCCTAAGAGTCGGACATGACTGAGCGACTTCACTTTCACTTTTCACTTTCATGCATTGGAGAAGGAAATGGCAACCCACTCTAGTGTTCTTTGCCTGGAGAATCCCAGCGACGGGGGAGCCTGGTGGGCTGCTGTCTATGGGGTCGCACAGAGTCGGACACGACTGAAGCGACTTAGCAGCAGTAGCAGCAGAAGCACAGTTCCACAAGGAGGGTATTCATGTGCACAAAAGGACTGCTGAAAATTATTTCAATCTCCTCATCTGAAGCAGATCCACTGTGACTTCAGGGTTTCACCTGCCAGAGAAGGTAACTGAATGCTTCACAGGAAGGGCTGCTGTGCTACTGCTAGTTGGTTGTGTGTGTTTGTCGGGCAAGTGGTAAACAAAATGGTAGGAGGTGGCTAATTTAAAAAGAAGAGAAACAAACAGCTTCTCATAATATGCTCCTAATTTTTTGCGCATTTGTTATATAGGTGATATATATGGAAGATGATTAATAATGTAGAATTTAACAAGAAAGAAAAATTCTATGAAACACTATGCAAAAAGAGTGGTCCAGCCAATGGGAACTATGAACAATGGCTGGGGTTGGTCAGATAATCGAGGTGGTGCAAGTTTCACTCTAACAAGGCCTGATGACTGGTGTGAAAATGAGCTTTCTGGAATCAGGCCAACAGAATGCTCCATTGTCTCTGCCAGGTTCAGGTGGAAGTGTGGCTGCATAGAAGGTGGGGGTTTGAAGGTGGGAGCTGGGGGGAAATAAATCTGCAGATTAGGCAGAGAGTCTCCACCACCCAGATAAGGTAATGTGCACAGCTCAGGGGCTGACAGTTCACTGCCTGGTCCACAGCAATAATACCTGGAGAAAGACTGAGTGACGGGTTTGATACCTGTGCTTCTGGGGTGCCTGGTCTGTTTGTAATTTCACAAATGGACTATTATAATTTCATTAGTAGACTTTCAGGCATTTCTAACAAACATACTGTGTATATATGTTGAGGTAATATGTGTAGAGTGAGGTATTTGCATTTCGATAGTAAATATGCACAGGCTACTTTTTTGTTAGTTGATATTCACATTTACACATCAATTTGCAAATTCCTCATCCTATGCTTATTACCTATTCGACACATACACCCACATACACACATCACACACTTACATACATTTTCTAGTAACCAGACAAGCCTGCACGTTAATACAAATCTGCAGGAAATCCCACTTGGGGCACATCTTTGAAATCTCTTACTCACAAAATAGAGAATACTATCCTTTTGGGCAGAACACTTATCGAATCTAGGGAAATTCTAGATGTCCATGACACACGATGCAAATCATCGTAATGGAAATCATTCCCATCAATATTTTTATGTACTTTTATTTCAAAGATGTAAATGATTTTTGTGTTGGGAGAAATCCAAGATGCATAAGCTAGGATCACCTGAAGATTTGTTTTAATATGCAGTGCTCTGAGATTGACTACCATATATATCAATAGATACACATAAAGTGTACATGTGCACACAATCTTTGAGTGTGTACACTTGTACGCAAATATGTGTATGCCTGATGTATATATACAGACAGTATGTTTAATAAAATCTTTTGCAATTTTGCTTTAACCTGCAACCATTTCATGTAAGTAGGTTACGTATGCTTGAATGTAGAATATTTGATCTTTCAATGGGCCCATATAGCCAGACTTTCATTTATTATTAATTAGCTACAATTCCATTATCTGTAGATCAAGCTACTATATTGAGACACGACTTTATTTTCCTCTTACTTGCATTGTTGACTCACTAGTTAGTACAAATGGTACTAAAGTCAACTTGTTTAAGATGTTGTCTTTAAAGAAAATATTGTGCAAAATCCTGTAGCCCCTCTTCCATCTCCCCAACAGAGATCAAGGAGAAATTTGTGCTTAGAAATGATTTTTTTTTGGGTCATGTCTGCTGTCTGCAATATCTGGAAACATACTGCAATATTCCTATCACCCAATCTTGTACTAGCTGGAGCACTGACAAAGGGGAACTAAAAATACAATATACTTAGTAAACATTTCATACAACAGAATTGAAGCTCATAACATAGAAAAAAAATCATCATGCAAAATGTTATGCAACAATGTTATTTTGTGCTGACACTGAGATTTGAAAATGTTGCATATGTCAGACAGAGCTAGACAAAAAAAATGTGGACATTTGGAAATAATGCTCTCTTTTCAAGTCTCTCAAAACCTATGGTGTCAAACTTGAGAGTCTGAGCCTCAGGTTAGTATGCTAAAGAAAATTTCCAGAGAAATGAACAGAAAAGCAAACTAAACTAGAAAGCTGTCGCATAAAGGAAACATAAAAGTGTACAGTACTTGGTTTTGGCCTAGGCATGCCTTTGAGCCTCTGATATAACATGCTGGTCTGCGTTTGGGTGGGTGGAGGAGGCCCAGGAGGTGGCGGGGGAGCTGCTCGGGTAGGTGAGGAGAGATGGTTAAAAAAAAAAAAAGTAAAGAGACAAAGTGACTATCACAAAGGTGACAAGTAAGATGACAAACTTGAAAAGAACAACCAAACAAGCAAAAATGATCACACACGAATGGAGAGCTGCTGCTTTCCTGGCGTGACTGCAGCGTTAGAGAGGTGTGACACTGCCTGACGAGGGACGAGACTCTTACCACCGTACTGAGACACTCAGAGGCGGAATGCCTTCATCCGGATGGGAACACATGGATGATGGTGGTGGTACCACGGACCGAAAGAAGATAGACTTTTTGTACAGTAAAGCACACCTAAATGTTAACAGCTGCTTCCTCCTTCCAGATGACCAGAAATAGCACTTGATGTCAACAGAACTGGGGGATATGACTTCTCATCCTCACGAGGCTACTTAATTTCCTATGGAAACTTCGCCCCTCTATGTAAGCCTCTCCAGGCTTCAGCTTCTTCCTCTACAAACTGAGAATATTAACATCTTCTTTTTGTATACCTTGAGGGGTTGCCAAGAACAGCAAAGAAAACAATGCATGGGACGGATCTCCGTAAAGCTTCAGGTGCCTACGAATCTTCACTGTTGTCTCCCACGTGGTGGGAAGGCAGGAATTAATTGCTTTGCAAAAGCAGATGAAGGGCCATTATTAGTTCAATTGAGCTGGGGAATATTCTTGCTCCCTTTGTGGAATTTCAACATGTCAAAATCTGTCATTTTGCGGGGAAAAAAAAAATGTGTGGTATCTGATTGTTTCCAGCTCATTTAATTATTTTCAATTTGGAATTCTCATGGCTTTTATATTGTGGGTTGAATCATATATAAAAACTTGCCAGCTTATCAAATATGTTACTTGCTATTCCAAATGTTAGAATACGGTAATCAGCACTTGACCCATCTGTCATGTGGCTTACAATATCAGCACAGCAAACATCCTACAACAATAGCCTCTCCTTCAACACAGGCGCACAGCACTATCAGCTTCTGCCATTCTCTCTCTTTAATGAGTGTCTCATTAACCTCGGACCTGGTCCTTTCGAATGGTTTTCATTTATAAAGCAAGCTGGATGGTGAGGGGGACATACTACATTGCCAAGTCTGCTTCTTGGTTTGCTTGAATTTTTCAACTGGGAAAACGAAGTTTACTGCAGGCTTATAGGAAATGGAATTCTAGCAGCAATAATAAAAATACAAGAAATAAGGATAAATATAATATCCTGGCAAAACCATCTCTTAAAAGCAAAAGTTGATATCATCCTTTTCTTGTGGGCTCACCTCAATGTTTGAAATGAAGGACTAAAAAAATATCCTATTCACCAGTCTCCTCTTATTTAAATCTTTTGTTTGGGAAAGATTGTATGTAAATAGACTTTTAAAAAAAAATCAGTATTAAATGACAGCTATATAAAGGAAGGCAATTACTAATCTCTTCTTTATAAAAAGGAATTCCATATTTTATGTCTTGTTAAAATCTGCTTTTCTACCTACAGCAGGGCGCAAAGTTGGGAGCATTTCTGGTAACACCTCTTCTGGTTCTCTGAATGAATGTGTATTACCTGAGTGTGCAATTCTTAGGGAAACTCCTCATTTATTCTTTCTCAGATAACAAAACCTGTGTAAACCACTTCGTAAGTCACTTTACAAAACAATGAAATGCCCCAGGGCGGATCCATAACGGCAAGGCAGCAGATACGTATTTCAGCTCAATGGGTCTCAATGAAAATTCGTAAAGGGATTCCCTCCTGCCAACTGTCTGTCCAGAATTCTGACAGTGAGGTTTGCCACCATAGAAAAACAAGCTCCCTATTTTTTCCCCTTCACAGAGCAAAACAAAAACATCATACCTTGGTTTCCAACTTCATTTACCCAATTACCATTGCTCATGTTTACACAATTAAATCTGCTTGGCTTCCAGAGAGGGAGTTAAATGTGACTGCAGAAAAATAAAAAAGAGAATTCCTCTGCAGGCTCAGCTAAGCAAAGGAAGAGAGGCATCCAGGAGCGAGAGATTCTCCAATAGCCCTTAAATAACCTGACCAGCTCTGACTCCAGCAAGCCAGTTAATTGCCAGTTCCAGAAACATCGTATGAGAAATGGATATGGTTGATGGAAAGAACTCTTAAAACCAAGTTCCAATCTATTTATGTTTTGCTGAAGATGCCAGTGTTTGTATTACGTTATTACTGAAAATAACTATCCTGGAGCAATTCACTGGGATTTGGGGGTAGGGTTGGATAAAAGCTAGAGTGGGAAGAGAAAGCCAAACAGATAGCCACAACATGCTTCCCAGAATACACTGCCTACCTAAAACACGGAGCACACATTTCAAACAAGGTCATAATTCAATGTAACTTCTTCAGTGGGGCAGGCCATCACGTATACTTGATCCCCTGTATCTTCATCACTCCTTTTCAGAAGATTCCATTTTTAGGGCAATATGAAGTATATGTTACTAAAGACCAGTACATCAGTCACGAATTGTTTACTCTTTTTACTAAAGCCATCTTTGACTCCTCCCCATAAGGACATAGGTGGCGTGGGCTGCCCAATCCACCTCTACTGTGTCTTTGGTTTTACCTCCCACTGTACGAGATCATGTGGCTATACTCTTGCTGACAGAGTTGATGTTCAACTCACGTCTCGTCATCTCCACCTCAACGGTTGCTAAAGACTCCAAACCAGCCTTTAGTTCTTTCCCTCCCTTGTAGTTCATTGTTCACACAGCATTCACAGTGATCTTCATACAGCACACATCTGAACCTATCATACTCTTGCTCAAAAGCCTTAAGAGATTCCCTACCATGCTTCCCCCAGCCCCAAGAGTTATACCTTCATAACAAAGACTCAACTCTTCTGTTGATACCGCTATTTGAGCTCTTATGGTCCTTGACTAATAGCCAATGATATGCATGTTTGTCTTTCCCTGTACCCAGTGAATTCTGTATTTCTAGGGACTAGTACAGTACCTGGTCCAGAGCAGGAAATCCTCAGTGGATCCAGCCCAATGGTGTGCTTTCATGGAAAACCAAATATTCTGCGGTTGCAATATGCATAAAAACTATACCGGCAACTTTCATCTCTTAGCCAAAGCCCCTGGTTATGGAGCAAATGCATGCAGCTGAATTGCTGAATAGCAAACATTGTTAACTTCCACTTGCAAACCAGAAAACAACTTCAGGTATTTTAATGCAATGAAAAGTGATTTAAGATAATGAAAAACCTTTGTATTCAAATTAAAATATATTATATCCACAAGAAAGAAATAATGCTATTGATATATATATATGCACACACACACAAATATATATATAGAGACACGCATACACACATACATACATATATATATATTTTTTCCCTCCAATTTGGTATCTTTGTATCCAAGGTCAGGCTTGTCCTTGAGACTGAGCTGTTGTACCTAAGAAAAGTAAACAATTCTGGAGAGAAACAGTAGTGGACATCTGCTATTCTTGTATGTGCAGTTGCCTTGCTTAGAATTGCCTCTCTTCCACTCTTTGCGGCTTTAGTGGAAATGTCAAGCAATGAATCCTAAATAGGAGCAGCCATGTGAGCCAAGCCAGGGCAACCATAACACTCCACATCATCATGGGTATTATGATTGGCTCAGAGACTAACACGTGACCCAAGCCTGGCCAATAAGAGTGTTCTCTGGAACTGTATACAGTTTCATAGAGAGGAAACCTCTTTTTGCCTCACGCCTCAGCATCTGGGATAAAAACCTGGTGCTATCTGTGGCTATTTTGCCCCCAACCCCTGCTATCATGACAATCACATTAAAGAAGACTGTCAGCAGCTGGAGAGATCAAGACACACTAAAAGCCTTTATTTCTGAGTCCAATCCCTCCACACATTTCCTAGCTACACAGGCCAAAAACGTCCTTTTCTTGCTTAAGCTATTTACGGTGGTGGTGGTTGTTTTCGAACACTTGCTCTAGTAAGACTACTTATTTCATAGTACTATCAAATATTCACCCAGTCTCCAAATAAACTTTCACTTATATGGTCGCAGGTGCTCTAGGACAGACTCTGGGACATCTGGATGGATGACGAGTAGGCCTTCAACAAGGCGGAGGAACATCCCAGGCAGTTTCCAGGGGATCAGCCCTGGGCGCCCACCACATCCTCCTCCGCCGTGTGTCAAGGACCCCAGCCCAGGTGAAATCCCTGTGTGTGGCATTCCTGCAGCATCCTGCATCTCCCTCTACAGCACAGTCTCCAGATGAAATCACTCGTTTTATCGCCTGTCCTCTTCCTGAGAAGTTTATTGGGAGCTGCCTGAGGGCAAGGGATCTGGGCTGTTTTTTCTCACGGCTCCCTTCTCTGGTGCCTGACCCAGCTCCTGGAACTCAATGGGTATTTAACATATGTAGAACTATATTATAACATTTTCTTTTGAAATTTATGATAAAGAGATAAATCGGCTGCTTCCTATATAGTTCACTGACATTCAAACCTCAGCCCCTGCCTCAGCGGCTTCATCATCAGTGTGTTAGAAATGCAGATTTCCATGCCCCGCTCTAGACCTACCAAATCAGAATGTATGTTTTAACAAGATCCCCAGAGATTTGTATAAAGATTAAATTTTGAGAAGCACTGCTTTCTATTCCATTTCTGAAATCAAATAATATGTCTATATTGTACATTTGGATTTGGGGGTTTCCTTTTAAATAATAATACACCAATAATGACATAATTTTATGTTTATAATAACAAATACACAACTTTGTCGCTATAGATAGATAGTAAGGAAATGGCAACCCACTCCAGTGTTCTTGCCTGGAGAATCCCAGGGACGGGGGAGCCTGGTGGGCTGCCATCTATGGGGTCGCACAGAGTCGAACACGACTGAAGTGACTTAGCAGCAATGAGGGCTTATTATGTACCAGGCACTGTGTTAAGAGCTCTGTTGGAAATATATGTTTAAATCTTTGCAACAACCCTTTGAGAGGAGGAAACATTATTAGCCCCTTTTACAGAAAACAAAGGGGCTTCCCAGGTGGCGCTAAAGAATCTGCCTGCCAGTGCAGGAAGCATAAGAGAGATGCAGGTTTGATTCCTGGGTTGGGAAGATACCTGGTGCAGGAAATGGCAACCCATTCCAGTATTCTTGACTGCAGAATCCCACAGATGGAGAAGCCTGGTGGGCTATGGTCCACAGGGTCGCAAATGACTAAAGCAACTTAGTACGCACGCACAGAAAACAAAAGTGAGACTTAAATAGGTTAAAAACTAATTGGAGCCAAGACTGTGTGATATAAGTTTTTGACATAACAGATCCTGAGTGTTCACGCTGGTCGTGGGAGACTGTATTCTTGGAGCTGCCCATTTAGGATTCTGGTATGTGGACTCTGGAATCCCTCAACTGTCACACTAGAAACCAGTTACTAGATTGTGAGTGGGGAGAGTATCTCTTGGCTGAAAGACATGGCAGCCTGGTGGTGGTGGCGGGGGTCAGTGTGGGGGGTGGGTGAAGGCCCTAAAGAGTGTGCAGGACCCCAGACAAGAGTTGCTCACTTGCCCATTTTATTTTGAAACTGGCTTCTTTTCTCTATACCTTGGTCTCCCCATCTGTCAAATGGTGGTTTGGGATTAAGTGATTGAGAAACCTCTTCTAATTTTATCACTAACAATCACAAGTCTTTCATAGTACAGAAGTTGAAAGTTTGGGCTTGGAATTAGGTTCATGTTCAAATTCTGTCTCTACAACTAACCAGCTGTGTGACCTTGGGCAAGTTACTTAACATCTCTCGGTTTCATTTCTCTGCATTTCTACAGACAACAGTGATTTTTTTATTTCATGGAGTGTAAGAGGCACATTTTAACATTTCTGAAATTGGATGCATCTTACATTTGATGGTGTGTCACAATTTAGTTGGCAGCATTATTTTATTCTTAGGATTACATAAATTAATGGTGCATTTTATAATTGATGGCTTTTAGATTCAATGAAATATGGCAACAAAATACTTATAGAATTGTTGTGAAAATTAAATGAGATATGCATGTATCTACTTAGCACATACTAAATTCTCAATAAATGACAGTTGTTATCGTGATCGGCAGCATGTCTTTTTGTTCTGGGAGAAGAGATGTCAGTTTCATATTTATTGATTCATGGCATATTTTTAACACATCCTCTCTTCCTCCAGGATCTTCCTTGGTGAGAGTGTTTGAAACATGTTTCTCCCTGTCCTCCTCACTCTTCATGAAGTATAGATGAGATATTAGTCTACAGGATAATTCTGGCTTGGAAACCCTGGTTTATGTATCACTGAAACAAGAAAGATGAAAAGATAAACATTTACTCCCCAGTGTTTACGACAGGAAGTGTTAGATAGGCCTTGTTTTAGGAATTTAGGATGGCCTGGATCTTGCTGAGATGGGATTTGCCCCCACTGGTCTCTTGGGGGAGCGGCTCCATATTGTGCACTGTTGAGTGTCACAAGCTTGCTTGTCTCTTTTTTTCTTCTCCAACTGGACTCAGACCTATAAGACTTGATAGAGACAGGGAAAGATACAGAACCCCACTACTACAGAATCTGCCTGAAAGTCCTTTGGATAAATTTGACTTGCTCTAGAAGGTTTCTGTCATTTGGGAAGAAAAGAAAAATCCTCAGTTCTCTGACAATCTCAGGGGATCTCACTGCCCTCAGGAAGACTTCACAGGGGAAAGATTTTGGCAGTGATCTGGGCCCAGAAGACTGCTCTGACTTTGGTGGTTTTCCTGAAATAAAAGATGTAAGTAATTTTGAATTTATCCACTGAGTGAAAGGGTAATATCCAATTGCTATCATGCTGGCTGGAAAGGCTGAATGGAGGAACGACACCCCTCCCCCACAATAAAAGGGGAAAAAAAAAAAGGCATGGTGTTTGAATTTAGAATGAGATGGGTTCAAATCCTGCTGAAGAATGTCATTTATCCTTTCCAAATCTCGGCCTCCTCAACTGTAAGAAGGGCAGTAATGAAACATTCTAGATGGGACTAAGGTAACAAATGAATCAGATCCTTCTTATTAAGTCCTTAGCACGGTGCTTGGGCCCATGGGTAGGCTGTCTGTCTGTCTGGCTATAGATGTATCTATTTTGCAAATCTTTGCTGTATTTGAAGGAAAAATTATACAAGTATTTAGCTGAGAACTGAGGCAAACCAGCAACAGGGGTGTAGACTTTCTCAGAGATTTGCTGGGTTCAGAATGTGTGACGGTTTAAATGGAAATGTATTTAAAATAATAGAATTCATTTGCAGGAGTCACAGCTTTTCTTTCATAGAGTAACAGCCTTTTACATCTCTCTTTTTTTTTTTTAGATACTGTAATTAAACTGAACATGCAATTTCTAATAATGCTCCCAGACAGAAAGCATAAGTCCACCAAAATGCCATCTGTAGAGTCCCAGAGCCTCGCAAAGCACAGTCTGACTGCAGGCTTCAGCAGCTGTTTGCACCTCAATTTTTGTATGGATACCTCCAGTTGTGCCTGGCCACCTCCACACAGTTAGTTTTGCACACCTATCCATGTATTCACACTTTGTTCCCTCTAAGGAAACTGAAAAGGTAGGGGGAGGGTAAAAATAAAAGATGTAAAGATCAGGAAAGAAGTGATTATGGTTTTGATTACAGCTGAAATCTACTTTGCCTAGAAGGGGCCTCGGACGTACCAAGCTTCAACCCCAACTCCGCTTTGATCTTAACTTTTGGGTCCACTTTTACCTTCTCCCTCTTCCTCAATCTTTTTTCCTCTATCTCTGCTGGTATGGCTTTTCTGGAGTGCAAATCACCAAGCTGCCCTCTTGCTTAAAGAGCCTTATTGGCTCTCTGTCACCTTTGGATGGGAGACATGTAGAATTTTTCTTGTGAAAATTGTCTGCAAAAATTGGTACAGATGCCAGGTGAAGCACCCACGGACCATGAGAGACCATCTGAACTCTGTGTTATGAAGGGACAGAGAGACCGCACCTGCCGCCTCCGTTGCCATCACCGGTGCCTACTCCTGCTGTTACTTCAGCCTGTTGTACAACCACACTGAGGTACAGAGTAGTTCAGAGTATGGCCTCTGCCTGGCCTCAGACTCTCGCTCTGCACTTAGACTTCCAGGAACATATTATTTAACCTCTGCATACTATTATTACAGTAGTAGCTATCTCATAAGAGATTTTGAGGTTTAAATGAGTGAATACATATAAATTACTTAAGAGTCATAGCTGGCATGTAATACACACTGAATAAGCTTTAGCTATTTTTATTAATGCTATGGTTTTATGTATTTGCACATATTACTCTCTTTAGCTAGGAAGCCTCTCCACTTTCCCATCCCATCTCATTTTCACTGATTCTAATTCATCTTTCAAG
Organism: Bos indicus x Bos taurus; assembly: GCF_003369695.1. NCBI lineage: Eukaryota > Metazoa > Chordata > Mammalia > Artiodactyla > Bovidae > Bos > Bos indicus x Bos taurus. The sequence goes on from NC_040097.1 coordinate 22,007,150, forward strand.
ATGCAGTTCAAACTTGCCATCCTTGCAAAGACTTCTTTGGCTTTCCAACAATGCCCTCTTACACACAACTCTACCCATTAGTGTTGCTGAGTACAGAATTTGTAATTTACATTTAATTACCCATTGACACATATGCTCTATGAGGGTATCAGCTGTTTCTTCTTGTTTACGCAGTCCCTGGTTTTACCACTGTACCTGGCACATGGCAGGCTCCCACTAAGCACCTGTCGAATGAATGAATGAGTGAATGGATAAATGAACATCTTCCCTTCCAGGGAGAGAAAAGCTCGTATGCCTTGAACATAGGTTTGTGAGTCTTCAAATACTTATTACTAGCCTAGTGCTTGGCATGTGCTCAAAAATGCTTTCCGAACTGATCTGAAACACATTCAACTTTACTCAAATGATAATTATCTTTGGAGAAGTCTTTAGACCTTAAAACCCTGATCCATACTATATATTTTTTCAAGCTTTCCTCAAAATAGACTCAGAAGTTTGGGAACCAAACAAGAAGAAAACTGCCATAGCCAGAAAACTTTTAAGGGCTTTCCTCTCATGAAACTCCTAGCAATGGCCCCCGTTTAGCCACCTGCGTGTGCATCCTGCCCCATCACATGGTACATACAAGAACAACACAGAGACGATTCCTCTCTGCCTTGGCTGATAAACATTCATCAAAGAACACAAACTTCTCCATAGAGCAGAAAACAGGAAAAAGAAATGAAAAACAAAAAGGAAGATTAGTTTGCTTCAGTCACTTTAAAAACAAAAAAAAGTACATGAGGCCAAATCACTGGAGTCCTTGAAGCCAAAGATGAAATGAAGCTCCACAGCAAACCATAGTTCTGTCCCTTCAAAGCTTATGCCTTTACAGAAAGTCTGCTCTACAGAGGTCAACATCTCGTGGGTAAGGGATATAGTGAGACAGCACAAATTAACTCCTTAAGTACCATTGCAACCCCACATCAGTCTTTGGGAGTACATATGTTAAGGAGCTATTAAGAAACAAAAACAGAAACAAAAACTCAATGTAACTCAACAGTCCTGACAGTTTACAATGCATAGACAGTGGGTTCACCTGCGTCCTTTTGATTCTCTATTTGAAAGAGAAAGCACAACAAGGAGAGAAGAGAGAGAGAAACAAGAACACATATGCAGGATTAATGAGCAAGTGAACCAAAATGCCCCCCACTTATGTGTGATACATGATATTGGAAAGAAAAAGTTGCCCTTGAGTTCCCACCGCCCGGAAGTGTGGGGGCCAGCCAAAAAAGGCTCCTTCACAGAGGTGAAAAACGCTGCACAAATAGAAAATTAGTGAAATTAAGTTTTAATGTGAAATCAAGCTATGAAACATACATGAACTCTCCAAGTGACAATTAAGTCATATGTTCTAGCCAGAGCTTAGAGGACGAGGACAAGTTCAAATCTTCAGAAAGAACAAGGAAAAGCTTCCCAGCTTGCGCGAGAACAGACAGGAGGCATATAAGAGCTCATTTTACATAGAAGGGACCACTTGTGCGATCTTCTACCCACAACAGTTTGACATCTTAAACATGGAAAAGAAAGCACGGTTTTGCCCCAACTGTCCTTTTCCTGACACCTAACACACGGCTCCCCGCCTAGCTGCTATCTTTTGATTGTGTACCAGTGACAAGCACTTTACAAACTGGGGTTACACACAAGCAAAGTAAAAATGCATTCAGGTCACAGACAGAGAATAACTGAAAAACTTACAGACAAATCTGAGTTTATCACAAACAAATGGCTTAATTGTCTAACCTGTGTTAGGCTGATAAAAAGTGACTGGACTTCTCACACTGGGTTTCACAGACAGAATCAACAGACAAGCCAATGCTAAAAAACTTGAAGCAAGGAGAGTGAGTTGATTTGGATCTGGATTTTCTTGAAATAATGAAAACAGAAAGAGTGAAGACAGCATGGCGAGGAGGTGGTAGGTACTCACGAATGGTTAAATCCATCACTTGGGAGGCCAAGCAGAAGACAGGATGCTCATACATTTCTCTCTTTTTCCCTATAAAAGAGGATTTGGGCATGCAAGAGGCTTAGGTCAGAGGTCAAGAGGTTAAAGGTCACAGGTTAGAGGAAAACGTTACATTAGCTCAAAGGAAAATAGCCACAGAATATTTTGGGATAAACACAGGATAAAAGAAAAAAGGAGTATCAAAATTGGAGATCTACTGGATTAACCATTCAGCATGCCGTGAGTCACGAGAGAGATTGTGACCGTGATTTTACACGTCTCTTTAGAATTATTTGCAAGAATACAATGACCGAAAACATCATGAATAAAGGGAAACAGGATTTCATTGATTGAAGGCTCCAAGATACTAAGGATTTCAGACTTTAGTATCTAAGGCTCTTGAGGTATTTCTTCATAAACATAGTCTCCGGCAATATTACTATAACTTCTTTCCAACTTTCTCAGGGAACTAAGCTATTAATGGTCACAGAGAAGCGCAAATGTCAAGATTTCTTTTCTGGGGGTAGGATCAGAACCTTGTAAAAGAAAGTTGACTGGTAGTAATATCTTTAAAGCTGCCATGTCTCAGCCTATGGTGGACTATGTTCATGAAAGAAAACCTGATACATGCAGCCAGAGGATGTTGGGTTGTCTGAATTAACAATCCCAGCATGCTTTGAAATTGGCGTCACAGCCACTTTTGCAGAGGTAAAGTCAAAAAGTGGCTGAGCCAATCACGGACAAGGAAGGAGAGAAGCGGAAGAGAGCAGGTAGTGTGGAATGAGGTACTTCTCTGACAAGAGAGTTGGAAAAAAAAGACTGATTTCTTCAAAGAATCCCCAGACCTAAAAGTCACAGTGCAAAAGATAATTAACACAACCAAGAAGAATTGAGGCACAAAAGGAAATTACAGACCAGCTGATCTACTTTGGAAACGAATGCATTTTTACTTACAGATCTTAAAGTTTGTTTTTGGATATTATTTATCTGAAAGAAGAGAGCAGATCTTACCAAAAGACTAGTCATAGCTAGACCAAGACCTACGTACGAGTCAGCGGACATGGCAACCGAACGTTTCTTGATCCCATCCCATCTCTGGCCTGGCCTAGAATTATTAGGTCCCCAGCTGACTTTAACAAATACAACCAATCATTGTGTCCTGGCAAGGTAAATGCTGGAATCATTATTTGCTAATATAGCCCTTTAACAGTCTACTTGTTCCTCTATTTTTGTCACTCATTACCAAGTCAAGAGTTGATCATCCTTTTAGTGCCCAATTCTTAAGTGTTTCTCCCTGGATGCATAACAACGAATTCATTACCACTGGTACACAATTTGCATTGTCAGACAGACAAAATTGAGAGAGGGAGGACATGGAATGTACAGAACACTGCGAATTTGACATGATCTTAACCTAATTCTCTAAGGAAACAAGAACTTTGGCAGGGTAAGTGATGGGGCTTTAGTAGTTAATTAGGTCTCTCTCTCTTTTTTTTTTTTTTTCCAGTCATGTCCTGAAGGCAGACAACGAGTATTTGCTGGATTGATTGGGTGTTTCACAAGGGAGAGAACATCGGATTCCAGAATGCGGACACACTGAGTTTTGCACACAGAACTTCCACATTTATACACTTACACCACGGGTCAAGTTGGGTGTGGTTTTCAAATCACCCTATAGCAGCCAACAGGGTAACAATGAAAAGTAATTAATACCTTTGCAAACAAACAGGTCCCAAAGAACCATATCTTCTCAAGTAGGGTGGACTCAAAGTGCCTTTGGACGATTACTTGGTCATTAGTGACCACATCCCTAAAACCTGAAAGGGGAGTGATAACAACCATCCTAGGTTTGGAGTAACAAGATTGAACAAGATCTATAACAAACCAGGAGCCATCAGAGACAGTGGAACACTAACCTGCCATCAAGTTTGAAAAGCTACCAAGAGACAAGATATGTTCAAGGGGCAAGAAAGAGTTAAGCAAAATCTTGATGTTGCTTTATTCAATTCTTGTTTTACTTGCAACGCAATCAACAGTGGATAACAAACTGTTTAGTTTTCCTCTATTTAAAGAAGGTAGCCATCCTACAGAGCTCTTTTATAGAAAAACATTAGCCACAGAGCAAAGTTAGGGCCAACACCAACTCTTAGAAGGATCTTAGTTGTCCTATAACATCCTATATTCAACATCTTTTTCTACAAAGACTGTTTCCTGAGCCCCTGTTCTTGAATTCATTTATGTGGCCACAGCCGAGGAAGCTATCACATTTCAAGTGTTTTCAACTTTCAGCTTAAATACAGAGATGGGCCACTATTTTCTGGTGCCTGTCAGGAAAGAGAAAGACGTCCCCAGGGAGGCATACCAAAATTTAAATTAAAAACTGGGGGCAGAAGGGGGTCTTACCTTCGATTTTGGCATACTCTGACAGTCGAGAATAGTTGACTAAAGCAGCTTGCTCTAGACATTTACGGATGACTGCTTTTACCTCCTCTTGTGGCACTGGGGTTACAATGTCTTTCATCAAGACCTACAGGTGGAAAAACAAGGTTCTTAAAATGGTTCAATGATATGTGTTACCCATTTATACTTAAATAATTCAGTTTAAAATTAATTGTGAATGCCTCTTTGCAACTTAATATTGATCAAGCACCACGGTTAGAGTCAAAATAAAAAATTCCAGTGCACAGTTGGGCTGTCAAAGCCTGTCCGTGATTCATGGAAAGGTTAGGAGCATATCATCAGTATATCTTAACTATTTGAGAGGCTGGCAGTTTTCTCATATTTATTCTGATATTTGATGAAAGGTTAAAAAAAAAATCTTCTAAAAATGAGAAACTAGGTCATTCAACCACCACGATGATGTTCATGTCTCTGCGTACATGTCACCTGTCTTTTACTTCCATTCTTACCCTTTCCAAGAGTGAGAGGGTAGCTTTCAAAGCACCTTCAGGTCGACCAAATGGAAAGCAATACCTAAAACAGACAGAAAAATGTTCAGGTTGCCGAATTGATTGCATTTTAGCATGAAATATGCTATAACTTGATTCCTATGGCAACTCTCTCTGAGGAACAGAGAATGCTTTTTATTTTGTCACGTTGTGTTATGTTAATCTGAATTCACACCATATATGTGTGTATATAATGTATATATATGTGTATGTGTGAATAATGACTAAAGAGAGACTCTGCAAATGTCTGCAACGGAAAAGAATATTTCCAGTGATGACATAAGGTTCTGTTTAGATTTCTATTGTGAAGGAGAACCCTTTGCTAGCTCAATTGTGACCTTATATATAATTATTGAGACTGGCATTAAGAAATAGTTTTAGTTCAAACAAGCTAAACTTCAAATACACCTAAATCCCTAGAGGATTAAGATAGGAAATACAAGAGTGTATTTTGAGCAGATTCATGATTCTGCTAATTGTCTTGCCTTGATTGTAGTTTTTCATTGCTATTTGATCTTTTGTTACTGGCAATGCACCTTACATAGAGTGTACAACCAGTAAGGATTTATCCAGGGTTGTTTTGTTGTTTTTTTTTTTTAATGTGTATCACACACAGATTTTATGTGTTTTTGCTGCATCACACGGTCTGTGGGATTTTAGTTCCCCAACCAGGGATTGAACCTGGGCCCACAGCAGTGAAAGCCTACATCTCAAACGCTGTACCATCAGGGGAGTCCCTGTCCAGGAGGGTTTTGATGATACAGATAGTTCTAGTGACTATTTCGGGCATCATAAACCTTTCAAGACACTTCCTCATGATACAAAGGGAGCAGGACAGCTTACACAAGGAGGGCTTTGTTCTTTTAGTGGAAATAAAATGACCTTAAGATTTCTAAGTCTCCTGAATATCAGCAAACTCTGTCTTGGTTGGCTTTTTCATTCGTTATTTCAAGTTTTTTTTTTTTAAGTACAGCTGGTTTTCAACATTGTACTAGTATCACGTATACAGCAAAGTGGTTCAGTTTCATATATATATATTTTTCTCAGATTCGTTTCACTTATAGGTTATTATAAAATATTGAGCTTAGTTCTCTATGCCATACAATAAGTCCTCATTCAGATGTTTTTAAATATCCAGTGTGTCTCTGATAGATTTATAGTTTTAGAAAATCAAGCCCTTAATTTGCCCCTCCCCAGGCTCATCTTCCTAAAAAGCCCTTTAACCCCAGATCCTTACCTAAAATGTGTAATCTGATTTTCCAACAGAACTCGGAGCCTTTCCTTGATTTCTTCAAAACGCTCCTTTTCTTCAACAGTCACAGTTCCAATTCCATCAGGCCTGAAAGGAGACATGTCATGAGGTGATGGGAACCTCATATGCTGACACCATCAAATCAAATCTCTAGCAGGAGGAAACTGTCCATTTTAGAAGAACAACTACAGTGATCGATGTGACCTTAGGAGAAGTCCTGCTTCTCGGTGCTGGTGACTAGAGGGGATGGGGTACGCTGAGGTTATCGTTTGGAGACATTTGCAGAACTGTCGCTCATTTATTGTGAAATGGTAAAATGCACAAAGAGGTGGCTTGCAGGTTAAAGCAGCTTCTAGATCTGTTCTGCTTGGATCACAGCTTCTGAAAATTTTGAACTGCTTGCCAACATTTGTTTTTTTAATTAGGAAAGTTTTATAATACAATTCTCGTAGAATTTGGAACAACTGGCATTAATTGGCAAGGGGCAGAAAACAGCTTCTTCCTTGGCTGTGGCAGGTTATGTTACCTGAATCTCTTGCAGGCACTTAGGTTTGAGACTCCTGAATTACACACACAAACTCCTATGAAAACCAGGTTCCCTGTAAGTGTCTATCTTTCCCAGAGCTCAATGCTGATAAATGACTCAATTTCCATAATTACAAATGTTCAGACTAATTTAACCACTTATATAGTAACTAAAGAACAAATTACAAGACAGTGTAGAAATTATAAGACCTTTATGAAAGAAACTGAAGAAAACAGATGGAAATATCTTGTGTATTTGGACTGGGAGATTTAATATTGTTAACATATCTATACTATTTAAGTCATCTATATATTTTATGCAATCCCTATTAAAATTCCAATGGAAAATTTTTTCACAGAAATCCTAAAATCTGTAAGAAACCACAGAAGCCCCAAATAACCAAAGCAATTCTGAGAAGGCAGAACAAAGTCAGAGGCATCACGATTCCTGAATTCAAACTATAAAACTGCAGTAATCAAAACAGTATGGCACTGGCATAAAAACACATACATACAGACCAATGGATCAGAGTTGAGAGCTGAGAAATAGACCCTCGCACATATGGCCAAATAATACTTGACAAGGGAGCCAAGTGTATTCAATGTGGAAAGGACAATTTCTTCAATAAATGGTGTTGAGAAACTGGATATTCACATACAAAAGAACGAAGCTGGGCCCTTATCTTAGAACACTCACAACAAAGAACTTGAAATGGACTAAAGACCCGAAACTGTAAAAATCCTAGAAGGGAATATAGAGGAAAAGTTCCTTGATACTGGTCTTGGCAATGATTTTTTGGAATATGACACCAAAAGCATAAAGAACAAAAGCAAAACAGACAAGACAAAACAGTGACACTTTAGCAAACTAAAAAGCTGCTCCATAGCAAAATGTATAGACAATCTATACAGTGAAAGAAAATATTTGCAAACCATCTATGTGATAAGGGGTTACTATTCAAAATACAGAAGGGATGCATAAAAAAATAGCAAAGACCCCAAATAATTTGATTAAAAATAGGCAGAGGACAAAGGCATTTTTCCAAAGAAGACATATAAATAGCCAGCAGGTACATGAAAAGATGCTCAACATCATTAATCAACAAAGAAATACCAATCAAAACTATAACGAACTATCACCCCACACCTGTCAGAATAGCTGTTCTCAAAACAAAAAGACAACAAATAAATGCTGGTGAGTCTGTGGAGAAAAACGAACCCCTGTGCACTGCTGGTAGGAATGTAAACTGACACAGCCACTATGAAAAACAGTATGGAGGCTTTTCAAAAATTGAAAATAAAACTGCCATGTGATCTAGTAATCCCACTTCTGGGTATATATCTGAAAAAAGGAAATCACAATCTTCAAGATACAACTGCACCTTGTATTAACTGCAGCATTATATATAATAGCCAAGATAAGGGGACAACCTAAGTTGGGTATTGACAATATTATCGACACAGATGAATGGATAAAGGAAATGTGACATATACAAAGTAGAATATCATTCAGCCACAAAATAGAAGGAAATACTGCTTTTGTGACCACATGGATGGACCTTGAGGGCATTATGCTAAGTGAAGTAAATGAGACAGAGTAAGATATACAGTGATATGTGTATGATAAACACGTATCACTTATATGTAGTATCAAAAGAAGCTGAACTCGTAGAAAGAGAGAGTAGAATAGTGGTTGCCAGGTTGGGGGAGTGAGTGAAATGGGGAAACGTTGGTCAAAGGGTAAAGCTATAAGAAGAGTAAGTTTTGGGGATCTAATATATCCTATGGTGATGAATTGAACTGAACTGATTATAATGAACAGTACTGTATTACTTACTTGAAACTGTTAAAGTAGATTTTAAATGTTTCCAACACACACACAGAGACCCACAGACACACACAGTAAGTATACGAGGGGATGTAGGTGTTGATGAACCTTATTTCAGTAATCATTTTAAAATGTATGCATGTATCAAATCATCACATTTGCACATCTTAAACTTACATCGTATGTCAATATCTCAATAAAAGCAGAAAAAAGAACAAACCACATAGGCTATTTTTTGATCTAAGTGAACTGCTGCTCATTTAATAAAAAAGAATGCCTCAGCATAAATAAGTGAATTTCAGTGTAGTCCCAGTATTCTCATGTTTCTGAATCACCAATAGGTTCACACACATTTTCCTTATTTCCTCTGGCCCATTCAAGTTGAGAATACAAAGGAAGGCTGCATATTTATAGCCCAAACTTATCTGTGCCAAATTAGACGTAGGATAATCTGACCCATTCAAAGTCTTCAGCTACCCAGATCTTGTAGTGACTTGTTTTGACTACTGGCTGAGCCAGTTTGCAGATTGGTGCGTCACCATGAAACTTCTATTGGAACATTCTTCAGTTTGCAAATGCAAGTCATCTTGAGACCAAACAAATGGTCTTATTTATAGGCCTTCTCAAGGATCCAGCAGAAGTTGGGAAAATCCTGTATACTAGACCAGTCTGACTGCACAAAAGACTTGGCAAATGATAGCAGTGTACCTCCTGTTAGGGGTTTATTGGTCAGCTTCCCTTCTTTTTAAGTACTAAAAATGCCCTATTTGAAAAAAGAAAAAACTTCCTCTCCCCCATTTTGTGGAAAATACCCGTAACAGTAAAATCCTATACTGTGCATTTATTCACACCCTCCTGAACTTAAGTAAATGCAGAACGGTAAATACCAGGTAGGCAGCCTGAATCTATACATGTGCCTTCACTTTTAAATTTTCAGAAAAATCTCAAATGTTAATTTATGAAATTTATTAAAAAAATTTTTTTAAACACGAAATGCCCACAAATCTGTAGTTAAACCTCAGGATGAATTCATTGGCCCCACAAAATACATGTGACACTTTCTGTAGTAACATCTCATGGGTCTGTTATAATCTAAAACTTCCTTTGCCTATGGCTTTTGGATTTTGTTTACACAAAATTCGGCTTACTAATGCACTGAATACACATTTATACAGTCGTTTTGTGTGCATACCTACAATCAATTTGGGAAAAGTTGAGCCATTTTAAGCATTTTGTTTCTTAGTGGGGAATTAAGCCAGAGAAAAATGCTATTAAATATAAGGCACAATTCAGAGAGGAGTTTATAGATCACCTAGAAAAGCCTGAAAACCATTTCACAAAGGCAGCCAGAGATGTTTATGGCCATTACTAGGAAATAAACCTCTGTGTGAAGAATATCATTCCTTCCTTACCCAACACGCCTTCTAAGGCAATCAGGCAATTAGGAAGCAGCTCTCAGATTTGGGTTTGAGATGATACAAACTGAACATTTAGTATGTGCCTGGCTTTCTTGTAATTCTCACTATAAATGGCATTATAAACATAACATTTATGATGTTTTCCCCCTTTTGTTTTAATGATTCACATTTATAATTATTAAATGTATCAGATGGCAGCTTCCATGTCTCCTTGGACTACTTTGTGAGCACTGTTAATCTCCCTATTCAAAAAGGGTAAACAATGAAAAATTATTGCTATCTTTTCTTAAATTTGCTTCTTAATCACCTATGCCAGTGTGAACACTTGCATTTTAAAATAAATGAAACAAACTAATCTGAGTCTGTAAGACACACAGTGCAGAGTTCACCAACAAAAACTGGCGATAAAACATACCCCGATTTAGACATCCAATGCACATGTATTTATAATTGCCAGAACTGCCCTGAAATGATGCTGGTAATGAGGGGTGTTATTTTACAAATCAAGGGAGAGAAATGCAGGAATAATAGAATTTGTCTAAGATCACAGATTGTCACTCTTATCAGTTAAAAAGCAAAAATAACCTTGGCTGCATTGATTTCTCATAGTTTTTGAAAATTCTGTCAAACATCAATTTCTTTTCCACTGACCCCTATAATTCATCAATGTTAACTGTACAGGTTTACATGGATCTACTAACTGAAAAATCCTGTTCAATATTCTGGGGAACATGGTTCTCCCAGAAGCAATAAAATACTTTCCCTAGAACAGGGGCCACACAAGCCTGTCTTATAATCACACAGAAAGCCTGTGAGACCTCAGACTGAGGGGCGACCTCAGACTGTGGGTGTGTGGGGTACAATCTGGCCGGAGACCTGAGAACTGGCCTTTCTAACAAGTTCCCTGGTCCTGCTGGTTTGGAGAACCTTACTTTAAGAACCTCTGCCTTAGAGAGCAAGAAAATATTTGGTAGGTGGCCGAATACATGAAAGGGTATTTTGGTTCAGGGTTCCTAGTTTCTCTTGGATTAGAGTGGATCTGGAACCAGAGATTTTCTCTAAGAAGTACACAGTCCACTTAACGAAGCTAGCAGCCCCTTCCAAAAATGGCATTTGCACTGTTTCCAAGGTGCCATTCCAAGCAGTTCTGGTTGCAAAATAAACAGAAGAACTGTACTGGTATCGCTCAGAAGCCATGCTTTGTTTCTGTGTTCTGGAAACATTTGGGGGTGATTCTATAATTGTCATAAAACTGGCTCTGCATCCTGTTCTGCTCTCAATACTTCTAACACTTAAGGAATCAAAAAGAATGAGAGAAGAGGAGGACTGATGCTGGATCTTTACACTCCTACCTAGCAAATCCCAGGCTGAGATGTTTCTTCACTCAGGACACATGTCTAGGAGCCTGAATCCTCTGTTCTCTTGGATCCTATTACATTTTCTGCGGCTGTTTCTGTACTTCTTAGGGTCCACTGCCGTTTCCTAAGGGCACCTAGATCTCCTTCGGAGGAATGCCCTTGGCTGCACTGTGCATAAACTGAGGTGCCTACTCTCCTGCTGTCAATGCTGAAGCCTTCATACAGGCCAGCTCCTCCCTTGGGTGGTCACTGGACATCTTAGTTGGACGATGAACTACACTCAGCCAACTGGACACTCTTTCCTGGAACTTTTACATCAAAGAAACAATGCAAAGATAAAAGAAACAGATGGGGTTTGCTCATGCTAGCAGCTGTGCCCTGCCCAGCCTGTCTCTCCATGTTCGTAGTTCTTAATCTGTGATTGCACCTTAGAACCAGGAGAGAGCTTTGAGAGGTCCCACCCTCAATCTCTGACTCAGAGTGTGGGCATCGAGGCCTACACATCATCAGTTTCATTCCCTAAGTTATTCTAACGTGCAGCTAGGATGGCACCATGGCTTTGATCCTGTTTCCTACTTTTCAGTCACTGCCTTGATTCCAGTTTTCCCCTCCCTTTCTTTGAGGTTCCTGGCATCATCCCAATAAACTTTCTTTTGCTTAGATAATCCAGAGTTAGTTTCTGTTCCTTACATGGAACTGACGTACATGCATAAAGCACACATTCCCTCCTTTCCCATGAGCTCAATTTTAGTAGAAATGTTGGCGCCTTTGAACCTAGCTTTACAGACACACACAACAAGGAAACGTGATCCCTTGTCACTGGTTCCACCTAACTGCACACTGGCTAACCACTCACTTCTTGTATATCATGATCCCGCAAACTTGAGACAATATGCAGGTCAACTGCAGTCATTTTTGGAGCCCCGTTGAAGACTGGAAGCTCTCCCACCTGCAGGCCATCGCTGGAGCCAGAAGTGGGTCTCTCAGGCCACGACAGACTATATTGCATCTGACACAGCAGGCATCTCCGGAATCCACCTTTCACGTTTTCGGCAAACCGTTTTCTCACTGTCCTTCACAAAGTTGACATTTTCGGCAGCACGATAGGAAAGATGTCATGTCGGCTGCTCTTCAAGCTCTTGTCACAGTGGTTAGCACCAGTTCTGTCATCTTCATTCTCCTCACAGCCTCCCATCTTAAGCCATGTCACAAATCATAATACATCTAGAGTTGTGTTTTTCTGTTTCTTTCTTTTTTTTTTTAATCAGATTACGATGACCCTAACCCAGCTGCCCACACTTCAGAACTAGTACTGCAAATTCCTCTTCCTTTACCCAAATGTTTCTGAGCTAGAGCTTGTTACTTAATGTCTACTGTAGGATTAATCCAATATGATTAAGCATGAGGCTTTTAATGTGAAAACACTTCATCTTGATATTTGAAATTAAGTGTGAACAACTGAGACAAAGAATTCAAACTACCTTGTGTTTTGTGAAAGTGAACTGACCTCTTTGGGATTGTTAAATTGTTGTTAGACACCCAGGTGGGCACATGGAGTCCTAGCATTTAATTATTCTGCCAACAGGGTTCTCTGTATTGAAAGCTGGGCCACAAAACCTTCATTTGGAAGGTAAGATATTTCAAGAAGGTCAGGTTACTAAATTAATTTGAAACATATTGGGTTAATTGATGGATGTGTTCTGATACTGCATCTATCTGGTAATCAAGTGCAGAATCCAGTGTGAAACGAAATGTGTGAATTCAACAAAAGGGGAAAGCGTGTCTGGTCCACCTCTCTGCATTCAGCCAGCTTTAAGCTCCAATCACTATCAACAAGGGGTAAAACTCCAGCTGAAGTGGGAATATACTTTCTCTCCAAATGCAAATGTCCACATATGCCGGTGCAGGCACCGTAAACACGATACATTCTCTCTCTCCAAATGGATGCATGCCTGCAGACCGCAGTATGGATCCATGAAAATGTCCCTAAACAAGCAAGATAACCGAATCCTGCTTGCTACAAAATTGTTCCAGCCCAGAAACATGAAAGCTGAAAGGGTCAGAGTGGAACAGAATATTTTAGTAGCCGTTCCTTGCAATGGTCCCTCAATAGAACATTCAGACTAAACACACACTCTTAACCTCTCTCTCTCTCTTTAAAAATTGACTTCTAGCAATTATTAACCCTTACAACTTTCAAAATGACACTTTTGAATTTAATCCTATTGTGGAATATTTTCCTTTGTCTCTTTCAAGTGGTTGATAACTCCACGTTTAAGAACACCAAAGCAGCACATCTCAAAAGGAGGCATCCCCACTTGCTCATCTGGATGGTTTGTATAATCTCTAGGTTAATTATAAATTGCAATTAGGACTCTCACATCCTGTAGTCACTGCTTCATTATCAAAGCCCAGCCTTACCCTTTCCTTCTCCTCTCCCTCCAGCCCATGCCCTTTTCTAATTATGCCCGGATGCCCTGGGGCTCAGACACGCTGCTAAAACAAATATATCAAAGTGTTTGTATCACAAAGAGTAAGCTAGGAAGCAACAGCAACCAGTTTCTACAACATTACTAATGCATGGTGAAGATTCTTGAGACTGGCTTTAGACAATTTGAGAAAGAGGTTAGACCAGGGCAAAAATACACAAGGCAGGTTTTCTGTGACTTGTTTACTGCTTTTCTAAACATGGAGCTAAAACCCAACAATATCAGGTGTCTTTACTCTCTCGTAAGGATGGGAGTGACAGAAGTCTCTCCCTACTGAACAATCTCAGAATGTGTAAGTTATTGGCACAAGGACATTAATCAAAGTGGCTTAGGCTCTGCCCAGGTGCTGAGTGAAGCAAGAGCCCCAGAGATGATTAGAAAAATGATATAAAATGTATGAGAGTGCGTTTTTCTTTCTCCAGAGAAGGACCAATTTCTAAAATTTTTACTACATAGATTTTTCTTTTTGAGGACTAAGCGAAGAGATGAGTTCCTTTATTTCTAGACAAGCAAAGATACACCTAGGGTTTAAATTCTACCTTGAATACCCTATGACCCTATGTAGAGATTTCTGAGTGGTTCAGAGCAGTAACATCAGTGGTCAGAGTTTTTGGGTATCACACCTACCCTAAAAAGGGTATGATATCTGAAAATATATTTTGCACCAATGAGCACGGCATGAGGGCACACTAGTGGAATTTTAGAAGGAAAATGCACAATAATTGGATTTTTTGTTAGGCACCAATGGGATAGATATCCAGCACATTTTATGTAAGATTTTATGTTTGAATTGGAAAATCTGCTATTCTCATGGGGCAAATTTCCTTCAGGAAGAGAGTCACATGGGTTAAAGGATAGCATACAAGCTCTAGAGAGAATTTCTTTTTGGGATGCAGACTTTTACATGAAATATCTTTGGACTCTTTCCCTACTCTCCTTCCTCCGATTAGGTGAGGCTGGTTCATTAGGACTTAGAGAGTGTGACACAGCCACGTATAAGGCCACCACCACCCACTCGGAGCTGAGAGGCCAAGCAGCCAGGCACTCCTGTCCACAGTGAGGAAAGGCCTGTGTCAGCATGTAACATGGGACCAGGACTGCTAATGTCACTGCCACCCCCACCCACGCCTGCCTGCTACCAAACTGCTGCATCCACAGGCCGGTAAAACAGAACTGCCCTGCTATCGTCTTTTCTCTCTTTTTTGGGGAGGGAGGGTTAGAAAGCACCAGCCATAATGTCCGGATGGCTGTATGTGCGTGTAACACAGAGAGAAAGGGAGGAAGGAAAGGAGGGAAGGAGATACTGGAGAAAAAAGGAAAAAATAAATACAGATGCAAAATGACTCATTTACTTCCAGGTAGGCATTCCCCCCACAATAAATAAAGGCAACCATGATATGACATGGATTGGGAGTGAGGGACTCAGACTGGAGGCAAGGACATGACCGTAGAGCAAGTGCTGTGGTCCAGCGGAGAGAAGACAGAGGCCTGAACCCTGGCAGTGGTACTGAAGGTAAGGAGAAGTAGGCAGACTTGAGAAAGATGCAAAAGCATTGGCAGGGCACGTAGCTAAATCCCTGGGATGCGCTGAGGAAGGACACATCAAGGACGGCTCCCAAGGTTTTGTCTTGGGCAAATGGGTGGGTGGAATCTCTCACTGACTTAGAAACAGGAGTAACAGGAGAAAAGGGAGTTCCATCTGAGTGCTCAGTTACTAAGCCACAGGGATCACATGGTTTCTGCACACAAGCAGCACCTTGGCTTCAAATGCATTTCCCAAAAGAATCCTTGGACACATTTTCAGAGATTTTTAGGACTCATGCCCTCTTACATCTGCTTACAGACGCATTAATCTATGCAGCCTACTTTGGATTGGGGCAGTTGGCATTATGGATTTGTTAATTGCTGATACAATGTACTTTCTCCGCAGGCCATATGTGAAGAGCAGCACTGGCATTCAAGAAATGTTAAATAATAATGTAAATGAGAAAAATTTCCAATCCCAATAATAAAGGGATCCAAGGAACATTGACGCAACTTGCAATCATCGGAGCTGTTTGATTGCCTTGTCACTGTGGGACAGTGACCAAAGTGATGTTAATCTAAATGTCATCTAGAAAGAAGACTAAAAATATTATGGTGAAAATTAAGTACTGCAACCTTAGGAGCTGATTTAAAAATTAGAAGATATAGCAATTTACATCTGTGGATTTGATGATCGCCAAGAGCAACCAGCTGAACATACTCACATTTTCCTTTTCTTTCCCCTCTCTCTTTGCAAAAATGGGTTGTTTTAAAGAGCTAGTTCAAACTAATGTTCCTTCAATCAATGGTTCTTAAATGCTGCTACATATAAGGGTTTAAAACCAAGATGCTTAGGTCATATCCTAGACTAAATCAGAACCTCTGCTGGTGGGGCTAAGGCATCAACATTTTTTTAGGCTCTTAAAGTGATTCCAATATGCAGCTAAGTTTGACCACCAAGGTCTTGAATAAGGATCTGAAGACTAAATGCCTTAGAAATACCTGGGGAGGAAATGATTAAAAAGGGTAGATGCCTGGCACCATTGAAGACTTACTGAACCAAATTATTTGAAGATGGGACCTCATTCTTTTCATTTTTACAAACTCCCCATGTGATTTCTGTGACAACCCCTGCACAAGCTGAACATCGGTGTCAAGCCTTTAGACACAGAATATGTCTGTATAAAAGAAACCAAAATCCAAATAAAAAGGAGAAATTTCATCCCAACACCTGGAAGTTTGATGTTTTGGGTTTTGTTTGCAGGGGGCTGCCCTGTGCACTGTAGGATCTTCAGAAACATCCCAGGCCTCTACCCACTAGATGACAACGGCATCACAAAGTAACAATCAAAATGTTTCCAGACATCGCCAAGTGTCCCTTGGGGAAGAGATCACCCCAAGTCAAGAATCTAAGAGATTCCAGACATGTCGATGATTCCATTATCTTCCACTCCTTGGAATTATGAACAGTGAAATTGACCAGGTATGTCTACCCTGGATTAGGTGTTCTGGATTCAAGTAGGCAATTAGGCTTCCCAGGTGGCACAGTGGTAACGAATCTCCCTGCCAATGCAGGAGATGTGGGTTTGATCCCTGGGTCGGAAAGATCCCCTGGAGAAGGAAATGTCAACCCAGTCCAGGAGTCTTGCCTAGGAAATCCCATAGACAGAGGAGTCTTGCAAAAGTGAGAGACATAACTCTCTCAAAAGGAGGTTGCAAAAGTGAGAGACATAACTTAGAGACTAACAACAATAACAGGCATAGTCTCTCACAAAGATGCAGCACAGGCTTCCAGAGAAGATGGGATAAACTCAGTCACCAGCACCTGAGTGATCACTGATGATGTCTAGCGCAGCAGGGCTGGGCCCTGCCTCCATGTTTAGGGCTGCTGAGTTATTAAAAGGTAAAAAAAAATTAATAAATGGACAAGAAGCTACGTTTTACCTAATCTAAAGTTGGTTGTGAGATGACAACAGGAATGGGATCTACTGTTGAGTTAAATTCAGTTAAAAGGCAATTTGTTTCCATGGGTTATGAGTTCCTTCTTACTGTGAGTCAAAGAAGAGATAACCTGTCCACATGCAAGCAGTGTTCATCCTGGTGAGAGAGGTAGGAAAATATTTTCCAGTGTTAATTGGTGCTCAAAGGAACGTCTCCTCTAGGTGGCCCTAAGCTCCAGATACCCTCTTTTTCTACAAGGTCAAAATCACCAGGTGGGCCAAGACTGACTGTGGACATCTTCAGGACAAAAATGGAAAATTTTAATTAATTTTTAAATTAATTTCTTTAATTAATTCAGATGGCTGCTACGGTAGGTCACCTGGAAATGTTGAAACTCATATTCAATGGGCTGAATTTGCATCTCAAACCATACAGAGTGCTAATGCTGGGCAGGTAATAAGGCAGAGAAGTTACAAATCCAAGCTCCAAAGATAGAACAACCATGTTTGCTATGTGAACCATGTTCACTGAAGACAGTGATTGAATTTATCTGAGCCTCAAACTCTTCATCTGTTAGGTGACAGAAATAATAATACAGATCTCACAGTGATGCATTAAGGATAAAATGAGATAATATATGTAAATAGCACTTCACACAGTACTTTGCATATAGCAAACACATTAAATGGTGACAAGTAGCCTTATTTTAATTACACTTTATTTATGAATTCTAACAATGGTCTCAAGAGGCAGGTCAGGTGGTCTGGTATTCCCATCTCTTTCAGAATTGTCCACAGTTTATTGTGATCCACACAGTCAAAGGCTTTGGCATAGTCAATAAAGCAGAAATTGATGTTTTTCTGGAACTCTCTTACTTTTTCCATGATGCAGCAGATGTTGGCAATTCGATCTCTGGTTCCTCTGCCTTTTCTAAAACCAGTTTGAACATCAGGAAGTTCACGGTTCACGTATTGCTGAAGCCTGGCTTGGAGAATTTTGAGCATTACTTTACTAGTGTGTGAGATGAGTGCAATTGTGCAGTAGTTTGAGCATTCTTGGCATTGCCTTTCTTTGGGATTGGAATGAAAACTGACCTTTTCCAGTCCTGTGGCCACTGCTGAGTTTTCCAAATTTGCTGGCATATTGAGTGCAGCATTTTCACAGCATCATCTTTCAAGATTTGAAATATCTCAATTGGAATTCCATCACCTCCACTAGCTTTGTTCGTAGTGATGCTTTCTAAGGCCCACTTGACTTCACATTACAGGATGTCTGGCTTTAGGTGAGTGATCACACCATCATGATTATCTTGGTCGTGAAGATCTTTTTTGTACAGTTCTTCTGTGTATTCTTGCCACCTCTTCTTAATATCTTCTGCTTCTGTTAGGTCCATACCATTTCTGTCCTTTATCGAGCCCATCTTTGCATGAAATGTTCCCTTGGTATCTCTAACTTTCTTGAAGAGATCTCTAGCTCCAAAATCACTGCAGATGGTGACTGCAGCCATGAAATTAAAAGACGCTTACTCCATGGAAGGAAAGTTATGACCAACCTAGATAGCATATTAAAAAGCAGAGACATTACTTTGCCAACAAAGGCTATGGTTTTTCCAGTGGTCATGTATGGATGTAAGAGTTGGACTGTGAAGGAAGCTGAGTGCCGAAGAATTGATGCTTTTGAACTGTGGTGTTGTAGAAGACTCTTGAGAGTCCCTTGGACTGCAAGGAGATCCAATGAGTCCATCCTAAAGGAGATCAGTCCTGGGTGTTTATTGGAAGGACTGATGCTTAAGCTGAAACTCCAATACTTTGGCCACCTCATACGAAGAGTTGACTCATTGGAAGAGACCCTGATGCTGGGAGAGATTGGGGGGGCAGGAGGAGAAGGGGACGACAGAGGATGAGATGGCTGGATGGCATCACCGACTTGATGGACATGAGTTTGGGTAAACTCCGGGAGTTGATGATGGACAAGGAGGCCTGGCGTGCTGCAATTCAAGGGGTTGCAAAGAGTCGGACACGACTGAGCAACTGAACTGAACTGAACAGTGGTCTATTTAACTTATTATAGCCCATGGAAGATAATTTTAGAGATTGATGGAGTATACAGATGTTATGATTCTATGTGCTCATTGTGCAGATGAGAAAACTGAGGCACCAAAATGAGATATGATCATCTTAGATTTATGCAGAACAGGCTTTAATACTCAGATCTTTAGAATCTACATACAGTGCTGATGTGGTACAAAGAAGAACTTAAACTCAGAATATCTGGGTTTGCCACCTCAATTTTCAGACATTCAGTTTCATCATCTGCAAAATGGGTATAAAAGCACCTGACCTGAAAATGTTATAGCAAGTGACATGTACGGAGTCAGGAATATATTAAAAGCATTTTGTAGACCGCAGAATATCACACTTAAGTACAGATATTTAAGATTATGATTTTTTTGTTCCTTAAAAAAATAGCAAATATAGACCCTTATTTGTATAAGCCTCAAAGTACCACTCACAATCTTTCCTGGTAGTTTTTCATGGCACAGGAAACAGGTCAGGCTCCATGAAGTGCAGCCATTTGCTCTCTGCTCCGCTTCAGTGCTGATCATGCCAAAACCAGCACCTTGGACAGCAGCCAGAGAAGCCTCCTTTTCAGGCACCTTTAATACTCTGCATTTTCTTACCGACTGCAAGCTACTTCTGCCCTGCACTCTGACCCACACAGGGAAACACAAAAACTCCACTGCACTTCTCTCTGTGTACACTGCAAGTTCAGAAGATGGGTGTTCCCATGAAATCAGGGCTTTCTTTGACCTTCACTATTAGATAGGCATATGATGATCTATTGCCTGCTTCATTTTCTAGGAAGTGAAACTGGCCTTTTCATTTGGTCTGCCTACAGTGAACTGTGTGAATTTTAGGACTTAGAAATTTTCAACTGAGCAAATTCATAGTGAAACATAGAGCACAGCTCCCTGAGAATTTTGTGTCCTTTGGCAATGTCAGGATCAGAACATCCATTTCAAAACCTCACCATGAAACTTTAAAATGTCAGTGTTAATTTGAGGCGAGATAGGGAAGGTGAAGAAGGACATAGTGATAATGCTGGATATAACTGTACATCTACTTCATTTACTTTAAAAGGGAATAAAAGCCACCGATTCGCCATTTTACCAATTCACAAAGAGAACATCTAAAAGACACAGGAAATAAGAGAGGATAAACAAAATCTTAGAACTTAAAAGCATTTTCAAGGTGACTTCATCATATAAATGGTTCTATGAGGAGTCATTAATTTGGTGACAGACATTACTTTGTGACTTTATTATAAACAATTATTTGAAAATGGGTTACTTTAATGGTATAAATGTAGAACTGAGAGGGTCTGCTGAAAATGATGGACCTACTATAAAGGTATAAACTCATTTTAAGCCAACCCATTTTATTTGCTCCTTAACCATAATTTCAAAATTATAAATCATGGGTTGCTTATTATGAGTGACTTGTTAAGGTACCTGGCCCCTAACTAGATGCCACCAAAAAAAGCAATCTGACTCATGCTTCTGTTTACATATTGCACGATTAGTTTTTTCCAATATGAACATGCCTTAAGAGTCACTAAATACCCGATTCAAATTCAGTCCTAATACATGATATTTTTGCCCATTGCTAGGGTTTTTTTTTAAGTGCACCTTCAAACAGAGACTTCAGGAATACATAAAGCTTGCTGTTTGCTAAGGCTGAGATTCAGCACAGATGGGGGAGAGGGAAAGGTCACAGACATCCCAAAACACAAGCCAATACACACAAAACATCTTACCTTTTAGGCTCTGGATTTGCCTGGGTTTTGGGATTTTTTCTTTTTTTGGATTCCTTTTTGGTATCTTTTTTAGCCTCTGGTTCAGATGGGGAGGGAGTTTTGCTCCCTTCAGGGTCTGTGTTTGGTGGCAGCCCACCAAGGTATGCATGCATTTGTTGACTTTGGAGAGGGGGTGGTCGCATGGAGCATGCACAAAGTATGGCCAGCCATGGGAGAATCAAGAGCACACATACATGCACAAACAAAAGAAAGAAAAAGAAGGATGCATCAAACAGCAACAGCAAATGCATTCGAACTAAAATAATAAGCAAAAAAAAAAAAAAAAGATGCAAACTTGCATAAGGAAAATCAGAACTGAAAAGAAAATAAGAAATCCAAAACTGTTTCCATGACAAGATGTATAAACCTAACTGTGAATCAAGTGGCAGTCTTACAATATGAAATCCAGACAATGTGTATCATAATTCATGATGATGTTTACCAGGGAGTTTACAAAAACACTTCATTATTTTATAACACTTCCTTATTCAGTAACATATGTAGAATACAGTGTGACAACCCAGAGAATATAATGCAACTTCTCTCTCTCTCTTTAAAGAATTCAGTCCAAGAGGCTGTAACAGATAGTCATCAAAGTGTACATATTTATAAAAAGCAGAATTATGCAGAGATAGTCCCCAGGTATCAGAGTTTTCATGAATATCTTTTATGCAAATGAAAGGTCATGTGCTGGGCTAGCAAACCTGGTAACAATGGGAGGTGATGAAAATCTTGTTGCCTGTTAAATATTCAAACCTACAGTGCTATTGTTACCCAGCTCTAAATGTTGAAGTTGCATCTCATAAAATCTACCAGCACTAGAGAGAGGAAAAGCACCAAACCAACCCCACAGATATTCCAGAGTTCTATAGCTTGCAAAGATGACTGACATGGTCTGATTTAAAAGAAAAAGTTGTCAATTCTGGACTCTCCCATGTAAGAATTTCCCCAGAGCAGTGAGTTTTTTACTGCAGGCTGGGTTTCTGAAGCCACCTAGTTTTCCCTGGGTGTGCCTTCCCTGGCTGTTGGTCAGGGTTCACGGGGTAATGGAGGCTTCTCTTTATAGTAATGTGAGGCTACACATACTGGGATAGTAAATCACTGGCTATGGCAGTGCAGAAATTTATTCCGGGTCTTCAGAGCCAAATGGTACCATTCTTAAGTTATTTGCTGCTTTTTGCATTATTTAAAACACGGATCTTTTCCTCCAGGAGCTGGGCAATGTCTAAAGAAAGAAAGTACTTAGTATGAAGTTAGAAGAACTGATGTTTGGTCTTGTCTGTAAAACCTATAAACCGAAGGGGTTGACTACACCATGATCTCAGATCTCCCAGCTCTCTGGTTAAACTCAGTGTCGTGATTATCTACGTCTCCCAGCATCACTTTGCTTGCTTCAGCCCTTAAGTTTCCTCTGCTGAGCATTTGTACATGCTCCTCCTTTTGCCCAGAACCACTCAGCTCCTACTTTAGTACTCGGCCCAAGCATCAGCTCCTCAGGGAGACTCTCCCAGCATCCTGCCACCCCATCTGAATCATGGTCTTTCATTAAATGCTACCATGGGATTTCATCCCTGTTTCTCAAAGAATCAATTTCTCTGTAACTCTGCCTTTGCTTGATGTCTAGTTTTTGCTCACCATGTACGCTGAAGGTGTATCAGAGACCACTCTAGAAGTCCTGTTTGCCGTTTCTGTCAAGACTCATGAGAGGAGAAGAAATTCAGACCTGTGTGTATGTTCTTTGCGTTTGTGTGGCTGGTGTGTGTGTGTGTGTGTGTGCGCGCCCACATGTCTGGACTACTGAGCAAATAGAAATGGGTAGACTTAGAGATGACCCTAAGAGCAGGACCAGCTGTAAACCACTGCCAGCACCTTAAACATCTTTTTAAAAGGAATACCCCTGGACACGTGCCTACCTGTTCCCATGGACGTGGGATGCACAGAAGGCGAAGCTATAGTGAAGGAGGGTTGGGTCGATCATGGCGCCGTTTTCTGCCCGTTCAAGCAAGTCTCTGAGGTAGCACAGATGTCGGTGACACCCTCGGACTCCGTTCCGGGCGCAGTACTCGTCTAGTACAAACACCTGGCCAGGACTGAACCAGCCCTGATTGGGGAATAAAGGAGAGACCTTCTTTCAAATACAGGCTGGGTTTATGTAGGGGAGAGCTCTGCAGTTGGGGGTGACTGGAGAAGGGGGTTAAAAATAGCCAGAGCCAACACCTCCTGATTGCTCATTAAGCCCCAGTCACTCTGCCACACGCCATGTGTGCTAGCTGGTTCGGTCCTCACCAAAGCCCTGTGAGGGAGGTGCTGCTCTCCCTGGTGGACGGATGGGAAACCCGAGCTCAGGGAGTACATGCAATTTCCCTAGTGTCCCACAGCTAGTAAGTGATGGAGTGTGGATTAGCAGAGGGCACGATTCCAGAAACAAGAGTCTCACCCACTGCTTTAACACTGAATCATAAACCCTAAGAGCACTGGAGTGGGGCTAGGGCAAAGTCTTGGTTACTGACAAGAGAAAATAATAACATTAATGCCTTAAATTGGTACAGTGCTTTACCCTTGACAAGAGCTTTTAGTTGAGCCCATGACAACCTTGAGAAGTAGACAGGGCAGGTTTATGTTTATTTCACAGATGAGGAAATGAAAATAAGAGCTCACAAATAATACAAAATAGCCAGGACTCAAACCCAGCTCTGTCTTTCTCCATATCTTTTGTATTTTTAATACTCTGGAGCATTAATAAATACTAGGATTGATCTACATTCATGCCAGGACTTCATAAATCCTTTCACTTTGGAAGAAAAAAAAATTTTTTTTTTAGATTTTAAAATGAAGATAATAACAGAACTTTCCAAAAAGAACAACATGACTTTAAGTTCTCAAGTTGTGAATCATATATGATTCAACTAAACTGAGAGGAGCTTCCTGTGCCCAGGCTGAGGTTTTATATTCTCCCTGGCAGTTATTTGTTTTCTTATTATGTATTTGCATGCTGCAGGACCACGCAAAACTCTGCTCTAAAAAAGAATCGGGCTGGAATCTCTGATGCAGAGCACATTAGGACGTGCCATGGTGTAGAAACTGCTGCCTCCACCAAGCACTTAAGAAAAAAGATGCCCAGTAAGGCCCAGCGACTTGCCACTCAAAGTCACTCTTGGGACAAGCCTGTAATGAAATCACTTCTTTCAGTCTGAGTACTTTTCTGAAGCCAGAAATAAAAATTGAGGTGGTACTTTGTAAGCTGGGAATTTAGGATGATCTTAAATATAAACCTAATTTTACTTTGAGGGTCTTCTCTGAGTCATCTTTTGAATATACCTCTCCATCCTGGGAGAGAAACGGCAAAAGGAGAAAGTGACTGGGTGGCAGGTAGAGGCCACAGAAGTGCAGAACGGAGGCCCCTGCAACACTCGGATCTTGTGCTAGGGGTCCGGGGAATCTTCGATTGACAACATGCAGCTCAGCAATGCATCCGACGAAAGACGGCATCTTTCCTATTTCAAATGATAAGTTACTGCAGAGGGCGGGAGAGTAGTCGAGGCAGTGGGCTGCCCCTATAGGCAACTTCTTTGCCACTCCATCTGCTACCCCAAATGCTAAATCTTAGAAACAACACTGCTGTGAAAGATTAAAATATATTTTCTACGACTCAGATGACACCAAGTCTTTTGTAGATGCCAAAATAGCTGCTTTGAAAAGAGTTGAAGAAATATCAATTAGGAGCTCAGTCGAAGACACAGAAAAATTTATGTATCCCTGCTGGTCGGTCTCCAAAACTGACTGGAAAAAAAGACTGTAATAATGAGAAAATGGAATGTATGGAGGCAGGAGACGAGGTCCTCTTAATGGCTCTTATTTTCTGAAATTGGGGGACGACGATTAATACATACAGGTATACAAATGGGGAAGGAAACTATTTTACACTATTCACAATTAATTTGGGGTTTTGGGGCCTGAATATGACTAACAGGAAGCGAGCTTCAGAATTTCATTTCTGGTTTAATTCTTTAGACGGCATTCACTCCTCAGGGATGAATGTCTTAGCGAAACAGAAAACCAAAGAAAGTACGATTTGAAAAAAGTCTTGAAAATAATACGTCTCAAAAAAATTCCTCAAGAGACTAGGAATTATATATAAAAGGAAACGATTTAAGTTCAGAGGCAAATTCTTACAAGTTTCATGAACACAATTTATAATGACGTGAATAATTACATAATCACAGAAAACACATTTGAGAAAAACTGCCTTGCAATGCAAGGTAAGCCTTTTTTTTTTTTAAAGTCAAAATGATGTATTCCTTCTCAGTTTGGCAAAGTTCAGACTTCTGATAATATGATTCTAAACCTGAGATAATCAATGAATCTTTTATGAGACAAAGATTAATAAATTATTCCACATGATCCTGCTTCTGTTTTTTGGACTATTTTATCTGTCATTTTTATATTTTGGCTTCTAACAAAGAACAAAAAAAGGAATTTAAAAGAAAAATTGGAACAGACTTAGGAGAAAGCCGTATCATTTAAAAAAAAAACCCAGATTTTCATTATATTTATGTTGCTATCAATAAAATGTTAACCTGAGTTAATTAATATTAACAATATACAGATATATTCATCTTAGTATGTGGAGTCAGAGATGAGGCTTTTCCTCTGTGTAAAGCCACTGTATCCTTTCCCCTCACCTTTCCCATCTATAAAGTGGGATCAATAGTCTATCTTTAAAAAATAACAATTTCTGGTTTGCAGAAGAAAATAAATTGAGTCTTTTTTAAATTGCATAGCATAAAGCCCAAAATGTATCTTCAGAAATCCAATAAAGACATAATAGCAGTCCTTTGCATTTAAATGATTTAAATCTAGGTTTAAAACAGGATTTTAAGAAATACCCATGCACTTGTGGAAGAGTTCGACTTCTAACCATCTTAAGCACCATAAAAAAATTCCCTCAAAGGGTATAAAAAATGCTTGGAATACTATGTAGGGAAAAAAGCCACCCAAACAAACAAACCCAAACCCATTTAGCTTATGTAAGGGGAAGTGAACTTTATTGACAAATCATTTTAATCTTTAAAAATATAAACAAAAAGGACCCATTCATTTCCGAGACAGGAGCACAGGGTCTTATTATCTGGGGTGAGGTGGGAGGGGGATCTTGAAGACTAAGAAACCAAGGCAATTTTTACAAGTTCTCTACAAGTAGGTGCCAAACTCGATTATCCTCTTGAGAATATTTCTCATGTAGCAGCTGAAAAGGGGGACGCTCAGATAGGGAGGCTGAGGAATTGGATCTGTCTCTACTGATAACTTCCTCCCGCTCTGTCTTCTTTCTTTGGTAAGGAAAACTATCTCAACCCAGGAAATCAAAAACACATTTATAATTGTTAAAGAGGCTCCGTAATGGGGAGAAGAGCTTCTGACACAAAGGTAGAGAAATATTTTATCTTTCAAAATGTTATTGCATTTAAATTGCTGTAGACCAAAGAATATACTTGCCAGGCAAGAATAGGAATCATTAAGTCTGTGATCCAAAGTTAGGCGTTGCACCATCTCAAAGAGGGAAGCGTGGTCAAAGTTACAGGGGTTGGAAGAGATAAATTCATCCATGCCATGTTTTTGAGCTCTATCTGCGTCTGTTCATTTATACATGTAGAGAGAGACACAATTTAGAGAAACATCGCATTTTCTTTGACATTTCAAATTACACAGGAATTCACTAAGCATTACGAATGCTAGCTGTTTTCCCGTCGCCACCCACCAACATCCCCAAGATACTCTTTTTACCTCCCATTGTCAACTTGCATCACTTACTGGTGAGTTTATTGCATTTCGGCAAAAATATATTGGCATCAACATGTTTATCAAATGATCACAACTCTAGTGCATTTATGTTGTTCTTGAAAAACTAAGCACACGACCGTAACTTCGCCTGTGTTTCACCAAACACTGAAAGCAGATCGGATCTTTGCTTATAAAAGCCTATTTAGCTTTTCGATTTTTAATAGATTCTGCCATTCCAGTGGTTATGTCTAGAGCAATTTCTCTACAATTACTGGGATCATCTGGAAAAAAAAGGGTTATGCTGATTCTCAGCCAAGTGACAATATTAGTATCCTCCCCTTTCAAATCCCCGTGGCCAATTTGGTTGCACAAAAGATTTGGGTCCCCATCCTCCAAAATTAAAACAAAATAATAACAAAAGATTTCCACTGAAACCTGGAGAATAAGTTCACTGGGAATTTAGTTAGTGATAGCAAAGGACACTGCCTGAGATAGTGTGCTTACTCAGTTAGCAAAGCTTATGAAAGACAAACAAATTTACTCAGCAAGGGCTATGATCTGCCATTTATTGTGAATTAATAGTCTCAATGTATTCACACTTTTCCTTACAGGGTGAAGGCTGTAGGCAAAACCTCCTAAGGGCTAACTAATTAATCTCAATATGTGTAACTAAAATAGTCTATATTCAATCGGCAAAATAACTCAGAGAATTCAACTCAAGTGAGACCAAGCAAATCTCAGAAGAGAAGGGAACGAAGGTCCTAGAAATTAAAAGAATCGGCTCACTCCATCTCATATTTACTCCCTCTCCTGAAATGCTGCAAGGAAAAAGAATCTTAAATCAAGCAAGAGTGTATTCATCTCCTTGCGTGCAACATTCTCCTTGAATACAGGCACCTGCCAGGGACCAGCGATGCTGTCAGGACATGCAGAGAATGGATTTCTGACTTGAGAAGGTGTTTGAATAATATTTTCAAACGTGGCCTTCATCCCAGGCAGCTTTTTTTTCTTCCCTGCTTGGGGGCTGACTGAAAATGGGGGCTATAGTTACAGTGTAGTATTAAGATCATGATTTTCCCTCATATTATTAATTTTGTGTATCATTCCAATCTACATGCATGGTATGTCAGATGTACGCCTTCTTCCTATTAGGTTTTTAAATCTTCAGTCATCTTTCAGAGAGGCAGCAAGTGGTCAGTGTTTGAACAGGATGTGTTGTTTATGCCCAAGACACACGAAAGCAACAGTTTCCAGAAGGCAAGTCGAAGGATGTGTGTTTTAATAGGCAATTCGCTCCTTTCGGAGGATAAAACACGAGATTTTGGAAGGGCTATCACATGGGCAGGGATTTTATTAGAGAATCTGCCTCTTTGCTGGGTCAATTGCCTGAGATTTGTCTTCAGGAAAGTGCTTTCAATTTGGAGGTTAGGTGCTTAATCTTTTAGCATTCTTTTGTTTGGTAATGTGGTGTCCAAGCTGTATTTCTCTTTTGACTCAGGATGGCTGGAAAGAGAGGTGGCCAGGAAGTTGGTTCTGGGGAAAAAGCTAGCTGTTTCTGCGGAGTCGGGTGGGGTGTGTGTGTTTCCCGTGGCCCAAGGCAAGTGGTTTGAACCTGCTCCAACTTTAGGTGTCTTCCTGCAAGATGACACTCCTGTAACCCAGGTGGTACCGCTCCATTGCCTAGGACAAATCTGTTCTTTTAGCCCCATCGTGTCAGTCCCTGGAGAAACTAACAGTGGGCTACACACCCATTGCTTGTCCTGTTTCATCCTCATAAAAAGCCTCACTCACGCCGTGCCTCCCAATTTCTAGCAGATAGATGAGGCGAGTTTCGGCCAGCACCAGCTTCCTGCTCTCAGATCTCCCAGAGGAGGCTGCAGGCTGACCAACTAGTCAGGCCGCTCACCTTGCCAGCTTGGCTCTGCCATTTTACTGCTCTTCAATTATGATGACGCAAACGGTCACTCAGCTAGAGAGAAGAGGACTCTCTTTTCGGCTGTTCAAAATATAGCCCGTGTTTCAAGTCTCTTACTCTTTATCTGTTGAGCCTCTAGAAAACTTGGTGATGAACTATTTTGCTTGGCTGCCAGTTCAGGAAATGGATCTGCAAAGAGAGCTTGGCTCCTCCGTGGAGACCCGGGTACAGACCCACCCTCCCGCCTCCCCCATCCATCATCACAAGACAGCTTCACCACGCTAATTCTTGGCTTAGACTTCAGAGAAAGAACAATTTCATTTTTACTGACAATTTAAAGCAGGCTTTAAAACAGGCTTAAAATTCGCCTGTTTTCCTTTTCTGAAAGTAACCCTATCAACATAGAAATTCCTGTTTCCCTTCTTCCTCCTTTTGTCTCTTGTCAGTTCACATGGTGAATGAGCCTGGGACTGAGGGAGGGGGCCTGGACACTCCTGTGAGAGCCGGTTTTAAAGAGGTGCAGGATACTGGCGGAGGTGCTGATCTGTCTGAGCCTCAGTTTCCTCACGTGTAAAAGGAGCCAAACTTTCAGTTCCCTTTCTGCTTCACTGTCACTTAATCATTCTTAAGGTCCTTTTCACAACTTCCATGTGTGGGGGATGGAGCTTAATGTAGTGGGAATTTCCAGCAAGTACACCGAGCAGCCCCTGGATTTTGCTCACATAGAATCATCATTTACTCAGAATTAGGCTCATTATTTCAATGGTTCCAACAACTCAAGAGTGCTTAACAGGGTGGCTGGCTCCCATGAAATTTCTGAGAGTTTCACTGAGTTTATTCTATTCGGGGTGGGGAGGGGGGCGGGGAAGGAGAATCGGTAGGTGGGGAATGCTATTTTACGGTGTCCGTGGAAGGGATGTGATTTTGAAGCTCCATCCAAACATGGATTTTGAAATTTCTGTTCTCTGCTGTGCTCCCAGCACCGACAATGGAACCTGGCACACAGCAGGCACTCAAGACGTATGTGTTAAAATAATTTACTAATATCTCATCGAAATAAATACATTTGGTCAACAAATATTTTCTATTTCTTGACTTTCGGAAATGTTGACACATTAAATTCAACAGGAACAATTTATCTGAGGTGGGACAGCAGGTGCTTAGATGGCTGGGCTTAGAGGGTCACAAAGACTGAATGTGAGGCCAGCTCTGCTGTTAGAAGATCTGAGACGTGAGGAAGTTGACTAATGTTTCCGAGTTTCATTTTCCTCACGTGTTAAGTTGAGAAAGGTGTTTGAGTCTACCCTCAGAGGTGGTTGTTCACAGGATCTGGTAAGAAGAATCTGTGAAGCACCTAGGTACCTAGCATATACTAAGCATTCGCCTCAGCCGTGAGTGGACGAGCAGGCTTCTCACAGCTCTCAAAGTCAGTTGGTCTAATATTCTCAGAGAGCCAAGGCTGTCTCTACTTTGATCACTAATGTTAGTTAGAGGTTGCCTCTTAAACCATATTGTTTCTAGGAAGCTGAGAGTCCTTCCCAAGCTCTCTGCTTTATGCTTCTCCTCTGGCCCTGTATAATTAACTCCTAATCTCTGTCTCTGTGTTTTTGCTGGGTGATGTATTTCTCTGTGGTCAGAACACACACTTAAATTCCCTGATAGATAATATGTTTCTTGAGGGTACGTTCCTGATCTGTTATTTTTCCCTTCCAGCTCCCAGAGGAGCCAGGTCCTTAGGAGGTATTTATTAACTGACTTACTCTGACACCTCCATCCCAGGAAACTTCTCATCGACTTTATTAAGGAGTCACACACATGGGGATTCAGATGGCATCTTGCAAATCCCAAAGTGGGAACATGTGCTCTTAAGGGGGAAAAAAATCTTATAAAAGGAAACAGAATTCTAGGTGCAGGTGTCTTTGGATACCATTCAGATTGTCTGCCTGTGTCTCCATACATGTCTAGGGCCATATGCATTACATATGTTGTCTATTTTAAAATAAAACACTGCAGCGGTCCAGCTGTTCTAAATTCTGTTTCAAAGAGCTTGTGGGTGCTTCTCAAGCAACACCATCCAGTCATCCTTGCAATGGCCCAGTCTGTTCTTCCACAGTGCTGAACATTAAAAACTAAATGCTCCGTGCCATCCCATTTTGCCCTGTACAAACGATTGGAACAGGCTGATGAGAGAAAAAGAAAACTCCAATGTTGACATTAGCAAGGGGAAAACAGCCCAGAGCAAAAGGGTGAGAAAGTCAATTCCTGGATTCAGGACACCTTGGGATCCATTCCTTTGCCAATGTTTGGCATGTGTCAAGGGAATGCAAATGAATTTAAATACTAGGCTGAGCAAAACAGAATTAGGAGGGGAAAGTAGAAGCTTAAAGCTCTAATGAGGTTTGGATTAGCTCTTGCTTTCAGAGACACATACCAATGTTCTTTTTCATTAGTATGTGTGCGTTTTTTGTTTTTATTTTTAACTTATTTAAGAAATCAAGGACTGACTGAATTTTAAGAATTTACTTCAGTCTTAACCTTTTTCAGACTTGGCTGAATAGTTGCTAACTCTTGCTCGGTTTGCAAGGGCTTCACATGTACTGAAAATGGGCTATGTAATTTCATAGGCTTTGGAGCGAGGGCATAATTCAACACATCTTCCAAACAATGCTACTTGTTTCACTTCTGGGCTTTAACTGTATAAAATATTGAAGTCCTCTATAGCATGAGCATAGGAGAATGGCTTCACACTGAACTTAGATGAATAATGGTGCCTAAACTACATTTATAAATTTAAGGAACTATCAGTGGGCATCCAAGATAAAGGAAAAGGCTGACAGACACACAGACTTCAGGAAGGCAGGTATCCTTTCAAGCGGAAACTAACTAAAATCTTTGCCCCAAGTTTGCTCGAAAACAATTTTGGTGTGGCATTTAAGGACTATTGTGAAAATCACAGTTCCTGGAATGATATGATTATGTGGACTTTACACTCTCATTTAATCTGCTTAAATTTCAAGTGATGTTCATCACTGACCATCCTATCATTTATCTGTTCTTTAACCCATCACAAGGTTTGGGTTTACTTCATGTTTGATATTTTCTCCCTCACGATGGGAAAGCACATATCATATTATTTCATGATCTCTTAATAGCAAGCATATTTGTGTGATCTTGTTTCTGATCCAAAAAAAATTTAGATAAGTTTGCAGTAAGGTCTACCAAATGGAATTTTCTTGAGGGGAGTGGATAATATAGTTTTTCAATTTTCATTTTATGGAGACTTTATTATCCCAGCAGCTCAGGGAATGAACAGAAAAGGTCAAATCTCTCTTTTTATTTTGTAATATTACATTTTAGAACTTTTTATAGGCTAAAGAAAAAATTCTGCTGTTGAAAATAAACTATGACTAGGTTGCTAATAAATTGTCTAAGAGAGGCTTCTTTCTCTACTGAATCCCTTTTATAATAAACTAGAGGTAGCTGTTTTATCACTGAAATTTAGAGCACAGTTATGGCTGCTGTTACTCCTGATGGATGCTTGAGGCAAGAGAATAGCTAATGTAACTATAAAGTCATTGTGAACTCAAACTGCAAATTAAAAGGTGACTTTGTATCTTTCTTATATGGAAAATGTGTGCTTGTCATATCTGCTTGACAGTGTAAGAGTGGATGTATGGTTTGGACAATAACGAACAATGACAGTAGTCAACCTCATCAGAAGACATGAAATAAAGAAATGACAATGATTGATGGCAGCTGGCTGTTTACAGACTTTTCTAGAAGAGTTTTTCTTGGCTTGATCAAGTAATAACCAGGGGATGTTGC
Organism: Bos indicus x Bos taurus; assembly: GCF_003369695.1. Classification (NCBI taxonomy): domain Eukaryota; kingdom Metazoa; phylum Chordata; class Mammalia; order Artiodactyla; family Bovidae; genus Bos; species Bos indicus x Bos taurus. Next base: position 22,039,790 of record NC_040097.1, read on the forward strand.
TCCCTGCCTGAGCTCTGCACAGGAAGCAAAAGACTGGTCCTCCCCTGCCTGCTGCCCTTGAGAAACAACTTAATTCTTTCATGGTCTCTTTGACTCAGTCAACCTAACTTGCATGGCCAACACCAAAAGGCTTCCTCAGAAGCTATTAAGGGCCACACTGCATTTTGCAGAAATCACTGACAGGACAACCACGGGGATAAACATGTGTTTATTTCAATGTTCATTTTTGTGATTCTTCATAATGCAAATGCTTTGAATAAAAATCATCAGAGATTTTTGTCAGTGATCAGGAAACAAATAAATGATCTGTAATTTTCCCTGCTTTACTTACAATTTACAGAGTACTTGATAATATTTTTATGGCACTGCAGCATGAGCTAACACAAATTTTCGAGAGTTGACTAATTAATAATGTCTCCTATAAGTCACTATAGGTAATGAAAATAGTTGATTAGTGAACAATATGTTAGATGTGCCTCACGTAGGTAACAAAGAAGTGACCCTTCATTTAATATGATCTATTGAGAGCCTACCACAGTATTTGGAAAATTTTGGACCTTACTATGAGAGTCTATTCTTTTAAAAAGTCATATACTTTATGGAGAGAAGAAATGTGATTTATAGTGTGGTTTGGGGTCATGCAAGTTAATACTGAATTCATTCTCTGATGTTGCATTCCTGCAATGTAGTAACTGCAAGTTGACAATACAAGAAGATATAGCAAAAAATCTCCTCAGACAAAACTCTAGAAAGGAATTAGGCAAATGACTATTTGGAAGTCCATTAGGATATCAATGTGTTGTTGGGCAAATACCTGTAGTTTTATTAGAAAAAAATTCACTCAGTCATCTACTTATCCATCTTATAGATTTTTTTTTAAGTATAGCAAAATCCTAAATTTTCACCAAGTTCACATTCTCCAGTAAGCTTTTAAAAATGCCTCATCAGACATGTAAAGGAAGGAAAGTTAAATTAAGAATTAAGTATCTGCTTGGAGTGGTTAAAAAAAAAATCTGTCTGCTAGCCAGGGGTACATTTATGCAAAAGAAAAGAAAAAAAGAAAAGAAAGGAGGGGGAAAGCAAAATTAAGAAACGAAAAGAATCAAGGACTATTATTAAATGGTCAGGAGAAATGATGCGACCTACAACTTCTAAGTGAGCGTTCAGAATACTTGAGTACATATTTGCCTGCTCTCTTGACCAATTTTTCTAGCTCCCTCTAATGTAAAGTTTTCCCTTAACACATTTTTGGTGACTGACTTTTTCCTCTATGAATAAAGGAACTGTATACTCTGTTTTAGTAATAAATAGTGAAGAGAATGATTTTTCTAGTTTTAAAGTTTCTTTTTTCCTCTTAGAGGTATAGTTTTAGAAAAATGAATACAAATACAAATGATGTAAAAAACGTTATTGTTGTCATTGTTCTTGGGAGAGCAGTGGAGAGAGATTTGAGACCAGAGGTCTAAACCCTCCATGACATTGTGAGATTGTGAATCTGAAGCTTCTGTGAATAAATTACATGATTTCAATTGTGTCCTCAATTTCTTGCTTTTGTGTGTGGTAGCTGCATGTATTATATCTCTCTTTTCAAAATTAACCTCCATTGGGTCTTAGAGTACACCCTCAATTTAGGCAGAATGAATTCTTTCATGTTCAAATAATGCATTTACTTTATTAATTGCGTTCTGCAATTTCTTGGAGTCTTACTCAGTTAGCACCTTTGGGTTTCCTAGCCCACCTTTCTGTTCGTTAAGGTATCCATGGTTACCACACCATTGGTTCCCTGACCATTCTAACCTTTGGAATGGGAAAGGAAAAACAACAACAACAACACATCATCAGAGTGCAAAATGATCTGTTTTCAGGCATTAAGCAGTCAGGTAGCTGTGAATTCCATGAAACGAAGGCATTCTTTGCCATTTCGTTGTGATGTTCATTAATATTCTTGGAATTAAAAAAAAATAGGAGATGTTAATGGTTGGCTTTACTCAGAGGATCATTTGATGCCAATATGAAAGCCAAGGAGAGGAGGCAATTATGCACACATCACATGCATCCTAGTTCCAGTATGGAAGCTTACACTTCCAACCTAAGGTCAGGAAAATTACATAAAAAGTTTTACTACAAAGTCTAGACATGAGGAAGATTTCAGAGGAGAGGGAGGAAGCACATTGCAGGTGTCAGATAATCTAGTCTGATTATCTGAGCTGTGCTAGCTATAGGGGAACACTTACCCTTCAGTCCAGCTAGAAGTTAGCAGGGTAAGAAGGAACAAACCAGAATAACATAAAGACTAGCAACAAGGCTCAGGAAAGCAGACAGGAGTTCTAACCTAGCAGCTAAAGTTCTTGGGTTCGAGCAAAGATTGAACAAGAAAACTTAAATGAAACAAAACAAAAAACAAGAAAACCAAAGCCAACCCCCACCCCAAACCAACAGTAACCAAGGTCCCCCTAACTGCTCAAGGCTGTTCAGGTGGTAGCAAAACTAGAACAATTCTCAAAAACATCCAACTTTAGGGATTTATGATGTGATTAACAGTTATTAGTTGAGAAACAGACATTAATATGAGACTCATTGCAAGTGACATATCAAATAATCATTGACCAAAATCGCAAAGCTTAAAATTCCCACTCCCCTCCCAGTCTTGAAAACAGAGGTACTGGTCTTCACTGTTCCTCTAACACACACTGGACAGGGGTCAGGTGTTTCAGTGAGAGGCCACTTGGTATAACAAATTGTGGCAACACTCAATTATAGATTTGGATGTCATTTCCAAAGTAAGCAACATTTGCCTTAAGAAAATGGAAAATTATAAGTATTTGTTGTAAAAAGTTGTATAGGTAAGCACTGACAATTTTTTTAAGTTTTAACCAAAAAAAAAAAAAAGAGAGAGAGAGAGAGAAAATTAAATCAACAATAACACACACCAAAGAAACCACAAAAGAACAAAAAAGTTGTAAAGTTTGGTGGAACCCTCCCCAAATTATTGTAGAGTCACATAGAAACTCATGAATAGCAGGATCTATTTTTTCCCAGTTTTCCCAATCCCATACAAATACTCCACCCCACTCTTAGACGTGTCTTTTCATTTTGAAATCGAACTTCTGAAGTTGTAAAAGAAGTAAAATCTGCACCCAGAAGTCTGTCAAACTGAATTTAGAAAGACCCAAATAAACTCATGATACAGTCAAGTATCCCAAACTGTAAAATGTTCCATTTTCAAATTTCCCTTGAGCAGACAGCGACATGACAAGACTGGAGTGTTTATTTTTCTCTATCCAAAAAACCGCTTGCATTTTTCTGTTAGCTTCCCTTTGCCATGTAAATACTAACACAGTGATTACAAAGTTAAACTCATTAAAAAGTTTCTTCATCATTCACTTGCAAGGATGGCAGCTACTTTGAGTAAATATTCGAAACCAGGGATTTAATGAGATGTGCACGGAATCAAGTATTTAACAATGATCCTTACCTTTTGGAAGTCAAGGAAATCTTTTTAAAATGCAATACTTGATTGTATTTACTCCTTTCGTTAGAGAGTCTGTGACTGACAATGTTTGTGATGTGACAAAATAAACTGAGGTATAGACTGAGAAGCAAATGTCAGTGAAGAGTCGACACTTGCTATTTCTCACTATGCTGTGATTGTTTTTCAGTTTTCTGTAATCTTGCTTTGCAGTACTAGGTAACCAGTTTGTCGCAGTGTGCCCAGGACTAAACAGTTTCTGGGACACAGGACTTTAATTGCTAGGATAAGGTAAGTTTTGGCAAATTTGGATGAGCTAGTTAGGATTCTAAGTATGAATAAACACTAAATCTGACTTAGTATAAATCTAAAGCTAATCTGTTTAATGGTGAGGGTTTGAATTTAAAGGTTTAAATGCAGCTTTGCAGTAACTGTTACGTAACCTTCACTCTATGGCAGAACCCGCTCAGTATGATATACCCACCACTCTCAGCAACGTTTGGGTCGTTTTGAACAACTACTCAGTGACTCCACAGAATACAAAATTCTTGGATCCTGCTTGGATCTTTCTTGTGGGTTTCATATACTCTTGACTGGAAATGATTGGGGATCAGATATAGAAGTTTGGGTGAATTAAATTCTGACTAGATTACGATGCTAGTTTCTAAAGTATGGGAACAGAGCCTCACTTTCTGGTACTCTGGCCACAGTTTTCATTAAGTGCCTACACTAGCAATAGGTAAAAGCCTGGAGTAGTTGAGGCTCTGCTTCAGGGGTAGTAAAGTAACTATGGGGTTACTGGGCTTAACGCTAGTGGGTTGAATCTCCATGTAAGGAGTGTCACTGACTGCAGGGTCAGAAGCATACAGTTGTGCAAAGCGGGCACTGCACAACTCAAGAGGCACCGTTCACACTTTTGTCTGTGGGAAAAGAGCCTCCTGAAGGGCACAATCTGCATGGCTGAAAGCAGTGGCCTTCTTACAGAGCCTGGTAGGAGGGGTATGCCTCATACTCTCTAGAGACCTTCTGTTCCTAGGCAGAGATGAGGAGGTAATAGAGAAGGGGGTGGCTCCGGCAGCAGGTACTGATAAATCCCAGGGGCATGACACCCCTGACCTCACTCACCTCCCAGCCTGCCTCACATGCTCTTGAGGGATGATACTACTTATCCTCATCCCCACATTTTAACTCTTAGAATTCTGCTTTGGATGCTCTATTTAATAAAAGCTTCCTCTGTCAACTAGGATAGTAACATATATCAACCTTGCGTGCATGCAAAAAAATCTTCTAGCTGATGCCTACTGACCAGATTCTAATTTCATAGCTAAATGAATCCTACCCACAGAGGAAACTCTAATCATGAGCCCTAGTGTATTTCCATAAAGAGGCATGCATCCCCTTCAACAGCCTCTTTCAGTCACCACCTTTATAGAATCTGTGTCTGCTCTCCATTTCATTTTACCCCTGAATTTCCATTCTCTTTCCTATACTAGAGAGAAAAAAGTGGGCTGATCACGAACCAAGTACTAACTTCTTAATCTGGGGAGACGATAGAACAGACACACTGAATGTAAGGTGAAATGACCTCAGAAGAAATGGAAATTATTTGGAAATAAAACTGAGATTTTCCAAATATCGCCTGTGATACATGTTTTATGAGGTTGATTTAGATGGTGATCATAATTAGGCATTTTTGTTTCCTCATACAGAGATAAGTCCATCTCAGAGGGATATGATAGGATGTGTTGTTTCAAAATTCATTTATAAGGAGCCTGTTAGGCCAGGTGAAAGAAGGGATTCCATTACAGAGGAACTTTTATAATTAAGTTAATATTGGGGATGTTTTATTTCAACTAATGACTAAACCATTTACAAAGAGATGCTTCTTTTCTTTCTAAGTGTCACAAATGTTGCAGGAAAAAAGAGTAGGAAACTTGGTGGTGGTCAAGGTCAGAAGGGCTGTCCCTCCTCCACTGAGCCCTTCCTCGAGTTCTTATTTGTTTAGGGTTTTCTGTGTGGAAACCCACACGATTGTGTGATTATTTACACTGTCCCACAGGGAAAGCATCTTCCTTTAAAATAAAAACCCATCAGTACAGGACAAGAATCCTTGGGAGCACCTGATGGGTAGTACTTGTCATCCAACAAGAATGCTTCCCCACAGCAAAGGTGTAACAAGGTTTAAGAACACAGTCTGGTTAAATGGAAACAGACATGGCAGTGGAATTCATCGAAAGGGAATTACCTCTACTTTGTTGCTACAGCGAAAGAATCATGTGGTCCACGTTTTAAGAGCAACTGGGGAGAGACTGTGTGAAAGCACTGGGTTCAAGGTCAAGTTTCTGATGAGGGACTTTCACACTTGCTTTCCCTTTTGCTGCAATTCTTTCCCCACAGATGTCTGTGGGGGTAATTTCCTATCATTTGGGCTTAAGCTCAGATCATCTGTGTTCTATTTCCTCTCCCCACTCACTCACCAATGCATGACATTGTTTATGGTGTTTCTCAGTGTGTGAAACTATCTTACTATATATATATATTTTAACTTGGTTTACTGTCTAGACTTCCCCACTGGGCTGGAGGTATCCTGAGAACAGGGATCTCCTTGTCTTCCTCATCATGTCTCATCACCTAGACAGTTGCTCAGTGAACTACACTGAATGAGCAGGTGCCATGCTAAAGACAAGACTCACCATGATTATCGCTGAAAACTGATGTGTACCCGAGCTCTTCCTAACTGACGTGCATTCAGGGCATGGCAGACATCTCTACTTAGGGTGAACGCTTGTAACTAAAATGAATTTGGTGCTTTATGTTGCCAGTGTTTCCATTTTCCTTGTTTCAACAAATACCTGCAGGGGCATGCTGTCCTTCATCTTGCCCTGTGCACCTACACTGTCCCAAGATCAAAATCATCTTGGTAGCAAGATGGCATGGGGACAGGGCCAGAAATTAAACTGATGCTAAGCTATAGAGGGGAAGACACTGGAATATGAACTGGGACTGTTGAGGAGATGGTTTCATTTCTGGGTTCTGGTGTCTTAGCTCAGAATGGGGTTTTAGATACTGTTTCTTTTTCTTGTGTGTGTTCCTGTGTCCCCACCCCCCACCCCGACCCTCCCCTACTGCATGTGATAATGTCATCATTTATTTATTTATTTATTTTTTTGCATTCATCACAAATAGTATTAAGTGTACTTTTAGCAATGAATAGTAAGAGTCTTTTGGATTGCTTTGGGATTCCTGTGTTGATGGCTGTTTCATGGTTTACTCTTTACGCAAGATACATCATTTATTTTTAAATGGTTCTAAGTTGCATGTTAAAATTTATTTCAAATTAAGCTCTATTTTAAAGTTACTTTTAATAGGAAGAAATGAGGCAAGGACATACATAATCTACTATATTTGAAGGACTCAAACAAATACCTGTTTGGCTGTGAATTCTAAATTCTCATCAAAACAAAGAGAGAAAAATCCACCCGAAACATATTTTTGTTTGTTTAGTCCTGGAGGAGGGGATTGTCAAGTATTGCACTTTAAAATTACTTTTATCTAACATTTTTGTCCCAACTCTTCCCCTCTGAATTCACTGTTTTTTTTTTTAAGGCAAACATGATTTTGAGCATCCTTAATATGAAAGCAACTAGATTTTCTAATTCAACTTTAGAAGACTGACTTTACTCTACAGAACTAGTTTTAACAAATGGCATATTTACTTACAAAATTGGGAGATGGGGGCGTCCAGCTGAGGCACATTCCCTCCCTTGGCGTTTAGTTTCTGGACTTGGGTTGGGGGCACAGGCTTGTGCGACTGCCCAGTGGCCCGATACATGGCTTGGACCCAGAGAATGCGATCTTGCTCATCATCACTTGCAAATATCACGGTGTCTCCTTCTTTGACTGCATTGAAGAAGGCTCGGCCACCCTCCAAACCTGGATTAAAAGGGAAGAAAGACTACTAAGTTGAGCTGCAATGTTCTCAGCAGGACTAAGCTCTGAGCGGCAGGCTCTATGCTTTTCCTTGGGCTGGAGAAAAGAGGTGCATCTGTTTATCAAACTATAGGATAGCTAGTCTGATACCATGATGTCCAAGAGGCATTTGAGCCTGGCTGTTGTCTCCTGCCACCTTTGTCTTATTGGGGACAGAGTCGTCAACTGAACTGCCTAATGGCAGGGTAAGTATCCATCTACAAACATTCTATTACTTTCCTCATTTTTAAAAACAAGCCAAATGACAACAACAGAAACGCCTCTTGACCCCGCCTCTCAAATCCACAACCTCAGGGACGTTTTGGACTCCTGATTTTTCTCTCACTGCCCATTCCAATGAAATTCTGAAGACTCTACTTTCAGGACATTACAACAGAATTTGACCTCTTCTTCCTTCTCCAGGGCTGCCACTCTGAATTCACCCACATTCATCTCTCACCTGGATTATTCTAATAGCCTCCTATCTGATCCATCTGCCTCCACCCTCACTCTCTATACTTGACCCTCCAGATGGGAGCCAGGGTGATTGGTGTAGCCCAAGAGTCAGGTTGTGCCATCCCTTTGCTCAAAACCTACCAGTAGCTCCGCATTTCACTTAGAAGAAACGTCTAGGTTCTGCCAAGGCCCTCCAGGCCCCACGTGAACTGAGCCCCCACTGCTCCCACCCGCCTCTCTTATATGTGCACGTGTATGCACCAGTTCACGCGGCCGTGTAGCCTCCTGCCGCTCCCTCAACACCCCAGGTGCGTTCTAGCCTCAGGATCTTTGCACAGTGCTACTGCCTGTGCCTAGGACTCTTCCTCCAGTTATTTTCATGAGTCACAGCCTCGCCTCTTTCAGGTCTTTGCTCAGACATCACATGCTTGTTCAGGCCTTCCCTGACCTTCACCTCTCCTTACTCACCTCTCTTCTCTTGCATTCTTTTGCTTCAAACCTCTTACCACCTCTAAAAAATTACATAATTTACTTCCTAAAGGCAGGGAGTTTTTGTCTCTTTTCTTCCCTGCTGCATCCTGGTACCCAGCACTGTGCATGGCAGAGAGTGAGTGTTCAACAAATACAAGTTGGATGAATGAATGCTCTACAGACCCATTTTGTCCCATAAGCAGTTCTCTAGGCTAAAATTTAGAGATAAGTGGGCAAAAGAGGCCTCTCTCTGGGCTCAAGCCAGAGTTACATTGTGTCTGTCAACATATTCCAAAAGCCCATAATTTTGGGGTGACTGGGACTCTCTATCCTTAAACAAAGCTTCATATCTTCACCAGTTTCCTCACCATTCATCTACCCTCAACCCACCTCTTTAAAGGTGAAAGGGGAGTAAGTGGAGTAGTTAGAATCCCTAAACCAACAGGGCCCAATTGCCAACCTACTTGACATTTGCCTTGGGAAAGATTTCTGGTGATGTTAAGACTTATCTATTGTGCCGAAAGTATTAATTCAAATGTCTACTTCATAAGAATGGGTATGTGTTAATAATTTTGCACTTATAGTTGCCAGGGATTATAGAACAATAAAGAGCATCTTTTTTATATGAAGAGTTGAGGGGTACAGCAATTTTAATAAAATATTTTTTGTGGCTGTGATTATGAAGCATTATTTTGGTTCTTTTCTTACAGAGAGCTTTAAAATGTGTGATTTGGATAGGATGGTATACAGTGAGCAAGCTCGGAAAACCTGATGAAATGGATGGATAGCATTGTAAGAAGGAAAATTCTGCAGAGAGAGAAAGGAAGAAGAGCTTTGAGGAATGCTTTAAGCTCTGAAAAGTGGGTACCAAGGAGCTAAAAGAAAAGACTGGGTTCGGTAGAGCTTCTGCAGTCTAGTCTCATGGCAACCGCTGGGATAAGGTTCTGTGATAGGGCAGGTGAACTCCAGGCCAGCCATCACTGGGCGGGACCTTCTCCCTGCCCCACCACCTCCCATTTGCCAGGGCCTGAAGCTCAGAATAGGGACATTGCGTTCTTGGAGCTACTGTCAGAAAGTCCTTTCATGGGGCTGACTCAGGAAGGAGAGAGGTAGAGGGGCACAGATGCTAAGAAGTGTTGAGATTTTTATGGACTCCTCCCAACAGCCTTACAAAGGATGTACATGTGCTCATGTACTCAGTCACTCAGTTGTGTCTGACTCGTTGTGGCCCCATGGAGTATAGCCCACCAGGCTCCTCTGCCCATGGGATTTCCCAGGCAAGAATACAGGAGTGGGTTGCCATTTCCTGCTCCAGGAGATCCTCTTGATCCAGAGATCGAACCCACATCTCCTTCATCTCCCACAGTGGCAGGCAGTCTTACCACTGCATCCCCTGGGAAGCCTGTTAAGAATATACATTATTGTCCTTATTGTATAAATGTGGAAATTGGGTCAGAGAGAAGGAACTGACTATCCCATGAACACGAAGTGGAGCTGTGAGGATCGAAGCTGGGCTTCTGACCCCGGCTGTCTGACTCCAGAGCTGACGACGATAAGCATAGTGCCGGACCACGCGGAACCCGGGCAGCATGCCTGGCATGCAGCGACTGCTCTTAGGGGATGAGTTATTGACAACAGAGTGGAGCCTAACCATGGGGTGAGTGAGGCAAAGAGAAACAGGTAAAGCAGGAGAAGCAACGACAGTGACAGCAGTGAAGAGCAACAGAGCTTTTCCAGAAAGCCCGGGAGACCAAGGACACACCAATGAGAATGAGGAGAAAGCAGAGCAACTAGCTCGAAGAAAACCAAGGAAGAAGACAACGTGAACGCCAACATGTGCTCCCAGGCAGCAGATCCTGGGGAAGGAATCTGCAAAATGCAAGGTATGATAATGCCCGGGCTCTCCAGCGAACATCCCACAGGGACTGACCTTCAGGAACAAGAGGACATGTCTGGGAATAGATGGAGGCAGACCAGGCAAGGAATGTTTGCCAGTTCTCTGGCCAGGGATCGCTGTTTCAACCACACACATGGACACAGTCTATTTAGGGTGGTAAAGTTGTCAAAGATTTAATTTAGTCCTTGAAATTGTGCCACTGAATTATTCCAAATGAATATCCTCTTATTTGAAGACTTCTTTATTTAATCTAATAGGAACTGAGAGATTGTTGCATACTCTTTGAACCATACCCAGGGAAAGAGAAAGGGAAGCAGTTTCATCTTTAGATTAAAATGAAGAGCCTAAATGTAAAAACTACTTACAGTTATTTACCAACTCCCCAAACCAACTTTTAAAGGACCCTATACCAGAAGAGCTGATTTAGAGCCAATGCTTATATTCGGGTGACTGCTGCATCCCAGGCTGACGCAAAGGCAAGGATGTCTATGCTATGAGGCTACCTGCCCCATCTCCACCAGTTGGTTCCACTGACAACCAGAATAAAGCCAAGAGGAGGAGAAGGACAGATGGACCTAGAGGTCCTGCTTCAAGTGCACACTCACCTTTCAGGCAGCAGTAGGGGAAGACTTCTCAAACCTCTGAGGACACTTGCCAAATTGTGTAGTAATTATCCTGATCTTCAGCCGCAAACTTTAATGTTCAAAAGAATCTCCTAGAGTGCTTATTTATTTATTATTTAGTAAGTGACTGATGTGGGCCATTTTTAAGTCTTTATTGAATTTGTTACAAAATCGCTTCTGATTGTACGTTCTTTTTTTTTTTTAGTTACAAAGCATGTGGCATCTTAGCTCCCTGACCAGGGGTCAAATGTGCACTGAAAGGCGAAGTCTTGACTAGTGGACACCAGGGAAGTCCACAGAGTGCTTATCTGAACCGGAGGATTCTGGTTCTTGGTTAGGTTTAGGGTTCAGGAACTATTTTTTTTTCACAATCACTCTTTGAAAAATTCTAGGTTAGATTTTTCCCATGACAATTGGGAGAATCTGAATCTCCATTTTCAATCAAACGTTGCTTTGAAAATAACTAGGACTTGGCACACAGAAAGGCAGAGAAGACTCTGCTTTATTCTCAAGAACATAATCACTTTGCTTTCCATTTACATCCTTGGTAAAGGAATTTATAAATTATATCCCAGGGGATCAATGTGAAGAAAAAGGAGAGAGGCTTTGACAACGTACGTGCACAGCTACTCCTTTTGCATGTAGATGGAACAGCCTTCTCCCTGCTGCAGAGAGGTCTGCTTGCTACCGTGTGAGAAGACAACAACTCGAGCTTCACTAGAGCCGTACACACAGCTATGTTTTACTGCAGGTGCCAAAGGGTGAGATGGGTTAGACCTCAAGTCCCAGTGCTGCTGCTTCCTTTACAAAAGGAGATGATAATTCTGGTCCTATGCACTTGGTGGACTGCAGTGAAATCCAAATGCTACCATGTAGAGGAAAGGAAAAGGGAACTGGCTTAAAAGGAGGTAGTGTCACAAGATAGTGCTGCTTCTCCTCCTCATATTGGTCCCTGAGTTTCCCACTTTAAAATGGAGGTCTTGGGAAACAGGGGCTGTTTCTCTGAAGGGAATGCCGTGATTTGAGAAGACACCACTGCAGAATGCCACGAGGGTTCGTTTCTTAATACAGGGGCCACATCCTTTGCTCTAGCTGTTGCGTGAAACTGGCTCAGACTCCAAGGTCCTGTTCACGAGGAGGGATTTCCAGGACGAGCCTTTAAAGTCCTGACACATTTTACGCGGTCAGCTCTGTATCGTGCTCCGGCAGGACACGAATTATCTATGGAGGTCTGAGGGGGCAGGTCTGGTCCAAAGCACTTGGGAGTGGCAATTCTGACGCCCACTGAGACGATAATTTTCCCAAGTGGACTGGGCCAGAGGTCTTCCCAGTTACACCTTTTCAGGTTAACGCCCCATCTTCTCTCAGACTCTGTTTTTCCTTTATGTGTATTTTGTTGCATGTGGAAGAGCAATATGGGAGTAGAAAAAAAGGTTTTGGGCCAAATAATGCAGTATGGTTGGAAATGCTTTCCTTGTGCAGATTTGGCATAAAAATAAACTTCTCTGGGAGAGGGCTGTTGGTGCCTGTTGCTCATTAATATGCTGAAATGATTTCGCACCCCCCCCCCCATTTTGAAGGTTCCTTGAGGCAGATTTCTATTCATTTTTTTTTTCTTTCTGGGAAAAAGATAACATGGGTTTGGAGAGAGGTGTGAGAGGGCAGGATGTGGAACTTATGCAATGTAGAACTTCTGAGAAATACTACCATTTGTGTGGTTCTCTTAGTTACATAAGGCTGAGTTTGGATGTCTACGCTGTGGACTGGTGTCTTTTAGGAGGTAAAAAAAGGTTTAGAGAAGACTTTCTTTTCAAGTACTATTAGATAACCATGACTTGTACTTAGCAAATGTGGACCTACAGGGCAGGTTTACCTGGACAGGAGACACAACACCTGCCAAGCCCACACATCACCTGTGAATGAGACACAGACACACACACACACACACACACACACACAGAGTCATGGAAGTACATGTGGGACTTCTTTTTCAGGAATTTCTATTGAACATTCTAGGGTGGAATTAAATTTTGAGGTGGGCACAGCTACATAAAAGAAAAATGTACTACATTTTCATTTTGGTTTTATGAGGATCCCGAGTCAAAACAAATCCCTGGACTGGAATCGGCACTTCTTCATTCAGGACAGAACCTCCAGGGGATGGTGAACTGTGGCTGTGGCGCCCTAGTGACTTGGGTCAGTCAGTGTCCAACACGGAGGGAAGGGAGAGAGTTTTGTGGGCTCACGGCCTAGCAGGTGGGCAGGTACCTGGTTGGGGGTCCGTGTAATCCACGGTGTAGCCATCCAGTTGGAGAAGTTCCTGAGGCTCGGCTTTTTTCTCCCGGTAACTGCACATGGCAAACGTGTACTGACTCACCTGAAAAGGAGAAGCAGAGACATGTGAGGTTGATTCCCTAGAGCCCGTCTTCCTTGAATAAACCCTCTCCATTCAAGCCTGTCCTTTCCCGAGGCCCTGCACTCTGGAGCTGGATTCAGATTGCATTTTTCCATCTCCTGGCTGTGTGACTTGCAGCAAGTTAAGAGACTTCTCTGGTCCTGGTATCTCACCTGTAGATGGATATAATCTAAGAACCTACCTTGTTGCTGCCTTATTGTGTGGACTGAATGAGTTCATATCTGAAATGCATTTCAAATCTTTTCTTGATGCTTAGGAAGTGCTTGAGAAAAGTTAGCTATTATCATTACTGCTATATTTTAATTGGGCTAAGCTACATGAAATTCACATTTGGGTAGGTCAAAACTGGTTGCATGGCAGCAATTTTATAGCTTCTACCTACTATGACTTTGGCCCTGGCTCTGGCTGAGGCCGTCATGCTCTCAGACTCGACACAGGTCTTTCAGTCGTAAGTTAGGGACCTGACTTTTATTTACACTCGCCTCCATTTCTTTTAGTATTTTATGTTTTGCAGGTCAATTCTCTGCACTGAGCCACACATCTCATTTCTTCCTCGCCCTTCCCATGGAAGGAGTGCCTTTGGTCGCTCTGAAAAGTCTTCCCTTCGTCTCAGACAAGTGCAGGAGTGACACGCTGTCACAAGCAATGAGTGCTTGATCTCTAGGCGCCAGTCACGGGAGAGCCACCCTCGGCCCCCGTCCCTCACCAGCCTCTGCCTGCGTCGGTGCTGGGTGCACACTCCACAGCTGCAGGCCGGCCTTCAGGATCCTGTCGCCACAGTGCACCCAGACCCAGCATGGACACTGAGCATTTCTGCATCCAGCCTGTCTGCAAGGAGCCCAGGGAAGAGCAAGCATCCTTCAGGCTTCGGGCTAAAAGCTCAGGGGCATATTCGCCATCCATGGATGTCAAATGTCGTGGAGGAGTGCCATATCCCTCATCTCTTAGTTCCCTTTATTAAAACAGACATTTACTAAGTGAACTTTGATCCCGGCAGGGGATATTTTTTTATCTCCTCCGTGGGTCAGATTTGTCCTTCTTTTAAATGGTAAGAAATTAGAGCTCTCAAACCCTGCATATATCTCCCACAGTCCCTGGCCTGAAGGTCCTAGCCGTAAGATTAACAGGAGTCCTCAGGAGAATGTTTCACTGGTTGGTTTATCTCTTGCTGCCCTCTGTTGGTTCCTGATGAAAACTTTCTGCCTGACTTGGATTTCGTTACTGTGCTTGTAGTTTACAGAATCTGTTCCTTATACTGCAGGGTCTCGATGGGCTTCAAGGGAAACATAAAGCCGCTAAGAGTATGTTCCTAAGTGGACATGTACTATGCTTTGCAATAAGCAGCTTCTTCTAAAAAGGAGGATTAAGAATGGAAGCTTTGCGTAGAGGTCACATAGGCCTGGGACCTCATCCCAGCTCTCCTAAGTTCTCATACATGTAACTCAGAGCCCTTATCTGTATTTTACCTGTCCTACTGTGGCCGAAGAATAAATTGAGTGGTGAAGGGCTTTTTACATTGTGTGTGATATTCGCCTGGCAAATACATGCATTTATGTAAGCAGTTTCCTTGCATTTGGCACTATTTTCTCCTACAAAGTAGCTGAGCAGGTGTATTTGCCTACCAGGTTATAAGTCCTTTGAAGGCATGCCTAGAGAATCATATATCTTCGTTATATTCCCCTTGCCATGAGCAAAAGCTACCATGTAATGGGCATTCACTAATTGGGTCTGATTGATACTAGAAAAATGAGTATTATCATCCAATAAAGAGGTTTCCTCCCTTCCAGATTTACATATGTTACTCCAGTCCATTACTGATCTCAGAGACAACTGATTCTCCATACCTGAGAGTAAACAGATAGATATTGTTGAAATAGCTCCTCAATGATATTCTTTACCGCTCTGGTAACCTGGACATTATATAGCACATTAACGTGATGATCAGCCAGATAGAGGGTTGGGGACGTTTGTTTGAGATCAGTGAAACATCACAACAGAAAGGTGCTACTTCAAGGTTCAGGCATTTACTATGACTACATGCTTGGGGCTTTTTGACTTTTCCTTCTTCTACTTAGATTCTTGCTTCTTGGAGAGCTGTACGCTGCTGCCCCCTTCTGGTAATACTGTTGAAGTTGTTTCAGACAAACTTTGGGCTCAAAGAAATTGGTTTATCAGGACCATTTTAATAAGGAATTTGGCAACTTACTTTAGGAAAAAAAGGAGGAAAGAAGGAATGATTTATTTTTGAATATTTATAAGTATTGCAAGGAACCTCAGATTTTCTAGAGATCATCAAGTGTGAGGGAACAACAAGGGTTTGGGACTTGCCAAACTGTTGTAAAAGGAGGCAAAAGGAGAAGGGGACAGTAGAAAATGAGACGATTAGATGGTATCAATGACACAATGGACATGAATTTGAGCAAACTCTGGGAGATAGTGGAGGACAGGGAAGCCTGGCATGCTACAATTCATGGAGTCAAAAAGCGTCAGACATAACTTAGCGACTGAACAACAATGAAATCTTATAATCCCTGACCTGCCAGAGTTTGCTACATGGAGAGGGCTCCTCAAGAATGAAGCCAGTTTAGAGGAAAGCACAGTCAAGAGATTCTATAAGCAATGAAGCTGCTCAAAAATCAGTGGGTAGATGGATGAATGGATGATACAAAAATAGGTAAGAGATTTGTAATTAAAAAAAGATTTGTAATGGAACAAGTATAGTAAAAATGCTAATGGAAGAATTTAATTGGTGCTTATAGAGGTTTTCACTGTAAAATTCTTTCAATTTTTCTGTATGTTTGAAAATGTTCTTGATAAAATAGTAGGGAGAAATAAAAAGATAACAGGAAAAAAAGCAAAGAAATGGTTCAGATAGAGAGACTGAGTCTTGGTGACTTTGTTTAAGCTCTGGACCCAGACATGCCAGAAAAACTCTTTAGCTAATTAGTAATTCAATAACTAACCAATATAATTATTCTAAAACTTAAGCTAATTCAGGTTGATGATTGTTGTTTACAGAATATAAATATAAACGTCTTTTAGGGCACTTGTGAAGTTGAGTGGGAAGAATGAACATTCATTCAGCGATTAAATCATTCACATCCTCCATGTCTTACAATTCACTTTCATGATTAACTTAATATTGATTTCTGGGTGGTACCTATTGTATTATGAGGTGCTTTACATTATCAGGCAATATGCTAGCTTATTCAGATTTAGATTTTTAGAAAGTTGGAATGGTCAGAATTTAGGGACATTATATTATTTCTATATTTTCTCAGGGCTTCCCTGGTGGCTCAGATGGCAAAGAATCTGCCTGAGATGCAGGAGACCTGGATTCGATCCCGGGATCGGGATGATTCACTGGATAAGGAGATGGCAACCGACTTCACTATTCTTGCCTGGGAAATCCCATGGACAGAGGACCCTGGCGGGCTAAGTCCATGGGGCTGTAAAGAGTCAGACATGACTGAGCGACTAAAACTTCCACTTCACTTTCATACTATCTCTAGGGAATCAGAGACAAGATATTATTTCGGGACTATATCGGCTCTAACTGATGCAAGTGAGAGAGCTATAGGCCGCTGTACCCACACGGCTTCACCTGAGAGTTTGGCGTCACGGAAGACACCTGCAATCAGAAGACCTGTGTGAGGCTGCACATGGGTTGTCTATGAGCTGTTGCTCCTGGGTAAGTCATTTAAGCAGCCTCAGCTTCTCTTTCCTCCTATGTGGAACCTGGGTGGCGGTGGTGGGGGGTAAGATGGGTCCTCACTATAGTACAGAAATATTGTGAAGACCAGCTTGATAAACGCCTTGTAAACTCCGAGAGGCCATAAAATAGAATTATCAGCATTATTAGAGAAATCACAGAAAGGTGCTAAAAGGGGACAAGTATCTCAGAAATAATTTGGCTGAAGACCAGTTAAAAACTGATTTTAACAAGAAATTACTGGGGCATGGAAGAAAAAATATTTTAAAATAAGAAGATGATAGAGGTGAGGCTTTCTAATATGATATGGATGAGGAGCTGGCTGTATACACTCCGCCCCTTCCAACCCAAGATGGGAAGCTCAGAGTGGAGCTAGTCTTCATCATTAGCAGCGGTCTGGTCACAGTTCCTGACAGTGGTAATCAATGTGCTTGGTCCTGACCATGGCCCCGGCAGTTTAGTTACCCTGATGCTCATTTTCTTGGAGAACATGCACTCTGAGAGAGCAGTCTGCAAGGAATGAGAGACTTGGTTTAAGACTGACAATGACTTCAGAGCAGTGTTTCTTCACAGGTGGTCTCTGGACACCCTGCACCAGCACCTCCTGGGCTGTGTGTCAAGGACATAGGTTCCTGAGCTCCATCTCAGAGTCTTCTCTGTGTTAGAGGCTTCTGCATGGCTCCCAAATGTGCATTTTAAACAACATGCAGTACAGGCAGCCCAGGTCCATAACTGGAAAATACGGTGGAGCAACACTGAAGTCTCCGTCACAGAAACCCCCTGAAACGGCTTCATCCCCATCAGGGCCGGGGGTGCAGGTCCAGTCACACTCACCATCATTTTAGCCTTGATCCTTAAACACAGGAATTGCTGCTTTGGCTCAACACTCCTCAAAGGGTGGCCTTTGTCCCTGGTTAGTAGGAAGTCCATTTACAACCTATTTTTTTGTTCCTAAGGTAGTAGCTTAGCTCTAAAAGGAAATCTCATTAAGACAGAATGCAAAAATTCTGCATTATGGACAAAAAAGGAGACCATGTGCATGTGTGTGAGATAGAGCGAGACACACAGACAGACAGCTGGGGTGGGAGAGGAGATGGACTCTGAGGAGACTGGTGTTGGATATGTTCTCTCTGCTGCTGCTGCTGAGTCACTTCAGTCGTGTCTGACTCTGTGCGACCCCATAGACAGCGGCCTACCAGGCTCCCCCGTCCCTGGGATTCTCAAGGCAAGAACACTGGAGTGGGTTGCCATTTCCTTCTCCAATTCATGAAAGTGAAAAGTGAAAGTGAAGTCGCTCAGTCGTGTCCGACTCTTCCCGACCCCATGGACTGCAGCCCACCAGGCTCCTCCATCCATGGGATTCTCCAGGCAAGAGTACTGGAGTGGGGTGCCATTGCCTTCTCTGGTTCTCTCTCTAGGCTTTCCAAACAATTTTCCTTGTATTAAATCTAATGGAACTCACGATCCTGTTGGAAATTATGCATCACCAAGTCTCTATAAAAATAACACTCCGTCTGAATGGAGAGGAAACAAACATTCATTGAGTCACATGGGTAGCTGTGCTTCCTGAGCGGTGGCTTCACGCTGTCCACAGAGACCCCTCTGAGGCTGCTGGGGAGTCAGGGCAGGACAGGGTTAGGGGATCTGCTTCTTTCCCCAGCTCCCTCATCCATCCCCAAATTTGATCAGACCGGTTCTCCTGTCTGTTTTGTTTTTGGCCACACCGCACACATGTGGGATCTTAGCTCCCCATGTAGGGATGGAACCAGAGACTCTGCGGAGGAAGCGTGGCGTCTTCACCTACTGGACCACCAGGAAGTCCAGGTTATCCTGTTTTTACTTTTGCGTGCTGGGTGTCAGTGGAATGGTGCAGTGGCTGAAAAGAAACTCAAAATCATCTGTCTGTTAGACTGGATTCCACGCCACATGCAGCTGCCCGGCGCCAATGGGCACCACTTGGACCACCATCTTTCTATTCAAGCAACTTGGGGTATTTTTGGTTTCCCTGAATTGGGCCAGGATATGGGGCCTTGAACTTCTCTCTTGCAGCTCTGTTGGCACTGGGGTTGTTTTGAAGTGCTTAAGTTTTTGTTTATCATTTTCATAGACTGCCTGCAAGTGTGATCGTCTAAACAGCAGAGATGAAAAAATGAGCAGAATCCAAAAGTGACGCAGTATTTTCCAGGCAGGCCACTAAAACTGCTTTGAGATACTGTTGTAGTGGACAGGACAAAAGTGTCAACAAAACCTGAGCTCTCCTCCTGGCTGCCCCATTACCTTGGTGATGGCAAGGCTGTCGTATCACCTCCGTGAGCCACAGAAGGTGTTAAGGGAGGCACTGGGTTTCGATTGAAACAGAAGTTTAGTTTGAGGGATCCCTGTACCCAATGTACCACAAGGGCTCTTTAAAGTGAATGAGAATCACATGTACATGAAACATCTCACACAATCCTTGTAGGAAAGATGCTGAGCTTTAGGCGGGCCTCCAATGTCCTTTCATGATTTTCAGAAGTGAGCTCAGAGCCTGCTTTGTAGCTACTGGGTGATTCTTAACTTCTTCTGGTAGAAGGCTTGGTGCGAATGCCCTAAAACGCCTGTGTTCCAGTCGCACTGCTTGTAACAATCATTCTCTTCTTGTGGGTTCAGTACATACTGTACAGACATAGCTTCATTAGCATTTTCAGCACGATTACTTTTTTACTCTGGAGAATGAAATCTCTCCCGAAGTAAGAGATCAGCCACGTCTCCTAAGCACTCTGTCATTTCAAAGATTCTCAGAGGAAAGTCTCGTGTCCAGTAACCAGCTGCCACAATGGGAGACGAGACTTTGTATCCCATGACGAGGCCACTCGTCCCAGTTTCTCTGAGAAGGTGTCGCCAGCCACTCTCCGGGCCGTATGACCTTTCCTTTCTCAGAACCACCTGAAGCACTGCCTGGGCTCTCTCTCTCTCCTCCTTTTCCTTCGTTCTTCCACCAAACACTTCCTGAATAAGCATGCCAGATACTGAGCAGGACAGGGTATGTGTTGGAGCTGAGGGGAGGGAAGGACAGCTAGGACACTGTCTATGCGGGAGGCCAGACTCACAAGTGAGTCTAGGGGGGCTGCTCTGCCCAGTGGGAGGCACAGAAGGGGAGAATCACCCATAATCCAGCACAACTTCTTTTGATGTCTGTTTCTCTCAACCTATATGCTCTCTTTAGAGTCGGTATCACCTGTATGCGTCTGCTCAGCATTCACTTCTGTGTCTGGTAATGGCACCCTGATTTTGCACTGGAGACAGCTCAGTGCCACTGTGAGTCAAAGTGCCATGGCCTGCCCTGTGAAAAGTTGGGTGTGTGACACAAGCTGGACTGACCCAGCTCCCTGTCTCAAATTTGACCCTTGAGTGGAAATGCAAGGATAGAAAACGGTCAGAGCTGATTCTGTCCTCCAGCCACATCAGTGACACTGGCCATGGTTCCTACTGCCTGGATTTCTGAAACTCCTCTGGGAAGTAGCTTTTGCAACAATCGTATCAACTACCACAAAAGCCTTCCAAAATACATTTTTAAAAATCATAATTGCCTTGCATTTGTTTCTGCTGTCTGCTTATGAGGAACTCTAAGAGATACTCTTTTGGAAGTAGGGACTAGGTCTCCAGGTTCTTCTCTATGATCTATCAATGTGCCCTAATCAAAATAGGTACTGGATAAATGTTGGTTAGCTGATATTCCAAGGAAATGTACTGAAGGATTAAATGTCTTCTATCACTTAGACGTGGCTCATTTGAAAGGGTGGGAAAAATTCTAAAGTTTTCCTTTGGTTAATTTATTTTGAGGTTTTGTTGTACCCTAGAGCAATCATGAAAGCAAAGATCACGTCTTGCTTACAGCTAGAGAGATGAAGTCTGCCTTAGAGGCTCAGCAGAGGCTTGAGTAGATCCACAGAAGGTCTAGCCTTAGAAGCTCAGGATTGGTAGAACTTTCAGGGCCATTTAGACTAAGGCGCAGCTGCTTTACTGTGAGGTTTCGGAATTGGTAGAGCCCAAAATACTAGTCAAGGCTCTTTGCAACCTCAAGGACCGTAGTCCGCCAGGATTCTCTGTCCATGGAATTCTCCAGGCCAGAATTCTAGAGTGGGTAGCCGTTCCCTTCTCCAGGGGATCTTTTCCAACCCAGGAATTGAACCAGGGTCTCCTGCACTGCAGGCGATTCTTTACCAGCTGAGCTACCAGGGAGGCCCCATAGCCAACAGAGTAACCCAAAACCACCTTTAGTCACTTAAATTTAAATTACAAGTTGACTCACTTTATGACATGTTTCAAAGTACAGCATAAATTAATTTTGGCAAAATGAATTATAGTTTACATGCTCTGGTGAAACTTACAAATTAAAAAGCGGTAATGGCAAATTCCTTTATAAACTGAAAAATCCAGATGCAAAAAGCAAACAAACCAAAAAAAAAAAAAAAAGAGAGAGAGAGAGAGAGATTTTTCAAGGGTACATATTACTATTCTGGAATTATGTTTTTCTTAAGGAAGCACAGAAGAGAGCAATGATATCATTTATATATTTCTAGTGTATTATTAGTATCAATATCTGTACCTACACCTGCATCTATATATACAGAGATGTTCCTGGCTGCACAGTTAGTAACAGTCCCAACTGGAGAGGCCCAAAGGACATCAAAAATGAAAACTCCACAGGTATTAGAATCTGAGTGATACACACATTCGTGAAACAGTGTCTACAATGATTTGTGTTCAAAAACAAAAAAAAAAACATGTTAATAAACAACATGAAGAGTTCGGTTATTTTTTTTTTTTAAATCTACGTGGAAAGATATGTTTAGAAAGGTAATCTTAATTACTGGGGATCTGGAAGCCTCAGAAATCAGTGAGACTGGAATGTTTTTCCACAGATAACTCACAATCAAACAAATGAAACAAAGAAAAAGATGTAAAAAGTCCAACTAAATTCTGGCTTTTCTCATAATGACTATCTTCATGCTTTTAGAAACAGCAGATTCTTGTAAAACAGTGTTAATGTCCCTGTTGCCATAATCAGGCACATGCTTGCTCTCTCCCTGGGCCCTGGTGAGGGTTTACTGTTACCACCTTTCATATATATTTCTGTATTGTTAGAATTAAAAAGTAATTAGCATGTATTAATGTTTAGAATTTTAAAGCGACGTAAAAGTAGGAAAACGAGCCATCTAGGTACTAGAAATGTTTTGTATCCCTCTGAATGGTGACTGCATGGATATATAATAAATAGAAGCTCATTGAGTTAAACACTTGAGCTTTGTGCACTTAAGGTAAATTATATAAAAAACATTAAAGTGCTTAGTCGCTCAGTCATGTCCGACTCTTTGCAGCCCCATGAACTATAGCCAGGCCCAGGCTTCTCTGTCCATGGGGATTCTCCAGGCAAGAATACTGGAGTGGAGTGGAGTTGCAATGCCTTCCTCCAGGGGATTTTCCCAACCTGGGGATTGAACCCAGGTCTCCAACATTGCAGGTGGAATCTTTACTGTCTGAGCCACCAGGGAACCCTCAAAACATTAATGGATCCTATCAAGTGTTTAAAAATAATGGCTCTTAAGTTTGATATTAGAGTTGAAGAGTTACCTGCACTAAGACAAAGAATCTCTTCTTCCATCTCTTCCAGACATTCTTACCGATGGCCCATAAATACCTAGAGAAAAGAAAAAGACCAGAGGTGCATTAAGCTTGAGCAAGCGCGCTGTTTAATTTGCTTTACCATGAGCTGGGTGCTCATGGACAAGCAAATCCACAGGACGCAGAAACAGAAAGCAGATTCTGGGGTGTGGTTGAGGATAAGGAACAGTAGGCAGGATTTACTTCCACTTATAGAAAGCACTGTGGCCCATCAATCAGACTTGACTTAAATTCCTTGGCGGATTCCAGAAAGCACCTTGGAAAATGTTACACTGCACCTTAATTTGTTTATGTGCTAAAAGTCTTGTAGGTAGGGAAACTCCTACTGCTGCATAAGAGAGAAAAGAACAGTGCTAAATATTACAACTCCAACTCTTGCACCTCTTCTCAAGTCTTACTCGGGAAAAACTTCCCTTGTTTGCTTTTGCTGTGATTCTGGCACATGAAGGTACGATACAGAAAGGAAGTTTCAAGCTGACGTAGCAAGTCCTCCCTAAACCTCTCCCTCCTCCCCCAAATGCGCATCTGTTGATGGAAATCATTCTTCATACAGGAAAAAAAAAAATTAAGGAAGTTTAAGAATTACAAAGGCACACTTCAAAGATTCTATTATCAGTGTAACTGACTGTTACTGATTCATGAATTATCCCCCACCCCCAGCCTTGTGGACTGATACATGTTGAATTGGCACTGATTAAGGAAGTGAGGCTGGTGCTTTTCAGGCTCTATTGGATCAGGTGAAGAGAGACCTGGTCATACTCAAATGCATTCAAATCCTCGAGTTCCCAAACTGGCTTTACCTGCTATCAAAAACCAACTGGCCTACTTCCAAGTTCCCACTTCACGTGCGATCAGACAGAATTTCCGCTTTGGAACGTAATGAAGAATGCACCTAATGAAAACGTAGACTGTTTGACAAATGTCAGGGGCTTCTGGGAGTGGCTGGTGGCCAAAGCACTCAGACCTTCAGCCACAGACCAGAGTCATCCATGCACCTTCCTCAGTCGCAAGTATAGCTGATTTTTACCTCCTGCAAAGTTCCTCACTCTGCCCACACCTCCCCTCTTTCAGTCCCAGCCCACATTTGAGGGCCATGGTTAACCACAGACCAGAATGATTTGCATCCTCCTTCTGGCCTCAGGACGGATCCTACCATCTGCACATTCTAGCATGGATTTCCCTGGGGAAACACTTTCACTGAGTCTCCCCTGTAGACATGAGGGGGGTCCCCAACTTCGGCCACTCACACTGCACTTCCATGATTTATTCCAAATCAGTCCATCTATCATATAATTTACTTGCCTTTTTTTTTTCTTCAACTTGACTTATTTAACATGAATAAGTTTATTTTGAAAGGAATTGTCATATCATGTTTATACTGATATACGAATTTTATGTTATACTGCATAATACACATTAAAATATGTAACTCTTTAACTATATGCTTATCTGTGTATCATAAACAGTGTTGTGTAGCATCAGTGGTAATGGGTCAACTAGATCAGGAATACACTCCATCTAAATAAGAATGGGCAACTATGAGAGCGTTTCAAGCAGGGGGTAGTGAGACGCTTACGTTTGTAATTAAGATGATCCCAGCAGCTGCTGGGTGCTTAAGGCACTGTGGATTGAAAGGGCAAGAGGGAAGGCAGGGAAATCACTGAGGAGAGGTTTACAGGGGTGCAGACCAGAGGATGGTGGCTGAGGCTGTGGAAAAGGCTGGCTGGCTGGTAAGTTTATCAGCTCTGAGGCCAACACGGTCAGCTCTGGCTATGTGGATCACCTAGCTGCCTTGGACAGTGCTCTTAACCTTCTTGAAATATATTAATGTATCCACGGAAGAAATGGACCTTAAAAGGAAGCCTCAGCCAGGTCTAAGGAGAGAGTGGCTTATTAGTTTCTACTGATTAAGAGTATACTCTTCCAGTTCTAGTTTTTCTGCTTAATCCAAGGTGTTGGACAAGATACTTACCACTTGGTACTCTGGAAAAGCATGGCCAGAAACAGCTCTCTCTTGCAGGGTTGTTGTGGGGATTAAATGAGATGATGCTTGTGAAGTATAAGTACAAAGTATGGCAAGAAGTAGATGCACAATGAATGTCAGTCTAATTATAAAACATACATAAGCATATCATTACTAACAGTTATTAACAGCTACATATGTGGTAAGTTCTGTCCTTGCACATATGTACACAGGGAAATAGATGAAAGATCAAATAAAGACAATGGGCAAAGGTTTTTGTGTTTTTAGTAATGACTGGTAAGACTGTAACAGTCTCATACTTTTCTAGCAGCTACTACCCAGTTTTTCTTTCTTCTTGACCTAAATCTGTATAAAGAGATTCACAAAAAACAAACACAGCTACTATATCTAAAGAGTTATAGTTCTTTTAAGATTTTTTTTTTTTTTTGGTGTGGACCATTTTTAAAGTCTTTATTGAATCCGTTACAATACTGCTTCTGTTTTATGTTTTGGCTTTTTTGGCCACAAGGCATGTGGGATCTTAGTTCCTGACCAGAAATCAAACCACACCCCCTGCATCGGAAGGCAAAGTCTTAACTACTGGACTGCCAGGGAAGTCCCATAAAGTGCAGTTTTAACTGAGGAGAACTCAAGTAGGAAAACGAGTTCACCTGAAGTCGCAGAATGGAATTCATATGGAATCATTAGTTTTTCTCCTTCATAACAGAAATACTAGCTACTGCTTAGTGAAGTCTTACTAATCTTCTGTGCTGTGCTCAGTACTTTACATGAATTGATTATACCCACTTGGAGGAGTTAAGAGCTTGAATCTGGAGCCATATTGCCTAGGCTCCGGAGTGACCTTCGGCAAATTACTAAACATCTCTGCCTCAGTTTTCTCCTCTGTACAATGGGGATAATAATAATAGTACCTACTTCAAGCACTGTTGTAAGGATTCAAGTAGCTAATGAAGTAGAAAGTGCTTAGAACAATATCTGGCACAAAGTAAGAACTTACTACTCACTGTGTCACTATGTCACACTCGTATTGTCACAGCTAAGGGAAATGGAGTTCAGAAAGCTCAAGTAACTTCCCTAGGGCTTCCAGCTGGTGAGTGATATCACCAGAATTTACACCTGGAACAGTGCTCTGGACTGCCCTTTCAGCATGCGATTCTTCCTCTTGTGAATCACAAACTTTGGCTTTTTTATTGAACTAAGAACATGAACGGCTATTCCAATCAGAGAAGACTTGTGGTTAAAAGCTACTGAACAAGAAAGCTGAGTGAGATCAGAGAAAAATTAATCCTCCTTTAGAAAGTATCATTTGGTTTGCCTGAAAGAAGGGTTTTCCATCTGAGGTTTTCCTCAGAATTTATTGCTAATCTGGCACATAACAGAAGATGTCAAAACTGAGAAAAATTGAGGGCTACAAGGTACTGTTTCTGTCTAGCCAGCTCCAGCTCTGTATTTTCTTAGGTTGGAACATGCTCCTTAAGCAGAATGGAATGCACCTGGAGCAGATGGAATTCTTTCACTGTAGATATACAGGTGGTTCCCCCCACTTCCCACCTCACACTCCAGCTCCTCATTTCACAGACAGACCTGTGTGGGCAGTGGCCTTCAGCTGTCTCTTCAAGCCATCCAGATATGTAGAAATCTGGATTTGGGAACAGACATATCAATATTATAGCACTGTGAGCCTAAGCTAAGCTGAGGGTTACATCTTAAACTCAAGGTGGAAGTACTGAGGTGGGAATTAGCCTGCCATTAGCTATCTTTTGGCTTAGCTACCCCATGCCTCAGTTTACTCAGCTGTCAAATGGGGCTGGCACAGCATCTACCTACCTCATTTGGTTGTTGTGAGGAGTGATGATGACGACTTACATAGTAACTGGCACACAGTAAGTGCTCAGTAATGTTAGGCATTACGGATGTTTGTTGTTATTATTAGTAGTAAAAAATAGTCCTAGTAGAAAGAATTATTGAGTTGGCCAGCAAGTTTGGGTTTTTCATATCATGTCACAGATAATCCCAAACAAACTTTTTGGTCAACCCAATATAGGCAATTACCAACTCTGTAAAGGACTCATCATTGGATTCTCTATTTCAATTGTGTTCAGCTTCTGGCACACAACTACTGGGAAATAAAGCAAGGTTCACATATTTGGGTTTGAGGCTCCAGGCAAAACTCTGCATCATGCTTCTAACATACCCTTGCTTGTAACATTTTCTTAAAATCCATGCCTGTGAGACACTGACATGCCTGCCATTCACTGGTGGCATTTTAGCTCTATGCGAGTCCGGAGTGAACTACAAAGGACTACAAAGGGAGGAGAAAGATCCACTTGGGTTCAGTTCAACTTTGGGTCCAGGAAATCGTGAGCAAACGCATGGAGGAGTCCCTGGTGCCAGCATCCCTCTGCTCCGGGACCACCTAGCAGAGGAGCACCCAGGGTATGCATGGAGGAGTCCCTGGTGCCAGCATCCGTCTGCTCCGGGACCACCTAGCAGAGGAGCACCCAGGGTACGCATGGAGGAGTCCCTGGTGCCAGTATCCCTCTGCTCTGGGACTACCTAGCAGAGGAGCACCCAGGGTACGCATGGAGGAGTCCCCGGTGCCAGCATCCCTCTGCTCCGGGACCACCTAGCAGAGGAGCACCCAGGGTGAGGCTTGCATAGTTGTCATTTGTGTAAAAACAAAACCACGGGGCAGTCTTCCAAGCAGAGTCTGTGAATGTACCAGCTCTGTTTATTAAGTATTGTCTGTGTTTAGTACTAGGTGAGCACACGGACAGTGTTCAATGGCTATTCGTGGGGAAATGTTGATGTGTATCTTCGGGTGTCTCCTCGGGTGCCTAGGGATGAGCCTCTAGCGCAGGGAGAAGAGTACATGGCCCTCCACGACATCTGCCAGAATCACTTTCCCCTTACAAAGGGGTAGAGGTGGCTAAGAGAGACCTGGAACCAGGGAGGCGGAGGTTTCATTGTAGGGGGACCGTGGAACCAGAAGTCACGGAGGAGCCTAGAAATGAATGAAGTGCCACCTGGGTTGAAGTGGAGAGTGAGCCTCAGTCCTCAGCATGTAGGAGGCTGTAACAGCTCTCCTCTGTGTTCCTCTACTCCTGTGTCACCATGGTGCCTGGACCATCACAATATAATAAGGCGGAGATCCCTTTTTGTTGTTGTTGCTGGAAATTTTTCATGAGACTTTTTCCTAAGAAGACCAATCACAAGAGGACAAAAGCCATTATTACTACTAGGATGCTTCCCTTCATTCATTGAGGAATGAAAGAGATTACCAAGTGCTAAGGCTCCAGGTGCTTCCATCTTCCTGCAGCATCTCAGCAGGAAGAGGCATGCACTGAGAAAAGGTGCAAAGTATAGATGAAAGCAAATGACATGGACGATGACAACAGCCACCACTACCAGCTCTTCTCTAGCTGCGGCCGTAGCTCTTCCCATGTTTCAGATCCTGCCCTACATGCTTTACATTTATCAACTCATTTAATCCTCTAGGACAAATATTATCATTACCTCCATCTTATGCTGAGCAAAATGAGGTTCAGAGAGGAGTACATTCTAGTCACTTGGGATTTATATAAATTGGCATTTATATAAAGCAATACAATGAAGAAGATAAAATGGAATCAAAGTATTCGACTAGTTCAAAAGAAGGTAGGAAAAAAAGGGAATAAATATCAGTTGGGATATACAGAAAACAAACATCAAGATGACAGATACCAATTTAATTTAAACTTAACCTTAGCAATAACCACATTAAACAGAAACAGGCCGAATATCCCAATTAAAAGGATATCTAATGCCCAATGGCAGAGATCTTCAGGTTGGATTTAAAAAGGCAGACCTAACTCTATGATCCCTGCAAGAAATACACTTTAAATCTAAAGACACAAATAGGCAAGAAAATAAAAGGATGCAAAAGGATTTACAATGCCAACATTAGTTTTTAAAAAATCTGGAGTGTTTATATTTATTACTGTCATGCCAAATAAATTTCAGGGCCAAATATTACCAGGGATAAAAATCAATTTATAGTGATAAAAGGGTCAATTTATCAAGGAGATATGGTCATTTTAAATGTTGATGCTTCTAATAACAGAGCTTCAAAATGTATGACGCAAAGATGGACGGCTTCAAAACACATGCTGTAAAAATGGACAGCACTCTCAGGTAGAAAGAAAGAAAGCCACAATTATAGTCAGACTTCAATGATTTACAGAAAATCAGTAAGAATTTAGATGATTTAAACAACATTATCAGCTAACTTGATTTAATTGATCTAATTATAGAAAATAAGCCCATGGGAAATAAAGTGGAATCCCAAATATATTCAAGTAGGTCATTTTAGGTAGTACTGACAGAGAGACTAGGTCAAAATGAGTGGTGCCTTGAAGACTGATGGGACAGGAAGAAGAATGTGATCGTTTTGAAGCACAAGAAGTCTAGAGCAATGGCACAGCTGAAAAGATGGAAGAGGAGAGGGGATTTTAAGAAACATGGCTGACAATTCTGTCAGTCATTTTGAAAGATGTTTTTGTTGGGTATATAGATCTGAGAACATTAAAGGTGTTGCTCCTCTGCCTTCCCACTTGTAATGCTTCTTTTTTTAAGCATTTTGAAAACTACATTTATTTATTTATTTTGGCTGCACTAGGTCTGAGTTGCAGCATGTGGGATCTAGTTCCCCGGCCAGGAATCAAACCTGGGCCCCTTGCAAGGGGAGCATGGAGTCTTAGCCACTGGGCCACCAGGGAAGGCCCTCACTTATAATGTTTCTAACAAGCACTGTTTTGTTCTTTTTAAAATTTATTTATTTTTTAATTGAAGGATAATTGCTTTACGTAATTTTGTTGTTTTCTGTCAAATATCAACATGAATCAGTGGTAGGTATACATATATCCCCTCCTTCCTCCCATCTCCCTCCCTCAGAGCCCCTGTTTGGGTTTCCTGAGACATACAGCAAATTCCCCTTGGCTATCTATTTTACACAGGGTAATGTAAGTTTCCACATTACTCTCTCCGTACATCTCACCCTCTCCTCCCCTCTACAGTTTTGTTCTTGTGTGTGCAACATTTTGTTGTCCTCCGGCTGCTTTTATGATTTGCTCTTTATCACTGGTTATTAACATTATACTTACACTGTTTTTCTACAGGTTTTTTTTCCATGTTTCTTAAACATGTGTTTGTTGAACTTTTTGGATTTAAGTTTTACAGTTTTTATTAAATTAAAAAAATCAGCCCAAAAAACCCAGAAGCATTGCTATAAATTACTTCTGCTTGAGTGGACTGTGGTTCACTGAATGAATTCCCAGTGGAGCCATGGGAAGCTTTGTATTTTATTTATGTTTCAGGTCTTCCATCAAGTTGATTTCTTTCATTTCAAATGGAAAGAAATAACACAATTCTAGACCTGGCTCTGATGCTTACTCTGCCCTGGGCAAGTGAGCTCACCACTATAAACCTCAGTTTTCCTATTTGTAAAGTGGACATTCATTCGTCCATATTCATTTATACAGCAACAAATTTACTGAACTTTTAGTACAGTCAGGCACTGTACTAGCTTCTTTGAACAAAGACAACAAATGCCTCCGTTGATAAGGAACTCAAAGTACAGTAGGGAAGATAGATAACAAAATAGTAAATGAAGAAATAGCTGGTATGTGAGATGACTGTAAGTGCTCTGGTGAAACAAAGAATGGTGAGAGAGAGAAAAAGGTAGAGAGAGGACAGAAGGGCCAGGAAAGGCATCTGATAAGGTGCAGAGAGGTGCAGCAATCAAGGTGAGCCATGTGGATATCTGGGTGGGGGAGAAGGGACTTCCAAGGCAGAGGAAATAGTGGCAACAAGGGCTCTGAGATGGGGGTACACGTGAAGTCCTTGGTGAAGAGCAAGGGGGCCTGTGAGGCTGGAGCCATGATACAGGCAGTGGAGTCCTTATCAGGTAGGGCCTTGGAGCCATGGGAACAACATTGACCTTTATTCTAAATGAGCTTGGGGAATCACTGGAGATTTTCCAGCATTCAAGTGGTAGGATCTGACTTGCATTTTTCCAAAAACATTACACTGGCTTCAGATTGGGAAACAGCTGACAGGAAGCAAGGGCAGCAGCCAGGGAACTGCTTACGGGGCAAGTGCAGCAAGTGAGGGGTGCAGTGGTGGTGATGAGAGGCTAACTCTACATTTACCTTAGGGGGGAATGAAGAGGGCTTAATGACGGGTGAGATGAAGGGTGGGAGACAGAAACCTGTCACAGATGACTCCAAGGGTCTTGGTCTGAGCAGCTGAGTGAAGGGAAAGACTATTTATTAAGATGGAGGGATAATGATACCTAATTCTTGGGAGGCTGTTTCAGGGGTAAAATGAGATAATGCAAATGCATGCAATTCCAGAACCTGAAAGCATCAAATGGATAGAAAAGATGAAAAATTAGAAAGTCATTGAAGAGATGCTCATTCTTAAACATCCCCAATACTCATACCTTAAAGCCAAAGACCAGTGTTGATTTTCTCGCTGACAATTTCCCATTTAATAAAGAAAGCTATTCAAATGGCCCAGTGGCTCATTCCAGGAACCATAGTCCACACACAAAAAAGAGTAAATCATAGTAATTCTAACGTTTCCTTTAGAATTTTAACAAACATTGAAGTAGATACAATTTATTGGGTTGGCCAAAAAGTCCGTTCAGTTTTAAGTATAATTTAAAAACCTATTTTTCATTTTCACCAAGAACTTCATTGAACAATGTATTCACTAATCAAACAAACTTTTTCACCAACCCAATATAATCTCAGCTGTAATTCTTAAAAATTCCTTTCTCTCATTCTTTAAGCTCTGACACTATTCTGATATTTCTATCCTCCTTCCCCATATAATAGGGCTTCATAAAGCTATTTTAAGTTCAAATGCAAAAAAATATATAGTTGAGAACATTTTTATTTTCCTCACACCATCCCTTGAGTAGCTAAGGTCATTCTGATCTTAAGGCGCAGTGGGTCAGACCATGTTTTAAGGCCACCACCATTCACTTTTCAGAGCAGCTTTATGCCCTTCTGGTGTATTTCCTGGCAGAGGTAGTTTTTAAATGGCAGCTTAGTAAACTGAAATAGCTGTGGAGCCCATCAGAAGTGAGTTACAGACTTCTCCTGTCATCCATAAGCTCAAGATGGCCTGAAACATGTTAATAATTCTATAAATGCATCAAGAGAAAAATTACTTAACCCAGATTGGTTAGAGAAACGAAGAGAGTGTAAGAAACAGGAATTTGTCTGATGAGGAAAGGGATATGTGTGTCAAGTGTTTGCAGTGGGGATGAAAGAACAGAGTGTTTATAAAATTCCTAGTTCAGAGCTTCAAAGGGGCCTAGAAAGTGGGGTGAGCTACTGATCTTTTTAAGGAAGTTTTTTTTTTTGAAGCATGTTTAAGGACAGATATATTCATTCATATTCTCTTTTTTGTCTACTTTATCCTCTTCACTTTGCCCTTATCACCTCCATACTGCTCACTCATGTTCGTGTTCCTTTAGCAAATACTTACCAAGTATTTATGAGACAATGTCTGCTTCAGACCCATAATCTGTTTCTGGGTGCCATAGGAACCCAACAGAATTCTCAAATCCTTTGTCTTAAAAGTAGGATGTTTATATTGAACAAGAAGAGATTTTAGGGAGAAATCCCATTTAACATTTTGGGAATAAGCGCCAGGAATATGAGAAGGAGGAAAAGCTGACCTCAGAAACATATCACAAACATTTTCATGCGTTGCTAATGTAACTGAAGCAAAACTGGATGCCCTTCATGATGGACGGCTGAAAAAGGACAGAGCATATACAGAGCCCTGGCTCACTCCCCTACAGCCTTTACACGGCCACAGGCAGAAGAGCTTTGCCAAAATCCCACCTCACACTCTAGGAATAGTCTGGCCACCAGATAATGCCATGGAAATTCCTCAAATCTAAGCCAGAGCCCAGGTTCAGTACCTGGTCCTTAGTTTGTGGGAGCCCTTTGCTTGATCTGACTCCCTCCAATGCCCTGGCTGGTAAGTATCTATCTTTCCCTCAAATCCTGAGCCTTCTCTGTTCCCTAGAGTCTGGAAGCACCAAGACCAGAGTAATGCTCTTCACGCGGATCACAGGCTGCCGTGGTCTGCTCAGTTGCTGGGATGTGAACCGCCTATCCTGACCACACTGCTGGACCTCTCATCCCTCTGGATCTCTCATGGGCTTCTGTTTAAATCTATCCTAACCAGTGGCCAGTCCCTGGTATATGGTTTATGAATTCCCCAAATATTTAGCACATAACCAAGCGTCAATTTTCGTGTCAGTTTTACCACTTGAAGCAGAATGACAGCTGGTTGGCTGTGGTACGTGCAGAATCCTTGGAAAACAACCCACTCCCTTTCATTGGTTAAGCATTGCCCTCATCAGAGTTAAATGGCCCAACTCCTTTCTAAGTGATCACATTTTCTGAGCTTGTGGGGTCCAAGCAATTTAGCTTTGGGTGATAGTGCTCAATATAAACCCACGTGTCAATAAACATTTTCTGTACAAACCACTGGTTTGATCTATAAAATAGAACCACATTTTATCTATTTTTTTAATCGTACTTGAAATTACTTTATTGGTCATTCCTCTCAAATCTTAAGAAACTTAAGACAAATTTTCCACTTTGTGGTTAATTTAAATGCTATGCTACACACTAAAACTGATTCAATGTGAATTGATTGTTTGAAGGTTGCCTAAGGCAACTGCCCACACATCCCGGATGTGGCTGTTAATGAAAGTGTAAGTGCGTGTGTCGGAGAGTCAGAAAGATCTACATGCCTTTAAGAAGGTCTGTGAAGCCAGTAAAACCTCATAAACCAGAATCACCCAGCCTGGGCCTGGGAAGGTTTTGAATTGCACTGGAAATTTTTTTAGAAAAGGAGAAAGAAACAACTATCCTGAGAGTGTAGCAAAAATGCAAATACAATAATCATAAGGATTAAGGAAGTCTATAGTAAATATCACAGTCATGAATTTTAATAATCTCTCATATATTTCTTTATATTTTCTTCCATGTCATTCTCCAAAGATCAACTTTTTTTTTTTTTTTTAATAAAGAAATGAATGAAGAGATTACCCCTCAGAGAAGGAGCACTTACCCAGAATGCTTCATATTCTGAGGTTTGTCCATTCGGACAGCGAGTTTGATTTTGAGGTCTTGATCGGGGCAGTTTTTGGAGACTGTCATTTTGTGCCACTCTGACTGTTTGGGGCTGTTGGGTGTGGGATGGAGAATAACCTGCAGGGAAAAAAGACAACCACCTTAGCCAGAAAATAGGAACACAATATGGATATGTTTTCACAGATGAGAAACTTTACTGCTGAGAAGTGAGGGTCTTTACCCATGCCCTATGGCCAGCAGGAAGGCAATTAAGGCTTAAACATCAGACTCAAATCCAAGGATCCACCTACCAACCACGGCTGACTGGTGCCATGCAGCCTGGCCTGAGAACAGAAGTGGCATTCTCGGCTTTCTTCTCTCTCTCCCTGGCTAATTCTGAAAGGGCAGGGATCACAATTTCTGTGATCATGCTTTTGA
Source organism: Bos indicus x Bos taurus (assembly GCF_003369695.1). Classification (NCBI taxonomy): domain Eukaryota; kingdom Metazoa; phylum Chordata; class Mammalia; order Artiodactyla; family Bovidae; genus Bos; species Bos indicus x Bos taurus. Next base: position 22,074,029 of record NC_040097.1, read on the forward strand.
GTAAAGCAACAGAGAACTAAGAATGTACTCCACACATTACTCTCCTCAAAGACGGCTGCATAAAAGAAAGAAACACCCTTCTATAGCAGAGAGAACATCTATTCCTTTCCCCATTCTTCAGGATTTCTTCTGCTATTTCGAGAGGAGAAATCCCTTTAGGGTTGCAGGGAAAGACGGAAGGGACATGATTTGATGGGACAGGCTTAGAGTCCCACATTTCAACCTGGATGTGACATCACACAGCACCCAACTCTGTCCTGGCCTAGAGGGAAGCACACACAGCTTGAAGAAGGACAGGCTCTGAGGAAAGGCCTGTCACCAGGGTGCTTCAGAGATGACAAAGTGACTTGGGTCTTCCGTCCCAGCTGTCATTGTCACAGATGCCGTAAGTGAAGCCAGAAGGGGACCCACTTCTCCTGTAAATCCACTTTTGCATGATACGACAAAAGAGTTCTCACTCAGGAGCTACCTGGGGTCTAGGGAATACACATTCAAGAGGAGTGAAGTATTTGGAAAACCCCCTAAACGAAGGGAATGTGAACCAAATATAGGCATGACAAAAGCTGGGCCTCTGCTTCTGGGATGGAAGAGTGCCCCGGTTTGGTGCATGCTGTTCGGACTGTTTTCAAAGCCTCTCTTTTCTCCAGGCGCAGTAAAGGCAGCCCCTTGCAGTGTGCAGGAGGACGAGGGAGGAGGCAGTCAGAGTCTCAGGGCTGGACACTCCAGCCTTCCAGAGGCTGTGTCGGCCTCTGTGCAGTCATGCAGGCTTGGCCTGCACTTGGAGGGTTGGAGCACACAGCTTCCTGTGGGACTGAGGAGCAAGAGTTCGGAGCGGAATAGGAGATAGCAGCAGGAAAATAAAATCAGCCCACTTTGATGTGTCTTGCCTGCTGATTTTTGACCCCTTCTGATTCTAGGCCTGACCCTTTTTTTAATCCACTCAGTTCTGTCTTTCTGATGAAACAGAATGTGTACCTTCTTGATAACTCCAACATTTGAGTCCTTTTAAGGTCTAATGGCAGAAAGTCAAGAGGAACTAAAAAGCCTCTTGATGAAAGTGAAAGAGGAGAGTAAAAAAATTGGCTTAAAGCTCACCATTCAGAAAACTAAGATCATGGCATCTGGCCCCATCACTTCAAGGGAAATAGATGGGGAAACAGTGGAAACAGTGTCAGACTTTATTTTTTGGGGCTCCAAAATCACTGCAGATGGTGATTGCAGCCATGAAATTAAAAGACACTTACTCCTTGGAAGGAAAGTTATGACCAAGCTAGATAGCCTATTAAAAAGCAGAGTTACTACTTTGCCAACAAAGGTCCGTCTAGTCAAGGCTATGGTTTTTCCAGTGGTCATGTATGGATGTGAGAGTTGGACTGTGAAGAGAGTTGAGTGCTGAAGAATTGATGCTTTTGAACTGTGGTGCTGGAGAAGACTCTTGAGAGTCCCTTGGACTGCAAGAAGATCCAACCAGTCCATCCTAAAGACCAGTCCTAGGTGTTCATTGGAAGGACGGATGCTGAGGCTGAAATTCCAATACTTTGGCCACCTCATGTGAAGAGTTGACTCACTGGAAAAGACCCTGATGCTGGGAGGGACTGGGGGCAGGAGAAGGGGATGATAGAGGATGAGATGGCTGGATGGCATCACCGACTCGATGTACATGAGTTTGGGTGAACTCCGGGAGTTGGTGATGGACAGGGAGGCCTCACGTGCTGTGATTCATGGGGTTGCAAAGAGTTGGACACGACTGAGTGACTGAACTGAACTGAACTGAACTGAAGGTCTAATGACCTGATTAAAATACAAGAAGGCTTGATTTTTCAAAACTGAGGCTGCCAACATTTTTGGATCATTACAGACTTCAGTAAAAATTTTTTAAGCAAGTAGCCAAAATCCTGTAAATAGATTACTAGTAATATAAAAACTAATATAAATGTATATAAAATATATATCCATGTATGTTTTACATGCTGTATCTTTACTTTATATTAATACTGCATTACATATATTTTAAAACATGCACAAACAGAAGTTTTTAAAAGAAGGGTTAAAGATTAAAAAAAAAACAACTTCTGTTTTGATTTTTTATTTTATTCATTTTTTTGACATTGCCATCCTTGCAGGATCTCAGTTCCCTGACTGGGTATTGAACCTGTGCCCCTGCAATGGAAGCACAGACCACCAGGGAAGTACTCTCAAACTCTAGTTTTAAACAACTTGCTAATGCTGGTGGCTCTGTACTATCATTAGCTATCTGTGTAAAGGTAATGCAAGGCTCACTGTTAGTGATACCAGATGTCAATCCGTGGTTCAAGAGGACTTACTGGAAAATTTGATACTGTTTTGATGGACATCCACACTGGCATTGTTTTTATCTCATGACATGGATGGCAGAACTCTTCATTAGCAGGACTCATGTCACCTCCACCGTTTTCACATTTTTTTGCCAGACTTGTAATACCAGTATCATCTGTAAATCATAGGTCTTCTGTAGTAATCTTTTTGGTCATTTGCTCATTTTGTGAGGGCTGATTTAGCTGAAATTTCTATCACAAAATGTTATCAGCTCTCTTACCTGGCACTAGGGAACTGTAGCATGCCTTGGGCCACTGGAAGGAAACAAGTCAGTCACAGTGCCACTGGGTTGTAGAGATCTCTCATTATCTCTCAAGATAACGCCTGTCCCTCTAGGCCACCTCCATCAGGTTCCACATCCTGATTCCCCAGACTGTGGAGGTAGAGAGCGGGCCCTGCTGATCTTGGTGAAGCTGACCTTATCAGCTGTGCTCATTTGGCCCAAGAGGTGATGAGTTGGGAAACAGGAAGGGGAGGAGCTGATAAGGGAAACACCACCAGGGCCAGAACAGCAGCAGGTAAGGCCCAGGGCCTCCTTCGGCTTCTGCTCATTTGGCAAAATCGAAACGGGCACTGTGTACCCAGAGCTCATTAACAGGCCATCCACCATATGGATCCTGGGCACATTTCCCACTGGCAATATGCTGTCCATTCGCTGACACAAATGGCCACAGATCATCACTGTCCGCTCTACAAAGGCTTCTTCCCGTTTGATCACTCCCTGGGGAGACCTCATCTCTAGGGTGGATGGCGAGATGAGGTCACTGCAGTCCTCCTCCATCTTCACCCCCACCCTGCCATGTGCCTGACAGGCTGCCAAACCCTTTGTAAGTGTCAGCCCCACTGAATTATTAGGGTCCTTCTGGGGGCACATGAGCACACAAGAGTCCTGAGTAGTCCAGACACCTCATCTAGACATTCCAGGCTGCTAATCAAGCACTTTGTCATCTCAGCCACGGTCCATGTGTGCTGTGCTTTGATGTGGTCATGCTGATGTGGGAACACACGCCATCCTGAGCAGTAAGCTGCATGCCAGCCGGCCCCAGCTTCCCTACATTACCTGGGCATCCAGACAGATCCTTCTGGTGGATGGCTTTACCCTCAGCCTTTACCCGGCTGATCCCCTCCAACACTTAGCCTGTAAGTCTCTCCTGATCTCTGCATTCTCCTGGGTCAGTGTTTCTGCTCCTCAGACTAGAATATATCCCCTTGCTATCTGTTCCCTAGGTATCTTTCTCTAGCAGAGCACTCACCACACAACACTGTAATTTCTGTTTTTTTGTCTCCATCCCTTACATTTTCTGAGGTTATGGACTTTTTCCTGTCATTCCTGTTTGCTCTGTGCATGGCACAAATGACCAGACATGGCAGGCCTGCAATCCTATTTGATGAATGTGTTTGACAGAACTGCAGTGTTGGCAAGAGTGTGGGCAGACAGACATTCCCTCATGCCTTTTGAGAATTATAAATTGGGGTATACTCTTTGGGGCCTCCCAGTTGGTATTAATGGTAAAGAATCTGCCTGCCAATGCAGGAGACCAAGGAACACGGGTTGGATACCTGGGTTGGGAAAATCCCCTGGAGTAGGAAGTCACAATCCACTCCAGTGTTCCTGCTTGGAAAATTTCATGGACAGAGAAGTCTGGTGGGCTATAGTTAGTGGGGCAACAAAGAGTCAGGCACAACTGAGCGACTGAGCACATACACTCTTTAGGGGACAATCTGGTAGTATCTTTCAAATTTCAATTTTCAAACAGCAAGGTAGTTTTTTGAAATTTATCCTATTTATGTACACAAACATGGAAAGAAATAAACTTAAGGTAATTCACAGAGGCATTGTTTATATAGCCAGAGAGTGGAGACAATCTAAATAAATACATGTGCATAGTGTATGTGGCTATGAAAACAAGAGGGAAGTCAGTATGTGGTGATACAGATTAATCTCCAAATATCCTGGTGTTTCAAGCATAGTGTGGAGCAATATATATCCAACTACGTTCTTTTTCTCTCTTTTTTTAAAGAGAGATATATTCAAATATGTTTGTCCAGACTAAGTTTGTACTTCCTAAGAATATCTGGGGAAGAACACACAACACATCAAAAACAAGGTTTTTCTCTGGTAAAAGATACTAAAGTTAGGTGGGTGGGTTCATCCATTTTCATTATATATCCATTTAGATTATTTTTTTTTTTTTAGTATATGAATGAGCTACTTTTTAGTTAGCAAGACTAATAAAAATGAAACATAAAAACACAAATAGAACCAATGAAATACTACTACATGAAGGAACATAGCACTAGAATCTTGGAATGTGGCTGTGTCCTGACAAACTTGGGAAGAATCAACACATAGAAACACTTATTCAAGGGGTCCAAGGAATCTTCCCCAAACTCCCCTCCCATCCAGTCCCACCATCCAGGGGGAGGGGAGTTTGGGGGAGAAGGGCTACATGTGCGTGTATGGCTGGGTCTCTGCTGTGCGCCTGAACCCACCACAATGCTGTTAACTGGCTCTGTCTGCCTGCTCAGTCACTAAGTCGTGACTGACTCTTTGTGACCCCAGGGACTGTATGTGCAGCCCACCACGCTCCTCTGTCCATGGGATTTCCCAGGCAAGAATACTAGAGTGGTTGCTATTTCCTTCTCCAGAGGATCTTCCTGACTCAAGGACTGAACCTGTATCTCCTGCATTGGTAGGTGCATACTTTACCACTGAGTCACCTGGGAAGCACCATTAATTGGCTATTTGTTATTGTAGTTCAGTTGCTAAGTTGTGTTTGACTCTGCAACCTCATGGACTGCACAGCTTCACTCTGCAGCATACCAGGTTCCTCTGTCCTCCACTATCTCCCAGAGTTTGCTCAAATTCATGTCCACTGAGTGGGTGATGCTATCTAACCATCTCATCCTCTGCTGCCCCTTGTTAAAAAGACCACTTCTGTCACCCAGCTGCCGCCTGTGGAGGTGCTGCCAGCAGAGGGCGCCCGCCCCACCAGCACTAGGGCCAGGCAGGCCAGCTCCACTGCAAGGGGGGAAGTTTCTTTGGCAGGAAGGAAGAGTAAACTGCTATCTGGCGGAATCTGTAATGAGACTGGAGGAGAGTATAATTTGTTAAGAGATTAATGGCTGTGAGGGGCTGTGGCAAACTCACGGTCTTCACCCCAACAGCAGAGGAGTTTTATTTTTGCATAAGAACAAAATGGTGTAGTAAAGCTAGCCCTAGAGATGAGGTGACATCATTCCTGGCACCTTCTCCCTAGGGTTCAGATGAAACGTCAGTGAGGGGCTGTGGCCTGGCCAGCAGGAAACGCCCAACAGTGTACGGGCCCCGAATGAGCGGGTGGCCGTGTGTGCGTGCTCGTGCACGCACCGGAGGAGCCTGCCTTCCATGGCAAGCGGTTTTCTCATCTATAAAGTAAAAGGCTTTGACTAGACCAGTGGGTTTTAACTTTTCTGAGCGGAAACTGTTTTAGGAAGCTGGCAAACACTTGGATTAGCAAGCATTACTACGTCCCCCGCCCCAATGTCTGTAAACAATTTCAAGAGGCTCCTGAGGCCCATGGAATGGGCTCAGGTTGATGCCTCCTGAACTTGAGTCTACTAACACTATTATCCTAGGTCTCTGAGACACTCATGATTCCTGATTCGAGTCTTCATGGAGAAAGAAAGGTCTGAAGAAAAAGAAAAGACAGGCTCCTTCCCCTACCCTGTGTGTCTCTTTCCCTAGGGATGGAAATGAGTATCTGTCATTTCACAAAGAAAACAGGTAAACCTCTTCTTATTTTAATCCCCCTTCTTTGGTGTGTATGTGGGGGAGAGGTCTTTTTGCTATCAGTCTTGTTTACTTTTTGCCTTATTTCCATCTGTGGTCCAAGTCCTAGTAATATGATTCTATATAGTTCTATAGATGAAAACCAGTTAAAGGAAATGAAAAAACAAAGGTACGGAAAAGAAAGTCTGGTTAAAGTCTTCTTCCTGGTGCTCTTCGGCGCGTGTACCGTATGCACGCCTTGAGGTATTCCGTCCCTATCCTACAGAGATGATGTGTCAGAGGCTCAGAGAGGTGAAATGTCTTGGTTTGTGTCACACAGCTGTCAGAAGGGATTATGCATTCAACCAGTGCAAATGAAATTCACTAAGAGTCTACGTGCTGGGCTCTAGGTATAGGTATAGGGTGGTGAACAAAACAATGTCCAGTTTCATGCTCATGGTCTCTCTCTTGCAGTGGGAAGAGGGATGGCGGCAGGGGCAAAAAGCAGGTAGGGGACTGAGAGGTACAACTACTATATATAAAATAAATAATACACAAGGGTACACTGTACACCATAAGGAATATATCCAGTATTTTATAATAATTGTCAGTTTGAGTATAATCTATGAAAATACTGAATAACCATGCTGTACACCTGAAACACAATATTGTAGGCTGACTACACTCTAATTTTTTTTAAAGGACAAAATTGCTTTCTATCTCCTTGGAATTTTTACAGTCCAGTAGGGGAGACAGAAGCCAAAATTTCTGGAAATTCTCTCAGTGATAAATTATGCAGGCTGTGAACAGGGAAGGAACTGAGGGGGTAAAGGAAGGAGGACGGGCAGCCCACAAAGGGCTCTCCGAGGAGGCGGCGGCATTTATTAGAGAAGCAAGCAGCCTCTGGGAGGGCTGGGTGGTGGGAAGAGGGTCCCAGGCAGAGAGAAAACCTCCTGAGATGAGAAGGAACTTGGTGTGCGTGAGGGACTAACATCTGGCCAGTGATGCCAGTGCACCTGGATGAGGGGCGGGGTGACAGAAAATGAGGCGGAGGGGGAGGTGGGCAGAGGCCAGATCACACGCATCTCTGCATTGTGCTACAGCTCTGATTTCACTATGGAGTCACGGAAGCACTTTAGGCCATCAAGGAACAAAGTCAACTGGAGTTCTGAAAATACTAGCTGTTTGGTGCACAGTCAGTCAATAGCGGAGATGAAAGAAGAAATTATTCATAAAAGAAATGATTCAAGTAAGAATTATTATCTCAGTGGTACTCACAGGGATTGGTACCACCCCTTGAGATGTTTCAGACACGTGGGGGGCATTTTTTGGTGGACAAAACAGTCGGTGCTGGCCTCTGCTGGTATTGAACGGGCGGGACCCAGGATACTAATCATCCAGCCACAAGTGAGCTATTTCTCTGTAATGACGAATCATCCTGCATTCCACCTGACTGTTGAATACTCCCATCAGATAGGAATGAAGGTAGAAAACACTGCTGATAATCAACTGAGTATAAATCCTAAATCTTTTCCTACATGTATTCTCTAAGTGTGTTTGCATTTTTGCAGGGAGCACTTACCCGTCCCAGCTCCTTGTCCTCCAAGGCCAGGACTCCTGTGCTCTCCGTGAACAGCTTCACCTTCACAGCGGGCAGTGCGTGGGTTGTAGAGAAGTCACCCTGGGTGCCCCAGCTGTGGACAGAATCAGAGAGGTCATCGTGGAGCCCCCCACTGTGACAATGCTCAACTTAGCCCTGCCTTCTTCTTGGGCTGGGTGAACACAGGGTTAACCCCAGGCATCATCACTGGCTGTCACATCCCTCTTCCCTCCCCTCCCAAGCTGCCAGAATGACAAAAAGTGTTAATTAACTTGTTAGACAAATGCAAGACAGATGCTCAGAAAGTTGCCAGGGGTCTTCACAGAGCGCTAGAAGGAATCACTTGGAATTAGCATGAAATCAAGTTGGTGAGAACTTTGTCCCATGCACTTGCTTTCCCCACAAACTACTCCAGGGTAACTGCTAACATTTCCTTGTAGCCTATGAATCAATCCCTAGTTCTTGGAAACTGCTGCTCTAGATTTTGAGACGGCGCTTCCTCTGGCTGGAGCTAACATATGACTTTACAATGAGACCTCACTAGTAGTGGGGAGGGAGGGAGTCCTATTTCCACTGACATTCACAGATATGTTGACTAGAGCAATGGCTGGAGCTCAGCACTGCTAAAGAGGAATGAAGGTGGAAGAATGTGATGAGGGAAACCCCCTTCTCCACTCACCAATCTCTGGGAACCATAGTGGATCTCCCGAGAGGGGAGCCCCTGGCTTGCCTGGCATCTGCCAGTCTGGGTTGACATGAGCCCCTAACATGCCCCTGACATGTGACCTTTTCATTCATTCGCATGATTCTCACAGAGCCACTTCCATCCACTCTGTACCTGAAATAGCGTGATCTTCTTAAAGTGCTGAGTGGATTACACCGAGCTGCTGCCCTAAACCCTTCCGTGGAACCTGCTCCATTGCACTGGGGGCCATCCAGACCCCTGGTACGGTCTCCCTGTCATCCACCAGAGGGTCATGGGCTCTTCATCATGCTTCCTCCAGGCTGTTGCCTGCACGGCTCCCTCTGCTGGCAGTGCTTCTCTCCACCATACCCCTCACCTGGTTAACTCCTCAGGGCTCAGCTTAAATAACTTTCCCAGAGACCATGTCCCTTGAACTCCCAGTCTCAATTGGTTCCAGTGTTAAACTCTCTTGAACGTACTGTTTAATTTTCTATCCTAAGAATCACAGATTTGTAATGACTGATTTACTGTGGTGAACATTTAGTAACTAGATCCTCTCGTATTCTGTAAGCTCCATAAATGCATGACTGTGTATTTTGTTTATCTTGCATCACCACAGTACTTAGCACACAAAAAAAACTTAACAAATATTTGTTGAATAAATTATGCAAATATATATTCTTTTACAGAATTAGGAAATGGGAATAGATATAATTTTGTACAGAAACGTTTCTCAGTTTGCCTATGTAACGGTCAATTTCCATATTATGGATTACTCACTGAACATTATTTTTAATGACTGTAATATTATAGATGCATCATAATTTATTTAACCATTGCTGTATTTCTGAGATTGGGTTGGACATTACTTTTTAACTTCATTTCTGTGTATTTCCTTGGGAATCAGGGAGTTAGATGGGAGATCATTTCTTCATTCATTCATCAACAAACACGGTAGTGCTCCTACAATGTTGTGGGGACTGTGCTCAACAATGATGACTTTCACGGCTTGGAAGTGATCGTCCATTTCCAAAATGCTTTCCACACAGGTGGTGACTGTCCTCCTACCATATGGGACTACTACTACTACTAAGTCACTTCAGTCGTGTCCGACTCTGTGCGACCCCATAGACGGCAGCCCACCAGGCTCCCCCGTCCCTGGGATTCTCCAGGCAAGAACACTGGAGTGGGTTGCCATTTCCTTCTCCAATGCATGAAAGTGAAAAGTGAAAGTGAGGTCACTCAGTCATGTCCGACCCTCAGCGGCCCCATGGACTGCAGCCTTCCAGGCTTCTCCGTCCATGGGATTTTCAAGGCAAGAGTACTGGAGTGGGGTGCCATTGCCTTCTCCAAGGACAGTGCAAATCACAAGGCTTTTGCCTCCTCTGGGTATCCCTGTTCTTTTTTTCATCTGGCCAATTTTGTCATCCTTGTTTTCATGGGCATTTCTGTGGTAAATAGCTGGCTTGACTATGTTACTCCATGTTTGCTGGCTGTTTGTATTTCTTCATTTGTAAATGATGGAACCCTGGCTTCTAATCTCATGGTTGTACACAATAAGCTAAATCTCACTAACTTAACTCAAAAACATGAGGTACCTAGAGAGCTGGCAAGAGAGCAAAAAATGGAGACAAGGGGATGTCCAGCTCCACGGGGATCCAAGTGTTTGAGAACCACTGACGAAACACCATAGTCACAGAGAGAAAGGCAGAGGACATGAAGAGGACATGAGACAGGACAAGCAGCAACAGGTGAAATGCAACAGCAAAACGTGAGATGTTTAGATGGAAGCACCTCATTTTGGTCATCAGCTACTGCAGCTCCTCCCAAGCTCCTAAGATGGGGAGCTTCTGTCCCAGCAAAGGCAACATGACAAGGCTTTAGGTTTTGAACCCAACATTCTTCATTCAAATCCTGTTAAGTCACTGACAAACTGTAGGACTTGGGCGAGTCAATGTCCCTGAGCTTCAGTTTTCTTAGTGATAAAATAACACAATTTCAGAGACCAGTTATAAACAGTAAATAGCAGCAGGCTTGGGACAGGGTAAGAGCCCCTCAAACTCTACCTACCTTCCTTCCGCAAATAAGGATACACAGATGTATTCTAGAAACCATGACACTCACTGATCTTCTGCATTATTCATTCAACATATATGTATTAAGCTCTTATTAAGTATCTGACCCTTTGCTGAACAAACAAGAGGGACTTTACCCTTCCTACTGCACAAGGTAACAAGTTCATACTGTGCCTATTTCAAAGATGAGAAAACTAAGAACTTGAGGATCTTGTCCATTTTATTCCAGTGAACTGTGATCAGTTTGGGCTGGAACCCAAATCTCTTAATTCCCATTTATAGCTCTTGCTGCTATTAATGTTATATTCAATAACAAGCACTATTAACAGTTTTGCAGTGATCATTACTATTTATGTTAATTGTGCTATGAATTTCTTTGGGCATTTATCATGCTTAGTCAAGGAAATAAGGAAGATTCCTGCTGGAAACCAAAAGTGTTCTAAAATGAGGTACTCTATTACGGTCACAAAGAGGCCTTGATCCCAGGTCCCTGGGCATTCCTCACACTGGATCCCTGGGACACTGTCCTGGACACTGGTGTGTAAGGATTTTTCTGGCCTGTTCGGTGGGCACAAACCCAGTCTGCCTGGACCCCTGGTGCCACCCAAGGCTGCTCAGCTCATGAGGCATTCAACATGACTCAGACCGTGGGGCACGGCAAGGTCTCTGAGACCTCATCAGCTGGATGGAGTTCAAGCTACTGGAGGCTGTCCTGACAACTCTGTCCCTTTGACCAGTGATTTCCTTTCCCCTCCACCAGGCCTGCAGCTGTGCCCCTGGCTTCCTACCATGGCCCTTGGCTCACCTCAAGTTGCTTGGTTGCTACAGACTCCCAGCTTAACCCCCAGATTTCAAAATGGTGACCCGGCCCAGTGGAGCAGGAAAAAAGAGAAAGCCCTCAGTGTAATCAGGACTAGCTATGTTATTTCCAGGGTCTGGCGCAAAATGAAAATGTGGGCTTTTTGTTCAAAAGGCAGGAAAAAGTGCTAAAGACACTAAAATATAGTGTTTTCCTTTCTCTGAGTATTTCCTCTGTTCAAACACATGCGTGTTATTCCATAAGACCCCACTTAACTGACTCAAGGTCAAAGATAAAAGAATTAAGAATTTCAAGACAGGAATGAAGAGCATGGATGATACCAAATGTCTGCGTGTGGGGCCTGCGCAGCCACAGGGGTCAGAAGCTCATGAATCAGGCTCTGAGCCCAAGGCCACAAGTCTGTTTAGTGTGGTCAGAGAACGTGTGATGGTGGTGGTCAGCGGGAAGGTCGTCACAGTCACAAGACTCTGTGAAAACTACTCCCAGCTCCTTTCCGCAATGCTTCCTATTAGGAGGTGCCCCAAGGAGATTTACTTATCAGCACCTTCCCTGCCCCTCTCCCCTCTGGGAAAAAAGTCATGGAAATGTTCACTCTGTTTTTTTCCAACCATGGAAAAGACCTGAATATAACAAAAACAGCTCATATTTCCTGAGAGCTTAGTATGTGCTGGTCACACATTCCTATGGTCAAATGTGTATTTTTATCTTTTTAAGCCCCCTTGGCCATCCTGTGAAATGCTTATAATGATCTCCTCCCTAGTGACAGATGAGGAAACTGAGGCTCAGAGGGGACAGTAATGTGTCCAAGGTCACAGCGAGCAAATGCATTCTGGCTCCACCACCCGAACTTTTAGCCATGTGGCCAAGCTGCCTTCCTCCCAAATGCCACCAACTTACTCCTTGGTGTCGGGATCCTGTTAACATCAACTACCTCTGTAACTCAAAGGCCGAGTTCTGTTTCGGAAAGGATGAGACCACTCTGAATTTATTTCACATGCTCAATATGCTTCACAGAGTGCTACATACCCTGCAGACAAATCAATCAGTGGTAGAACCTGGTCTTTTTGGTGGAGCCAAACATTGATAAATGAATCTGTTTCTCATGGTTGCCTTCTTCTCTACTCATTTCTTTTCCTTTGTTGAGAACTGACTGTGGCTATTAAGATGAATACCTCTTCTCAGAGCTTCACAGGCCTGAAATAAAATTCCACTCTGATTGGAAAAGACCAGAAGTTGATAGTATTTATGGCAAGCAGCAGTTGGGAAGGTTAACCAAGTTCTCCCTGAACACAGGGTACATAAACTCAAGTGGGTGAGGTGGCCCTCTTCTGAGGTCTTATCACACCTGCTACTGCACTCACACTGTACAACCAGCTCACAAAAGCACTAAAAACAGTCGCCAATTGAGTGCTTATTTTGCCAGGTTCTGGGCTGAGCTCTCTTCATGGATTATCTCATTTAATCCTTCTGACAGTTCTGTAAGGCATATCCTATAATTATTGCCACTTGATCAGTGGAGAAACTATGACTTGGAGAGGTTAAGTAACTCGGCCAGGGTTTCAGGCTATCCCAGAACTGGGCTTCAAACTCAGAGTTTCTGATCATAAAGCCCAGGCATCATAGAGCTTGACCGCTTCTCCATGACTCACTAAGCTGTGTTAAAATTGATAATCATCTGTGTGTCTAGCTCCCTCTCTAGATGAATATCTTGGGGCAAGGAGCATGACTTTTTTTTTTTTTTTTAAATCTACTGTACCAAACACAAGGCCCAACATACAACAAACATTTGTTTAATGACTAGGAAGATGTGACAAATTCAGAAGAGTCATGTCACCAGATTCAGGGGATTTTTGAAAAGATCAGACACAGGAGATACCCAAGGGTGTGACTGCCTCCTTTAAGCCAAAGAGAGGGCTTTATCTCCTTGAAGACTTGTTGGAGCACCAACACTCTGAAGTGTAATACAGTGTCTGGGAACATGAAGGGGGGACCCAAAAGACATAGCAGCAAGGACAGCACTCTGATGAGCAAGGAGCAGGTCTTTGAAGGTCAAGAGTGGTTAGCTCACAAGGCCAAGGCCTGGAAGCAATGTGGGTGCCGACAGTATAATGTTGGAAAGTGTCACCAAGTTACCAAATGAACTACTGTCATTACTTTTGGTCTTTTCAACCAGAAGCAACACAAGCAGAGACTGTGCAAATGCAATCACTCACAGTGGCGCCTCCAAATATGAAGGAACGTGTACCGAGACATGTATGTTCACTCCAAATCAAATACCTTTTGCAAGAGGGTGGAGAACAAACAGAAGAACAGCTGAAGAAACTATATGTGCCTTGGTGTTGGATGAAGCTCTGACTTCCATTGCTTAGGACGCAGACCTGTACTTTGCCCTCCTGTATTTAGAGAACACTTGCTGAATGTCTACCATGTACAAATCACTTTGCAAGGTGCTGCTGTGGATCCAAAGATGAATGAGGTGTCAGTGCTGCTCTTACAGATGTTATATTCTACTTAGGGCGATGTCATGTCCAGAAATGACAACAGATGTTGTGTGTGAGTTGGAGCCTCGCCTTTCACATCTGTAACTGGGTTAAGAACAGTACTGATCCTAGAGGGTGGATGGAAGGATAAGTAGCAGATAAGCTATTTGCATATACAGTGTTCAACTCAATATCCAGCTCATGGAAAGCACCAAAAAAAAGTAAGCCTTCCATGTTAGGATTACAGACCACGGGTAAACTAAAGTCTATGGGCTAACTACCTGCTTATGTATGGCTGATGGACTAAAAGTGGTTTTTACATTTTCAAGTGGCTAAAAATAATCTAAAGAAGAGTTATATTTTGGGACACATGAAAATTAGATGAAATTCAAATTTCAATGCCCTACAATAAAGTTTTATTAGGACACAGCTACACTCATCCATTTACAAATAGCCTTCTGCACTTCAAAAGCAGAGGTGAGTAGTTACGACAGAGACCTTATGGTCAACAAGCTTCAAGTATTTACTTTCTGGTTCTGTACTGAAAACGTTTGCTGACCCCTCCAACACACACAGTTCAATCACCAGCTCAGTCTAACGGAAATGTTTTATCTTCATTAGCAGATTAGGAGTATGCTCACCAGAGCACATCCACAGAGATAAACTTGTAAACATGCACTTACAAGGAGAGCTCGCCGCATGGTGCGTCAGCATGCTGCGCGGAATCCTTCCCCGAGCTCTCGCTGGGGCTCTTGGTGTACAGGAAACCTGGGGATTGGGTATCACCGTGTTTCAGACACGTGGTGTCCAAATGCTGCTTTCAGATCCACTTGAGCTGGCTGAGTCATTCAGCCACACTACATCATTATTAATATCAAATAATAAACAAGAGTAGCAGATAATTCATATTTGAGGAAGGATGGAGATGACTTTTAAAGTCACAGCACGTTATTTTTCCAAACCTGTTCCACAGCATTGCTGCTTTGAAAATGAACGCTTTGATCTGGGATGGGGTAGAAAAGGGGAGAGGGATGTGCTAGGATGGAGGAAGGGAGGAATCTACGGGCAAAGCCACCTTCTACTATGTGCTCAGAGAGCATCTGCTCCATCTCAGTCCCATCTCTGTTTACTATTTAAAGCCTCTTATTTGCGGAAGCCTCCTCAGACCATATGTTATCAACAAATGTTGCTAATCAAATACACACAGTAATTTTCATTAGAATTTCCCCCACCCCCCTCATGAACAAAAAACAACATTTGCCACAAAGGGAATATACCTCCCAAAATGACAGTAAACATCCACTGCAAACCTCTGACAACAGAATGATATTTATGAATGCGTATGTGAGTAAGCCAAGAACACACCCATGTTAGGCAATTAAGGACCCTTGGAGAATAGGATTTTGTGCAGTTTGGTGTTGGGGGGGGAATGATGTCATTAGTTGCCATGGCAATGCTCAGCATAAGGCCATCATTCATGCCACGGAGACTAGATTTGCATTTATTCAAGGTACAGGGCTCATGCAAGCTGGGTGTTAGATTGGTGTGGTTCGTAAAATTAACTGTGGGCTTTAACAAGGGAGAAGTGTCATTTCAGGGAATGAAAGTCCCTTGGTCCTGTTGCTAAGAGGGATAAAGTTATTAATTGCCTGGAGACAACTACATTAAAATCTTTTGGCCTGCCTTTCAAGGCAGACGGCGTGCTGCTCTACATCGAGCAAATCAATTGCACCACCATGATGTGTTTCATGCAAGCTAATTGATAGGATGTGACTCGGGGCCTTTAATGGACTAAAGCTAAACTCCCTCTTGCCTACACAAATGAGGTGTCTGTTTTGTAGAAATTGGGTTGTCCAGGAGGCAGAGGGATGGAGGCTCCAATCTGCCTACCTGACATTTCCACTGGAACAGTTCCTCTCCAGCAATCAGAAATCCAATGTGTCCAAACTTCAGCTTTAACTTTCTCCCCTCAAATCTGTCCCACTAAGGCATCCCCAGCGTAGTCAAAGGAACTGCCAGTAACTCAGAAAAGAAAGGTCAGAAGTGCCAGAAAGAGGGTGGATGAGTGGACAGTTAGAACTTTACCAAGAAGCAATTAATTACCCGCACTTCTTTATTTGGTTTCTTGTCTGTCTCCTCCTGCAAGAATGTAAACTCCCCCAAGGGCAGGGTTCGTGCCTGTGTACCCACGATGTCTAAGGATGGCTGTATCCCTAACACCGAGCACAGCGCCTGGCACGTGGTGCATGTCCAATAAGCATTTCCTGAAGGAATGGATTCAATGAATTGTGACTTTATTCACACTCATATGCACATTTGGAGATGAGATTCAAGTTGAAAGAGAAATTTAACAATGTTGGGTTCACCTGGACTTACATTCTTTGGCAAAGTGAAAGAGGAAGTACAGGAAAATTCTTTACCAAAAACTTTATAAGAGTGGGGACCAAGCCCATCACTGTGGCAGTCCAGTGTTTAGCTCTGCCCACTGAAGAAGGAACACTCGATAAATGTCTGGTGAATGAAGGCCAGAGGAGATAAGAGTACAAAGATCTGCCTATCAATCCTAGTTTTCTCATTAGCTATGTGATCTTGGACAAACCTTTGGACAAACAATTTACTTATCTCTATAATAAGGGCAGGGAGACTAATATTTTTTCATCCTAAAGATAAGAGCCTGGCTATATGATTTTGAGCATTTCCTTCTGATTCCTTAGAGTTTTCATCTCTCTGCTTATATTACCCTCTTGTTCTTGTATGTTATCTACTTTTTTTTCTTTTTGCTATTAGAGACCTTAGTATTTTAATCACAGTTGATTTAAATCTCCAGTCTGATAATTTCAACATCTTTACCATATCCGAGCTTCATTCTGATCCTTGCTCGGTCTCTTCGAATTGTGTTTTGTATCTTCTCATCATTTTTGTTGAAAGTGACGTACTAAGTACATGGAACCCCGTGTGGATCCAGGAGCAATTTCTTTTCCCAGTCTTTGCTCCAGTAGGCTGTGATTCTCTCTGTCTGTCTCTCTAAATTTGGGTACAGTGGTTTTCCCTGTGACTTAAATTCCTTGATGGATCTAAGGAGAGCTGCTGATTTTCTGTTTGTTCAGCCTTTTTATTATTTTGACAACAAAACCCATGCCTTCCAAGGTCTCTACATTCCAGACTAGAAACCAGAAATCCATTAAAGCCTGGCTCTGTCAAGATCCTATCCAGCCGTTAGAATCGAGACTGCATTCCTTATTGGAAGCTGACTCATAAGAAAATATATAGGTGGTCAAAAAGAATCTCAATGGGAAACCCAAGGCTGAAGTTAAGTAAGAGAATGGTGTGGGATTAGCGTGGATGGGGTGGCATGCAGTGCTGGTGCAGTGGGGTGGCGTGAGCCTGGGGCTGGGAGTCATGGGGTTGCAGGGCTGGGAGGACATGTCAAGGGCTAAATCACGAAGATGACAATACCTCATATGACTTGAGTGTCAGGGTTGGAGTTTGTGGTGTGGAATAAAGATATCCTCTATCATGATGAAAGGGGGTGAGTTTCTGTCATTTGAAATGATGGCTGTCTACCCATTCTGAAGTTCTCCTGCATCTCTATCACCTAGCTGTCTTTCTCTATCTGTTTATTCTAAGGTCCTACGGACCATTAGAAAAAGTGAACTGTTCACTGCATGGTAGACACCAAAAAGATGCCTGCAGGAGCCTGCCGAGAATATGTTCATTCACTTTCTTCTCTCTGTGACTCAGCCAACCGACCCTTATTTAACTCCCCACACTATGCTTTTTCCTATAATTGCTCTGGTAACCTGAGCTGGTTATTTGGGTTGCAACCTGTGATTCTCATAGTAGCTAGGAGGGCCTGTGTCTTTAGAACTTGAACCTACCTTAGGACATCTTGCAGCTTCCAGAAGATTTACAGGTATACAGTCAGAGAGACTAACGCTGTCAGAAAACCTGGCCAGGGGAATTACAAAATGCATGGCAAACCCCTTCGCACTCCGAGGTGGTTCCACTAAGAACCTGAACCCGATGATGAAAAACAACTAGGAGAGACAGAGCAACAGACCGAGTTGACTGGGGCCCTGACGACCACTGTGGCCAAGCTCCTTGTTTACAAATGAGGAAGCCGGAGCAGTGGGGATGGATTTTGAAGTCAGACTGTTTAATTCCTATCATTTCACAGTGAATTACATCAGGCAAATGAGTTTGTCTCTCAGAGCTCAGTTTTCGTGTCTATAAAATGGGCACATTATGACTGTCTACCTAGAGCGCTTCCTATCTGCCTGTCCCCCAATTAAATGAGAGAAGCACTGACAGCTAGCATTATCTATGGAGTTCAGGATTAAGAGAGCAGGCCCGAGAGTCTAGCAACCTGGGTTCTACACCAGCTGAGCCACTGAGTGGCTATCTGAGTGACCTTAAAGAGCTGACTGAATGTCTGTGGCCTCCATTTTCTTACCTGTAAAATGAGGACATTAATAATGCTTCCCACTTAGCATCCCCTTGTTAGAATTAGGTGAGAAAAATGCTTCCCAGTCTAGTCATCAATAAGATCTCCACAATTATTTAGGACATCTCAGAAACACACAACAGCACTCCAACTGCCAGCAGCAGAATCAAACATCAGGTTATGAGCTGACCTTGCAAGTGTTTTCAAAACCATCTGGGCGATGACTTTTGTGTTTTCTCAGCCTGGAGACGATAAAATTGGGACTTGAATTTCGGTTGATTATGTTGGCAGCAATGGCACAGGACTGAGAGCTGAAAATGCACTGTCATTTTCTCAAGACTTCCTTTTCTCAGGACGGGCCGGAAACACTTCCTCTTACCCCCATCCTGTATACCATCCTTCTCTGGCTTTCTCTTGACCCTGGGGTGGGGGGCAGTGTATCAGACTATTACTCAAAGGGATTCACTCTACCCTGCCTTCTCCAGGAGAAAAGCTTTCTTCCTGCCCCACTGGTGTTGAGTTTGTCCAGTGATTACTTGCCCTGGCCTCCTTCTGGGCACAGTATATAATCCCCAAATTTGACTTTGAAATTGCCCAGGTGACTTTCCTGGGCCAATGGGGTATTAGCAGATGTGATGGAAGCAAGGGCTGGAAATGTGCTTGAATGGTTGGGCTTATTCTCCTGAGCCTCCGTCATCATTTTGAGTAGAGTTTCCTCCAGGTAGCTCTGGACCTTCAATCTGGATCCCACAGTGATCTACCTGGAGCAGGACTGAGCCCAACCCAGAGAGAGGAGCCAAGGCCAACCAGACCCACAGCTGAAGCAGAGCCACCCAGCTGAGCTTGGTATGAACTGGCTAACCCCCAAGCAATATGCACAAGCTGCTGCTGCTGCTAAGTCACTTCAGCCGTGTCCGACTCTGTGCGACCCCACAGACAGCAGCCCACCAGGCTCCCTTGTACCTGGGATTCTCCAGGCAAGAACACTGGAGTGGGTTGCCATTTCCTTCTCCAGTGCATGAAAGTGAAAAGTCAAAGTGATGTCGCTCAGTCGTGTCCGACTCCTAGCGACCCTATGGACTGCAGCCTACCAGGCTCCTCCGAGCATGGGATTTTCCAGGCAAGAGTACTGGAGTGGGGTGC
Organism: Bos indicus x Bos taurus; assembly: GCF_003369695.1. NCBI lineage: Eukaryota > Metazoa > Chordata > Mammalia > Artiodactyla > Bovidae > Bos > Bos indicus x Bos taurus. Next base: position 22,093,382 of record NC_040097.1, read on the forward strand.
CATTGCCTTCTAAGAATATGCACATAAGTGAACGAAATAAATGACTGTTTTTAGCTATTGAGTTTTGAGACAGTCTGTTACATGGCAACAGATCACTGATAGAGTGCCTTCATCTAATGCTGAATCACATCATCCTCATTCTATTCTATGTCGTATAGAATGGTCTGGAGCCCTCAGCTAGGACAGCACACATGGGAGACCTCACACACATCTCATAGTCCTTTCATATTATTAAAAAGTCTATTGCAGTCACTCAATAAATACCCGTCTAAAAACTTTGTTGCTTTGAAAAAAAATAGTTCCCAGCTCATATGTCCTCATAAAACCACTCTGTCTGCCAGTGTTAAATGAGGCTGTCTCTCCACAGTGTAAGAACTAGACTCAGGCCTGAGTGTGCTGGTGAAGGCTGCCACAGGCACTGACCAGGTCCCCTAGGGAGCAGGAGGGTCAGACACTTCCCAAGCCTGAGGCAGGCAGCCCGTGTCTCTCACACCACCTGTGGTCAAGCGCTCCCAGGGGAAGACTTAACCACATCAAAGGCATTCCAGATTAAGCCTCCCACATGGAAGGCGATGAGCATCAAGCCAACCTCAGCGACACTTGAGTGCCCCCAACATTTGCAGCTCTGTCTGAGTGGGCACCCGAGCTGTGGAGGGCACACAGAGGCAGCACTGGGGGTTCAGGGATGGCCATTGGGAGCATCGGCTGCCCTCCAAGCGCCAGTCTCTTCCCGTGAGACCTCCCAGCAGCCCTTGATAGATAGAGGGGACTGTGGGAGCTATTGTTGGCTTTGCTTCCCTGGGCTGGGTTCCCATCATCCCACAGAGGGGAATCTCCGAGGACACCATTGTGAGCCGTGCTTGTCTCGTCCCCCCAGGGACTGGCTGGTGGATCTGTTCTTTTTTCTCTCTGTTTCACATTTGTGAGGAACCACCGGGAGTGGTCATGAATGCCAGGAGTCTTAGAGGGAAACATTGAATAGGCCAGCTGGCCAAATGCCCTTCAGTAAGGACTGAGGTGTTGTCTTAGAGCACTGGGAAGACTGCTCTCGAGATCAAGTGTGATGGCACAGGTCCAGAGTGAAGCCAGAGACTTGTTCCTGAAAAGTGACAAATCTCATTTGTAGAGAAATATCACTACCACTCAACCATCCAAGGTGTACTGACGCTGTCTTGCTGCTAAGTCACTTCAGTTGTGTCCAACTCTGTGCGACCCCACAGACGGCAGCCCACCAGGCCCCCGCCAGTCCCTGGGATTCTCCAGGCAAGAACACTGGAGTGGGTTGCCATTTCCTTCTCCAATGCATGAAAGTAAAAAGTGAAAGTGATGTCGCTCAGTCGTGTCCGACTCTTAGCGACCCCATGGACTGCAGCCCACCAGGCTCCTCTGTCCATGGGGTTTTCCAGGCAAGAGTACTGGAGTGGGGTGCCACTGCCTTTGGGGTGAAAACATTGCCTATGTTTCCACTCAAGTCTGGCTCTCCTTGTGCTGACCACAGGGGTCCTCCCAGGGCCCAGCTACAGTACTTTTGGAACTCCCACCCACACAGATATTAAACATACTGAAAGGACTCCTCCAGACCATCTTGCCAAAAACATACACAAAGCCGAATGAAAGCTGGATTGACTTGCCATCGACTAGTGATGGAGGGTAAATTTAAGAGACATGTAATTCAATATTATTTTTGATTTTGTAATTATCTTCAATTTGGAGTTAAAATATTTCCTTTTGAGGTTTAGCTAATTTCTCATCCTCTTAAGGAACATCTGGGTCCCAGGCACTGTACCTCCTGGAGTCTAGCACGTAAGATGACTCTGCTGCCTAGACTGTCTCAGGCCCAGATATAACTAGTATTTCATGACTGGCACTTGCTTTTCACTCTGAAATAATACATTTGGGGACTTCCCTGGTGAGTCCACTGGCTAAAACTCCACACTCCCAATGCAGGAGGCCTAGGTTCAATACCCATTCAGGGAACTAGATTCCACATGCCTCAACCAAGAGTTTGAATGCCGCAACTAAAGATCTCACGTGATCTTTAGATGGACCTGGTGCAGACAAATAAATAAATAAATACTAAAAATGATCTAAAAATAACAGTAATAGTCAATTTGAAGTCCCTGCAATTGATAGGAGCCAGGATGAGCTTTAACCCCCACTCAATGCTGACTTGCACACATCCTCTCAGTATAAATCAGCTTCACATTATTTGCCCAGAAAAAGTAAGCAGGCAGATACTGTCATTATTTCTTCCTACCTGCAAGGCCCACGTGCTCTCTTGTCTTAGTGCCATGAGAGACATAAACAAAAAGCAGGGCATTCAGCCAGGTGTACCTGAGATGCTCAAATCAAGAGCCAACCACTTGCCTCTGGACTGAGTTTTCTCACCGGCTCTGGGATTTGACAAATCCTCCTCCCAGTAACAAAACCTCCTTCTTTAGCCCCTGGTCATAAAAATTTCAGTGCTTTGGAAGACTTCACAAATATTCCCTGTCTTTTTATAATGGAATCTATTTTTGTCACGCTAGCATAACTGAGTGCTTCCTTCCTGTGTCCTCTTCTGCCTCGTGTACAGACGGACACCAGCCTTGCAGTGAAAGCCACCTGGAGCCCGTCAGCTCCGGACCCTTCTCCATGCCCTCCACTGGCCACTTGGTAGGGGCTCTGTTTTGCTTTGTCAGATTTCCACCACACTGAGGCTGAATGTATCGGAAAACAGAGTGCAGAAAACGTAGGTGTAGCCAGTGAGGACACCTCAAGGTGCTGTGGCTAGAAATGTGTGTTCAGGCGGTCACATGCTCTGGTTTTGAACTCGGCTCCTTCTTCTAGAAGCTGTGTCATCATGGGCAAGATACACTACCTCTTGGAGCCTCCGATTCCTCATCTGCAGACTGAGGATAAACAAAATACCTACCTCACAGGGTTGTTATAAAGAATAAACCATATCATTCAGGTAAAGCACCAGCACAGTGAACACCTGCTTGGCTGAACAGTTAGTCACTGTTATTAACTGCGGGCTCCTGGAGGTGGCAGGGGTTTAAAGGACCCTTTAGAAATTCATGTGTTGAACTTGGAGGTTTTCTTGAAGAAGGCTGTGATTAAACCTTCCTTTGGCACACCTGGGTTGTCAGGAACAGCCAGCATCTACATACCATAAACTTCTCTATACCTACACCATGATGGACTAGTTCGCAAATTTTTTTAACCAACATAACCACCGAGATTCACTCAAGCAGCAAGTGAAGCATGAGTGTCCTCTCCTGGCTCTGCTCCTGCCTCACGGGCCATGCCTCCTCAGTCCATTTGCTGCTTTTTTCATCTTCTCTCCAGACCTCAGCATAGCCAGGCTTCAGTCTATGGACCTCTTCTCTGTCTGTAGCAGTGGTTCTCGTGGGGATGGTTCTGAGCCTGCAGGACACATTTGGCAATGACTAGAGACATTCTGGGAGAAGGCAATGGCAACCCACTCCTGTACTCTTGCCTGGAAAATCCCATGGACGGAGGGGCCTGCTAGGCTGCAGTCCATGGGGTCGCTAGGAGTCAGACAGGACTGAGCGACTTCACTTTTTCACTTTCATGCACTGGAGAAGGAAATGGCAACGCACTCCAGTGTTCTGGGTTGTCCTGAAGTGGTGGGTGCATGTACTGCTACTGGCGTCTAGCGGGTAGAGGCCAGGGCTGCTGCTATACACTCTGCACTGCACAAGAGAAACCTTAACAACAAATCATCCAGCTTAAAATGTCAGCAGCGCCGAGGCTGAGAAATCCTGGTCCACAACGACCACACTAATGATGTCTCATAGGCACCCCCAACTTAATACGTTCAACACTCAACTCCAAACCTTACCCTTTCCAATTCAAACCAGCTCCCCTGAAGTCTTCCTCGGGTCAGCAGTGGGCAAACCCATCCTTCCAGTTGCTCTGGCCAAAAGCTTGGAGTCATCTGTGACTCCAGAAGATCTACTGGTCCCATCTTCAAAGAATAGGCAGAATCTGACCACGTCTCACCATTCCACTCATCCAACCCTGACCCACGGCACCATCATCTCCTCCCTGACTTAGTACACTGCCTTCTAATTTGTTTTTCTTCAACCCCTGTATTCTCCAACCCACCCCTCCCCCCAAACCATAGTGATCTATTTTCTTTTAATTAATTTTTATGGGAGTAGAGTTGCTTTATGATGTTGTGTTAGTTTCTACTGTACAGCTAAGTGAATCAGCTCTATGTATACACATAAGCCCTCTTTTTAGGATTTCCTTCCCATTTAGGTCACCACAGAGTGCTGAGTAGAGTTCCCTGGCTATACAGTAGGCTCTCATTAGTGCTTTACTTTATACACAGTGGTGTATATATGTCAATCCTGATCTCCCGATTCATTCCACCTCTCCCCCTTGGTATCCCTAAGTTGGTTCTCTATATCTCTATCTTGCCATGCTGCTGCTGCTAAGTCACTTCAGTCGTGTCTGACTCTGTGCGACCCCACAGATGGCAGCCCACTGGTTCCACCATCCCTGGGATTCTCCAGGCAAGAACACTGGAGTGGGTTGCCATCTCCTTCTCCAATGCATGAAAGTGAAATCACTCAGTTGTGTCCGACTCTTAGCGACCCCATGGACTGCAGCCTACCAGGCTCCTTTGTCCATGGGATTTTCCAGGCAAGAGTACTGGAGTGGGTGCCAGTGCCTTCTCTGTATCTCGCCATAGTGATCATTTAAAATGCAAGTCAGCTCTCATCATTCCTCTGCTCCAAACATTCCAGTGCTTCTCCAGCTCAGTCAAAATAATTGACAAAGTCTTCACTACTGCCTCCAAGGCACTACCGGAATTGGACTTGCATTGGCTCTGATATTTCCACTTTCACTCTCATTCACTCAGCTCCAGCCAGCGCAGTCTCTTTGCTGTTCTTTGAAAACGCCGTGCATACTTCCACCTAGCATCTTTGCACGTGCTGTTCCCTGTGTCTGAAATGCTTCTCCCCCCGTGCCCTGGATGAATGACTCTCTTGGTTTCTTCCAGGCTCTGGCTTAAGTCACTTTATCAGTGAAGACTTCCTTGACCACCACGTCTAAAAAAGAACATCCCCAGGCTCCTTATTCTCCTTCCCTGCTCCATTTTTATCCTCAGCGCTTACTGCCATCTGACATGCATTTCACTTCTGTCTGTTTATTGCTCATCTGCCCCCACCAGAGCCCATACCCTGTGAAGGAGAGTAGCTTTCATCAGCTTTGCTCTCTGCCATATCTATATCAAGAGTAGTGACCTACACATTTTAGACACTTCACAAATGTCTGTTGAATAAAGAATTGATTCTGAAATAACGCTATTGATGAGTTCTGATTTCAGAATAACTTTCATTATCAATAGAATATTCCAATTACTCTAGGCCAGCTAGAAATCTGTTCTATGCTGGGTAACCAGGGGAAGCTACTTAAAATCTTTGGGCCTCAGCTTCCTTATCTGAAAACTCATCAGACTTTCCATCATAGATTGTTATGAAATTCCATGAAATAGAACACATAAAGTATTTGACACAGTGTCTATAACACATAAAACACTGAATAAATCATAATAGGCATAGTGATAACACTGGAGCTGTACTTGGGGAGTTTCTCTAGTCTGTAGAGGAGCTCACTAAGAATTCCCCCTTTAGCTGCCCAACGGCAAAGACTTTCCTAGAGTGTTCCACCTGCCTCTTCCCTACCCATCCCCTGACAGACTTTCTGGGTCAGGTCCAGGGTTCCTCTAGGTTTCTGAGACCTCTGACTCCACGTACTTTAATCCAAATCAATTCAATAACAGACACGGGACCTAACTGCTGTTGTCTACAATGGAGATGAATTACTGGGTGCCAGGCAGATGACTTCTGCCCTGGACTTGCAAGATGAGGGGCAGGAGCCAAAAGACAGAATTGGGGACAAAAGGGAACTGACTGGACAGCTGCCCTTGCTACCCTCTCTGAGTTTTCCAGTGAATGACAGCAGGCTTATTGATTTTGCTTTGATATTTCTCATTTGTTGTTGGGTTTTTGTTGTTGTTGTTTATCTGTTCATTCATTCACAAATTCACCAACCACTCTATGTTGATCACCATATGTGCTGGGCACTGTTCTAGGTTTGGGGCAAGAGTCAGTGAATAAGACAGAGAAGGTCCCCGCATTCATGAAGAAGGTTTTATCATCTGGGCCAGACAGATAATAACCAGATAAATAAGTGTGATGATTTCTGGGAAGGACAGACACTGTGAAGAGAGTAGAGTAGGGTCACATAACGGAGAATGCCGGGGCAGGGCTACATTAGGTTGGATAATCAAGGGACAGATTTAGGATATGGTGCTTGGGCTGAGACCAGAGGGGAGGGGTCTGCCATCAAGCCGCCCACATCCTTCATCATCCCCCTCCTCTAGTGAAGTAAAGGGAGAATGAGGTGGGGGATCACGGCAGAAGGGAGGGATCTAGGCTCCTGGTCTCCAGTTAATCCCTGGTACTCAGTATCCTGAAAATCCTGAGTAAATGAATGAGTCTGGTTTGATATCCCCCCTCTCTTTACTCCCTCCCTTTTCCCTAACTTCCTTCTTTTCTCCCTCCCCTTTTTTCCCCCTCTCTCTCTGAAGACACTGAGTAAAATGTGGTAAGTAAATTTGTTTAAAATCAGAATTCCCAGTATCTAAGTGTTTAAACCCTCCCCTCACAGTTTCCAGATTTATATAAATGATAAGACAATTCATGACCTCTTGAGTGCACACTGTCACACAGCTTCATCCCCTGCCCATGAAGGAGGGGAGCAAAATCAATACCACACAGCTCTGCAATTAAGTTCGAGTGTCATCCCCCTACAGAAGTCTGCATGCCTTTTTCCGCTGCCTGCAAACACCCCCTCTCCCTCTAATCTGTAGCTTAGGCTCTGGCAGTTCATCATAAGCACAATAAAATCAGTTTTATTCCCTTTATCAATCGTCCAAGAAAATTTATGGAATTGTGGTCATTAATTTCATCACTTTAGGTGGAGGGGGAATAATAATTTCATTATCCACTATTATTGCTTATAAACTTTTATGAATTATTTGCATTATTAAAAATTCAACATGTGCCTAATGTGAAATTGCAGAGCTGTCTGGATCGGACAGGCTTTTTTCTTCTTCTGTCAGGCACAAACATTGGTGATGTTCAGGGCACTGACATGTTCTCTTCCCTTCATGCAAGGTGGCAGAAGTGGAGTTATGCTCTGAGAGAGTGAGAAAAAAATGCCAGAAAATCATTAAGAGGCACAATGGGTGACTGATATATGACGTAGCCCTTCCAACAGCAGTGATATTACAGGATGGTTTAAAAGACTGACACATTCATGCTTTACCTGAAGAGTGAGACGGCAGTTTCATGGTCATGTGCAGGCACCTTGGCTTGGCCAGTGCCTTACCTTTAATGATGGATCATGTTACAGCACACCTTGTGTATAACTCTACATTTCCTTATACTCTGGCACTGTCTTAGTCAGCTTGGGCTGCTCTAACAAATACCCTAGACTGGTAACTTGGACAACATTTATCTTGTTTGGCTACTCTAGAGTCTGGCAAGTCCTAGCACTAACACGTTCAGTGTCTGCTGAGAGCCTGCTTCCTGGTTATGTCTTCACATGACAGAGAGACCATTTCTCCTTTGTCTCTTTTACAACCTAATTCCATTTATGAGAGCACCAGTCTCATAACCTAATTGTCTCACAGAAGCCCTACTTCCAATTACTATCATGTGGAGGAATCAGGGCTTCAACATATGAATTTGAAGGGTGACATGAACATTCAGTCCATAACCATATGTCCCTGGACCTCTAAAATTCCTGGCCTTCTCACAGGAATGCCATCCCAAAAGTTCCCCCTGAAACTCCAAAGTCTCATGTAATTATCAGGACACTGATTTAGCCAATGCTGATTCTGTAATAAAGGATCACATTACAGTGCATCTTGGGCTTCCCTTGTGGCTCAGTTGGTAAAGAATCTGCCCGAAATGCAGAAGACCTGGGTTCGATCCCTGGGTTGGGACAGTTCCCTGGAGAAGGGAAAGGCCACCCATTCCAGTGGGTGTACAGTCCGTGGGGTCATAAAGAGTCGGACACAACTGAGCGACTTTCACTTTCACAGTGTATCGTGTGAAATTGCAGACGATGCACTGCGAAAGTGAAAGTCGCTCAGTTGTGTCCGACTCTTTATAACCCCATGGACTGTGGTCGCACAGAGTCGGACACAACTGAAGTGACTTAGCAGCAGCAGCAGCAGCAGCAGCAGCACTATTTATTAACTATGAATCTCTGACACGATGCCCAACACTGTATGGATATCATGTGCATGAATCCTTGCAACAGCCCTATGATGCAGGTATGACTACTTCTATTTTACAGGTAAGGTGTCCTAGGAATTCACCAAGGCTGAGGGCTGTTTCTGAGTGTCTGATTCCACAGGTATTTACCATGAGGTATAGTCCATCTGTATTTTGTTAGGTCTACATTTTACTAAAGTTGTTTGAGTAAAGTTAGGGACTTTTTAAAATTAAAAATGATTTTTATTCAAATGTTCTAATCCTATTAAAAAATCTTGCAGAATAAGATATCTTACATTTTCTAATTTTATGATACCCTGGCACCTTGGGAAAAACTGTACGATCAATCTCTTGGAAAACATAAGCTGGTAATCTACTCTTTGCACATCACAAGCTTAAGTTCTGAGGTGCTACAAAGATGTCTGGCTCCCAGTTTTGGTCCTTGTTTGTTTGAAGAACAAAGTAATTTTCTGAACAATTAAAAAAATGCCCAGAGGAGCTAAATGGTTTAATATAGTTCAAGAAATGTCCCAAGGCAGAATACAGTCAGCTAATAAATGGATAATAGAGGTAATGAACACTGTGGTTCAGAAGACAGTGAGACTGATGTATTTTCAATGATTTAAAAGTCCATCATGGTGGGGGCAGATGCAACTAGCAGAGGTCCTAAGAATCGGTAAAACGCAGATGTAGAGAACAAATATATGGATGTCAAGGGTGAATGGGGGGGTGGGAAGAATTGGGAGATTGGAATTAACATATATACACCACTGATACTACTTATAAAATAGCTAGGGGCTTCTCTGGTGGCTCAGTGGTAAAGAGTCCACCTGCCAATGCAGGAGACATGGGTTTGATCCCTGGGTTGGGAAGATTCCCTGGAGAAGGAAATGGCAACCACTCCGGTATTCCTGCCTAGGAAATCCCATGGACGGAGGAGCCTGGCGGACTCCGGTCCATGGGGATCACAAAAATGCTGAACATGACTTAGTGAAGAATAAGTCTTCACTAAGAAGACCTACAATAAACAACAACAAATAAAGTAGGTAACTCATGAGAATACACTGTATACCAAAGAGAACTCTACTTAATGTATTGTGGTGAGCTAAACAGGAAGGAAGTTCAAAAGGTGGGGGAATGTGGTTGATTCATTTTGCTGTATAGCAGAAACCCAACATTGTAAAGCAACCATACTCTAATAAAAATTATTTTTTTTAAATGGATAAAATATGGATGGGCAGAGGCCATATACTGGGGAGGGGCAGTTGAAAGCACTGGTACTAAAAATCCTTCAGAGGAGAAGGAGGCTACTCAGTAGTAGCTCTATAACAGAAGCTAACACACAAGCAGTCAGTTCTTCACGTCCACAGAGAAGAGACGGCAGTCACAGAGGATGGCTGACTTAGGCTTCTGGGTAAACGGTAGAAATCTGTAGGTCTGGTATGATAAATGAACTATCACAAGGCAGGTAGAGGTGGCCCAGAGAAAACGAGTGAACTGGGTGAAGTTTACGGACATCTGTTATTGTTCCTGCCCAGCATTCTTGCCCCCGCCTCTAGTTACAGTAATTCTGCCTTGGCAACCACCTCTCCCTGACCTTGGTTCATATGGTTCGAGTGAAGCTGACCCCACTCCTGAATTGAGAGGTGGCCATTCTTGACACTACATTTCCTAGGCTAGGATGACTGAATCAAGTGTGGATCTTTGACTCAGTTGATTAAGAGTCAGCTAAACTTTGGCTAAAAAACAAAGGAGAGATGCTTTTCCTTTAGGGTTACTACATGCAGAATCCGCCTGCAATGCAGGAGACCTGGTTCAACTCCTGGGTCAGGAAGATCTGCTGGAGAAGGGATAGGCTACCCATTCCAGTATTCTTGGGTTTCCCTTGTGGCTCAGCTGGTAAAGAATCTGCCTGCAATGCAGGAGACCTGGGTTCGATCTCTGGGTTGGGAAGATCACCTGGAAAAGGGAAAGGCTACCCACTCCAGTATTCTGGCCTGGAGGATTCAATGGACTGTATAGTCCATGGGGTTGCAAAGAGATGAACATGACTGAGTGACTTTCACTTTCACTACACGCATAGAATGTAACCCATGAACTACTGGCAACAACCAATTTGCTTCCCTAAGGGAAGAGGTTACCCAAGGATGAAAGCAATCCAGAGGGACAGAGCTGAAGGAAGGAGAAACACCTGATGACACCATTTGAGCTTTAGGGTCAAGCCATGCCTGCAGGCCTGGACACTTCGGTTAAATCAAACGATGGACTCCTGTCTCAGTCTAAGCCAGTTAGAATCAGAGTTCTGTTCACTGCAACAGAAGGAAAGCAAAGCCCCAACTGACCTGCTTGTTGCTTCTTCACTGACTTCTTCCCACATTTCAGCCCTCTCTTCCTTTCAGGTGCCTGATCCTCATGAGCGGAGTCTGACATTTTGCTTTTCAGACTGCATTGCGCTGCTCTATTTTTTGAGCCTTTCTTTAGAATTCTTCCTAATCAAATCTACTTGCCCTGTGTTCCGTTCCTCCATGTCCTTAACAGAATACAGATTAGTCAGAAAACACAAAACCTCCTTTATCTATTCTTTCATCTCATTTATTGGCCATCCCTAGGTTGGGAAGATACCCTGGAGGAAGAAATTGCAACCCACTCCAATATTCTTGCCTGGAGAATCCCCATGGACTGAAGAGCCTGGTGGGCTGTAGTCCACAGTGTTGCAAAGAGTCTGACATGACTGAAGCAACTTAGCATAGCACAGCACATAGTAGGCCTAGGCACTGTACTCCATACTTGGAAAATTAGGTAGGAAAAAGTCTCTGCTCTCATGGAGCTCCACTGCTAGGTTAGTTGTACAATAACTTAATCTTACTTAGGTAATGATGACTAGGAATGGTCTAACCCAGGGATCACCAACTGTATCTTATAGGCTAAATTGGGCCTGCAGCTTGGTTTTGTAAATAGTTTTACTGGACACATCTATGCCCATTCATTTATACACCACACGTGGCTCCTTTCACATGAAAAGGCAGAGCTGAGTAGCTGTGACAAAGACTGCAGAGCTTGCATTTGCTGTATGGCGCTTCACAAAAAAGTGTGCTGACCTGTGGCCTGACCTTCCTCCCAAGGTACTGCATACGTGCAGTGTAAGTGAAAGCCCAAGAGATCTGGTGTTTCAGTTCAGTTCTTTTTAATGGTGGAGGTAAATAAACTGTATTGAACTCAGGAGAATGGTGGGCATGTCTGAAACACCACTCTGCAACCACTTTTTCAAAGTCACTGATTTAAAAAAATCCTATGTATTGTGTGTTTTATCCCATTATATGGGTTTCTTGTTTCAATATAAAAATCTTTCCAATTTTATCAGTAAGCTGGCTTAACAGGAAGATGCTCCTTGTTGAACTCTGGGACTTTGGGATCAATGCATGTTCCAGCTGGAAAAGCGTTGCCTGCATTCAAAATAGCATGTCTCTAAAGCAGGGCTGTTCAAGTCAAGGCTTTGGGGAGGGGAGGCTTTCTTTAGCTTCTCTAGCACTTCTGCCACCATCAAAGGGATGACAGCAATCAGAAATGCCTGTGCTTTGGAGTGAGTTCTGGCCCCAGCATCTGCTCCTTCTGCCTCTTTGGAGTGCTGAGAATGTACAAGGCTCTGAAAAAAATGTTTGGTGTCCTATTCTTGCAGTTTTTGAGGAGGCATTACAGTTTCCTTAATGAGAGGAGACATTCACTTATTATTCCTTAGGCTGTGTTTTATGCTCTCCCCCAGTGACCTCTCTGTTACAGCTCATCAATACATTACTTGTGGACAGAGACTGCTTATGGACGCATCTCTTGGTTTGAGGTTCTGATTATGGATTTTGTGTTGCCTTTATTTATTTGTTGGGCATGTTTGGTGGTAGAAAAATCGTTTTGTATGGATGGAGCATTACGCTCTTACTGATGTACAAAAAGGTACTCATTATTTATTGGGTGCTATCGATTGCTTTTTTACTCTTGGGAAACTGCAAATCTGTTTATATTGTTAGGTTTTGTTTACCTCTATTGAAAAAAGAATCGCTTAGTAAGACAGACTCAGTCCCTTCCTCCTGGAAGGGTAAGGATGCCAGGGAAGCCTGAGGGACTGTTATCATTCAGGGCTATCCAATGGCTCACTCACGGAAGACTCTGACTGAGGGCCTACTATGTATCTGGTCTGTGCCAAGCACTATGTCTGATGGAGCTCACTGAATTGCTACCCCTGTCATCGGAAGGTACAGTCTTCACCCCCCAGTTTACAGACCATTGATATGCTCAGTCTTTAAGCAACTAGATCAAGGTCACTCCACTAAACAACAACAATAATAGTAAATCAACACAGCTCATTATGCTGCGTACTGTGCTGAACACTTTAAACCCGGTGTCTTATTCCATCATGGCAGCAGCTTTACAGAGCAGGTACCATTACCACTGCAGTGTCCAGAGTAGGAAATGGGGCTCAAAACATTAGCCCCATTAGAGAACCGGCCTGCAGGTCACCAGACTAGTGAGCAGGGAGGCTGAGACTCCAGCCCCGACAGCTTGACCTCAGAGTCATCTTTTCAGAAAGCCATGCTAATACTCATGTCTTATTATCAGAAAGTGAAACTGGGATCGAACAAGTGCGGCGCCTGCTGAAGTGAATACCCCTCTACCCCAGCAGTGCGGGCCTTGAGCAGCCTCTGGACTGGCACCTCTGGCCTGGCCTTCCTGACACTGAGCAGGAATTCCTGCATGGAAGAGGAATCCCGATGCCCCTTGCCTCTCTCAGGATGCTGGGTGCTAGGTCAGAAGGAGCACAGGATGCTCCAGCCCCCACTGGAGTCCCGTGCAACTCTGCATACGTTCCAGGCTCTCTCTTCAATCGGCCATTCCATCCGTACAGCAAGGGGTTGGGTGGGAGGAATGTAACCCCCGCTTCTGGGTTCAGCATCTTTGTTTCTGTTCTTTAATCTCTGCCTAAGATATTGGAGATTTTCCTGTGACTCCCGTGTGAATACAAAATACAGACACATTTCCGGATGTGGGGCAGTCACAGAGTTTTCTAGGAAGTGGATGTTGCATGCTCCATTACGGAACTGGGTTGGGGCCACTCCTGGGTCCTTGACCTGGAGCAGGATGGAAGGCAGGCAGCAGAGGTGCAAAGAGCGGCCCTCAGCAAAGCAAGAGATTGAATGCCATCCAGGCGGGGCAGGACGGCAGGCTTCTAGGCTTGAAATGCTTGCTGGGTCGGCAGCATCTCAACGACCTGAATCTCACTCTCCTCTCTCCTAACAGTGACCTCATTGCCCCCCAAGCTCCCTAGGTCCCCTGGCTAGGGAGTCTTGCCTAGGAGTGTGGGATGGACTGGGAGTCTGGGATTAGCAGATGCAAACTATTATATATAGAATGATATAGATAAACAGGGGCTTCCCTGGTGGCTTAGTGGTAAGGAATCTGCCAGCAATGCAGGAGATGTGGGTTCGATCCCTGAGTCGGAAGATCCACTAGAGAAGGAAATGGCTACCTACTCCAGTATTCTTGCCTGGGAAATGCCATGGACAGAGGAGCCTGGTGGGCTAGTCCATGGGATCACCAGGGATTGGACACTAATTAGTGACTAAACACCAACAACAGCACAGGGAATTATATTCAATAACCTGTGATAAACCATAATGGAAAAGGATATGAAAGAAAGTGTGTGTGTGTGTGTGTGTGTGAGTTGCTCAGTGACTCTTTGGAACCCCATGGACCATAGCTCGCCAGGCTCCTCTGTCCATGGAATTCTCCAGGCAAGAATACTGGAATGGGCTGCCGTTTCCTCCTCCAGGGGATCTTCCTGACCAGGGATTGAACCTGTGTCTCTTGCGTCTCCTGCACTGGCAGGCAGATTCTTTACCACTGTGCCACCTGGGAAGTCCTGTAGTTCAAGAAGATAGAAGTGAAGACTTTCCTGAGTCTACTTTCTCCACCATAATGGGTCCTCATTCTTCCTTTTTGCAAATCCCACTAGGCCCCAGGCACCTTTCCTAATCATTCTGGCCCTTGATCACCCCTCCCTCCTGCTGCAGTTACTCCTACCCTGCAGAGTTTCTTGAACTGTTTCCCTGAGTTGGTTTCAGTTTGGAGCTGGTGTGTATCGCCAGGCAACCTGGCCCAGGGCTGAGTGGGCCCTCCAATGTCTTAGAGAGTCTGAGTGTGGAAGGGGGACGAGCTGGAATTAAATGTCCCCAGCTTCTGCATACCTCTCTACTCTCAACAAAGACCATACTGCATTTGGACTCTGTGCCAGGTTGAGTTCTAGGTGCAGTGGATACTCCACAGGGTGCAAGACAGACCCGCACTTCCGCTTGTGTTCCAGACCCTTAAGGTTTGTTTTTCTGGGTCATGAAACTTCTTCTAACAGTTAAATAATCAGGCCTAGATGCATATGCACGTCTGATTTGTTTTCCAGAACATGGTGATAGTAGGCTTTCCTGTTTTATATAAAGTCCTTTACTGTCAGGACTTTAAAGACAGACAGCCAGCCTTACTGAAGGAAGAAATACAAACATGTTTTATAAATGGAAAGGGCCAAGCATTAGGTATACTGGTATTTTTAGGCATCTTGCTGCTGCTGCTAAGTTGCTTCAGTCGTGTCCGACTCTGTGCGACCCCACAGATGGCAGCCCACCAGGCCCCGCCATCCCTGGGATTCTCCAGGCAAGAACACTGGAGTGGGTTACCATTTCCTTCTCCAATGCATGAAAGTGAAAGTGAAGTAGCTCAGTAAGTGTCCGACTCTTCGTGACCCCATGGACTACAGCCTACCAGGCTCCTCCGTCCATGGGATTTTCCAGGCAAGAGTACTGGAGTGGGTTGCCATTGCCTTCTCCTTAGGCATCTTAGTTCCTTCTTATTACAGAATTCTTTGTTTGTCCCTGAGCTAAGCTGGGCTTTGAGGATACACTGGCCTATCGTTTGTTCACTGGTAAGATACAAATAGGGCTTCCCAGGTAGCTCAGTGCTAAAGAATCCACCTGCCAATGCAGGAGGCATAGGTTCAATCCCTGGGTTGGGAATCTCCCCTGGAGAAGGAAATGGCTACCCACTCCAGTATTCTGGCCTGGGAAACCCCATGGACAGGGGAGCCTGGCAGGCTACAGTCCATGGAGTCACAAAAGAGTCAGACATGACTCAGCAACTAAACAACATTAAGTAAAAGTGAAAGTCGCTCAGTCGAGTCTGACTCTTTGGGACCCCATGGATAGTAGCCCGCCAGGCTCCTCCGTCCATGAGATTTTCTAGACAAGAATACTGGAGTGGGTTGCCCTTTCTTTCTTGAGGGGATCTTCCTAACCCAGGGATTGAACCTGGGTCTCTTGCATTGCAGGCAGACTCTTTACCTGAGCTACCAGGGAAGTCCCAAACAGCAACAAAGATACAAACAAAGGATTCCTGAAGCCTAAGGGAAAAGGAAGCTATAGCAGAATTTAACCACTAGAGGGCGATCCCAGACCATGAATGCCTCCCCACTCAGCCAGGGTGGATTTTCTATCCCGTGTTCCCAAGCACATTTCCATTGGCTGCAGAAATACTTCAGCAGACCTAAAAAGGTTCAACAAGGGCACCACGCCCTCTATATTCTTAACTACCTTATTACTTCAACAAGTGGCGTTAACTGATATATAAGAGGAAAATGTAACTAGTGTTTACATTCACAGGTAATTTAAAAATGCACCTTGTTTTTTTAAAAAAATATGAACCTTGATTCTGCTTTATACAAAAGCATAACAGTGATAGAAGAGGTCAGAATATCTCAAGAAACGTCTATTTCCCTTCTCTGTGTGGGGTGGTTACATCTATGTCACTTGTCCAGCGCTGACCATGCCGGATAGAGACACAAGGTCAAAGCACAGCCATGCTGGATTTCATGCTTTAGAGACTCTGAAACTTGGATCAGGGAGACCGAAGGGGGGTGGGGGTGGGGGAGGGGGTTTTAAATGGAAAGTGCCACTGGATTAGTCTTTATTAGTGGCTCATAACTACTGGGTATTTAATTAATATTGAAATACAATCCTTCCATGTCCTCTGATGCAATCAATTTAATCAGGCTCCATCCCTAGATGCCATCAGGAAATGGACTAGACTGGAATGTAT
The DNA here is from genome assembly GCF_003369695.1 of Bos indicus x Bos taurus. Taxonomy (NCBI): domain Eukaryota; kingdom Metazoa; phylum Chordata; class Mammalia; order Artiodactyla; family Bovidae; genus Bos; species Bos indicus x Bos taurus. The sequence goes on from NC_040097.1 coordinate 22,109,815, forward strand.
TTCTACTTATTTTTGGCATGTAAGAAGATAATAAATATGACTCAAGAATAAAGTCCTAAATTGATTTACAATCAATTCCCAGCTTCCTTGCTTGCTAGCAGTACATTGGTCCCTATTTGGCAATAATATGAAGAGGGTTAGAGCTCGGACTGGCCATTTTTTTTGAGTTAACCATCAGACAACCAGATTCTTTGATACAGTTGTTCACGGATGATACTGCCCACAAGGCCAATGAACACACTGTAACTTCCCACAGCTGAACAATTCTTTTCTTAAACTACCATTTCAGTCAGTGCAAAGTAAATTACAGATAAAAAGGACTATTAATTAAATCAGTGGTTCTCGGCCGGTGGGGACTTCACTCTCCTTTTTCTAGGAGATGTTTGGCAAATGTCTGCTGACATTTTTTGGTTGTCACAGCCAGGTGTGTAGAGAAGGAAATGGCAACCCACTCCAGTACTCTTGCCTAGAGAATCCTGTGGACAGAGGAGCCTGGCAGGCTGCTGTCCATAGGGTCACACACAGTCAGACACGACTGAAGCGACTTAGCATGCACGCATGCATTGGAGAAGGAAATGGCAACCCACTCCAGTGTTCTTGCCTGGAGAATCCCAGGGACGGGGGAGCCTAGTGGGCTGCTGTCTATGGGGTCACACCGAGTCGGACACGACTGAAGCGACTTAGCAGCAGCAGCAGCCAGGTGTGATTATGCTACTGGCATGTATTTAGCTTATATTTATAGAATTTATTCTCTTCCTCCTCTTACAACTTTTAAGAGCCTTTTAGAACTTTTCAGAGTTAAAGAATACTGATATGTATCCTACAATGCACAGGGCAACCTCCTGTAACCAAAAATTAATTATCCCCAAATATCATTTTGCCAACAAAGGTCCATATAGTCAAAACTAGGGTTTTCCAGTAGTCACGTATAGATGTTGAGAGTTGGACCCTAAAGAAGGCTGAGTGCTGAAGATTTGATGCTTTTGAACTGTGGTGCTGGAGAAGACTTTTGAGAGTCCCTTGGACATCGGGGAGTTCAAACCAGTCAATCCTAAAGGAAATCAACCCTGAATATTCATTGGAAGGACTGATGCTGAGGCTGAAGCTCCAATACTTTGGCCACCTGAACTGAAGAGCCAACTCACTAGAATAGATCCTGATGGTGGGAAAGACTGAGGGCAAGAGGAGAAGGGGATGACAGAGGATCAGATGATTGGATGGCATCACTGACTTAATGGACATGAGTTTGAGCAAACTCTGGGAGATAGTGAAGGACAGAGAAGCCTGGAGCGCTGCAGTTCTTGGGGTTGCAAAGAGTCGGACATGACTTAGCAAATGAACGACAAAATATCAACGTAGTGCTGAGGTGGAGAAACCCTAGTCTGTATCTTTCAACTCCATCCAGTGGTGTGAAGTTTTAGGTATTTCTAGGAGTTCCACAAGCCAGTGAGAGGACTGATGGGCTGTCTGTGTTTGCGGAGGACAAAATGTTTGGTTCCTTAATCTCTGTCTTTCTCACTGTCTCCCTATCCGCATCCTAGTGTATTTGCATACCCTTCCCAACTCCAGCTGTTTGAGAACTGCATCAGATCATTCATCTGTCCCTAGGAAAGAGGAATCCAAAAATGCAAATGACTTGTTCTCTGCTAAGTACACAGCTGTGCAAAGAACCATTTAAAACAGGGCTGGTAATACATTTTTTTTTTTCCAAGAAAACTTCTATTCTCAAATTTCTCCAGCCTCTGAAAGAATCCCTTAAACAATCTCTTGGTGAAAGATTAAGTTGTGCATTTCAGATGAACCTGCTTCTTGCTCTACTGAGAATTTGGAAATTTTCAGAGACTTTTTTTTTTAGGAAAAGTCTGAAAAACTTTCAGGAAATTTCTGTCTAACTTCTTTCCTTTATATTTTCAAGATTCTCCCCATTTCACAGGGCAAGCTATCTAATGGTACTGAGTCTCAGCTTTTCTTAGCTGTAAAATGGGGATAATACTTTACAGAATTGTGCTGAGGCGGGTGCACATGGATATTCAGCTGAGGATAATCCTCTCTCTCTGGCCCGTCCTCCAGGCACTGGTTTGGCCTCCAGTAGCCATGTCTGTGGTGTGTGAATTTGCCCTCCTGGCCACAGCTGACTGATTCAAGGATGAGGACTTGACCTAGTCTGAGCCAATCAGAATCCTTCATTCCAGAGTCAGAAACTTACAATGGGGAAGCCCAGAAAGGGGTAACAGCTAGAGCTGGGTCACAGTGATGGCAGTTCACCAGCATTCTTGGCTCAGTTTTTATGTTATCCCTCGCAAATGTCCTTGTGCCTTTAAGTTCGTTTCTCTGAGTTTAATTTTCAAGAATCTTTTTTTTTTTGCCTTTGACTAAACTTGTACTTACAGATTTCATTCTCTTCTTTTTTATACCTTTTTACATTCCCACCACAGTCCTGAATTTGCAGGTACTTCGCAGCCAAATTCAAAGGCCATTTCAAAAGCCATCTCCGCTAGGAGCACTCTTTCGGTTTTCCCAAAAAGAAAGAATCTGCAGTTCACCTCAGAATGGAATCTTTTCTACTTCATATTCATTCTGAATACACATTTCTTATTTCCCTGTGAGTGTGTATGCATCCTAAGGGCAAGGTCTTTGCTTTTCATTTATTCATCTTTGGCCTCTAGTAGTGTTTTACAAGTTGGATACTCAATGGAAATTATCAGATGAATGAATTATTCATTTTATTTATTTGTGGCCTGGGAACTTCTTCAGTAATTTTTATCTTGTCTTTTTCAAGGCTATAATAAAAAATGCTCATGCATATAAAAATAAAATTCAGAGAAAAGCAAGAGCCTATTTCAAATGTTCCCTTCCCTATGGACCTTTCCTTGGTTTTCCCATCAAGAATTAATACTTTCATTTGATGTTTTATTCAGATAAGTCAAGAGACAAAGTTAGTTGTGGAGAAAAACATTTTCTTTCTTTTGTCTTGACTGTCCACCTTCAGTAATGTCAATTAATTTCAAACATTTGAAACTAATTGTTTCTCAGTTACTTTACTTCACAAGCGGGCATGGAAGATTTACTAAGCAGAGAGAAAACCACAAAATGTTCTTGGAAAATCATTCCAGAAATTCCGAGTATATTTAAGCGCTTTAACAAATAGTTATTGAGTACTGTGATTCTCAAAATGCAGACCTAGTATTCTGGAGATGGTATTAGGTGGCACAAAGAGGGGGCAACAAATGCCCATGCTAGACAGCCAACCTCTCCCCTTCCTTCTGACTCCTCAAGAAGACTGGATCAGCATGGCAGAAGAATCTCTTGAATTTGCTCATCCTCTTTTATTTAAAAGAGATGGCAGTTTGTTGACACTGGCGCCTCCTTCTGCAGGGAACAGATTCAATCTAGAATTTACTAAAGTTGTTTTGTTTTCACTGAAGTTATTTTTATGGCTACTCTCTATTCACAATCAGACAGAAAAAGATCTCCTTTAAACCTAAGTTCTAGAATAGGAGTAGATTTTTTAAAATATGAATAAAACAAATAATTAGTGCTGGTTGTATGCAGGTATGGTGTGAGGGCGGTCAGGAATGACTGTAGTTTTAGAAAAGACAGAGCCAAGCTAAACACTGTATATTTCAGTGCTGACTGATTTAACTGCAGTGGATGGTAAAAATATGATGGATTTGAAAAAGGGAGGGTGACTTACAAGTAGATATATGTCCTAATTCTTCTTAAAGTCAAATACAGAATTTTTTTCTGTGAAAAAATGAGATTTTTCTGTGAAATCTCATTAATATGTATGCATGAGGATTTGTTTTTACATAATGTTAAGTCCTTAATTCCTCTGAATCATTTCCACATTACAGTCCACTTTCTTTCTGGTTTGTGTGTGTGTATATGTGTGTGCATCTTGTGTGTGTGTGTGTGTGCACATCTTGCTTTCAACAGAACACAATGGCAAACATCAACTGTCATATTCTGATTCTGACAAACTATGCAAACCTCTGCCTAATCCAATTATTCTACATAATTAAAGCAGTTAGTTTTAAATTACAACTGAGCTCAATTTTAAGGGGAAAAATAAATCTCTCTTTTTAATTTTCTAGTGCCTTGGTTTTATCCAGCTTTGCAAATCGTACTTATGGCCTGTCTATAAAAATAAACCTAAATGTAAATTATGATTTAAATCTCTGTGGGCAAGCTGTTCTGCCTTATTTGTTAGAAAGCAAATAAGACCTACTTTATGGCCTGTTTACAGAACTGAAAATTTCAAACTGAGGGATTTTAAAAAGACAGCAACCGTCTTGATGCCTTAACTACAGAAATGACTAAACAGAGTAATGCTCTCAGAATAACCTGACAGTCTTGAAAACAAACCATTACTGATGTCTTTCTTTTAAATTATATGATGACATGGAATTTAAAAATTATACATAAATATATTACTTCTATTCACCATTTAAGCTGTTATTTATACAATCTATAGAGAGATAGAGGGCTCTAATCTGTTGTTTCTTTGTGATGTAGTTTTGATTACAGGCGATCACTTAAGCCTGCATTCAGTCTCCTCCCTCCCTCCTTCAAACTATTTTACTCTTAGTTCACGCTTTTTAAACCACGGGAAGAAACGAATTCTCCCTCTCCGTGAAAAGCCATTACTATTTGAGATCTCAAATATATTCAGCCTCATACTGTCATATGAAATTCTAATTGTGAAGCTGCAGGGTAAGCAACATGTTCATAAATCAGTTGATCTGTCCCCGAGGAAGTTTTTGCAGGTAACGTTGTTCGTGCTCATAATGTCTAAATATTTAGGTCTGCTCTACTGTAGGTGGAGTGGAGTATTCCTTTGTTCAGATTCACAAATTAGGAGAAAACCAATTAGGAAGGTGTCTGCTGTGTGACTTGCCTCCCATGGGCATAACCAGAGTGGAAAGACCCCCTCCATGCCCCCGGCGTCTGTGGGGAAGTAAAAAACTGTGCGAGCCTACACTGCTACAAGGGAGAGTGTGTCCTGAGCCACATCACTCGCTCGGGGCCACGACCCTGATGAGGCAGGATGCAGATGAGACGCAATTCCCCATGCACACCGGCCAGGGAGCAATCATTTTCTTCCAGACTCCAAAAAAAAAAAGGGCATATAAAAGCACAAGAGAATTAGAGAGCTGTTAACACAGGGACAACTCTGAATCCTCTATAGTTGACTAAATGTATATGTGTGTATGTGTGTGTGTGTGTGTGTGTGTGTGTGTGTGTGCACATGCAAAACTTACTAATTACCAGCACCAGGCTGCCTACGGATACTGACTTAGCAGGTATGCTGACAGAATGATCTGCTCCTGTCATTCAGGAAGTGGCACCACCACTGTGCGCTCGCTCAAACCCCAAACTGAGACCTTACTCTGGATTCTCCTCCAGTTACTTCCATGCATGCACACATTTAATTTTACCATGAGCCTTTTTGCATCACTCTCCAAGACACGTCTGCTTTTCTCCACTGTCATTCCAGTCTAAGTCACCATCATCTCTCGCTTGGACAGCTCCCCACCAGTAGGCTTCCTACTAGTTTCCTAGTGTCTCTTTTTTTTAAATTTTATTTTATTTTTAAACTTTATATAATTGTATTAGTTTTGCCAAATATCAAACTGAATCCGCCACAGGTATACATGTGTTCCCCATCCTGAACCCTCCTCCCTCCTCCCTCCCCATACCATCCCTCTGGGTCGTCCCAGTGCACTAGCCCCAAGCATCCAGTATCGTGCATCGAACCTGGACTGGCAACTCGTTTCTTACATGATATTTTACATGTTTCAGTGTCATTCTCCCAAATCTTCCCACCCTCTCCCTCTCCCACAGAGTCCATAAGACTGTTCTATACATCAGTGTCTCTTTTGCTGTCTCGTACACTGGGTTATTGTTACCATCTTTCTAAATTCCATATATATGCGTTAGTATACTGTACTGGTGTTTTTCCTTCTGGCTTACTTCACTCTATATCATAGGCTCCAGTTTCATCCACCTCATTAGAACTGATTCAAATGTATTCTTTTTAATGGCTGAGTAATACTCCATTGTGTATATGTACCACAGCTTTCTTATCCATTCATCTGCTGATGGACATCTAGGCTGCTTCCATGTCCTGGCTATACAAGGACAGATATGGAATTCCTTTTCTTCTGATAATTTTAAATAACAGCCTTATCCATGTCTAATTTATATACCATAAAATTCATGTTTTAAGTGTAAAATTCAATGATTTTCAGTAAATTTACATGATAGCAACCACCATTATAATCCAATTTTACAATATAACCATTATCTCCCAAAAATCTGCCTGCAATTCTGCCTGCAGTTCTGGGGAAGCACTAGTCCACTTTCTGTCTCTATTATTCGGCTTTTTTGGATGTATCATATAAATGGGATCGCATAAATGGGGTTCTTTGCATCTAGCTTCTTTTCCTTATAATGTTTTTGAGGCTTATCAGTCTTGTAGCATCCATTAGCACTTCATTGCTTTATGTTGGCAAATAATAGAGCCATATACATAATTTCTGAAGCATAGTAATTACACAACACCCATGAAGCTATCACTCAACTTTGAACCAGAAGGTTACGAAGGTATTTAGTGTTCTGCTTATCTCCTGACCCATCACACACATAGGACCCACAAGGTACCTGGCAGGATGGTCATCCTTTGCTCACAACTTCCAATGGCTTCCTCTGGCTGTTAAATTGAAACCCAACGTCGTTTAATGGCCCACAAGGCTCTATCTACATAGTCTGGCTGTTGCCTATCTGTTTCATAACAGTCCCCCTTGCTTATTATGTATTCCAGATACAACACTTTTCTTTCTTTTCCTTGACCATCATAAGCTATTTCCACCTCAGGGGCTTTAAACTGGTTCTATTCTCTTCCTGGAACATTTTTCTGCTTGCTCTCCAGGTGGCTGACTCCTTGACACTGAGTTCTCAACTCCCAGAGCAGCATCTCAGGAAGAAATTTCCTGACCAATTTATTAATAAAGGGAACTTCCCCTGATCCACCATTTCCCCTCATTTTCAGTTCAGTTCAGTTGCTCAGTCGTGTCCAACTCTTTGCGACCCCGTGAACTGCAGCACGCCAGGCCTCCCTGTCCATCACCAACTCCCGGAGTTCACCCAAACTCATGTCCATTGAGTTAGTGATGCCATCCAGCCATCTCATCCTCTGTCCTCCCCTTCTCCTCCTGCCCCCAATCCCTCCCAGCATCAGAGTCTTTTCCAATGAGTCAACTCTTCGCATCAGGTGGCCAAAGTACTGGAGTTTCGGCTTTAGCATCATTCCTTCCAAAGAACACCCAGGACCGATCTCCTTTAGAATAGACTGGTTGGATCTCCTTGCAGTCCAAGGGACTCTCAAGAATCTTCTCCAACACCACAGTTCAAAAGCATCAATTCTTCAGCACTCAGTTTTATTCACAGTCCAACTCTCACAGCCATACATGACCACTAGAAAAACCATAGCCTTGACTAGATGGACCTTTGTTGGCAAAGTAATGTCTCTGCTTTTTAATATGCTATCTAGGTTGGTCATAACTTTCCTTCCAAGGAGTAAGCGTCTTTTAATTTCATGGCTGCAATCACCATCTGCAGTGATTTTGGAGCCCCCCAAAATAAAGTCTGACACTGTTTCCTCATCTATTTGCCATGAAGTGATGGGACCAGATGCCATGATCTTCGTTTTCTGAATGCTGAGTTTTAAGCCAACTTTTTCACTCTCCTCTTTCACTTTCATCAAGAGGCTCTTTAGTTCCTCTTCACTTTCTGCCATAAGGGTGGTGTCATCTGCATATCTGAGGTTACTGATATTTCTCCTGGCAGTCTTGATTCCAGCTTGTGCTTCTTCCAGTCTAGTGTTTCTCATGATGTACTCTTAATATAAGTTAAGTAAGCAGGGTGACAATATACAGCCTTGACGTACTCCTTTTCCTATTTGGAATCAGTCTGTTGTTCCACGTCCAGTTCTAACTGTTGCTTCCTGATTTGCATATAGGTTTCTCAAGAGGCAGGTCAGGTGGTCTGGTATTCCCATCTCTTTCAGAATTTTCCACAGTTTATTGTGATCCACACAGTCAAAGGCTTTGGCATAGTCAATAAAGCAGAAATAGATGTTTTCCTGGAACTCTTGCTTTTTTGATGACCCAGTGGATGTTGGCAATTTGATTTCTGGTTCTTCTGCCTTTTCTAAAACCAGCTTGAACATCTGGAAGTTCACAGTTCACGTATTGTTGAAGCCTGGTTTGGAGAATTTTGAGCATTACTTTACTAGCGTGTGAGATGAGTGCAACTGTGTGGTAGTTTGAGCATTCTTTGGCATTGCCTTTCTTTGGGATTGGAATGAAAACTGACCTTTTCCAGTCCTGTGGCCACTGCTGAGTTTTCCAGATTTGCTGGCATATTGAGCGCAGCACTTTCACAGCATCATCTTTCAGGATTTGAAATAGCTGAACTGGAATTCCATCACCTCCACTAGCTTTGTTCGTAGTGATGCCTCATATTACCCTTTTTCATTTGTTCATAGTACTCACTGCTGTCTTAAAGGGCTTCCTTGCTTCCGTTCCTGCAATGCAAGAGATCCAGGTTCAATCCCTGGGTCGGGAAATTCCCTGGAGAAGGGAATGGCTACCCACTCCAGTATCCTTGCCTAGAGAATCCCATGGACAGAGGAGCCTGGTAGTCTTCATTATTTCAGTTCAGTTCAGTTGCTCAGTCATGTCCGACTCTTTGTGACTCCATGGCCATGCCAGGCCTCCCTGTCCATTACCAATTCCTGGAGCTTGTTCAAAGTCATGTCCATTGAGTCCGGGATGCCAACCAACCATCTTGTCCTCTGTTGTCCCCTTCTCCTCCTGCCTTCAATCTTTCCCAGCATCAGGGTCTTTTCAAATGAGTCAGTTCTTCGCATCAGGTGGCTAAAGTATTGGAGCTTCAGCATCAGTCCTTCCAATGAGTATTCAGGACTGATTTCCTTTAGGATGGACTGGTTGGATCTCCTCACAGTCCAAGGGACTCTCAAGAGTCTTCTCCAACATCACAGTTCAAAAGCATCAATTCTTCAGCATTCAACTTTCTTTATAGTCCAACTCTCACATCCACACTTGACTACTGGAAAAACCATAGCTTTGACTAGATGGATCTTTGTTAGCAAAGTAACATCTTGGTTTTTTAATATGCTGTCTAGGTTGGTCATAACTTTTCTTCCAAGGAGCAAGCGTCTTTTACTTTCAAGGCTGCAGTCACCATCTGCAGTGATTTGGGAGCCCAAGGAAATAAACTCTGTCACTGTTTCCACTGTTTCCCCATCTATTTGCCATGAGGTGATGGGACCAGATGCCATAATCTCAGTTTTTTGAATGCTGAGCTCCATGGACAGAGGAGCCTGGTGATCTTATTTGTTTACATACTTACTTTATTTCTCCTCCCACTAGAATACATTCGCTCTTTCTTTATTTCTCCTCCCACTAGAATAGGTTCTCTCTTACTTTATTTCTCCTCCCACTAGAATAGGTTCTCTGAGGGCAGAGACTGTCTTGTTCATTGTTGTACTCTTGTAGCTAGAGCAGTGTCTGGATCCTATTTTATATAAATGACTGCTGAATAAATAAGGAAACAGAATATGAATCAGTGCAGAACAACCAGAATATACCAGGATGCAAAGTGGATCAAGAGATCTTAACAGCTAGGCAGCAGAGTTGCATCAAACCATAGTTTTTGTTTTGGCTGAACTGACAATATTTTTGTATCTGCACTATCTCATTTTCTTTTTAAAATAAGTAATTGTAGGAAGAAATTTTAATCACTTGTCCCTTGATTAGATTTAACCTCATGCAGAGAAAGTATGTACTTCTAATCAGCACCTTGGGTCTAAAAAATCATTGCAAATACTGCTGGTCTGGAGTTTTCTGTGATTTATCCTCACTTTTTAACAAGGTGCTTGATGTCAATTTCAAGAAACATGGTTTTAGTTACCCTGGCAACCTAGGTTTAGAACTAAGCCCTATTAACTGCCTCTCTATTTAGAGTGTCCTCAAGGTTATGTGCATTTCTCATCTTATTTCTTAAGTGCTCCATTTTGAATATGGGTCAAATCTTTTTCTTAGTTTACTTTTAAAAAGAGATATGAAATTTCAAAAGGAAGAGAAAATTCTTTCCTCAAATTATGTCTATGACTGCATCTCAATTATGTTTACATTATTTTGTTTTTTCTCTATATACTTATATAGAGGAAAATATATCTTTTTTTACTATACATTTTTCTGTGTATAATACTTTTTCTTAGATTCTAGAAAAAAATTAGTCACTAGGTAATGAAGTTGGTAGCTGATCTTTGGTTACTTTAATTAAAGCCCGTGGTATTAACCTTGGTTCCCTGACTTGCCTGGCAGACACATTTTCACTTGAACTTAACACACAATGTGGATCTCAGTAGGCTAAAAAAAAAAAATGGAGAAGGAACTAACTCCCAAACTCTATTCCAAACAGGACTCACATTATTACTAGTTCTTGCAGAAGATCTGGAAAAGTTCTGCAAGAGTTGTATCTGTTTCATGTGCCTTGTCTCTCCCTGAATAATTTAATCTGCAACTCTGCTTTCTCTCCATGCTTTACTCACCCAAGATCCTATACAAATATAACTAAGAAATTAATTCTTCTCACCTCAGTGTGTAAACATCACAATGTAACCTGCCCGCTTAGTTACATCAACTATTACTCTGCTCTTTATATAATAATTCTAATTGTGAGCTTTTTTAATGTATCCAGATAAATGGAGCAAATTCAGATTGCTCAGTGAGGCTGGAGAATGACCTTCATCTGAGCACAATGATTTGTCTGCTGTTTGTATACAAAAAACTGTATCACATCTTAATTTGGGGCTTCCCAAATAGCTCAGTTGGTAAAGAATCCGCCTGCAATGCAGGAGTCCCCAGTTCTATTCCTGGGTAAGGAAGATCCCCTGGAGAAGAAAAAGGCTACCCATTCCAGTACTCTGGCCTGAAGAATCCCATGGATTATATAGTCCCTGGGGTCGCAAAGAGTCAGACAAGACTGAGCAACTTTCACTTTCAAGTTTAAAAACTGCCAGGAATTCTCTGAGGCCCCAGAGACAAAGACGGCATCCTGATGGCTGAAGACCCCAATAAATAAACTCATCAAATGACTATTAGTCATATCCTCTCCCCAGCACCTTGCTTGCAGGGTGATGGAGGCTGAAAATGTGTGTTCACTTGAATAGGGTGACCAACCATCCCAACGTGCTCTAGGACACAGGATATTTACTGCTAAGACTGGCAAGTCCTGGGCAAAGTGGGAGAGCTGGTCACTCTACTCACCAATAGGAAATAACTATGAACCATTATCCCAGGAATTTCTCCAAAAGAAACAACCATAAATGAATATAAAGATTTCCATACAGGGGTCTGTATCATGTGCCTACATTTGTGGAGTGTTAAGTATATACACTCATAGATGCAGAACTGCAAACTGGGAAAACACCACCGAGACATTTACATTCACTATTGATGAATATTGGGATCATGAGTAAAAATTCTCCTTACATTTGTCTCAATTTTTGTCAACATATGAATTTTTTGATCTGAAACATTAAATCTGATTTTTAAAACTAAGCCAATAATAAGAACAAGCGTGGTGCTTTATACAAAACAGAAAATATTGTCTGATGTTTATGTACAAGATTTGTATTTTCCACCCACACTTTTTCAGCAGCTACACCTGTTAGGAGAATCCTAGGTCTAAGACTCCACTGTGAAGTTGGAGTCAAACGTCATTTACTTAAATATAACTAAACATGGCTCTTAAAAAAGACTTTAAGTGCTCAACACTCACATTATTTACAGAGAGCTGCTGCCTCGTTCAGTGACGTTGAGCCGGTTGTAGGTTACTTCTTGAAATCCTTTCACATTCATACCTCCCTAAGCACAGTGCAATCTAACTTTTACACCAAGCAGGGCATGTAAGCTTAAGGGAGAAGCAAATGCCTTTAATTTTCATTTTTGGCTGGTGTCGATGTCACCCTCATGTCAGCATGTAGCGTTGTGTAAAAGGTGTATCTTTGCTAAGGTGGAGAGGGAACAGATGTGGCACAGCTGTGGAGTAATCCTCACAGAGAACAAAAGACCCAGCCAGGGAACCAACTGTCCCAGCTGTACATCCAGCACCCACGGGGTTGTAAGAGATGCCTGCTGACTGCAACGCACTCAAGGTCATTCACCAAGACACTGGAACCACAATGTACACACTGGCAAATAACGTGTGCAAAAGCAAGGTCTGGGGGGTAATACAAAGGTCCGTCTAGTCAGGGCTATGGTTTTTCCTGTGGTCATGTATGGATGTGAGAGTTGGACTGTGAAGAAGGCTGAGCGCCGAAGAATTGATGCTTTTGAACTGTGGTGTTGGAGAAGACGCTTGAGAGTCCCTTGGACTGCAAGGCGATCCAACCAGTCCATTCGGAAGGAGATCGGCCCTGGGTGTTCTTTGGAAGGAATGATGCTAAAGCTGAAACTCCAGTACTTTGGCCACCTCATGAGAAGAGTTGACTCATTGGAAAAGACTCTGATGCTGGGAGGGATTGGGGGCAGGAGGAGAAGGGGACGACAGAGGATGAGATGGCTGGATGGCATCACTGACTCGATGGATGTGAGTCTGAGTGAACTCCGGGAGTTGGTGATGGACAGGGAGGCCTGGCGTGCTGCGATTCACGGGGTCGCAAAGAGTCAGACACGACTGAGCGACTGATCTGATCTGATCTGAAACACCTAGAAACAGCAGGGAACCAAGAGATGACAAGGGCCAGAATGTAACACAGTACTATGTCTGAGGGCATCGTGCTCCCCTTGGAAAAGAGTAGAAAATGGGTATGAGCAGAATCTTGGTTTGAGGTCCCAATGTATCTTTTTTTTTCAATTGAAGTATAATTGATTCACAATACTGTATTAGTTTCAGGTGTACAGCACAGTGATTCAGTTGTTTTTGCAGATTATATTCCACTATAGGTTTTTACAAGATATTGGATATAATTCCCTGAACTATACAGTAAATCCCATACAGCAATCCTTGTTGCTTATCTGTTTCATGAATAGTAGCTTATACTTGTTAATCTCATACTTCTAATTTGTCCGAACTCTGTTCCTTTCCCCAAACCATAAGTGTGTTTTCTATAAGTCTGTCTCTGTTTTATTAATATATATAGTCATCTGCATTCTTTTTTAGATTCCACATGTGATATCATATGGTATTTGTTTTCCTCTGTCTGACTTCTGTCACTTAGCATGATAATCACTACGTCCATCCATGTTGTGTTGCTACAAATGACATCCTTTCACTCCTTCTTATGGCTGAGTCTCCATTGTCTGTACGCACCACATCTTCTGGAACTCGTCCCTTTCACTCCTGTTCCTGGGTACCAGCAGCCTCCGTCATCTCCCACACGACTGCAACAGCCTACCAAATGGTGTCCCTGCTTCCACGATGGCCCATGAAGTCATTCTCCACACAGCAGCCAGAAGGATCTTTTAAACACGTAAATACCATCAGATAGCTTTCACCCTTAAAATCCAAGCTTCTGACCTTGGCCTCCAGACCCTGTGGGATCTACCTTCAGCCATCCTTGTTAACCTGCTTCGGTCTCGCTTTGTCCTTGCTCTGCTCCAGCCCCTCTGGCCGTTTATCTGCCCCTCAAACATGTCAGTTTCTATTTAAGGTCCCTGAACCTGCCAGTCTCTCTGTCCAGCTCTTTGTCTGACCAGCTCCTTCTTGTTTAACTGTCAACTCTTGGAGACACTTTCTGACCAACCTCATTCTAACAGCTGCCTTTTCCCAAATTACTTAGTCTCCACCAAATCTCTTTGCATCATTTCTTTACAGCAGACCTCAAGGGGCCCTAAACCTGCATTCTGCATGAAAAACAAATGGATAGAGGGTGACAAATAAATATTTGACCAAAGTTGAGTATTAACGTCACAGAATAAGCTGTTGAGAATACAAGAATCAAGTGAAATTATTAAAAAAAAAATAGAGCTACCATATGATCCAGCAATCTCACTCTTGGGCACATATCTGGAGAGAAACAAAAGATACTGGCGCCCCAATGTTTGTGGCTGCACTATTCAAACATCCAGGACATGGAAGGGACCTAAATGGCCATCTACGGTTGAATGGATAAAAAGAGATGTGGTAATATGTACAATGGAATATCACTCAGCCATAAAAAGAATGAAATAATGCTATCTGCAGCAACATGGATGGGCCTAGAGATTATCTTATTAAGTGAAATCAGAAAACGAAAAAAAAATAGTGTATATTAATGTATATATGTAGCATCTTAAAAAAGGGTACAAACGAACTTATTTACAAAACAGAAATAGAGTCACAGACGTAGAAAACAAACTTAAGGTTATCAAGAGGGAAGAGGTTGGGATTGACATGTACAGACTACTACATACAACAATAAGAACCCACTGCACATCACGGGGAACTCTACTCTAAGGATCCATATGGGAAAAGAATCTAAAAACCTGGATATATGCGTATGTATAACTGATTCACTTTGCTGTACAGCAGAAACTAACAACATTTTAATCAACTATACTCCCATAAAAATTAATTAAAAATAATATAAAGAGATGTTAGCAGATTTAATCATTTATCTAAAAATATTGCCCTGTACTTCTGAGAGGAATACAATTCAGGAGAGTATTATTTTAAATTTGTAAAGCTAGTAATTTAGTTATAATTTTATTATTACAGTTTTAACAGTAACAATTCAAGCTTCTGTTACTGCAGTGTAGGAACAATAATTTCCTAGCACTATCAGCTAAACATGTCCCCCTGGTGCTGTTATATGGCACATTTAAGATGGATGCCAAAGAGATGTTTACTTTGCCTTGAGCTTGGTGAAGACGTAGATATTTTGGGATCAATTCTGACAGTGTGGGGAAATGCTAACAGTGAAAGCAAATGGTTAAGCTTTTCTTCCTTTCAGATAGCAATTGACTATTGTAAGTTTAATCTTTTTTTTATATAATGTGATGAACGCTAGAACAGCAAATGGGTCTACTGAAAGATTAGAATTATGAAATAGCCTAACCTTAATTTTTCTGCCTTGACAATTATTTAAATGTTACGAAGATTTCTTGGCTCAAATGGAATATGATAGTCATCCTAAAGATATCCAGTTATATTCTTTTAATAGTCACCTACTTATTTAACTCTTTGAAAATCTTTATTTTTTCATATAAAATAAAGTTTTAATGGTACATTATTATGTTGACATTTGATAATAAATATATGTGTGTATATATATATACCACTGACAGAGAATTTCAATATACAAAGCATATATAAAGATTTTTTATTCTAATACACATTTGGAATGCTCACTTATATTTCAGAATATGCAGATATTAACAAAAAGCAGAATGATATATATCTTGCTTTTATTTCAGATAGTATCACACCGATTGCCTATGATGATTATCGCCTATGATGATTATCTATATCACTGACCATACTCAAGTGCAAAGATGCCAGAGATGACTTTGAGATATTATCTGACTCTCAGGCTAAAGCAAAGGTACACAGATTCTGACTGAACAGTAAGGCCAAAGCCAAACTCTGGTGCATCTCTGCTCACTGACCTGCAATGGCCTTCCTATTGTTTGCCTGTCCTCTTAGACTGTGGGTGCCGTTATGGTGGGATTTTTGCTTCTTTTGTTCACTGCTATATTCTCAGCACCTTGCACATGGTTTAGCATATAGCAGCCACTCAGATAAACAAGATAAAAGGAAGAAAGGGCTAGATGAATGAGCAAGAGAGTATGGAGAATGCTATCTCGTGCTCCTCTCCCTGGGATCTGATTCTCCCCTGACTGACAAATACTTGAGGGATCACCGAGTAGCAGCCCCATGGGGTGAATTCTCATCACAAGTGACCAAAAGAGCACAAGGAGTTCTTCCAGAGGTTGCCATGTCCAAAGACCAGGCTAGTTTGGAGGTGTGTCTTGTTTGGGGTCTCTCTAGGGTAGGAGAGTGAGAAAGAGAGAGAGAGAAGCATTTCTCAGCTTTCAAATATTTGGCTCAACAGAAAATCACCTAGTTCTGTTGCTGGAGTGGATAGCAGACACAACAGGGAGAAAAGCAAGGTGACGGGCACAGCAGAGCAGAACGAGGGCTTCAGACACTGACATTCCTGCTTCGGACTCCTCTTTCCTAACAATTCTCAAACACTGATATTGCAACTCCACTGTATTGCTTGATATATGAAGTAACAGTAGACAAAAGATCTCTGTATTCCTTCTATCTCTCTAGCAAATTTACAAAAGAAAAATCCATAACAGCAGAACCGTGCCTGAATTAGATAAATGTCAAGACACTCCCAAATCTTCCAACATTATTTCACCCTGTGATGTACCCAGTGACTCTTTGGAGGGGATGTGCGCAGTGTGTATGTACTTTGTTCACACTTGAAAAGTACTAGTGGTTTGGTGTCAGGAAGAACTCACAAAATGGGTTCACTTTATTTTTTAGGGTTTTTTTTCCTGTTCTTCTGGAAGATTTGCAGCCATTTCTGTTCTTTCAGATATTGAGAACTCATCTGAGTGGAGACATCTCTGCCACAGTGATATTTATGGCCATGAGTATTCTAAAGAGGTTTCCAAGTCCATTCTATGTGCCCACTTTTTACCTTTGCCCAGAGTCCTTCACCATTTGCCGTTAAGGCTTTGACCTGAGTCAATCAAGATTTACTAACCATCATACAAGTAAGGCATTGCAGGAAAACTAATTCGATACATGGATTTTAACAAGTGTGAGTAAAGAATCTATATATTGTTGGGGCTCAGACGTGTGGTTGCCCTATATGCCACAATAGCACACTGATTATTGTTAAGAATTACTTGAACAGTCAGTAGGGGGAAATGATATAAAACACACTCTGATCTCTTTCTTGCCCCAAACAGCACGATATAAATCTCCCACGTAGCAGTATCTTCCATACACCAGGAGGACAGAAAGCATCCTGTCACTGAGCTGGTGATTTAAGGCTAAGAAGACTATAAAAATACACTTTCTTGCTTCTTCATTAGTCTCCTACCCTAAGCAAAAACCCCCTTGTTAAATCTTCACAAATAGTTTGTTTGTCTATAAATGATATATAAATAGTCTAGTTTGGTCACTTTGGGGGACCTGTTTTTATGAGACCTGTGTATATGAATTTATGAATTTACTTTTTTCCCTATTAATCTGTCTTATATTGATTTAATTATTCAACCAGCCAAAAGAGCTGAAGAGGGATGGTGAGGTGGCGGGAATTCACCCTCCCTCAAAACGTAAATGAATACATTTCAAGGCAAACTACAAAAGGATATTTAATTGAAAGAGAAAGTATCTTAAACTTCTTTAGTTCACACCGCCTGACTTGGATGGCCTGTGCTGTTTTCCTCTCCATCCTGGCTCCAGTGATGGCAACAATAATTATAAAGGTAAGAATAACAGCCTTCCATTTGAGCCAGTGCTCAGCTTATCTTATTAAATAGACACCTCATCAACAACTTCATAAGTATTATTAGCCTCATTTTACAGATGAAGAAACTGAGGTTCAGAAGGATTTAGTAACCTACCCACTGTAACAGTGTCAGTGGCACAACTGGGGTCCAAACTAGCATTGTCTCAGCTTTGGGTGAGACAAACACCCAGGTGATATTTTGGGTGACACCAGGTCCTGTATGATTAGAGTCATGCTCGAGCATCTGTTCTCATGCACTGGAAAGCGTTTTAGCAATAGAGCCCTTTCTCCTTTGGCAGACCTGGCTCTTTGCTTTTCACGTACTTGGAATCCTATGACCTAGGTTTTGGGAGTTGTAGGATTTTAGCAAAGCCTGCCTAACTTTTCTAAGCTTTTTTTAAATATGTAAGGTGGGGGAAATGAGCATCTATTTCCTAACACTACCATGTGGGACTCACTGATATTATACTGGGTTTTTGCTACTAGCAATGTTTCTCAAGAGATTACAATATGCCACCCACTGGACTCAGCTCTTAGCTTGAATCATAGCGCTTTTCAACATTAGTTCCACGGGCACAGGATGTATTACTGTCTCCATTTCAAATGAGAAGAAACTGAAACCCAGTGAGGAGCATCCACTTGCTCAAGGTCACCCAGCAGGTGAGCAGTGAGGCTGGGATTCACACCCAGTTTTGTGTGACGCTACCATTTGGTAACAGGTGGCTCGGTGCCTGCCACCTGATGTATTTTAATAAATGGTAGGAACAATGGTTGTTGATAACGATTTCTCTGAGGAAGGATGAGGCTCAGCAGCAGCTCCTCTGGAATTCTGTAAGCACCTCCAGGGCAGGGTCCACCTCTCTGCAGACGTGCACACACAACATCGCACAATGTGGCTCCCTATGGGCTGGAATCTGCTGTGGAGCTGAGCGTCTGCACTGACGTGGAACACCAGTGAGACAGCACATTCATCACCACTTACAGAGGGGCAGTGATTTAACCCATGAGAAAACTGAGTTTATGGAAAGGAAATGAGCCTGTTAGACCATTCTGCTGAGTAGTTAATGCTAATAAAAGACTTTCTTTTAGGGGAGTGACTTCTTTCAGAAAGGCAGGGTAGCAGAAAGAGTTAAAAATACAGACTTTACATTTGGCTCTTGGCTTAGCTCTGTATTATCTGTGCAACTTTGACCAAATCACTTAACCTTCCTGAATCTCAGCAGTTTCATCAGTAAGATGGGAATGACAATAGTACCTATCCGGTAATTTCAGTAGAGCATTAAAGAAGACATCGACTATGAAATACTTGGTATAGTACCTGGTCACAGAAAGTGCTGGATCAATGTTAGTGATTACTATTTCAGACCCAGCTCACTTTTTCCCCTCATTTCTCCCTTCTCCCTCCAAAATAAAAATGAGGCCATGATAACAACAGCTAACATGACTACTGTGCAACAGGCACTGTTTTTAAGCGTTTTATATATGTTAATTTAATTTTCTCAAGAATTTGGGAAATGAGGCATGAAGAGGTGACCTGCCCAAGGTCACAGAATTGAGATTCAAACCCAGCACTCTTCCTTCTCATTCTGAGCTCCTGTGGATAGCACAAGATGAATCTAAACCAAGTCCCTCTTGTTTTCTCATTAGTAAGAATTTGGAGTTTCTGGGTTGTATCTCATTACTACAGGTAAGGGACTATATGACACTCCACCCTACATTCTCCCTGATCACTCAATACCAAATATAGTGGTTTCTCACACTGGGCAATTGGCGAAGCTTCCTCCTGGGAGACTGAAGTACAGAACTGCATTCTTTATACCCAACTTGTGCTCAGTCATGTCCGACTCTTTGTGACCACATAGACTGTAGCCTGCCAGCCTCCTCTGTCCATTGGATTTCCCAAGCAAGAATACGGGAGTGGGTTGCCACTTCCTTCTCCTGGGGATCTTCCCGACCCAGGGATCAAACCCACATCTCTTGCATCTCCTGCATTGGCAAGAGAGTTCTTTGCCACTAGCGCTACTTGGGAAGCCTTGAGGAGACATATATTGAATTAGATTTCCACTGGACGGTGATGGGCAAAAAATCCAGTTCTCAGATCACATCATCATCAGAGGTAATTGCCAAGTCAGCTCTGGCAAGGTACTCGAGGAGCTGAGCTAGAAAGGAAATGGACCTACTGTCCATTTAGTCCTTAGTTCTTAAAGAGCTATCAAAAAAGCTTGATAGCTTTTGATACATGGGCTGTTTCATACCCAGCCAATATAGGACTCTTCATGAAATCAGAACTTTCATGAATTTCTCACATCTGGATGGAGTATCATGGTCTAATTGCCAAACGCCAGTCACCACATAATAATCTGATTCTGGAACTCCTATCAACTCTAGACGTTTTAAACAACTTCATGTTATTGCCTGAAAATTCTACATTAAGTTCTGCTACTATGGCTCTTCTCAGGATCAGCTAGATGAAGAAAAAACAAATCAAAACAAAACTATAGCACTCTTGAGGGAGCAGGAGTCTTGGACACCACTTCTCAGGATGTGGTGAAGCTGGAAAGCTTGGTGGCCTACATGAGAGGGTGGCTAACTGAGGATGGAGCCCGACGCAGCACTCAGAGCACCTTCTCCAAAGCTTATCCTCTAGCATCTGTTCATTTCTACTGTCCTGCTGATTGTTGCTTTAGCAGCCTGCTTCCTTTCACCCTCCAGCTCACAAGCAAACACAAACTGGCTGTCAACACAAGTTGTGGCTCCTGGACCAGGCTTTCTGGTGTCTGAGCACTGCAAACTGTGATTAGAAATGCGCTTTCCTCCCAGCTCAGACATCTTCAGGGAGCCTAGCAAAACTGAATTTCTGGGTCAGTGTTGGCCTTTACCATTTATGATTTAATTAACTCTGAATGAAGCTAAGCCTTTTCCTCAGAAAGGAAAATCCATAGAAATGGCATCAAGTTCTCACTCAGTATTATATAACTGTCTTCTGGACTATGACCTTGAGCTGAAGTTTCAAGAAAGGTAGACAATAAAGAAGTGGATTCTCAGGAGGCCTCACTCCCTTTCCCACGTGGTGGCTTTGCAGTTTTCAAAACCTAAAGTGGCTCCTGAAGAACTGATCACTCTGTGGTCCAGGCACGGGGATATTTCCAGCCAGCTTTTTCAAGGCTCTACAAAACTGAGGGCCACGTCTGTATTATCTCCCAATTTACACTGTAGGTGCTCTTATTTGTTGACCAAGACATCCACGGTTTCGAGTTTACTTTGGTCCGTAAAGAGGCTCCAGGTTTCAGGATGGAAATCCAATTGTACCCTCCCTCATTGGCTTAAAATCTTCTAATGGCTGGATCCTTCTCATCCTTCAGGTGTTATATCACACACTATCCACTCTGAGTGGGCTGCCTTGCTCACTTGAGTACCCTACAGCCCTGTTACTTTTTACTGGAGCAGCCTGTTCATTTCTCACAGAACTGAATTACATTCTGTTTTTATAATGTGAATTCATTTATTCACTTGTTTACTGCTGGTGCCTTTTACTAGACTGTATACTCCATGAAGGCAGGGCTTGATGTGCTAATCACAGCTGTCGCCCCAGCACTCGCTGGCCACAAGCAGAGCATCCCCCATACATGTGCTGAGGGAATATAAGTGCTACCCTTTGCATCATCCCTTATACCTAAATTTCAAAGGGGTCGTGCACTGTTTCCATTTAAACCATTCCAAGTACACAGGAACAGATTTTTAGCTAAATTGAAGAAGGAAGTACCATTAAGAAGATGATGCATTAGACAACAAACTGGAGGGCATGACTTCCTTTCTGACTTTGTAACTGACTTAATGTGGGGCAATTTAATGGAACTGTGTTTCTAAGAATAATTTGGGCATAATAAGCCCGGCCCACTCTGAATTATACCATTAGGACAAATAATATATTTCACAGAAGAAAAATGTTGTAGCAAGTCTCTGTATTTTGTTCTTGTTTTTTTTTTTTTAATAAAAAATATGTTCTTATCAGATAAGATGCCATTAGAAAATGCTATGGCTATAGCACAGTATACCATTGGGATATTTTAGTTTCTTATTCTCTTGGAAAATGTCAGGAAAAGGTTTGATCGTATTTTCAAATTCCTGACAGTAATAAAATCCAGATATCATGAAGCCCATGGTTTGTCAGGGAATAACAGAGTTGCTAAATAATAAAATACCAAGTGGCATTCTTGGCTTCAGTTCAGAAGAATATAATTTCAGAGAAGCTAGCACAATGTTGGGCTGCTGACTGCAACTGCCTTTCTTTTCAGCAGAATTCCTTAAATTTCTCTTGTATTTAGTCCTCAGCACACACTGTGGTTGGATGGCAGCATGTGCCATGTGAATCCACTGAGAAGGGCAGGCATCTGGGGCTGCATCCTGCACTCAGGGAATACAGATCAGGTTTCCTTACACCATTTCTCCAAATTAATTTGCATGTCATCTTTCCAATCTTCGCCATTTCCACATACCAACACAAGACAGCTACATGATTTTTAAAAAAATCATACTTAGGCATCACCTGTGTTGTTATTTGCTTAATATATTTTATGTAAATTAATTCACTATCTAAACGTTAATATAGTTCTTTAAAAAGAAAAACCTATGTCACCAACCATGACTGGAAGGTAATATAAAGTACAATCTTTATTACCTCATATATTTTCCGTTCATTAGTTTGTTTTTGTGTCCTTTACCAGAATGAATGACCCATGAGGCCAAGGCCTGATTTCTGTTATTTATGTCCATAGCCCCAGCACTAGCTGGATGTAAGGAGAGCATCCCAAGTACGCTTGTTAAGACAATATAAATGTCTGCCTTCTACATCATTCCCTTATACATAAACTTCAAAGGAGACATCCAGGAAAGATAATCCATTCTTATTTAAATCATTCCAAGACCCAGTACACAGAAAACATTTTTTGTTAAATGAGATCTAAATCATGCTATTAGATTCTAATGGAAGGCTCTTGTCTGCCAAAGGCTCTGAGTATGAGGCTGGTAGGGGTACTAAAGATTTCAGTTCAGTTCAGTTCAATTGCTCAGTCTGACTCTTGTGACCCCACGAACTGTAGAAAGCCAGGCCTCCCTGCCCATCACCAACTCCTGGAGTTTACCCAAACTCATGTCCACTGAGTCAGTGATGCCATCCAACCATCTCATCCTCTGTCAGTCCCTTCTCCTCCCGCCCTCAATCTTTCCCAGCATCAGGGTCTTTTCAAATGAGTCAGCTCTTTGCATCAGGTGGCCAAAGTATTGGAGCTTCAACATCAGTCCTTCCAATCAACACTCAAGACTGATCTCCTTTAGGATGGACTGGTTGGATCTCCTTGAGTCCAAAGGACTCCCAAGGGTCTTCTCTAACACCAGAGTTCAAAAGCATCAATTATTCGGCGCTCAGCCTTTTTTACAGTCCAACTCTCACATCCATACATGACTACTGGAAAAACCATAGCCTTGACTAGATGGACCTTTATTGGCAAAGTAATGTCTCTGCTATTTAATATGCTGTCTAGGTTGGTCATAACTTTCCTTCCAAGGGGTAAGCGTCTTTTAATTTCATGGCTGCAATCACCATCTGCAGTGATTTTGGAGCCCCCCAAAATAAAAGTCTGTCACTGTTTTCCCATCTATTTGCCATCAAATGATGGGACCGGATGCCATGATCTTAGTTTTCTGAATGCTGAGCTTTAAGCCAACGTTTTCACTCTCCTCTTTCATTTTCATCAAGAGGCTCTTTAGTTCTTCTTCGCTTTCTGCCATAATGGTGGTGTCATCTGCATATCTGAGGTTATTGATATTTCTCCCGGCAATCTTGATTCCAGCTTGTGCTTCTTCCAGCCCAGCGTTTCTCATGATGTACTCTGCATAGAAGTTAAATAAGCAGGGTGACAATATACAGCCTTGACATACTCCTTTCCTGATTTGGAATCAGTCTGTTGTTCCATGTCCAGTTCTAACTGTTGCTTCCTGATTTGCATATAGGTTTCTCAAGAGGCAGGTCAGGTGGTCTGGTATTCCCATCTCTTTCAGAATTTTCCACAGTTTATTGTGATCCCCACAGTCAAAGGCTTTGGCATAGTCAATAAAGCAGAAACAGATGTTTTTCTGAAGGTCTCTTGCTTTTTCGATAATCCAACAGATGTTGGCAATTTGACCTCTGGTTCCTCTGCCTTTTCTAAAACCAGCTTGAACATCAGGAAGTTCATGGTTCATGTATTGCTGAAGCCTGGCTTGGAGAATTTTGAGCATTATTTTGGTAGCGTGTGAGATGAGTACAATTGTTCAGTAGTTTGAGCATTCTTTGGCATTGCCTTTCTTTGGGATTGAAATGAAAACTGCCCTTTTCCAGTCTTGTGGCCATTACTGAATTTTCCAAATTTACTGACATATTGAGTGCAGCGCTTGCACAGCATCATCTTTTAGGATTTGAAATAGCTCAACTGGAATTCCATCACCTCCACTAGCTTTGTTCATAGTGATGCTTCCTAAGGCCCACTTGACTTCACATTCCAGGATGCCTGGCTCTAGGTCAGTGATCACACCATCGTGACTGTCTGGGTCGTGAAGATGTTTTTTGTATAGGTGTGTGTATTCTGGCCACCTCTTCTTAACATCTTCTGCTTCTGTCAGGTCCATACCATTTCTGTCCTTTATTGAGCCCATCTTTATATGAAATGTTCCCCTGGTATCTCTAATTTTTTTGAAGACATCTCTAGTCTTTCCCATTCTATTGTTTTCCTCTATTTCTTTGCACTGATCGCTGAGGAAGGCGTTCTTCTCTCTCCTTGCTATTCTTTGGAACTCTGCATTCAAATGGGTATATCTTTCCTTTTCTCCTTTGCTGTTGGCTTCTCTTCTTTTCACAGCTATTGGTAAGGCCTCCTCAGATTAAAGATTTACCAGAACCAATATAAGCATTCTCCTTGACTTGATCAGAAAAACTGAAAAACACATGGAGGGGTAACTTCCTTCTCATATGACTTGATGTTACTCAATTCTAGGCCTTCCTAACACCTAACATGATCTCTGTTATCAGCAGAGTAAGAGTGCCACCCTTCAAGAAACACTGCTTTTGAAGATCTAAACAGACATTTCTATGACTAAATAGACATTTTGGTAAAACATACAGATGGCTAAAAAGCACATGAATGGATGCTTAGCAGCACTAATTAATAGAGAACAGCAAATCAAAACTAAAATATGGTATCACCTCATACTGGTCAGAATGGCCATCATAAAAAAATCTACAAATAACAAATGCTAGAGAGGGTGTGGAGAAAAGGGAACCCTCCTTCACTATTGGTGGGATTATAAATTGGTAAGAGCCACTATAGAGAACAGTAGAGAGGTTCCTTAAAAAACTAAAAACGGAACTATCATATAATTCAGCAATCCTGCTCTGGGGGATATAGCTGGAGAAAACACTATTTGAAAAGATATATGCACCCCGATGTTCACAACAGCACTATTTACAACAGCCAAGACATGGAAGCAACCTGTCCATTAACAACTGAATGGACAAAGAAGTGGTATATACACACAATGAGATATAACTCAGCCACAAAAAAGAATGAAATAATGCTATTTGCAGCAGCATGAATGGACCCAGAGATGTTCATACTAGGTGAAGTAAAATCAGAGACAGAAAAATGGATACCATATGACATCACTTATATGTGGAATCTCAAATATGACATAGATGATCTTATCCACAAAACAGAAACAGACTCACAGACTGAGAAAACAAGCTTGCGATTACCAAAGGGGAAGGCTGGGGAGGGGAAGTCAGGAGTTTTGTTTTAGTACAGACAAAGTATTATATATAAAATAGATGACCAACAAGGACCTACTGTATAGCACAGGGAGCTATACTCAGTACCTGGAAATGAGCTAGAATTGAAGGGAATATTAAAAAGAATATGTAACTGAGGTACTTTGCTGCACACCAGAAACTAACACAACATTGTAAATCCACTGCTGCTGCTGCTCAGTCGCTTCAGTCGTGTCCGACTCTGTGCGACCCCACAGACAGCAGCCCACCAGGCTGCAAATGAAGGCAACGTTTTTTATTTTTATTTTATTTTTATTTATTTTTTTTGGATGTTTAAAATTATTTTACTGGATTACATTTACAGGTTTAGATTAAAATTTCACTTTCTTTTATCTACTACAGTGTAAGTAAGAACTTATCAGACCAGCTCTAGAGAAAAATAAAGAAATTTCCTTTTCTTTGATCATCTGAATATACTTTTAATACATCTGATATATCATCTTCATAAGTAGTTTTAAGCCCAATAATTCTCATGATAAATATTCATCCTTGTTCAGTTCAGTTGAGTCGCTCAGTTGTATCCAACTCTTTGTGACACCATGGACTGCAGCAAGCCAGGCTTCCCTATCCATCACCAACTCCCAGAGCTTGCTCAAACGTCGAGTAAATTCCACAAAACTTCTGAATGCCGGCAGAGGCAACGTTTTTTAAAGTAAGTATATCTCAGATTTTTTTCAAGAGATATACTTACTTTAAAAACCGTTGCCTTCATTTGCAACATACCATTTCTGCTTTGGTAGGAAACTGATGAGGGGCTGAGGCAGGAGTCACTGAAATCCCCCTTTTCAGTGAGCTTCTCAGGAAGGTGTGCAAGTGGAGAGGGAAAGACTGTGGTTTCAAGAACTCAGATATATTTGCCCACCTCCTGTGAAAGAGAGTAGAGGGATTTTCTTACCATGAGGCAGTGTTTTTGTTTGCCCAGGAACAGGGGAGCCTGGTGGGCTGCCGTCTATGGGGTCGCACAGAGTCGGACACGACTGAAGCGACTTAGCAGCAGGAATCCTGGTTTTAGAATGTGTCATCAGTTGGGCATCAGTTGGTTGTAGGAATAGTCAGAGACAAGAATCAGAAGATGAATAGGGCAGGAAAAGGGCTAAATTTGTAAGATAATGAAGTGGAGTTATTAGGGCAGATGAAAGATGACCCTCCAAAGGGTACTTTTTGGGGTAATCAAAATCAAGTAGCAGAGATGACAGTTAGAGATTAGTAATGGGAAAAACTGTGAGCAGAACCAAGGAGGAAAGGAGAAGAAATACAAGCTTCAGAGAAAGGAAATGATGAAGAGGATTCTGAGTAAGTCCTAACGAGAGGGAAGAAGAAAATGCACCTGCGTGAATGTGCACGGGCTCCTTCATCCTGTCGGATGAAACTGGAGGCAGAGCAGCAGTATTAGCAGTGAGCTATGATGAAGAAAAGGGCAGAGGAGCGGAGAAACAACTGCGGCTTTAGAAGGCAGCTGAGCAGAGCTTAGAAGGAGAATCCATATAGGAAGGAGAAAGGAAGAGACAGGAAGAAACATGAATTTGGTAGACCTCTTTGAGATACTCTAGAAATGGCAAACACAAGGCATTCATGCCTCTTTTATCATATTGATTACGCTTTATTTTCCTCTGAATATAGATCTGGCTTCAGAACCCTTCTCAAAACAGCACTCTAGTTAGCCACTACTGACTGATTTGACCTGATGATAGTTATGAAAGCTGCATTCTTATGGTATTAAAAAACAAAAAATACAAACAAGCACTCTGTGGGGTTCTGCTAATACCTACTCACTGACTGAAGAGTAATAAAGAAAAAACTTAACTTCTAGCTAGAAAAGCAAAATGCTTCAGTGTGAGATATTTATTAATATGGACATAATAATGCACATGTATGGAAGTGAGCAAATGTATAACCAAAGCATTCAATATTTGTAATCTGAAACTCTGTTTTAAGCATTCATATGCACACGAAAATCAGCTCATCCTTCACCTTGGCAACTGAAACCTTTAAACCCCATAAACTGATATGAATTACATTTTGAGTTAAGTAGCTAATATCAAACAACAGCATGTTCAAATAATCAGAGTTTTTTCCTTCCTTCTCTACATATGACACTATATTGGGCTCAACTTCTTAAAATGTAAGCATGAACACCAAAGAAGTTTTTCTTCCCACCACATGACACATTTTCCAAAAGCACATATAAATAATGCAACAACCTAACAGCATTGATTATGATCAGGCTATGGTGACAGCTGGGGGGAAAACTGGGATTTTTATCAATGGTGATAAAAAAGAAACAGCATTCATTTTCTGTCTGAAACTAAATTTTTAAAAAGGGAGGAAGGATGGAGTGTGACAAGTTGCTTTGGTTCCAACTTCCTCCTCCACGCATTCGTTAATTTCACCCAGATTTGAGCATCTGAGGCCTTTGCGTATTCACACAAAGAACCACTTGAAGGCACACAATGCCCTCAGATTTTCCCTAGTCAGGGAAACATTCAGTGCTTTCTTTGAACTATTTTGTTTGAACATCTCAGTACGTTATTCATGTTCTGCCAAACAGCTCATAATGCTTTGGAGGAGGAGAGCTGCTGTTAGGGGTTATCCTTTTTATGACTTTATTCAGAATTAACAATAAAAAAGATGTTCATTATCCTAGGCTAGTTTAACTGAGATAGAAAAGGAAAGAGGCAGTGGGGAGGGAGGGAAGAGAACAGTGATCTCTCAAGAATTTTTTGCAGCCTGAGTGTCTATTGACCCAAATACATTCATCATCATAGCTCCTGGGAACCAACACAACAGAATCCTAAGTGGCCTCCTACATTGACTCCAGCCCTTTTTACTGCAGCCAGGGTAATCCTCTCAAAACACATGTCTAATCACACATGCCTATCCTTCCTCTCTGTGGTCTAGCAAGGTTCTTCATGGTGTGGCCCCTTCCTGCCTTGTGGCAGATTATGGCATACTTTGTTCTCTGGACTCCAGCCCCACTGGCCTTCTTTCAATGCTGCCATGCCACAGGGCCTCTGCTGACCACAGGGCCTTTGCACAAGCTGACTCTGCATGGAATGCTCTTTCTACTCCCAACTCCTTTGCTCAGCTTTTATAATACTAGCCTAAATGTCTTATAACTTCTCAAGAAGGCCTGCTCTGAATCTGTCTCTACACACTGGTTCAGGTTCCCCTGATGTTTCCTCACAAAGCACTCCTTCTTTCTCAGCATTTGTATCTATTTGTAGCTATAAATTTGTGAGACTCTTTTCCTGTTCCCCCACTCAACTCTAAGCTCTGCTGGGCTATAACAGAGACTACTTTCCTCTCCACTGTGCAACCGTGCACTGTACACACACAGGGAGTCCTTAATAAATATGTGTTTACCTAACAAATTAATGGATTGTGCCTCATGTAACATACTGCTTAGCTGATATATTCATAACTGTGGCACACAGAGAAAGATTTTGGAAAAAATGCTTATACTGTAAACCAAATATTATTTAGTAAATATAATAAAAAATAATTCTATCAAGCTCCCCTGCATATCCTGTTGAAACCAGCAGGTGATGACTAAACTCTGTCAGGTAAACGGATAAAATCTCCAGAAAGGAGACTGTATCTCACATTTCCTTCTGTTCTCTGCTGTGAAGGAATGGAACCCTTATTAAGGCTGCTAAGTGAAAATGTAGTCAAGTCATTCTGTCTGGAGAATAAACAAGGTGGATGTCACTGTAATCTTCTGGGGAAACCAATCTTCAACTTGGGAGTTGGCCCAAATGATGCCAATGAGAACCACCTGGAAGGTGAACCGTGGAGAAACACAACTTACGTTGGTTTTGAAGCCTCGGCCTGGTCGGTCTGTAGTTTTTCTCCTCCTTCCACCTCCATCGTGCAATATACGATGCGATTTGGAGCTAAGGATTTGAGGCCTTGGACTTCCATGATCACCACCTGCAAACAGAGTCGCACACAGCAGAGTTTACTGTCAAAGTCTATGGACAGCGTCAGCCAGAGGAAAATAGACACGTTAAGACCTGTCTCATGCATATACACAAAATCCCAACAGGTATCTGAGAACTTCAATCAGGTTTCTACCGGCCATGCTGGGACATATCCAGCACAAAGATACAATTCTTCATAGTGTAGCTTATTGCCTCCCAGATGGAAAGACAAGGTTCACTAACTCAGATGCACACAGGAGCCAGATTAAGTGGAATGGGCTACTCTTTTCTGTGTTAAAAACACATAAGATCTTGACTTTTCATTGCCAAAAGAAATAGATTTTTTTAAAATCTTATTTTTTTAAAAAAATAGATTTAAAAAAAATATAGAGTCTAGCTTTTAACTCAGAACCTGATGGAGACATAGGCCAAGAAATTCACTTTCCTCTCTACAAAAAGTAAGTGATAACACAAGTGCTAAGATAAAGGGCAAGTACCATTTGGCATGAGAGTCAGAGATGCAAAAGGGAGTGATGGGGACTGTGGCAAACTGGAGAGCTCCATTTAAACGGGGCAACTGCTACTTTGCTACAGCCCCTGTTGCCTTGCTTTACTTCAGTCTAGAGGTAAATGGATTGCCAAATACTCCAGCTTCTGCTACCAGAAAATGGAAACCTGAATCACAGTCAAAGTTAGAAATCTGAACTTGAAATTGTGACAATAACTTTAAGACAGAGAAATAAAATAAACAAATTCTGTGCAGGCTAAAATTGTAGAGTGAAAAAAAAAAAAAAAGCCTACAATTGTATACTCTCTTTCTAGACTGAGAAAAAGGCTGGGTTTGGATTGACCAAGTTATATTATTTACAACTCCTGGCATTTCCCACCACTACCCTCCAACTCCATTCAGTCACCTGCTATTTTCATATTTAGTGGTACATACTGCCACTCATCAGAGGGAAGGGAGCAGAGAAGACACTGATTTAAAAATCAGGAACAAATGACTTGCATCAGAAATCGATAGAGACCAAGGGATATTAACAAATCACTGACTTGTACTCCAAAAGACCTAATGGCATTATATAAGGAGAAAGATTATGGATGTGCAAAAAATGTACACTTCTTAAACAGGCTCGATTCAAAGAAGCCTAAGACAATAGGGCCTGCATTACCTCAAGATTCACAAGTCAATTTTCTGCATAATAGCCCAGGGATTCTCAAATTCAGTGTGAACCAGAATCACCTGGAAGGATAATCCAGACACTGCTGGGCTTCACCCACTTAGCTGCTGACTAGCACGTCATGGGTAGAGCCCAAGACTTCTCATTTGTAACTAGTTCCCTGGTGGTGCAGATACTGATGCTGCAGATCCAGAAGCCAGTATACCACTCATCAGATACTGGGCAAATCTTGACCATCAAGTCACTCTACTTTTAAATCTCCTGAGCCTCAGTTTCCTCATCTGTAGAGTGGGGATAGTGGTACAGGTTCTCTCTCTCTCTATGGCTACTGTGTGAGGATCTAATGAGATGATGCATGTAACTGAACATCTTTTCACTAGGTGGAAAGAACCATCAAATGAAAAATGTGAGAGGCTCTAGGGAAAGAACACAATTTTTGGAGTTTTAAAGATCTGAGTTCAAATCCTGAACCTGCATCTTCACTAGCTGTGTAATGATTTACAAGGTTCTTAACTAAGGCGATGGCACCCAACTCCAGTACTCTTGCCTGGAAAATCCCATGGACAGAGGAGCCTGGTGGGCTGCAGTCCATGGGGTCGCTAAGAGTCGGACACGACTGAGCGACTTCACTTTCACTTTTCACTTTCATGCGTTGGAGAAGGAAATGGCAACCCACTCCAGTGTTCTTGCCTGGAGAATCCCAGGGACGGGAGAGCCTGGTGGGCTGCCATCTATGGGGTTGCACAGAGTCGGACACAACTGAAGCGACTTAGCAGCTAACTACTCCAAGGCTTTGTTTCCATATTTGCAAATGCCTTGAAGGGTTGTTGTGAGGATTCACTGAGTGAATGATGGTGAAGGATTCTACAGATACCTACTGGTTTTCATCAGAACACTTCTCCCTAACCACCACCTGTCCAGGGACACTCCCCTTGTATTCCTGGACATCAGATCTCCTGCTTCAGGGAACTGTTCTCTACTGTCCCTTCCAGCCATGCAATTCTATAATTACATAAAATATATCTGGTACGAGCCTACGAATTCAAACCTAGTCTACCCTGATGGGATGACCGTCCTCTCTCTCTCTGTCTCTTTTAGGTCCCCTCGCTGTGTCCACCAAAACACATTCACAAACAGATACACAAGGCCTTCCGTTGCTGACTTAGAATGATGAGCAATCTAGCGCTCTAATTACAAAGTACTTGGGAAACCTAGGGCGCTTCATTTTGCACTTGCACTTACAAGTTACAACCTGTTTGACTCGTGTACACATGGGGGTATGGCTGGGAACTCACCCATATCGGTATTTTTGACAATCAGCTGTTTAATACTGAGCACTGATAAAGAATTAGAAAATTACAGACTTAAAAGCTTCATGCAAATCAATAAACCAGTTTCCCCTCACCTTTTAGCAGGAAGACAAGAGGCAGTAGGGAATAAATTGCCACCTTTAATTGGCAATAATCAAATTCAAAGACACCTAAGAAAAAGCATTCAGTATCTCAGGTGGCAGTATGAAAAAAAGGAAGGAAGTTTGTGTGAAATTACACTGGTAATTTTTTCATGCACAAAGTGCTCTATATTTAACTGAATACTGCCTCTTCCACTTGCAAAATACATGTTGAAAATACTGCAATGTGACTATCCCAATCTGAACTGAGCACAGTAAAACAAATTACCGGCAGTTCATTCACAGCAAGCCTTAATGATGTTCTAAAATGTTAATTTAATCTTTACAAATTTTAATTAAATCTATAGAAATTTGATCTATTCTCTTAGTTTCCTATCTTGGATTATCATAAAATCCTTACAGAGTTTGAGCTTTCATATTTTATGAATGGGTCTCCAACTTTGGAGTATGTAAGGAGTACCTGGATAGCTCCTTAAAACGCACGTTCCAGGGCTATGAGGCATGTTTTACATATCATATAATTCACCGTTTCAAGTGCACAATATGGTAATTTCAGTAAGTTTATTAGATTGTACAACCATCATAACAAATCACTGCTTGGAACATTTTTCTCTCCCCCAATAAGTTTCCTTATGATCATTGCTACCTCCTGTCCTAGACAACACTAACCTACTTTCAGTTTCTGGATATGTGCCTTTTTGGACATTTCATATCAATGGCATCAAATAATATGTGGCCTCTTGCATCTGGCTTCTTTCACTAAGCATAATGTTTTGAAGGTTCGTCTATATTTTAAAAAATGTATCAGTAGCTTATTAATTTTTAATTGGTGAAGAGCATTCTATGGACGTACCACATTTTTGTCTATTCATTCATCTGTTGATAGACATTTAGACTGTTTCCATTTTTTGCTATACTGAATGATGCTGCTATAAACATTTGTGAGCAAGTCTTTGTGGAGACATGTATTTTCATCTCTCTAGGGCAGATATCTAAGAGTGGAATTGCTGGATCACCTGGTAATTTTATGCTTACCATTTTGAGAAACCACAAAGCTATTTTCAAAAGTGGCCACACCATTTTATATTCTCCTCCTCTAGAGATTTGGGTCAACAGTTTTGGGGGTGCTGGAATGTGCACACTGAACCAGTTTTTAATAACTCTGATGCAGTTAGATCGGATCCACTCCTTACATTGCATGTATGATAAACAAACATGTGAGTCAAAGTGACAGACAACTACTGACATGTTGAGACTTCTGCCATAATTCTGGCCCAAAGGGATTCTTTCTTGGGATAATGAGACAAACTAAACAAGTCTCCACTGCAACAAGGACCTTTCTATGGCTTCCTATGGGGAAGCCAATGCGAGAGAGAATCAGAAAGAAAACTGTCAACCTACCATGAAATGAAGCTAGATTGTTTTGTTTTGTTTTTTTTTTACATAGGTTACCAAAATGTTAAACTTTCTAAATTGTACAAGATATTTGCAAAATCCTTCAGAACTGCTTTAAGATGGGCAAAGTAATTCAACATTAAATTTAGTAGGTGGTTCTTAAGATTGCATTTCCTAAGGAAAAGGATGGTTTCCTGGAGATGGGAAATTACTCGCTGATTAGCTGACCCATGCCTAGCAAGCTGTTATTTTAATAACTGCTCCTGGGGAGCAAAAAGGAGAACAGCTGATTGTGATGCAGCTAATCACCCCGGTCTGGCCTGCTCTGCCAGGAAGCTCTCAAGGATTGAGGGCTTTTTACCTCCAAGGAGAAAGACAGCACGACGTCTGATTTGGACAGCTGGTTCTCACTCTCCTCACCCATGTCAATGATGGAAGCATTGTGGCTGCGTTTGAGTTTCTGAAGCTTGAACTCGCCGCCTTTGGACACTGGCATGCTCTCCAAATTAGCCATGAGCAGGTTGACGGATGACTTCAGCTCCTCAATGTACATGTTTTCCATTTCTTTGGATACGAACTTGGGAAATTTGCGTTCCTTGTAAAGAAAAAGAAAGGAATGAGCCATGGAGTAAATAAAGACTTGATTTACATAAAAGATTTTCATCTTTCAGCCCTGAGTTCTGATGACATCTACCACTAGTGAAATTTTCCTAGATACTGTGGCACATGCTAGAAAAATGTTCAGTTGAGTTGAGTAGACAGCTGCCTGCCTTCTAGTTATTTATTATCTCTAACAGGTAAGAAACACATGATATACAGTAAGAAAGAAAGAAATGTTTATTATAGTTCTATCTTTCCCCTCCCAGTTATCGTCAGAATATTTGATTTATGGAATGAAAAATGGGGTGATGTTTTTTCAAATCTGGTTTCAAATCAGTTTTTCTTTTTTTAGGAAAATGCAGTCAGTTGTTTTTAAGTTGAGAAGACAGAAAGACACCTTATTTCTGGATATCTATAGAGATTTTCTCACATGAATAATTCAAAAGGAGCTCATTTGAGATGTTTCAAATGTAGCCTGTGGCTATTTCTAACAGGAATACTTAACTGTTTTCAAGAAAAATTAATGAAGTGATGAAAAACATGATTAAAATTCCTTAGAAAAGAAGACAAAACAACTCAGTATCAGAACTGAACTCTCTGTTTTTGTTTTTTGCTCTTTTTTTGACCATCCCATGCAGCATGTGGGATCACTGAACCCACACTGCCTGCAGAAGTGTGGAGTCTAAACCACTGGACCACTGGGAAATTCCCCTAGTTTCCCCTTTCTTAAGAGTTCAGTTGTAATGGCAACTTGCTTTAGCCAGGCTATGTGTTTCTTCACAGCTCTAAGTTGTCTAGATGACTCGAATGAGTAGACTCTGGATCAATCACTTTCTCAAAGAATCAGCCCTCTGCACCCCAGCTCCATAACTGAGCAGGTGAGGGGCAAGTCAAATCAGTTTGATGTCTTTTTTTTTTTTTTGGAAGTGACAGAAAAATCCAGTTTGAACTGACTTAAACAATAAAAGGAATGTACTGGTTTGAAAATGTCCTAGGGTAGCAGCAGCTTCCAACAAGGCTGGAATGAGGAGTCAGATAATATCATTATAACTGAGTTTTTCCTTCAAAACGGTTTGGGTTTCTCTGAGTTGGCTTCATGCTCAGTCTGGCTCCTCTTTATGTCATAAAAAGGTTGCTAAAGCCTGTACTTCACAATACCACAGCACCCTACCTAAAGAAAGAGTGAACATCTTCTCTCGTGATGCTCACAGAAGATGGATCATCTTTATCTCAGAATTCTCAGAACTCTGATGTGCATACCCTGAACCAGCTTCTATGGCCAGTGGTGGGTCATGTTGAATTGCTTAGACCTGAGTTATGTCTTTCGTCTCTGTGGCTCAGGATAGAACTCCACCTGGATCACAGGGAACACGGATTGGAAACATCAAGGTAGATGCTATGACGGAAGTAGACGAGAACTGAAGTCTTCCTGAAAGATTTAGAGGTGGCTTTCTAGAGAAGGTGACCCTTGGGCTGAGTGTGTGATGGATGAGGATGAGTTTGACATTGGGTTGATGTGGCTGAGACATGGCCACTTGTATTTGCTGGTTTTCCATGAAAAATATAACAGGCAACCATAAATCCAAGAAGGTCTATATAAGCTGAACACGGTTGCAAATATTTCTCCATCTCTTTTTGAACGTGGCGCTTCTTACAAGTGAAGAGAAGGATGAGGTAAGTTAATTTATGTTAAGACTGCCAAGCAGCAAAGGTTACATAATAATAGCCTGAAGGCTGTTACACTCATATATCTCCTTCTCCTTATATTTGGGCCCAAACCTCATATCTGTATGGGATATTGGGGGAGCTGGGTAAGTGGTATCTTTAATTTGTACTAGAAGCAGCTGGCCCTGCAGTTGCCACAGAGATGGAGAGAAAAACCATCCTGACTAGGAAGTGGGTTCTTTCCTGCCAGTCAGCCTTACTATCAAGTGTGATCCTTCATCACACACATCTTTGGGACTCACCGAAGGCCTTTTCATTTGAAAGGCTTTGAAACTCTGCCACAGTCTTGAAACTCTGGAAGAAGACTCAGTGGTTATAGACACTACCACTCTGGCCCAGAGGTGGGTTCCACCAAACTTTCTACAGCAGAATATTGGAAAAATCCAGAGTGATCACTCCTCCTAGAACTTGGACAGTTCCTAACAACAGCATAAAAACAGGCTCATAAAACTGAGGTCTGCAAGGGAAAATAAGGCCATTTTTCTGCTCTGAGTACTTAAGCCTTGAGATGCAATAGCATTCTGTCAATCTCAGCTGAGGTTCTAAAGTGGTGTCTTCAGCAGCACACCCATTATAAATACATTTCAAAGCTGAAGTTGTGCCAAAATAAGGAAAATGTAGTCGTCCATCTCAATTGCTACATTCCCAAGCATAAAAGTAAATCAGCCTTGACAAAAGGATTGCTTATTCATATTGCTTTATGAAAGACACAGCACGCAAGTGGAGAAAGCCTCCCATAGAAATTCTCTGCCGGTCATTCGTTTTGGTTTTGGGATAATAACATTCCACAGTCGGGACGCCTCCCAAGGACAGTTCCTTCTGGAGTTACTGATGCTCAGCCACACTGAGGGATTTGGGGAACATCTTGAAAAACAGCATTTGAAAGTGCTAACAGCTCTGCCAGTCATTTGCTTTGCTTTTATGTCTCTTCATTTTCACTCATATAGAATGAAGCAGCTACATGTAAAAGCTGGCAAGGGTCCTTGGATAAAGAATCCTTAGACCCCAAGGCACAACTGACATTGTAGATGGTCAGAAGGAAGGCTGTGGTACAAGGACACTCTCCAGATGTGGAGCTTGCCTACGGATGTGCCAAGTCAGTACAACGTCTCAGACCCTTCCTGGGCTCCTAGCACCCGTTAGACAGTACAGCTATCACTAGGAATGAAGGAGTCGCTGAGAAGTGGGGGGATCGCCAGAAAGTGCCCAGGCACCGTGTGACACACGTGGTGTGAGAGGCCTGTGCAGGCGCAAAGGGGCACTGAGGAGCCTTATCCAGTCCACACGGGTGAAACAGACTCGCCGTGAATCCTGGGCCTGCCATTCACTAGTTATGTGACTTTGAACAGGTTTCTTCACCTGTCTGAATAACAGTGTTTATATCTGAAATGTGAATGACAAAGCTTAAAAAGTTATTGTGAAGAGGAAGAGATAATAAACATTAATACTTTTTGACCACTGAGCATTCATAGACATACATAGATATGTATACACATATACTCAGCCCATATATATGTATATTTACACACACACATATATGTATATGCATATATACATATATTCCTACACAGATATACATATCAAATTGTATCAGGCACCATGCTACTACTAGCACTCTAATAACAACAATAGCAACAGTCATAGTGGTGAACGCAGAAAAGACCATGCTGCTAGGTGGCATTTACAGGTTACTGGGCACTAAGTTAAGCACTGTATATGCTCTTCCTCCTTTAATCTTTCCACAACCCAGTGAGGCTGGTGCTGCCATTTATTCCCATTTGCTGGACAAAAATGAGATACAGAAGTTCCATCCATAATCAGCAGAACTGAGTTTGAAACCCAGAGCCCACACAACAGGGCTGGATTATCTGGCCCCAAGTGGCGTCAGGGCCGAGGTGAACCCTTCGGGGCCTCTCAGCAGTGAGCACCCTCCACAGACCTCGCTGTACAGCTCACAGTGCTCAGCAGAGCATGGGCCAGAGCCAAGTCCTCCACAGCAGTGGCCACCCCACCATCACCAGCCAACGTGGCCTGTACAATGCTGGGAGATGGGTGAAGTGTAGGGAGTGATGGGGGAAGGGTGAGTGTGTTAAATGAGAGAAAGGAGGTCTTGGTAGTTATTGTAAAAATCAGCATCACAGATACTAGAAGCATTTGGGGCACAGCTAGTACAGCTTCCTGGATTGGTTCTTTTACTCAAAGCTGTGCTTAAGTGGCTTCATTGCACTTTCTAGCTTTTATGAATTACATAGACTTACTTTGCTTTGAATGAACCTCCCTGGCATTTAGATTTTTCTTTGAAGTCAGATTCCCCTGGGTTCTTAGCTACCTGTGAAAGGTCAGAGTCAGGGAGATGCTCCCTACACACATTTTTCAGGAAAAAAACTGAACTAAATTACTATATGCTTGGACACTATGCTACTTTATGACCCAGGATAGATGCCAGGTCCAAGAACATTTATTAAGGTGGAGGTGGTATCATTCTCTGGAAGGAGAGGATCCACTCTCATCTGACTTTTGGCAATGCAGGGAGCAGAACTTTTCCATCACAGAAATATTTGGATGCTGTTTCTCACGTAGGCACATCATCATGTTTGCAATGGGATGACGGAATGAGATAGTCATTTTCCTCTGCAGAGAACAGGGTTTAAATGGCAACTCAACATTTAAATGATAGCTTGAAAAACCAGTGGTATTTCACTCCCAGACCTCTGCCTCTAATACTGCAGAAGCTGTAGTATTTGTCTTATGTAATTAGCTCAAAAATTTTGGAATTTTACCCCAAAATGTGGCCAAAAGAACTGGCAAATATCACAGCAGCACTAATGCCACAAGCTGCCGGTGTAAGCTCCAATGTCAACTTCTAATCACATAATTTAAATAACTCAGACTTAATTCCTGGGTGAAATCTGGGGAACTTTAATGTCAACATGAGAGGATTTGGGAAAATGTTTGAGCAGGGATTAAGAAGTCTTTCCTACCAGACTTTTAGAAATGCATTCAGGTCCCTTCATGGGACTTTTAAGGCAGCGTGTCTGATGTTCACAGTGAGGGCTCACACAGCTGTCTGTCTGATGACTCGTTGGATGCTGGTGTGACTGAATTGACACATTACACGGTAGGGCTGCGGGTGGAGGAAAGCCACCTCACACTTGGCTCCTTTCTCTCCGAGGAAGAAAGGACACACATCTGCCTTTGGTTTAATTGCGTGAGGATGAGAATGCTGCTGGCAGAACCACCAAGGTCCCTACCACCTCTTTCCCAGATTCCAAGGTAATCAAAGTAGAAGGGATTCAGAATGCCAGGAGCCCATTCTGCCTGCCACGTGCTACTGCTTCATTTGGGCCTCCGGATGACCTGAAGGGAACGCACAGTAAATTGTGGAAGAGAGAAAGCAGGCTCCAGGAGAGGCAACCGTCAGGGAGGGAGGGGCTGGGACAGTCCTGTCCTGGTGGAACTTCCTGCCCGTCATCTGACTACTGAAAAGAAAGAACATGAAGCTTGGAATTAAAGCACTCAGCTTCCTCCTTACTAGCTAGGTGCGCTCTGGTGCACCACTTACACTTTCTGATGTGCCTGAATTGGGGAGAACTATTGCAATGCCCAGAATTGTCTGTCACAGGTCTGAATAAAGACTTTATGTGAAATCACACAGCCAGTGTGATTTAATAAAGGACCGATTAGCAGAGAGAGGTCAGGATGCAGAGAGGTGAAGGCCTGGGTGAGAGGCATGTCAAACCCTTGGATTGGGATGATGGGGAAATGAAGCTTTGTGTTTGGGATGGCATTTTGGGATGGTAGTGTGCATGATGGTTAAGAGAGAAGGTTCTGGTCACTGAATGACCTTGGCCAAACCCTCTAACGTCTATGCCTCAACCTCTTCTATTATCCTCAGAAGGGGATAATAATAGCACCTTTCTCATAAACATAAAGTTGTTGGAGGGTCATATAGGTTCTCAGGTGTAAAATGATTAGGAGAGAGTTGGGCACATAGTAAACACCACACAAGCAACAGTTTTTTGGGTATATCTTCAAGCAGCTTCCAATTTATAATGACCACTCTACCCACAGCCCTGCTTTTAGAGTTAGAATCCTCACCCTCAGTGATGTATCACCAGCATCCACGTGTTTCATTAAGACCCTTACTCCCTTTCATGGTGGATTGATCAACTGCTCCGGGGGCTGGCCCTTGAACTAAGCTGGGTCATTCAGAGGCCTGACTCTTGAGATTGTGAATGTGCAAGGGGTAGTGAAAAAAGGGGAAAGAGGAGAGAGGGAGAGAGACAGGTTGATTGTCTGAATCATTTCCTATCTGGCCATAATGAAAACCTGTGGAATAGCCATGTTTCTCATTTGAGAAGCAAATAAAGATGATTTGCAGAGAAAGAAGGAATAATGAATGGGACACACAGACTCAAGAGAAGAGGGGAAACCTTGACCCCTGGGTGGCCCCTGGTTCCACATCCTTCCTAGATCTTGGCTATACCTTGCCCATGGGCTCTGTGAGACATTCCCTAATTCTTAGAGTCGACACCCTCTTGTAAAAAGCTTCCCTGTGTTGGAGCTTCTAATTTGCAATCCAGACACTCATCTTATAATTCAGAGGACAGAGTGAATTATGTATGGCAGATGACATCTATCTCCAGGAATTTCTGGTTATGATATTTACAGGAGCTGAAGTTCAGCCATATGGGTTGAATTGCACACCCTCAATAAAATTCACTGTGATGCTAGAAATAGAAAAATCAGGACATGCTGAAAGAAGACAAGCAAGGGTGCTTTGTTTCAATATCTCTTCACGACCTAGCTCTTCTCTAAGAACTTGATACTTTATTTAATTTCTAGTAGACAAGATAGTTCGCACTCTTCCTTAGTATTAGCCAGGTTAGTTTAAGCAGAAGGAGAATTTATTTTCCTTGGCATTCCACTAAACGGGACAAAAAGTAGTTCTACAGCTGCAGGTTAAGACAAAGTAGATCTAGGGGGTTTGAACATCTTGAGGATCTCAGGATACTCTGTCTGTTTACTTCTGTATACTGGCTCCACTCTTTTCTCTTCTCTTCCCTACATGGAAGAACTGAACATGACTGCAAACATCTTGTCACCACTACACAACACAGCTCTGTTCGTTCATGGTCCATAGGTCTCAGGGGTTTCATTGGTCAGGTGCACCCATTTCTGGACCGATCACTGGTGGCCAGGATAGGCTGGAAGCTGCGACTGATTTCACTTGCATGAGGAGCTCACTGCCAGGACAAAGTAACTCCTTGGCCTCCAAGGAGGCCAAGCGTGTGAATGAATATTGCAAAAGAAGACAGTAAATGTCCAGGACAGCAGAAGATAGTAGTGGGCAGACTCACAGAAATCCTCCTGAATGTTTAAATATACCCTCAATATACTCTGAAATTATTCTCCATTCTTTGTAAATTTTGACCCAGATTCACGTCAGTTGCGTATTTCCCTGTTCAAGAAAGTCTAGTTCTAAGTTGTCAGTGGTACTCTATTTGGTGTCAGAGTATCCAGTGATGTGGGCCAGGGGAGAGAATTTCTTCATTTACTGATCAGAAATGAGCAACTTGGCTCACTATGCTAACAGCTGTTCATCCATGATATTTTAAAAATTAAAATTAGCCTACGTGAGTTTCTAAAATTATCTTGTTAAGCCTCAAAGTAAACAAGACAACTAAAATAAAGGTGCCATGAGCTCATTTTGGAAGTGTGTATAAAATTTTAAGTTGCTTGAATACTTACTAGCTATGGATATAATAGCTGCCTAAGAGCAAACCCTAACCTCTATTTTCTGGATAATCTGCCAAGGAGACACTGACTTTAGAGAAGTACATTTTAAAGCCTTATTGATGTTTACTCCCACATTAAGCAGGATTTTCAAACTGAGAGTCTTTTACACTACCTTTAGCCAAACAACTGTATACTATTTTTAGCCACCAGACTGACTCGAATATAAACTTTGAAGGTGTCCAAAAACTAGATGCAAAATATTTCAACAAAAGTGCTTGAGCATGAAAGGGAATTTTCCTGCTTCTTGGAATCTCCCTTGGGTTTCTCCTCCAGTAGAATTCCTTTCCATGTGTGCAAATCCTGATATACTTCTTCCCATAAAGAGGAAGGCTGAATGCCAAGCTCTACTCTGTGTCCATCTTGCCCATCCTCAATTCCCACAGCCCCCACCCTCACGTGCACACAAGGCCTGTGGCTACCATAGGAATCAGTAGGCTGCTGTTATTTAAAACGGTGATATTTTGTTCTTCATGGATATTTTCGCATTGGTTATGATTTTTAAAGTATTGCATTAAAATATTATTTTGATGCCCACATCCTCCTACCCGGAATTTTTAAATTCTGAATCTGAGGTGAGTATCTCACCCTGTTCCAGTCCTGATACTTAGTCAGACTTGAGTTAAAGGTCTAGTGCAGTCTCTTAACTATTACAGAACTGCTTAGCTTAGATTTTTCCCTTCTCTAAAACAAGAATAACTGAAATGTCATTACAGGACCATTTGGAGGACTGAATGAGATGGTACATGTAAAGCATTTAACATGCTTGACACAAAGGCAATACTAATAAACACCACTAGCGTGACTACTGTGAATAACCACACAAACGAACAGCAGAAGAGCAGGTAACACTTAGGCTCATGGTCATCATTAGGAAGGCAAAACCCCAACTCTAAAGCAATCCTACCTACTGGGAGACTCAGTCATCACTCATCATTCTCAGTCATCAGAATCAACACTCCATGAACTGTCATTATAAGGGTTTACATACAGCAAAAAAGAAGGCACAAAAGTGGGGAGGACAAGCTCTTAGAGAAGGGGTCTTAAATTGAGGACTGAAGGCTGAGTAGGACGGCGTGATAAGTAGAAGAGAGGAGGAAGGTCATTCCAGGTTGAAACGCTAGTGAGTACAAAAGCACTGGGGCTGGAAAGGGCCTGGACACGTTAGAGGGAGACATTCTGTGCAGCTGGAATGGGGAGTCCTGGCGGGAAAGTAATGGGAGGGTGAGGCCAGTAAGGAAGGACACGGTCTGTGGATTAAGAGCCTTGAATGTCATTCTAAAGGAGCAAGCTTCTGTTCTGGGGACAGTGGAGTATTCTATTGAAGGATCCTGAGGCTCTGTTTTGAGATGTCCATATACAAGGTTTAGAATGACAATTATGTGCAGGATGGACAGAAAATGGCGAGGGAGTGGATCCCCATTTGGAGGCTACTGTAAGATCCAGGCCTGGAAGATGAGGACCTGAACTGAAGCACCAGCAGTGGTGCTGGAATGCAGTAAAAGGGATCTGACCCACATTTGGGAGGCAGAATCAATGAGCTGAGTGGCAGACTGAGTGTGGAGTGTTGTGGGGAGGAGGGAGAAATCGACAATAACCAGGAGGTGTCATCCACAGTAATTAGACAGAGGCCACATGAAGAGGAGTAAAAGTAGGTATGGGCACTCAGTCAGAGGAAGAAGGTAAGGAGTGAGATTTTGAACACATCCAACTTAAAATGAAGGGGATTATCAAAGTGGAAATGCTCAGCAGATGGGTGGAAACATAAGGCAGGGACTCGGAAGGAAGGTGAGGCTGGATCTGAGTATGGATTGGAGTACAGGAAATACATGCATTGTCTCAAGGACAGTGGCCCTGAGGAGGAGGGCTGAGGACTCCATCAGGATGACTGTCCTCATCTTTCTTCCTCTCTGATTCTCAGTTTTGTCTTTCTACAGCCCTCAACAGTCAGTGTTCTCCCTGTGTGGGACTCAGCTCTGGTCCCCCAGCACATGTCCCCAGAGTTTCCTTACCCTGGCTATTTGGTCTGCCATTTGGAGACGGCCGTCCAGCTCTCGTCTGATCTGGGCTGCTTGCTCATCCGGATTGTCCAGCTGCACAAAAGCACAAACATGGAGACTTTGAATTTGGGTGACGACAAAAGCCCAGGAACTCATGACTTTACAATTAACACTCTTACTCTTTGCTCCTATGGACCTATTTCACTAAAACTTATGTACTGTGTGACAGACAAATCCTTTTAGACAGTGTGATGGGGTAGGCAGGCTGTTCCTAAGAAAGGCATCTGAATGAACTTGTATAGAATCACTTATGAACTTCTAGGCAGTAGTGTTTCTAATGAGGGCCTGATGCAACACTTCTGTTTGGGGTCCAATGAAGACAGTGTTCACAGGGCAGACATACAGGGAAGGAGATGGTAATATAACCATTAGCGATTCATGGAGCAGACACAGTTCGCATCCAAAACACCTACATAGCATATATCCTGCTGCTCTCCCACCCCTGGACCATGGATGATTAGTCAGTTTCTGCATCCTTTCTCTCTGAGCCCTGAGACCTTCTCAACCAGCACTCCAGGCGGCGGCAGCCTCTCAGGTGGTGCTGATACCTTACATACATTACTATGTATAAAATATTGATAGATAAATAATAGAATCGACTGTATTGCATCGGGAACTCTACTCAATGCTGTGTGGTGACCTGCACGGTGAGGAAATCCAAATCAGAGGGGATATATGCCTACGTGCAGCTGATTCACTCTGTTATACAGCAGAGACTGACACAACAGCGTAAAGCAACTGTATTCCAATAAAAATCCATGAAAAATTAAACAGTATAGAAGTAGGTGCATGTCTCCTTCTAACTAACCAAATGCATGCCTTAGAAACTATACTGAGTATGCTTCAAAAGGAGGTTACCCATGAACTGTTTGTGAAATTTGAGGTTAGTTACCCACTCAGCCAACTTTTGGCACATCTATATTAAAATTACATGTGATTAAAAAAAAAAAAAAAGAAATCTATCTTTGTTTTTTCTGATGGGGAGACAATCCCCTAACTTCTCTGGTGTCAGTTTTACCATCTACAGAATAAAGGTGTTAGTTATGTAATCTCCAGCATCCCTTTGCCGTATTTCTACAAATCTGTGAAAGATATTGCAAGTATTTCTACAAAGGGCCATATAACGAAGACTCTAGGCTTTGAGGGCCATAAGGTCTCTGCTGCCGTGATTCAATTCTTCCAACGAAGCATGAAAACAGACACAGACAATATCTGAATAAATGAGTGGTGCTGTGTTCTAATAAAGTTTTATGAACAACAGGTGG
Organism: Bos indicus x Bos taurus; assembly: GCF_003369695.1. Lineage (NCBI taxonomy): Eukaryota > Metazoa > Chordata > Mammalia > Artiodactyla > Bovidae > Bos > Bos indicus x Bos taurus. The sequence continues at coordinate 22,154,571 of NC_040097.1, forward strand.
TGGGCCATAGTTACTGATCCCTGCTCTAGGAATTAAAAGTTCTCTCTTCATTTCTAAGCAAGCTTAGCATTACCCTTCAAACTGTAATGAGTCTGCTTTGTTCAGTAATTGATACATTATTTTACTCACAGAAGAGTTTAATAAGTATGGAACAGTGACATTCAAAAGGGATGTGCTCTATTCTTCATTTCAGAACATGTTAACTCACAACAAAAAGTCAATTAAGAACTTGTGAGTTTTCTAAGTCTTTTTCTTTCAAGAGCCATTTTTATTCAGAAACTTGAAGATGAAAACCCAACTCCACACTTAAAAAAAAGAAACTCATCTACGCTATGAAATAGTACAGAAAGTAAGTTATGTCTCAGTTCAGTTCACTCAGTCATGTCTGACTCTTTGTGACCCCATGGACTGCAGCATGTCAGGCTTTCCTGTCCATCACCAACTCCCGGAGTTTACTCAAACTCATGTCCATTGAGTTGGTGATGCCACCCAACCGTCTCATCCTCTGTCATCCCCTTCTCCTCCCACCATCAATCTTTCCCAGCATCAGGGTCTTTTCAAATGAGTCAACTCTTTGTATCAGGTGGCCAAAGTATTGGAGTTTCAGCTTCAGCATCAGTCCTTCCAATGAATATTCAGGACTGATTTCCTTTAGGATGGACTGGTTGAATCTCCTTGATGTCCAACAGACTCTTAAGAGTCTTCTCCAACACCACAGTTCAAAAGCATCAGTTCTTTGGTGTTCAGCTTTCTTTACAGACCAACTCTCACATCCACACATGACTACTGGAAAAAACATAGCTTTGATAAGACGGACCTTTACTGGCAAAGTAATGTCTCTGCTATTTAATATGCTGTCTAGGTTGGTCATAACTTTTCTTCCAAGGAGTAAGCGTCTTTTAATTTCATGGCTGCAGTCACCATCTGCAGTGATTATGGAGCCCCAAAAAATAAAGTCTCACTGTTTCCACTGTTTTTCCATCTATTTGCCATGAAGTGATGGGACCAGATGCCATGATCTTAGTTTTCTGAATGTTGAGTTTTCAGCCAAGTTTTTCACTCTCCTCTTTCACTTTCATCAAGAGGCTCTTTAATTCTTCGCTTTCTGCCATAAGGGTCACGCCATCCACATATCTGAGGTTACTGATATTTCTCCTTGCAATCTTGATTTCAGCTTGTGCTTCATCCAGCCCAGCATTTCCCATGCTGTACTCTGCATATAAGTTAAATAAGCAGGGTGACAATATACAGCCTCAATGTACTCCTTTCCCTATCTGGAACCAGTCTGCTGTTTCATGTCCAGTTTTAACTGTTGCTTCCTGACCTGCATACAGATTTCTCAAGAGGTAGGTCAGGTGGTCTGGTATTCCCATCTCTTTAAGAATCTTCCACAGTCTGTTGTGATCCACATAGTCAAAGGCTTTGGTGTAGTCAATAAAGCAGAAGTAGATGTTCTTCTGGAACTCTTTTGGTTTTTCAATGATCCAACGTAGGAAGTCAAGAAATACCTAGAGTAACAGGCAAATTTGGCCTTGGAGTACAGAATAAAGCAGGGCAAAGGCTAATAGAGTTTTGTCAAGAGAACGCACTGGTCATAGCAAACACCCTCGTTCAACAACACAAGAGAAGAGTCTACACGTGGACATCACCAGATGGTCAATACTGAAATCAGACTGATTATTTTCTTTGCAGCCAAAGATGAAGAAGCTCTACACAGCCAGGAAAAACAAGACTGGGAGCTGACTGTGGCTCAAATCATGAACTCCTTATTGCCAAATTCAGACTTAAATTGAAAAAAGCAGGGAAAACCACATTCAGATATGACCTTAATCAAATCCCTTATAATTATACAGTGGAAGTGAGAAATAGAGTCAAGGGATTAGATCTGATAGACAAGAGTGCCTGATGAACTATGGACGGAGGTTCATGACACTGTACCAGGAAGCAGGTATCATGACCATCTCCAATAAAAAGAAATGCAAAAAGGCAAAATGGTTGTGTGAGGAGGCCTTACAAATAGCTATGAAAAGAGAAGCCAAAGGCAAAGGAGAAAAGGAAATATATACCCATTTGAATGAAGAGTTCCAAAGAACAACAAGGAGAGATAAGAAAGCCTTCCTAAGTGAACAATGCAAGGAAATAGAGGAAAACAATAGAATGGGAAAGACTAGAGATCTCTTAAGAAAATCAGAAATACCAAGGGAACATTTCATGCAAAGACGGGCACAATAAAGGACAGAAATGGTATGGACCTAACAGAAGCAGAAGATATTAAGAAGAAGTGGCAAGAATACACTGAAGAATTATACAAAAAAGTTATGTCTACTATGATGTAAATAAGAAAACTGGATAATTTACAATCATTTTTTCTCTGAAGTACCATGAATAGCCTTCATTGGTTTGTTTTACAAAACATACCTGGCTTTATGCTCTTTTTATCACCCTATTCAATTAAGGAGTTGCCTTATCTTCTCTCTTCCATGGGTTTTTTTTTAATTAATCAATTTTTTTATTGAAGGATAATTGCTTTACACAATTTTTCTGTTTCAGCATTTTGATGAGCAGAACTATTTTCTAGATCATGAAGACTGGATTGTAACTTTTGGCCATATATCTAGTATTTCTCAAAGGGTGTTCTGCTGAACAACAACCTTATTAGATACTCCAGAAGAAAGGACTTGGAAAGGCTCCAAAAGAATGTTAGATAAGCCTGGAAAATGCTGTGTTGAAATACAGTTTCTGAGTTCTTCAGTAAGGAAAACTGTCAGATTTTCAAACAACTCAACTACTACTTAACTTAAAATTCTATTTTTTTGCATAATGCCCAAAGAACAAGAGTTGGAAATCCTGTTCTAAATTAATCAGCAGTCACAGCACTGACCAGTGGGCCCTCCATCACTGCCTGACAACCGGCGCACAGAGGAAACCTGGTATCCTCAGGGCTGGTTTACACTCCAGTGAAGTGCTTTTCAGTCTCTTTCTTGGAAGCGTCAGACCTCTTCATATCCAGGTGAAAATCCACTGGGAACACTTAGAAATGTCTTGTTCAAAATATATATGATATATATATATATCATATATATATATATATATATGATATATCTGACTACTTCACTGAGAAGAAGCAAAATTATTTGGTTAGAGGCTACAGTTACGGGTTCTGTCAGAAGATATGGTGCTCACCGAGGTTAAAACTGAAAAGAGAAAAAATGTTTTATGAAAATTCTCAGAGGTGTCTGAGGGCTCCCACTGGCCTCACCAAATACAACTACAAATGGCAAAGAAAGCCAGCAGTGAAGATGACGAGCAGGCTAGGTCTACATGAAACGTCATTCATTCATGCGTTGGTTTACTTATTCATTCATCAAATTTTTATGGAATGTCTTGCTATGCGTGATATTGGAATACAGAAAGGAACAAGACGGACCCAGCCCCTGACTCTATGCAGCTCAAAATCTAGAAAGAATAGCTATGATTATTTGAATTTGGACACAAAAGAGAAGGGATTAGAATTTACTGATGCCTATTTCAAGAGCAGGTATTGTATGACGTATATTAAACCCTTTTCTCAGGGGTTCCAAGAAATAAATCTTAACATGCATTCTCCCAGGAAAAGGATTCTGGGCCAGGAAACATTGCTTCCTCCTGAAAATTCATAACACATATTTACATAATTAATATTTAGGGAAATTCTGTAGTAAATAAGCCTACTTAACTGCATTTAATATTGTCTTTGACATAGTTATTGCAGTGAAAACAAGTGTTCCACAGGGTAGTGTGGGAAATTCCCCATGCAAAACATCTTTATGAGGAAGGTACCTTCATCACCACCATCTTATAGATGAGGAAACAGTCTCTGTAATGTACAAGAATGTAGTAAAATGGCATGAGCCATGTGAAATGGAATTGGCCCTGCCTCAACCTGAATCTCTTTTTGTCCTGCTTAATGTTGACTTTCTTTTTTTAGTGTGTTGTTCTGGCTTTCTTTTTGGCCCTGACAATTAACTCCTCACTCTTACTTTGTTTAATTCAATACAAAGAATCCCCACCGCCCCATGACTGGGGGGAAGAAAAATATCTACCCTCTGTTTCCTATCATGACTGATTTCCTCTGGGCAGGCTGCAGCAGTGCCAGAGGCCTCCCTAAGAAATGACAGCAACGGGCATGTCCTTATCCTGGCTCTGCCACTTAGTAGCTGTGTGACCTTGGGCAAGTTACTTAACCTCTCTGTGCTCAGGCCTCCTCATCTGAATAATCAGGATAATAAGTCTACCACAGAGTAATGAGGATTCACTGAGACCACAGATATAAAGCATGTGGCCCACTCCTTGGCATGCAGCAAACGCTTAGAAAATAGTGGCTGCTGGCTGTGTTCTAAGAACAGCTCATGCTGGCTGTAATTCTGACATGGCCCACAATGGGGCATCAAAGATTCAGAGAGAAGGTGCCGGATGGGCTAGTGTCCCTGCCAGGTGTGGATGTGGGTGTCTTGGTCTAATCTTCTGTGCCCAAAAAGGAAACTGATAGGGGCTTCCATTTCTGGACAAATTTCCTCGGCTTTTCAGTGTATCCTACTTTCTCCAGGGTCAAGTCCTTTGCTCTGTTGGACTTTAATTAGCAGGAGTGACCAGAAGGTGGACACTGCTGCCTGAGAGTTAATGATCTGAAGGAAAGACAGAAGGAGAAATGCAACCAAAGCTCCCGAAAATAGTCTGGTGTGAGAGAGGGGGCCAACCTCCACCAAAAGGCTCCACAGACCCACTGGATGAGGCCCCTCCACAATAAAGAGAAATCAAGAAATTATTTTCAAGAGCTGAAAAGAAAAAGCCAGCAAGGGGCTTCCATGGAAACAAGGTTCTGTTTACCTTGCTGGTCTTTTCCACCAAGGAAAGGAGAGATCCATTGGCGAACCAGGTCAAGGGCAAACCTTTCCTGCCGACAGCTCATTAGGGTTAAAATATGTACATGTGCATGAAGGCTTTTTACCTAATTAGCCAAATAATCTTCCTACTAGCAGGGGTCAGACAGAGGCAATGTGGTTGTTTTGATTTGCCAGCCAAGCAAAAGAAACCATTTCCCTGGGCTTTTCTTTTAAAGTGATGGAGGACTAAGCTCGGCACAGGGTTAATGGAGACAGGTATCACCTCAGCCAGGGGTTCAAGCCCATCCAGAGGTCTAGGATTCTCTCCACTCACCGCTATGCCCTTTCGGTCACTGTAGACATGAGAACTCAGCCCATCACGGCTGTCGGGCCATGTGGCACTGGCAGGAACGCTGCACGGTGGAGGACCCCCAGGGGGAGTCTGTGCCCAGCTATCCCAATCCTTGGCTGCAGGACCCTGTCATCTCTCTTAACCTCTCTGAGTCTCAGTTTTTTGACTGCAGAGGGAGGACTATTTTTCACCTTGCACAGCTACGGAAAGGACTGAATGAGACCTTGTGCTTCAAGGGAAGTCAAGCTGACTTGGGTTCAAACCTTGACTCTGCAATTTCCTTACTCAAAGGGATCAAACAGGTGACTGAACCCTTCTAAGCCTCGGTTTCCTTGTCTGTGAAAAGGGGAGAAGGTAAGATACCCACCTTGGTGTGCTTAGAGCATGATGGAGTGGGATGATTATGGTGTGCACATACGAGATCCTATAGCTTAGCAACTCGCTTCTAGAATGAACTCTTCTGAGGATGGGTGTTCACCAGATGCTACCTCCCCTCCATGCCCTTTGCGATGTATGAAAGAAACCAGGATGGGCGACGAGGGAGCCCTGGTGTGGACCAGAGGCACTTGTGTTCTGTTCATGACTTGAACTTAGCCAGAAGATGTCAGGCCAGAGTCACGGCCTCTCTGTCCACAACCCTGTCATCTGTTAAACAACAAACCCTAAGAGGTTATGTTCCAGGAGTCTCTGAAAAGCCTAGAGGAGCATTTCTCAAAGCTACACTCTGGGGAACACGAGTCCTAGGAACCCTCCATGAGATAGGGTTCTGTGTGTTCCTCTCTCCTCTTTCTGAGAAGCAAGAAGACACCTAAGTGGGAAATCCTGCATGAAGGCAAGGTTGTATGGGTCCATATTTCCCAAACATATCTGACCACATGGGTAGTACATGTGAACACCGCACACATTTTGGGCCATGCTCGCCTAGGCAGTTCTCGCATGCGCCTCATTTTTCTCATGTCCATGACAGAATCTGGTGTGGGGGGAGAAGAGAAGGAGGCAGGGAGGAAGCACCTACACTATGCAAGTCTATGTCTCAGTGAAAAGGGACCCATCTGGGAGGCCCCGTCTGACATCTGGGGTGACGGAGATGTCATGCCAGGGCCTGGGCACGCAGCCCCCTCACTGGCTTCACAAGCCCTGGAGGACAGCCTTGCCAGTGCTCCCGGAGACAGCCTTGCATACCAGCTTTCCCTAGGGATGCCTCAGTGCTCTGGGGCTCACACATGATCATTTTGTGGAGGCGAGTCCATCTCTGGACTCATCCAGTCATCACTGTTACTGCCACAAAGCAACCCACCATCAAGCGAAGAAAGGACTGTGATTCAAATACGCAGAAAATTGAAATAAACAGGCAGAGTACTCGATGCATTGTTTGAGTAATTGTTCTGCTTTCTGGACAAATCTATAGTCCTCAGCCTCAGAGCAAATGGACCGAGTTCAGTCTCAGGACTACACTGACATGACCCAGAACTGTGGCTGGAAGGAGATTCAGAGATGACACAGTGACTTCAGGGTAGAGACCCCGCTGAGCTCTGCGGCTTGTCGGGCACCACATTCCCCCTCTGTCCTCCGCCCAGGCCTGAGGAAGGGCTGGCTTGCTGCTGCTGCTGCTGCACACACTGTCTACCACACCTGGAGCACTTACCCTTGTCTCCTCCTTGACTTAAGCCTAACCTCCTCCATCCTTCAGTTTGGCAGCAAACCTTCTCTGATCATACGAGACTCGGTGAGTTCCCACTGCCATACGCTCTCCCAGTGCGGGCACGTTCCCTTCATCAGCATTCATTGCAATTATAGTTTTACATCCACTCATCAGATGATGTGTTGTCCACCTACTAGACTGTAAACTCTGTGAGGGCAGGGGATGTGATTTTGCTCACCTCTGCATCCCTGGCACCCAGCCTGGTGCCAACTACAGAGTGTGCTCTGATGACTGCCTGAGTTAAAGGACTAAAGGACTGAGTTAATGAACTGTGACCAGAAGGAAAGTAACCCACCCACAGTCACAGCATCATCATCAGTGATGAGGCTGGGACTATGTTCCCAACCTGCTCACTTCCAGGCTCTGTCTGCCTGCTTAGCGCTGTGTCCTGCCATGGGCCGCTTTCCCTGAAATACATAAAGTCGAACTTGGCTGGCTTATACCCAGTCACATCGCTGATAAAGCATCCTTAATTCTGGGCTACTGGGGACCAAGGCAGGTGCGCCTATCAGCAGCTGCAGGGCAAGCCACCTGCTGACCTGAGTTTAGCTCCATCTATTCCCCTTGTTTCCTTTCTACTTCCCAGGCTGCCCCCTTGGTGCCCAGGGACTGGTGTTTGAGAGGGAGGCTGCCAGGAGCGACTGCAGAGGAGAGCAGAGGCCCCTCCCGGCATTCCACCCCCTCACCCCCCCCCACCCCATCCTCCACAGGCCTGTTTTTTTTTTTTATCCTCCTTCAGAGACAAACTGCTCCAGCCAATGCTGCCTTCCTGGTGCACTGCGGTCTGGAAAGTTACAGCCAGGACACAGTCAGTTTCCACCCAGGGGTGTGGGTGCCGGAGCTCAAGACTCAAGAACACGCTGAGGTCTGGTCAGGCCTGTGTTACTACATTCAGTGCCTGGCTGCCGCCTCCAAGCTCCTGTCCTCCTGTCTCTTACAGCCCGTCTCCCCTCTGTCCACCTCCAACGTGGAGGCTGTGGAAGAGGGTCACACCTCTTTTGTCCAAGATCAATTGCTGCCTTTCCGCTTTGAAGCTGATCAACGTTGAACAAGTTATTCGATTTCTCCAAGTCTTCACTTTTAATTTTTCAACTCTGTTAATTCTATGATGGGAATAATAATGAGAATACCTCCTTCATAGGGTTGATGAGAGGTTAAACATACACATAGTATATGTACGATGCTTAGCAGAGTGCCTGGCACACACTTTCTGTAAATCTTAGCAGCTATTAGCACTTGGCATTCTGCAGCCCGTATACTTCATCCTTACACAAGTTCTGATTCTACTAACACTTAAAATGGCAGAACAGGTTTCCCCTACTTCCATGCAGGAAAGCAAGCTTCAAAAGATGAAGTCATTTGCTGGTAGTTTCAAAGACAGCTGACCCTGCACAGAGGGTATAACCCTGAGAAAATAGAGCACCAGAAATCCTGGTTTTTTAGAACCAGAAAACCTTAAGATCAAACCCCACCTTTATCACATACTCACTGTGTGACCAAGGCCAGGGAACTCAACCTCTCTGAGCATCTGTACCTGGAACTCTAAAATAATTTCCTCAGGAGACTCCTATGATGACAATCATAATAGACATTTCCACACTCTAGGATTTTGACACATTGTAGGTTTATTATTACTTCTATTGTTATTACTGAGGGTGAACCTGATGAAATCTGCAGCCTTGCCTCCGATGTAAGTCTTTATGAGGGCTCTGTTTCAGGATAATTTGTGGACTTTGGTATCCCGTGCACACTCAATTATATTCTGTTTTCATAAAAAACATTCAACATTAGTGGAAAAGGTAAAATAAGACCATTAGTGTCTTTCCCATTCCTTATTCCCTCTCCAAGAGCAGACCTTGTGTAGGTCAAAGTCTCCATTCTGAAGGATGCACCTCTCCTTGATTGCAAAAGGCAAGGTTTAGCTCCCAGAGTCTGCCAGCCAATAAGAACATCCTCCACATCTGAGTCACCCATTTTATGTCTTTGCTGGCTTCTGGCAATGCAGTAAATATAACCCAAGAGCTCCAAATGCAGCAATTCTCTGAGTGAGCAGCAAATAAATATATAAAAATATCCTGGAAAGGAAACCAATCCATTCCTTTATGATCCTGCAGTGCTCAATCAGCCTCCCCTACCCCCACCCAAGTCCTGCAATGACCTCACTCTGCCTTCCACCATGTCAAATCTAATGTATCATTCAGGGGGCTGGTTCCAGACCCGTATTCTTCAGGGAAGCCCTCCTGGATTGCTTTGGTCACATATCAACTTGCTCTTGTAGGCAGCGCTGGCCTGTCTAGCATCTCAACCTTCTCTGTGTCACATGTTTTGGATTTCTTTTCCTGCCAAAATAATTGTTCAGTTCAGTTCAGTTGTTCAGTCATGTCCGACTCTATGTGACCCCTTGGACTGCAGCGTGCCAGGCTTCCCTCTTCATCACCAACTCCCTGAGCTTGCTCAAACTCATGTCCATCGATTTGGTGATGCCATCCAACCATCTCATCCTCTGTCATCCCCTTTTCCTCCTGCCTTCAATCCTGCCCAGCCTCAGGGTCTTTTCCAATGAGTCTGTTCATCGCATCAGATGGCCAAAGAACTGGAGTTTCAGCATCAGTCCTTCCAATGAATATTCAGGACTGATTTTCTTTAGGATTGACAGTAGGGCACAACAGTCAGGGACCCAGGGAACTTTTCCAGAAACAGTCAGACCTGGTCTCAAAACTTTGCTCTGCCATTTACTAGCAGACAATATATTCTCTGTGTCTGCTGCTTCATCTGCAAAGTGGGAGTCCTAATACTAACAATGCCAACAGCAGAGGTTTATAGTGAGAATAAAAGAAGATGGCACTCATAAGGCACTTAGCGCATCAAATATGATGCGAGGACACAGAGTCAGGCTATCATTTAGTACTTTTGGGGCTAGAGCCTATGAATTTTGTCCAGCATGAAGGATGCAGCTGTGCTTTTTATGGATCATTTTAATGATCTTTACTGCTGGGGCTGAGAGATGCTCCAGTTCACTTAGACCATCCTGAGGACATAGAGATCAAAGCCACTGAGAGAGCAGGCGTTGTCTAGCAGGGTGAGAGTGTGGCCACTGAAGCTCGGCATACAGAGGCAGCAGCTGGTTTCTGTGCTTGGGACTAGGTTGGTTTATTCCTTCTTAACTATGAAGTCATGTCTACTGTATCTCCTGAATCCATCTAATCCGTTCATCCACTTTCCTAGGGCAGGTTACCACTGTCTCCACCATGAAGCACTGGCCTGTTTGCCTGCATCCTTTCTGACAAAGCAGTTCTCAATCTGGCCCATACATGAGAAACATCTGGGGGACAGGAAAGACAATCCTGATACCCAGACTACACCCAGATCAACTAAATCAGACATTTGGCTTGGGGCTCAGGCAGGCATCATTTTTCTTAAAACCTGTTCAGATGATTCCAACATGCAGTAAAGGTCGACAGTCTTTACCAAAAGCCAGTGGTTCTCAAACTATGGTGAGAATCCACCAAAGAAATTGTTAAAAGAGAGTTTTGGGCCTCATTCATAGAGAGCCTTGATTCAGTAAGTCTGGGGTGAGAATCAAGAATTTACTCATTCTGAGTGATGCTGATGCTGAGAACTGCACTCTGAGGGGATGCCTGTAGTGTATTCTGCTCATCTTGCTGGAATGCACATTTGCTCACATTTCTCTCATGCTTAAGCCCCTACAGTAATACTCTATTATCCTTGGCAACAGGAATCTGAGATCCTTATCACAGCAGACTATACTACAAAGCTATAGTCATACAAACAGTATGGTACTGGGACAAAAACAGAAATATAGATCAATGGAAAGGACAGAAATCCCAGTAATAAACCCACACATCTATGGTCAATTAATCTTTGACAAAGGAGGCAAAACTATATAATGGAGAAAGATAGCGTCTTCAATAAATATGGCTGGGAAAATTGAATGTTTACATGTAAAATAATGAGATTAGAACATGCTTTAACACCACACACATACACACACACACACACACACACACACACACAAACTCAAAATGGATTAAAGACCTAAATGTAAAACCTGATACTATCAACTCTCAGAGGAAAACACAGGAAGAACACTCTTGACATAAATTGCAGCAATATATTTTTTTTCAATCAGCCTCCTACAGCATTGGAAATGACAAAAACAAACAAACAGAACCTAATCAAACTCAAAATCTTCAGCACAGCTAAGTAAACCATAAACAAAATGAAAATACAATTTGTAGAATGGGAGAAAAGATTTTCAATGACGTAACTGACAAGGGATTAATCTTCAAAATCTACAAACAGCTCATGAGGCTCAATTAAAGAAAAATTCTATTAAAAAATGGGCTTAAACAGACATTTCTCCAAAGAAGAAACACAGACAGCCAAGAGGCACATGAAAAGATGTTTAACACTGCTAAATTATTAGAGAAATGCAAATCAAAACTGCAATGAGGTATCACTTCATACCAATCAGAATGATGAGCATCAAAAAATCTATAAACAATAAAAGGTGGAGCGAGTGTGAAGAAAAGAGAACCCTCCTACACTGCTGATGGGAATGTATATTGGTACAGGCATTATGGAGAACAGTATCGAGGTTCCTTAAGAAACTAAAAGTAGAATTACTATATGACCCACCAATCCCATTCCTGGACAGCATATCCAGAGGAAACCATGGTTCAACTGGATACATGCACCCTAAAATTCCTGCAGTGCTGTTTACAATAGCCAAGGAATGGAAGCAACCTAAATGTCCATTGACAGATGAATGGATAAAGGAAATGTGGTACATTTATACAATGGAATATTACTCAGCCATGAAGAACAAAATAATGCCATTTGCAGCAACGTGGATGAACCTAGAGATTATCATGTCAAGTGAAGTAAGTCAGACAAAGATAAATATCATGTAATATTGCTTATACACATAATCTAAAAAATAATACAACTGAACTTATTTACACAACAGAAACAGACCCACAGACTCAGAAAACAAACTTATGGTTACCCAAGGGGAAACACTGTCAGGGAGGGATAAATTGGGAGTTTGGGATTGTCATATACACACACAACTACATTTAAAATAGATAAACAACAAGGACCTACTGAATAGCACAGACAATGCTGGTCAATATTCTATAATAACAGAATATTGAGAAAGAATGGGAGAAGAATTTGAAAAATAGATACACATGTATGTATAACTGAATCAGTCTGCTTTACATCTGACACGAACACAACATTGCTAAAAACCATACTCCCAGTACTTCCCAATACAAAATGGAAATGAAGAGCAATAACAAATATGAGGCAGCATTACCATCTGGCTCCTGTATGGCTTTCTAGCCTTTTTTCCCACTGCTTTGTCTTGCCCTCCAGGCCCAGGCCACTCTGGGCTGCTTCCAAGTTCTCAGACATGACATAGTTATTCATGGCCCCAAGCCAATGTGCGTGTGCTGCCTTCCTCTGCCATCTTCAGCTGGCTGACACTCATTAACCCACCTCCCAGTCGCCATAATGCTGCTTCCTTAGGATACTTCTTCACCCCAGCCAAGGTCACTTCCTCAAGGTCCCCACAACATGTTGAACTTCCTCTTCTACCAATCTAATCACATGTGCCATTATTTGCTCCGGGTCATGCTCTTTGCAAGACTAAAAGTGCCTTGACAACAGGGACTGTGTCTATCAGGTCCACTACAAAATATCCTAACTGATGCATGGTAGGTATGCAAGAAGTAGTTGCAGAATTAACTTTGAGATGGAGATAATAATGTCTACTTGGCAGGGTGGTTTTGATGAATTAATGAGACAAGGTTGTTGAAAACACTTAGTGTAGTGTTTGATATTTAATAGATGCTTAAATTATGACCTCCTGGAATGAGAAGTCAAGTGGGCCTTAGGAAGCATCACTATGAACAAAGCTAGTGGAGGTGATGGAATTCCAGTTGAACTATTTCAAATCCTAAAAGATAATACTGTGAAAGTGCTACACTCAATATGCCAGCAAATTTGGAAAACTCAGCAGTGGCCACAGGACTGGAAAAGGTCAGTTTTCATTCCAATCCCAAAGAAAGGCAATGCCAAAGAATGCTCAAACTACTGTGCAATTGCACTCATCTCACATGCTAGCAAAGTAATGCTCAAAATTCTCTAAGCCAGGCTTCAACAGTATGTGAACTGTGAACTTCCAGATGTTCAAGCTGGTTTTAGAAAAGGCAGAGGAACCAGAGACCAAATTGCCAACATCCGCTGGATCATCGAAAAAGCAGGAGTTTCAGAAAAACATCTATTTCTGCTTTATTGACTATGCCAAAGCCTTTGACTACGTGGGTCACAACAAACTGTGGAAAATTCTGAAAGAGATGGGAATACCAGACCACCTGACCTGTCTCCTGAGAAATCTGTACACAGGTTAAGAAGCAACAGTTAGAAGTGGACATGAAACAACAGACTGGTTCCAAATCATGAAAAGAGTACATCAAGGCTGTATATTGTCACTCTGTTTATTTAACTTATATGCAGAGTACATCATGCAAAATGCCAGGTTGGATGAAGCACAAGCTGGAATCAAGATTACCGGGAGAAATATCAATAACCTCAGATATGCAGATGACACGACCCTTATGGCAGAAAGCAAAGAACTAAAGAGCCTTCTGATGAAAGTGAAAGAGGAGAGTTTTTGAAAAAGTTGGCTTAAAACTCAACATTCAGAAAATTAAGATGATGGCATCCAGTCTCATCATTTTATGGCAAATAGATGGGGAAACAATGGAAACCGTGAGAGACTTTATTTTTTTAGGCTGTAAAATCACTGCAGATGGTGACTACAGCCATGAAATTGAAAGGCGCCTGCTCCTTGGAATAAAAGTTATGATCAACCTAGACAGCATATTAAAAAGCAGACATTACTTTGCCAACAAAGGTCCATCTAGTCAAAGCTAAGGTTTTTCCAGTAGTCATGTATGGATGTAAGAGTTTGACTGTAAAGAAAGCTGAGTACTGAAGAGTTGATGCTTTTGAACTGTGGTGTTGGAGAAGGCTCTTGATAGTCTCTTGGACAGCAAGGAGATCCAACCAGTCCATCCTAAAGGAAACCAGTCCTGATTATTCATTGGAAGGACTGATGCTGAAGCTGAAACTCCACTACTTTGGCCACCTGATGCGAAGAACAGACTCCTTGGAAAAGACCCTGATGCTGGGAAGGATTGAAGGCAGGAGGAAAAGGGGACGACAGAGGATGAGATGGTTGGATGGCATCACCGACTTGATGGACATGAGTTTGAATAAGCTATAGGAGTTGGTGACAGACAGGGAAGCCTGGTGTGCTGCAGTCCGAGGGGTCACAAAGAGTCGGACACGAGTGAGTGACTGAACTGGACAAAATTATGACCTTAATAGAGATCTCAGTTCACACGGTTTAATTTATTAAGCCCTCCTTGAATGTAGAACTGAAATTGAGAAGGGTCAGAACAACTAATTAAAGTGGTGAAAGTCATAGATGTGTGAGCCAGTCGAACTCTGGGAGTTTCCTCAGTTGGAACCTGGTAGCATTAACACCCAACTCACCTTTTAAAAAATATTTTCTTAAACACTTGCTGTATGCCAACCATTGTGCTACAGAATGTGAAAGCAGCACAAACAGAAATAGCTTCTGTGAGTTTATGGTCCACATGAGAGCAAACATATTGAATACCGAGTATATACTATGGCCTAGCATATTATCTAATTTTTATTCACTGTCGTGTTTAATCCTTGAGAATATTACTATCACTATTATAATCAAATCCACTTTCCAGATGAGGAAACTGAGGCCCAGAGGGATCAAAGTAATACCTCAAAGAAGTGGGAGGGCTGGGATACGAATTCAGGTCTGTATTAATCCAGAGTGTAATCCAGACAGCTTGCTGTCCCTACACTCAGTGGGGATAACTTCCAGGATTCTTTCAAAACCAAAAAAGACGAGTTACCCTCCAATTAGTAAACTATTTCACAAATGTAAATTATTATGTTTGTTGTCATTAATTTTGAATTTATTTTTTTATTAACATCTCAAATTCTGCTCAGGCAGCTCATCCGATAAAAAAAAAAAAAATGCTGATCTGATAAAAAATAATCACTTCAAAATGAGCCACAAGAGATTTCTGACATGAATATGATAGAAAAGAATATGCCTTTTTGTGCTGTTGAATCATTTTGATATCTCAGCAGCTCTGAAGTATGGTGAAAGGCAATTTATAACTGACAAAAATAATGCACTCAATAGGAAATCCAGAAAACATCCATTAAAATCTAAAATACCTCTATACACTAATAAAATCAAATGCTTTTGCTAAAAATGTCCACTATTTTAAGAGGAAATGAATTACATTTTCAAATATTGATCATGCAGTATGAAAGTTACTCACAAGGTCAAAATGAAATCAGGTTTTCCAGCTTCTGTAATTGTGAAGTTAGTAAATACGTGTATGTACATGTAGGCAAGTGGGGGTGTGTGTGTGTGCATATGCACATTTAACAGAGATCTCAACCAGTAGAAAACATTCAGAGCTCTCGATCATAAAGCTGTCCGTCAACTAGAATGGAGGTAAAGTAGCATAACTTCCAGGGCATGTGAGATCTGTCACATGTGCCTCTCTCTCCTTTGAGGTATGTCGCAAGTATAAGACATGTTTAATTTCTAGTCCCAGTCTGATCATTATACAAGTTCCTAGTAGAAATTGGGTCTATTCATGAGTCTACCCACATATATCATTATCTCACTTTGCCTGCCCTGAAGAGTGTGTCTACCTTGGTGATACCACTGTTCAAAGCCAAAAATATTTATGAGGGTTGTATTTCACCTTGATTAAGACCTGTCAAAGGAACAGTTGGTTTCTGCTATCAAATCCACACCAAGTACATACATTTTATTAGTTATTTTAGAAGCATCTGTGGGCAAGAGCAAAGAGACAGTATTAAAAAGAGTGAGATTCTAAACTTTCCAACAGATGGGAGAGAACAAACGACAAAAATCCCACCCAAATTACACTGTCAGTATTAACTCACAGCTTTCTGCTTGCAATAGTCTGTATCATGTGCTAAAGATGAGCAAGGGCATCAAGGTATCATCTACTCTAACACATGTGATACACTGCTATACTGAAAATGTAAGTAAATACTAAAAAGTAAACTCAAAAAGGGGAACAAATTCATCAGGAAAGCCTAATGTATTCAACGGTAAGAAATCAACAGTGAAATCTCACAGTTGTCTGAAGTCAACAAAGGTTGATTTCTTGCTCACCCTACATGCCCAATGTTGATTATGGGGGCCACTACTCCACAAAGCCACTCAGGGATCCAGGCAGATGGAAGCACCATTTTGTGACTCTGCCATCTCAACATGTGGCTTCCAAGCTCACGTGACAGGGAACACAGAGCATGCACAACCCATAGCCTACTTGCTGGAGCCAGTCCCATGATCCTAACCTAATTGCAAGGGCAGCCAGAAAATGTCAAAGAACACACAAAATCTTTGGTGAGCATTTCTGCCTCTGCCACAGAAAGCCACTACAGATTCTGGTTAAAGTGCTTAAAGTCTATCTTGAATATCTGGAAATTGCTTGATTCTCTATTTTACCTGATCTGTGCTGACAATTCTACATCATTTCAAAGTAATGCAACTGAACTTTGTGTAACATAATTAAATTTGCATTGTGAAAGGTAAATATGGCTGTGGCTTAGAGGAGGGAAATTAAAGAAGTGCTCTTCTTGGAAAGAGAAGCCTGCATATAAACAATAATTTAACCAATATAAATTAAAACAGTATTGACTGAAATACACAATTCTGGCATTGAAGTGGTTCGAATCAAGACAACCAAAGGGTCTCATAATCTAATTTATTTCTAATGTACTCAAAGTTGCCCAGGCTAAGAAATACTTTGAGGGGTAGACCACTATCAAGACAGATGATTTCCTTATCATCTGCCATCAAATTATAGCAAAAATCTCTTGAAATTTTATTTGCACTTGACATGCAAGACAAAATCCTCTGTGAAACAGTTTTTAAGATTAGATAGTCCACTTGCTGAAGTTACCCTTTCATATTTGCAAAAACATCTAAGTTGAATTTTCTGAGCAAAGGGAATGCTTTTTAGGGAAAAAAAATTTTTAAGCAATTGTAGCAAATTTCTCCCCAGCTCACAAATTACTGTAAAAAGTCTCAAAGGCAAAAAAATTTAGTCAGGGATCTCATTTAAACACCTTTAAAAAAAGAACAAGTAAAGTAAATTCACAAATGGGGGTTTTGTTTTTAAAAAGCAATACCAAATGTATGTATCAGGTCAATGCCCTGCTCTTTTTATGTTAGCATTCCTGGACACAGAATTGATTTGTAGAATGACACCTTTTAGCAAGATGTTTACTGTATTTTAAAGCAGCAGAGTGGAAAAATACATTTTTGAGAAATGGTTTTAACATGAAGTAAAACTCAAATGATTTTCAAGTGAATAGCTCTGTTAGGGCCTGACACAAATAGGTTTTCAATATATACTTATTGGGGATTGCCTATATTTTATCCTCCATGTAACAGGGAACCTTCAGTATTCTAAGCCGATCTATGTGTTTTTAAATTTGAAAATTATTCTCTATGGGATGAACGGATCAGCTGCTTAGTCATTTTATTTGGGTAAAAAAAAATGGAGATGTACAGCACAGGGAATATGGCCAATATTTTATAGTAACTATAAATGAAGTATAACCTCTAAAAACTGTGGATCACTATGTTGTACACCTGAAACTTGCATAATACTGAAAATCAACCATACCTCAGTAATCTTTTTTAATTAAAAAAAGGCCTAGGGGCTTCCCTAGTGGCTCAGTAGTAAAGAATCTGCCTGACAATGCAGGAGATACTAGTTTGATCCCTGATCTGGGAGGATCCCACATGTCATGGAGTCACTAAGCCCGGACACCACAGCTGTTGGGCTGTGCTCTAGAACCCAGGAACTGCAAACTCCTGAGCCCACGCCCCACAGCTCGGGTGCACCCTAGAGCCTGTGCTCTGCAACCCAAGAAACCACCGCAAGGGAAGCCTGCGCACAGCAACGAGAGAGTGGCCCCCACACCCCGCCACTAGACAAAAGCCCACGCAGCAGCAAAGACCTGCTACAGCCAGAAATAAATAAATGAATAAAAATTTTAAAAGGCTTAAACATTTGAACTTCATGACTTGGAGTAAATGACATGTTTTTGCAAGTTTATTATTTTGCTGTCACTAAAATAAGCACCTTTAAAAAAAAAACAGAATGAAAAAAGAAAGGGAGAGATCAAAAAGTACAGGGTTTAGAAAAAATAAGAACACTTAAATATATGAAAGATAAATGAAAATCCTTCAGAAAGTTGAAAGGACTGTACAGAGATTATTATTGTTGTTGTTGTTGATGCGGTTTTACTTCCATTTAAGTCCCACAGGCATTTTGCTGACATTTTAGCAAAATGTGTGCTTCTAATTTCTTATTGTGAAATTCTGTCTTAGAGATACCAAATCACAGTGCCACAGGACCCTGTTGGTTTCAGACGGCGCTTAATGGATTCTGTCTTTTACAGTTTGACATGTGCAGTTGAGTTGGAAAACGGCTGATTAAAAAATTTAGAGTCAACATATGCAGCCAGCCTGCACGGAACAAGATAATGCCCTGGGTGACAGCCTGTGGCTTTGATGTAGGACAGTTGGAAGACATCGTGTGCTGCTGACAGGAAGTCAGACAGCAGCGCCCAACAAGGAAAAAATTCTGAAAAATTCATAAGCTTCTCTATCATTAATAATTAATCCCCAAGTCAATAAGCTCTGGCAATTTATACTGGCCAGCACTGGGGAACAGCCAAGGACTAGAACTATACATCCCTCTGTAAACCTTTCTGAAGTGATTAATTTCACAGCACCCTTCAGCTTCTTATCAGAAAAGCAAGGCTACAGAAATTCAGGAGACAGTCCTCAGCATAAACCATAATATTAGCTATCATCATGTATTAAGATGAAAAGTATCAGGTCCCTCCTTAACAAACTCCTGGAAAATGGCTTAGATTTGTAGGTGGAGGTGGTTGGGGGAGGGGGTATTCTGTTCCCCAGCAGACACTGGTAAAGCTTGGAGTCATTTCTGGTTGTCACAATTGAAGGAGAGAGCACTGCTGGCATCCAGGGTGTAAGAGGCCAGGGATGCTGCTGAACATCCTATTACACAATGCACAGGAAATTCCGACAACAAAGAATGACCCAGACCAAAATGTCAGTAGTGCTGAGGCTGAGAAACCCTCTTGTAGATGCTGACTTCGGGCATGCAATCTGTTTGCTCTGACAACATATGATTATGAGGGCAAAAAGAACATGGCTGAACTGACATAGAGGCTTAACTTCAGCATGTTAATCCTCGAGCTGTTAAACTCTTTCCAATGCTACCAGCCAGGCTGAGATCTGAAATAATTTGAGGAAAGCAAGAGAGAAGAATGGGGAATTTCAGCAGTTCAGACTGTGGTTAAAAACTTTGTTTGACAGGTGTCAGGCTTCCAGAACTAATCCAGACAGGTGTATGTGGAACCCAGTGTGAGAGGTTGCTGCATTGTGGGGTGTGTAAGACATGGCCGAGGCGGTGGCGGTGGGGGTGGTGTGTGTGTCAACCACTGGAACCTTGAACAAGAGTGTTCAAGTGCATCAGCCCACCTGTGTTCTGAGCGTGTTCTTGACTCAGGCTTCCTTGTCCCAGACCTCATCTGCAGCGGGGTCTCCAGAAGCACGGCATCTTCTCTAACATTCTGTCAAGTGGACAGTGATGGTAGCACTCACAAACCAAGACCCCAACCCGTAGGTCAGAGTGACCCAAACATACAGCCACCTCTCCTTGAGGTAAAAGCCTGAGATGCCTCTTGGAACTGAATCATAACCCAAGAAGTAGAAAACCTAGGGTTGGGTGGAAATGTGGGTAAGGAGGGGGACATTCAGGTGGTAGTTTAGATGCTAAGTCGTGTCCGACTTTGCGACGCCATGGACTGTAGCCTGCCAGGCTCCCGTGTCCATGGGATTCTGTCCATGACATTCAGGTAGGTGATCCTTCAGTCCCTTTAATCTAGCTCACTTTAAGATAAAAGTAGAAAAACCCACTTCTATTTTTCAGTCATACAAAAAAATTTTGCTGTCTCTCTTTACTAAGTTCCATTTTCAGCTATCTTCTTAGGTTTCCCAATGTCACCAATTCATAAGGAAGAAAAAAATGACGCTTGATTCTAACCTCGGTGTTTCTGGAGATTCTTCCACTGTAATGAGAAACCACACTAATCTTGTACAGAAGAAAGAGCTTGTGATGATTTCATTTTACCAAAGAACATCTTAAGCCAGTTTCTCTTCTCTGATAAGCCTCACAATAAGTGGGAAGCTGAGATTCTGGGCCCAGGCTTATATTACCCATCCCTTGTTAAAGTTCTCTGGAAGCATAAATGGATGCATATTTTTACATATAATTTCTACGTAAACAAAGCTGCAAATAAGACACATGATGACCCAAGGAAATGTCTGCCATGGGATGTTGGAGGGGACTGTTTCTTTTATTCAGGATTTGGAGACAAACTTTAGGGAAACATCCACATCCTCCTGGAGAAGGCAATGGCACCCCACTCCAGTACTCTTGCCTGGAAAATCCCATGGACGGAGGAGCCTGGTGGGCTGCAGTCCATGGGGTCACTGGGAGTCAGGCACGACTGAGCGACTTCACTTTCACTTTTCACTTTCATGTGTTGGAGAAGGAAATGGCAACCCACTCCAGTGTTCTTGCCTGGAGAATCCCAGGGACGGCAGAGCCTGGTGGGCTGACGTCTATGGGGTCGAACAGAGTCGGACACGACTGACGCGACTTAGCAGCAGCAGCAGCAGCAGCAGCAGCAGCAGCAGCCACATCCTCCAGGGCTTATCAAGAGTCATCCAGCCTGACCTGCTACCCCTGCTCATCCTCCCAACACCTTCCCCACTGACCTCATCCCCATGCCTATGAAGCAGAGGCCTGGGAGAGGACAGGAGAGGGAATGGTCAGAAAGAAATAGAATTATCAAGGTTCCTGGGACGCTGGTCAAGGGGCACTGTGATGGCTTGTTTTGTGCTCTCTGGGGGACTATCTGCTATTTTTCCTTTAATAATTTGGAGATACTGGAGACCTGTAAAAACAGGGTCATTTCATTTTTCCTGTTGGATGCTTGGCTTGCAGCCAGCTGGCTTCTCTATGTCTGTTGCTGTTGCTGTTGTTTAGTTGCCCAGTCCTGTCTGACTCTTTGCGACCCCAGGGACTGTAGCACACCAGGTTCCTGTCCAAGGGACTTCTCAGGCAAGAATCCTGGAGTGGGTTGCCATTTCCTTCTCCAGGGGATCTTCCTAACCCAGGGATCAAATACGCATCTCTTGCAATGGAGGGTGGATTCTTTACCACTGAGCCATTACTAAGGTTATTTTTGGCAACTTGGTTATTTGGATATGATATTATGGATACTTTGAAAAGAAATAAAATCAAATATAAATGTGGTGTGATTAGTACAAATCTACCCTATAAAGTGGTGCTAATAATAGATATCATTCACTGTGACTAAGAAAAGTCTGCACGTTAATTAAACAGCTAAGATGAATGATGGGCATAGTATGTGGCCCTCAGCTAACTAGATACTGTAGGTAGGTAGATCTAAGACACAACGAGGACGGAGGAGGAAGGCCGGAAGGTGGTGGAACACACCTGTGGACTATTTTTACTACAATAAAGATGCATGAGTTTCTTCAGGACCAAATGCACACAGAGAAAGATGGCCAAGCTAGAGCCATCTTGCCATAATCCTGTCCTAGGGGGTGGATACTGGCCCAGGAAGTCCAGCAACGGGAGACTCTGGCATGGAGTCCCAGAGGTAGAAAGGGAGGAGTGGTCGGGAGACAGGGAGCTTCTGAAGAAGGTCTAGCTCATGAGAACACATCTCTGCATGACAAGGATCTCCTGGGCTGCACAGCCCACCTCAGATGCACTGCTGCCCCATCCAGAAGCCGCCTGCTGTGGTCCACCCGAAGGCGATTCCTGCCATCTTTCCTCTGTAGGGCAGGCTTTCCATAACATCCTGTCTTTCAGACTTCTTTCCCACAGGATCTCAGAAAACCACACACTTATTGTCAGGGACCCCAGGGTAGTGTGCAACTGCACATTTGGTTGTGTAACTGTCATCAATATCTGCTTCTCCATTCCTCACAAGATAACCTTAGGGACAGCACAGAGCCTGGCCTGTTAGGAATCCAATAAATTCTTAAGGACAGAAAGAAGGAAATGAACTTTTTGTATGAAGTCCTCCCAATGCCCTCCTCACACCATGTACCACTGTAGAACTTGGTATTATTATTATGTGCAACACATAGCTAATGTTCCTATGAGACTAGAAATTTTGGAGGGCAGGAACTATATCTGGTTTCTCTCTTGACCTCTGACCAGTGAAGAAGGAAAGAAATGGTGCACACGATTTTAATTGTCTGACAAACCCACATAGATCAGTCTCATTTAAAGTCTCCTACAAAATCTTGTTTTGAAGAACTCTGGTTCATCAGTCACCAACTCAGCTTCAATACATCTATAGTATCTCTAAGGTTCCCTGACTTGACTCTAAATTCTGTTACAGACTAACTTATACAATAGATCCAGAGGAAAAAGGAATGGTGGACGTGGATAAAACAGAGAGAAGAATGGCATTTAGGCCTTTTTTCCTTTCCAGAGAACATTATTTGGGGAGGGGGGTATCATATTGAAAAAGACACACCATGTTTGCATATGTAGAGGAATTAAAAAGTACGTATTGCTTGGCTGCATTATTAACTGATGAATTCAAAGGCAATAAGAAAATAATCTGAAGTTACAAGAGTGAGCTATTTTTGGCAACACGGAATGAAGTCGATTTGGAAAGGGGGAGGCTTCCTTCTTTAATAACTGAAACCCTATTTCACAGTCCACAGACTTTGTGGCTGCGCCGTGATATCACAATAAAAGTATTTCTGGAATCAAGGAAAGAACTCAGCCTTTTTTCCCCTGACATTAAAGATAAGTACATGAGCTATTTTTCTCCCTGTTTATTCTACTTTAGCATAGGGAACCTATATCTCTAGAAAGTCAGTGAATCACTAAACGACCAGAAAATGCCAGGATGGACACACTCAGTCTTCATTATGTGAGACACTTAAATCCTAAAGGAGCTTAATTGAGAATCGTTACGAGGAAGCCCTGAGAGCTAGAGATGCTGTGCACACCTCCTCTGAAAGCACTGTTTTTTCCACTGGAAATATTAGTGCTTCAAAAATCATCTCTGAAATCTGCTACTGTCTAACAAGTCTCAGGATTTCGAAATTAGTCCATTTTCATACCCTCCCTAACTTTGCTGAAAGTTCAGAGTTGGAAGCTGAGAGTTCAGGAAATTAGTTCTGCATTTCAAAATTCTTATTTTAAGAGATCCGGCTCTCGGGGCAAAAAAAGTTTCTGAAACAGTTTATAACAAAGGCAGCTCATTCTTTCCTTCCTCATCTGCTTCTTTCCACAAATACTAAACACAGACTGTGCCAGGTAATGTACCAGGTGTTAATACACTGATGAGCATAAATGAACTAACTGACCCTTCCCTCGTGGCATTTATAATTTACAGAGGGATGACAACATTAATCACAGGAGCATGTACATCAACATAAACTTACAAACAGGTAACTGTTCCAAATAATGAGAACAAGATTCAGTGAAAGAAGTTCTATTCAGTAACTCTTGGATTGAGAGCTAAAGATACACAGAGATTAACTGGGCAAAGAATGAAGAGACACGTTACAGACAGGGTAGTACAGTCAACCCTTGGTACCCACAGGTTCCTAACTGTGAATCCAGCCAACCACAAATCCAATTACTGTTGGCTGAATCTGCAGATTTGAAACGTGTGGATAGAGCAGGCTAACTGTAGTCTTTGTACTATGCCATTTTACAGAAATGACTTAAGAAGTGAGGATTCTGGTATCTGTAGGCTCTGAGAACCAATCCCCTGTGGATAGTGAGGGGTGACTGTGTTATGTAAAGGGCCTGTGGCGGGAGAGAATGTGGAAGCAAGTTAGT
Organism: Bos indicus x Bos taurus; assembly: GCF_003369695.1. Classification (NCBI taxonomy): domain Eukaryota; kingdom Metazoa; phylum Chordata; class Mammalia; order Artiodactyla; family Bovidae; genus Bos; species Bos indicus x Bos taurus. The sequence goes on from NC_040097.1 coordinate 22,178,631, forward strand.
ATGGTTAGAGTACAGGGCGAGGGGGAGAGTTGTTCAAAATAAGGTTGGAGAGAGAGACAGGGGTCAAGCCTTGACATGGGGTCATGGAAAGACTGTGTGGGGGCTTGTAGGGCATGGGAGGGTTATTTGTCTTTATCCTACAAGAGCAGGAAACCACTGGAAAATTTAAAGCTGGAAGGAAGGGTAGCAAACACGGGCAGAAGGAATGAGAAACTGACTGGGGTTGCCTATGGCTCATCTGGAGAACAGACTGGGTCAAGAGTAAATCCTGTTGACGTGGCCAAGTCAACTGAATACACCAAGCTGCACTCTTTTGCCTTCTAGCTTCCAGTGTTGCTGTCAAAAAAAAAAAAACCTTAAAATCATTTACTCTTTATTACTTAATCCTATTTTTGTCCCATCTCCTGGAAGCTTGAAGATTCCTCTTTGATCCTGATGTCCTGATGTTCCAGCCTAAGGGTTTTGGTGTGGATCTGTTTTCATCCATTTGTGCTGGGCACTTTCAATCTGGACCATATTTCCTTCAATTGTGTGAAATCTCCTCAAAATTATGTCACTGATAACTTCCTCACCTTCTTCTGGCCTCTGTTCCTGGAGCTGTCATTCTGATGATGGACCTCCTGAACTGATTCTCTTATTGTCTTACACTTTCTTTCCTATTTAAAAAACCTCTTTAAGTCTTTGCTTCATATTCTAAAAGAATTTCTCAATTTATCTTCCAACCCTTCTATTGCGTCTTCAATTGCTGCTATCAAAATCTTTATTTCCAAGACTACTTTTCTGGTTCTCCAAATGTTCCTTTTTTTGTTGGTAATACACTGTTCTTGTTCCACAGTTGCAATATTTTCTCTGATCCCACTAAAGATGTTAGCATCTGCTGACATTTTCTTCCTTCTCATAGTCTATTTTTTCTGATTTTCTAGTCTTCTATGGTTTTCCTTTTGGTTTCTATCGTCCTTATTAGAGGCCTTTCTCAGGTGTCTGATAATCTTTGGGCTTGGGTCAGTTTTTTAAAGGGAGTGGGAACCTAAAAATCTAGTTGGAAGCACTGAGAACTTGAGGGAGCTTTTGACTCAAAGTACTTAAGATGATGTGGAAACTTTATTTGAGGGAAATCTCCAATGTCACTATCTCCTGATGTACGCTGTTGAATAGATTGCCCAGAGAAGATGCTTCCTGTCTCCTGCTTGAAGAATGAAGGCCGAATTATCAGTATTTGGTTGCTATCCAGCAGGGGAAAGCCGAGGATCTCAACATCTAATCTGCACCTGCCCGCTTCATCCCCTTTCACCATATCACCTAGACTTTTTCGACTGTGCCTGATTTATCCTGTCTGGAGACCCTGTGCTTTACCCGCTCCAGTCCTGTTCCAGGAGGAGGTGGCTGGAGTTCTGAGGATGCCAATGCTTCTTAGGCTTTCAACCAATTCTTCTCTTTAGTTCCTTTTCTTAAGCCCTCACTTTCAGAGATATATACTGACACCAGTTTCTGAGCTATTTAAGGAGATAAATCCTAGAGTGCTCAGATCTCTATATTGTTTTAGGATTAGGTTTCTTTGGGATTGTGGAGTCATTTACCTCTTCCCTGTTAATCCAAATTACAGTGTTTGTCATTATCTTCTCTCCTCACCCCCTTTAATTATTAGTTTGGAGAGATTAAACTGGAGGGAAGGATGGCAGTCAAGAGTGTTTTATCCACAGTCCTTTAGTCATTGATTTTCAATTTGTGATCTACAGAGTCCCAAGGCTCCCTACAAGTCCCTCAGGGACCACACAGAGGCCATGGGTGGGGCTCCAGACTTTCCACCTCACTTTTAGGCACAGCAGCTCTAGATTTTAACCCATGAGACATCTCATTTGAAAAAAGGATTCTGCTGCTAAAAAAAACTGCATGTCACTTACAAAAAAATCTATGCTTGGCACTGAAACCTATCCATGTGCATGCCCAAGGAAAGAGAAGTAGAGGACATATGGACACCATAATGGTCACAAGAACAGCCTCCAGATACGGCCTCTGACTGGCTCCTTCCTCTTGTGGGCTTGAGTCACTCCTGGGATCAGGAGGTGGACTCTATCTCCCCTCCCCGTGGATTGTGGCTGGCTTTATCACTGGCTGTGGCCCATTAAGCCACAGGAGAGACAGGATGTGGTCCATTAGGTTCTGGAAGCTCTGAGTTCAAGCCTGAAGTGGACTAGAAGCTTCTACTTCCTGTCTCTTGGTGCCCAGCTGCTATACCCTGCAAAGCCCAACATACATGAGAGGAGAATTAAAGCCCGTCAGTACTTCAAAGAACTGTACTGTAAAGTTAGTCAGTACTCACTGCAAACAAGCCATCTTCAGTATTCCAGCTCAGTGGACACTGGGTGACTGCAATCCGAGTCAACAGCACACAAAGCTAGAAGAACCACCCTTCTAAACCCAGCCAACCCACAGAATCCTGAGAGGTAATAAAACAGTTCCTCTTTTAAGTCAGAAATTTGCAGTAGCTTGTCACACAGTGACAAATAACTAAAGCAGAATATTCTAGGGGCTCTTTTCTTCTCTGTAGTTTTCTGATTTTTAAGACTCTTATTTGTAATGAACATACTATTTAATTCCCCTTCTTTAAAAATAAGCTATAAAAATATGTAAGTAGAGAAGTGACTTTTTTGCCTTTATGATTACTTCCTTTGTTCAGTTTTCATATTAATACTATGTAAGATGGTTATCAAGGCATGAGCAGTCTCAGAGCAGGATAAAGCTAACCAGTTCTCACAAGATTCCAACTTGACAGGACGTAATTACATGCTAACATACATGTGCACGTGCACACACACATGCACATACATACACGCGCACACCTGACACAAGTGATCCAGACCAGACGAATGTAAATCAAGGCAACAGTTAACAGACTTTCTATGGAAGCATTCGGTGGAGTATAAACACACCATACAAATCAAAGACGTGGCAATAACAATTCTAATGTTTCCAAGGGAAGCAAGGGGCTTAAAAAATCATCTCTTCCTAACATTTCGGCTCAGAGGTTAGTAAACTGAAGTCTAGACTGTGAAGTGACTCATTTACATTGCCAGAAAGTGGCAGTGAAGATGACTACAAAGATCCGTGCTAAGGGAGTAAGTTAACTGCATGCCAGTGAATGAAAATTTTCTTAGAAACTGACATGTTTTTGGCAAACAGAAGACTATTTTACTTTTCCTGATAGAACTCTTCAGAAGCATAAAATACTTCTGCCTCCCTGTGGAAGGAAAACAACAATAAATGGACTAACTTATTCAAAATTATTTCAGAAAGTCAGGTGGGGGAGGGAATCAATGGATCAGCTGACCAATGGGCAGGAAGATGTCTTCAGTACCAGACAAGAGAAACAAACTCATGTGTTAACTATGAATCTGAGGGACATTTCCCTTGATTTTCTGAAGCTTTTTTTTCCTTGCCATTAGACTTCATGAACATTTTAAGTCATTATATAAAAAGCGATTAATCTGAGGACAAGCAGAGGCAAATAAAATCCCCCAGTTTCATAATGGCATATGCTTTAGGATTTTTCATTTTCATTCTTTCTGAGTTTGCCTCTTTGAATGTCCTACTTATGGAATATACTTCATGATGGCACCTCATCAACCTTGTTTAAGTGAAATACAACTCATTCGGATTGTAGTGTGTGTTTCCTTGTCACCATTTAATGCTACTCATTTTGGTAACATCTTTCACTTAGGGAGTATCCCAGAATGCACTGGATGACTAGCCAGGAGTGTATTTTAAGCCAGTGGGTATCAGAGAATTTGTCATCACTACACATGCCCTTTGTACAGTGCTTCTCTCCATACAGCAACACCCAGAAGATGCTGGCCTCATGCTAGCTCTTGGAACACAATTGTGATAATGGTTATGGCTGAGGGCTGCCACCAAGCAGCGCAGCTGCAACAGCTGTCACTATAGCCTGGGAATTGTCATCAGGAGGGGGTTACTTCCTTTATGGCCAAAGGCTTGCAGCTTAAAACAGCATGAGGAGATTTGTTTATGGCAGAGAAGAGGGATCAACAGTCTTGTTTGTCTAGATTAGGGTTGAGGGGGGATCCACAAGGGGGTGGCAAATCTCTCCCATCTGTTCCTATTTTTCTAAAGGGTTGATGTCAGTCAACAATAAAATGGCTAAAATTCCCTGCTCACTGTCCTCAATATCAGTTTACAGGTTTGTAAATTCATACTGACCTCCTCAGGGAACTTGTGAAAAAGTCCCAAATGGGGAAGGAAATACTGCAAAGTGACATTTGATTAAAAGAGAAATGATTTCAATCAACATTCCAAATGCCAGGGGCATTTTGGGGGCACACTGTTAAGAAATTCTAAGAAAAAGCACTTAAGTGCTGCCAACAAAAGGAATTTCTTCTTGTTTTTAATTAAATGACAAGAAAGAAGGTATATAATCAGACAGGGAGGCCCTTAAGACCCCAGGGTACTAGGCATTGCGGGCCAAGATGGATTCTGGCTTGAACATTTTCAAATTTCAGGGGTGAGTATCATGACTATTTCACCTTTCTGCTAATATTATCTTTTATATATTTTGATATCTTACCCTTAAATTTCAGCATTGTGCATTACTGCTACTTCCTACCCTCCACATTTTTTTTTTTGCTTCCACCTTAACAAATGACTATGGTAAAAAACCTCTTATTAATCGCCCCTCCTCACTTTTTGTAGAATTTGTAAAGAACTTTTAAAGACTTTATTGCCCCTGTGTAACAACTGTGTAGCAGGTGGCAAGAACAGTGCTGTGAAGTAGTTGGAACTGAAATAAGTCATACTCATTTTACAGTTGAGGAAACTGAGGCCTGAAAAGGTAAAGATTAACTCCCAATGTAAATCATCCATTTAATCCCGTCATGCATTCATTCAACAGCTATTCAGAGAACAGGCACTATGCCAGGTCTGCAACCACATTACAGAGCTGAGGTGGAAAAGTACTGTGGCCAGCAGAATACGTTTGGGAACAGAGATGAGGATTTAATAAAAAATTTCCATCACTTCATTAAGATTTCTCACTCTCAGCATGACTAACATTTTCAAATGAATAATTCTTTGTTGTGGGGGCTGTCCCGTGAACTGCAGGATGTTTAGCAGCATCCCTGGCCCCTGCCCAATAGCAACGAAGGGCAAACCTCTCCCACCTGTGATAACCAAAAGTGTCTCCAGATGTTGGCTAGTGTCCTAGGCGGGGTGGGGGTGGGGTGACGATACACAGTTACCTCCAAGAGAACCACTGAAATAACTGAATTTGTGGCCTCAGTCCCTCATCTCTAAAGTGGGTATAACTGTTTCTACCTGTCAACCTTGCTGTGACTAATGAATTGACCAGAAGTGAGTAACGGGAGATATCAATTACAACTGTATTATAATTATAGTAGATGTACTACAATTCTTGCTCCCACCATCTTTAAACATCTTCCCATCCTAGTCTGTCATCATCTCTCATCGCCTAACCTGTAAGGAAGCTTTCAGGTTTGAAAAGGCTTTTCCTGGGCTGACATTTTAGAACTTCCCAAGGTCAGAGGCTCCATCTCACTGCCATCTTACTGTCCCTTCCGTGAACAACCCAAACAAAGGATCACAAAGCCTTCCAATATCTAGTGTCAGAGGAACTGGGGATCCTATAACCCACTGCTTCCAAGTGGTTCATGGCAGCAGTGAGAGGTGATGTGGGAAGACAGGAAGAGGAGAAATGAGTTGACAATGTCAGCAATTTTCTCTAAATGAGTCCCAGATTGGGGTGGGGCGGGCGGGGGGGGAACCTTTCCAGTGTATGAATAAGTGTAACAAATGATTTAGCTTTTGTAGACATCCTTTGTTACTAGGCTGTGATTTGACAGCTTTCAAGAGTTTTACTGATATCCATTTGTAGAAAAACTTCCTAGTCCTAACAATAAATACATCTTGAATAAGGAAGGGCTAACGTTAGATTTCATCCAAGTAGTAAAGTGTTTTCTCTAGGCAGAACAGTACAATTAATTTTTCACTGCTGCACCTGAGCTGAAAAAAAAATGCATTCCTCTAGTCCCATTTTTTTGGTGTTGTTACCTTAGCTGGCTTATAAACACTTTCCCTATAACATGAAATTTGAATCTAAAGAGACAGTACACAATGAACTTTAAAATCATAAAGTAAACGTAATTAAGAGATAATGCCAAGAGGCTAGAATGTCATCTTGAGATAATGACCTCCAAGTGCTGTAAAAGTATGGAAGGAGAAGAAAACTGATGCCCAGAAATACAGGTTGGGCATGAGCCAAGACCTTGACTTGAATGTCAGTGCCCTAGGGCTCTCTGAGTAATAACCGAATCACTGATTTATAAAATGTAGTTAATTCTCCATCATTCTCAGGAGGTGGGTTGCAGGGCATAAAACAAAAGACAACACATTAATTTCTATCTGTATTACTGTATTTGTATAACCATGAGTGTACTTGACATTATAGAATTTCTTCCTGCCAAGGTCCCAAAATTTATAAGACCCCTGGTCTGAATCTTTCAAAGCCTTAATTTCTGCTTCTGGTTGATAAGTCATTTCATGCAAATATGCTAATAGCTTCTTAGGTCATCTTTCCCAGCACATACATTTCTCTTTAAATAACTAGAAAAGCTTCTAGGAAGAAGCAGCTCCTAAGATGGGTAAGATGGGTGAGATTTTGAGGAGGCAAGGAGAGTTGTGCTGAGAGGCCATTCCAAGCTCATGGTGATAGAAAAGCCAAAGCAAGTTGAGAGGCATGACAAGCAGTCTAGTTTGACCACAGGGCAAAACTGGTCAAAAAGAGTAACAAGTATTTTAGCTGGGAAGAGCCCTGATTCTTCTTTAGATTAGAGTCCCAAACAGGTATCCTGTTTGCTATGTTTGCAGTAAAAATGTGCTTTGCTTGTCATGTGCAATATATATTTTTAATCAAGACTTTCAGTTTCTCTTAAAAGAAGATCTGTCCATACCGGGCCCATGATCCTGCTACAGCTGAAGTTGGTGATTAGCTGCCTCCACTTGGTGAGCCATTTATTCTCCAGTTGGCCACAGTCCCCACCATTTCCTATTGTTTCACAACATACCAAAAGGAAAAAAGAAGCTGGGCTCTACTGTCAGGTTTTTCTTAGGATAGAGAATCAGAATCTCCAAGAAGATACATGGTTGTATCATGTTTTGTTCATCCACTGATGGTCATGAAAAAGCTGAATTTCTTGATACCAGATTCACTTCACTCATTTCTATCACTCTCAGCATCTGAGATCATGACCACTGCTTTAAACAGAGGAAGATGTTTAAAAGGTTTTTGGGGCAGGCGGTGACATAACCAAATCATACCTCAGTTTGGGCATAAGAAGCTACATCAGACAGAAAAGAAGGAAGAGTGCTCGACAGAGCAGAATTGGCATGTGACTCTAGTGCTACAGACTCGAGCTCCCAGGGTCTAAACCAGGCTAGCAGAAGCAGCAATCGACTGGGCAGTAACAGATACAGGAGAGAAGGAGATGGCATTTTGGGGTTTTCATTTCAGCTTCCTGAGGTTTTTATTTTGGTAAGATCAGAGATTGGAAAATCAAAAGAAGGAACTGGAGTGCTGAGGTGAGTGATGAGCTAGTTTTGGATACATGCTATTACCGATAATGGGCAGATGAGTTGGAAATAGGAGACTAGGGCATAAGGGAGAGAGAACAGGGAGGAACTGGGAATCATTTGAATGCAAAAGGCAGCTGATATCGTGAAAAGGAAGGTCTTTAAGGCTGAGGGACAACATGCAGAAAGAAGAGAAGTCCATGTAAGAACCATGGGAAGAGCTACATTTAAAAATGTCTTAATTTGTTCAGGCTGCTATAAAAATTATCAATTGGGAGGCTTATAAACAACAGAACTTTACTTCTCACAGTCAAGTTCAAGACTCTGGCAGATTCCCTGTCTGGTGAGGACCTACTTCCTGGCTCACAGACGGCCATCACTCCTTGAATCCTCACGTGGCAAAAGGGGCAAAAGAGATCTCAGGGGTCTGAGGGCACAAATTCCACTCATGAGGATTCCACTCTCATGACCTAATCACCAGCTAAGGGCCCTGCCTCCAAATATCCTTACACTGAGAACTGAGTTTCAACTTGTGAACTCTGGCGGGACACATTCAGTCTACGGCAGGGAGCCACAAGGGAGCAAGCAGAGAAAAGGAGGAAAACCAACAGAACAAAGCAGGATGAGAGGCGGGGACCAGGAACCTTGAGATTCAAGGACTTGCATTGTGAGGACCACTGAATTTAGAGGCACCATGTGGACGATGCCAGATTCAAAGGAGTAAAGGAAAAAGCTGAGGAATGATACATATTAATCAATCTATTAAGTAGATTAAAGGCTTAATCAGCAGGGTTTCTGAGGATCGGAAGTCAGGAAGTGAAAAGTAAGTACAGGAACTAAGGGGTCAGAAAGAGTTGTTTTATAAATCACCTCAGTCATTTACTAGAAGTTCTCATAGAGAGTAGACACCCTTCAATTGTCATCAATGACATTCTGAAATCTGGCATATACCATCAGGTATTTTTTTAATGAGAAAACTTGTTTGGGGCTGGTCATGAATGTGTGACTTCTGTTCTATAAACTCAACAGTCACTTTGACATCAACCACTTGACTTTCCCAAAACACCGTCACACCTCTGTATGACACAGTATAGAGCATCTAGGGTGGAAGTCTTCTGGGGTGTGCTCATCCTACACAGGGATTCTCTTCTCCTGTCAATGTGCACTGCTCTTCTCCCAGTGAACTGCCATTCCCTAATTCCATCTTGTTCTGGAGGAATGGCAGTTTCAAGCAAGGTACAATCTTCCTACCCACTGCCCCCATTCTTCTACCCAGGCCAAAATGTGAGCAGAAGGCCCAAGACAGTCAATCAGACCTTCTCCCTAGAGTCTTAATCTCAAGCAGAGGAGTGCAAACACGTATTTCAGCTGGAATTAAGTCATTCACGTGATGGCACCTTGAGGACAGCGCTCGGTACCATCTGTGGTTGTTACCCTCAGAGCAGTGCTGTTCCTGTCAGTCCCCAGGTATGACTGCTGTCCCTTAACCATCACTGAAAAACAAAAATCACTGTTGTTTAAGTTAGCTGGCATCAGTTTCAGCTGCTTGCTCCCAAATATTCTCACTGCTATGTAGCTGTTTAAGAAGACACTACTGGTGAGTTTTACTGATGATATGAAGCTGGAAATCAAGATTAATGACCTGGAGATTTGCATGATTAACTATGAACAGTATTTGGAACCATACCATGAATATTAACTGCCAGCACAACTTCTCCTCAAAATACACTCCTATCACCCTGTGGGAACAGGACCAGTGTCTGTCCTTTATTGTAACAGTGCTCATCCTTGGAGCAGACCTAGCACATAGTAGATGCCCATTAAATAGGTGAGTGACACATCTCACATATTCCTAGGGGAGAGAACATAGGAATACATGTTCTCTGCCATCATGACAGCCATACAGAGCTTTACATTTTGTTTCTCATAAAACTCCTCCAAAGTAAATAGTGGGCTACTTTCTTTATAGACTGGGAGATTGAAACTGAGCCCCAGGGAACTTTAATGCTTGACTTGGTAACAAAATATAGCAGCTCTAGGGGCCATTCTCATCTTTGGAGAAATTAAAAAGAATGACCTTAGGCTTCCCTGGTGGCTCACATGTTAAAGAATCTGCCTGCAATGCGGGAGACCTGGGCTCAGTCCCTGGGTCAGGAAGATCCCCTGGAGAAGGGAATGGTTACCCACTCCAGTATTCTTGTCTGCAGAATCCCACGGGCAGAGGAGCCTGCGTTACAGACTCTTCAGGGTCACAAAGAGTCAGACACAACGGAGCGACTAACACTTTCACTTTTCACTTTCAGGCTTTCTCTGTTTGCTGCAGCATCGTGGACAGCCAACATCCATCCACCAAATTCTGCTCACACTTACCAACCTTGCTGGCCCCGGACCTTAGGGCTAAAGCTTGGAAACCTCAATGCATGGCTGGGCTGGATTACTGCATGAGTCTGAGAGACAGAGACAGAGAGACACATGCACACACACACAGAATATCTCATCTGCCTTGTCACAGAATGTCTGAAAAGTACATGCGCCTGGCACAGAGAGTAAAACACACCTCAAAAGTGATTCTTCCAACAGCAGCCAGGAATGATACTTCCTCTCCTGGAAGCCCCTGAGTTACGACAGTGAATGAATAGATGATATACCTCTTTTGACAAAGGGGTCTTCCCTTATGAAATGTGGATAAAAGTCCAGATACACATGGACTTTCTTTCATAAATACTGTCTGTCACTTAGCATCCATCATTTAAAGTCCTCAATCCCAGTGTCTAAGAAATCTGTCAATGATGTTTTCTTCCACTCAGTCTTCAAACTCTGCTGTCCAGCAGAACTGCATGAGAATTTGAAAAAAATATGTGGATGCTCAGAACTCACCGCAACTCTCGGGGTCAGGATTCCTAGAGGAGAGAGTTCCACTCCCTACATTTTTGCCCTACTTCCAAGGAAATTCTTAGGTTGAACCAAGTACAAGTGCTGCTCAGTAAAAAGGAACCATCTGAGTCCGAGAAGGCAATACCCAGCACACACAGTACAGCATGTTCTCCTGCACACAGCAGACATCACTATCTCATCTCTGTACTCTTCCCCACTGAGCCGCGATGTTGCTCATCCACACAACTACTGCTTGATCAGACTTGGCTCAGGAGAAACTCCTCTTTGTTGGCCCAGGAGGTAACAGTTATATATTGTTCTAGCTATCTGGAGATGGGTTGGAACCAATAAGCCCACATCCTGCTGTCTTACTGCAAACATAAGCCCGATCCTGTAACTATATTCTTGACAGATACCATGAAATCTTTTTTTTTTAATTAAGTATTATTGACAAATAAAATTGTTCAAACAAAAATATTTCAGGTGTACAATAGGATGATCTGATACATGTACACATTGTGAAGAAATCCCTGCCATAAAGTTAATGAACACAACCATCATCTCAGTTACACCTATTTTTTTTCTCCCTGAGAATACTTGAGTTCTGCCATCTTAGCAAATTTCATTTATATGTTACAGCATTATCAACTATAGTTACCACATGGCACATTAGATCCTTGCTGGGGACAGAGGGGTGGGGAAGTAGGAGATGTTGGTAAAAGGGTAAAAACTTTCAATTACAAGACGAATATGGGTGTATGTCACCATCTTCTTCCAAGCAACCATCACTGCTCACCAAGATAGTTCACTAGCATTCTACCTGATCTCCCAGTTTTGATTATTACCCCCTGTACTATAGTCTCCATACACAGCTGAGGTGAGGGTTTTAAATAACAAACTCTGTTGGTATTTTTACTAGGATGATACTGCATTTATAAACTCATCTATAGAGAACTGACATCTTAATAATCTAAAGGAAGTCATGTCACTCATACACACACAGGGAACACTACTCAATATAAACGATCTGTATAGGGAAAGAATCTTAAAAAGAGGGGCATATGTATAACTAATTCATTTTGATGTATATTGGAAACTACCACAACATTTTAAATCAAGTATATGCCAATAAAAATTAATAAATCATTTTTTAAAAAAAGGAAGGCATGTCTGGTCATACTTTGAAACATCAGTGTCTCTTCTTACTTGTTTCCAGAAGAATCGTGGCTTCTCAGCAGATGATGTGATCTCTGTCACCTCTCTAATATCATCTTGAGTCACTCTTCCCCCTCACTGATCTTGTGGTTTATATATATATATTTTTTTTTCTTCATTTTCACTGAATTATATAGCTAATTTACAACATTATATTACTTTCCAGGTGTACAATCTAGTAATTTGATACTTTTAGATTATACTTCATACAAAGCTATTATAAAATACTGTTACTTCCTGTGCCACACATCGCATCCTTGTAACTCTTTAACAACTGGCTGGTTTGTACTTCTTAATCCCCTTCACCTACTTCACCCCTCCGCCCACTGCTCTTCTCTCTGGTAACCAGTAGCTTGTTCTCTGTATTTGGGAGTTTATTTCTGTTTCATTTGTTCATTTGCTTCATTTTTTTTGGATCCCACATATAAGTGAAAACATACAGTGTTTCTCTTTCTCTGCCTGGTTCATTTCACCAAGAATGACTACAACACCCTACAGGTCTGTCTACTATGCCACGGTACATATGTTCATAAGCCACATATTCTTCACCCGTTTTTCTGTTGGTGAATACTTAGGTTGTTTCCATGTAGATGACTGTAAATAACGCTGCTATGAACAATGGGATGCATGGATCTTTTCGAATTACTGTTTTCATTTTCTTCAGATAAAAGCCCAGGAGTAAAATTGCTGGCTCATGTGGTAGTTCTAGTTTTAATTTTCTGAGGATCCTCCATACCGTTTTCCATAGCAGCTGAATCAATTTACATTCCCACCAACAGTGTAGGAGGATTTCCTTTTCACATCCTCACCAACTCGTAATTTGTTGTCTTTTTGATAATAGTCATTCTGACAGGTATGAGGTGATACTTGATTGTGGTTTCGATTTGCATTTCTTTCATGATTAGTGATGTTGAGCATTGATCTTTTAGGTTTTTTCCCATTTCCTGAACAGCAAGTTTTTCCTCATCCCCGAACCCCTACACCTTCTCTTCACTCTGTCAGGGATACTTTTAGTCCCTTTTAAGACCTTGATGCTGGGAAAGATTGAGGGCAGGAGGAGAAGGGGATGACAGAGGATGAGATGGTTGGATGGCATCACTGACTCAATGGACATGAGTTTGAGCAAGCTCCGGGAGTTGGTGATGGACAGGGAAGCCTGGCATGCTGCAGTCCATGGGGTCGCAAAGAGTTGGACATGACTGAGTGACTGAACTGAACTGAATTGAATTTCCATGTTGGTTTCTCTCCATCCTTCCTTGTATGGAGAATTTACTTCCTCAGAGAGGTGCTCTTGTCCACTCTAAGTAGAGCTCATTACCTCTCACCCATTCCTCTCTATCACATCTATCTGTTCATTTCCTTCCCAGTCATTCCAACAAACCATGATTATTTTGTGCACTCTCTGTTCACTTATTTTTTTTAAACTGTTTCTCACCCTGAGTTCTAAGCTACACACGAAGACAGGGAGCATTTGTCATTCTCATTAGGTGCCTCCCCAGCACCCAGCATTGGGCTGGGCGTGGAGCAGAGTCTCCATACGTATTCATATCATGTTGGGGCTAGGAGTCTGCAACCCTTTCTTTCCTGCTTTGCTGGCTGCTCCCTGTGAGGCTCTGACAACAGGGGTCCCCAAGGAAAAGCTGCAGGGTGGAAGAGCAGCATGGACTTGCCCATTCCTGTTTGCTTCTTTAGGTGGGAGCTGCACCTCAGCAAAACGTCTTCCTCCTGGCTGCAGCAGTGCCTTCTCTCAGCGGCGGCTGAATCCCATGTGCGAGATTTTCATTACTTGCAGAACCAACCTCAGAGAAACCAGCATCTCCTCCCTGAGGTCTGGGTACCAGACTGGCAGGGCCCTGTCTCTGAGCTCAGAGACATCACTGTCAGTGCCCAGCAACCTCCTGAGAGGTGTGCCCCTCTTCCTTAAGCTTCTAATTGTGAATAATTCCGACGCATTTTTTTCAAACTCTCATGCAGAACTGCATGGGGAGAAGGAGCGGGTCCTGGCACTGCCACCCAATGTGCATGTAAGTCGGGCCTCCTTTTGTCACCCTGCTGGGCCTGTATTTCCTCAAGCAGGGTGACCACCTCCTGCGTCACTGGTTCTTTTCAACTCTGCCTGTACTTTGGCATCACTTGACAAGTTTTTGGAAAAAAATACTGTTATCTGGATTCTGACTCCCAGAGGTTCATAAGTAACCAAACCAAGCTGTGGTCTAGACCCTGGCCCTTAAGAAAAAAATTCTCTTGCATTTACTGTAAACCCAGGGTTGATCAATATTGTGTAGGTCAGGGGTTGAAAAACTATAGCTCATGGGCCAAATCTGGCCTATGGACTATTTTTTAAAAATAGTTTTATTGGAACCCAGACCAAACTTGTTTATTTTCATTTTGTCTACGGCTGCTGTGGTGCTATGAAAGCAGAGTTGAGTAGTTGCAGCAGAGACCATACAGCCTGCAAAGACTAAGATATTTACTAACTGATCCTTTACAGAAAAAGTTTGTCACCCTCTTAATCTAAAGGTCTGTGTGATCTCTACAAGTTTTCCATCTCTACCATGCTATGGGTCCAGGATTCCTATCTGATAATTTAAATAATATGGTCAACTTAGAGAAATGACTTTCAAACTTTTTAGACCACTCCCTAGTGTAGGAAACACAGCTTATAACCGTGGTAGTTTGAATAAATGTGTCTACAAAGTCTTTGGTAGTCTTCCCTTCATGAGATGCACCCTCATTCTTCGTCTTTTGACTGAGTGTGGGCTGGACTCAGTGACCCAATTCTAAGGAAGAGAACTCAGCAGAAGTAATGATTTGTGACTTTGGAGATTAGGTTATAACAAGAAAGGCACTGTGGTTTCCATCTTGGTTTCTCTCTCTCTCTCTCTCTCTCTTTCTCTGTTGGATTCCTCCAGGGATTAAATTAAATAAAGCAGACCAAGCATTTGGCATAGTGTCTGGTACACAGTAAGTGCTCCTTCATAAACTTTATTTTTCATTATAATTCTCAAACAATCCACCTGCCAATGCAGGACACACAGAAGAAATGGGTCTGACCCCTGGGTCGGGCAGATGCCTTGGAGTAGGAAATGGCAATGCCCTCCAGTAGTTTCACTTGTGAATTCCACGGACAGAGGAACCTGGAGGGCTGCAGTCCATGGGGTCACAAAGAATGGGACACGACTGAGAGACCAAGCCCAGCACAGCACACAATTATCATAACTCAGTCCTTGATAGTGACTCACTCTTATAGGGATGATTTTTACATGTTAAAGAAAGGAATTGGGTAGCTAATCCTGTGACTCATTCCTATCATTGAAGTGGGAATTCTAGGACTAATGCTATAATCTCTATTTAGTTTTTACC
The DNA here is from genome assembly GCF_003369695.1 of Bos indicus x Bos taurus. Taxonomy (NCBI): domain Eukaryota; kingdom Metazoa; phylum Chordata; class Mammalia; order Artiodactyla; family Bovidae; genus Bos; species Bos indicus x Bos taurus. The sequence continues at coordinate 22,193,679 of NC_040097.1, forward strand.
ATGCCCCTGGGAATGTACTTGCATTTCACATGCTCCGTCTCCCTTAAACCTCACTGGAACACTATAAGGACTGTACCCTTAATATCCTCAGTTTATGATTAGGAAAATGGAGCACAGAATTTTTAAGTAATATCCCCAAGGCTACACAGCTAGAACTGTGGGAACGCTTAGTTGATCCCAGAAACTACAGTCTTGTTCATGTTATTCCTCTAGGACAAGAGAAAGCAGCTACTCTGGGGAAAAGTTAACATTACTAGTGTTGGTAGTTGGAGGGAGCACAGTCCAGGAGTGAAAAAGCCCAGTATAGGGGCGCAGAGCTGTCCCACTTAAAGGTATAGGGATGAACAGAACACAGATGGAAGCCTATCTCCTGGCCTCTGCCAGAAGATCATGAGACCACTGGGGAGTCTCTTTGAAAAGCCTGACAGCAAAGTGATGCTTAGAAGAGATGCCCTGCTTGACATCTGATTTTACTGGAAGATATATACAGGTTCATACCCGCAGGCAATGCCTTGGGGCACAGAAGCAGTTCCAGAGAAGGGTGCCTTACAGACTGACAAAGAAGAATGGGATACAGCCTCCTGTTTGCCAGCATAGGGAGGTTTGTTCGTTTATTCACCGAATCATTCATTCATGCAAACATTCAAACGCCTATGACATGCCAAAGACTGGGAGACACAAAATAAATAAAACATGGTCCCTGCCTTTAAGGATCCATGGAGATCAAGGTCCAAGTGACCAGTTACAGTGTATGGGCTGAGCCAGATAGAAGGAAGTGCAGCTGGGGCTCAGCTTGAGGATGCTCCCAAGGATGACACAGAGGAGGAAAGGACATGGAGAGACCAGCTGAGCTATATCATCTAGAAATAAATGGCTGCTTGCAGCAATATGGATGTAACTAGAGACTATCATACTAAGTGAAATAAGTCAAAAGAGAGACAAATACCATATGATACGGTAAAGCGTCTGTCTGTAATGCAGGAGACCCAGGTTCGATCCCTGGGTTGGGAAGATCCCCTGGAGAAAGAAATGGCAGCCCACTCCAGTATTCTTGCCTGGAAAATCCCATGGACGGTGGAGCCTGGTAGGCTACCGTCCACAGGGTCGCAAAGAGTCGGACACGACTGAGTGACTTCACTTCACTTCACTTGACCACTTATATGTGGAATTAAGATACATCACAAATGAACCTATCCCTGAAACAGAATCACACAGAGAACAGACTGCTGGCTGCCAAGGCAGAGGGGTGTTGGGGGAAAGAGGGAATGGGAGGCTGGGGTTAGCAGGTCCAAACCAGTATATACATTATGGATGAACAACAAGGTTCTACTGTATAGCACAGGGAACTATACTCTATGTCATATGATAACTACATTCAATATTCTATCCTGTGTGTGTGTGTGTGTATATATATACACATACATGTAGTCTTTTTAAATATTCTTTCCCATTATGTATGTATCACTGCATCACTCTACTGTACGGCAATAATTAACAAAATATTGCAAATCAACTACAATTTTAAAAAATGAAATAAACGAATTGGTAGTGATAGGCCAGAGAGAAGTGAACACACATGAAAAATATGGGCTTGGAAGTATGTGGTGACTGACTGGATGGAAGTGAAGGAAATGCAGAGGTTACTGGGATGATTTTTAGTCTGTATCTGGCAATCTCTGTCCAAAGGAAATTTCTATGATGATGGAAATGTTTTATCTGCATTGGTCAAGATGGTAGTGGTAGTTACACATAACTATGGAACACTTAAAATATGATTAGTGCAACTGAGGAGCTAAATGTTTAGATGCTTTTAATTAATGTATATTCAGATGGCTGGATGGCATCACTGACTCGATGGACATGAGTTTGGGTGGATTCCTGGAGTTGGTGATGGACAGGGAGGCCTGGTGTGCTGCAATTCATGGAGTCACAAAGAGTTGGACATGACTGAGAGACTGAACTGAACTGAACTGGAGCACTTTAAATGAATTTTCTCATTTAATTCTCAAAATGAATCCATGCAATAGGTACCACCCTTAGGTCCATTTCACAGGTGAAGAAAGAGAGGCACAGGGACGTGAATCACTGGACCAGAGTGACAGCCAGTAAGTAGAATGTGAGCTGAGACATTCTGGCCCCAGAGCTCATGCTCTCAGTCACTCTATGTCAGCATTCTACTCACACAAACCTTTCTGTAGAGGTAAGCCCCATTTATGTAACAAACATGTGAAAAGCTTGTGAGATTTCTGACAGAAGAATTATTTACAAGGTATGAACATTGCTTGTTCTTTAAATGAATACATGTGTGAACATCCTGGTTCAACTTTTTGGTAAATCTATAGAACATGGCTGAGAAAGTTCACACCTCCAACTGAGTGACTCTACTTTACGAATTCTGAAAATGTATTAAACGACTCAAGGGACTCCAAACACTTTTCTACCACGAGTCACTCCTCTCAGTGGGCATGGAGGAGGGTTCTGTAGTTCATTTAAGGGAAATGACTGACATTTTTGACTTCCAAAGTGGGGAATGGGCATTAGAGCTCACCTCTGGAGATGGTTGTGTGGAATGAGAAAGCCCTTGGGAACATCCTTCTACAGTCCTCAAAGACTGCTGACATTTGGCCCGTCCCACCAGGAAACTGAAATTGTATTCTGATACCAGTTTTTTTTCTTCAGAAGGATTAATGGCAAGTTGAAGAGAGAAATCTTCGAAGTGACAGACCCCAGGGAGGGAGTCAGAATGAATTACGGAGCTCTAAGACAGATTTGAACTAGCGGCTCCTGGGGTGATGCGGCACAGCTACAGGAGACTGGCAAGGTCATAAAATATGAGATTCCCAAGACGAAAAGCAGGCAAATCACACTGAGATGAAGTGCTAGGTTGCATTTTCCCTGAGTTGCCAAAGGTGAAAATTTGAAAGATGAGGATAGACCCCCACAATGAGCCACTGCTGTGTATAACACAATGTTCAACCCAGTTGACCTGTTCTTACAGCAAAGCACGTCCCTTGGCAAGTCCTCTTATTTAGAATTGGGTGTTCACAACTGAATTCCTGGCAACAGGAGAAGTTTTAGCTAAGCGACACCTGGTCATAATGCTGTAGGTCGTATGTGACTTCATTCACTCATTTTATCCATTTATCGAATACTTACGCCATGTTAGGCAATGTTTTAGGTACTGGTGACACATCACTGAGGATCAAGTAAGTCTCTATTTACCTGGAGCTAATGTTCTAGTGGGGAAAAAAGGCAATAAACGGGAAAACAAAACGAGGAAAACAATTTCCGATCATTATACCTATGTTGCAGAGTAAGATGTTAGGACACCATGGCCTCCTTGTATAGGGATGTTTCTCTTGGCCTGAGTGACAGAGGGTGACTTTGTTCTTTACTCTCAGAGAACATTTCTTTCGTGCTCTCTGACTCTGCTCTGCCAATCACTCCTAGTAAATCGTAGCTGTGGAGATGTCTATCTGTGACACACTCATCTGAGTGTACATTTCACTTTGATTTGACTCATTTTTCTTTCCATTTGACTCACACATGCTTTAATGATACCTAAGGAAATTAGCTAATATCCACTGGGGTTCTATTTATTTCAACTACTGCTTTCTTTCTTCACTTTTTTACCTCTACCTAAGATTCCTCATTTGGTCTTCCTTTCATAAGGCAGGCTTTCTTTCATCAGTCTGCTCTGAATTTGGACTTAGTGCTAATGATGATGGATTTATTACATGGAAATTCAAGTTATCATCAATGATGAAAGCTGGGGGTTACTGAGGATGGTTTCCTCCTGTAATACAAAGCTGATATCAGACAGACATAGCACTCTTGAAATTCTAAAATGGTGCCACCGAATTTCAGAAGGCACAGGAGGATCCAGTATCAAACAGTACATGATTTTTTTTTTAACAGAATTTACAGGAGCTCTGTAGATTGATAGCATTTTAATCAATATACAAATTGCAGCTTGGAAATATGCCTTTCCCTTTTCACCGTACCACTTCTGGAAAGCCCAGTAGAGGGAAATAACTCCTAAAGGCGTCAGCAAAGTAGAAGCATCAAGAGAACAGAAAAACCCCATATAAATTAACCAAGTCCAGCATATCTGCACTTTGATGATGGCTGTGATTTCAGATTGGTATTAAAAATAACCTATAGTAATATTCCTGTAAGACAGAAGAGTGCTCTGTGGCAGGGTGGGGAATGAATAAAATCCGCCCCCTGGGCTGTGTTCCTCTCATTAACCTGATGATCCTGATGATAGATTTTGCAGGATTCTTTCATTATTTGTGTCACATGTTCTAAATCTGGAAAGGTAACAGTGGCTGGATGGGGCTGCCTAGGGTTCAGTTCCTCTCTCCCCTGTAAGACAGCATCCTTATCATTACAGGCAGCTAGGCACTAAGGAATTCTCCTTTGCTCACAAATACCCACCTCCTCTAGTTCACTCTTCTTCCCTTAGTTGCTCCTGATTTCCCATCAGTGAGGCTTAAGAGGGGGCCTGCCTGGCTCCTCTCCAAACTATTCTGCTTTCAACAGAATGTCTGTCTTCACAAGCCATTCTCCCTGTATGTCTGTCCAAATTTTCCTTATTATAATGACACCAGTCATATTGCATTAGGGACCAGCCTAGTGATTTCATTTTAACTGGATTACCTCTGTAGAGCTTCTATCTTCAAATAAGGTCACATTCATGGAGGGTTAATACTTTCAACATGAGTTTTTGGGGGACATAGCTTATTCCATAACAGGAAATTATGTCACTTTGCATCTATGACAATCAACACAGTGTCTAACAGGTAGTAGGTACTTAATAAACACTTCGTGCATGAAAGGAAAAATCAAAAGCTGACAATGGGCCTTGAAAGAGAAACACTGGATTGGTAATTTTCCATAAAGGAGGGTGATGGGCTAACTATGCTGTTAAATGCATTAACATCTAACCCCATGCGGCTACTGAGCATCTAAATTAAGACTGGTCCAATTGGAGTTGTACTGTAATTGCAAAGTACATTCCAGATATCAAAGACTTAATTTAAAAATATATACAAATATCTTAATAATTTTTATATTTATTATACTGATTAAAAAATAGTTGGGCTGTATTAAATAAAATTTAAAATACTATGAAAATAAATTTTACTTATTTTTACTTTTAACATAACTATTAAAATTTTTAAATGATGTATATAGCCTGCATTATATCTGTATTGGACAGGATTGGAGCAGAGAGAAAGCACTGAAGTAGAGAGAAAGGAAAACATAGTCAGGAAATAATAAACAGTAGTAGCAATAACAATAAGAAAAATATTTGTGTGTATTGTTATGCATGCATATATATTGCCAGTGTATATATTATGTAGTGTGTATGTGTGTGGATATATGTATAAATATATATGCTGAGTACTGTGTATATAAAATCTTAATCTTCACGATCTAATGTGGTGGATGTTATTATTATCTCCATTTCACAGATGAGGAAAGTGAAGGACCTGGAGATCAGGTAACTTGCCCAAGAACGCTATGAGTGGTGATTTAAACCCAGCCACCCTGGCCTCAGAGCCCTCTCCCTTATGGACTGTTTCCTTTTCACGAGAAAGTTCTCTATGGAGAAGGCAAAAGCATTGAAAAGAGCCAAAATCTGAGTTAGGGCATGCAGAATTCCCCCACTGTAAGAAAATTCAACTACCTTCCCTGCCTAATTGGATGCCGCGAAGGAGAAACCTGGTTGAGTCCCTGGTGCCCCTGCTATCATTGCCTCCAGGGTTGGATCAATGATGAAACAAAAATGGGAGTGTCTGTGGCATCCATAGCAACCGCACAGGATAAAGCTAGGGGCCAGGGTGTAGTAAGTGCTTTTCAACTTTGAGGGCCTGGGAACGGAGCAGAAAGCCAGTGCAGACAGAACAATGAGCTGACAACCTCCCTCTGCCAGGGCTCAGCCGCTGAAGAAAGCCCCGTGGGTTGTGCGGAAAGGAGCTCCAGTGCCAGCACACCTTCCCTTTCACTGTGAAGGCGTTTGAAGGTACTTGCAAGACCTAGCTCAGAGCTTCCAGCTTCTGTGATCCAGCATTTTACAGCTGATACTGGCTTTAATGAGAGAATCTCCAGCTCCTGCTCAAACAGAGGGGTGTGTCCAAGCAGTGGTCTGACAAATCAGGTCACTCCCTCCTCCTCTATCCCAGTAATAATGGTCCCTCCAGGAAGGGGAACAAAACAAAACTACATTTTTTCAGACTTGAAGTCATTATGAGAGATGTGTTGGAATCCCCACTCACTAACTTCTTTACCCTTGGACCCTGGACAGACTGTTTGCCCCAAACTACAGTTTCCTTATTTGTAGAACTGGGTTTTATTTAATACCATCAGAGGGTTGTTGCTTATGATTAAAGGAGATACTGTATATGAAGCACTTGGCCCAGTAACTCAAGTATTCAGTAACTGTTTGTTTTCCTCCTATGTGCCAAACCTCATGTTATTCAGTGTTCCTTAAACACATTCCTCAGGTCCCCGATCAGACCTACTACATTAGAATCTCTGGGGGGCAGCCTGGGAACTTTATTTTCAACATGCTCCCCAATAATTCTGAGAATGACTGCTAAAATTGGAAAACTCAAAGGTTCCATGCTGATTGTCAACAGTGCTAGCTATTACCTTACTTCACTTCATAAAAAGCCTCAAGAAGACAGACTCTCTTTCTCCATAGCCTCACTCCTTATTAGCTCTCCAAAATGCCTAGACTTAATGACTGAATGAACGATTACCTTCTGTGAAGCTTCTAGGTGGTTCTCAATCTTAGTTGCACATTAGAATCAACTGAGCAGGGACAGGGGAAGTTTTTTAAGAAATACCTATATCCAGAGAAAATCGTAATTCAAAAAGATACATGCACCTCTGTATTCACTGCAGCACTATTTACAACAGCCAAGACATGGAAGCAACCAGAATGTCCATCAATAAATGAATGGAGAAAGGAAATTTGCCGCATATATTCAATGGACTGTCTCAGCCAGAAAACAGAATGAAATCATGCCATTTGCAGCAACACAGATAGACCAGGAGAGGATCACACTAAGTCCGGTAAGTCAGAGAGAGAAAACAAATATCACTGGGATCACCTATAGGTGTGATCTAAAACCTGATAAAAATGAATTAATGTATAAAACAAAAACAGACTCACAGACTTGGGAAGGGTAATTAGGAGTTTGGGATTGACATATACACACTGCTATATGTAAAATAGATAACAGACTGAGTGTCTATACTCAGTCACACTCACTCTTTGAGACCCCATGGACTGTAGCCCATGAGGGTCCTCTGTCAATGGGATATCCTAGGCAGGAATACTAGAGTGGGTTGTGATTTCCTCCTCTGGGGGATCTTCCCAACTGAAGAACTGAACCCGTGTCTCTTGCATTGGCAGGAAGATTCTTTACTACTGAGCCACCTGGAAAGTCCCTACTGTATAGCACAGGTAACTATACTCAGTATGTTAAAATAACCTGTAAGGGAAAAGAATCTTTAAAAAAATAGATGTGTATGTATTTATAAATGAATCACTTTGCTATAAACCCAAAACTAACACAACACTGTAAGTCAACTATCCTTAACTAAGCAAAATAATAATAAAAGAAATAATTAAAAAAGAAAAACTAGCTGATTCACCTTGCTGTACAGCGGAAACTAACACAATATTGTAAAGCAATTATACTCCAATTTAGATACCAATTCCTGTATTCTTCTACTCTTGAGATCAACTGAATTATTAAGACTTTTCAGTGGTGGGGCCTGTGAACAGCTATTTTGTAAGACATATGGAACATAAATGCACAAATCTTAAATGTATAGCTCAATGATATTTTACGTATAAATAAAAACCATTTAACCACCACCAGATCAAGACATGAAATACTGTCCATCCACCCAGAAAGTTTCTTCATGCCTCTTCTAGTCAGTAACACACCTTACTCTTATTCACTCTCTGACAGATTCCAAAAATCTACATACTCACTCATGTAAATGAGTGAGAATCACTCATTGAGAATCACTCATCTAAATTCTAGACCACTGGACTTGCCATCTATCCTTTACCATCCCTTTTGCGAGCTTGTCTTTGGTCAATTTCTTTATGAGATGATAGAAAAGAGGAAATAATAGGATGAAACTTAATTATCAGAGCAAATAAAAAACTAAATATTTTCTGTCTAGCCCAAGCATATCATTGCTGCCTACTCATGCTTATCGCTTCTTTAAACTCCTGACTTATTTCCTCTGTGCCTATTCCTTCATGCTATCAGGACCCCCCACGAATCGCTCCTTTACTGAGGTTTGTGCTCCTACCAGGAAGCCAGGCTCTGGTTTTAGCTGTAGCAGAAAAGCAAACAAGAAACAAGGGGGAGGTTTTTATTTTCTTCTGCGGCACTAAAACACCTTGGCACAGACTGATGAGTTCTAGAGACCCCTTCTCACCTTACATTTTAAAGTTCATACAATAAGATATGCAGGATTACCAAGAGAACTAATTATGTTGACATACAGATATCAAAACAATTTGAAATATCATTTTTAATAAATGTGCTTATTTAATAACTCATTAAATAACAAGGTCTAGCAACAAATCTAATATCCACGGTAATTTTGATGGAGTGATGAGTATAAACAGTATTTCAAGGCATCTGCAGCAACTATGAAGATAATATGCAAGCAGATGTTAACATCATTATAGTTGGTTGCCTACATTTATAATTGAATTACCTACTAAGTTTCAGGTAAAGGCTAGTAAAAATAAACATGTAACTTTTCCCCCCCCTAGTGAGTTCATGGATCTCTTGAATGGAATTTACGGACTCCCTTAATGAGTCTCGCTAAATCCCCTGAGTAAGCCAGTTTCAAATTCTTGTTGTCTTGTGATTTTCTAGATGAGAAGCCATACTTCAGGTGATCAGCTGGGCCAGCTTGGTCATACTACCTACAAGGGAGCTGAGACAAGGTGGGATGAAGTGACTGTCCAAGGACACACAGCTGGTCAGAGAGACTGAATTCCAGGTCTTTTCCCACGTCAATCCTCCTTGTTGTTCAGTCACTAAGTTGTGTCCAATACTTCACAACCCCATGGCCCGCAGCACCCCAGGCTTCTCTGTCCTCCACTATCATGTCACCCTAGCAGCTTGGAATAACCTGATTGTTCTCTTGGTTTACACCAGCTCTGCAAAGTATTTGTTGTTGTTCAGTTACTCAGTCATGTCTGATTCTTTGTGACCCCATGGACTGAGGCACGCCAGGCTTCCCTGTCCTTCACTATCTCCTGCAGTTTGCTCACTCATGTCCTTTGAGTCGATGATGCCATCCAGTCATTTGCTATTTATTGACTGACTATATTATTTATTCATAGTATTGCTTTAGAGTCTAAGAGTTATATTCTATTCATACCTATTATTTCCTTATTATAACTTAAAGTCTAAGACCAAGGGATTCAGTCTTCTTTTGTGACCTCAATAACCCCATGATGGATGCTTAATTCCAAGTGGAAAAAAAAATCCCCCACATATTCCTGAGCTGCAGCTTTTCAGTCCTCCTAAAATATCTAAAAATATATAGTGACAAAATGGGATGACATTATCATTTTATGAAACTTTAAAATGTATTTCAAACATCTTTCTATTTCAGAAGATACACTTTATTCTTTAACAAATGTAAACACTTTTGATTGTATGATTAAGTCAAAACTTTAAACGATTATTCAGTTGATGGCATTTTGATTGTTTCTAATTTTAGCTATTAAAAACAATGTATATTCATGTATATAATTTTTTCTCCCATATGTGAATGCTCTGGGCGGTTTATTACTACAAGTGGAATTATTGGATCAAATAGTATTTAATGACAGATACATCTTTTTTGTCCTCTACAAAGGCTGTGCCAGTTTATATTCCTAAAAGCAAGGTGCGAGAGTGGCAGCTCCACCACGTCCTTGGTAACATCAGGCATTGCTAGTTTTTCTCAGAGAAGGCAATGGCACCCCACTCCAGTACTCTTGCCTGGAAAGTCCCATGGACGGAGGAGCCTGGTGGGCTGCAGTCCATGGGGTCGCTGGGAGTCGGACACGACTGAACGACTTCACTTTCACCTTTCACTTTCATGCATTGGAGAACGAAATGGCAACCCACTCTTGCCTGGAGAACCCCAGGGATGGGGGAGCCTGGTGAGCTGCCGTCTATGGGGTCGCAGAGTCGGACACGACTGAAGCGACTTAGCAGCAGCGGTTTTTCTATTTCACTGCTGCCAATATTTTAGATGAAAATTCAGACACTGCTATTAAATATGCATTTCTTTGCTTATGAGCAATATTGAAACCTTTTTTATATGCTTATTGTATATTGTATGTATTCGGTGATTGTGCCCTCTGCTCATTTTACCATTTGGGTTATTACAGACATTTCTTAGATGATAAATGAAAATGGAAGACTTGTTGCTCACCTCTGAATTTCATTTTACCAATCTGAATCCTTAACTTAATTAGTTAAGAGCTGAATCATTGCTATTTATACAAAATATGAACAGTCAAAAATCCTTCTGGAATTGAAGGTAGGGTTATAAATAAAGGACATTTTACAAAATACGTAAACTACGGTTTTACAAACTTGCCTCAATTCTTTTCTTTGACTTTACTGTAGATGTTTGGCCCTCTCTATCTCCCTGAGTCTATCTCCTTGACAAATGATCAGAAATTGTGCTCTATAGCAGTTCTCTGACATGATTCCCAATTATTCACCAGCATTTCATACCAGGAAGAGGAATTGGCCAGAAAGGTTAAGACTCAAGGTCGTAAAGTTAATGGATGTAAATGAGCCAACATTAAGCCAGGTCAGTTCTGAGACTTCTAGAGTTACAATGTCAGGACCTCTCCTAGTGAAAGAATTCCTAATAATCCTGTAGTCTTGCATCATGGCTGAATTGTTGCACGTTTTCTCTTTTAAAGTGTAAAAATAACACAGTTCACCACTGACTGAGCTTATATCAGTGCCAGACACTGTAAATTTTATATGTTATCTTCTTCAATCCTCATTAAAACTTTACAAGGTAATGTGATGGGCATTTGTTTCCTTGTTTTTTCGCTATACACACTGACCCTCTTTCTCCGGGTAAAGGACAATCTCCTCGGAGGCGGAGGTGGAGGAGTTATCTCTTCCTCACTGTTTGGTCATGGTGGGACCTGACAATTACAGAGTCTTGTCAAGGAAGGATATTGTGACCCAACCCTGACCAGTACTATTCTCCAGGGTCTTACGGTCTAATCTCTCTGTTGGAGTGGATTCTCCTCAAGGGTTGTGACCTGAGGGGACTTTTCAGTAGGTCCTACTACTTAGATCCTTTAGGTCGCCTGGCTTTCTGCCTTTTCTGAACCTAGTTTATGGCTATTTCTTTGATTCTCTGTAATCTACATTTACTTCCAATACCTTCACCTTTGGCTAAATCAACCAGAGTGTTTGTGTATCTTCATTGTATAGATGGGGTATCTGAGGCTCATCCAACTAGTAAATTAAGAAGCTGGGGACTATCAAATCCTGTTCTATACCAAAAAGCTCTTCGACACTGATACGTTACTCAAGGTCACAGTTAGTTGCTACAGAGGAAAAGCAAGCAAGCAAAGAAACTCTGTAAGTTTCTGTTAACTTCTATGTTACAAAGTATAGTAGCTGAATTTAAAAATCCTACTCATAAGGAAGGAATTGCATCTGTGATTGGTTCAGTCATGTCTGACTCTTTGTGACCCCATGGACTGTAGCCTTCCAGGCTCCTCTGTCCATGGGATTCTTCAGGCAAGAATACTGGAGTGGGTAGCCGTTCCCTTCTCCAGGAGATCTTCCCATCCAGGGTCTCCTGCATTACAAGCAGATTCTTTATCATCTGAGCCACCAGGGAAGCCCATATAGAGTATTAAATAGCTTAACATAGGTTTAACTAATTGCCCATTTTGCTCAGTTTTGCTACCCTATACTACCCATGAGACAGGAGGAAAGGAGGCAGGGTACAACCTTTAAAAGAATGACACAGACTTTGGGAACATGACATATTTAGAACTAACAAGGCCCAAGATGGCAGGTCTGACTTTCAGTAGACCTTATACTTCATTATATCTGAGGGTATAAATGGCAACCCACTCCAGTATTCTTGCCTGGAAAATCCCATAGACAGAGGAGACTAGCAGGCTACAATCCATGAGGTCGCAAAGTGTTGGAACAAACTCAGTGACTAAGCACATAATTAGAATAATCTCAATAATCTAAGAGTAGAGGACAAGGTGGAACAGAGATGAAACAAAGATGACCATAACTCATGTGTGACAGGTGATAAAAGTTGCATGAGAGCTTCATGGGAGCGCCTTATATTATTCTTACTTTAGCACATGTGAGAGATTTTCCACAGTAAAAAATTAAATGAAAGGGGTAAAATGCATTTCTTAAGTTAGGTGCAGGTGTTCATTTTATTATTCTTTATATATTACATACAATTCTTTGCATGTATGATAGATTTGTGTCATGAAATTAATTTTTTTTGTTTTGTTTACCCAATGCCTGCAATATTTATTAGGCTCTGAATGTCATTTCTATTCAGCTGTTGGGCCTTGGACAAGTTACCTTAACTTTCTCTATATCTCAATCTTCTCACTTTTAAAATCAAGATAATGGTAAAACACACCTTATAGCATTTTGTGTGAATATTACATTGACAATCTCTAAAGAGTACTTAGCCTGGAGCCTGAGATATTATAAAAACTGAGTGTTAACTTGAACTATTATAATTATTAGTACTATACAGAATTTTTGAGGTTTTTATTCATTCAACATTCACTGAATGCATATTGTGTTTCTGATATTTTGGTGAGCTTGTTTTTCCTCCTTAGAATAGTGTAAAGAAAAGGAATTTGATAAATATGGGAATTAAGCATTAAATTACATTCATTTAAGTCACAAAAGACATCATACCCATGCTATATTCCAGTAAAAAAGTTTTCCTATTATGAAATGTTAAGAATCCATGCCTCATACTAACACATGCACATTTAATACAAATGCTACCTGAAGATAGATATGATCTTTTAAAATGAAATATTAAGACACTTGCTAAGTAACTTAAAATTCAGTGTAGCATTTAGAATACTATCAGACTATGCAAATTCATATGTATTTCTTGTTTATAAATGAGAAAACAACATACCACAATGCACAGAACAACATTACAATTTATACTACTGTAAATCTAAATCCGTAGGATACTTTCTGGAAAAATCCAGAAAGCTTAGGATCCAGGCCTCTGAATGATAGCTTTTAAAATCTAAGCCAGATCTTTATGCAAACTTGGAACATTCTGTATCATTTGCCTGCTACATAGTCTGACAGATCACAGCACTTTGCCATTTTCTGAAGGTGGCATTACATTAGATGTCATTATATTAGATACTGTCACCCAAACAAGAAGACTTTACTGCTATTTTCTACCATGTGTCTATCTCAAAACCAAACCTTTATCAATGACAGAACTGGGGCAGGAAGATGACAGGATCTTAATCTTTCACACCAGACTTAATGGGTTATCAGTATAATTAGCTGAAGAGTATATTAGTCCTTTATCACCTGCTTGCTTGACTAATTTCTATCATGTAGCTTGATTGGTTGTTTGACTGAATTACAGGGTATTTTGGACAGAGTCAAAGCCTCACAGAGTCTGAAAATCTAGTCTTCATGGACCAAATGATCCTATTTTTCTAATCTCCTGGTGGCATAAATTTAGATTCTAGAAATATAAATGGCTCACCAGGCCAACTCCAAGCAGGCAAAAATAATTAAAAGATCAGTAAAGTGCACAGGGTAGGCATCCAAGCTGGCCCTTCAATCTTAGGTTGTTTCAGAATTTCTCAGTGGCAGGGCAAATTCATTCTTCCATAAATGGCCATAGAAAGTCTGCCCTTTGGTATCTGCCATTCATTCCCCTCTTTTTCGATAGATCCATTACACTGAAGACTAGACAGACAAAACAATCAATGAAGATTGTTTTGTCTTCAAAACAATCAAAACAATCAATTACTTGTCCATCACAAACCAAAATGAGACTGGATATGCTAGAGCTCAATATAAAATCTCACATGTTGTCAAGGTAAACATACTATTTGTTGAATGAAAGAAAAGAGAAATGTCAGATGTTCTGGTAATGATGCACATTAATTTTGTGGTATTTGGTATTTATTACACAATTGAATACCTCAACTGTATCTCCATACATATGTGCATGCCTCCTGAACATGCCCACTTAGATCCCTAAAAGAAGTATCAAGGTTAACTTGTACGGAAGAGGAACTCTGGTTTCAACTACCCCCGATCTTGCTCTTTTCTTACCTCTAACAGTAACACCTACATCCATCCCATTGCTCATATTTGGAAACTCAGCGATCATCCTCTTTTCCCTCACATCCCATATTAGGTCTAGGTGTAATTCTTTCTGGCCCTGTATCTGTTCTTCCTGCTGAACCTGACAGCTTCTCAGTATCTCCCAACCACCCTCACTGCTTACTTGTCTGTGGCTCAGGGTCCTTCCTGTCTCCCCATGTCCATATTTGCTCATCCTCTGACTTAGTTTCCACAAAATAGCCAGAGTGTTCTCAAGGTATAAATGAAACCTTATCACGGCTCTGCTTAAAATTCACCAATGGTATCCTGTTGCAGATAAAATACAATCCAAACTCATGACCACAGACTACTAGATCCTAGACAAGGGTCTGGGTCTTGCCCGTCTCTCTGATATCATTTCCCACCAGCTGCCTCTCTGTTTTCTGTGCTCCTACAACACCCTATACTCATTTTCTTATTGCCGTTCCCTTCACCTGGAGACTTGTTTCTACACAGCTCACGGCTGAATCACTCTCATGATTGAGTTCTTGGGCCAAATGTCACCTCTCAGAGTGACTTCTGGCCACTCCAGCTAACAAAACCGCTCCTCCCCTCCCTGACACTCCATCCCATAGTCTTCTTTCATCTTATTCATAACACTTACTACTATCTGCAATTATTTCACTTAATTATTTACATGTTTATTGTCCATCTTCTTTCACCAGAATAAAAGCGCCATAGAACTAAAAATACATCTGACCTGTTCACATCTGTCAGAGTCCCAGCTCTAGCACAGCATCTGGCCCATTGCAGCTTCTCAACAAATGACGGCTATGCTCATGAAAAAAAAACATTAATGCATTTTAAAAAAACCCATCCATTTAAATGTCTGATGGCCCACTATAAACTGACAACTTTTCTCTGAGGCTGCAAGGGTTACACAATCTCTACCCTTATAGCGTTTCTAAACTGTATCTTTCAACTCAAAAGGAAATGACCACAGAGCTTGCTGTTCTTCTGTGCAAGTTTGAAGGGCAACAGCCAGGCACTCTCTCTCTCCTCTACCCATGAGCTTGGCCAGGTGAAATTCCTAGAATGCTAGCTTGAGAATCCTGGATGTTTCCAAGCTGAGTAACTGTTGCTCTATTCTTCACATCTATGTAAAGATATAGATGTGAGACTGGGTGGGCTCAGCGAGTAATAATAGTTTTGGCAGGAGATCTGGCAATGCTAATCCTCTACGGCTAAGGAGCTGACACAACAACCCTCCCCCTCTGGCAGACTGAGTGCAACCCACATTTCCAGAAGGGAACAGCCTATTGTCAGATGCATTAGGAATTCTTTGCTCTCTGCAGGCAGTTGCACTGCTCTGACGCTATGTCATTTCCTTCCCGGAGTCTGTGGGAGGCATCCCTGAGTGTGAGAAGTACAAAGAAAGGGACACTTCAGCTATACAGAAGGCAGCTTCAGTTTACAGAGAGACGCTCCAGGATTCCGGTTTGCAGAGAGAGGCTCGGAGTATTTGCCTTAAAATGCTGCATGTAGGTGATCTGTGATTTCAGAATATTGCTGGTGAGGGAAAGGAATCAGTGCCCTTCCAAAAACAAGGCTTTTTGGTAAGTTCAGAGGTCATGGGAGTGTTGTCTCTGGGTTCTTAGGCCAACTCCTTGAATTAAGTGCTTCAAAGGCTCATGGTGGAGATAAAAGAATCAGATCCTAACCAGACTTTGCCTGGGGTCTGCACGGCCTGGCCCCTGCCTGCCCCTCCAGCCCCACCAGCCACTACGCCTCTGCCCTGCTCTCTCCCACACACCTGCTTTCAATCCCTTGCAGTTTTAGTCCCTCTCCTGGCACAAGGCCTTTGCATATACTGTTCCTCGTGTCCTACACTTTTCTCACTCACCCTCTATTCACTTAGTGAATGTTACTTATCCTTTACATATCAAACTCAAAGATCAGTTAAGACTAGCTACCCCGACCTCCTACTCTACATCAGATACCCCCACAGAGACCCGTTTCTTTCCTTTAGAGTTTGTTGTTGCTGTTGTTGCTCTTGTTCAGTCGTGTTTGACTCTGCAACCCCATGCATAGTAGCACACCAGGCTTCTCTCTCCTCCATTGTCTCCCAGAGTCTGCACAAATCCATGTCCATTGAGTCGGTGGTGCTATCTAACCATCTCATCTTCTACTGTCCCCTTCTCCTTTTGCCTTCAATCTTTCCCAGCATTGAGTTTTTATCTCAATTTAAAACTACAAACTCATTGGCGAGATCTTGAATCTTGGTTTCCCCCAAAGGTCTGTAGAGCACACGGGTACAAGGATTTTGTGTTTATCATTATACACCTGGTGCCTAGCACAGTGCCCACCTTCAGCAAGTATTCTGTTAAGTATAATTGGGTAAACTGTAAATAAGGGCGATACTTTCCTGGAAAATACACATCCTGAAAAATACAGCCATTGCCAAAAGAAAAAAAGTTCATCCCACCTTTATGCTAAAGGTCTAAGTTGCTTATTTGTCCTTTGAGCAAAATCTATCCACTCCCTACCTAAGCTAACATGGCAGGAGTAAACTTGCTATAACTTGAGGGTCTGGGCGGGCTTACGTGACTAGTTTTGGCCGGTGTTGTGAGCCCATGTGCTGTGTGTCCTTTCTAGGTTAGAGCAAGAGCCATCAGAGTTTTCTGGATCAAAGAGTAGTCATCATGATCAGAGCTCCCCTGCCTACCTATAAGTAGATGTGTAACATTAAAAAAATAATAAGCCCTCATCTTTGAAGCCACCGAGATTTGGGGGCTGTTTGTTACTGCAGCCCAATGTAGCTTATCCTGACTGATGTATGAGTTGAATCCAAACTTCCTTGCTTAAAAAAGTAACATGAAGAATAATGACAGTAAAAATGATAAGCATTTCCTGAAAAGTTACCATGTGTCAGGATTGGTTTTATACATTTTAGAGGAAGAATCTCGTATCAGTCTCACAAAAAATGGTATAAAGGCAGTAATTTTTTTAATTCTTAGTTTAAGATGCAGAAATTAAACTCAGAGAGGTCAGGACATTATGCAGACTCAGTGTCCTTGTAAGAGGTGGAGACTGACTCCAAAACCCATGAGTGAGGGGCCTTCCTAGCTTAGGTAGAACCAACCGTGAATGGATTTATCCAGCACACGTTTTCACCTCAGCACTAACGACATCTGGGGCTGGTAATGCTCTGTGGTAGGGGTTGTCATGGGGATGTTTAGCACCATCACGACCTTTAGCCTCTACCTGAGTCCTGTATCACCGCTCCCCTAGCTGAACCCCAAATGCCTCCAAATACTGAAAAATACATGGCAGGGGGAAGAGATGTTCCAACTGTCCCCAGCTGAGAACCACTGGGTGAGCAGCTAATTTCATCCAGTGCCGAGAACCTTAACATAGGATTAAGCTCAGGGATGATGCTGGCAAGACAGAGGAGGCTGGGGCCTTCAGGGAGCTTCCAGTTTTGAGAAAAGATCCAGATGTTAACCACACATTCTGTGAACAATTCCTTGGAGAAAGTGCTACCAAAGAACGTTCAAAGCCTTCAACTGGGATGAAAAATGTTATTCGATCTGACTGCAAAGAGGCCATTCAGAGTGACAGATTTTTATCACAAGGAGATATTAGAGGTCTCCAATGAATGCCTGTAGATTCTGCTGAACCCAACTGTGACCAGGCTCTAAATCACCTTAAATTCTAAGGTTTCTCTGGCTCAAGGGACCCTAATACCAACATTAAGACTGGCAGACAGGTGGAGAAAAAGGGACCCAGTTTTACAGACCCTCTTCAGCAGCACAGGGTGAGGGGCTCACCCCCACCATCTGAATATACATGAGCTCGACTCTGCTAGGCCTTTTATCTGTCAAGTGGCTGTCAGAAGGGTTCAGTGGGTCTGGGGATAATGTACTTGTGTGTTTATCA
Organism: Bos indicus x Bos taurus; assembly: GCF_003369695.1. Taxonomy (NCBI): domain Eukaryota; kingdom Metazoa; phylum Chordata; class Mammalia; order Artiodactyla; family Bovidae; genus Bos; species Bos indicus x Bos taurus. Next base: position 22,212,008 of record NC_040097.1, read on the forward strand.
GGCCAAACAGAAAAAGCATCCACTGAGACTGAGGGATAGGGAAAATGTATTCCTCTAAAAATAAACTTGATTTTAATTTCAAACTGGGTCAGTTTGGCTTGGGAATTATTGGGGAGTGAAGCTGAGCTGCTCCGGAGATGAAGTGGAACCCTCGCTAATTTAATTTGCATATGCTGCTTAAAATGCAAGAAGCCTGCTGCTGGACTGGCAGCACCCTTTCCGGCCTCTGCAAGCTCTGTCTGAGAGGCAAAGCAGGCACTCCTGTCTCAGAGAAGGGTGGGGGTCACTGAGGTGCCACAGGCAGCCTTCTTCCCAGGGCCATGTGTCTAGGGCAGGGAAGAGGAGGGGGACCAGGTAGAGGGCATCACAGGTCAGGCGGGCTCACTTGGGTCCTGCTGTGTCCAGGGGAACCCTGCCTGCGGTTTTCTGGAGCCAGAGGAGGAAAGTCAACTGTTTCCCTGCATGCACTTCACCTTGATGTGTGTGTGCTCAGGGTATGGCCAGGAGCTCCAGTGGAATAGGGATGCCAGAGAAGTAAGGGCTTCTCCATAGGACTTCACGTCAGTTCTTCCTCCCCCAGCTCCACTCACAGGCAAGGAGAAACCACAGACTCTTTGGAGACTCTTACTCTCTGCCTCCTTGACTTCTTCCCCATCCACTTGTCTATGGCTTATATCATTTGCTCTGAAATGTGCCTCTTCCTTTCCCTAAGAACTCGTCAACTCTCACCTGGGCACCACTGTCAAACTGTCTAACTTTGTAGTTCCTAGATTTGGGAACTTCATGGACTAGGACTCATAATTTAAAAAACAGACTAAGGCACAGATATACATTTTGTCAAGTAAGGACATTAAAAAAAAGTCCCTACCATCTACTATAGTACTACGAATGTTATTTCACAAACAAAAGGCATTTTGACATCAAAAAGGTAGAAAAAACAGTAATCTCTGAATAGTAAGGGATTCTCAAGAGAGTACAGGGCTTCCCAGGTGTCTCAGTGATAAAGAATACATCTGCCAAGGCAGGAGATGTGGGCTCAGTCCCTGGGTTGGGAAGATTCCCTGGAGAAGGAAATGGCAACCCACTCCAGTATTCTTGTCTGGGAAATAACATGCACAGAGAAGCCTGGTACAGTCCACAGGGTTGCAAAGCTGGACATGACTGAGCATGCACACAAGAAAGTACAAATAGAACAGTGGAATTCTCAGCTACATGGTCACATACGCAGCACAACATAGTCTTTACTTTCCTTATTTCTCGATGGATCAGTGAAAATTCTGGCAAGAACTGTTACCAATTCAAAGGCCCACCTGTGGGCAAAAGCATCCTAATTTATTTCCCTGACTGATTTCTCTCTGTCATGAATCCTCTCCAGGAGACCTCCAAAACACACCTTCCTAAAAGGCAAATCTCATCATACATCCCCACAGCTGAACACGTGCAACAACCCCTCAACTATCTTCAGGAGCACACAGGTAAGGGGAGTATAGAGAAGTTCAGTCACTCTTCTGACACACAGCACGCTCCTGACTGGACCCAGGATGCATGACCATCGCCACTGCAATGAGACAGTAGACTGCATGTGCACTGACATGGCTGGCTGCCTGTCCTCCAGGCCAGCTGGAAGCCTTCGTCTGTCTGCCTTTCCTCCCTTCTTGTGGACTGCCAACATCTGAATTCCTCATCCTGTCCTCAACACCCCACCTGTACTTCTCCATCTTGCTTCCTTTATTCCAAATTTAAATTCTAACAGAACTGTCCTAGATGATGGAAACATTCCATATTTGCACTTAGATGAAGAGCTGACTCATTTGAAAAGACCCTGATGCTGGGAAAGATTGAGGGCACAATAAGGGGATGACAGAGGATAAGACGGTTGGATGGCATCACTGACTAGATGGACATGGATTTGGGTGGACTCCAGGAGTTGGTGATGGATCGGAGGCCTGGTGTGCTGCGGTTCAGGGGTCGCAGAGTCGGACACGACTGAGTGACTAACCTGAACTGATAGCTGAGAGCCCCATGTGATTAGTGAGCATTTGAAATTGGGCTACCATGAACAAGGAACTAAATTTTTATTTTTAGTAAATTCTAATTAACTTAATGCAAAATCACTGCAGATGGAGATTGCAGTCATGAAATTAAAAGACGCTTACTCCTTGGAAAGAAAGTTATGACCAACCTAGACAGCATATTGAAGAGCAGAGACATTACTTTGCCAGCAAAGGTCCGTCTAGTCAAGGCTATGGTTTTTCCAGTGTCGTGTATGGATGTGAGAGTTGGACTGTGAAGAAGGCTGAGCGCCGAAGAACTGATGCTTTTGAACTGTGGTGTTGGAAAAGACTCTTGAGAGTCCCTTGGACTGCAAGGAGATCCAACCAGTCCATTCTGAAGGAGATCAGCCCTGGGATTTCTTTGGAAGGAATGATGCTAAAGCTGAAACTCCAGTACTTTGGCCACCTCATGAGAAGAGTTGACTCATTGGAAAAGACAGATGCTGGGAGGGATTGGGGGCAGGAGGAGAAGGGGACGACAGAAGATGAGATGGCTGGATGGCATCACTGACTCGATGGAAGTGAGTCTGAGTGAACTCCGGGAGTTGGTGATGGACAGGGAGGCCTGGCGTGCTGCAATTCATGGGGTCACAAAGAGCTGGACACGACTGAGCGACTGAACTGAAATGAATTAACTTAAATTAGCAACCTGTGACTAGTGGCTACTGCCTTGGACAATGCAGGTCTAGACCTTGCTCAGAGATAACAATAACCTGGAACCCAGGTAAATTCTTCCATAAATGTTCAAAGGGAAAGTAAAGTGTAGCAGAGCCAGATCCACTGGGTTTGAATCCAAACACTAGCACTAATTAGCTATGGGGCCTTGGACAAGTTTTAACAACTCTGTGTCTCCATTTCCTCAACTGTGAAACAGGGATGAGAACAGTACCCACCTCCTAGGGCTGGGTGATGATTAAATGAGTTAGTACATGCAAAATGCTCCACCACCACCTGACATACAGAAAGCAGTGGTATGTTCGTCAATACTATTAGTCAGTTTACACTGCATGTAAGGCCTTGGGATCCAGTCTGGACTAGTTGCTAAAGACAGGACACTAGTCCCTGCTCCTAAATGCTCTGGAGGTGTCATGCTCCATACACAGACTGCTGGAATCTCAGCCGCAGCAGAAGAGCTGCTCTACAGGACCTCACATGATACAGGAGCACACATGCCTAGCAGGAAAATTTATCACCACTCCCCATATGAAAGAGAAGTTAGCATCTCTCAGGAAGGATGATACTCTCAGGAAGGATGATACTCCAACATAGGGCTCAGAAGGACTGGAATGGGAGAGAAACAGGCTGAGGGAGGAGCCGTGTGGGTATTTTAAAGCTCCATCCTTAGATAATTGAAGGATGCTACTGGACTGTGGCTGTCTGCAGCTACTGCTGCTGACTCTGGCCTGGCCTGGATCCACCCTGGTAGGGGGACAGCGAAGGAAATGGCCACTTCAGGTTCACAGAGGGGCTTTTAAAATCATTCGGTTGGAAGAGTAACTACACCAATTTCCTTCATAGTGCTTCACAGCATAAGTAATGCATTTATACCTCTTTATGCAAACTGAAGCTCTTGACTTTCCTACATTCAAATTTGAAATAAAACTCTGGTTCTAGACGAAATGAAATAGTCGTACCCCTCAGACTCAACAAAAACAATCCTTGGGGAATCCCAGTAGATTGGACCTTAGCTACAAATACCAAAGGGATAGAGTATTTGCCTACTGCTAGCAGGAATATTGACCTGGCCTGCACGGGAAGAGAGACAGAATTATCTTATGGCATGAGATACACTCTATTAGGAAGGCTAGTTTTCTTTATCCTTAATAACAGGGACCCAAGATTATTCAGTTTCTAGTCATACTGGGGATGTACAATATCTTCAAGCGACTCATTAACTGTATTGATCAATGGCTAGGAAGAAATAAAACAGAATTTTGGTAAAAGAAAGTAAAAACAATATTCAGCTCAAAGTAATTAACCCTTCTGCTCCCTTTATATTTTTGCCACCAACCAAATCAGAAGAGAATCAAAATTCTCTTTTTTTAATAATATCACAGTAAGATCAGAAGACCATCCACCAGAGAGTTAAGTTCTTGCTCTATTTTTGGTTTTATCTGGTATGCACAGGGATGTGGGAGAGTTACACAGAATTATACACATTTTAACAGGCAACTCTTTTTTAAAAAGTCATTGCTTTAAGATGACATAGATAAGGCCTATTTGTGGATGAAAATGTGAAGCACCCAGATTCTCTCACATTCCTGGTAGCAGTTTCCTGGTAGAACTACCCTGGAAAATGGTCTGACAACACCTACTGAGGAAGAACATCTGAATATCTATCCAGTTGGCCCACCGTATCCATGGTTCTGCATCTGTGGATTCAACCAACCAGAAGCAGAACCTGCAGGACCTTGGGCAAACAATGAAACTGGAGCATCCAGGGATTTTGGCATCTGCAGGGGATCCTGGAATTAGTACCCCACGGATACTGAAGGATGAATATGTCTATGTGCCTCATGATTCAGAATTCTATTCCTAAGTATATATCAAAAAGTGGATTCTAACATCCATCAACTACATGATCAAGAGTATTCAGAACAGTTTTCTCCACAGTAGTCTTCTCCACCAAACTGGAACTAAGTCAAATATACTCTTTATTTCACTGAAAAAATTGTTTCCAACTTAAATAGGGAAGTCTTTCTTAAAACTAACACTCATCTCACTTTTTCCTTAAATAAATTCACTTAAATTCTTTGAAAGATACTAAGAGTCATGTCTCAGCTTTTCATTTTTCTACTACATCCTCACATCCTCATTTCTTTACCTTTCTCTCTTAACAATAATTATTACCAAAGATCTTTAATAGCCCCCTTACATACGGCATTGAAAACTGGAGTTTGAACTTCAAGGAGCCTTTTGACCCAGCGTCATTTCATATCCAAATCTCAAGATTCTCTCAATGATAAGATCTTGAGTAATGGCCGAGTTAACTCATTGTGAAGGCTGCTTGGGAACGTCTGAATATTTTTGTTTAGATAGGATGAATTTAGTAATTCTCAGGTAAACTCTTTGGACCAAGGGGAAAAGAAAATGAAATCAATCTCTTGTCTTTTATCCCCCTTTCTCTTAGAAATAAATTTTATGAGCTTGTCCTAGGGGCATGAAAGTCACTAGAAAGAGATGCATGTGTTGGTTTAAAATGTTAAGCAACTTCACACATCTGCTAGAATGGGTAAAAACTTGAAATTTGGAATCAAATCTGGAATCCCACCAAAAAACTGCTAGTTTATTTCTCCCAGCTTTAGTTTCCTTGTCTCCAAAAATGGTAATACTGGAAAATTTCTTCCTCCCCAAAACTTATATACTCTATAAGCTCTTGGTGATTAATGATATACATTATATACCAAAGATTCAGAAATATCTATGTACTACCATAATTTATTAATCTATTAAAGCTTATTTAAAGCAAAAACATGGTAATATTAAAAGTACCTATCTGTATAAGACAATGCATACTTATAACCACCCCAAGCATACATGTTAGTCATTGTTATCTGTACTAGCTTTTGTAATTAATCCTCTGGCCTCAGCATCTAGGACCTAGAGACACTAGGTGGATTCCAGATGGGCTGGTTACAGCATCCTCAAGTATCCACATCGCTGAGTCCACTGCCTGACTTGGTGTAGTTTTCTCAGGACTGAAGCTGATGTGGGGCTCAGTGCCGTCTCTGAGTAACTGGAATCATTCTATTTGTTTCTCTGAGCATGATCACCTCATGATGGGGCGACTGGATGGCTCTCTTCCAAATGTTCAAGGTCAGAGGGATTCCTTAAGAAAAGTGCTCAGGGAACGTAGGGATGGAACATACTTGCCAGCACATGTCCATTAGGCTTCCAGTTTAAACCACAAAGGTGCTGAGCAGGTTACTGGAGGGACACCTTGCTCATTCAACCCAAAAAGGAGAGAAAGCCATCTGCACAACAGTCAAACTGACCTGTAAAGTGGGGTTTAAGTGCCCAGTCTTTAACGTCAGAGAGACCTGGGATTAAATCTCATTTCTGCCACTTACTAGCTGTGTGACTCTAGGCAAGTTACTTAAGTATTCTGCGTCTCAAAAATGAAAAGGACTCCACTCATTGGGTTTTTATGTGAGAATTAGATTGTCTGACACATAATTAGCACAATTCAAATTGTTATTATTGCATCATAGTTATTCTTGCTGTTGTTGTCTCTAGAAATACCGGGTAACCTTGTATATCCTGCCTTTAACACTTTCTCATTCTATATTAACAGGGGAGAAAGACCTCCTTTGCATCTCAAATTGTTGTTAATGCTACTTGCAAAATATTTCTATTATTAGTTTTCCTCTTTACTAGGCTCATGGTAAGGCTACACTTCCTGGTCTTGTGGTTTGTGAATCTGGGCATAATACAAGGGTTGTGAGAGCAAATGGTGTGAAACTTCTGAGAGGAAGCATTTAATGGCTGGTTTGAGACTCACTGGAGTATTCTGTCCTGGCACCCATGACACGGAAAATGTTGGCCATTCATTAGTGTGAACCTCTGAGTAACCATGAAGTCCAGATTCCCTCTGTCACCCCACAATGGTCATACAGCACGAACAAGAAATAGATTGCTTTAGCCACTGAGATGCTGGGGTGATTTGTTACTACAACCTATTAAGCCAAGCCTGACCATATCACATCACTATTGATGGTCCAGTGATTTTCAGCTGTTGGTAATTTTGCCCTCCCCTGTGGGACATTTGGAAATGTCTGGGGACGTGCTGTTTGTCACAAATGGAGGAGTGTGTCAACTACTGGCATCTCGAGAGCAGAGGCCAGGGATGCTGGTAAATGCACTGCAACGCACAGGGCAAACTCCACAGGGATGAATTATCCAGCTGAACATGCCACTACTACTCCAGCCCAACACTGAACTGCCCTCACCCTCTTAAATCTGCTCCCCACACTCAGCTCACTACCATCAGCGAACACACCCATAAAGCCTGTGCCTGCCACAGGGACCGTGTTCATTTCTCACCACACATGGTTACCTGGGACAGTGAGTCACATTACGACCAACATTCTGCCTCTAAGATTCTGCCGACCATCCTCGCAAAGGGTACCCTGGAGATTGAGCCAGGCCTGTAGCCTAGACATTACAGGAGAAAAATAGTCACCTTTCTCAAGAGAAGTTCTGCTGTTCCATCACAAGCTGCTAAGGTTGCCTCCAAGTTAGACACTGGCCTCATCATTTTCTACATGACAGAAAAATCTATATTCTGGCTCATTAAACATTTCAGCATAAAGGTCTCAAAGGGAATTTGGCACAGGTCTTAGATGTCCATTTGGGTCCAGGCTTCCAACAGTGTGGTATCTGGCCTGGGATACTAATAGGCTTCCTTCAAAGAGATGATCATATGTGAGAAGTTTAAAAAGACATAGGCAAGGAGGCAGTATCACCAGGACAAGAACCTAGATCTCCCAATGACTCCCAGATCTTCAGTCTTTTCTAATATGTGCTGGGAAGCAGAGTGGGTGGTGCTGATGGAATTAGCTTGGGCTTGAAAGTCCGGTTGCCTTGAATTTTTAAACTTATTTCCACTTGTCTCCTGTGTAAAAGTTGTGGTGAGAACTGGGAAGAACACAGGCAAAATTTTTAGTACAATGCCTGGCATGTCATTATTAATAAACAGGGGTTTTTACAGCATGGACAGGCAGACCTTACTGCTGGGGAAGGGGGCAGAGCTAAGAGGGGTAGCACGGGGTGCAAGGCTGTCGGCTACTTTAAAAGTATGAGCTTGGTGAGGAAGGCAGGGAAGGGAGGTGACACAAACCCAACACAAACGTCACTATCATTTGTGTTTGTGCCCCAATATTTTCTTACCTCTCAAATTATGTAAGCCAAATTTGCAATGGCAATTTATTAATAACTTATACCCAGAGAGGGTTGGCTTTGTTGGGACGCATACTTTCAAATCTCAGCAAACACAGTCCCCATCTCTGAGACAGCTCTAAGTACCTGAAAACTATCTGAAGGATGACGACTCCAACTGGTGCTAATTTTACAAAGCAAATGAACTATAAAAAAGGATTTAAAAATACATTTTTTCCCCAACACATAGTTACTGAGGCCTAATATGTGTGAGGTGCTGGTTAGTGAGGAGAGATCAAACAGGCTGGGCTCCTGCCCTCACGAAGCTCACTTTCTTGTGGAGGAGGCTGACAATAAGTAAACAATATGAATGGCAATTTGTGCCAAAAAGGAAAAAAAAATGGGTGCTGGATTAAAAGAATGGCTCAAGGGTCACATTTTCATATTCAGTGAAGGCCCCTTGGAGGTTGCAGCCCTGAAGCTAAAATATGAAATATCAGTAGGATGTGAGGAAGTTCATTCTAGGAAAAAGAATAATTAGGAAAAGCAAACAGCAAGGGTATGTTTCACAGACACTGTCTCTTTCTGAACTTCCTTGCAGTCTTGTGAAGAAGGCACTTGCGGTAGGCCGCTTCTGACACGACCCCAATGATCCTCACCTCAATATTCATATCCTCATGTCATCTCTTCCGCTTGAGTGAAGACTGCACCAAGTAGCTTGGTTCTAACAAACACAGCAAAAACTACAGTATGTCAATTTGGTGATTAGCTTATAAAAATTATAGCAAACTCGATCTTCCTAGCAAACTCTCTCTTGCTGGTGCAAGCTGCCATGCTGCAAGTCCCATTCCCATGTTGGAAAGGCACAGTCCAACAGTCCACAAGGACCTAAATCCTCCCAACAAAAAAGAGTGAGTTTGGAAGCAGAATCAGCCCTAGTTGGGAGGATTGTAGCTGCAGACAATACCTTGACTGTAGCCTGTAAGGAACCCTGGGAAAGAAGACCTAGCTAAGCAATGCTTAATCCCTGACCCTCCAGAGTTATGAGATAATAAATGTGTGTTGTTTCAAGCCCAAGTAACTTGTGGGGTAATGGGCTACAAACCAATATATAATAGAGCACTCCTTCATTCTTTCATTCACTTACTGACTCAATTACTCAAAAGACCTTTTTCCAGATATCCTGCAGGCCAGGCAGTGGCCTATGTATTAAGGAAACAATGATACACTTCACAGACCCCAGATGCTCACAGTGCAGAGGGAGAGGATGTGCACAGTACTACAGAGTCACTGTGCTCTCTGCTGCTCCGTGGTTGCCATGTCTTGTGCTGGGAACAAAAGGAAGCGCAACAATAATTCTTCCTTGCAGAGCCAGGGAAGGCAAAAATCGAGGAAAACTGAAGCTCAGAGAACGTAAGAAGTTATCCAAGGTCACAGAGCTCTTCTGATTTATTCCACTCTGCTCAAACACATGTGTTTATATCCAGTGTGAGAGGCCTACAATTGACCTACAATTCTCAGACTGCTTCTTTTATGCTTCTTGATAATCTAAAAGCTACTATAGTTGAAAGGGATTCTTTGTTGCACATGTAAGATAAAGCAGTGGGTTAATCAGGTTTCTGTAACAAAGACTGAAGTTACACTTTCAATTAACTTTCATAAAACAGAAATCAGACCACTCTAATCTAACTCATTACTCTGAATGTATTTGCGCAGGATGGGGGCTCATACAACTCTACACAAACAAAGATGCTGGTGTTGGACAGAAAATGATTGAAACCTTGCTTCATGATGGAATCTAATTAGCAAAACAGATTAGTTACACAGGGATGTAACAAAGGCTATGATACCAGAAGAGCATTCATGAATGCTTCAGAATTTGAAGAAATTTGCCTGAGAGCAGAGCCTAAGGTTTTTATTTTTGGTTTGATAATTTGCTAAGCCTGTAAACCTAAAAGGAGTCTAATTAAAGTTAATGAGAAATAATATCTAGCTTGAAAGTTTTATTTGATATTTCTGCACAGAGCTCTTACGCTTTTTCTTCCTGAGGTCATGTCCCATATTAATTTCAAAATTAAAATTTAAAAAGCCCTTATTTATACTTTTTTTTTCTTTTTGTTTCTCTTTCTTGCTTACTTCCCTCTTATTTTACAAGGTAAAACGTATTTATTTTGAAGCATATTTTATGAGGTATATATACTGCTGCTGCTGCTAACTCACTTCAGTTGTGTCCGACTCTGTGCAACCTCATAGATGGCAGCCTAGCAGGCTCCCCGGTCCCTGGGATTCTCCAGGCAAGAACACTGGAGTGGGTTGCCATTTCCTTCTCCAGTGCATAAAAGTGAAAAGTGAAAGTGAAGTTGCTCCAATAAAGTGTAAATTCCAAAGGCATAACTTGGTTAATTTTCACAGATGGATACCATGAAAACACGATCCTACTCAAGATACAGTAAATAGTGCTGTCCAAAAGGACTTGGTGAGGTGTCTGCATTGTCCACTTTGACAATCACAAGACATGCGTGGCTACTGAACACTTAAAATGTGACTAGTGTGAACTGAATTTAAAATTTAATTCAACGAGGTAAGTGGCTGCCATTTTGGATGTTACTGGAATAGAACATTCCCAGCATCTGAGTACCTTCAAATCAATACCTACCCAGTTTGCCCTCCTCCCTCTGCTGATGCAATTATTATTCTGATTTCTGTCACCATAGATGAGTTTTTCCTGACCTTGAATTTCAAGATAAATGTAACTGAATTTCAAGATAAATGAAATTCAAGATAAATGTCTGCGAAATTCACTTTTGTTGTTGAATGTACCAGTGTTATTCTTCATTTTTAAACTGCTTGAATATTATATTGTAGAACTATGCTATGGTTTATATATCACTTGATATTGTTGATAGATATTTGTGTTGCTCCCAATCTTTGGCTACTGGCAATGACACTTCTATAAATATTCTTGGTAATATCTTTTGGTAGACAAATATACTCAGTTCTCTTGGGTAGGTACCAAAGAATGGAAGTCCTGAGTCTTACCATGGTACCACAAAAAATGCAGTGAAGCACATGCTGTATTATTCACATTCTACAGAGAGGCACAGCGATGCTTAAGGAAGGTAAGTGACTTGTCCAAGATGTACAGTGGTAAGGTAAATTCACTGTTGACTTCCTTCTTTACTAAAATGTACTTTTCTCCTATAAAATCACCAATCAAAAAAAAACAAAAAAAGACTGAAATGGGTCAAGTATATTAAGAATTCAACAGCACAGACTTCACTTCTGGGTTATGTAATGATGGTCTTCACTGCCAACACTGTTAACCACCATGATGTCCCACTGTTCACAGAATGGACATGGACAGTCTAAGTTCCATGTTAAAAACCTTTGGGGCTGTAAAAGTAACATCTGATATTCAAAGGGCAGCTTTGTGGAAAGTAAAGAATTATTTCTGTTATGATGTGATATATTATTTAACTCAGGGGTTGGCAAACTACAGCCCTGCAGTCAAATCTGCCAGTTGCTTGATTTATAAGTCAAGTTTTACCGGAACATAGACAGCCACGCCCATTCCTTTGCATAATGCCTATGGTAGCTTTTGCTACAATGACAGAATTAAGTAGTTGCTATTACTACTCTGCACAAGTTGCACAGAGTCGGCTACTGCTATTAAGTAGGCTGCAAAGTCCACAAAGCCTAAAACATTTAGCAACCCCTGGTTTAATTCTTCATTGAAAACCTCTGTAAGGTGAAAACTCATGCGTGCTTTTGTGGGTGTGTTTTTTTCTCCCAAGAGCAACTTTGTTCTAATTCTGGGGTCACTGAACCCAGGAAGGTGTTCATTATGCAACACATGTTTTCAAGTCCTCCTACTGGCTTGCTGCTGCTAAGTCACTTCAGTCGTGTCTGACTCTGTGCAACCCCATAGATGGAAGCCCACCAGGCTCCCCCATCCCTGGGATTCTCCAGGCAAGAACACTGGAGTGGGTTGCCATTTCCTTCTCCAATGCATGAAAGTGAAAAATGAAAGGGAAGTCGCTCAGCTGTGTCAGACCCTTAGCGACCCCAAGGACTGCAGCCTACCAGCCTCTTCCATCCATGGGATTTTCCAGGCAAGAGTACTGGAGTGGGGTGCCATTGCCTTCTCCCCTACTGGCTTGATTACAGGCTAAAAAGGACAGGCAAGAAAGACGAACATTTCCTGTTCTTAATCATCCTCTGAACACTGTGAGGCTTGAAGTATGTTTCTAAAAGTGAAATCAGGACACATTAGTACTGATACAGTAGAACCTAAATGAGTGAAGCAGTCATAAACTGTACTGGTTACCAGTGAACAAAGACACATTCACTAAAATTCTAACTAGAAAATACACAGTTTAACAGATGTCGAAAACAAACATGGTTACCAAGGGGAAAACAGTGGGGGCAGGGATAAATTGGGATTGACATATATACACATCTATATAGAAAATAGACAACTATTAAGGACCTATTATAGAGCACAGGTAACTCTACTCAATATTCTGTAATGACCTATATGGGAAAATAACCTTAAAAGGAGTGGATCTATGTATATGTATAACTGATCCACTTTGCTGTTCAGCAGAAACCAACACAACAGTGTAAATCAATTATACTCCAATAAAAATTGGAAAAAAAGAGAAAATGCAAAGAACTGAGTGTCAGCTGACCTTTCTTCTCCTCCAATAAATTTTAGGAATAAAGGAACAGTCTATATTAAAAGAGATTCAGAAAAACTGAGTACAATACACATGTATCTGTCTTCCTAGAATAAAGGCAGGATTGATAAACTTTCTATTTACTCTTCAGAGCCTTCTATATTGATAGAAAATCACCATTATTTGCAGCAATTGCATGAAAGAGCTGATTTTTTAAAAATTAACTTATTTATTTTACTTGGAGGCTGAGTCATACAATCTGGAGTTCAAATCCAGGTTGCTTCTGACTTCTGACTGACCTTGGAAAAATTGTTGAACTTCTTTCTCTCTCTTTTAGGTTGCTTATTAAAATGTGGGTAAAAATAACTAGCTTACAAGCTTATTATGAGGATTAAATATGATAATGTATGTAAAGTACTAGGCTTAGTGTCTGGCATGTGGTCAAGGCTTCATATCTGATAGGTATTATTACTGTTCAAACTGGAGGTCGGACATGGATGGGAGGTGTTCCCTGAATAAGAGTCTATTATGAAAGACAGAACCACTCACAAGCTGGGCAGGAAAGAACCACAATGTTTTATGTATACTTGCACAAAGAGTGAAGACAAAAAAGCTAACCACAAAATTTAATCAGTAAACAACACTCTATTATCCAAGTTTCTGCAAACGGTAGGTTTGAATCATTGAAGAAGAATAAAGTAAATTCAAATAATGATCATGGGGAGTCTGGGTTGGTGAAGCATGTCAGAAGACCTGTAAAATATCTCCCCTTGCATAGCTGGGTTAGAGTGGTTTATAATAGCTTCCCTCATTTGGTGAAAGGTGGCAAAGTAGAAAATACTATTTCTGTATGTCCTTTTCTGAAAGAACACCTCTTTAACACCTCTGATTACAATTTTGTGGTTCAATGCTTATGAAAAGACTTCAAATAAATCCAGTATATCTGTAATTCCATTTTGGCAAAAAAGGGAAGAGCTTTGCAAAATGTCTTCAGCAGTTTCAAAGTCTGCATAGAAAATGCCAATTTCCTGATCCTCAGATCCAGGATACCCACTGCCTCTCAATTTCAAAGTTCCATTGCAGTCCATCTCACCATAATAGCAGGCACAGTTAGACAGAAATGTCTAACCATGTGTTCTAGGAAGAACTGATAGAGAAGTAAGAATTTTCTGATGACTCCATCATGAAAAGTGCCAATGGGGTCATCAGAGAATTGTTGCTCTGGGAAATTAAATATTGCTATCAGGCCCTGTGCCCTCCACATATTCAATGCCCACTAATTTTGCTTCTGCTAACAGAGGAGAACATGTTCATGGGGGTGCATACATCTTGATCTCTTTCCATATCCTAAGAATGCTGAATTAAAGTACATCTGGCAGGCAAAGCCACTGAAAACCAGCAGTCCATCAAATATCTAATGACTGTTAGAGGCAGCGAGTGAATTTAATTTCTGTACTTCATCCTCCAACGCTGTGATGGGAGAGACAGGCAGGGAGTGACCAGGTCAGATTAGATCAGATCAGTCGCTCAGCTGTGTCCGACTCTTTGCGACCAGGGAAGGTTTATTTTATGGCTACCGGCATTCTGTGAATCTCATGTGAAATCCACACTATAAAACAGGAGAATCAGCAGTCTGAGTCTGGTCTCAGACTAACATGCCTGTTTCATTGCTGCACTTTGCCTCAAGGGAAACAAAGGAGGAAACACACCTCTGTAGAATATGGGCATTTAAGCATCCGAAGGCCATCAATGCCTTGGCCTCTCCATTTAGTGATTCAGTCAATATTTAGTTGAACATCTATTGTGTGCCTAGCATTGTGCTTAAGTATTTGCCATAGAGTGGTGAATGCAAAAGACACGGTCCTTGCTCTTAAATAAATGAATCAGGAGAGGGAGGCAGATAATAAGGAAACAACTAGTATGAACAACAACAATATCAACTAGTATGAAGAACTGATGCTTTTGAACTGTGGTGTTGGAGAAGACTTTTGAGAGTCCCTTGGACTGCAAGGAGATCCAACCAGTCCATCCTAAAGGAGATCAGTCCTGAGTATTCACTGGAAGGACTGATGTTGAGGCTGAAACTCCAATACTTTGGCCACCTGATGTGAAGAGCTGACTCATCGGAAAAGACCCTTATGCTGGGAGAGATTGAGGGTGGGAGGAGAAGTGGACGACAAAGGATGAGATGGTTGGATGGCATCACCAACTCAATGGACATGAGTCTGGGTAAACTCCGGGAGACAGTGGAGGACAGGGAGGCCTGGCGTGCTGCGGTCCATGGGGTTGCAAAGAGTAAGACATGACCGAGTGACTGAACTGAACTGAACTGATGCAAGGTAATTTCAGATTGAGTGATGTTCTATGATGGTAAAAAGCAAGGTACTGTTACAGAAAAAACCAAATCCCAAACAAGGATAAGCCTATTTTAGGTGGAATGATAAGGGAGAATTTCTCTTAAAAGGTTACTTGAAGGAGTTCTATGACACTGGAATAGGGGGAGAGCAACTGGCAGAAATCAGGATGACCCCCAGTGACTACCATTCTACTCACTTGCCCTTGAGGTCGGGGGACTCTATGTTGTTGCTGCTGTTTAGCTGCTAAGTCGTGTCCAACTCTTTCACAACCCCATGGACTATAGCCTGCCAGGCTCCTCTGTCCATGGGATTTCCCAGGTAAGAATACTGCAGTGGGTTGCCACTTCCTCCTCCAGGGAATATTTTCGACCCAGGGATCGAATTTGCATCTCCTGCATCAGGAGGATATCGGCATAGGCCGATTCTTTACCACTGAGCCAGCAGGGAAATCTGGGGGGACCCTATGACTTGCTTCTAACTGATAATATATGACAAGAATGAAGAGATTCTCCAGATGTAATTTAAATTCTTAATCAGTTGACTTTAATAGAAAAGGATGGTTATCCTGGATGGGACTGACTAAGGTGATAAAGATCCTCTCTTTTGAAAAGGTTTTTTTGATGTGGACCATTCATTAAGTCTTTATTGAATCTGTTACAATATTGCTTCTGTTGTTTATGTTTTGATTTTTCAGCAGAGAGGCAGACTTCAATCAGGGATGGAACCCATGCCCCCAGCACTGGAAAGCTAACTCTTAACCAGTGGACTGCCAGTGAAGTCCTGATTAATCAGAGACTTGAAACACCCACAAGTTCTCTCTCTCTACGGCTGGTTTTGAAGACTTCTACAGCTGCGTTGACATAAGAACACAGCCCAGAGTTAATTCCAGCCCTATGAGTCCTTGAGCATTCAGAGAACCCAGCTAAGTAATGCCAGATTTCTGATCTACAGAAACTTTGAGATAATACATGGGTAGTATCTTAAAATACTGCATTTGTGGCAATTTTTACACAGCAACACAATGAAAACAAATACAATACTCTGAGCAGGAAAAAACTATAAAAGTCACTGGGAGTTGTTTTGGGGGTGAGCAAAGAGGAAGATTGCCAGGAGGTAAAACATGGGCTTGTCTGTGAGAAAACAGAAAAGTTTAGGCTTTATCCCAGTATCTGAAACATGGTGGTTAGTGCACAGTAAGCAGGTAAAACATCTATTAAATTAATGAATGAACTTAGGAATAATGAAAGTACACTGCTAAATAAAAGTGTTTAATACCAGTCTGCTGGGTCCACCCCCTCAGATGCTGAAACATTTCTTCAGTAGGTAGTTATTGAAAAACCATTATGTACAAAGAAATGTAATATTGACAGAGAGCCAAGAAAAGTGATTAAGAAATACAGCCAGGACAAGAAGCAAATTCTGAGACTACAGATCTTCTGGAGACTTATGGATTAGGAAAAAAATCTACTTAAATAGAGATGAAAGATTCTATGGGGAAAAAAAATATCTACTTAAATAGAGATGAAAGACTCTATAATGAGGTATAGATACGATCCAGTAATCCGGGTCACAGCTGAAAGCTGATAATGTGAGGTTTCTGCTCAGAGTCTAATAAACTATTTGAAAAGCTGCCAAGTGTTAATCAAGTCCATGGAAGAGAGCCCTGTAACAAGATCACATCATCAAAAGCCACATTAATGATGGACTGGAGGAAAGGTAATGAAGGTAACTGAAGACAGTTAGTAGTTCAGAAATGGTGGGGAATTTAATACTGAAAATACAACGATGTTTATACATTGGGAAATTATATTCCATGTGTTTCTTCTCAAGTCTTCTGGATTATATGAAAAAAATCTCTAGAAATTCAGAGAAGATAAATGAACAGAATACTGTCATCTTCATTTAACTGCAGTATGTATGTTACCTTGCTGCCCAGGAGGCACAAATGATGGCTGAGGAGAAGATTAGACTCAGATCCCCACGTTTCCAGGAGCTACGAGTGAGATCATAAGGACACAACCAGAAAGAAACGCTGTTCTCAAAGAGCAGAACGGAAACATGAAGAAACAACTAACTTTCTTAGCTTCTACTCATCCATATCCCCTTGGAAATTAGTTGGGTTGCTTCCCTAAGAAGGATTTATCTTCATTTAAAAATATGTAAAAGTGAAACACCTCTGAAGTGTTTTTCAAGGAGAAATGTCTGCACATTTCAGAACAGAACAATTAAGGAAAACTCATGAAGTTAAGTTAATATGGGTAGGAAGTTGCAGACATCTGGTACATCCAACTGGGCATTAAGTCAATTCCAGATGTGGAGGTTATTAGAAAGAATTAGGAAAAAGGGTGCTTTGCATTCTTTAAACTTTTAAAATAAATCATCATCTTTGCATTTTATGAAAATAGAAAGCAGGTCTGTGTTAGTCCCATTTCTCAGATGATAACTCAAATGCCTATATAATTGCTTCTTCTCAAGAGTTTGGGAAAATAAAAACAACACTGATTTCATAATAGGAGTTTTCAATGATTTTACAAGGATGATTATGCTGTATGAGCAAACTCTTTTCTGAGCCAGAGCCATGAAACTTCAAACACGATCGTCTTTAAAAAATTGTGTGTGTAAATATGGAGATATTTATTAAGACTCCTTGCTTTTTTTAAAAAAACTGGTTTGATGGACATTCATTTTTCAACAGACAGTAGATGTGTAACTGATACAGTCACTCTTTGTTAAACATCCTCTTTCATTTGAGATGAAAACAAGTTCCTGGCAGTACCTCACAGAGAGATCACAGAAACCATCAGAAAACTGCAGCAGAAATCAGATTATACTTTCCCCTAAAATACAATATGCATACAACGAAATATGCATGTTTCTAGATTGAAAGCACCTATGAACTGCTCTCTCTCATAGGGAGAAGGATCAGAAAATAGAAAACAAAACAAAAAAACAAAACAAGCATACTTTTGCAAATGAAAAGAATATGATTTCAGTTCTATGTCTTTGCTCCTATGAGTGGATAGAGTACTGCAGAGTTGAGTATAATCTATGAGAAAACTAGTGAGTGTATCTATAATTTCTGAAACCTGATTGCAGGGTGTTTGAAGTACAGACTTCAGGTGAAATCTGTTCTGGTTAGTCTGGGGCTATTTTAAGGAATGGTGTCAGAGGGATCTATCTCATCAATGTCAGTATTTAAAGGAACTGGTCACCAGAGTCATGCTGCCCACATCAATGGTGGTGTGAGATCATGTCAGAGGCAGACAGATAAAGAGCATCTATTTTAATGATTGCAGTTCACATTACTGCAGAGTATTTTTAAAAATCTATTACGTCACAGCTGTGATTTCACATGTATTACTTCTAAGGTAAAGACAGGCTTACAAAGTGAGTTAAGTGTTGGCTTAATTATGGACATTAAATAAATAATCACACAGGTAGTACTTGGAAATGGTATAAAATCATGAAGGTGATATATTAATGACTGAAGTCTCAAATACAACACGGAAGATAATTTTCTTCTTTTGATAGCTTCTTTGTTGAGATTTTTGCTATTTGTTTCTATTTACAAAATACCTATATACTTAGGGCAGAAAATGTGAAAACACCAAAAAGCACAAGGGAAAAACACAAATATCAATCATAATGCTTAACCTTAAAGATATCATAACCCTTAAAGATAATCATAGTTTAGATTTTATTGTTTGCCTATCCAGTCCTTATTCCATAAAAATGGGATTATGTCTTCACACTGGTCCACAGCCTGACTTTCCACTTAGAAATATCTACTGAACACTTCCCCACATGGTAAGTGTTCTTTTTCAGCAACTGTTTTGCTAGCTGAAGAGTACTGTCTCATACTGTTAAAATCTAGTTAATCCCCTCCTACCGGGAATGAAGGTTGTTTGTATTTTTTTCACTGTCATATAAAATGCCACAATGAACATCTTTGGACTTAAAACTCCTGATAAAATCTCTGAGTATCTACTTAAAACAAATTTCTAGAAGCAGAGCTGCCAGGTTAAAAGGTTTGCCAAATATAAAGGTGTTTGGCTACAAATTAACAGATTATGCTACAGAAAGTTTACCCCAATAAATCATTCTACCAGTAAGTAATGAGAATACCCATTTCTGTAACATTTGCAATGTATTATTGTTACCAATGGTATATTTCTTTTAAAATACTTCTGACTGTCAATACAATTATATAGCTCAGATGACTAAACACATGGAACTTAGAAATTCTACAATCATATATTCAGAATTATTTTGTTTTTTTCTTTGTGAATTACCTGTAATATGCTCTTTGCTCTGATTTCTACTGAGGTGAACCAATGAAGCAGTAATCAGACTAGGTGTCAGTATAAAATAAAATATTAAATGCCTTAAGTATTCCAGTCCCAAGACGTTACTTCATTTTACATTTCTTATAACTCTCTCTCAGCTAAGGGGACAACCATTATTTTGGGGAGAGAAGACATTATTGTTTTATATCCTCGTATTTTTTAATACCACATAGAAAAATCTTGAAAATGAGTAGAATAAATTAATTTTAATTAATTAATTAATTAATTAAACAAGTAAAACAAGGTCCTGCCACTTTACCATAGTCAACAAGTTCAAAGCAACCAAAGTAAGAAATGGCATAGCAATAGATTCATTTCAGTGATGCTGATGTTTAAGCAAGAGCAGAAAATCTTCATGATAAGCTAGCCACTGAAATTAGAAAAACTAATCCCTAGAAACATTCTATGCCTAGCAAGTTTATGAACACTTGACTAACTCTAATTCTGCATATTACTTACCACTTAAGTGGGTGATTGTCAATCTTTTTGAAGCTATCACAACTCATCTTCTTGTTGTAGAGAAGAGGGTGGTGATGGATGGTTTTGCTACCTGCTTACCCCAATCTACAAGTGCTACATGGGATGCAGTACTAACACGTCAATTTAAAATAACAAATATATTTAATCTCAAATTGAGGCTTGAGAATTTCAAATACTTTTTAACCCATCACAGAAACTCTATCTTTGGATAGGAAACCAGGGTTCTGAACTGAAGTGGGCTGAGAGGAAAGCAGGGTGTCAGAATACCTTTGAGTATTATATATATATATATATATATATATATATATACATATATATATACATATACATATATATATATACACACACACACACACACTATATTTTGAGATTTCAAACAGATTCCTGTTTACTAAAACATCCAGAAATTTTAGGGTGAGCTATAATGGTTGACACAGAGAAGGCAATGGCACCCCACTCCAGTACTCTTGCCTGGAAAATCCCATGGATGCAGGAGCCTGGTAGGCTGCAGTCCATGGGGTCGCTAAGTTGGACACGACTGAGTGACTTCACTTTCACTTTTCACTTTCATGCATTGGAGAAGGAAATGGCAACCCACTCCAGTGTTCTTGCCTGGAGAATCCCAGGGACGGGGGAGCTGCCGTCTATGGGGTCGCACAGAGTCGGACAGGACTGAAGCAACTTAGCAGCAGCAGCATAATGGTTGATAAGAGCCTACCAACTAGTTAGAACAATCTGCCATCATCCATTTATTAAGGTAATAGGCATTTATGGAACACTTGTTTTATGTCAAAGTACTGGAAATACTTTGACAAAGTATTTGACAAAGTATTTTCAATACTTTTGGGAAATATTAGCAAATAAGGCAGAGATGCACTATCGTCCTCCTAAGGCCAACATTCTGCTGAAGGATGGGCAGAGAGGGTGAGACAGGTAGTAAACACAAAAACAGGTGAAGAGGAAATGGAAGACAGTGGTAAAGGCTTTGATAAAAATCAAACAGGGGGATGGGAAAGACAGTGACTTGGCAGGGTGTGAAGCAAGGGAGAACTTTAGATGAAGTGGTCCAGGAACACCTCATGGAGAAGCTGACATTTAAGCTGTGCCAGTCATGCAAAGGTCTTCGCAAAGAGTATTCTAAATTGAGGGAAGAGCAAATGCAAAGGCCCACAGCCAATGTGATATGTTTGGGAAACAGAAGGCCAGTGAGAAAGCACATAGAGAAAGTGGTGTGATCCAGGATGATTCCTGTTCTGCCTTAAGCCTTAGTTATAAGTAAGGATGCCATTCTAGGGGTGAGGGGATGGCCATGGAAGATTTTAGGTGCAGAATTGGCATGATCCAGTTTACAATTTTAAAAGATCACTTCGATTGGTGTGCGGTGGGTACATTTTCATGGGCAAGAAGGGAGGCAGCGTTACCAGTTGGGTAAACACTGATCATCGAAGTAAATGATGTGTGCCTTGAATTAGCAGACAGACATGGAGGCAGGAAGAAGAAAATCCCAATATCCTGTAGTTCCTACATTAAACATTTAATTACATACAATGGAATATTATTCAACCACAAAAAAACAATGAAATAACGCCATTTGTAGCAACATGGATGGAGCTAAAGATGATCATACTAAGTCTACGATACATAAATTAGATAATCAATAAAGACGTACTGTATAGCACTGGGAACGCTACTCAATACTCTGTAATAACCTGTATGGGCAAGGAATCTAAAAAAGAGTGAATATACATATGTGTATAACTGACTCACTTTCCTATATAGCATAAATTAACAACACTGTAAATCAATTATACTCCAATAAAATTTTTTAAAAATTAAAAAAATATATATTTACGGCACTGTTCTGATGGTGTCTGTTGACTTTTCGCTTATTCCAATAGACTGTAATAAACTTTAACTGCTACCATGTAGAAAGTGTCCCATGTTACTTCGGGCTTTGCATACATGCATTCTTACGACTGCATCCCAAGCTCATGTGTGGGGAAGTTAACTCCCAAGGCCTCAGAGTTATTTTAAGCGAGGAGTTATATTAAGATTTACCAAGGTTTACTGGATTCTGAGCAAGGAACAACTGTTAGCCAATGAACTATGGTGTCCGCCTTTAACCAACTTTAGAAGCTCTATACAGTCAGCAAAAACAGGACCAGGAGCTGACTGTGGCTCAGACCATGAACTCCTTATTGGCAAATTCAGACTTAAACTGAAGAAAGTAGGGAAAACCACTAGACCATTCAGGGATGACCTAAAGCAAATCCCTTATGATTATACAGTGGAAGTGAGAAATAGATTCAAGGGCCTAGATCTGATAGATAGAGTGCCTGATGAACTATGGAATGGGGTTCGTGACATTGTACAGGAGACAGGGATCAAGACCATCCCCATGGAAAAGAAATGCAAAAAAGCAAAATGGCTGTCTGGGGAGGCCTTACAAACAGCTGTGAAAAGAAGAGAAGCAAAAAACAAGGAGAAAAGGAAAGATATAAACATCTGAATGCAGAGTTCCAAAGAATAGCAAAAAGAGATAAGAAAGTCTTCTTCAGCGATCAATGCAAAGAAATAGAGGAAAACAACAGAATGGGGAAAACTAGAAATCTCTTCAAGAAAATCAGAGATACCAAAGGAACATTTCATGAAAAGATGGGCTCAATAAAGGACAGAAATGGTATGGACCTAACAGAAGCAGAAGATATTAAGAAGAGGTGGCAAGGATACACAGAAGAACTGTACAAAAAAGATCTTCACGACCAAGATAATCATGATGGTGTGATCACTTATGTAGAGCCAGACATCCTGGAATGTGAAGTCAAGTGGGCCTTAGAAAGCATCACTACGAACAAAGCTAGTGGAGGTGATGGAATTCCAGTTGAGCTATTCCAAATCCTGAAAGATGATGCTGTGAAAGTGCTGCACTCAATATGCCAGCAAATTTGGAAAACTCAGCAGTGGCCACAGGACTGGAAAAGGTCAGTTTTCATTCCAATCCCAAAGACAGGCAATGCCAAAGAATGCTCAAACTACCACACAATTGCATTCATCTCACATGCTAGTAAAGTAATGCTCAAAATTCTCCAAGCCAGGCTTCAGCAATATGTGAACCGTGAACTTCCTGATGTTCAAGCTGGTTTTAGAAAAGGCAGAGGAACCAGAGATCAAATTGCCAACATCCGGATCATGGAAAAAGCAAGAGAGTTCCAGAAAAACATCTATTTCTGCTTTATTGACTATGCCAAAGCCTTTGACTGTGTGGATCACAATAAACTGGAAAATTCTGAAAGAGATGGGAATACCAGACCACCTGACCTGCCTCTTGAGAAATCTGTATGCAGGTCAGGAAGCAACAGTTAGAACTAGACATGGAACAACAGACTGGTTCCAAATAGGAAAAGGAGTACGTCAAGGCTGTATATTGTCACCCTGCTTATTTAACTTCTATGCAGAGTACACCATGAGAAACGCTGGACTGGAAGAAGCACAAGCTGGAATCAAGATTGCCGGGAGAAATATCAATAACCTCAGATATGCAGATGACACCACCCTTACGGCAGAAAGTGAAGAGGAGCTAAAAAGCCTCTTGATGAAAGTGAAAGTGGAGAGTGAAAAAGTTGGCTTAAAGCTCAACATTCAGAAAACGAAGATCATGGCATCTGGTCCCATCACTTCATGGGAAATAGATGGGGAAGCAGAGGAAACAGTGTCAGACTTTATTTTTCTGGGCTCCAAAATCACTGCAGATGGTGACTGCAGCCATGAAATTAAAAGACCTTACTCCTTGGAAGGAAAGTTATGACCAACCTAGATAGCATATTCAAAAGCAGAGATATTACTTTGCCAACAAAGGTTCATCTAGTCTAGGCTATGGTTTTTCCAGTGGTCATGTATGGATGTGAGAGCTGGACTGTGAAGAAGGCTGAGCGCCAAAGAATTGATGCTTTTGAACTGTGGTGTTGGAGAAGACTCTTGAGAGTCCCTTGGACTGCAAGGAGATCCAACCAGTCCATTATGAAGGAGATCAGCCCTGGGATTTCTTTGGAAGGAATGATGCTGAAGCTGAAACTCCAGTACTTTGGCCACCTCATGAGAAGAGTTGACTCATTGGAAAAGACTCTGATGCTGGGGGGGATTGGGGGCAGGAGGAGAAGGGGACGACAGAAGATGAGATGGCTGGATGGCATCACTGATTCGATGGACGTGAGTCTCAGTGAACTCCAGGATTAGGTGATGGAAAGGGAGGCCTGGCGTGCTGCGATTCATGGTGTCACAAAGAGTCGGGCACGACTGAGCGACTGATCTGATCTGATCTGATCTGAGGGGTAGAGTTGTACAGAGAAACCAGGGCATGGCTGAAATTCTATAATGGTTCTTAAAAGGCAACGGGGAGCAAGATTACTAGTAAGGGAAGCTCTTGTTTAAAAAAGCATTTTTCTGGGCCCTACCTTGAGAATGCAGAACCAGAATCTAGGGCTGTGGCTGGAAATGTGCCTTTTAAAAATGCTCCCAAGAGACACTCAATAAACTTTTCAAAGTCTGCTGAGTAGGCACACAATAAATATTTGTTGAATAAAGAAATATAATGGGGAAAGATTTGCAGTTAATGAAGATCAGGAGTACTTCACTCCCCCAAACTTCCATCCAGAAAAAATATAAGCGCACTTTTTGGGTGGGCCCAAGCTGAGCCTGGAGGAGGGCACAGCAACCCACTCCACTATTCTTCTCTGGAGAATCCCATGGACTGAGGAGCCTGGCAGGCTACAGTCCACAGGGTTGCACAGAGATGGACATGACTGTAGCAAATTAGCAGGCACGCAAGCAAAGCCTCAGCTAGCCACCTCAGATCCACTTGGAAATTTATGGTGTGACTAATATAAGGGTACAAGGCAGGTTTTATGGAAGTTTTGTTTTAAATAATTTCTCTTGACCAGGTGCTAGGTCCAACTTGTGTCACCAAATGAAGAAGTAGAAGCCCTTCAGCTGGTAAATCCCATCTATTTTAAAGGCGCATAATCTTTTAAAAAAAATCATTTTGATCTTACGACACTTTCCATAAAGGGGCCAACTGACCCCCTGAACACAATACACACAACATCTAGGGGCCAGGAGATTTTTAGGAACTTACAAAATGTCTTCATTTCTTTTAAAAATCAAAAGAAAAACCTGAAAATATTCTAGACTGGACCATATTCAACTTTTACCAATGCAGTTACAAAATGTAATTTTAAAATATATTAAAATTACAAAATATAATTTAAAAATACATTTAAAAAAATCAAGATACGCACAGAAGGCAACAATGACTAGGGAACACAGAAGTTGTCATAAGGCCCTGCTTTTTTTTTTTTTTTTTCCTGTGCTGCACAGCTCGGGGGATATTAGTTCCCCACCAAGGATGCAACCTGAAACCCCTGCAGTGGAAGTGAGGACCTTCACCGCGGACCAAGGAAGTCCCTGGCCCGGCTTTACTCACAGCCCTGGACCCAGGTGACAGCTCCTTACCTGGCAAGCATTGTACAGGAGCTGATGCTCGAACTTCTTGATCCCAAGAATGTTCTGGAACATCTCATAGAGTTGCTCTTTGCTCAGAATCAGCTCGGAAGCGGCGCTGGCCGTCATCCGGGCCTGCTGCTTCCTGGGGTCCTCCTCCCCGCGGTAAATGGCATCAAACTTGGCCATCCAGGAGCTCAGCACGGTCTCCTTGCTGAGGCCGTCAATCTCCGGCAGGCTGCGCACGCGTTTCTCAATGTGCTTCTTGAAGACTTCTCGCGAGTCGTTAGCGGAGCAGCCGCCGCTCTGCACCATGCGTGCCACGCGGTCGCTCTTCAGGAACACCTGTGCGGGAGGGGACGGGGCAGACGTCAGAAAGCTGCTCTGGAAGAAGTGTTTCCTGGGGCGGGGGCGGGGCTGACCCCTTGGAGGGCATCCCAGGAGGCACCGGGGTGGGTCAGAGCCTGACTGCTACCTCCTAGCTGTGGGAACTCAGGGGAGTCTCTTAGGCGTTCTGCCTTTGTGTCCAAATCTGGAAAACGGGAATGACTGGTATTTCCTAGATTGTCGCAAGGATAAAATGAGACAGTCATATCCTGAGAGGCAGCCTGATATAGAGACTCAGTTACTCAGACTGCTTGGGTCCTTTCTCTGCCACTTAGTGGCCGTATTTCTTACAACAGATTAGCCTCTTTGTACTTCAGTTTTCTCATCTATAAAATTGGGACAATAGTAGTTTCTACAGCTCATGTGCTTCTAAATGAGGGATAAATGAGTCAATATATGATAAACACTTGAAAGGGTGGTTCATATTAATACCATGTGGGTTGTTGTTGTGGTGGGTATTATTTTTATATGTAAAATAGCTGGTATGATGTCTGGTCATAGCACTTCACACAGTACATAGTCCACTATTTATATCTCATTTTATCCTCTCAGTGATACTCATCACAGTTCATATTGAACAAGGATTACATAAATATGTATTTCAGGCCTGTCTCCCCTCCCCAAATGTAAACTCCATGTGGGCCGGAAATGTGCCCTTCTTCTTCCCCCAAATATCACCCACCCATCTTTAGAGTAGAGCCTCCTGCTTTGAGAATGAATAATGAGGAAGGCAGGCCTTACACTCAATCCATTTTGTAAATGGAAAAGCCAAGACTTCAGAGAGGAGTCTTTTTTTTAACCCATTAACTCAAAATGGACAACTCTATAAACGCATGGTCTCTTGACTTCACCCTGGTTCCTCCCTTTCCTATGAGTCTCACCTGCCTGGGGGGACAGCCCTTGGTGATCTTGCTAGTGCTGCCTTGATCCTGGGATAGAGCAGCCATTAACAACAGTTTCCTTTCACTGCATTTGGAAGCTTATATAAGCTACACAGTTCTGGGGTGTCATACAAGGCAGTGAAGCTGCTGCATCCTATTCACCAAGAGGAAACACCTGACCTTTTTGAGCCATGTCCTGTCCTAGTCACGGTTCAGAAGGTGCATAAATAGCCTTCCAGAAGCAGAACAAATATGCACTTCCCTGTCATATTTCAGAGAATACCTGTGGTAGGCGATTGCTTGGGGGGCATCTCATTGTCTCCCATTTCATCACAAAGCCTTCCTTGGGGAAGAGAGATATTAGAAAGTTGGACTCCATTTATTGTCAATTGAATGAACTAATTCAGAAAGAAAAAGGACCAAGGATTTGTTTCACAGGCTAGAGGCCATGGCCTGCTCCACTGTGCTTGGGAAAGGTACTCAGTTGAGACCTTAGAGTTCATTTAAAAATCAATTATTAAAAAAAAAAAAAAAGGTTACAAATGAATCGAGGCTTTAAGAGCTTTAATGAGCTAGCAATTCACCTGAAACTCTATAATGCTTAATACAGGTAGTTTCTCCATGTAACGAACACACTGTGTTTCAGTTATAGGTCTAGATCTCAAAGAGCATCAAAGTTTTGAAGTTTTTGGAGTGACAGTATAACACCGTGATGTGACCTGTAAACCATACTCCCAGGCCAGATCTGCCATTAACTTTCTGTGTAACCTTGGGTAAGTTACCTCATCTCTCTGATCCTCTAGTATCTTATCTATACACTGAGGGAGTTGAACTATACAACTTTGAGCTTGTCTTTTAAGCTGTAAAGTTTATACTGTTACTCATGAGTCCATTCATCCTTTCTTTAGGTACTCTCTGGAGGAAGGCATGTGCCAGGTGCCAGGGTTAGAATGAGGAGGAAAGAGATGTTGCCCCAGCCCTCATGCCTCTGTGACATTGTCCTATTCATCCCACACAAATATCATTACAACCTGTGTCAAGTGCTAACCAAGGGAAACTGCGCAGCTTCATGCATGCTTGTAGCCAGGAATACATTCCAATATGTGGTCAGGAAAGCCTTCCTGGAGAACTCCTTTAAGGTGAAATGTGGAAGACGGGTAGGAGAAGAATGAAAGAAGGAATAACATATGTAAACACACTGAGGATCTGAGGAAATCAGGAGAAGTCAGTGTGGCTATGGCGAGAGAAGCGTGAAATGATCAGCCAGCCTTCTCTGAGAAAGATCAAATTGAGAAGACTCTGAAAAGTGGAGGGCTTCATCTGTCCACAGGTAAGATACAATCACTAGTGTAAGATAGGTAGAAGGGGCCGGATGGCCAACGGCACAGGAGGTTCTATTAAGAACATTAATTCTCATTTGAAGGGCACTGGGAAGCCAATGAAGGCTTTAAATCTAGACAGGACACAATCAGGTTCACATACTCTGGCTTTAATGTAGAAAATGGACCTGAAGAAGGCCAGGAGAGTAGACAGGAGGCCAGTTGAGAGACAGCTTATGAGCACAGGTGAGTGACGGTGGTAGCGATGCAAAGGGGTTAATTCCTTGCTGTCAGCACTAGTGAATATTAGAGGAGACTTAAAAACATTCACTCAACAATGAAGCCACACTCTCCTTCCATTTGTCCATAGCAGCGTCCCACAAACCTGGAACGGGACCCCATTTCAGGTTCTCAGCACCGGATTCCTTTCCCCCAGAGCCCCTCCACAGCTGCTATCTGTCCTTTGTCTCTCTAACTTTAGTTAATGTCTGAGGCTCCAGATAGACTATATAAGTCCTCAGAAGGCAGGAGTTGTATCTGCTTTGTTCCTATTATTTTTTCTGACTGTCTAAGACAGCGCCTGGCACATAGTTGGTGCTATGTCAAATGAGGAAAATCAGTGAATGAACAACAGGAACAAAGCAGACATCTCAAAGCAGAAACCCTATGCAGATTATATCTGGATGGAGGGAAGACGGTAAAGAAGATACCAGCAAGCACAAATACACTGGTCTCTTAAAAATAATTGACTGACACTACGTTTTCCATGAGACCTGACAATAGGGGATAAGAAATGAGGAAGTGTTAGTCTCTCAGTTGTGTCTAACTCTTCGAGACCCCATGGACTATAGCCCACCAGGTTCCTCTGTCCATGGGATTCTCCAGGCAAGAATACTGGAGTGGGTTGCCATGCCCTTCTCTGGGGACGAAATGAGGATATTAGCACACTGGTCCTAGTCAGCATCCATAATTGGTGATCCCTGGGTCCTGCACACATTATCTGCTTTCCACAGGTCCTTCCTTTATACACAATAGCCACTAAATATATATTCATTGTACTACTAGCAGATGGCTTTAGACAATCACTTAACTTGTATCAACCTCACTCCTTCACCATTACCTGGGGTTCAACCAGCCAGCCTTCTCTGAGAAAGATCAAATTGAAAAGACTCTGAAAAGTGGAGGGCTTCATCTGTCCACAGGTACAAGATACATCTGTCCACAAGATACAATCACTAGGCCCCAGAACAAAAGGAGATGAGTGGAATGTTAAGAGAATAGACGAAGGAGGCAGAAGATGGAGGAGACGGACAAGTGCCAAAAAAGCAGCAAGTCGGCCACAGGGAGAAACGGTGGCAGCAGAAAGCTAACTTTCCAAGCACATCATCTGTCTTGGCTTCTCAGTCTTGTCCGAAAGGAAGCCAGGCAGGCAATGTACTTGTGTGTCTCTAAAATGACCCTTGAAATTCATTTGTACCAGGAGCTCTATCTGGTATTTTGTGTTTTGTTTTCTGTTTCATTTTTCAGTGGCTCTTGCAAGAGACTTCAACTCCAGGCACAGCTCTATGCGGCACATCCATAAATCCTGCCGGCTTCTCTGCCAACTCCCAGACAGGTCATAATGGGAGAGGGCAGATAAACAAATAAATACGAAACAGTGAAGGGCAGTCAATTCAGCAACTCAGCCTCATCCATCAGTCCTTCCCTCCATTGCCAGAGCCAAGCAGCCTCAAGGTTGTTTTAGAAACACAGAAGCGCATCGGTACTTAATGACGGGACATGCTATGGGGTAAAGCTGGCCCAGCTCCTGCTTCTCTACAGACAGGCTGAGAACACAAGGCGGATCCTCTCCTGCTCTACAAAACCACATCATTTCAACGTAAATAAGAAAAATACCTAGATGCTATAGTAAATAAGATTTTAAAAACCTACAAAAACCAGGTTACTAACAATGTTTCTGATGACTGGCACACACATAATGGTAATTGTGGGCTCTAGTGTCAGACAACCTGAGATCAAATTCTGGCTCCTCCAGCTGTTGGCTTTGTCAGCTGAGCAACTTACTTCATCTTTCTGAGCTTCAGTTTTATCATCTTTCAAATGGGAATCATAACCACCCTGCTGTGCAGGATTGGCAAGGGAGTTCAATGAGACAATGAAAGTCAACTGGTGAACACGCTGCCTGCTCCAAGAATGTAATGAAAGTTAACTGTTATTTTTAAATTGATTATTATACAACCATGAAAAAAGATAACTTTTCTTCTTTTATCAGCATCAAAGGATGTCCATGATATGCTGCTAAATCAGAGACTTCCAATCATAGGGGTGAAGTGGGGTTGGGGCACAGGACTGTAACTTTTGATTAAGAACATCACAGGTACTGTAATAAAACTTTTTACTGATGATTGAGCTAGCACAGGTGTGACTTTTGCAGAAGTAGAAAGATTGAAAACAACTGTGAGATGAAACAAATGGGTTATTAACATTTTTTAGTTATTTTCCATCTTAACATGGAAATCAAGGACCTATCTTTACAAGTATAGATATATCAAAAAATACCTGGAAAGGCATATACCAAAATTTAATAGTGGTTGTCTAGCACAATGGGATTAGAGGTATTTTCCTAACCATTTCATTTCCATTTTTTCCCTATTGTCTAGTTTTACAATTGACATGTTTGACTTTCACAGTTATATAAAACACCCCTTTCTACGTGGGAAAATGACAGATTTTACTTTCACTGAGGCAAGATGCATGTAAATTTCTTAAATAAAAAGCATCTTTGGATCTTAAAGACTTTTTTTGTCAGAAAGTAAGGGGAACCTAGGCAAATTTAAGAAACATATCTGAGGCCATGACCTATGGTAAGTGGTGGTAGGTTAGGAACCAAAGTAATTCCCTTGCCCCTTTCTATGTCCTTTCCCCCTGCCTTGACCTTGTACCTTCCATCCCCATGTCTAGGCCCCAAACTAGGGAGTGGATTGATTCTGTAGCTTTCAATCCTCTTTTATCATTTATTTCTATACAGCAGGTGGGCACTATATCACCACTCTTCCGCTCTTATATTCATAACAGCACTTGTCTGTTGCAGATTTATGATGAGGTTGTATGTCTAAGTGTGTGTGTTTGGAATGAAATCTTGACAGCAAGGAAGATACTACTACGGATGAAGAAACTGAAGCTCAGAGGTGGCTGAGGTCCCACAGCCAGTTTGCAGCCAAACCAGAATCCACCCCCACTTTCAGACACTCAACTCATCCTCTTGCTTCTGGTCCCCAACTTTTTGACACCAAGGACCAGTTTCATGGAAGACAATTTTTCCATAGACCGAGGAGAGGGGAATTGTTCTTGGATGATTCGAGTACATTACATTTATTGTGCACTTTATTTCTATTACTATTACATCAGCTCCACCTGAGATCACCAAACATTAGCTCCCAGAGGCTGGGGACCCCTACTAGTCTCAACCACTCGGCCCTCTGCTCCCTCCTTCCTTGCCTGGTTGTTCCCACAGGAATAAGTGCCTTTAGAATGGCTGGTTACTCTTTTCCTAGGCCACTGAGGAATCATAGTGGTTTTGCCTATGAAAATGTATAGCTTTATTTTAGAAAAATAGCCAGGTCACACACACATCTACTTTTCTTAGATTAAAAAAAGTTCAGTGATAAAGATGAAATGACATATGTCACCCTGTGCAGAGGACACCTGCAGGTTTTGCCTGCCAACCATCCATCCCCTTGTGTAACAGCACCTCAGTCTGAGAACACCTTTATTGCTACGCACTATTTCGCTGGGGCTGTCACTCACGGGACCGTGCGCTTCCTTTGCCAAGTAGTGAACTGGGGCCTGAACTTGGCATTCAGACTCCCTCTTCTGGGGTTCAGATTCAGAGAGGGGAAGCATAAGAAAGGGACAGGGCTGGAGTAGATTCATGCCAGTGATGGGGTATGCATTATATCCTGCTACCCAGCTTCCTGAGGCTAAGCTATCCTGCGTCCCGTCTTCTCTCTAGATGGTTTTTCTCTTTTGATAACAAAACAACAGTTGTTGTTGTTATTAGGGCTTAATTTAGCCACAGTCAGTTTCTGTTACTGGCAATCAAAGAACTGTGTTGGATACACTATTCAAATTTAGTGTGACAAAAACTAACTGAGGCTTTGTTAGAGAAGATCAGCTAAAAATAAAATGAAACAAAATGAAACTCAGTCATAGCAGTGGTGCTGGCTGCAGTCCAGACAGCAGCTGTCCTGCTCTAACAGGAGTGCTGGTCTGCATGCCGTCTACCGTACTCTACACTCCCTGGTCCAAGGTTCTGTAAGACCTTTCCATCTGCCTCATCTCACTGCTGTCAGGGCCAGCCTGTGAAGGAACAAAAATTAAGCAGGTAAATGGGGAGGGAGGTGAGGATGAGGATGGAGGTTGGGAGGGCTTATGTTTCACAATTTGTCTTAAAAGAGCTGAGAGTTAGAAAAATGTGGGGGCCCTGGAGAAACGGGGTCGGGGGCTCTCTGATGCATTAGCACTGTGGCATGGAAACAGGATGAAGTTGCTGAGCTAGATCTCAGAGCATCCACCTTGGTGCGCAGCCCTCAAAGCCATCATGAAAGAGATTAAAGGATTAATCTCCTTCCCTGCTTGATCTGCTTTGCCACAGGGAACCTTGGTCTTCCTCTATCCTGGCCCACTCTGCTTCCAGGCCTGACTAGCTTGCAATGAATGCTGGGCAGCTGGGCTCAGACTGGGCTGGATGTGGGTGGGCACAGATGGAAAAAGGACAGTGGCTCCCCACTCCCTTTATTAAAAAAAAAATAATGCTCATTACTACTCTAGCAGGTTGACAAAGCATTATTGTCTTTGCAAAACAATGGTATTTCCAGAAACTGACTTTAGTATTAATAACTGACTATAGTAATCTCAGAACTTTTGGAGAAAATGTTTTTGTTTGTTTGTTTTTAAGTTGTCATTATCACTTGTAAACTGGGACATATATATCAGGGTTGGTATGGTGGGATGGAGAGAGAGAGTATGTGTAGGGGAGTGGAGGTTGAGAATTTAGGAGACTATCTGTTGGTTTTGGCTCTTAAGCATACATTCCCCCTTCTATTAAAAAGCATCCCAGTTTCTTAATGGGAAACCAGGCCATTTCAACACAAATGGTTCCAGTGGGACTGAACCTGCCCTCCAGCTCCAGAGGTGGTGTCTGTCCTGGGTCTGATCCTTGGTCTACCTGATGAGGCAAACACTGACATAAAAGCGACTGGGTCCCAGAGGAAGGGATGGGACTCTGCAACTGGGCAGAGGAAGAGATGCTAGCTCTCCACTGCCCAAGAATGAAAGCAGAGAGAGAAAGTGATGAGTAATCAACTTGGAGCACTCCCAAGTGATGTATCAATCCTGACGCCTTGACTAGGGACCTTTGCTTCAGAGGATTAGGCTTCCCAAGAAACATGAATCTCAAGACACTCTAAAGCTTTACTAATGAATACAGTAAATAATTAATACCTGACATTATTTCCTGTTAGTCAGATCTCAATATTAAATATTCAGTAATTTCTTTATGTCTATATTCTCATCAGACTAAACAGAAGCCCTTTCAAATAAACTAGCCACTATAGAGGAAAATATCAGGACCACTGTAGATATCATGGTAATTTCCAGAGACTCATTAGCAAGTTGATGACTATTAATTTTCAAATTTAATTAATAGATAGAAATGGTGCTTTCTTGTAATTTATATCATTAGTCAAATGAGCTTTCTAATTAAGATCTGCAATCTGCAAATTTACAAACTCATGAATTACTCTAAACATGGAGAATTATTGATAAGTGTCTGCCTGGTCTCAACTGGTTTCCAGATTTTGACAAAAGGGGGGATAATTGGTTTCAAGCCCTGGCAGTTTCTAAACAGAACCTTCTTAAATATATTTAGGTTATTCACTGCCACACAAACACTGTAATTGCAGATCTCATTTCCATTCGCCCTTAAATCTAACCAAAAAATATATCACATCAGATGAAGCACTAAATTCGACCCTTATTGGCAGTCATTAACACTGTTTGTAAAATGAAAAAAAAAAATTAAATCTGACATATACAAAAACAAATCAGACTTCTAAAACAGATCCAAATAGAAATTTCATTGAGGAAAAAATAGCATGCAAAATGAGTCTGTGGACGGACCTAGCAAACATCAAGGACACAAAGGCTGTTTACTATTAAAGGCTAACTAGCAAACCAATCAGTAATATTTTCACAAGATCTCATTGCAATCTTGCTCCACTCTTTCCATGAAAGAAGGAGTCAAATGCTTAGCAACAAGAAGGAGCGTTTCACTGAATCAATCAATGAACATTTTAAAAACATCTACTGAGAAACACAGCGCTCAAGGGCAGAATAAGCATGTGCTCATTGACTGAGGCAGGGACACCAGTGTTTTTGTTTTAAAACAATTTTCTACCTAAAAACTGAGTAAAGAAAGGAAAAAAGGAGGAAGGCATTTTAATAGCTGTGTGACTTTGAAAAATTGACCTAACTTCCTTGAGCCTCAGTCTCTTCATCAGTAAAATGGGAATAATATCACTGTTGTCAAGATTAAACAATAAATGGTATGTAAAACACTCACCACTCTTCCTGGTATAACAATTTACAGTTTCCCTCACCCCTTGAACAAAATGCTTCTTTATACTCCTTAAAGTTATAATCAATCACAGACCCCTTGACCTCAAGAAGGATGGCCCTGTAGAAGGCCAAAGCTACTGTTCTCACTGACCAGTATTTCAGAAACCCCAGACTCCAGGTTTGAGCAATGTTGGCATTCTTCTGTGCGGTGAACCTTACCTCATAGTAACTCTGGACAGCGTTCATAAAGGCTTCGTCAGCCACGATTTGGGTTTCCCCATTGAGGAAAGCCTGAAACCGGTCCTTGACTGTCTGCAGCTGTTGTTTGCTGATCTGTAAGAAACAGAGGAGGAGGAGATGGTGAGGACCTTCTCTAAACAAGGGTCACAGTTGCTTTATATTGAAGATGCCAGGCTCATTGGCATGCTGGAGCTGGCGTGTACTGGCATGTGGAAGCTGACTGCTATATTTGCAGAAATTCTGTGAGGCAGCTGTTAAACATATCATTACTAAAAATTAATATAAATTAGAGCTAATTTATATTAAAAACAAAATTAAAAAACTCAGAATTCAATGCTTCCTGATTCTTTGATTATTTGTGTTTTTGAGATTATTTACATCTATTGTATTTCCATGGTGGAAATGATAGATAATGGGTTGCTACCATACATTTCTTCCCAGTTTTGCATTCAATTATTATTTTTTTATTTTATTGGCAGATATCCACCAAGGTGGGAGAACCCAGAAATTAACCCACATATACATGACTCACTAATATACGGCAAGGGAGCTAAGAATACTTAATAGGTAAAGGACAATGTCTTCAATAAACGATATTGGAAAACCAGATATTCACATGCATCAGAATGAAACTGCACTCCTATCTTCTACCACACACACACACACACAAACACTTCCCTGATAACTCAGTTGGTAAAGAATCCGCTTGCAGTGCAGGAGATCCTGGTTCAATTCCTGGGGTCAGGAAGATCCACCGGAGAAGGGATAAGCCACCCATTCCAGTATTCTTGAGCTTCCCTGTGGCTCAGCTGGTAAAGAATCTGCCCCCAGTTTGGGAGACCTGGGTTCAATCCCTGGGTTAGGAAGATCCCTTGGAGAAGGGAAAGGCTACCCCCTCCAGTATTCTGGCCTGGAGAATTCCATGGACTACAGCCCATGTTGTCACAAAGAGTGAGACATGACTGAATGACTATCACTTTCACAAAAATTAGTTCAAATATGTTAAAGACTTAAATGTAAGACCTGGAAATGTTATCCTACAGAGGAAAACATAGGGTAAAGCTTCCTGACATTGGTCTTGGCAATGATTTTTTGGATATCACACCAAAATCACAAAGAATAACATCAAAAATAAACAGATGAGACTATATTAAACTAAAAAGCTGCCACATAGCCAAAGAAACAATCAGCAAAATGAAATACAATCTATGGAATGGGAGAAAATATTTTATTTTCAAATCATTTGCCTGGTAAGAGGTTAATACCCATAAGACATATACCTCAATAGAAAAAAAAAGATTAAAAAATGGGCAGAGGGCTTGAATAGACATTTTCCCACAGAAGATATACAAATGGCCACTAAGTACATGAAAAGATGCTCGATTTTACTCATCATGAGGGAAATGCCAATCAAAACCGCAATCACCACACACCTGCTAGAGTAGCTATTATCAAAAAGATAAGATATAAGTATTGGCAAAGGTGTTGAGAAAAGGGAATTCTATTAACCGTTGCTAGAATTGGTACAGCCACTGTGGTTTTTGAAAAAATTAAAAATACAACTACCATATGCTCTAGCAATCCCACTTCTAGGTATACATTCCCAGGAAGGGAAGGAAGACACTCTCTTGAAGAGATAACTCCTTCCCATGTTCATTGCAGTATTATTTATAATAACCAAAATATGGAAACAACCTACTGCTCATCAATGTATGAATAGGGAAAGAAAATTTGATATGTATATATGGGTGTGTGTACATACGCACATACATATACATTCATAATACATACATTGGAATATTATCATACGTACACAAACACACACATTGGAATATTATTCAGCCACAACAAGAAAATCCTCCTTTTGCAATAACACCTAGGGACCTTGAAGGCACTATGCTAAATGAAATAAGTCAGACAGACAAAGACAAATATTGTATGCTCTCACATATGCAGAATCTAAAAAACCCGAACTCATAAAAATAGAGACATAGAGACTACAATAGTGGGTACTGGGGGCTGGGGGTGGGGGAAATGGGATCAAAGAGTGAAAATTTCTAGCCATAAGATGAGTAAGTTCTAGAATTCTAATATGGATTAACATAGTGGCTATAATTTATATTACTCTATTAAGTACTTGAAAGTTGTAAAGAGAGTAATGTTACATGCTATCACAAGAGAAAAATGGTAATTATGTGAGGGGATAGAAGTGTTAACCAACCTTCTTGTGGTAAGATTCTGTAGAATATGCATGGACTGAATTGCCACACTAAATGTCTTAAACCTATATATGTTATATTTCAATCATATTTCATAAAGCTTGGGGGTATCCTGCTAAGTGCAGCATGGAAATAGACAAAAGTTTTTAAACTGTACTGTTATTCCAGGGTGTGGCATAGATAACTGGAGCAGTAGGTTATATGTGATTCTCTACCTCATCAAGCCTGCCTTTCTTCCCCACTTAGGAAAGCATCCCTGAAAGTTTCCTGTTTATTTTCTCTTCTCCCTCCCTTATCTAGCTGTGTTCCACTGTCTTTCAGTCTCGGGAAGCCCTTCCCAAACCCTAGCCTATATTTGCCTGCTAAGTAATTCCAGGCCACATCATGTATTCTAACTACTTGTTCAGTTCAGTTCAGTTCAGTCGCTCAGTCGTGTCCGACTCTTTGCGACCCCATGAATCGCAGCACGCCAGGCCTCCCTGTCCATCACCAACACTACTTGTTATGATCAAATTTGTTAGATGATCTGTCTCTTCTTGCTATTTTGTTCACTGATGTTTCCCCAGGGCCAACTTAGTGCCTTAATACATGCCAGGTATTCATGTTAAGTGAATGAATGAATGAAGTGTATAGAAGATAAATTATTTTTGAACATCCTTTCATCATTTCTAATTTAGCTAAAAAGAAAGTCAGCTAAAAACTTTGCTCTTTTAAATGTTATTCATACAAAGTCATGGGTTTCTCTGGTGGCTCAGACAGTAAAGAATCTACCTGCAATGCAGGAGACAAAGGAGATCAGGTTTGATTCCCTGAGTTGGGATGATCCTCTGGAGAAGGGCATGGCAACTCACTCCAGTATTCTTGCCTGGAGAATTCCATGAACAGAAGAGTCTGGTGGGCTACAATCCATGTGGTCACAAAGAATCAGACACGACTCAGTAACTTTCACTTTTTGTACACCTCCTAATTGACCATAGGATGCTGTGTCTGAGAACCGCTGCTCTAGTAGAAAGATGAAGCAGATCATTTCAGGCCCAGTTCTATCAACCCCTGTGTCATCTTGGAAAAGTGACTTATGTTTTCTGAGTTGGCCAAACTTACAATTCATTGCTGGAATAGGGCCATGATTAAATAAATAAATGTTATCTCATCCTCAGTTTTCTTACTTGCAAAATGGTAATAATCCTAATTACTCACTACCTTGGGATAGTTATAGCTATTCAGTGACATAATACGAGTTATTTTTTTTAATTATGAGTTTCTATATACATTGAGAGTGTTTTCATCACTTGAGTCAAAGAAAGTTTTGCTAGTAGAAAATAAGGCTAAAAGCTATAGGAGACTGAAGCCTGGTGTGAGTTTCGACTCCATCAGGAAATGAATTGAAGCAGAACAGATTTTTGAAAACAGATATACACGAAAGTTGGGGTGCTTTAGCTAATTTTTCGTACTTTGGGAGAACTGGGGAATGGTGAATTTGGAGGCAGACGTAGAGGGCTTCCCTGGTGGCTTAGTGGTAGAGAGCATACGGGCCAAGGCTGGAGATGCAGGTTCGACCCCTGGGTTGGGAAGATCCCCTGTAGAAGGAAATGGCAACCCACTCCAGTATTCTTGCCTGGGGAAATCCCATGGACAGAAGAGCCTGGAGGGTTAAAGTCCATGGGGTCACAAAAGAATCAGACACGACTTAGCAACTGAGCAGCACAAAGGAGTTAGATCTGTATCAGATTCATAGCTGTTTTTTTCTAGAATACCAGTGGCCAATGTCAATGTAATTTTACATTTTCTAATAATTTTCATTTTCTAGTCACATTTCAAAAAGTAAAAAGCAGGTAAAATGAATTTTCATATACTTCATTAGTCCCAACATGTCAAGATACTATCACATTGATTGTAACTATTAGAGAAATTACTAATAAAATAGTTTACATTCTTTTTTTATACTATGTTTTTGAATTCAACGTGTGTGTGTGTGTGTGTGTGTGTCTGTGTGTGTTTTAGTTGCTCAGTCGTATCCGAGTCTATGTGACCCCATGGACTATAGCCCCCCGGCTCCTCTGTCAATGGAATTCTCCAGGCAAGAGTACTGGGAGCGGGTTGCCATTTCCTTCTCCAGGGGATCTTCCCAACCCAGAGATCAAACCCGGATCTCCTGCATTGCAGGTGGACTCTTTACCAGTCTGAACCACCAGGGAAACCCATGTACACCTAAAGTACATCCCAGTTCAGAACAACCCCACTGCAAGTGTTGAGTAGCCACATGCACCAAGTACAGCATGGGCCTAGAGCAGGGAATAACTCACTTCTACGCTGTGTAAGCTTTACTGTTCTAACCTGAGTATATTGATTATCAGTGGAGTTGTACAGAAAATCATAGTTATAGTTATATACACTGAAATATCAGGCAGCAGTTGATTTGCTCATAAAAATGTCACCATCACATGAATTTCTTTTAAGCAGGGTGATTTGAGTCACAAATCTTTACAGTACAGAACTAGCTGAAGCATCTTACAGAATTTCTTGCTCAGAATTCCTTCCAAGTCTGGATCCATACCAACTCTGCTAGATTTGGGAGTTGGATGCAGTGAGGTGATGGTGCAGGAATGGAAAGGAAAACCATAAACTGTGCTTTTGCCTTAATTGCTTCAATAATTAACATAAAATGAGATGCATACAATCTCGAAGACAAGGATTGCTGACCCAAGCCAAATCCATTATCACTCTTACCTTTTGTTAAACAAGCCTAGTGCTCATTTATTCAAGAAATATTTACAGATAACTTATTGCCTGCCTGGCCCTGGCCTTGCCCCAGGCCCTGAGACCAACAAAACACACCATTTCTCATCTCACCCACCAGGGCTAGGCCCTGACGAATCAAAAGCAGTAAAAGATTGCCCTCAAGGACCCTGCAGTCTAGGTGGAGAGGAAAAGCATACAAAAAACACACAAAAGTATGGTTTAGGGTTTCAGAGGAGAGAGATTACAGATTATAAAAATCTCAAAACCAAATCCGAAATGGATATATGTATATATGTAACTGAATCACTTTGCTGCACACCTGAAATTAACCGAACATTGTGAATCAGCTACATATACTCCAATATAAAATTTTAATTCCCACAAATGGAATAGTTTATTAAAAAAAAAAAATCCCTGCCAAAAAGAGAAGGCCTCCAGGAATATTCATTTCAATTGAGTTCATAGAACCCAAGTCATGAAGCCTTGCAAAACATCCCCCACTTCCCTGGATACCCCAAGCTCCAGGCAGGAGAGTTAAGGACATGAATTCTAGAATGTGTTTATGTCTGGGCTTGACACCTGCCCATCACGTTCACTTCTTTTCTCACCACGAATCAAATAAACATTGCGTCCATTTAGTCAACTCACTAGTTATATCTCACTAGGCAAACAACTAACCTCTGCACACCTCGGTTTTTTATCTGCAAAATGGGGCCAATAGTGACCTCATAGGATTGTTCTCAGGGTGAACTGGAA